>NC_059110.1:65880795-67369962 GCF_020740685.1 Jaculus jaculus
CTCAAAAAGATGCCACCTTGCCTGCCCTGGCAGGACTAGAATCTGCATCTGACCCAGTCTCATCCAAGATGGCTTCCAGCAACAATTCAGCAGTGCTTACTGCTTCATCAGCATATCTGTGTTTAGCACTCCTGTGAGCTGACCCTTCCTGAGTCAGCCTCTTGAGTTCACCAACTATTCAGATCTAGTCTTACACACTTGAGTCTAATGACAAAGATCATCATAAATGGATATTTAATCCACAAATCTACCAGCCATCTGTATATAAATCTCTCTTGGTTCTGATTCTCCTGGCTCTTAAATCTCCTGGCTCTGTATGGGGAAGATTTTCTTTTTAAGCTGGGGTGTTTTTGTGCTTTTTTCCCACATGTTTATTGTTTTGGGAACTCTCTTGCCTAACCACATGCATATGTCTCTTCTTCTTTGCCCCTCCATCTCTGGTTCCAACTGAACACAAGTGGGTAAATCCCTCAATCCCTTCCTAACCACACTGTGAAGGGGAGATATTTCTCATTAGTCTGGACATTTTTCTGCTTGCTTTCTACTTGTATTTTGTTCTTGGAAGCTTTCTTGCTTTGCTCCATGTATGATCACTCTCTCTAATCTTATATGTAAGGGGGATCATTTGACTTGGGCTTTCATGTTTTGCAGAGTGTGTATTTGTGTGTGTGTGTTTTCCAGTGGCCTTTTCTTCCTGGAGATTTTTCTGTAAGAAAACTTTTGTCCGTATCTCCTCTGCCACTTTCTAATGAGGCAAGCAGGAGAATTTCCTTCTGGCTTGAGTTTTACTATCATTCAGCTTTGATACTAATTCTTCCTAAAACCAACCTTATAAGTCATAATTTATCTGATTCAGAATCTATTTTTTCAATTCTTTGTTAATTCAGGTAAGGACCTAAAAGCTGGGGTCCATAGGTCTGAGTTCTCCTGTACCTTTATGGAATTTAATCCATCCATGGACCCCAAATTCCTATCTGTTATGAATAGATATTTGTTTCTGTCTCGACAGAGGAAGATTCCTGTGGCAATCCTACAAATGATTCAAAGAGATAAAATATTTTTTAATGTTTCATTTTTACAAAGCTGTTGGGATATGAATGATTCACAAATATAGAGTATAATTTTGTTAGTTTTATGCTTTTCTAATTCTTCTATTCTACCCTCTAAAACATTATTTATTTTTTTAAGAGAGAGAGAGAATGGGCACACCAGGGCCTCTACGCCACTGCAAACAAACTCCAGACACAAGTGTCATCATCTATATCTGGCTTATGTGGGTTCTGGGGAGTCAAACCTAGGTCCTTAGGCTTCACAGGCAAGTGACTTAACTGTTAACCCATTTCTTCAGTACACTATATTCTATTCTTTATAGCTACCCTATGAAAAAGACTTCTGTAGCATGGTGGCTTCCTGTGCATATATCAGCATGTGTCATCCACTTAACCAGCTATGGTAAGCACTGCAGGTTATGGTCTAGGAATTTGGCCATTTTTATCCTGAAATCTAGGCATTTCATTACTCTCTTCCAAATCTCTCTCCACACTTGTGCACACACATACATATTTGCACGTGTATTCTTCCTTCCCTCCATTCTTTGAACCTTCACCATTTCTAACTTCATATGCAATAAAAATGATGTAAAGTATAATATTAGGCAGATAGCTCCTTGGGTAAGGACACTGTGGTAAGTGTAAGGGAAAGGGAAACCCTAAGACTGCTTGTGTTTGATTCTTTAGGACCCATATAAACAGCTGTGCATGACCAGTCCTGTGAGGAGCAAAATGGCTGAGGCTTGCTGGTGCTCATAAAAATTGCAGTTCCATGATCAATCTCAAGAAATACCAAGACAAGCAATAAAGGAAAGGCATCTGACATTCTCCTCTGGCCTCCAAGTGGCTACAAGTGCATCTGCACACACACACACACACACACACACACACACACACACACACACACGCACACATGCACTCATGAAAGCACTTACATATGTGCAATGCACACCACATATACTGCCCACACATTTTTAAACTTTTTAATACAATAAAACAGAATTTTAAAAAAAGCTTAGCAAATTGTGACAAGCCTAGGCATTTTCTTAAATCAAGAATTTTCTAATCCTTAGGAGAATGCATTTAGCAAAATAGTGCTTGAGGTAAAAAATTTTCTTAAAATATCTGTTAATGTGAGCAGCATATATATTCTGATATATCCTTTCATTATTTTATTGTTTAACTATGGCCTCCTTAGAACACAGTCAGTTAATATATTAAAGAAAAAAATGTTTTGCTGGTATAATTCCATCATTCCTTCCCTTTTAGAAGCTAAATAACAAGATTCTGTATCTTTATATACACAAACTAAACTGTCTTCCTGATATAGTTCCTCAGGAGCATGACAGTCACATGCTTATGCCAGGCGTGGATGACTGGGTAAACCCTGAGAAAGCAAAAAAGACTTTTCTTTTTATTTCCAATCCTAGATATGAAATAACAACTCTATATAGGTGATCTGATCAAACGCTGTCTCAACAAAAAGATATGTTGTCACTTTCATACCTAAATAAGACTTGTATCAAGATTGTTGTGGAAGACACTACAATTTTTCAATTTACATAACTGTTCCTATCAGTGAGGTCTTGGTTAACAAATGCCCAAGGAAACATGAGATAAGATAAGCCTGTTAGTATATTAAAGGGAAACTTAATTTTCCACTTGCTATTTTATATGTACCACTGGAGAAAAAAAAAATGTAGAGAACACCTGGGTTGGATCTGCTGATTGTCTGTTACAAAGTGCAATTAATAAATTCTCTGTACAGTTATCTTAACACAAATCTTTGCTCTGGCCCAGAATTACTGTTCTGAGGGACCTCATGCATAATCTTCCCCTTGGGTTACCTCTGCTTGCATGTGTATTGCAGGGATGAGCTGGTTTTGCTGATGCAGGATTTGGAGGCTCAGAAAAGGTCTCACAAACTTATGAAACTCAGTTTTGGGTCCTTATCCTATTTTAACAAGGCATTGTTAAATATGGACTCAAGAAGTATAAATGATGAATTATTGAATTTACTTAAGGAGAAATAATAAACTGTGGCATTCACTTAAGGGAAATTCGGATCAGTAAAAGGCTGGAACAGAGTCACAAGCACACAAAAATAGGATCTAGGAGCTCATGTAGATGGATTTAAAAGAAATACACAATAATTTAAAAGACACAGTATAGTTTATGAGATTAACTTGAGAGATATGGAGGTCTAGGAAGAGGCTAGAGTAGAGCCACAAGTACTTGGAAGATAAGATCTAGGAGCTTTTGTAGGAAGAATTTAGTAGGAACATGTGGCCAGTGTGGAAGGTACAGCATCCTCCTTGAGTCTCCTCAGGGAAGAAAGTTAAGAGAGTACATGGAATAAGAGAAAGAAAGTACCAAAGAAGAGACCAGGAAAATTAGATTAAAAAAATGGTTATTAAAGTGAATTACACCCATGATTACCCAAAGTTTAGAGAAAATACCCACATGGTAGATCTAGAGTGTAAAGGAAATACACATATGATGGACTCAGAGATTAGAGAAAAAAAAATACATGAAATTAAAGTGAGAAGTTACCCTAATGCATAAGGAAGATAGATAGAAGGCAAGCAGAAAACTAGTCAGTACAAGAAAGAGTGCTATTCCCTGCAGGAGAGGTTCAGACTTCCTTGTGCTCAGACAGAAATCACAGAGCAAAGAGAGGGTGGAGATCTCTAGGAACAAGCCTTTATAGTCAATTAAAAATGGATTCTTTCAGATTCAGGTACGAAAGGGGGAGAACTGATTGGTTTGCAGAGTCAAGGGGCTGATTCCAAAGACCGGCCCACTTAGTAAGCGTGCTAGACTATGGAGAAAGTAGGGAGTGCTACAATCAGTTGTGGATGAAACTGGATAAGAGTTCTTTTCCTGCCAAGGCAGGGTGGCATCTTTTAGTTCCCTCTTTTAGCTCCTGTTCCTAACTGAAACTGTCTAAGAGAAGCTAGCTTTCTCCTGAGTCTCCTTCATTGCCACATCCAGGTTGTTGTATTTGCTAGAGACTGGCTGTAGAGATTATATTTGTGAAAAAAATGAGGCAAAAAAGCCAGCTTATGTTACCCTTAAATAATTCTCACATCACATTTGAACTATCATACTTAATAATTAATAAAGTACAATGAAAAATAAAAGTAGCCAGATGTGGTGGCACACATCTTTAACCTCTGCACTTGAGAGTCAGAGGTAGGTGTATCACCATGAGTTCAAGGCCACCCTGATACTACATAGTGAATTCCAAGTCAACTTGGGATAGAGTGAGACCCTGCCTCAAAATAAATAAATAAGTAGCTGGAGATATGGCTTAGGAGTTAAGGTGCTTGCCTGCAAAGCCAAAAGACCCATGGTCGAATCTCCAGGACATAAGCTCTCTAATTGGACTGAAGGCCTGCTCTATGGGAGGGAATACATGTATGATACTGAAAACCTAATCAGAAGGCTATGATAAGAGGAGATCATGAGGCTTAGGGGTATAAAGCCTGCTCTTGTCTGGATAAATGCATATATTACTCTCACCAAATTGCCCTGAAAGCACTACACTTAGTGTTCATAGTCATATATTAATGCTACTCTCACTTCTGGTTAGAGAAGCTTCTCTTTTCAGATGGCGATGACCACTGGCATGATCTAAAAGGCAACATAGTGCTGAGAAGAAGGGATGGAGGAGTGACCAGCACTGAAACATCTTGCACCCTCCAAGGTGAAGGGTCCATTGTGGAAGAGGTGGCGGAAAGGATGTAAGAGCCAAATGAAGGGCACCACTCCTTACATACAGTTGTCCAGCCAGAATTTGCCCTCATTATCCATGACCTTGCAGTGCCTCACAATACCTACACAAGACTCTCATAATAGGAGAAAAGATGATGACATCAAATTCAAAGAGAGACTAATGGAGAGAGGGAGGTAATATGGTAGAGAGCAGAGTTATGAAGGGGAAAGCAGGAAAGGGGAAGGAAATACCATGGTTTGTTGTCTGTAAGTATAGAAGGTGTCAATAAAAGATATATATGTATATGTATGCATATATATATAGACATTAAGCTGGGCCACAGATATCTATAGTCCCAGAAGTCTGCAAGGAGAGGAGAATCATTAGGGTTCACAGACAGTAGCTTCTAGTTGAGGGAGAGACCCCTGCCTTAGGGAAATACACTGATGAGCAATAGAAAACACCCAACATTCACCTCTGGCCTCCACACATATGTATCACACACCACCACCACCATCACATGCATACATACTCTGTACACACACACACACACACACACACACACAGATTTCCCTCAGCATGATCATAGGGATTGATTTGTAGAGCATACTGGTGGTTCCAAGTATTCTGGTTCTAAGATAAAAAGGGTCTTGCCTCTGAGGATAGGCCTCTCTGGGTTTGCCCAGGCAGGATGTAGTAACAAGCCACCTAAAGATCCAGCTCTCATGCCTCACCCATCATGAAGGACTGTAAATGCTTACTATGGGAAAAGAGAGTGGTGATGAAGCCCAGGAGAAGAGAGCTGGTTGGTAGTGTCAGTCTGAAGTCAGGATATGTCAACCTAGGCTAGTCACTTAACCTCCATGTGCCTCTGTTTCTTCCTGGGAAAATAGAATCCTACCTGTGGTGGTTTGATTCAGATGTTCCCCATAAACTTAAATGTTCTGAATGTCAGGTTCCCAGCTGATGGCAATTTGGGAATTAAATCCCAAGGAGACAGTGTATTGTTGGGGATGGGCTTATGGGTGTTTAGCCGGCTTCCTCTTGTCAGTGTTTGGCACACTCTTCTATTGCTGAGCTTGCCTCAAAAATAAACATCAAAATTAAATGATGAAGAAATAAATAAGATAAAAGAAACAGAAAATGAATAGAAAACAGTGCATAAAGTAGCTCACAGTGTGGTTGACTGTTATAAAATATTAATTATGATTATATTTACATAAATACACAAATTGTATTATATATTTACAGAATTACTATACAAAATGTACTTACTACTCATTTATGTTAAAAATTACTTAAGAAAATAATAAAAATAATAAAATAAGGGAAGATGTTGAGAAGTTAACAGAGCATACACTTTGGATATGGGATGTGCAGTAGAAAAAAATGATAACGAAGAGCTATGCTCAGCCTAACCCAATGCTGCTGTCCCCTCACAGCAGAGCATCCTGGGACTGGACCATACTAGTGGTTCATATTCTATGTTATGGCCATGCAGGATAAAACTGCAGATGAGCCCCCAGGGCTGAAAGAAGGAATGCATTCTATTTCACACTAGCAAAACCAAACTCGGAAGAGGACCAGCCCAGGGATACTATCTGCAGCAAGAGTTACAGTATGATGTTTCCCTGGGTATTTCTCTCCTTTTATATTTTCCTTATCTTTTCCCCTGAAGAAATAGTTGAATTAAAACAATAACAACCAACCCTGAAATGACAGGGGTAATGTTGATGATACATTTTTACAGCTTCGGGGAATGAGCTATGTGTAGGAACTGAGAGTTCCCTGAATATTTCCTGGGGAGCAATTGGCAATCAGGGAGGGGGCTCATTTTGTGCATTGCTTTTGCTGGCTTCTTTGTTAGTAATGATTGACAAGTTGCTTCTGCTACAGTAACGAGAACATTTTCTCCTTACCATTGTGCAGAGGTAACTGGATCTTTCAAGCCTTCATTTATTTAAAATTACTCATCCTAAGGGATCTTTGGTTTTGCTTAGGATGAGAGGAAAGAGAAATGCTGTGGTCTTTGAAAAACTGAAGGTGAACTTTTCAACCTCACTTAGGGATAGATTCTGTTTGAACCTTGGAGATAATTTCAGAGGTAGAAATTAGTAATATTGCATTTTCCCATGTGCTCATATACAAGTAACTTTATAGCAATTGACTTTTTCTATAACACTTTGAAGAACAGGGATTGTGATAAAATAACTGTAGGTTAATAAACATTTATTTAATTTACATGAAGGGTCTGGACCAGAGGTGTGAAGAAGCAGCAGATCAGGTTTTCTATCCTGGACACTGAGCACAGGAGCAATGGATTTTAACACAGGGCAGCATAAGGGCATTGAATCTATCAGTGATCAGAAAATGCATGAGAGAAGCATGAGAAAATTTGAACTAGACTGTGAAGATGTGAAGACCTGTCCACAGGACGTATCCTTGGTGTTTCTTTATCTCCCTCATTCTAACTTCATGTAGTTCCTATAGAAGGGCTTGCCTCATTCCCACAGTGACAAACCCTGTCCAGATGATCCTCGTCATCTCCTGTGGACTTCAGCAACAGCCTCCATTTCTTCTTCCTTCCAATTCTTGGAGCAGACCACAGAATTTGGTTCCAGGGCTTCCACATAAAGATTTATTGTTGTTTTTTTTTTTTTTTTTGAACTTGTTTCTTTAATAAGTTCTGTTCTTTCATTAGTTTTGAGTTTAAATTTTCTTTGTATGAGGAGACATTCTTTGACCTGAGAGCTAATTAAATCTTCAGGCTATGCATTCACTGAGCACCTGTGCTCCAATCTACATCATAACATTCCACATAATTTTTTATTATAAGTCATTCTGAAGGTTGGCTTGATGCTACATGTGGAAGAATTATATTCCAGGAAACTTAATTCAAGAAAAAATATTTAAAATATCATAAAAATTGCCTTCAGGCTATATGAATTAGGCATACCAGAATTATAAATGGATTTGGGTTTCAATTTGGGTTTCATCTTCATGATTTATAATTATGTATATACAAATATTTCAAAATTCCAACAATAATAACAACAACAGAAACAAGAACAACACAAAGTATAAAGCACATCTGGTCTCAAGGATGCTGAATAGTGGATACTCAACTTGTTTGTACACACACACTCACACCCAGACACAGGCACAGCTGGGCTTGAAGAAACCTCAGCAGACAGGATAGGTTGGTTAGGGTCTTTGGATTGAGGGAGAGCATGGAAAAGATGTGACTCAGAAATGGGTATGAAGAAGACACTGTTTTTACCACCTGACACCTGTCAGTCCCAGATCTCAAATAAACATTTTTCAAGCTAGTAGAGTTTAATACAAGGATAGAATAAAAACAGCCTTCCAAACAGCTGTGCACATTCTGGTGCACACATCTTCTCCCACATGCAACCTTGGAAAGGAAAACATGAGGAAAAAAGCAACAGGGATAAAGGGCTAATTTCCTCTTTTAATATGATGGATGCTAGTAAAGCATTTCTGGGTTCATCAGCTAAGCCCTTCCCTTGTAGAATTCATTTTGAGATGATATTTTCTGGTTTTCTTTTCTATGCTTCCAATTTACTTTTTGCCAAATCCATGATCACTTGAGAAGAGACTTGGCTCACATAGAAATCCTTGGAAGATGCCTCCAGTCTTTTTGTAGATTTCTTTCCTACTTTATTCACGCCAGAGCTTAGCCTGGAACTTTGAAACAATGCCCAGAATACATATTCTGTCACATATTTATTTCAAGTGGATGAATGAGGTTTTTATTGTTTTGGATTTTGGGGGAACAGTTGCGATTCCTGAGATGTCTCTTTCCTTTCCTTTCCTTTCCTTTCCTTTCCTTTCCTTTCCTTTCCTTTCCTTTCCTTTCCTTTCCTTTCCTTTCCTTTCCTTTCCTTTCCTTTCCTTTCCTTTCCTTTCCTTTCCTTTTCTTTCCTGCCCTTCCCTGCCCTTCCCTCTCCTCTCCTCTCCTCTCCTCTCCTCTCCTCTCCTCTCCTCTCCTTTCTTCCCTTCCCCTCCCCTCCCCTCCCCTCCCCTCCCCTCCCCTCCCCTCCCCTCCCCTTCTATCCTTTTCCTTTCTCCTTACTTTGGAAGTATTGTATCTCACAAGACCTAGAATTTATATTGTTTAAGTTATTCCAGACATAATGGTAATAGACATTTTACCTGTTTAGGGTATCCTATATGTAATATTTGTAATATATATGCTTATGCATGTATTCATATAGCATATATACCTACATATTTTAACACACACCACCAAAGGTGTTGGAAATAATGTAGGCTTAAGGACAGAAAGAGCTAGATACAGATAGAGGATTTGAAAACTGGAATGGAACCCCTCCTCAGGGAATTCCTTTCTTGCTTGTGACAGGGAGTATAGGTTGTCCAATCTCAGTTCTGAGGTCAGACCATTGCACGGAGCTGTGAACTTTCCTTTGTCTGGAGATGACTCTGTGGGTATGGGTGTTTCTCTGATATTGCTTTCTGAATAATAAATTGTCTTGTTAAAGTTGAGCTGTTTCTGTGGTATTTGGGAGCCTGCAATGCCTGAGATGGGCCTTTTCTTCTCTGGACTATTTGTGTGAGGGTATACATTGGAAATACCTTATTTCAAATTTCTGACCTCCCCCATCAAGTCTCACTTGTACTCTCCTATGGATCTTTCAATTTCATATTTGTGTTTCTACTGGAAAAGAGCTCTGCACTGTGCCCAAGGTGATGTGCAGATGGGTCTGGGGTGATTGCAAGTCACAAACACAACCTGTACCTTTCTGAAGTCTTGTTTTGTCTTTATTTAGTTTGTGGAGCTTCTTTTTTTATGGGGGGGAGGGGTGGTGAGAGTTACTTCTTCATGGATTTTGTAGCTTCTTCTTAGGTTCCCTCTTTGGGATAAACTGTTTTATTCTTATTTTGATTTTCTCCTTCATTGGCTAGCATTGAAGCTCTTTCTAGTCTGCCTTCTTACCCAGTAGTCTGCAACTGATTTTCAAGGGATCTACTTAGATCCTGTATATATTTAATTCAATGAACATAAAATGAAACCAATATGATTCTACATCTTAGACCATCATGCCAAGACTAAACGTTCGTAACTGTGATGTGCCAAGATCAGAGGTTTTGCACGAATCAAATAATATCAAACTTAAGTTCTGAATATGAAGAACCTAACTCAGACTTCAGCAGTTTATCTCCACAGCATATATTGGCTCTTATTTCTACTGCTTCCTCTTCCCTAAACATCTCTCTTCATGGAACGTCCTCTGCAGTAAAGTCTTTTCACCATGCTTCACTGTGGCACATACATACTGGAAAGTGATCACAACATTCCCTCAGGTTACCTCTCAGAAAATCTCTCTCTTTTCACTTCATCTGTCATCTCTTGTCTTTCAACACATGTTACCAACTTATAGGAGCAACACTGCTCCTTTCTTCTAACTGCAAGAGACTCCTTCTGGTCCATACAGGCATCTATAGACAGAGGCAAGGTATAAATCCTTGAAAGAATATCAATTGGCATAATGTGAAGAAGTAGTGCAGCAAGTAAGTTCTATCATGTTGTCTTTTTGACATGTGCAGATAGTATGTGTGGTGAGGTATGGGGATCAGTGTATGCACATGTATGTTAGACGCATGTGCTCTGTACTCACACTATATGAAAGCCAAAGGAGACCATCAGATGTTTTTCTCTGTTATAGTCTTTTCTTAAGACAGAGCTTCTCACTGATCCTGGAGCTTGGTGTATTTGCAAGCCTGGATAATTCTCCAATCTCTGCTCCCAACTAGACTGGAGTTACAAGCATTCTTGGCCATGCCCAGCTTTTTATGTGGTTTCTTAATAGAGCTTTTCTTCCATCTGAGTCTCATCATCAGACAAGCAGTATTAACTCCAGTAATATCACCAACTGTGATGCAAACACTATGCTCACCTTCCTCCAAGGTCCTCCATAGTCTACTTCCTAGCAGTTCCTCACTTTAATTGTTCTCTCTCATATCTGACAAGTTTGAGCTTTGTTATCAATACAATGTAGAAAAGGTGATGGCACGAGATTTTAAAGGACAACATATGCAGCTTCTCTTTTGGTTTCTCTTACCTCCTTCTTGGAGAAATCCAATGAGTGAGAAGACTCATAGATCATTTAGGGTAGAATGCTAGCTTTTTGTCAATAGTTATGTAGTTGTGTGAAGATGTCAGGTTTGTCAAAAGCTAATCTCACTGGGTGTGGTGGCACATGCCTTTAATCCCAGCACTTGGCAGGCAGAGGTAGGAGGGTCTCATGAGCTTGAGACTACATACTGAATTCCAGGTTAGCCTGGGCTAGAGTGAAACCCTGCCTCAAAACACAAAAAAGCTAATCTCCCTACCATCATCACAAAAATTTATACACGCACACAAACACACATACACACATTACAGATTGAACATTACACATTGGTTATGGCTTGTAATGTTTTCAGGGCATCAGGGACCTCCCTGGCCAACAACTTACTGGAAAGTATCCCATCCCTGGCACTGAAAATTTTCTAGTAACAATCTATTGCTCCTGAGTGTTCCATTGCCCAAAAAAGTAGGTTTCCATACAATTCATTTATATCCTCTTAGATTTTGATTAGCCCTCGCTCCACCTTTCTTTTACTCAATCTCTTCTCCAGACCTCATTTAGGCCTTTTCATCCCCACTAATGTATTCTTCTACTTACATATATACAATACCATCCTATTAAGTACCCGTCCCTTCCTTTCTATTCCTTTTATATCTCCTTTCTAGCTTACTGGCCTCTGATACTGAGATTTCTTTATTTATATTTATATTTATATTTATGTTATTTATTTATTTGAGACAGAGAGAGAGAGTGTGAGGAAGAGAGAATGGGCATGCTAGGGCCTTTAGGAACTGCAAATAAATTCCAGGTGCTTGTGACAGCTTATGTGGGTACTAGGGAATCAAACCTGTGTCCTTTGCCTTTGTAGCCAAGCACCTTAACTGCTAAGACATCTGTCTAGCCCTCTGTTATTTTTAATGACACCTGCACCAATGAAATATCATTATAAAAATTCTGAAAACCATCACACAAACATGTCCACAGATAACAATACAACCACTCCTAGGGACAGTGATATCAAATACTATGATATTAAAGAGAGTGTAATCAAAATAATCCAGTCAAGATGACTGGATTTGTAAACTCCTTCTGGAAATTACATTGGAGACAGAATAAACAAAATCAAAAGAATGAATTCATTGTAATACTTAGAGAATGAAGGAATATCACCCTCACATGGAACAATAATATTTAGAAGTTATACATATATTCTATGAGTAAAAATTAATACAACAGGTGAATTTACATTTATAAATGATTAAAATATACTCCACGACAAGATGACTTCTCCTGGTAAAAACTTGTAATAAGGACTTAGCAGTGGAATCTAATTTGAAAAATATTCCACGGGATGGTAACATCTCTATTAATCAGGTCTTGTTGTGACAGTAGTCACACCCACAATTCTTTTCAACAGGAGGAATCCTTTTGTTGCTTTTACATGTGAAGGATGGCTAAAGAATCTCATTTAAAAGAATGGGATGGATCAAGGTCCTGTCTCCAAATGTTTTCTCATTTCAGGACGTAGGCTGTAGAATCACATCCAATCTGAGCTGTCTTGTTTACATGGGCAAAGGCAGAAGCACAATAAGCTGACTGAACCATGTAGTGTTCAAAAGCCTGTGTTTGGAAATAAAACACAATTCATATTTCAAATAAATCACATGATTGGGGCTCATATCAGTAAAATAGGAAATATACTCCAACAAAACAGGGAGTATACTCCATTACCCAGAGTATTGTGACAGCAAGGTGCATATGTGAATAATATAATATACCACAATTCTCCTTTGTTAGACACAGTTATGCACTTGATTCAAAATATAAAACACATTAACCTTATTTTGCATGAAAAAAAATGTGAGGTCCAATTCAAATACAATATCAGTCTTGACAGTGAAATCTCAGTAGACTTCTGAGTTGGAAAGAGACTTAGGCCTTCCTTGTCCAGGCATGTAACCTATGATGAAAAATTACTGCTATCAATCTTCTTGAGGGATATCACATGGGGAAGAAAAATTATTTCCTAGGAATAACTCTAGCCCATTCTGTTTCACTAGTTCTTGGTCCAGACGTTGGGAAGTTCTTTTATCATCTTCCCCCTTTGATAAACATGAAATACATATTATAATCCTTGATGTGGTTCAGCAGCATACCTTCCTGTTTTGTTTTTTATTGTTTGTCCTTTCTAAGTGAAGGTACATGTGAAGGTTAATCTTGTTTGTTAACCTGACTGATGGGCTTGAAAGGCAACTACAGACAAATATATCTGTGAGCAGAGTTTCTCCATAGATGCTTAACTGAAGAGGGCAGACTCACTCTGAATGTAGGCAACACTGTCCTATGGGCTGGGGTTCCAGACTGAATAAAAACGTGGAAGGAGGGACTGGAGAGATGGCTTGGCACTTAAGGCACTTTCCTGCAAAGCTTAAGAACTCAGGTTCAATTCCCCAGTATCCATGTAAATCCAGATGCACACAGTGGCACATGTGTCTAGAGTTTGTTTGTGGTAGCTATAAGCCCTGGTGTAGCCATTCTCTGTCTCTTCATCTGACTATCTCATTCTTACATAAATAAATAGGTAAATAAACAAATAAAAAAGGAAGCAAGAAGAGCAGCAGCAAGCATCTCTTTGTCCTCTGAGTGTGGATGCAATGTGGCCAGTTGGGTCACATTCTTGATGCCACAGCAAAAGCCATGCCTTCCCTGCCATGATGGACTGTAGTCTCAAAGTGTGGACTAAAACAAAATCTCCTTTTCTTATGTTGCCTTGGTCACAGTGATGACAAAAGTAACTATTACAGACATCTCGATCACTTATATACCTCAAACAGTCACAGAAACTTTTGACTGAGGTTGTCAAAAACAGTGTTTTTATTTTTTATTTTTTGCTTACTTTTTTCTATTTTATTCCATCAGTTTTATATAACAAAGTGCCTCCTTGCTATTCTTTGAAAGACTTTATTCTATTTCTCTAGCTTTGAGCTTCTTGGACTTCTGAGGTAACCAGATTAAAAACCCTATTTTAAGAGCCATTTGGACCACATGAGAAGATAAGCTGGGACCAGAATAATCTAATGAGTAGAAGGTTCCATGGTCAAAACTATATTAGGTCATCGTTCCTCATTAGTCCTTTCTTACTCTTGATTTTATTTTTGTTGCCAAAAAAAAAAAAAAAATGGGAACACATGGGCTGGAGAGATGGCTTAGCGGTTAAGTTCTTGCTTGTGAAGCCTGAGGAGCCTGGTTCAAGGCTCAGTTCCCCAGGACTCACGAAATCCAGATGCACAAGGGGTCGCATGTTTCTGGAGTTCGTTTGCAGTGGCTGGAGGCTTTGGTGTGCCCATTCTCTCCCCCCCTCTTTTTCTCCCTCCCTCCCTCTCTCTCTCTCTCTCTCTCTCTTTCTCCCTCTTTCTTTCTCTCAAATAAATGAATAACAATAAACAAAAAAATTAAATAATTTATTTAGACAAAAAAAAATGGGAACACATCACTAGACCCTGCAATTGCCAACATCTATGTATTACTTTTTTTCCACTTTCTACTCGTTATCACACACAGAGAAATCTGTTATTTGTTTTGTGTTAGTTTAATATGTTATCTGTGCAAAATCTTCTGAACTATACTCATAGCAATCAGCTCAGCTAAAACATGCTTTCTTCCCCTGTATTCATCAAGGCTTTTCAAATATTGTGATTACATTTAGGTATTGCAAAACGGAATTTACTCAACTGTTTTTGCCATTGTGTTAACTGACTGCTTTTTTTTTTGGACTTTCTTTTTTTTTATTATTATTAGTTATGTACACAGTGTGTGTACAGCCATGTTGCTACCATCATTAGCCTCTTCCCTGTCCTACTCCTCTGAAGGAACCCTCCTCATTGGGGAATGTGAATCATGTGTTGTGCAGTAGGCCATAAGTTAGGGGGAGCAGGCAATGTCTCTGTGCATAGTGTCCCAACATATGGCCCCCTCTTCCATGAGTTTCCCTGAGACATGTTGGGTTTGTTTTAGGTCTACTTCAATGATGAAGTCTTGGGAACCTCTGTGTCTCTGGATATCTGGTTTAGTAGGAGTTGAGTGTTCTCTATGTCTATCTCCTTCACCCTAGTGCTGGTTCCAGGTTCACCAAGAAAGCAGCACTCTTTCTCATTTCCCCAATTAGTCTGTGGTTTCAGCTGGGGCCCTGATAAGGTACAATGGGCTGATAATCTCCTTAGTATCTATGTCTATCTGAAAAAGAGAAGCAAATTCTCCAATGGAGAGTGAAGTCATCACCAAATAAGTAGGATAGCCTTTACTATTTTAGAGGATTTAATAGGTGTAGACCCTCTTGTAGGCCTCAATTGGTGGAAGCTTGATAATGAAGAGGGGACTCAATTTTTGGACATGGTTCTGACTTGTTTCTCAGATTGAGCTATGGGTTCTGTTCCACTGAGAAGATCAATTAGACAAATCAAGAGCACTTGGTTACCCACAATGGCTGCATGTCACTATTACACTTGTGTGAGTACCACATCAGGTTGTTTTCTGCTGAGTAGCTTAGACCAAGAGTTGCTTGGAAAGATGTTGGTCATTTTCTCCCAGTTGTTCATGTAGAACCTTCTGGCACAAGACCAGCTAACTGTCTGGGGACTGACTTCCAGATTCCAGCTAGGTCTCTCCATGTTCTGTACAAACAGGATATGGTATCTTTGGGAGTAGGGTATTACCATTAACCTTTTTTGGGTTATCAAGTACTCTGACAGAAACCTGTCTCCTTTTGGGAAACCTTGTAGATCCCTCTGATCAATAGCTCATTATAGATGTTAACCACATGTTTGTGCTGGAAATTATAGGCCAATACCAAGGGAAAAGAAGGAAGAACAAGATAGGTAATATAAAAAAGAAAAAGGAAGAGAGAGAAATAGAAATGGGAGAAGATTAATGTTAGCCTTTATAAGATCCTCTGCAGGGCCCTGTGATTCAGGTGTTCCCTCTAAGGAACTGATGAAGATTCAACCACTTAGTCTGTCAGTAACTCTACAGTCAACCTTTTTAGGAGTCTCCACATTGCTTTCCATAGTGGTTGTACCATCTTACATTCCCACCAACAATGAATGAGGGCCCCTATTTCTCAACATCCTCACCAGCATTTGTTTTCATTTGATTTTTTAATGTTTGCTGTACTCACTAGGGTAAAGCGGAATCTCATAGTTGTTTTAACTTGCATTTCCCTGTTGATTAAGGATGATGAACATTTTCTTAAGTGTGCATTTGCCATTTGTATTTCTTCCTCTGAGAACTCCCTGTACAGTTCTCTGTCCCATTTGTTGAGTGGGTTGTTTGACTTTTTATTGTTTAGTTTTTTGAGTTCTTTGTAGATTGCAGAAATTAGGTCTCTGTCAGTTGTATAGCCAGCAAAAATTTTCTCCCATTCTGTGGGTAATCTATTGCCTTTGCTTATCGTATGTTTGTCTGTGAAGAAATTTTTCATCTTCATGAGATCCTAATGGTTGAGTAATTGTGTAAGTTTCTGAGCTACTGGGGTTTTGCTCAGGAAGTCTTTTTCCATTCCTATATCATGGAAAGTTCCTCCTATTTTTTTTTTTTCCCAGTAGTGACTGAGTTTCCAGTTTTATAATGAGTTCTTGATCCATTTGGACTTGATTATTGTACATGATGAGATGTGCAGATGGATTTTCATTTTCCTGAATATGGCCATCCAGTTTGTCCAGCACCATTTGTTGAAGATGCTCTCTATTTTTTTTAGCCTACATTCTTAGGGCCTTTATCAAATATCAAGTAGCTATAACTACTTGACCCAAAGTCCAGGTCCTCAATTCTGTTCCATTGGTCAATAATCCGTCTTTTATGCCACGTCCATGTTGTTTTACTGTGGCTTTGCAGTATAGATTTAGATCAGGGATGGTGATGCCTCCAGAGTTGTGTCTTTTGTTAAGGATATTCTTGGATATCTGATGCCTTCTGCCTTTCCATATGAATTTTGAGATCATTTTTTTTTTCTGTATCTGTGAAGAACAATATTGGGATTTTGATTGGTATTGTATTAAATCTGTATATTGCCTTTGGTAAGATTGCCATTTTCACAATGTTAATTCTGCCTATCCAGAATCATGGGAGGTATTTCCATTTTCTCCAGTCCTCCACAATTTCTTTCTTGAGTATTTTATGTTTTCATCGTACAGGTCTTTCCCATCCTCAGTTAATGTTATTCCAAGGGCTATTATTTTGTGTTGCTATTTAAAATGGGACAATGTCACTTATTTCTTTCTCTTTCTTTTTGTCTTTTGCATATATAAAGGATACTGTTTTTGTACATTGAGTTTGTATCCTGCTACTTTGCTGAAGGAGTTAATTACTATTAAGAATTTTGAGATGGAGTTTCTCTGATCTCTTATTTATAGAATCATGTCATCTGTGAATAGGCCTAACTTACCTTCTCCATTTCAAATTTGTATCCCTTTTATTCTTTCTCCTGTCTTATTGCTTGAACTAGAACTTCCAGTACTATGTTGAAGAGAAGAGGTATTTGTGGATACCCCTGTCTTACTCCTGATCTCAGTGGGAATTCCTCATTTTCTCTCCATTAAGTATTATCTAGGCTTTAGGAGCTTTTTATTTTTCACTCTTCAAAGTTTTATTTCACTAACTTCAGGTCAGATTTTCACAAAACTGTTTTCTGCTCAATTTACTATCCTTGCTTGGCTTCTCAAATTGGTAGTACCAAAAGATAATGTGGGTTAGGGAGAAGAGACCACTTTAAGAAGCATCACATTTACTCATCTTACACAAGGCAAAAAGAGTTGGGCATCTGACTGTTCAACAAAACAAAGCTTTAATGGCATCCAGGAAGGCAGACAGGCAAACCAGGCTGTAGACACTCTTCCATTTGTCAAAATCAGACAAGAGAAAACCTATTCCACGTCAATACAAAAGCTACTGCTATTTATCTCTTCTTTTTCTGTTGCTGCAACATTTTTCTTCTTTTAATTATCATATCATGTAGTTTTTCAAGTCCTTCCTTTAGTCCATCTCCTATGATTGCACAGGTAGGCTGCAAATGCCAAGTAGTTGATGAGCTCAGTTCACCCATTGCTAACAATTTCTCAATTTCTGAGATAGAAGGTGAATTCTGCAGGTCTTGTTTGTTAGCAACTATAAGCATGGGGACCCCTTGATTTTCTGATATCCTAGTTTTTTTTATGAAGTTCAGTTTTTGCTTCTTCCATCCTTTCCACATCCACAGAGTCCACCACAAACACAATGCCATCTGTGCATCTCGTATAAGACTTCCACAGTGGCCTTACTTTCTCTTGACCACTTAACCTACATCCCAGAAGTGAAAAGTAACTGTCTTGGAATTGCCCAAGGTTACCTTAATTTTCTCAGTATTAAATCCTTTGGTAGGCACAGTATTTACAAATTCAATGAACTGCAACCTGTATAAGACCATCCTCTTGTCAGCACAGTCCAAACCCAGAAAAACAATATGAAAGGACTGAAATGAAGGCAGGCTGGACAGGATGGAAGTCTGGACTGAGAGTCCATTCCCCATTTCCAGCTGCAAATTGTGTGGCAAACTGAGAGGTGTTTTTCTCAGCCAAATTTATGTCTCTTGGGCCATCCAGCCACAGCAACAATCCAGGGCCGATGATGATGTTTTGTTTCCCTTCAATTATGGCGATGTGTACTTTACTCTCCTCCAGCCTCAAACCCTCATTCTGAAGACAACCACTCCCCATGCGCCAGTCCACAGTATCTCAGTCTAGTATATCATCAAAACCACAGAAGTGCCTCTTTTCTTGGCAAACACTCCTTCCAAACGGAGTCCAGATCCAAAGGAGATGGCATGGGCAGGCGCCTGTCCCCAGGAGGAAAAGGCACCCCAGGTCTTCTCCGCCTGGCTCTTGGCAGGGGGTGGGGACCGGCACCACTACACTCGGGCATAGCCCCTGGCCACGCCCACCTCTCCCAGCCCGCCCATGATCCCGAATCCCACTGGCCACCTTGTCAGGGCAGTGCTGGGCCAGCTACTGTGAGCCCCCCTGCTGCGGCCCCCCTTTAGGAGCTTTATATATAGGCTTTATCTTGTTGAAATATAAACCATCCATGCCTATTCTCTCCAATGTTTTTTATCATGAAGTGATGTTGTATTTTGTCAAGGAACATTTTGCATCTATAGAAATGATTCTGGGGTGTTTGTGTTTAAGCTTATTTATTTGGTGTATTATACTGACAGAGTTTCATATGTTGAACCACCCCTGAATTCATGGGATGAATCCTACTTGATCAAGTTGATAATAATTTGGATGTTTTGTTGAATTCAGTTTATGAGGATTTTGTTTAGAATATTTGCATCTAAGTTCATCAGGGAAATAGGTCAATAGTTTCCTTTTCTTATGGTATCTCTGCCCGGTTTTGGTATTAAGTTGATACCAGCTTCATAGCTTTTCCCCAACCTTCTAGAGCAATTTTCTTGGCATCTACTGTTCTAACCTAAAGGAAAAGACATGCATTTTAATTTAGGGACTAGTGTTCAACTGTAAATGGCACCATCCCATTTCTGACAACAAATTCCCTATTTCTCAATGTTGGTGCAAAGACAAATAGTTTCCAAGTCTCAATGCTTATGATGACAAACATTTACTTACAGCTCATAGATGTGCAGCAACTCTGTACTGGGGGTGATACAGCATCATGTCTATTGTACAGGATTTTCTTCCCAAATCTAGACTAAGGAGAAATAGTTATCTAGAATTGCTCTTTTTATACTTGAAAGCTCAAGAAAATGAGAATAAGCAAAGAGCAGAAGCACATTTACAATGTCTCTGCCTACAGGTAGCATATTTCTCTGTGATAGCCATCATAAGGTCAAGTGCAGCCTTATGGATGTAAATATCATCTCCCCACAACTGGAATTAAAGCAGAAATGAGTGTGTGATAAATAATAGTGCAATTTTTCATGCCAAAATGGTAATTAATAACTGCTCTTGAAAAAGTGTGTCTTGGCACTTTCATATCAACAGGCACTATTATTTGCCCTCAGAATGAAACTACAAATCAAGTTTACTTCTAACACAATAATTAGGAATTCTGACCCAGGAGATACTCAAAGCAGCTTCTAATGCCACAGAAATAGGGCAGTGTCCTACATAATTTTTTCAGCCACAAGTGACAAGAATTTTCTATATACATAGAACAATCTCCCTATATTCGGCAAATAGAATTCATTAAAAGGCAAGCTGAGACAGAGTCATTCCTCATTAAAGAACATTTATTTGGTGAAAAAAAAAAATGTTTGCGATTTTTTTTCATTTTAACTCTTGGAGACATAGTATCCTTTCTATCTTTCTCCATTAGACAATAATTAATCCTGCATTAAGCTCATGTTGGCTTCAAATATATGTTTCATCTACGTGGTCTCAAAAGTCAAGACACTTTCCTAAATTCTTTGAAGGTAGCCTGCTTGACCTCAGACCTACTTATACTGCCCTCTGCTATGACAGGAGCTAAAGACATATAACTAAAGTCTTTGCTACCAGTCAGGAAAACAAAGATTTTTCCCATACTTTTAGGAAATACACTCAAATTAAAAAATTGGTTAAATTGTAGATAATTTTATTTGAAAAAGACAATTATGAAATTGAAGTTAAAAACCAACACACATTCATTAATCATGCAGGTCACAGAATCAACCCAAGAAACATGCGTTAAAATTAAGCATAATTTTTAAAAATATATTTTATTTATTTATTTGAGAGAGAGAAAGTGGGGGGAGCAAGAGAGTGAGAGAATAGGCACACCAGGGCCTCTAGCCACTGCAAACGAACTCCATATGCATACTCCTCCCTTGTGCATATGGCTTACATGGGTCCTGGAGAATCAACCGGGGATCCTTCTGCTTTGCAGGAAAACACCTTAACCACTAAGCCATCTCTCCAGCCCTAAAATTAAGCATAATTTTAATTCACATGCATAAGATAATGTAATAGAAAGGAAGATAAGGAAAATAAAGAATGAGAAAGGGAAGGAAGAATTTACTATGATAATGAAAAGTAGGGGGCTGGAGAGACAACTTAGCGGTTAAGTGATTGCCTGTGAAGTCTAAGGACCCCAGTTGAAGGCTCCATTCCCCAGGACCCATGTTAGCCAGATGCACAAAGGGGCGCATGCATCTGGAGTTTGTTTGCAGTGGCTAGAGGCCCTGGCAAGCCCATTCTCTCCCTCTCTCTCTCTCTCTCTCTCTCTCTCTCTCTGCCTCTTGCTCTCTCTGTCACTCTCAAATAAATAAAAATGAACAACAAAAAAATTATAAAAAAAGAAAAGTAGGGAGAAAGGCTGTTAGTATATAAAAGAGCATTAATCAAGTTATTGGAATTATATGCTGGAAATTATGGTTACTAAAATAAAATAAATAGAAAGAATAAAGAACAAAATGGAATGGATTTTATACATTTACTTTTTTAAATGATTACTATTATTAATATTATCAAGATTTTTCACATGCATACATCATATATTAGTACCCTCTTTTCCCTGTCTGTGTTCCCATTCCATTAGGGACACTCCTCAGTGATGTTGCAGATATTCCCCATGGAATTGTAGTTTATGTGCTGAGGGAGCAGTAGTTAGTAATTTTGGAGTGGCGGGTCGGGAATTGGAAACCAGATCAGAATCCTATGGAGTCAAAGATTATGTTCTCCAGTGTCAATCTCTCATTGGTTTTTGGCTAAAAGGGGGTTTACATACATCAAATCTCCCTAACTTAATAATGTTTATCCTATTTAAACTATGCTGATTTCACTCTCCATTGGAAAATCTGTTCTTTTCCAGAAGGCAGCAAGACCAGAGGAAATAAACTACCCCTCACAATTCAGCCAAGCCAGAGATGAATCCACAGAGGAACTGGGGAGATGAGCAAGGGTGCTGCTTCCATGCTGTATCTGATAATCAGTGCCAGGGTATAGGACACAGACCCTGAGGATACTCAACCAAAGCAGAGATGCAGAGGCTCCTAGGAGTTCATCACTGAAGTAGAATTAAAACTCACCCACCACACATCAGCAAATTTTGAGAAGAGGGCAGAAAGATTGTAAGAGTCACAGATTGAGAACCATGCCCAGAGGCATTACCTTCCATTGGCCTATGTTTCTGTTCTTATGCCAGTAACATGCTATTTTTGTTAATATTGCTGTGTAATATAGCTTTAGATCAGGTATGGTGGTACTTACAGCAGTTTTCTTTTTTTCTTTTTTGCTGAGGGTATTTGTGGCTATTCAAGGTCTTCTGGCATTCCATATGAATTTTGAGATCATTTTTTTCAAAATCTTTGTGAATAATGATGCTGGTATTTTTATTGTATTGAAATCTGTATATTACTTTTGGCAGAACTGACATTTTCATAATATTAATTTTGCCTACCTTGCAGCAGGGGAGGTCTTCCCATCTTCTCAAGTACTCCTTAATTTCTATCTTGAGGTTTTTTTTTTTTTTTTTGTAGTTGTCATTTTCATCATATAGGTCTTTAACATCCCTTGTTAGTGTTATCCCAAAGTATTTAGTTCCTCACTGATTCTTTCCTCTGTGTATTTTTACTTTGAATATAGAAATGCTACTGAATTTTGTGCATTAATTTAAATCCCATCACTTTAGCAAACAGGAACAGCCACAGCTAGAGATAAGACTGGGCTCTTTTCACCCCTTAGGGCTGGACAACAAGACCTATTCCTACTGATATAAGTCTTCCCCAGCAGGGGTCTGCCTGCTTAAGATTTAATTTGTAAACTCAATCTTAAAAGAATTCCAGAGTTTATGGTACCACACATTCAAACAATTACAATTTCTACATGGCACTGGATTTTGGCCACTTTTTCTAAGTGCTGTGCCATTTTGCTTTGGATGCTAGGGTGCAGATCCTACTCCCACCACTGCCCATGAAGGGCTCTCAGAATGTGAGAGAGTCTAT
Organism: Jaculus jaculus; assembly: GCF_020740685.1. Classification (NCBI taxonomy): domain Eukaryota; kingdom Metazoa; phylum Chordata; class Mammalia; order Rodentia; family Dipodidae; genus Jaculus; species Jaculus jaculus. Next base: position 65,903,644 of record NC_059110.1, read on the forward strand.
GGTGAAGCACAACTGAGGATCCCTAAATTGACACAGAGATACATTTGCTATTCAAAAGTTTTTGTCCTAAGATACATAGTGTCAAATAAGAACATATGCTCAATAAAATAAAATAAATTAAACCATTATATCAGTCTTCTCCACTATAAAAACAGAAGGAAATTACTTCTTGGTCATTGTATTTTGTATAATCTGGCCTTCATAGGAAAAGATGAAAGGATTATATTATTTAGACGCAAATTAAGCTTTTTATTTATTTGTTTCCCTTTTTATTTATTAATTTTTATTAAGTTGAAACCTGTGGGGAGCCCCTTGGCCTGCATGGCCAAGGCCTATGGGGAGAGTACCCCTGGCCAAGCCCTAAAGATGGCGCCTGACGGAAGTTCAGTGCTTGGGACAAACAAGTCCATATTTGGAGGAGTTTGCCATCTCTGCCGCTCATTGGTTTCTGATGCTCATCTGGAGGGGTTGCATGGCCTGGAGTGATTGGGTGGAGTGAGTGCACGAGTGAGTGCGCTTATAAGGAATCCCCGCCCAAGGCTCGGGGGAGATGAAGCTTGAAGTTGCCTGAATAAACTGCTGTAAGAAGAACTTGTGGTTGTGTCTTCCTTGCTGGTCGAGGCAGACGCGACAGAAACCTTGTATGGATACATCGCATTGGTACCATCATTTCCCTCCTTCATACCCAACTCCATTAAGTCCTTTTTTTTTATTTATTTGAAAGTGACAGAGAGAGAAAGAGGAGACAGAGAGAAAGAGAAAGAGAGAGAGAGAAAGAATGGGCACGCCAGGGCTTCTAACCACTGCAAATGAACTCCAGACGCATGCGACCCTTTGTGCATCTGACTAACGTGGGTCCTGGGGAATCGAGCCTCAAACCAGGGTCCTTAGGCTTCACAGGCAAGCGCTTAACAGCTAAGCCATCTCTCCAGCCCCCAGTACTTTTGTTAGTGGGATTACTGGCATTTGCCATGGAATTATGGGTTACGAGTTGTGAAAGCAGCAGTTAGTCATTGTGGGTGGGGAAGGGGCAATGTCTCTGGATATTCCCTCCCACCAAGTGGCTCCTATGTTATTTTCATACCCTCTTCATCAAAATTCCGTGAGCCTTTGTGGGTGTGTTTTAAGTCTACTTTAAGGTTGAGCTATCAGCAGCTTCTGGATTTCTGCTTTAGTGCATTTTCAGTATCCTCAGTGTCTGTCTCCATCACTCTGTCTCAGGTTGTCAGTCTCACCATGGAAGCAGCATTCTTGCTTACTTCACCTGGGACCTATAATAGGGGTAGTACACCTGTTGACATAGATTCAGTGATCCTTGTCCTGTTGATAGATTTTGGTTGTCCTTAGAGTTTGCTGCTTTATGAAAAAAGAAAACCAGATTGCCTAATGGAGAGTGAGATAAGGATAGGATAAGAGTATAAGCATTGTTAATTTAGAGAAAATTTCATGGGTGTAGCCTTACTTTTGGCCAAAGATTAATGGAGGCTTCTCATTGAAATCCGTAATCTTGGGTTCCATAGGATTCTGACTTGGTTCCCAGTTCCAGCTATAGTTTCCTTTCTACTGTTTGGATCTCTAAGCCAATCAGAAAGCCATTGTTTACATATCTAGGGTTGGTGTCAGTATTGCACAGGTGTGTACATTTTGTCAAGATGGTTAATTGCATATAGTAGGGTTCTCTGCTTGCTCACAGTGTTATTGGCCATTTACACCCATGTTTCAGTTTTCAGTACTATATAGGCTAAGCATCTGGGGTCTGACTCCCTTCCAGAATCAGCCAGATATATCAATGGTGTCTGTTGGCAGCATGTGTTGCCTTCATTAACAGGGTCTTACCTTTCCCCAAAGGTGAGTAATCAAGTGCTTTGACAAAAGCCTGTTTTGGCCTGGGGACCTCATAAGTCTTTTTTTTTTTTTTAATTTATTTATTTGAGAGCGACAGACACAGAGAGAAAGACAGATAGAGGGAGAGAGAGAGAATGGGTGTTCCAGGGCTTCCAGCCTCTGCAAACGAACTCCAGACACGTGTGTCCCCTTGTGCATCTGGCTAACGTGGGACCTGGGGAACTGAGCCTCGAACCGGGGTCCTTAGGCTTCACAGGCAAGCGCTTAACCGCTAACCCATCTCTCCAGCCCTCATAAGTCTTTTTGATCAACAGCAGAAGGTGGGTTGTAACCCATTTCTGGTACTCAGATTTATCGGCCAGGGCCAAATATGTTAGGGTTAGGCTTCATTATACACTCCCTAGGGCCCATCTTACCAGGTGATCCCTCCATACTCCTATTGAGGGTTATATCTTTTAGTCAGCTATCCAGGAGGAAGGTTTCTATGGCACCAATTTATTTTGGATTTAGTTTTGTGTAAATCTCCCCACCCCCACCCTCATGGTCCTCTTCCCATAAACCATTCCACCCTTATTATGTGTTTCTTAACATGTATTCAAGGTTTAACTGCTGCCCTAGTGGAGAAACTTGAAAGGAGATGACAAGGGAGTCAGGGGAAATTTCCTTCCTGAACTTTTCATTTCCTAGCCAGATAAACTATGTGGGTCCATGTGTCTGGATCATGTGAATCCCCAGAAATAATCCAGGGGGCTACCTGGAGGACTTCCTCTGGGAGAGCTTAATTTCTCCAACTTTCAGGAGAGCCCTTAATCTACAAATCTGTGATTCCTTTTGGTGGGACACAATATTGCTCATCCTAGAAAAAGAGTGGAAATGCCAAATGGCACAAACAAAAAGTAGAGGAGGCAAAAGAGAAAACTTTCAGCCCTCAAAAATGTGGAGGCGGGCTGGAGAGATGGCTTAGCAGTTAAGTGCTTGCCTGTGAAGCCTAAGGACCCTGGTTCGAGGCTCAGTTCCCCAGGTCCCACGTTAGCCAGATGCACAAGAGGGCGCACGCATCTGGAGTTTGTTTGCAGAGGCTGGAAGCCCTGGCACGCCCATTCTCTCTCTCTCTCTCTCCCTCTATCTGTCTTTCTCTCTGTGTCTGTTGCTCTCAAATAAAAAAATAAAAATTAAAAAAAAATGTGGAGGCAAAGGCCACAGGAGGGCCTGATGTCCCCCAGATGACAATTATACATCTGGGAGAATGCCCACTTACCTTGGCACATCTCAGAGGGTCCCTGTTTGCACACCAGCTGTGGGTCTTTGTATCCTCGGGGCTATGGTTCCCCTAAGGCATCCAGACAACCATGGAAAGTGGGGTTTTGAACAACCATGAGCATGAAGGGATGTTACCTGGGAGATGACTTCAGAAAGTAGTTCCACTTATTCAATAGGGAAATGGGTTTATAAGCAGTTGAGAGCAGGAAGAGGGTCCTAAGAGGATTGGTGGGGTCAAAGGTTGCTAGCCAATGCCTAGGAACATTCATTAAAGGATGTATGGAGAGAGTCAGGTGCAGCACATAGGGAGAGAGTCAGGTGATCTACATAGTGTGGGATGAGCATTGCAGGGAGATAGGCTGTGTGAAGGCTTCTGGCTGATAAGGAGTTTCCTAGGCAACTGGCCAAAGGTCACAGGGGTATGGGCAAAGTAAAAGTTCAGGTGTATTGGGTTCGTAAATGGAGTGTTCTCCTGTAGCCTGGGCATCCTTAGCTGTGCCTAGCAGCTCAGGCTCATATCCTAAAGGCTCTAGCCTGTGTCTGGCAGTGCCCAACAAGGAGAGTCCTGAACAAGATGAAAATAGACCTACCGACTCATCTAGCTATTCTACTGGGCATCTAGCCTAAAGTCTTTACTCTTCACTGCAGATATATTTGCCCAACCATGTTTATAGCTGCTCAATTCACAATCAGTAAGAAGTGGAATTTAGTGCTGATGCTTATGATTTGATAAATAAATAATGAATATGTGGTACATATACACAACTGAATTCTACTCAGCAGTAAGAAAAAAAAAATAATGACACAATGAAATTTTTAGCAGAGGGCTGGAGGGATGGCTTGGCTGTTAAGGCATTTTCCTGCCAAGCCAAAGAACCCAGTTTAGATTCCCCAGGACCCATGTTAGCCAGATGCATAAGGGGGTGAACATGTCTGGAGTTCATTTGCAGTGGCTGGAGGCCCTGGAGGGCCCATTCTCTCTCTCTTCCTCTTCCTCTGTCAAATAAATAAATAAGTAAAAATAAAATATTAAAAGAAAGAAATTTATAGGAGAATGGATGGGCTTGGAACAGATAATACTAAGCAAACTCCCACAAGCACAGAAAGCAATTGTCACATAGTCTCTGTCATTAAAAAAAATAAAATAAAATCTGGAACACCTTGAATACATGTTAAGAAACAGATAATAAGGGTGGAATGATTTATGGGAAGAGGACCATGAAGGTGGGTGTGGGGAGATTTACACAAAACTAAATCCAAAATAAATTGGTGCCATAAAAACCTTCCTCCTGGATAGCTGACTAAAAGATATAACCCTCAATAGGAGTATGGAGGGATCACCTGGTAAGATGGGCCCTGGGGAGTGTATAATGAAGCCTAACCCAGTGAATTTCTATGGTAAATAAAATCAATGGTTATTAAGATTAAGCTAGAACCATTGGTGGTCAAATGGTGTTCTTTCAAAACAGATTTGTGAAGGGTTATATTAGAGTTCAGCTGTTTTGGCTCAACAAATAATAGATTCTGCTCTATTGTATGTAAACTTACTGTCTCATTTCTGGCATCTTAAGTCCAGTGCTTATAACAAAATTAACTCTTAAGACAAATTCCATACATTAGGGTACAGCCTCATGCTCAAACAATGAGAAAAATAATTTCAAGCTATGGTTCTGTTTCCAACATTTTCTGGGTAATTGGCACCCACATAAGTATCTGAATTAACCAAAGATGCTTTCAAACTTAAGTGCAAAGACTATATACTGTCTTAATTGTCATTTTTCTGATACTTTCTATGTTAAATTAGATTATTTGTTTGTAAATTAATTGGTGTTGTTTCCAAGACTGATAACAAGTTTTGCCTGTATTTATAATTATTAGATATTTCAAGTGTAAGATGTGCCTACTTTCTATGCCTCAGATGTGGCTTATACTGCCACAGGACAACAAAAATTTAAAAGGTTGGACAAAATGACTTTAAGAAGCTCTTGTACCATTCTTTAACTAAATCTATTTCAGTAATCAAATGTGCTCTATATGTACATACATTCAGGCTGGTGGAATTTCCTTTCTTAGTATGTTAATCACCTGTGTAGAAGCCAAAGCCAATTGGAATCATTAGAGCAAAAAGAGTCAATACTTTGGCCTGTGTTCCCAGGTCATGAGGCCACTGGAGATTATGGGACACTTCTACACTGGCCCACTGGTAAGTCACCTGTATTCCTGATCATGGAGGATATAGAGACTCAAAATTTGGTGTACAATATGAAACAGTAGAGTCACAATTGAGGAGGAATCTGTCCTCCTGGCTTCCCAAAGAATGGAAAACTACTTTGCCAGCATGGCCCTGACTCATCCTAACAGACAGAAAACACAAGCAATCTATAGGGCTACTCTCAGGCCCCTAAATTCTCCTTTGGAGAGCCATTAGTGACCTCAAAGATTAACCCTTGATTAAATTTTGGCTATATGCTTGGTCTTAAGCACTCACAGAGAAATATATAAACAAAGATAAAAAATTATCTTAGATATATGAATGGCTGTTAAGTAATACAAGAACTTTCTACCCATCTCTAATAGTTCTAATTCTATAATAAAGAAAAAAAGAGCCGGGCGTGGTGGCGTACGCCTTTAATCCCAGCACTCGGGAGGCAGAGGTGGGAGGATTGTGAGTTCGAGGCCACCCTGAGACTCCATAGTGAATTCCAGGTCAGCCTGGGCTACAGTGAGACCCTACCTCGAAAAACCAAAAAAAAAAAAAAAAAAGAAAGAAAAAAATCTATAGATGTCAAAAGGGTTATTTTCAAATGTAAAACATATAAGTAAGTTCTAAGACCAAAAATGTATTTATACAGGGCTTCCAGTCAAGATGTTGTCTACCTAACTGTGCTGCATCTCCTGGGAAGGAGAGGGAAGGAATTAAGGGGTCACTGGGTCTTTTAGGAGAGAGCAATCTTTAATAGCTCACCAGTGGGAGGGTGTGGAGGGGAAAACAGGAAATCAGCTAATTCCTATGCTCTTGGATAATGAATCAGTCCCCCAATTCCCCAAAGCAGCATTTGTAGCCAGAGTCCCAGCCTCAGGCTACTCTCCCACTAACTGCAGGCAAGGAAACCCAAGCCAGTAGATCCAACTGCACTGTTGGGTGAAGGTGATCATCTGGATCCAGCCCTCAGCCACACGTTCTCAGATCCCCAACATCCCCTAACTCCCACGTGTCCTCAGACACCCCCAATCCCCACTTCAGTCCCTCTTCACTCCACCCCCTCCCACCAGGACTTTGGAACCACTCTGCTCCACCCTGCCTCCCCCTACTTTGATCTACCCCCTTGGTCCTGCCTCCCAGCAACTTTGGACATGTTCCACTTGCCCTGGCCCTCCATGACTTTGGCTGTGTTCTGCTCTGCCCCGTCCAACTTCTGTCCCACTTAGCTCTGCTTCACTCATGTGACTTCTAAATCACTCTGCTCTGCTCTGCCCCATGTGACTTCTAACCCATTGCGCCCCAACCCTGCACGACTTCAGACCTGCTCTACTCTACCCTGCCCAGCTCCCCCATGATTTTGACCCACTGTGCTCCACCCCACCCCCCTCCCCACATGACTTCAGAAGTGCTCTGTTCCACCCCACTACGTCCCCACATGACTGCTGACTGTTGATGCTCTGCCCAGAACCCATGTGACCTGCCCCCACACAGCATCAGATCTGCTCCTCCCCCAGCCCTGTGCCTGTCTCTGCCCCAGGAAGCAGCACCAACTCCCTTGCCCATTGCAACCACAGTTCCATTCTTCCTGCTCTCACACTGTGAATGGCATACCACAACACAAAAGGAATTACATAAAAAATCAAATGCAAGTAAATCCAATAAGATATCTCAGTCCTACAATGGATGTCGCTAATCAAAACATAAAGGAAACAATAGGATCTGAACCCCCAAAATGAAGTTATGAGCAATGCAATTCCTGAACAAGCTACTGGTAGAACTTGCAGAAAAGTAACAAAGGACTGACAATTGTGTGGATGCTGCCATCACTAGAATAGACCTAATAGATAAGAAAATTGAAGGGGTCCAAAAAAACGTTAAAGGATATAAAGAAAAGAGAGAAAAAAAGAGGACCTCAAAAATCAGTTGGATATTCTAAATGAAGATATAAAAACTGCAAGGAGGAATATCAAGAAGAATCAATAAAATCAGAAAATAATGTGAAAAGGGAACTTGACAGAGGGATGGAAATCATACATAGAAAAGTAGAAAATGAAAAACTAATTGAACAAGGCCAAAATTCCTTAGAACCTCAAAAGAATAGAGTCAGCCATGTGGAGGATAGAAACTCAGATCTGGAAGACAAAACAGAAGACACAGTTCAAGAGTGTAAAAGTTTCAATAAGTTCAAAAATTTCCATGAACAGAACATGAGGAAAATGAGGGATACCCTGAAACATCTAACATTCAGATCATGGGAATACCAGAAGGGGCAGAAATTGAGACCAAAAGCATGGAGAACTTATTTAACGAAATAATTTAAGAAAACTTTCCCACTCTCAAAAGAAAGGCCCATCAAGAAACAAGAAGCTAACAGAATTCCAAACAGATTGGACCAAAGAAGAAATCTCCAAGACATATTGTCATTATGACTCTAAACATTGATATCAAAGAGAAAGGCTGGGCTGGAGAGATGGCTTAGCAGTTAAGTGCTTGCCTGTGAAGCCTAAGGACCCTGGTTCAAGGCTCAATTTCCCAGGATCCATGTTAGCCAGATACACAAGGCACAAATGTCTGGAGTTCATTTGCAGTGGCTGGAAGCCCTGGTGCACCCATTCTCTGTCTCTCTCTATCTGCCTCTGTCTCTCTCTGTCTGTCACTCTCAAATAAATAAATAAAAATAAACAAACAAAGTGAAAGGCCCAAAAGCAGCTAGAGAAAAATGGCATGACACTTTTAAAGGTAACCAATAAGAATCACTTCAGACTTCTCAATGGAAAACCTGAAGCCAGAAGAACCTGGATTGGAGCACTGCAAATTCTAAGAACTTATGGCTTCCAACCCAAGTTACTCTACCCAGCAAAAGTATCTCTCTAAGTAGATGGTGAAAGAAAAACCTTCCATGACAAAACTCAGCTCATTATCCTAAATCATTGGTCTTAATGCACCCATCAAGAGACACGAGTGAACAGGGTGGATCAGAAAATTAGACCCCTCAATCTGTTGTCTTCAAGAAATCCACCGCACCACTAAAGATAGACACCTCCTCGGGGTAAATTATAATCCAAGCAAATGGGCATAAGAAACAAGCTGGCATAACCATACTGTTGGATAAAATAGACTTAAAACAAATAATAATCAAAAAAGACAAAGAAGGCCACTTCCTACTGATCAAGGGAACAATCTAGCAAGAGGATATTATGATTATCAATCTTTATGCACCAAACACAGGTGCACCACAATTCATAAAACAAGACCTACTCAACAATAAAACAGAAATAACCACCAACACCATCATAGTTGGGGACTTTAATACACCATTATCAGCAACAGATCATCCAAACATAAACTGAACAGGCAAGTGAGAGAGCCCAACAAAACCATAGAACATTTAGAACTAATGGAAATCTATAGAACATTCCACCCTAAGTCCATGGACTACACATTCTTCTCAGCAGCCCACAGAACCTTCTCTAAAATAGATCATATACTGAGTCACAAAGCCTTCCTCCATACATTTAGGAAGATTGACATAATTCCCTGCATGATATCACATCACAATGCTATATTGCTAGAAATTAACAATAGACCCACCAAGAATCCCATTGGCTCCTGGAAACTGAACAGCACACTTTTAAATAATAAATGGATAGTGGACAAAATAAAAAATGAAATTGCGCAATTTCTAGAAATGAATGACAATGAGAACACAATGTACCAAAACTTATGGGACACAATGAAGGTGCTCCGCAGGGGGAAATTCATAGCACTAGATGCCTTCATAACAAAGACAGAAAGATCCCAAATCAATAAACTAACCATCCACCTAAAAGCACTGGAATAGAAAGAAGAATCCAACCCCCAAAGCTCCAGATGGGAAGAAATTATTAAGATCAGAGCAGAAATTAATGAATTGGAAACTAAGAAAGCAATTAAGAAAATTGGCAAAACAAAGAGCTGATTGTTGACAAAATAAACAAGATTGACAAACCCCTGACAAATTTCTTCAAGAAAAGAGAGAGAGAGAGAGAGAGAGAGAGACTTCAAATTAACAAAAAGGAGAGATCACAACAGACATAAGTGAAATTGGGAGAATCTTCAGGACTTAATTCAAAAATCCCTACTCCACAAAACTGGAAAATATGAAGTATATGGATAAATTCCTAGACACATGCCGTCTACAGCAGATTAATCTCCTAAACAAACCTATCACACCCATGGAAATTGAAAAGTAAATAAAAACCTCCCCCAAAATAAGATTTCAGGAGCAGATGGCTTCTCAGCTGAATTCTATCAAACCTTCATGAAAGCGCTGAAGAAGGCCTTATTACTGGAACACAGGGATGGTTCAAACTATCCACTCATAAAATGGGGCAAAGAACTGGACTGGCAGTTCACAGAGGAAGAAATACAAATGGCAAACACTTACTGAAGGAAATGTTCATTATTCCTAATCATCAGTGAAATGCAAATTAAAACAACTATGATATTCCACCTTACCCCAGTAAGGATAGCAAATATGAAAAAAGAAAGATGAAAATAAATGCTGGCTAAGATATGGAGAAATAGGAACCATTATCTACTGTTGGTGGGGATAAGATGGTACAACCACTTTGGAAATCAATATGGAGACTCCTAGAAAAACTTACTATAGAGTTACCAACAGAACCAGTTATTCCCTTACTGGGCATGTACCCTAAAAGTTCTATGCATAAGCTCAGAGAGATGCTCAACCATCTTTATAACTACTTAATTCATAATAGCTAAGAGCTGGAATCAACCCAGATGTCCATCATTAGACAAATGGATGACTAAGATATGGTATATCTACATGATAAATGTCTACACAGTAGTAAAGAAAAAAGTGACACAATGAAACTTGAAGAAAAATGGCCAAACCTGGAAGAGATCATCTAATTGAACTCATCCAATCACAAAAGATAATCACCATGTAGTCTCACTCATCTACAGCTCCTAACATGAATCTACTCACCTTGCTGACACACCTAGCAAGCATCTCAAGGACCAGATAATATGGAGGGTGTGGATGGATAGGAGGGTAAGGGAGGAGTGAGGGACACAAAATTGGACCCAAACAGCAATGGGACCATAAAACTCTACATCCTAACACACAGATGAAATGGTTTAACTTTTATGAGGCCCTTAGAGGGAACACTGGATTCACAAGACCCTGGAGAGGGTAGGGCAAAAACTGACCATTATCTCTTCCTGTTTCTGTTTCTCTCTCCCTCTTTTCTCTCATCCCTTTATCTCTTGTATTTCATTTATCCTTTTTTTTTTGCCTAGCATATTTTTAATTTATTGACAATTTTATACATGTATATAATATACTTTGATCACAACCAACTCCCATTAACTTTTTTTTCACATTCCGCATTTTATTTACATTTTAAGACTAAGTATAATCTCAAAATCACATATCTATACACCTATTTCCTTTTCGTTGGCTTCATTTAAAACTTAAATGCATGGTTTATTAAACAAATACTGTAAACAAATATTTATCATGTCTGTTACATGTACCAAAAAGGAACATCTTTTACAAGAAATGCATCAGACCACCCTCCTGCAACATCCTTTTATTATAAATACAGCTATCAAAACAATCCTGAACCTATTTTTTTAAATAATTTTTTTTAAAAAATTTTTATTTATTTGAGAGCAACAGACACAGAGAGAAAGACAGATAGAGGGAGAGAGAGAGAATGGGTGCGCCAGGGCTTCCAGCCCCTGCAAACGAACTCCAAAAGCGTGTGCCCCCTTGTGCATCTGGCTAATGTGGGACCTGGGGAACCGAGCCTTGAACCGGGGTCCTTAGGCTTCACAGGCAAGTGCTTAACCACTAAGCAATCTCTCCAGCCCCTGAACCTATTTTTGATACTACTAGTAGTCAGCACCCACACTGCTTCAAAAATTAACACAATTTGTGACAATATTCATAGTACCTGCTACTTTAAACAATTTCAACCGCATCTCTCTAGGCAAGATGGATAAAGCTGCCATTTGTTTTTCCTTCTTGAGATTTTCCTTTTCAGAAACACAGGATTCCACTGCCATCTGACACCACTTGCAATGCTTTCTTTCATCTTGTAAATCTGAATTTGGTATTTTGAGTACACCAGGTTCATGTTTAAATGACAGTGCGTTAACAAGAGAAAGAAAAATTGTGCTGTATTTTTCCTCCTGTTACCTGAAAACATAATGGGTGTACATATATTAAATATATTCTTACAAATGTCTGGGTCATGTTTACCAGCTGGAATTGTTTTACTTAATGTGTGGGTATTTTTGCATTGTGATATTTAATCAAGACATTAACATGAGTAGAAGGTTGTCAATTTAAGACAAGTTTGAAATCCACTAGAATTAATTGTTGTATGTCTGTCCTTCTGGTGGCTGTGGAAGCTTTATATTTTCTTTGGACATCATTAGACATCTTAACTCTTCTTTTTTTTTTTTTGTTTTTTCTTTAATTTTTATTAGCATTTTCCATGATTATAAAAAAAATCCCATGGTAATTCCCTCCCCCACCACACTTTTCCTTTGAAATTCCATTCTCCATCATATTACCTCCCCATCTCAATCATTGTACTTACATATATACAATATCCACCTATTAAGTATCCTCCTCCCTTCCTTTCTCTTCCCTTTATGTCTCCTTTTTAACTTACTGGCCTCTGCTACTAAGTATTTTCATTGTTACGCAGAAGCCCAATCATCTGTAGCTAGGATCCACATATGAGAGAGAACACGTGGCTCTTGGCTTTCTGGGCCTGGGTTACCTCACTTAGTATAATCCTTTCCAGATCCATCCATTTTCTGCAAATTTCATAACATCATTTTTCTTTACTGCTGAGTAGAACTCCATTGTATAAATGTGCCACATCTTCATTATCCACTCATCAGTTGAGGGACATCTAGGCTGGTTCCATTTCCCAACTATTATAAATTGAGCAGCAATAAATATGGCTGAGCATGTACTTCTAAGGAAATGAGATGATTCCTTTGGATATATGCCTAGGAGTGCTATAGCTGGGTCATATGGTAGATCAATCTTTAGCTGTTTTAGGAACCTCCACAATTATTTCCACAATGGCTGGACCAGATTACATTCCCGCCAGCAGCGTAGACGGGTTCCTCTTTTTCCACATCCCCGCCAACATTTATGATCATTTGTTTTCATGATGGTGGCCATTCTGACAGGAGTGAGATGGAATCTCAACATAGTTTTAATCTGCATTTCCCTGATGACTAGTGACATAGAAAACTTTTTTAAATGCTTATATGCTATTCATATTTCTTCCTTTGAGAATGCTCTATTTAGCTCCATAGCCTATTTTTTGATTGGTTTGTTTGATTCCTAATTATTTAACTTTTTGAGTTCTTTATATATCCTAGATATTAGTCCTCTATCAGATATATAGATGGTGAAGATTTTTTCCCATTCTGTAAGATGCCTCTTTGTTTTTGTCATTGTGTCTTTTGCAGTACAAAATCTTTTTAATTTCATGAGGTCCCAGTGATTAATCTGTGGTTTTATTGCCTGAGCAATTGGGGTTGTATTCAGGAAGTCTTTGCCAAGACCAATATGTTTCCCCTACTTTTTCCTCTAGCAGTTTCAGAGTTTCAGGTCTGATGTTAAGGTCATTAATCCATTTGAACTTAATTCTTGTGCATGGTGAGAGAGAAGAATCTATTTTCATCCTTCTGTAGATATATATCCAGTTTTCCCAACACCATTTGCTGAAGAGACTGTCTTTTATCCAGTGAGTATTTTTGGCATTTCTATTGAATATCAGGTGGCTATAGCTACTTGGGCTTACATCTAGGTCCTCTATTCTGTTCCACTGATCTACATGTCTGTTTTTGTGCCAGTACCATGCTGTTTTTTTTACTATGGCTCTGTAGTATAGGCTAAAATCAGGTATGGTGATACCACTAGCCTTATTCTTTTTGTTCAGTATTATTTTAGACATTTGAGGTTTTTTGTGATTCCAAATGAATTTTTGGATTGTTTTTTCTATTTCCATGAAGAATGCTTTTGGAATTTTGATAGGGATTGCATTAAATGTGTAGATTGCTTTTGGTAAGATTACCATTTTCACAATATTGATTCTTCCAGTCCAGGAACAAGGGATGGTTCTCCACTTTCTAGTGTCTTCTGCAATTTCTTGCTTGAGTGTTTTAAAGATTTCATATAGATATTCTTTATCCCCTTGATTAGGTTTATTCCAAGGTACTTTATTTATTTTTTTGATGCAAATGTGAATGGGAGTGATTCTGTGATTTCATCCTCTGTGTGTTTGTTGTTAGCATATATGAAGGCTACTGATTTCTGTGTATTTATTTTGTATCCTGCTACATGGCTGTAGATTTTGATCAGCTCTAATAATTTGCTAGTAGAGTCTTTAGGGTCCTTTATGTATAGAATCATGTCATCTGCAAATAATGATAACTTGATCACTTCCTTTCCAATTTGTATCAGTTTTATGTGTGTCACTTGCCTTATTGCTATGGCTAAGACTTCCAGTACTATATTAAATGAAAGTGGGGACAGTGGACACCCTTGTCTTGTTCCTGATTTTAGTGGAAAAGCTTCCAATTTTTCCCCATTTAGTAGTATGTTGGCTGTAGGCTTGTCATAAATAGCTTTTATTATATTGAGATATGTTCCTTCTATTCCCAGTCTCTGTAGGACTTTTATCATGAAGGGATGTCGGATTTTGTCAAATGCTTTCTCTTCGTACAATGAGAGGATCATGTGAATTTTGTCCTTTAACCCATTTATATAATGTATTACATTTATAGATTTGCATATATTGAACCATCCCTGCATCACTGGGATAAAGCCAACTTGGTCAGGGCGAATGATCTTTTTGATATACTTTTGTATTTTGTTTGCCAATATTTTGTTGAGAATTTTTGCATCTATGTTCATGAGGGACATTGGTCTGTAATTTTCTTTTTTTGTTCTAACTTGGCTACTTTGGTATCACGGTGATGCTGGCCTCATAGAAGGAGTTTGGTAGAATTCCTTCTTTTTCTATTTCCAGGAAATGCTTAAGAAGCAATGGTGTTAGCTCTTCCTTAAAGGACTGGTAATATTCAGCAGTGAATCCATCTGGGCCTGGGCTTTTTTTTTAGTTGGGAGATTATTGATAATTGTTTAGATCTCCATATTTGTTATAGATCTATTTAAGTGATTAATCTCATTTTGATTTAATTTAGGTAGGTCATATAAATCAAGGAAATCATCCATTTCTTTCAGATTTTCATAGTTTGTGAAGTATATCCTTTTATAGTATGTCTCTATGATTTTTTGAATTTTTCTTGGATCTGTTGTGATGTTACCTTTTTCATCTCTGATTTTATTAATTTGTGTCCCTTCTCTCTTTCGTTGGTCAGATTTGCTAAGGGATTATCAATCTTGTTTATCCTTTCAAAGAACCAACTCTTTGTTTCATTAATTCTTTGGATTTTTTTTTTTTGTTTCTATTTCATTAATTTTTGCCCTAATCTTTATTATTTCTTCCCATCTACTGATTTTTGGTTTGTCTTGTTCTTCTTTTTCCAAGGCTTTAAGGTGAAGCATTAGGTCGTTTACTTGTGACCTTTCTAATTTCTTAATATAGGCACATAAGGCAATAAATTTACCTCTTAGAACTGCCTTCTTTGTGTCCCAGAGATTTTGATATGTTGTGTTCTCATTATCATTTGACTCTATAGATTTTTTGATTTCCTTCTTGATTTCTTCATTGACCCATTCATCATTTCATAGTGTATTATATAGTTTCCATGACTTTGTGTATGCTCTATAGCCTTTCTTGCTACTGATTTGTAGTTTAATTCCATTGTGGTCAGATATAATACAAGGAATTATTTCAATTTTCCTGAATTTGTTAAACTTGCTTTGTGTCCTTATATACGGTCTATTTTAGAGAATGTTCCATGTGCCACTGAAAAGAATGTATATTCTGCAGCCTTTGGATGAAATGTCTTGTACACATCTGTTAGGTCCATTCTTTCTATGCCCTCATTTAGTCCAGATGCCTCTCTGTTTATTTTTTCCTGGGATTACCTGTCAATTGATGAGAGTGGGGTGTTAAAGTCACCCACCATCACTGTGTTTGGTGTTATCTGTGACCTTAGTTCTAATAGTGTTTGTTTGATGAATTTGGGAGCCCCCATGTTAGGTACATATATGTTTAGGATTGTAATGTCCTCCTGTTGGAGTGTGCCCTTAATCAATATAAAGTGACCTTCCTTATCTTTCTTGCCTGACGTTGGACTAAAGTCTACCTTGTCAGATATTAGGATAGCAACCCTGCTTGTTTTCTAGGCCCATTTGCTTGAAACACCGTCTTCCAATCTTTCACCCTAAGATAATGTCTATCCTTTGTAGAAAGGTGAGTTTCTTGGAGACAACAAATTGTAAGATCCTGCTTTTTAACCATGTCTGCAAACCTATGTCTTTTCATTGGGGCATTGAGGCCGTTGATATTAAGAGATATTATTGAAAGGTGTGTATTTATGTTTGCCATTTTTTTTTTTTTTTTTGTGGTTCTCATTCTACCTGTGCTCTCTTGTGTTAACTAGTATTTGAGTATTGCTTGTTTTTTCTAGGTTCCTTATATTGTGCTTTTCCTTTTCTTCAGCATGGAGGATTCTATCAAGTATTTTCTGTAGAGCTGGTTTTGTTTTCAAATACTCCTTTAACCACCTTTTGTCATGGAATGTCCTTATTTCTCCATCTATTTGAATGGATAGTTTTCAGGATAAAGTAACCTTGGTTGACAGTTGTTATCTTTCAGAACTTGGAATACATCACTCCAAGCCCTTCTAGCTTTTAAAGTTTGTGTTGAATAATCTGCTGTAATCCTGATGGGCTTGCTTTTGTAGGTAACTTCATTTTTCTCTCTAACTGCTTTCAGTATTTTTTCTTTGGTTTGTGTGTTTGCAAGTTTGATTATAATATGGCGAGGAGAGGTTCTTTCCAGGTTTTGTCTGGCTGGGGTTCTAAAGGCTTCCTGTATCTGCATTGGGACCTCTTTCCCAATTTGGGGGAAATTTTCTTCTATGATTTTGTTGAAGACGCCTACTATGCCTTTGGAGTGGAATTCTTCTCCTTCTACTATGCCCTATATTCTTATATTTGATCTTTTCATAGTGTCCCAAATATCTTGAAATTCCCACTCATTCTTTTCTGTAAGTTTGTCTTTCTCTTTGTTGGACTGTATTAGATCTGTCACCTGGTCTTCTAGTTTAGATATCCCGTCCTCTCCTTCATCCATTCTACTGGTGAGATTTTCTGGAGTTTTTTATTTCATTAACTGTGTTCTTCATTGCTAGTAATTCTGCCTGGTTTTTCTTTATTATTTCTATTTCCTTATTTATGTCTTGTATTGCCTTCTTTATTTTATGAAAGTGGTGTCCTGCATCTTCTTTGATTCCTTTGATTTCCTCTTTGAGTTCCTCTTTGACTCCTATGATTTGTTCTCTGACTTATTTGAACATATTTACAATCATTCTTTTGAAATCTTTCTCAGGTATTTTCTCTAACTCCTTCTCACTGGAGGTCATTTCTGATGCATTAATACTTTTAGGTGGATTTATATCATCTTACTTTTTAGTGTTTCTTGTGTTATAATGTATATATTTTTGGATCTTGGATTAAGTTAATGCTTGGATTTTCTAGCTAGCTGGGTGTTCTTAGCTGTATCAATTGATTTGATGTTATATATTTTCAGGGTAGGAGCTTAAGGTGTTAGGTGTGGCTCTTAAGATTCTCAGAGTTATCTACAAAGGTGCTCCTAGGGGTTGAGTTTCCCTGCTATGGGAATATTAAAGAGGGCTGAGTGGAATGAAATACTGTTAGATTCTTAAAGTTAACTAAACACTGTACACATTCAATCAAAAACAGACCCAAGTGTGTATGCACTAGTAGTTATTATAACAACCAGATCCACTATGAACAACGAGGTTAAGATTTCTGGTCTGTTGAGGTATCCAAGTTAGCTTGTGACCAAGTGAGACCCTTCCCTGGTGCAATCCCAGTTATCTTGGATGATTTTGGTCTCAGTCAAGTTGCTGCCTGGGTTGTCAGGCTGCTGTTCTGATTTCTGTAGCTGGGCACTGGCTTTTCCTGGGGGGCAAACCAAGCCTGGCAACTGTGGCCCTGCAGGTTCGCACAACTGCTGCTAGAACTGCTGCTGCTAAAGCTGCCTCTGCTGGGTCTGTAGCTGCTGCTGCTGAAGCTGCTGCTGCTGGGTCCACTGCTGCTGTTACCTCTGCTGCTGCTGCTGTAGCTGCCACTGCTGGAGACACCACTGCTGTTGAAGCTGCTGCTGTTGGGTCTGCCGCTGCTTCTGCTACTGGATCTGCTGCTTCTGGGGCCACTGTTACTGGTGCCAGAGCCGCTGATGTTGCTGCCAGACTCTTCTGCTTGCGTCCTGCTGTCTGCTCAAGTTGGCATGGCCTGGTCTGGTACCACTGCTCAGGCAGTGGGAGAGGGGAGGGAGCCATAGCTGCTCTAGTTCTCTTGCTGTTCCACTTGTTCTTCTACCTCGTGGTCTGCTCCTCTGTTGCTCAGTGCTGCTCTCCCTTCACGTTTCCTGAGTTGTGGAGAGCTGCGGTGTGAGTGGAAGCTCCCTGCACCTGGTTTTTCCTGAGGCTTGAGCTGAGCCTGGTGGCTTTCTGTTGCGCCGCTGCTGCAGCAGTTGGTGGAGCTGCTGGTGCTGCTTTTGTCAGCCTGTGTGGGCTCTGGATGCTCTGGATCTCTTCTACTTTTCCGCTACTGCTTCAATTTCCTATACACCTCAGCTTTTAGTAAAAGTGTATATTTTGCTTAGTTATTTTGGTCTTTTTCCCCCCTAGGGTGCTTTGCCGTGGTACCCAAGCTGCCATCTTAACTGGAAGTCCCCCATTTATCTTTTTATTTCTTCTCTTCTTGTGTGCTGACCTGTAACTCCCAGTACCAGCAATTGGATATCATCCATAATGACCTCTTGATCAGAGACCTACAATATCTCCCAAAATAAGACAGATTTATGCCAGAGCCCTTGATGATCCACCCTTGTTTAATGGTAAGACCCCACTGCTGACGACACCATACACTGTTGGCACATATCATGGAGTGACATGGCTGTAAGCAGGAAGAGAGTCAGTCAACAGATAATTAACCTGTCTAGTGCTGGAAGGTGCTACATGTGTGACTGGGGCATTATGACCAATATCTGCCTAAGTAACACATGGTCTAACCTACTTATCAGCAAATAACCTGATATGATTCTCATACTAGTGCAATAGTGGTGTATAGCCATTGTGGGAAAGCAACTGCTCTCAATTTGGCTAGCAGATCTGCTCAGTGGAACAGAGCCTGTAGCTGGATCTGGGAAACAAGTCAGAAACCATATCCAACAACGAGGCCACTCTCCATGCACTCCATTAAGCTCTCTCTAAAGAACAAGAGTTATGACACTTAGTTGCGCTAACTTCACTCTCCCTTGGAGAGTCTGCTTCTTTTTTTTCAGATAGATGCAGATCCTAAGGAAAGAACCACCTCATCATACTTCATAAGGGCCCCAGATGAAACTAAGAGTAATTGGGGAAACATGCAATAATGCTTTTTTTTTTTTTTTTCTTTTGGTGAACCAGGAACAATGGTGAGGGAGATAGACACAGAGAACAATTAACCCCTACCAAACCAGATATCCAGAGACACAGAGGCTTCAAAGTTCTCAACAGTGAAGCAGACCTAATATGAACCCAAAATGGGTCAGTGAAATTTGCAGAAGAGGGGGCAGAAAGAATGTCAGAGCCAAATGTTGAATCATAACCCGCAGAGACATTTCCTCCTACCCTAAACTAAAGACTTACCCCATAATGCATGATCCATATACCCCAACAAGTAGGGTCCTTGTAGAGGGGGGAGGATAGGGCGGAGGCTAAAATGGTACCAACTTGACTGTATTCATTGACTATGAAAATAAAATTTTATATACATACACACACACACACACACACACACACACACACACACACACACACACACACATATATATATATATATATATATATATATATATATATATATATACACATATATATATATATATACGCACACATACATTTGTACAGCCTTTAGTGATACCTAATGACTCTCTCTCTATTATCAAGGTTATTTTGTACATGTTTCTTATAACTCTGCTAATATCTGTTTTAGAAGCCATATGTAAACAGACTCAGCACATGTTAAAGAGTATTGTGCTATTTGAGAAATAGTTCTGTAAGAAAATCTCAGCTAGCTCATGCTCAGATGATCCTGAGACAACACGACTCCATCTACCTGGGTTCCCTCAACCAGAAGGACCAGTTTATTATGTTCTCACTTCTCATTAACTCCTTACTTTTATTCTTTCTCCTCAATGTTCTCTTTCAAATCTGTCTTCCTGCACTCCATTGATAGTGTTCCATGGTCTGTTAGAACAGTTTTCCTCTCTGGGAGAGACTTTCTAACTTCCACAACTTCATGACCCATTCAACAGGAAGTAGTAAGTGATCTGACATCTTCCACCATTGTTCCCTAATAACAGTTAGAGTGTGTTCTCATGAGAGGGAGAAATAAAAGGGGGCAGCGTTAGGGTGACTGGACACCTGGAGGTAAAAGGGCAGGAAAGTTTTTTCTTATCTCTTGCCCCCTTCCAAACAACTGTTTTTCCATGTGTGTGCCACATACCTGGCTCTACAAAGGACAGGTCTTACCCTCTTTGATGCCAGTCAAATACTGAATGCCTGCTCCATATTTCCATAACCAGGACCACTTGTTTCAAGATGCCTGCTCTCTTGTGGAGTAAAAGAATAACCAACCCATGCATAAATATTTCCTCTCCCTCTTTTTGTTCCCCATTCTTGATTGTTTTATAGGCATATCTCTAAGAAAAAAAAAAAAAAAGTGGCCTACAAGCTCCGTTTGTGTCAACCACGAGTGATTTTCAGTCCTCTGCTGGTTGGCCTAGGCATGATACTGTCTCTCTGTGCCTCCAGTGGACAACAGCCTCAAATCTCTCTAGAGAAAATTGAACTCTCTTGTGGGTTTGGCACTTCAAAACCATCTATCCTTAGATGTCAGTAGTGCTGAACATGGTAAGGCATGTGTGGTCTTGGGAAAAAAGTGTTGTTTTTGTGTTAATGAATCAAATGTTGTTTAAAAAAATGTTAAAACTCTGAAAACCTCTGCAAGGAGCTGCTTGACTCTATAAGCCTAAGGACCCCAATATTTGGTTCACTAACCTTTTAGTTACTTGGCTTCTCCCACTCCTTATCCCTCTCCTTGCTATAAGAGCCATATTATTTGTAACCCTCTGCCTCATCAAATTTCTCAGACAACAAATAACTAATATTGCTAAGGTTGCTACTAATCAGGTCCTCATTCACCACTTAGTTCTATCTGGACCTAAGGTAAATTATGAAGAACTCACTCAGGATGACATTTCCACACTATAAAAACAAACGGGGAGTTGTTGGGCACTGCCAGGCACAGGCTTGAGCCTTCAGCATATGGGCCTGAGTTACCAGACATGGCTAAGGACCCCTGGGCCACTCCCTCTCCAAGCCCAGCACACCTGAACTTAGGCTTTGCCCATACCCCTGTGACCTTTAACCAGTTGCCTAGGAAACTCCTTATCAGCCAGAAGCCTTTACATAGCCCATCCCCCTGTGGCCCTCTTCCTGCCACTATGTAGATCACCTGACTCTCTCCCTATGGGCTGGAATTAACATCCCTAGGCATTAGCTAGCAACCTTTGAACCCACCAGTCCCCTTAGGACCCTCTTACTCCTCTCAACTGCTTATAAACCCATTTCCCTATTGAATAAATGGAACTACTCTTTGCAGTCATCTCTCAGGTGTGTAACAGCCCTTCATTCTCACAGTCACTCAAGACCCTGCTCTCCATGGTTGCCTGGATGCCTTTGGGGAACTGTGGCCTCAAGGATACAGGGACACACATCTCCTTATTGATTTTCATAGTTCACAATATTGCATTCCCACCAGCAGTGAACAAGGGTTCCTCTTTCCCCACATCCTCACCAACATTCACTTTTGTTGATTTTTTAATGATTACCTTTCTTTCTGGAGTAGGGTACAATCTCATAGTTGTCTTAATTCACATTTCCCTAATGGTTCAGGATGTTGAATATTTTCATAGACGAGTTCATTAGCCATTTGTTTTTAATCCTTTGAGAGTTCCCTATTGAGTACCTTGTTCCATTTTTTGAGTGAATTGTTTGCTTTTTTATTGTATAGATTTTGACTTCATTGTAGATTCTGGATCATAGGCCTTTGTCAGTGGTATAGATGGCAAAGATTTTCTCCTATTATATAGGAAGTCTATTGGTCCCATTTATAGTATGTTTTCTTGTACAAAAGCTTTTTATCTTCATGAGATCCCACTATTTAAGTGATTGTTTCATTTCCTGGAATAATGGGGTATTTTTTCCAGAAGTATTTTCCATCTCATATATTATGGGTAGTTCCCCTTACTGTTTAAGCCAGTAGTTTGAGAGTTTCAAGCATTATATTAAGATCTTTAAGTCATTTACAGTTGAGTTTTGTGCATGGTGAGAGAAGTGGGTCTGGTTTCATTTTTCTACAGTAGGTTAACCAGTTTGTTCAGCACCATTTGTTGAAGATGCTGTCTTTTCTCTAGTGTATGTTGTTGGGTCATTTGTTTAAGATTAAATAGTTGTAGTTATTTCAACTAAAGGCTGTGTTTTCAATTCTTTTCTATTGGTACATATGCCAGTTTGTTGTTTTTTTTTTTTTTTTTCTGGCAGTACCATGCTGTTTTTGTTACTATGGCTTTGTAGTATTAGCTTTAGTTAGGGTATGGTAATACCTCCACAGATGTTTATTTTGCTGAGGATATTTTTGGATATGCATGGCTTTCTATTATCCTCATAAATTAAGTGTTTTTTCTATCTCTTTGAGGAATGATTCTGGGATTTTTCTTGGTATTCAATTTGTATATTGCTTTTAGTATAATGAGCATTTTCATAATATTAATTCTACCTTTCCAGGAGCATGGATGGTCCTTCCATCTTCTCATATCCTTTTCTATTTCTCTCTTGAATGTATTAATGTTCTCATTATATATGTCTTTCACTTCCTTGGTTAGTGTTATTCCAAGTTATTAGTTTTTGTGGTTATTGAAAATTGGATAGTTTCACTGATTTCTTTTTCTGTATATTTGTTGCCTTTGTATAGGAACACTACTGGTTTTTGTATGCTGATTTTATATCCTTCCACTTTGCTGAAGGAATTTATCACCTTTAGTAGTTTTATGGTAAAGTCGTTGGGATTGCTTATGAATAGGAACATGTCATCCTCAAATAGGGCTAGTTTGACTTCATTTCCAATTTGTATCACTTTTATTTATTTCTTTTTTCTTTTTGCTTGGGCTAGGACTTCTAATACTATATTGAAGAGAAATGGTGAAAGTGGACACTATGTCTTTATTTCATTCTCAGTGGGTACTCCTTTAATCTTACCCCATTACTTTTTATTTGGCATTTAGATACTTTGTATATAGCCATTATTATGTTGAGATATAAATCTTTCATGCCCTTTCTGTCCAGTGTTTTGATCATGAAATGTTGTACTAGTTTGTCAAAGACCTTCTGTGCATCAGTTGAAATGATAATGTGGTTCCTTTGTTTAAGAATATTTATGTGGTATATCACATTAATTGATTTCCATATGTTGCAACATCCCTCCATCCATGGAATGAAGTCTGCTTGATCAAGCTTCATAATTTTTTTTTTTTTTTTGCTGTGTTGTTGAAGTAAGTTTGCAAGGATTTTGTTCAGGCTATTTTCTGTTTGTTTGTTTTTCTGAGGTAGGGTCTCACTTTAGCTGGTCTGATATTAATTATTTCTTCCTATGTGGAACTCTTAGGGTGGATTGGTCTTGCTTTTCCAATACCTTTAGGTAGGTGGTTAAGTTACTAATTTCAGATCTCTCTGTCTTATATTGAAGGTATTTAGTGCTATGTATTTCCCCCCTTGAAACTCCCTTCATTGTGTCCCATAAGTTTTGGCATGTTGTATTTTTATTATCATTTAATTCTAGAAATTTAAATTTTTCTTTTTTTATTTCTTGCACCACCCATGCATCATTTAAAAGTTTGTTGTTTAGTGTCCAGAGATGATATAATTTTTGGTGTATCTCTTGTTATTAGTTTCTAACTTTAGTGCATTGTGTTCTGATATGATGCAGGAAGTTATATCAATTTTTCTGTAGTTATGCATGCTGGATTTATGCTCTAAGATCTATTTTGGAGAAGGCTCCATGCCACTGAGAAGAAAGTGTGTTCTGTGGAGTTGGGGTAAAATGCTCTATAGATGTCTGATATGTGTAGTTGATCTATGTTGTTGTTAAGTTTTATTATTTCCATGTTGATTTTCTGATTGGATGATCTGTGTATTGATGATAGTGGGGTATTAATGTCTTTTACTATGATGGTATTGGGGTTTATTTCTGGCTGTTGCCAAGGAGGTTTTGTTTTATAAACTGTGGTGCACCTATGTTTGATGCATATAGATTTATGATTTTGAGGTGTTCTTGTAGGATTGTTCCCTTGATGAATAAAAAGTTACTTTCTTTGTCCTTTTACTTTTAGTTTGAAGTCTATTTTACCAGATATTAAGTAATATAGCCACAACTGCTTGTTTCTTATTTCCGTTTGTTTATGAAAATCATTTTCCATCCTTTCACCCTAAGGAGGTGTAGGAGGTGTCTGTCCTTAGTGGTAAGGTTGGTTTCTTGAAGACAGCAGATATAAGCATTCATTTTTTGGCTTATATCTTTTGATGGGTGAGTTAAGTCTAATAACTTTTTTTTCACACGTTATCCTCCCACAATTTTTATTACATTTATGACTGTAATACAGGTAAGGAAAATGGTCAGTGATAGGTCTGAAGGTACAATGAGTTTGGAAAAAAAATAAAACATGTTCACCATCTATAAAAGAGGCATATGGCACCCAGAACAAACCCCCAGCCCCAGAGTTACACTGGCTTTTTAATTTTTTTAAATTAATTTATTTATTTGAGAGAGAGATAGGAAGAGGCAGATAAAGATGAGAGAGAGAGAGAGAGAGAGAGAGAGAGAGAGAGAGAGAGAATGGATGCACTAGGGCCTCTAACTACTGCAAACTAAGTCCAGATGCATATGCCTCCTTGTATATCTGGCTTATATGGGTACTGTGGAATCAAACCTGAGTCCCTAGGCTTGAGAGAGAGAGAAATTTAAAACCTATATGCAGAAGCCAGAGAAGGGAGCTGCAACAGTCATCTGTATAAGCACAAATCAGCAAAGCAGGACAAGAGGCATCTGTCCCAGGAGTCTTTGCTGCCCAAGTCCAGGCATGATGTACACAATGTTGTCTAATATGTTTGTTGAGACCTGTTTGGGACAGCCATTCAATGGAGATAGTTGATTGATCAGACATGTGAAGGGGCTCGAGCACAGATAATGGAATCCAGAAACACTGACAAACTGCCAGACACTGCTACCATGCCCTCTGTTTCCTGCAGATGGTGTCCAATGAAGCTGAAGGACACCCCAGCAAGTGAGCATGAGCAGCAACATCAACAGGCTTTGTTGAAGGACCTTGGCTGATGAGACGAGAAGCAGCATTATGGTAGGCATAGACTTCTTTTGGGGTGACAGTAGTCCCACAGAAGAAGCTCTGACTTTCACAGAATAATCTGAGCCAGATGCTTTTCTTTTCACAGTTGTAGCTTCGGCTTTGTTCTGTTTGTGCTGCAGATAGTGAGCCTTCTGTTTTCAAACGAGTTTATCTTTCTTTGGTAATTGCTTCCATACTTCAGCCAGGTTTTACTGAGTGCTCCACAATCTTTACCTTGATGATCAGCCATAAATGTCACATGATATTCTATACAGAACACCTGGTAGATAAACATGTTCTATTTTGGCTTTTTGACTTAGACCTCAGAAACAGGTAGGTTTGCAGTTATGATCCTAAGCAGTTCAGTAATATACAAGGTTATAAATGTGAGGTTCAATTTTATATAATACCAAAAGTATTTAAAGTTATAACTGTGAGGTTCAATTTTTATCCCTGCCATGTTGGAGGCTTTATGAGATTTGATGCTTTCTTGTGCTTTGTACCTTTCTGAGTCTCCTTTAGTTTTGGTTATTGTGATATTTCTCTTGTGAGAATTTGAGCATGATTGTTCATCTGGGGCCAACAACTCTCCTTGGCAGCCATCTCATGGCCGCAGCATCTCCACTGTATCTCTACTGCAACCCATGGTTCATTCTCATGGCTCCATTGGATCTCCATGCAGGCATCCAGCAAATTGCTTTATACTGTCCATGGCTGTTTCTAAAACACAAGACCGTATTGCAAACTCAATGACCCTCTCTCCTGCTTTTCTTATATTCCACAATACTAGGTAGGGTGCCAGGGTGCCAGTTTGTTAAACCAGGGGGAAAGAAAGCAGACTTTGAAGAACAGGATACTTCTTCAGCATTCAGGTCCCTTTAAAGATTGCATTCTGGTTTTTTTTTTTTTTTTTTTTTTTTTTTTTTTTTTTTTTTTTTTTTTTTTTTTGAGGTAGGGTCCTGTCCTAGCCCAGGTTGACCTGGAATTCACTATGTAGTCTCAGGGTGGCTTTGAACTCATGGTGATCCTCCTATCTTTGCCTCCCAAGTGCTGGAATTAAAGGTGTGTACCACCACACCCAGCTAAAAGTTTGCATTCTTTCTGTTTTCCTAATGAAGGTCAGTTGGCCCTATCTCATTGGTTGTAATCTCTCAGTTACAGCTGAACAGCAGCAGTTTCACCCTGAAGATTTCTTTCTGTGCCGTATCCCTCTGCATACATCAGTCTGCTTCTATGCACTGCACCTCTGCACAAGTTCTCAGGACATGAGCATAACAGCAAGCCTCTCACACAAACTGTTTCA
The DNA here is from genome assembly GCF_020740685.1 of Jaculus jaculus. Lineage (NCBI taxonomy): Eukaryota > Metazoa > Chordata > Mammalia > Rodentia > Dipodidae > Jaculus > Jaculus jaculus. The sequence continues at coordinate 65,929,961 of NC_059110.1, forward strand.
AGTCCATCCCAGGCAAAGCTCTGTCTCATCCTCATAAGCCAAACCTCACAGTCCTTAGTTCTTACTGCATTCAGGTCTTTTAACTCTGACCAGAATATTCCATCAAGCTGTACTTACAACACTGCAAAGTGTCTCTTAGGCCAAGGTTTCAAATCCTTTCACTTTTCTCATGAAAATCAGTTTCTAAAGGCCAAAGCCACATAGTCAAGTGTCTATCAGCAACTGTCACCACTCCTCAGTACCAACAATACTATGGCAGTCAGGTTTACATTGCTCGTAGAAATCACCCAACCAAGAGCATCTTGTGAGAAAAAAAAAAAAAAAGTTTATTTTGCCTTATAGGCTAGAGGGAGAAATTCCATGATAGCAGGGGAGAACAATGGCATGAGCAGAGGGTGGACATCACCCCCTGGCCAACATAAGGTAGACAGTAGCCACAGGAGAGTGTATCAAACATTGTCATGGGTAAAGTGGCTATAACAATCATAAGCACACTCCCAACAATACACTGGAGGCATTAATTTTAAATTGCTATCAGCTGGGGAACCTAGCATTCAGAACACCAAAGTTTAAGGGTGGGGGCGCACCTGAATCAAATCACCACAGTAACCATCCCTTTGCTGAGTTCCAGATTCAGGTCATGTTTTGATTTTCTTGATGTTCCTTGGAATACATTCTTGCATTTAATTATGCCTTCATTAAATTTAATCAGCTAGTTATTGAGATCCTCTACTGTTTGATTCACCTTCAATTCATTTCTCTCTTTTGAGCTCTCTCTAGTTTTCTTCAAATGAGTCAAGCCTAGTGATGAAAGCTGTGTACTAGAAGATATTATTCCAATCAACTTTATTTATTTATTTATTTTTTGATGGGTTGCTTTTAGTTCAGCAATTCAATTGGTCAGAATAAATAAGCTTATTGTATTTTCATTTTGGAATTTAATTCTGTTGTCTCCTCTGTTTTTAGTTTTTCTTTATTGAGGTCTACCAATTTGGGGGTAAAAGTCTTTTTTATTAAGGAGTAATAAAGTACTTGCTTTGCAGGATCTTGAGTTAATTATGGTGTTGTATCCACAGATATGCAGGTTGTAGAGGTTGCACATGTGCCTACAACTCTGGGCTTGTAGCTGATAGGAGAGCTGTGGTTGGAGGGCTGGAATGTCTCCAGCACCGAACCACAGCTGTTCCTTGCTTGTGGGGTCTTAGGACTTTTTTTTGCTCCATTACTTTACTCAGCTGATCAGGTCATAGAAGACGCTCTGTTACCCCGTGGCAGGTGGTAGCCAGATATTCCTGTGCTTCTTGTCTGGGACAGGAGAGATGTATCAAGGGGGAACTGCTAGGCAGATGGTCACACTGTGTGTTGGGGCTTAGGGACAGGGAGGGCTTGAGGGGCACCAGGCTACAAAGGCCATGCTGAAGCTCTGGTCTGCAGAGTTAGCAGCAAGCACAGAGAACCCTTCGCCAGCCCAGAGCATACAGACCCCAGACACACCCCACACACTCAGGTACCTGGAATGCACAGGCCCCAGACACACAGTGCCCCTTATAGCCTGGAGTACATAGGCGGCAGACATGACAAGCCCCTCACAGCCTGCAGGTCCCTTACCAGCTTATCCCTTTGCACAGAGGCCCCACACTCCTGGAATCTGTCACCAGCCCAGAGCACAGAAGCGTCAGATATTTTGGCATCCGGAGCTCACATGCTGAGACCTTCACTGGCCAGGACTGCCCAACTCAGGCTTTTAAACAAAAAGAGAAAGGTAAATGTGAACATGACTTTCTTTCATTTTCATGTATATATTCTTATGCCTGTCTACCATCTATCCTCTGGGTGTATAATAATGTGATATGACTGGCTATATTGTGATGTTTTCATATTGCTCATCATGGTCTGTGCTAATATCCACCTATCTCCATCCCTGCCTTATATACAACCATACCTATTTTAAATTATGAAAAAAATTATTTTACTCACAAGGAGACAGAGAAAAGGAGAGAGACAGAATGGGCATGCCAGGGCTTCTTACCCCTATAAACTCCAGATGCATGCATCACTTTGTGCATATGGCTTTACGTGGGTACTGGGGAATTGAACCCAGTTTGTTAGGCTATGCAGGCAAGTCCCTTAATAGCTGAGCCATCTCTCCAGCCCTGAGCTTAATTGATCATTTGTGCAAAATGTAAATTTTTCTAACGACTTACAGGTTCAATCTCTCTATATAAAGTAGGACTAACTCCCTTTAACAAGCACAATTGTCAGAAGATACAACACATGAAAAATACCTGGAACTTGGGAAATTTTTCTCTATAGACTAGTCACAGTTTTCATTATTTTACCCTCAAAGTGCACTGAATTTTCCATGAAATAAGATGTCATCGAGGAAGATTGTGCAGAGCAGAATATTCTTACTGTTTTGGCAGTTTGCTGAACTAATATTCATGAGCTGAGTGGTGAATCAAGTTGTTGCTTGAATGAATTATAATTAAAATCTCCTATTCCAACTGTAGGTCCTTGAGATAACTTGCCTCTCACTGCTGAAATGTTAAGGGGCTGAGGCTATGTCTTCCCTTCTCTGCAGTTCTTATCCAACTTTCCTAATATGAAAGCCCTGACTTATACCAGCTAAAAGAACTGGCCAAGAGTGATGCAAACATGAAGAACATTGCATTGTTCGGTGGTGTGGAGTGCCTGACTAGAAAGTAATTTAACCTTTGACAATTCACTGTGGGGAATATGGAGGAAACGTTATCTCCTGATGTATCCCCATGAAGAAATGCAGAAACTAGCTGGAAGCATTTAACTAGATTGCAGATAAATGGAAATGATTATAGAAAGCCAAGCAAATTAGGCAGTGGCTATGACATCTCACTGATTTGCACAGATGCCTCTGGGAAAACATTATCACTGAAAGGCACTCTGTTCACTTAGTGTTACCTGATTTGTATTCCCCTCTCCTAGGATGTTTCACAGAGGAGTCATAGATTCAGAAGTGCAGGACAAGCCATCCAGAGATCTATCTATGGAGGCACCAACAGAGAAACAGGCACTGGGGTGCACTTTCTGCAAATGTCTCTGAGAGGTTCTTGTTAGCAGCCCTACTTGCGTACTCCCCTCCTTGCCTATTTTGTGGCAGATGAAGCAGAATCCCATACTATGTATTAGTGACTCTGACCATGAAGATGGATGGGAGTGGAAACACAACTTTGGAACAGCTCTGTGAAACTGTTCGTAGTACTGAACATGACTGATAAAACTAAAACACAAACATGCATTAGGTACTAGAAAAAAAGAAAACATACAGTCACCTCAGCTTTAGCATGTAATGCTGAAGCTTTTCTGAGTAAATTACAAGTGCTTTGAGGAAATAGGAATAGGGTTTGGCTTTTCAGAGGCAGACAGGCTGCTCTATCCTAACACATCCACACATGCTATCACAAAACTAGCAGTATTTGGAGTTCTACAGGGCAGCCCGTGAATCTTGCTGGATTTTAATTTGGCTTGGGAGAATGGAGACTAAACAGAAAACTCCTTGAGTATGTTACACTGTAAATACCCCTGTGTGATAGGATGTGATGCTGAAACAATCTACTGTAACATTTACCTACTAGTTTAAGCTCCACACATGAAGAAGAATGTTCTCTGGAGAGACCATAGGTATCTGGTAATTGTTTAAATAGTATGCCTGTTTCTAAACATGCTGTTTTTGTATTTTTAAATGTATATAATTTTGAGTTTTATATCTGGGCATTTCATTCCCAATATGTGCCCATTATATACATATAATCTCCTTCATTCACTGAAATATATGTTTACATATAAGGGCCATTTCAAACAAACCCAAATAACTACCTACAGTGGTATATGGCTGTCATAGAATACTATATTATCTTGAAGATAAAACACCACTGCACACAGACATACCTAGCACAGTATCTACACACACACACACACACACACAAATCATACATCATGCATGTACACACACACACACACACACACACACACACACACACACACACACACCACATCCATGCCTAGTTGAAAACCAGGAAAATTTTGAGCTAAAAGTCAGAATGATTCATAATAATGAAATGAGACATAAGAAGCTATGTAGAGCTACATAGTACTAGAAATATTTTCTCAATCAAGACCAGTATGAGTATACACTCATGAAATGTGTACTGGTTGATAATACACTGAACAACCAAGTGCACTCCAGTGATCCAACCATGTGTTATACTTTCATGTTTACTGACAAAAGCTTACCTCATATTCCCATGCTAAATTGTTTCATTAAAGATAAAATGATATAGCATATACTTATTTTATATTTTGCTCATTCAAATGATATTAAACATGAACATGTGCTTTAGTAATCTAAGTGAAGAATAAAAACAATGTCTTTCTTTGGTACTCATCATTGCCACTGTAAAGAAATGTCCTGTTCTTACTGCTCTTTTGATAGCCCAGGAGATGGGAACTCTGGGGTAGCTATGGAACCATGTGCACTGGTTCACATTTTTGCCTTAATCTGATTAAATTCTATGTTACATGAAAAAGGCATTCAAAATCAAGAAGGAGTAGAATATAAATTTGGATTTGCATTTTGTAATTAAATACATATCAATAACTAATTTTACACTACATGTTGGTAAATCTTTATTTGACTTTTGAAATGCTTGAGACCAGAGAATGTTTCAGATTTTAATGTTGCTGCATTGTAAAATATTTGTATATACATAGCATATCTTTTAGGAAGGGCTCATGTCTTAATATAATGTTCATTTGTCTTATATAGTCCTTGTAAAATAAACTAAAGTTAATTCCACACAATATTTTATGCACCTCTATTTTTATATGACCCATTAAGTGAATCAGGTGTGGACTTTCTACAGAGTGTCACATTACCACACAAAAAGTCTCAGGTCTTGGACCATCTTATATCTCACCGTTTTAGAATACAGAGACTTCACCTATACTTCAAACTGATGATTTAAAAAAAAAAACAAAAAACTGGGGTTGGAGAAATGGCTTAGTGGTTAAGACTGCAAAGCCAGAGGACCTAGGTTCAATTCCCAAGGACCCACATAAGCCAGATGCACATGGTGGCGTAGGCATCTGGAGTTTGTTTGCAGTGGCTGGAGGCCCTGGCACGCCCATTGGCTATCTGCCTCTCTCTCTCTCTTTCAAATAAATAAATAAATAATTTAAGAAAACTGCAAAGACACAAAGGGGTTAGTTGACTTGCCAAGCATTTCAGTGGACTTAATCATTTTGGTCTTATAAGAACAAACAATATTATTGATTATCTTTATTTTTTAGTAATGTTGCAAACTAATTATCCATGACACTGTTACTTACTAAATATATGCTTAGCACATAATCTTTTTCACTGGAGAGTTCTGGGAATTAACATGACTGTGAAACCTTTCATCAAAGTCTGTTCTGACAAAGTGTCTGTACATTTTTTTTATTCAACTTTATTTATTTATTTGAGAGTGACAGAGACAGAAAGAGGGAGAGAGAGAGAGAGAGAGAGAGAGAGAATGGGCGTGGTGACAGGGCTTCCAGCCACTGCAAACGAACTCCAGATGCGTGCGCCCCCTTGAGCATCTGGCTAACGTGGGTTCTGGAAAATCGAGCCTCGAACCGGGGTCCTTAGGCTTCACAGGCAAGTGCTCAACCACTAAGCCATCTCTCCAGGCCTGTCTGTACATTTCTAAATGTATTCCTACTCATTCATTTAATAACTTGATTTCTTCTACAGTGCTAATATAAAGAATTATATACCATGATATTTCTCCTGAAGAATTTACATGAATTAGGAGGAAACACAATGCATAAATATTAGTTAAAGTTAGGACACAGTTCATAAGAGACATGTGAATAAATTGTGAACCTTTAACACAGCTAAGAGTGAGATAAGAATTTCCATGAACTTAAAAATTCTATAGTTTCTATCACTTGATAGGGTCAGTTATTTGGGATTAACAATTAATTTAAAATAAGGTTTTTGGTACAAGCAATGTAACCAATGACAATCAAATAAAATCTGTGATTTATGAAAATCATAAATGACATCAGCTTCAGTTATTCTCTTCTTAAATAGAGGTTTCCTGTACACTAACACATGAACTCTTTACTTAGCTGTTATTCCAGCAAAAGAACATAAAAGTAAGGAAGTAGAGGAATTTTCCAGGAGAAGAGGGTTCACAGAAACTTTTCTAGGCTAAGTCTTGAACAAAACAACTGTAAGAAAGAATGGGGAATGGAGACAGGGAGGTCAGGAGGAAGCCATCAAGTCTTCAGACGTAGGAAGTGTAGGCACTGTCTGTCAGCAGGTACACTCTGATCACACATTCCCCCTGCTATGTAGTACATTGTCCCTAACGTGGTACTTCTGATGCCACTGCAGCCATTATTGCTACAGGAGAGTCAATAGGTTTACGTAACCTGCTTGAGAGGAAGAGTGTTGGATAAGAGAATCTGATCATAGACTCATGGCCAAGTCTTTCCTGGTGGGAAGAACAAGGATATACTCCTTGAGTATTCATGCTATCAATATATACAGTAAGTGTACACCCAGAATGATGAGAGATATTATAATGCTAAGTATAAGAGAAAATTCTTTGTTTAATAATAAAATGAGCCTTTGTTATACATTTTATTTTTAATTTAATTTATTAGTTTTCTTTTCAGTAAATACAGACAGTTTGGTACCATTACTTAGGCTCATCTGTGAACTACCCCCTCCCATTAGACCCTCCTTGTTAATGAAAATGGGTCGTGCATTGTGGAGTTAGCCCCCAGTTATTGGTATGATAAATGTCTCTGCAAATCATGACCCAACATGTAACTCTGACATTCTTTCCGCCCCCTCTTCCGCAAGATTTCCCTGAGCCATGTTGGGTTCATTTTTGGTCTGCTTCAGTGCTGAGGTGTTGGGGGCCTCTGAGGCTTTGGCTCCCTGATTTGGTAGGAGTTGATTTTTCTCTGGGTCGATCTCCTCCCCCTTTGTGCTGGTATCCGGTTCACAGGAAAATATCACCCTTGCTTATTTCACCAGTTGTCCTTAGTTTCAGTTGGGCCCCTTTTGAGGTATGTTGGGGCAGCTCTCTTCTTAGGATCTGCATCTATCTGGAAAAGAGAAGCAGATTCTCCAACGGAGAGTAAGTTAGCACCCGGAAAATTGAGATAACACTTACTTTTTTGATAGACAGTTTGATAGGTGTAGGCCCCCTTATACCCCGTGATTGATGGTAGCTTGATGTTGTAGAGTGGGCTTGTGTTTGGGTATGCTCCTGACTTGTTTCCCAGTTCCAGCTAAGGGTCTAGGACCACTGAGTGGATCAGTTAGCCAACTCAAGAGCAATTGATTCCTCACCATGGCTATGTACCACTATTGCACTTGTGTGGGCATCACATCCGGTTATTTGTTGCTAATTAGGTTAAACAATGTGTTGCTTGGACAGATCTTGGTCATTTCCCCCAGTCGCCTATGTAGCACCTTCTGGCACTAGACACGCTGACTGTCTGGGGACTGACTCTCTCCTGGCTTCCAGCCATGTCATTCCATTTTAGGCATCAGCTGCATATGGAGTCTTCAGCAATAGGGTCTTACCACTGGCCTTTGGTGGGCCATCAAGTACTCTGACAGAAGTCTGTCATTGTTTTGGGAAACCTTGTAGGTTTCTCTGATCAAAAGCTCATTGTGGATGGTAGGCCCAGGCTGGAAGTGGGGGTTACAGGTCAGTGTCCACTATTAAATTGAGGAAAAAGATAACTAGTATACAAGAGTTAGAGAGGAGAGAGATAGAGGGGAGAGGGGGAGAGAGGGAGGGAGGGAAGATGTAGGAGATTTAGGTCAGTCTTGATCCTACCCTCTCCAGTGTCTTGTGGTTCAGGTGTTTCCTGTAAGGTTCTAGTGAAGGTTCAGCCATTTGGTCTGTCTTTTAGGAAGTAGAATTTTATGGTACCATTGCCGCTTGGGTCCGAATTACTGTTTTCCACCCTTTGATTCCCTCCCCGCCCTCCCATCCATCTTATTGTCTAGCCCATGAGGTGCTTGCTGGGTATGTAAGGCATCTTGGGCAGATTCAGGTTAGGTGTTGCAGATGAGTGAGACTATGTGTCGATTTTTTTTTCTGTGATTGGGTAAGTTCGCTGAGAATGATCTGCTCCAGGTTCAACCATTTTTCCTCAAATTTCTTTATGTCGTTTTTTCTTACTGCTGTATAAAATTCCATTGTGTAGATATACCACATCTTTGTTATCCATTCTTCTAATGATGGACATCTGGGTTGATTCCAGCTTTTAGCTATTACGAATTGAGCTGCTACAAACATGGTTGAGCAAATCTCTCTGGGTTTTGGTTTGAAGGTTTTTGGGTACATGCCCAGTAATGTTATAACTGGGTCTGTTGGTATTTCTATAGTCAGCTTTTTCAGGTGTCTCCATATTGCTTTCCAAAGTGGTTGTACCATCCTGCATTCCCACCAACAGTGAATGAGTGTCCCTGCTTCTCCACATCCTCGCCAGCATTTATTTTCATTTGACCTTTTGATGTTGGCTATCCTTATTGGGGTAAGGTGGAATCTCATAGTTGTTTTAATTTGCATTTCTCTGATGATTAGGGATGATGAACATTTTCTTAGGTGTGTGTTTGCCATTTGTATCTCTTCCTCTGTGAATTGCCTGTTTAACTCTGTGCCCCATTTTGTGAGTGGGGTATTTGTCTTCTTATTGTTTAGACTTTTGAGTTCTTTGTAAATTCTAGAGATAAGGCCTCTATCAGTTGGATAACCTGCAAATATTTTCTCCCATTCTGTGGGTATTCTATTGGCTTTGCTTATTATATGCTTGTCTGTAAAGAAGCTCTTCAGCTTCATATGATCCCAATGGTTGAGTGACTGTTTAAGACCTTGAGCCACTGGGGTTTTATTCAGGAAGTCTTTTTCCATTCCTATATCATGGAAAGTACTTCCTAAATTTTCTTCCAGTAATTTCGAGTTTCTGGTCTCATGTTGAGGTCTTTGATCCATTTGGATTTGAGTGTTGTGCACGGTGAAATGTGTGGATCAAGTTTTAGTTTCCTGCATGTGGTTATCCAGTTTGTCCAGCACCATTTGCTGAAGATGCTATCTTTTTTCCAGTGTATATTGTTTGGGCCTTTGTCGAATATCAAGTAGCTATAGTTGCTTGGCCCAAAATCCGGGTCCTCAAGTCTATTCCATTGGTCTATACTCCTGTTTTTATGCCAGTACCATGCTGTTTTTATTACTATGGTTTTGTAGTATAACTTTATATCGGGTATGGTGATGCCACCAGAGGTATTTCTTTTGCTGAGGATATGTTTGGATATGCGAGGCCTTCTGCCTTTCCATATGAAATTTGAGATCATTTTTTCTATCTCTGTGAAGAACACTGTAGGGATTTTAATTGGAATTGCGTTAAATCTATATATTGCCTTTGGTAGGATTTTCATCTTCACAATGTTAATTCTGCCTATCCAGGAGCATGGGAGGTCTTTCCATCGTTTCAAGTCCTCCTCAATTTCTTTTTTGAGAGTTTTTATATTTTCGTTGTATAGATCTTTTACTTCCTTGGTTAACGTTATTCCAAGGTATTTTATTTTTTTTGTTGCTATTGAAAATGGGACTATGTCCTTTATTTCTTTTTCTGTGTCTTTGTCATTTGCATACAGAAATGCTACCAATTTTTGTGCATTGAATTTGTATCCTGCTACTTTGCTATATGAGTTAATCACCTTCAGGAGTTTTGGGATGGAGTCTCTCGGGTCTCTTACATATACAATCATGTCATCAGCGAATAGAGCTAACTTAACTTCTTCCTTTCCAAATTGTATCCCTTTTATGTCCTTCTCCTGCCTTATTGCTTGGGCTAGGACTTCCAGAACTATATTGAAAAGCAGAGGTGAGAGAGGACATCCTTGTCTTGTTCCTGATCTCAATGGGAATTCCTCCAGTCTCTCTCCATTAAGTATTATTTGGGCCTTTGGAGCTTTGTATATTGCCTTTATTATATTAAGATGTGAACTGGTCATACCGATTCTCTCCAATGTTTTGATCATGAAGTGATGTAGTATCTTGTCAAAGGCCTTTTCTGCATCTATCGAAATGATCATGTGATTTTTATGTTTAAGCTTGTTTATGTGGTGTATTACATTGACAGATTTTCATATGTTGAACCACCCTTGTGTTCCTGGGATAAATCCCACTTGGTCATGGTGGATAATGCTTTTGATGTGTTGTTGGATTCGGTTTGCGAGAATTTTGTTGAGGATCTTTGCGTCTATGTTCATTAGGGAAATAGGCCGATAGTTTTCTTTTCATGTGGCATCTCTGTCTGGTTTTGGGATTAGGGTGATACTAGCTTCATAGAAGGAGTTGGGTAGTTTTCCCTGTTCTTCAATTGTGTGGCACAGTTTTAGGAAGATTGGTTTGAGTTCTTCCATGAAGGTTTGATAAAATTCGGCTGGGAATCCATCTGGTCCTGGACTCTTCTTTTTTGGAAGGTTTTTTATTACTTTTTCAATCTCCATGAGCGTGATGGGTTCATTGAGGTGGTTGATCTGCTCTGAGTTTAGCTTTGGTAGATGATATGAATCCAGGAATTTATCCATCTTCTCCACATTTTCCAGTTTTGTGGAGTAGAGGTTTTTGAAATAAGTCCTGATGATACTGCCGATTTCACTGATGTCTGTTGTGATCTCTCCTTTTTCATTTTGAATTTTGTTAATTTGGTGTCTCTCCTTTTTTTGCTTGATCAAATTGGCCAGAGGTTTGTCAATCTTGTTTATTTTTTCAAAGAACCAGCTCTTTGTTTTGTCAATTGCCTTAATTGTTTCCTTGGTTTCCAATTCATTAATTTCTGCTCTGATTTTAATTATTTCTTTCCTTCTGGAGCTCTTTGGGTTGGATTTTTCTTGTTTTTCCAGTGCCTTTAGGTGGAAGGTTAGGCTATTGATTTGGGATCTTTCTGTCTTTTTTATGAAGGCATTGAGTGCTATGAATTTTCCCCTGAGGACTGCCTTCATTGTGTCCCACAAGTTTTGGTATGATGTGTTCTCATTGTCATTCAATTCCAGGAATTTTGCAATTTCATTTTTTATTTCATCCACTATCCATTTATTGTTTAAGAGTGTGCTATTCAGTTTCCAGTTGCCGTTGGTGCTCTTGTTGATTTTTTTGTTGTTGTTTTCTAGGAATATAGCATTATGATCTGATATCATGCAGGGAATTATGTCAATTTTCCTAAATATGTGGAGGCTATCTTTGTGACTCAGTATATGGTCTATTTTAGAGAATGTTCCATGGGCTGGTGAGAAGAATGTGTAGTCTGTGGATTTGGGATGGAAAGTTCTGTAGATGTCTGTTAGGTCTAAGTGTTCTATGGTTTTGTTGAGCTCTCTTACTTCCCTGTTGAGCTTCTGTTTGGATGATCTGTCTATTACTGATAATGGTGTGTTAAAGTCCCCAGATATGATGGTGTTGGTGGTTATTTCTGTTTTATTGTCTAGTAGGTTTTGTTTTATGAACTGCGGTGTCCCTGTGTTTGGTGCATACAGATTTATGATTGTAATATCCTCTTGGTGGATTGTTCCCTTTACAAGTAGGAAGAAGCATTCTTTGTCTTTTTTGATGGTTTTTGGTTTGAAGTCAACTTTATCTGATATTAATATAGCTACACCTGCTTGTTTCTTATTCCCATTTGCTTAGAATATTGTTTTCCACCCTTTCACCCTGAGGAGGTTTTTGTCTTTATTGGTAAGGTGGGTTTCTTGAAGGCAGCAGATTGAGGGGTCTAATTTTTTGATCCACCATGTTAGCCTGTTTCTCTTGATGGGTGAATTAAGGCCATTAATGTTTAGGGTGATGACTGTGAGATTTGATTTGATCCCTGTCATGTGGTGGTGGTAGAGGTGTGTTGGCATTTCCATGGAATTTAATTTTTTTTTTTTTTCTATCTACTTTGGGTTTGGTTGCTGTGATCTGCTTCTTGTAGGCATTTGTGTTTGGTTATTTGTTTCTTCTCTGTGGAGAATTTCCTGGAGTACTTTCTGTAGGTTTGGTTTTGTGTTCATATAATTGTAAAGCTCAGTTTTGTCATGGAAAGTTTTCCTTTCACCATCTATTATAGGGGAGACTTTTGCCGGGTAGAGTAGTTTGGGTTGGAAGCCATAGTTTCTTAGAGTTTGGAGAGTTTTATTCCAGGCCCTTCTAGCTTTCAGGCTTTCCATTGAGAAGTCTGAAGTAATTCTGATGGGGTTTCCTTTGAAAGTGGTGTGCTGTTTTTCCCTAGCTGCTTTTAGGATTTTTTCCTTGGTGTCAATGTTTAGAGTCTTAATCATAATATGCCTTGGGGAGTTTCTCCTTTGGTCTAGTCAGTTAGGAGTTCTGTTTGCTTCTTGAATCTTGATGGGCCTTTCTTTTAAGAGATGGGGGACGTTTTCTTCAATTATTGTATTAAATAAGTTCTCCATGCCTTTGGTCTGAAATTCTTCTCCTTCTGGTATTCCAATGATTCTGATAGTAGGACGTTTAAGTGTATCCCACAATTCTCTCATGTTCTATTCACAGGAACTTTTGAACTTACTGAAATTTTTGGACTCTTGAACTGTTTCTTCCATCCTGTCTTCCAGATCGGAATTTCTATCTTCCACTTTGCTGACTCTATTCTTGAGAGCCTCTAGCGAGTTTTGGACTTGTTCAATTAAGTTTGAATTTTCTACTACTTTCCTATGTATCACTTCCACCACTCTGTCCAGCTCCCTTTTCACCTCATTTTCTGATTTTCTTGTTGATTCTTGGAAATCTTCCTTGCATTTCTTTATGTTTTCATTTAGTGTGGCCAGCTGATTTTTAAGGTCCTCTTTTTTTTCACTCTCCCTCAACTCTCTTACATCTCTTTGAATTCCTTCCAGTGTCTTATCATATTGCTCTAGCTTAGTGATGGTAGCATCCATACGATTATCTATCCTTTGTAGCTTTCCTGTCAGTTCTAGCAGTAGTTTGGTCAGGATTGCATTGTTCATTGCTTCCACTTGATGTCCTGATCCTAAACACTCTTCTATGTTTTGGTTAGTTGTGATCCTTGTTGGACTGGGTGATCTGTCTGGATTTTCTTCCATTTTATTTTTCGTGTTATTTCTTTTGCGCTGTGGTCTACCCATGTCAGTGTATGGGCAGGTAGGTGGGTGGAGCAGCCTGGGATCTAGCTTAATGCGAATCCAAGGCAGCCTGGGGCAGTTGTAAGCAGCCTGGGTTTTTGCTCACTCTTGCCAAAGCCGCCTACCTATAGCCTGACAGGGGTACCAAAGTTGCCTAAATTCTCACCCAGTAATTCACCTAAGCTGCTTGCCTTTGAGCTTGAAAGGGGACTGAGTTAGCAAGCCCTGAAGGTGCCTAGATTCTGGCTGGGTACACTGGGGTCTGTAAACAGTCTGTGCTCTTCCACCTCAGGGGAGTGGGGGATGGGTGGCGATGTACAGGTAGGGGATGGCACCTGCGCTGGCACTAGTGACTCAGTGTGGACTTATGTGGGTCTTGCTGTGGGAGTGGGCTCGCTGCACGTGCAATTGTAGTGCAGAGGCAGATGATGTGGGTACGGAATTAGGACACAGCAGAGGCTGACCAGCGGCAAGTGATGTGAGCACAGCAGCAGGGGATCTGGCAGCCACCTATTCACGGCAGGGGTGGCCCCCACAGGCCTGTGAACCGAGCACCACGTGGCTGGTCTACTGGCAGGATCAGAGAATAAGGGCAAGGTAGGAGGTCTCAGCTTGAGTGCAGCAGGCTGGCAGGCGTGACTGGTGGGTATCCGATCAGAGCACAGCCATGCAGGATGTGCGGAGGGTGCGTGGGCGGGTGGGCGGAAGGGGGCGCGGGGTGCGATGGTGTGTATGGAACGAGTGTGGCACGCGGCGGGGCCGGTCGGGGTTTACCGGGGCACCGGGCAAACAGGGTGGGGTGTGCGGGAGGCAGCAGGGCTCAGGGGGCGTGGGGTGGGGTGCCCTGGAGGGGCGGGGGGCTTGGGGCGCTCTGATCAGTCAGGGGGTGAGGGGCGCGCTGTTGGTGCGGGGTGGTGCGCATGCAGGGGGGGTGTGCGAGGCGGGGGGTTGCGGGACACCCGGGGGGCACGGGGGGGGAGCGCGGGGCGCGCGGGGAGTCACGGGGTGCGCAGGGGTGGCGGGGGAGCATGTGGGAGGTGTGGGGGGCTAGGGGCACAGGGCACGTGGGGGGTGCCCGGGGGGCCGCAGGGTGCACGTGTGGGGAGGGGGCGCGGGGCACACGGGGTGCAGGATGCCAAGAGACGCCGCGGGGTGCTCTGGACGTGTGGGGGGGGCGGGGTTTGTGGGGCGGGGTCAAGCGGGTCGTGTGGGGCGTGGAGGGGGGGCGGGGTACGCTCAGGCACGCTGGGGCGCAGGACGCATGGGGGTGGGGTTCAGGCGGCGCAGGGTAAACCTGGGCACGCAGAGGCGCGGAGGTGCCCCGGCCTCGTGCAGCAGGGGGACGAGGGGCGTGCGGGGTGGGGGCGCGGGGGGGTGGCAGGGGGCGCTTCAGGGCGCACGGGGCTCAGGGCGCGGATGCTCTGGGGCACGGGGAGGGGGGGCGGCTAGGAGTGCGGGGCGCTTGGGTGGGCGCAGGGGGCGCAGGACGCTGTGGGATGCCACGGGGTGCTCTGGACTCGCGGGGGGGGAGGGGGCGTGTTGCGCGGGGGAGGGGGTCAAGGGGGTCACGGGTTGCGCAGAGGTGAGCACGCTGAGGTAAGATGGAGCGCGGGACGCTGTGGGACTCTGCGGGGCAGTCTGGACGCGCGGCAGGGGTGGGGCGCACGGGGGTGTCTCGAGGCGTGGGGTGGGGTGCGGGGGTCTTGGGCGCGCGGGGGTGCGGGGCACGCCTGGGCGCCTGGGGCGCGGGGCGCTTGGGGTATGCCTGTCGTGTGTGGATAGGGAGTGTGGGGCGCGCGGGGGGTGGGGGCGGGGCGGGGGGGTCTCGAGGCACACGGGGGTGGGGCGCGGGGGTCTGGGGCGCACGGGGGGCGCGGGGCAGGCCTGGGCGCCCACGCAGGAAGCCTTCATTCGCTGAGGCTGTGCCTGCCGTGTGTGGATAGGGAGCGTGGGGCGCGCTGGGGGGCAGGGGCGTGCTGGGGGGGTGTGGGGGGTGCGCGGGCGTGGGTCACGGGGGTTGTGGGGCGCGCGGGGCCGCTGGGGTGCATGTGGGGTTTGGTTCGAACGGGGCGCCGGGCCGTGCGATTCGTGGCTGGCGGGGTGGCGGGGCGTGGGTCGCGGGTTTGTGTACTTCCCTCTTTTACCCCAATCTGTGTCCTCCCTCTTCAAAAAGTTCCTAACTTCCCTTAAATACTTGCCTTTTTTTCCCCTTGTTGTTTGTAGTGCAGCTAGGCGGTCGCCATTTTGACCGGATGTTATACATTTTTTGTTTTGTTTATTTCTTTGCCACTGGTCTGCAATCAACTTGGCTGTAGGAGCAGCATCTAATTGTTGTGGTTCTCAGTACCTTCTAGAACTTCAGGACATGATGGGAGCACAGTGCATGTTTGTTGAGTGGCTAGATGACTGAAATAATTACTGGATCAGTACAAATTAGAGACAATACTAACATCAGATTGCCAAGATTTCAAATGTTCTCATACTTGAATCTGCACCAGACAGCAATTGACTTTCTTTGTGAATTAGTAAAAAGATTAAAATTTCAATGAACAAGATCAAAGTAGATAAACATAAAATTTATAAAAGAAGACATAATCAATATATGCTAATCTCACTGTACTGCTATTAAAATACAAAGTAAAGCTAGTATCATGTACTGTCTGAATCCCTGGAATCTGGTGCTAACACATATACTTAAGGCAGGTATAACATCTGTCCATGTATTTAATATTCATTTTCCTGACACATGAATAAATGATAAATTTATATTCTCAATCTTAAAGTTGTAAATATTGAGTAAGGTAAAATTAGTAACATTTCATGCATATTTTAGAAAGGTAAGTTGATACTTCTCTGGAATATTGTTTGGTAAAATTTACTGAAACAATTTGAGAGACTTAACTCTTCACCAAACTACTTATATGAATTTTTTGCTTCACATTGTGCATGACCATAATAATAAGGAAAATAATTTAAATGTTGTCAATATTGACATGATATTTAACTACATTCATAGAATGAAACATTATGTAACTGTAACACATTGGAAAATAGAATTTTCCATAGTATAGTAATGTTTTAGTGAAATATCCAGCAGAAAACAAAAATATAAAATATTATCTTGTTGTATAACATGCATGCACTGTATGCTAAAATATTTCCAAAATTGCTGAGGAGGATGATAAACTGAAACAAATTGTATTTGAAAATTATATAATGAATAACTAAGTATGTGCATGTTAACTAAACGATTAAAATTAAGTTTAAAAAATACAGAAATTTATATGCAATGCTAAGCAGTGGCAATTTACAAATGGGATTTAATCATGTATCATTTTCCATGATATTGTTTTGTATGTATATTTTCAGCAATGTGTCTATACTAAAAATTAATAATACTGTAACTTATTCATTGTACTCTGTTTTCTCAAGTACCACAAGTAAATTTACTTAAAGTGCTTTCTTTAATATCAAATCCTCTGTTCTTCTTCAAGGATGGATTATGTTTTAGTGAATATTTAAATCTTACTGGGAACTTTAACATATGGATATATTGCAAATTGGTTGTGTTTCTCTCAGTTCTCATGTGGCCTCTCCCCATATCCCATTTTACCTGATTGCACTTTTTGGTCGGGTGTCTGTAGTCACTGTGAGATCATGTTTCACCAGTCAGTTCCAAAGAGGGGAAAAATGTCTCAGAGTACAGTTTCCCACCCTGTGGCTCTTACGTTCTTTCTGTCGGCCCTTCTTCAGTGTTCTCTGTGCACTAGAAGCTCATCTAGTGTTAGACATGTTAGACATTAGCCTTTCTTTTCCTGTCATCTTGATGGCTCTTGTATCTTCTGAACATTGTCTACCTTCTGTAAAAAGCAGGGTCTCTAGCCAAGAGTGAGAGTAGCATGGGTCAAAGAGGATACAAACAAACAAGCAAACAGGGACAACATCCTTGTAGGATCTATGAACTCACAAGCTATAAGCCTCTACATGGTTCTCAATATCAGTGCAGAATACCTGGGGAGCATCATATCCTGTGAGAGAGCACTTGGTTATCCCAACAACATATGTGACACTAATGCACCTGTGGGTGCATCTTACCTGGCTGGTTGACTTTGTGGCTTGGAAGATCAATTCCTAATTCACACTTTTGGTGAATTTTTTCTCTCAGACTTCACATACTACTTTTCATTTCATGCAAATTTAATCATTTATTTTTTTCTTACCACTGAATAGAACTCTGTTGTATATACATACCACATCTTCATTATCCACACATCAGTTGATATTTTGAATAGAGCAGCAACAAACATGGCTGAGAAAGCATCTTTGTAATATAACCCCTGGAGGAGTAAATCTGGGTCAAATGGTAGATTTTTTTTCTTTGAGGCATCTACATACTGATGTCCATAATAGCTGTACAAGCTTATAATCCTCCCCCAAAGTGAATGAGGGTTCTTCTTTCCCCACACCTTCACAAACATTTGTTGTCATTTGATTTCTTGATGATAGCCATTATGATCAAATCACAAAATAGTTTAAATTTTCATTTCCTTCATGACTAATGATATTGAATATTTTTAGCCACTTGTACTTCTTTCTTTGAGAAATATGCTTTTAAATACATATCCTATTTTTTGAATAGGTTAATTAATATTTTATTGCTTAGTTTTTTTGAGTTTGTTTGTTTTTTAGATATTAGACCACTGCCAGATGCAGAGCTGGTGAAGATTTTCTTTTATTCTGTAGGTTGTCTATTGACTCTGCTGATTGTTTAGCCACATAATAGCTCTTTAGTTTCATGAGATCCCAATGGATGAGTCTTTGTCTTCTCCTCTAGGCTCAGGTCTTATTCATAAAGTGGTTCCCTTGACATATCCTTGACATATATATCATGGATGGCTCTCCCTGCTTTTTCCTGTGCTCATTGTGTAGTTTCAGGTTTTATAATCAGATTTTTGATCCATTTGTAGATGATTTTTGTGCAGAATGGGAGAAAACCACTTAGATTCTTCCACATATGCTTATACAATTACTCAGCACAATTTGTTGAAATATCTTGTATTTTCTTCAGAATAAAATTCTGGCATTTTTGTCAAAGATCAGATGGCTGTAGTGATTATAAATAATATCTGGGGCTTGAGAGATAGCTTAGTGGTTGAAGCACTTGTTTGCAAAGCCAAAGGACACAGGTTTGATTCCCCAGGACCCACATAAAGCCAAAGTGGTGCATGTATCTGGAGTTCTTTTGCAGTGGCTGGAGGCCCTGGAGAGCCGATGCTCTGTCTCTCACTCTCTTTCTCTCTATATAAAATAAATAAAAAAATTATATCTGCATCTTTTAGTATATCCCATTGATCTGTGTCTGTTGTGCCAGTACCACAGTTTTTATGGCTGTGCATTTGTAGTATATCTTAAAGTCAGGTATGGTGATAGTACCAGAACTATTCTTTTTGCCACGGACACATTTTCCTCTTTGAGACCTTTTGATTTTCTATATTAATTTTGAGATTATGTGGTGCTCTTTCAATGAAAAGGGTGCTATAATTTTAATTGTAATTGCCTTAAATCTGTATATTGGTTTTTGTAGGATGGATAATTTCATGATATTAATCCTTCCGATGCATGAGTATGCAAGATCTTTCCAACTTCTCCTGTTTTTCTTAATTTCTTTCTTCATGATTTTGGCAATTTTAAAGCACTTATTTAATATGGCTTGGGGTGTAGCTCAGTTACTAGAGTGTTTGCATACTAAGCACAAGGCCTTGGACTTGTTCTTCAGCGCTACCTGAATCTGGTCACTCTGGGTATATCTGGTATATATAAGTGTTCTGGTTTTTAAAAATTTTTTCCATTGTAAAAGTTTCTCAGTTCCTTGGGTAGGGATATTCCAAAATTTTATTTTTTTGCCAGTATTGGAAATGGGACTCTTTCTCTGATTTCTTTCTAATGCTTGTCATTTATGTATCTGAACACCACTGACTTCTGTGGTAATTTTGTATCTTGCTGCTTTGCTGAAAGTGTTGATTAGCTCTAGTGGTGTTTCCTGGAGTCTTAGTTCTCTTCAGTATAGGAGTCTTAGATCTCTTATATATGTCAGCCTATCAGCTGCTAATGAAACCACTAGGACTTCTTCCTTTCCACTTTTTAAACCTTTCATTTCTTTCTCTTGTCTTATTGCTCGAGTTAAGACTTCAAGTAATATATTAAATAGCAATGGTGAGAGAGGACACCTCTGTCTTGTTCCAGAACATAGTGGGAATTCTTCACACTGTTTTCTACATGGACCTTACATTTATTATGTTGAGGTATGAAAGGATGTTATATTTTGTTGAAGGTGTTTTCTGTACTTATTGAGATGATAATGTGATTTCTGTCCTTAATTCTATTTATTCTGTTTATATTATATTCACTGATTTCCATATATTGAAACATCCATATGTCTCTTAGTTAAAACCTAGGAGAATAATTTTATGTATGTGTTCATAAATTTGATTTGCAAGAATTTTTGTGCATCAGATATGTTGGTCTTGCATTTTCTTTGCAATCATGTCTCTCCCTGGTACTGGTATTAGTGTAATTCTGGCTTCATAAAAGGAATCATCAAAAATTACCTCCTTCCAATTTCATGAAATAACTTGAGAATCAGTGGTTTCAGTTCATATATAAAATTTGGAAGAATTCAGCAGTGAATCCACCAAAGCTTGGACTTGTTTTGTTTGGGAACTTTTAAATTCTAACTTCAATCTCAATAGATGTTATAGCCCTATTTCGATTCCCTTTTTAGTTTAACTTTGATAGATGATATATGTCAAGGAATTCATCAATTTCTTCCAAGGTTTATAATTTAGTAGAATATAGTTTTTTGAAATATGTCCTTAGTATTCTTTCAATTTCCCTGCTACCTACTGTAATATATAGTTTTTAATCTTTAATTTTGTTTATTAGGGGTTTCTCTTCTTTTGATTAATTTGGCTAGGGGCTTATCAATCTAGCTATTTTTTTTTCAAAGAACCAGATCTTTGTTTCATTAAGTTTTGACTATCTTCTTTATTTCTAACTCATTTATTCTTAGGGCTGCTTTTATTGTGTCCCAGAGGTTTCAGTATGCTATATTTTCATTTTTATTAAGTTCTAGACTATTATTTTCTTTTTGATTTCTTCAAAGACACATTCATTGTAAAATAATGTGTTGTTCAATATCCAACTATTTGTCTATTTTCTATTGTTTTTCTTGTTTATGATTTCTAGCTTTATTGCATTGTGGACAGATATAACACAGGACTATTTACATTTTCTTAAACTTGTGGAAAATTGCTCTTATTGTTACTGGCATGAGGCACCTGACAAAAAGTACTTGATGAGAGGAAAATATTTATTTTGACTTATAGAGTCCAAGGGAATGTCCATGGTGGCAGGGAAAAATATGGCATAAGTAGAGGATGGACATCACCTTATGGCTAACACCAGATGAACAATAGCAGTCAAATAATGGAAAGGGGAAGCTGGCTATAATACCCATAAGCCCACCCCCAACAACACCACTCCTCAAGCAAGGCTCCAATTCTCAAATTACTATCAACTGGGAATCAGCCATTCAAAGCACATAAGTTTATGGGGAGCACCTAATTCAAATTACTTGCTTTGTGTTGTAATATTTGACCTATTTTAGAGGAGGTTATATGAGTTTCTGAGAGGAGTGTATGTTATGTAGAGTTTAAGTAGAATGTTTTGTAAATTTCTGTTGTAGTCCATTTTATCTTTGGTGTTACTTAACCCTATTGTTTCTCTGTATTCTGTTTAGATAATCTGTCTATTGATAATACTGTGGTATTAATGTATTCCACTATTATTGTGTTTAAATTAATGCCTTAGTTAATGTCTAATGAATTCTACTTTATTAAATTTGGTGCACCTGTGTTTGTGAAATATATGTTTAGAATAAAATATCCTTTTGTTAATTTGTTCCCTTCATGAATATTTTTACCTATTCTGATTACATTTTTAATATTTATTTTATTTTTATTATTAAGTGAAAATTTCGTATGGGCACATTATATGTTGGTGCCATCATTTTCCTCCTCCTTGCCCCCACTCAATGAGGGCCCTTTTTAGTGGGATTAGTATTCACCATGGAGTGGTGAGTTTGATTTGTGACAGCAGCAGTTAGTCATTGTGGGAGAGGCAATGTCTCTGGATATTCCCTCCCACCCTGTGGCTGTTACATTCTATGTGTTTCCACTTCCACAAAATTCCCTGAGCTTTTGTGGGTGTGCTTTAAGCCTACTTTACTATTGAGCTCTCTTTTTACCTATGACTTTTGATTATGGACATTTAATCCATTGGTATTCAGAGTTATTCTTGAAAGGTGTAAGTCTGTCAGGTTGAAGATTGGGGGTAGTTTGTTTTTGTTTGCTTTTATATATTTTTTGGTTTTAGTTATCTTTTCCCTTCTGTAGTCTCTTGAATATGTTATTCTTTTCTTCAGTGTAAAGTATTTCATCCAGTATTTTCAGTTGGGCTGGTATAGTGCCCATATATACAAATAACCAGCTTTTATTAATAGAACGTTTTCTTTACCTTCTACTATAAAATATAACTTTGTTCATTAGAGTACTTTAGTTTGGTAGTCATGGTCTTTTAATATTTGACACACCCCATTCTAATCCCTTCTCACTTTTAGCATTTACATTGAAACATATGATCTTTTTCTGATTGGCTGTCCTATCTAAGTTATAATAAGCTATTTTTGTCTTGGAACATTTAGTACTCTTTTAAGATCTTCTTTGCTTTGATTATAGTGTGACATGAGGAATTTCTTCTCTGGTCCTTCTATTAGCATTCTTTACACCTCTTATACCTGGATTGGCAATTTTTTTTTAAGATTTGATAAACTTTCTCATAGTTTTCTTGAAGAAATTTTCTATGCTGTTCAGCTGTAATGTGTCCTTGTATGCCCATTATTCAAATATTTGTTATTTTTATAGTTTCCACATGTTTCCCATGTTTTATTCATACTTTTAAAAATTATCATTCATTTTTTGCCTCCTGGTCCATTTCCCCTGCCTTGTCCTCAAGTCCTGATATTCTGTCCTCCATATGATCTATTCTGTTGGGAAGAATTTGAGGATTCTTTTAATTGGTTTATTCCATTGTTGATTTCCATTAAGTTTTCCTTCAGTATCTCTGTCTCTTTTTTGTGTTCCATTTTACTTTGTTGGTTTGATTTTCTCACCTTGCTTAGTTGATTGTCTATGCTTTCCAGGATTTTATTATGTACTTTTTGATATCTTTGAATTCTGTCTCCTACCCATTGTTTGCTTTTTATGTTTCTCGTTTGTTTCCTTCAGCCATTTTTTTCATATTCTCATGAATTTTGTTAAATGTAGTGATCATAACTACCTTTTGTAATTCTTTGACTTGAGTTTACATTAAGTAGTTCTTATTGGAGGATTCAACTGGTGGACCAGGCAACTTGGTGGGGATTTCTTGCCCTGGCTTCTTGCATTATTTGTTGTGTACTAGAGTTGGCACATTTGAAACTAAACCTTTGCCTTTGCCAAGAATGCAGCAACACTGGCTCCAAGGGGGTTGTGTTGAGTAGGCTAGTACCCTTCACTAGGAAGCCATGGACAGGTATTCTACTTACAGGTTTGGGCAGGGTTTTGGGTTGAGTCTGTGGTGCTTTTCACGTGAAACCTGAGGGCTTCATCAGCCCTATTCAGGGCCAGAGTCAGAAAGTTGTCTACCTATAAGATACAGGGGTGTGCTTATTTTCTTTCTTTCTTTGTTTTTAAAGTATTTATTAAAACAACAACAACAACAACAAAAACCCTTGTTTTGTCAAATCACATCCATGAGCAGAAACACAAGTACCAAAGTGATATAGACACCAGTGGGGTGTTCACCACATAGTACCTGACAATATAGCTACAAGAAAGGAGTCCGTTGAGTGTTTAAGTTCAGGTTCCTACTTGATTTCTTGTTGAATGGCTTTAGTTAGCATACAGTGAGAGGTAGAGTCCCAAGTGGATTAGCTGATGCCTCAGGTCTCTGTTTAAAAATAAAATGTAAATGAAAACCATTTGCTCTGTGCACAGGGAAGCCTAGCCTATGTTTATTCCTTTTGTGAAGACAGAAGCCAAATATCTCATCCCCAAGAGCTTCAGCTCTGTGGTGTTAGACATTGTGCTTCCTGTGATCTAGTTTTCCTCACCTTCCAATTCAGATTCTTCTCTTGAATTTTGTAGCCACTCCACAAATTTCTTAATCTCATCAAGAAAGACATTTTGCCTTTGGCAATGTGTGCTTCTTTGTACCATTTCAATATGGCTTCTTCACTCAGAATATCAGCTTTATAAAAGGGAACCATGATCTTCTGGAAGGCTTTCATGAAGTGGATATTTTTGTATCAGTATTCCTGAATCTTCTGCTCAGAATAATTTCATATATGATACAAGTAAAGAAAGCACAGTGTCACTTTTGGAGGAAGTTTGGGTGATGTGGTTTGAAAACACCTTCAGAAAGACTAGAGAAACCCACCTAGGGAGTCCAGTTAGTTAGTAAGTGAGGGTATGTTCCTGATTCATCATCTAGAATCAACTGTAATTAAGCAAGGGTCTCCTATACTCTCTCAAGCAAGCCAAGAAGTGGATGGAAGCAGAGAAGGAGTTATAACTCAATGGTGGAGGAAATGTCACTATGATCAATAGTAAAGTACTTTTGCCCTTCAAGGCTCGCTTCCCTAAACTAAAGAGCCTCTGTTTTATTTTCCTACTGCTTCTTATATAACCTGTGAACAAGGTATTTCTCAATTTCTGGCTCTAATTAAATTGTCATCCTTACATTCAGTTTATTTTGCTAAATACTTCCCGTAATATCAGTGATTCGCATGGTATTTTGAATAGATAGCAAATGATTTCCTATAGATTCTTCATATAATAATATTAAATTGATAATAGTTTTTATATCATCTTGTTCACACTGTTAGTCATGGTCTACTGAATAGACCTAAAAAGAATGAACACTTGCATCTCTAACACTAAAACATCACCTAATTCTAAAACAAAACCCAATTCTGATATTATTTCCATAAGTTATGCAAGACTGCTAATTTTTTTAATTAAAAAATGCTATTTGTGCTAGTTTCCCTCCCCCCACTGTGGCAAGATGCTTAATAAAACTGATCTAAAGTGAATTTTTATTGTTGCTCATGGTTTCAGAGCTTTCATTCAATCATGGCAATGAGAATGGGGCATAGCAAAGTAATTCACCTCTTGGGAGACAAGAGGGAGAGAAAGAGATAAAGAGAGAGAGAGAGAGACAGAGAGAGAGAGAGAGAGAGAGAGAGAGAGAGAGAGAGAGAGAGAGAATCTGACAGAAAAATGCCAGGCATTCAGAGACCAACAAAAGACAGAGACACTGTGCTGCAGGCTTTTTTACTTCCTGTTCAGCCTACGTGGGTACTGAGCCTGTGGGTTGGTTCCACACACATTCAGGGATAGTCTGGGAATGCCTGCATAGACAAACCCAGGGCTGACTTGCTTATCTCCTATCCAATCAAGTTCAAAATCAAATTTAATCATCAGATTAAATCATTAGTTCCCAGATACAAGTTCTTTTAAGAAAAGAGAAATAGAGGTACTATTAAATTCAACACATTGAAAAGGCATTTGGGAAAAAAATGCCAGTAAAAGTGACACATTCCTCTTCTAAGTTAATCAGTGTACTTGTACATCCATACTTACTATAACATAATAGCCAAGATATATAACCAGCCTGAGTGTCCATTAACAAATGAATGGATAAGGAGAATGTGGTTTATATACACAATCGAGTTTCATTCATAATTCACAGAAAACACAGATGAAATTGGAGATCATTATATTAAATGACCCAGAAAAACAAATATTACAGGCTTTCTTTCATATCCAAAATCTAGATTTAAATATATGTATGGAAGAAGAAGAAAGACCAATTGGGGAGAATTAGGAGGTTAAAAATGAAACCCATTATTGTTTTGGATAATTTTATTTATTTTGAAGGGAGAGAGTGAGCAAGTGAGAGAATGAATATGGGGACACCATGGCCTGTAGCTACTTCAAATGAACTCCAGATGCATGTACTACTTTGTACATCTGGCTTTGTATGGATGCTGGGTAATTAAACCCAGGCAGTTAGGGTTTGTAAGCAAGTACCTTAACCACTGTGCAATCTCTCCAGCCCCCTAATCTTTTGAATTGAAGGTAAAATAATTAATTGAAAGGAAAATAAATAAATTAACTCACTGAAGAAATAGGAAGAATCCTTAAACAACTCTTTTTGTCCTTTAGTGTTTCAAGTGGAGCATTTTTTTGTCCTGACAGATCAAAGCCATCTTACACACCTTATTTCCCCACAAAGAATGGGAGGCGTTTACTCTCTCTTTGCTTCTGTGTTGCATAGGGACTTGTTCAACCAATAAAATGCACATAATAGTTTCTAAAGTTTGGTCTAAGGAAGTATGTGGCTTCTGCAAAGGCTTATTGAATCCTGGGATGTCATGCAAGAATTCTAACCTGGGCTACTGTGATGAGAAGAAAACCCCAGAGTGATACCACAGAGCTGCTTGAAGACAGAGACTCACCTGGCCAGGGCTCTGCTAGTCATTCTGAGGCCATAAATGCACCAATAACATATATTATGGCACACAATTCATATTTTAAAAATTAATAAACAATAAATACATGCCAATTGTTCCCTTCACCCACTGAATTTTGGGGTTAATTGCTATATAACAATGGATACACAGAGCACAATTTATATTTGTCCCACCAACTTCCTTGGCTAAGCAGCATTGGTGCACCTGGGACATGTAATGAATTTGAGTGCCAGTTGCCTGATGAACACACAGTGCAGTATTTTTGAAGGCCTCAGTGAAGGGCACATGGCAGCTTAGATCATATACTCATTACTAAGGCAATTCTTTTTTCAGCCTCACACAACAGGTGGAACATTGTATTAGTTACTGCCACCAAATTTGATGTGCTTCATGATGAGATTGACTTGGGAGGCACTGCTTGGGACCTATTGAATGATAAGACTAGCTCTTTTCATTTTAATACTTTATATATTTTATTTAATTTTTTCAATAGCTAGCTATCCTAGACATCAATATATAATAATATATTTTAAATCCTGAATATTTTTTCTTTAACCCTTACTATGAAGTAAGGAGTTTTCTTTGAAAATTAACACATTGACATTTGATGTAAATGTATGTTTTTCAAGAATCTGCCATAGTCTTTGGCAAGGTAACAAAATCCCAGCAGCTGGTGCACAAACTTGAAAGCATATGACTTTAAAAATGTTGTCCTTGTACAAGTTGTCTGTAATTCTTGGATTAAATCAGTATCTCTTTTCCCCTTATATAGAAAGTAGATATTTAATACTGTGGAAAAGATGATATCAAATAAAAACTAAAAAGTAATTTTGTGCTGCTGATGATATAACTGAAATAGTCACAAGTACAGTTAGTAAAAAATTCCACATACCATTTTTCAAAACATCTTGAATATGAGTTAATTATAAGCTTATTTTTTTCAATGTACACATATTAAAAGGAAAGCTTTCAAAAAGCAAACAATTTAATTTTGCAAGATCTAGATGTGGCTCACATATACCTGTCATATAAGAAGCCCTGAGTTTGATCTCCAGTCCTACCCAGAAAAATATTAATTGAAATTTCCCCTTGAGCAAAGAGGGATTGAGGAATTGGGCAGTTTTCAAATGCAAAGGTTAGAACACTTCCACTGTGTGAGTTGGGCAGTCAAGTACAGACACAGGAAACCTAAGTGAAGAACAGAAGCACCTGACCAGTTAAAAATGCCTCTGAAAATTATGTGACCGGTTGCCAGCCTGTGATTAACTGAACCTCAGAACTCGCCCTATGAAGAGTCCTTTGTAAAAAGGTGTTAGTGCCTTTGCTTTGGGATTTTCTCAAGTGGGCATAGAATCATTCACATTATGTTAAGTACAACATAGTGTGTTGTTACATATAGGCATTCTGGAGAGATCACATGGAACAAAGGGCCATTCCCATTATCTTCTGCTTATCCCTGGACTTGGTCTTTCTGGTATAGTCGTTTCGGGCCATTGATATAATTGCCAGCTTGGCACTCCATTTTACAAAGGAAAGGCCTGGGACTCAGAAATGCTTCTATTAAGTCTACCAAGGCAATGCAGCACTGACCCCCAAATCATTACTGTAGCATTTCTCTGCCTGCTCTCACTGTTTGCAGTATGCAACCTCCCCTGACAGCCACAGAGCCTTGCCACCTCCATCACACCCCTGCCCTTCATCTTGGAGATGATCAGTTCTTCCAATCTGAACACCTCAGCAGCACTGCTTCCTTCGGTCTTTAGCGACACTCAGGCCCTTCTGTAGGACACATCAATTATTTTCAGTTTTCAGCTGTACCCACAGTGGTTAAGTGCACAATACGAAAGTCAGGTTCTGCTGCCTGAACAAGCTACTGAAACTTCTAGAATTATAGTTTTACTACTTGTCAGATGAGAATTATGAACATGCTCCCTTTACTTTTGTGAAAGCTTTATAGGCACTTTACCAGAAGACTGTAAATAATTGAGTAACACCTTGTTAATTCTATATTAAAGGAACTAAGAAAAAATAACTTTAAGTTTATATTATCTGATATTTTATTTAATAGTAATAAGACATTTAATTGACCTAGGGAGAAATAGCTACTTCAAATTCATTCTGTTTTGAATAAAACTATATCAATTTAACAAGAGTTCATAGCACAAAGAATGCTATTATTACATTGTTGTATGCCTTATGGGAAAATATATAAAATTATGATTGTACTGGCCAAGTTTTTATCTTTGTGTAGAGAATACTGTGGCAATTCCTATTGCATTTTTTTCAATTTGGGCTAGTTTTCTCCCTATGTGCTTCTATTTTTTTTTTAATTCACTAGTTTTAGTCCCATGACTCCTCCACCAGTCTACATCAGGTACATACTAAGTATTGCAACCCACAAAGGCAAGTTTAAAACGTATAAAGGATTACAGTGCGTGCCTTTGAGAACTCCTTCCAATGGCAAGTCTTTGGGAGTTCTGAAACTCTCATCTCTGATTTCCTAAGTTTTCAGTTGACATCTGAAATCAATCCAGTGCCTGGATTTGACTTTCTTCCAAGGAGCTTTAGCTACCATATCTCTAACCCCCTTTTGTCCTTCCTTGCCACAGGTGGATTTGTTCGCTCAGATTTCATGGATCTACCCTTCTATCCTTGCCCTGACCCCTCTTTCCTTTTGAGATCAGTTACTTTCTCTCTCAATGTTCTATCCTTCACAGGAAACACAGAGACACAGTGGTTTCGATACCATTTTGTGAATGTGGATGTCACTGTCTCAAGGACTTTTCCATGCCATAATAGAGGCAACAGCTACAAGGACTAAGACTTTAGTCATATTTCTCCAATAAGCATACATCATCTTACTGTTCATGACATTTTTATATGCATAACATGATATACTTAAGATGTAGGAAGTATTCATAATCTGTTTTACAGAAGAAAATTGAAGTTAGAAGGTTAAATGACTAACCTAAGAGCCCTGGTTCTCAGTGGTGTCAGGCTCTGGATTTAAGTTTGAGGAGAATAGAAGACAAACTGTAGCTAGGTGTGGTGGCACACCCCTTTAATCCCAGCACTAGGGAGGCAGAGGTAGGAGGATTGCTGTGAGTTCGAGGCCACTCTGAGACTACATAGTGAATTCCAGGCCAGCCTGGACCAGAGTGAAACCCTACCTCAAAAAAAAAAAAAAAAAAAAACTTAAAAATTAAAAAAAATCAAGACAAACTTTTTCTTGGGTCCAGACCCAATAAACATTGAAAGCACTGGCAGGAACCCAAGTTCTAGAGAGGGAAGCTCCAGAGGGCCCTAGGTAAAGGGAGAGGTGTTTTTAAGGGTTGCTAGAGAGAGGAGATAGGGAACTCCACTGTGAGTGAGGGGTCTTGTGATATGACTTAGATAGGGGATGCTTGAAGTAGATTTTTCCCTTTTCAGCCCATGTGTACTTACTTGTCATAACAGGAGGTTGTTCCAAAATCTTAGAGCTGGTTTAAGCATGGCGAAATGGTAGTAGAAGAGACAACTCTTGAACTCTACATTCAACTGTGACTTTCTTTAAGCAGTCGTCTCAGTTCAAAGTATTTTTTGTTTTGTTTGTTTTTGGCACAAAGGACAAGGATAGCATGTTTAAATCCTATATCCTGGGTTCATGCACAAGTACATCTCACCCATCTTCTGATAGAGGTATAGGCAGTCATACTCCAGGTACCTATCACTGTCTAATGGACATATGGAGGTGACATCCCAGGTAACTCTCACTTGCCTTATGATGGAAATGTGGGCAATTATATCCCAGGTACTTCTCACTCTCCTTCTGATGGAGGTTTGGGCAGTTATACCTCAGGTACGTCTACCTTTTGATGAAGATATGAGCAGAAATACACATGAATTAAAGGTAAATGATAAATCCATTTAGCAAAAGCCTAGAGTACACAGTAGCCAAACAAGCCCATTGTACAGAAGATGAGTGAACCAAAGACATCTCTCTAGACATGTACCTACATATTTACTTGCACATTTCTCATGGCAGAGCCGATATGCCACAAAAGATGGCATTATTTTTCCCTCCTTTTGTGTTACTGTGGTATTCTAGTTGGGAGGTTGAGCTCACAACCCTGTGCATCCAAGAATTAGTTTAACTTTCACTAATGTATGCAAGACCTATAATACTTTTTCACATTTTTAAGGTTATTAAATTATTATATTTATCGAGAGAAGTACAGAGCCAAGGAAAGGCACCTACATGGCTAGAGATCCCACATGGAGGGTCTGGGAAAGCCATAGAAAGAAAAGAGAGAGAAGAAAGTTCAAGTAGCTCCTACACTGTGGGAAGCTAGAGAGGTAAAGAACCCATGTGGAGAGTATGGGCTGGTGGGCTCTCCCCTTGGTTGGCCTGGCTGGACCTGGGCTGGCTCAGCTCAGCCCAGGCCCAACTGAGGGAAAAAGTAACCCACAGCTGGAAGTTTCCAAGTGGTCAGAGAGCTCTGAGAGTGTGGCCTCCCCTTGCAAAGGAATTTATAACCTTATAGTGGTGGACTTTGCCGTCCAGCTCAGGTAAAACAGAGGGACAGCTGATGGGATAGGGGCTGTTGTAGGAAGAAACTGGCCATGTTCGGTGGGCAGCGCTTGACCAACCACAATGTTTAAATCAAAGATCTCCCTCCCAGTAGTGGCCTAGGCTGCTTATGGAAAAACATATCTAGTTAAGAGATAAGAACTCAAGCAGGTACAGCCCATCCTGTGTCTTACTTTTAGGGCCCTAATGACTCTGTCTACTCCTTTCATTCCCCTGTCTCATTAGAAGACATTCTCACTGCTGTTAGAGGAAATGGGATGATGATGCCAGAGCTTGAACTAACTCTAGCTGAATGGGGGTGTAGAAATATCGTAGTTAGAGAGTCTGTCCCAGAGAGGGGGACTATTCTAAAGTACTCCTAAAGTGTTTTGATGGAGTGCAGGGAAATAGTCTTGGAAGAAAATGTTGGGGAGAAATGATAAAGGCAAGGAGTTGATGAGAAGTGGGTACATAGTAAACTGATTGCCTTCTTGTGGACTTTTAGGCTTTAGGGAACATTCAAAGGAACCCAGATAGATGAAGCTGGATTCTATCAGAACCATCTGAGCATGAGTTTGCTGAGATTTTTCTCCCAGAAGTGTTCATCAAATGGCACAGTAGTGTCTGACATGGTTTGAATCTACTTCTGTATAGTGTATAAAACAGATGAGATATTAGCAGAGTTATCAGGAATAAATGTACATTTAATGTTGATAATGGTGAGTATATTGTATTTTTCTATAGCTAAGAAAACCTCTCAACTATACTTCAAGAATTTCTTTCTTATCTTTTGATTTTTTACTTCCCACTATATCATAGCTTGTTCTTTTCTTTACTTCTCCCTGTATACTAGCTAGTTTGTTTCTTGAGTTTCCCTTGTATTCTACCTGGTTTGAGCTTGCAGCTCTTTTTGCCCATCCTCAGGAGGAAATCCTGCAAAGATAATGATGCTAGCAGGGGCTCCATTCATTGCAGGGAAATGTCAAGGTACTTAGGCTTTAGAACTTGCTTGAGAATGTGGTTATGCATTATCACTTAGAGAGGAAAGGAAAGGTAAGTCTGTCATTTACAGGCATTTAAATGTCATTTTTGTCTGTTTTGTTCTAATGTGAGTTAGGTAAGCAAATATGGGAAGTCTGATGAGAAATCTTGTGCCCATACTTTATACACACACACACACACACACACACACACACACACACACACACACACGTATATAATCTTCTGTGTCACTACCAATATGATTTATATGGAAATCAAATAGTGATCAAGGCACTAGTAAGCCTTTCCTATACGTTTTTATCCAGAAGCATCCGTTCTTCCACCGAAGCACCTTACACTGTTTTCTGCCTTTCCATATTCTTCTGATCTTCCCACACAGGAAATCTCCATCCATATGTACACATCTTTGTAACATAGTTGGTGTATTAAGTACATGTGTATCATTGTAATGAAGCATATGACAGAAACCAAGGGATGAAGAATTTATTTTCTCTCTTGGTTTCAAGTGATTTGAGTCTATGGTAATAGGGAATTATATGGAACTGCTTTGCCTTGAGAGAGAAGTAGAGGAGGCAAGTCAGCACAGGAAGGGCATCATACTCAAAACTCTGCTAGTGATGGACTTCACCCAGAGTGGCTCAACTCCTAAAGTCTCATCATTCAAAATAGTTCTCCTGCCAGGAATGGGGATTTAAATCATGAGTCAGTGGGGTACATTTCAGATCCAAATCATAACAATTGGTAACTATCATAGCCTGAGTTCACTTCTTTCAAATTATATAATTTAAAGACATAAATTCTTACATTATTGTTTCTGAGTTCCTTCAATCATGTAAATATGATTAAGTAAGGTCATTAGCATGGGGACCTAATCTTATAAGAATATACTATGAAGAGAAGAAGAGAGAAAGTATTTGACTCATATTCTCTCTCTCGCATATGCACAAGGATGGCCATGTGAGGACTCAGTGAGTGGTCAGCCATTTGCAAGCCTCAAAAGGAGCTCTCATAACCCAGCTTTTCGAACATTTGCATATAGTCTTCAATACTTCAGAAGTGTGAAAAATTTTATTGCTTAGTGACTCAATCTGTGGTGTGCTGTTATGTCAGCTCAAGTTTAGCTAGTAGAATGTTTAATAAATTCCCTGCACTAAATTGTGTTCTTCCTGAGGCGCACGTGTCTCATATAAACTCTTTGCATACTTTCAGTGTATTCTCAGAATTGTATTTTAAAGTGTTTTATATTCTTTGAATTTTATTTTCAAAACAAATAAAATAAAAAATAAGATTCAGAGTTTGCATATACTCTTCATTAGCTCCCTCTGGTATGAATGTTGTTCATACTCACACCTGAAGTCACTTAGATCCTTCTTGGATAAAAGCTATGAATGCCGTCAATGAAGTCCTTGGACTCAGAAAATCAATGCCAAGAGTATATCATTAAGTTATCTGCAGAATGTATTCCAGTGTTGCCAAATTTGCTAGTAATGTTTGGCATATTGTCTTGAATCTAATGTAAGAAGTTGTGTTGAAATCTTAGGGATTTTTTTTCTCTAATGTGGGTCACTTCTCCTCCTTATTTCTTTCTCTTATTTGATACATGTGAAGAACATATTTTGTTCACTGTTTTCCAATCTCAGTTTGTCTGAAATTGCTCCAGGATTAGGCTGAAATTATACGCTTCTGGCAAGAATCTTACAGGAAATGATATTGTGACATTTTTCATACATCCTAAGAGGAAGCATGTGGAATTATATGTCTTACTGATTGCAATGTTAATTCTGACCAGTCTAAGATATAGCCTGCCAGGTATCCTAATTTCATATGACCTTTATAATTAATAACTTCCTTGTGGGAGGCTTCTTTGTGATGTTAATGTCTGTTCTTCCCATCAACGTTTGTGCTGTTAAACTCGATCTTGTTTTCAAACTTTTATTACTGAAGTGTTTGTCTAATGGTAAGTTCCATTTCTACTATATCTGCAACATTAGAATTCTCTAATAAGGGTCTTTTCTTTCTCCCTAATTTCTTTATTTATGCAATTATTTAAAGGGGTATGTTTCATAGAAATTTAGTTAATTCTTTGAGCTATAACCTATTATTTTTATTATTTTGATTTTCTTCAAATTTTCTTAGCTTTCACCATGAAAATTCTCTGCAGGAATCTTTTGTATTCTTCTGGTGATTCTGCGGTGTGTCTGAGAGTTTCATTATTTGCTATTACAATAAGGCAGCTCAAAATCACCTTGTATTTCTCCAGTCATTCTTTTTAGGAGTTCAATTTTGTTTTATTGAAGAATCATATTTAGAAACACAGATAAGGGCACTGGTATGCTCATGTTTCTCAGGGCTTCTCTTTGGCAGAGACAGGACAAGTCTTCCCAGCAGCACAGATCCATGTAAGACCTGTCTGCTTTCTTCTCTGCAGCAGATAATAAAGGTGTCTTAGTCCACTGTAATAAAATGTCAGAATCTATGAAGCTGATTACAGAGTTTCATTTTCCATGATTCTGGAGAGTGAGAAGCCGCAGGTCGAAAGCATTGCCAGCAGTTTTGGTAAATTCATACTTTCTGGCTGTGCATGTGACTTCTTCATTGTTGTAGGTCTTTTATGGAGGCACTAATCCAATTTATGCAGGCACAATCCTCATGTTTGAACCAACTCTGAAAATGTCCATCCTATAATTATTTTCTCTTTTTTATGGTTTTTCAAGGGAGGGTCTTGGTCTAGCCTAGGCCACCCTGGAATTCACTACATAGTCTCAAATTCACGGTGATCCTCCTACCTCTGCCTCCCGAGTGCAGGGATTTAAAGCATATGCCACCACTACTGGCTCCCTCCTATCTTTTAATATCATCATTTTGTGAGGATTCCAGCACAAGAATTTTGAGAGGCCACATTTGTTCTACAGAAGTTGGCTTTCTTTTGCCATATATTTTCTTATTTTTCAGCCTTAAATTCAGAATTATTATCTATACGCAAGGGAAGATAAAATTTGTTAAATCAGGGCTGGAGAGATGGTTTAGCGGTTAAGCGCTTGCCTGTGAAACCTAAGGACCCTGGTTCGAGGCTTGGTTCCCCAGGTCCCACTTTAGCCAGATGCACAAGGGGGCGCACACATCTGGAGTTCGTTTGCAGAGGCTGGAAGCCCTGGTGCGCCCATTCTCTCTCTCTCCCTCTAATTGTCTTTCTCTCTGTGTCTGTCGCTCTCAAATAGATAAATAAATAAATAAATAAAAATTTTTAAAAATAAAAAAATTGTTAAATCAAATACCATATAATTGTACAGTGTTTTTTTTTTAATTATCCATATACTATATAATCAAAGTCATGTTTTCTATGCCATTTGGATCACTCACTTCTTTTCTCTTTGTGGCTTGTTAATTCAGTTTACTTAAACACAATGCACTCAAGTAGGTAGAGATTGATTTCTATTTGGGATTCTGCAAGACCCTGGTTAATTTTAATTATCTATTTCTAATTGTGCATAATTTTACTAGCTATGACCATAAACACCACAGAAGAATACTTTGTTTTTTTTTTTATTTGTTTATCTTATTTTTTTACTTTCAGTTTCCAGGATCAAACACAGGCCTCACATTAGCAAGGCAGCTATTATACCTCCATATTCCCAACCACAAACAACAACAACAACAACAAAAACCCTTTGAATTAGTGTCACTCTTTCCTCATCTTTTATGCCCTGTTACCACTCCCCTAGTCTTCCCTATCCAATCATGCTAGGTAATGAATTCATTAGTTGTCAATCTGTCCTTGTGTTAGTTTGAATATATGGCTCCCAATATATTCAGTGTTTTATTAGTTTTTAGTTTGCATCTGCTGGAGGCAGCAGTGTCACTGGGCTGATATTAAGGTGTGCTGGTAGGTTTGAGATTTCAATCTAAAAATGCCAAGTGTGCCTAGCTGGAGTCCCTGAAGTGTGATGTGCTGTGTGGCTTTTGCTTTGTGCTTCTCTCTCTGTGCTTGCACCTGTGAAAGAAGGCCAGCTTCTTCTACCATTATGGAACTTCCTCTGGATCTGCAAGCTTCAATAAATATCCCTTCATCCATAACTGTGCCTGGTCTGGAAGTTCATCTCAATGAACTTGAAGCTGTCTGCTGCAATCCTTATCTTGATTTTTTTTTTTTGTACAAATGAGAGATACTTGTGTTCTTTTCTTCTCTTTTCCTTCCCCTGTGTTTGGATCTAAATTCAACAAAGTACTAATTGCAAACACTACCATTTCCAGATTTTAGATTATTTTCTATAAAATGGAGATAATTCTACTGTCAGAGATTTCTTAGGATTAAATGAATGTTACATATGAAGCCCTTATCATATTGCTTGGTAATTTATACAAGAAATCTTAAAATCATTAATCACTAGTTCAGTAACTATGACTTTGTAACTAGCCAAGGGATATGGATAAAATTTTTCTGTTATGACTTTTAAAATCCTGAAGAATACTCAGTAACTTTGTTTTTAAGACACTTTAATGGTACACAAATTTTCTGTAAATACTAAATATCAGGCAAAACTGTTCCTATTATTAATTTGGAAGGAAATATATGACAAGTTGAGATTACAGTAAGCTGGTACATTATTTAAAAGTTTAAATTTGTTCTTTATCTTAATTTCCTTCACTTTCTCCAAGTGTCACAGAATCTGCCTCTGTGCTAGTTTATATGCTGGTAGTCACTGAATATGTAAGACTAGCTCTTTGAAGCTCATATAACTTTCATATCCAAAAGGTTAATGGAGAGATACATTAATTGTACATTGAGCAGCAGTACTACATGTTACTATATTTTTAATAAGTTCTGATAGTCAAATATGAAGTTAAATTAGATAAATCTTATGTAAATTGATCAAAATTGCTTTGATATATTCTATCCCGGCAAATCTTTAATGTCTATGAAGTGCAGAAAATGGTTAGGAATATTAAAAATGATGACGGGGGGGATGTACAAAAGAAAATCTCTTCCTTTAAGAACCTCAATCCACTCAGCTCCCAGAAGTTTTTAAGTCTGTGGAAAACTATATGAAAACTGAGTTTCATATCTTGGATCTTTTCAGATGCAGCTCATGTCTGTCCAGAACAATCAAAATTAGTAGGGTCTATTCAGCATAAGTTTAACTCATTGCAATTAATTAGAATAATTCTTTAATCTTCCTTCATTTTACAAATATGTTTCAAGTGACTACTAGATGACAGGCACTGTTAAAAGATGGAGATATGCTATAGTGAGCCTACATTTAGATAAAGCAGAATTTGTCAATCAATCAAATCAAAGAATCCAAGTGGTACTACACGTCATACACAAAGTTGATGATGGATGGACAAAATGGAGAAGTCTGATATGTTGTTAAGATTGGTTAAGAAATTCCTCTCTAAAACACAATGCTTAGCCAGGTGTGGTGGTGCACATCTTTAATCCCAGCACTTGGGATGCAGAGGTAGGATCACTGTGAGTTTGAGGCCACCCTGAGAATACATAGTTAATTCCAGGTCAGCCTGGACCAGAGTGAGATCCTCAAAAAACCAAAAATAAACCAACCAACAAACAATGCTTTAGAACATATTTAAGAAATTGATGCCATATGCTGTTGTAGTCAGATCTACATAGCTTGGATGAACGTCTATACTCGGAACAGTTTAGAGGAGGAAGGGATTTATTTGAAGCTTACAGATCTAGGGAAAGTTCCATAGTTGCTGGCTCACTTTCCAAGATCCAAGCAGAGAAAAACCTATACTAGCCAGCACCACACACAAGCACAGACAGCAAGCAATGGAACCAGCAGTCAGCAGCAAGGCCCAAGGCAGAGTTCAGGCATCTCTGTAACATAAGGATGGAAATCAGATATAACCCCCAGTGACACCTTAGGGATAGACCCAAGGATTCACCACTAGTGACACCTTCCCCAGTAAAGCGTCTGTAAATCCAAGTTTTATAAAACATTTGAGTTTGGGGGAGCATACATTTAAATTACTATATGTACTCTATGGAAAGAGAATACCTGGCTGAACATTTATAATGGAAGCCAGTTGAAGGGTAGAAATAACTGAGGGCAATAGAGTGGTGAAGGCCAACTTTCTGTCTGTTGAACAATACTGGGAAGACCATGGTCAGGCCTGGTTCATAATTTATTTTTTATCACTGTGATGAGACCAAGTTATTATGAACTTAAGACAGAAGTGTAGGCAATGCACAATATATTGTAGGATGAAGGTAGAAGTAGTAGTGTCGACTTGGTGTGCAGAACCTAGAACAAGTTATATGAAGTGTGCACAAAAAGAAGAAAACAGAAGGGTAAAGGCAAGTCCAGAGTTCGGTTCTGGAATTTCACATTCTTATTATCTCTAAAGGCCCCCAACATAAAAGTTATGATCTCATTCATTGTGAGGAAACTATTCTATTTCCCAAGAGAAGTAGCAAAATGAGCCCAGACTAATGCATGGGGAAATGTGTAATGTTTCAATGGATGGAGGGTCCTTACCACACTACTCTGGGAACTGTCTTGATTACAGAAGCAGAGACAGTGAGATGCAGAGGCAGAGGATGCAAAGATGTAGAGTCATGGTACTCTGAGATGCCAAGGCAAGGATGCTGAGATCTCACTTGCTGGCTTAGGATGAAGGCATGCAGGGTGGAAAGAACATCTCATGGTCCTCAGGGATGGAGAATAAGCTGTGCTGGGTCCAGACCTCTAAGATCCAGTCCTGCCTCTATGTGTGGTCCACATTCCCACTGGTAGTAAAAACACTCACAGTGCCCTTCTCAGACACCTACTCAGAATTTTTTTTTCCCATCGGACCACATATTTTGGGGGTTACTTGCAGTTTAGGAAATACCATGCTTATAAACGCAGGGCCTTTGTACATAAATCATGTTGGGTTACTGCCCTTTAATGTTAGAGCAGTACTTTAATTACACAGTACCACAGGACACTCTTATGCATAGATTACTTTTCTAGACTTTAGAAAATTCAGACTCACTTTTATCAAGAGCAAATAGATACAAGATATATGAAGTTCCATTTTCTTTCTAGATATGAAGTTTTCCATTTTAAGTGGAATTTTCCATTTTTAAAGGCCATTGCAGATGTATTTATCATTGGGTTTCATGGGTTGCATTTTGCTCTACTTTTTTAGTGTGATACATGGTGCTTTAATCTGCAATGTGTCAGATTAATTATATTTATCCAGTTTCTTAAAAAATAGTGAATATGACTTGGGGGAGTGAATTTATGTTGGCCTGGTCACCACTGTACTTCCATATACATTGTAAATGACCCATAATTACATATATTAATAAAATGAGTTATTAATTGTTTCTTAAAACTTAATAGTTTATTTATTGGTTTGAGAGAGAGAGAAAAAATCACACACCAGGGCCTCTATCCACTGTAAACTAACTCCAGATGCATGCCGCACCATCTGCATCTGGCTTATGTGGGTACTGGGGAACTGGATCCTTAGGCTTTGCAGGCAAGCCCACTAAGCAACCTGGAAAATGATCAAGAGTCTTTTTTCTTGGTGAGTCTGATATCAGCACAAGGATGAAGGAGAGACACAGTGAACATTCAACTCCTACCAAAACAGAGATTCAGAGGTCCAGAGGCTCCTAAGAGCCCATCACTGAAGTACACCTAAAATGAACCCAACATGACTCGGGGAAATTTGCGGAAGAGGGGCCAGAAAGATTGTTAGAGCCACAAGGTGGGACGTTATGCACAGAGACATTGACTCTTCCCCATAGCTGATGGCTACCTCCACAATGTATTACCTACAATCCCCAGGGGGATAACCATAACGAGGAGCATCCCTTTGGGGGCAGGGATGAGGGCAAGGCAAAGATGGTACAAGCATGTGCTGTTTATTTACTATGTCCATAACTAAGAAAAAGCATAAACTTAAAACATCAAAAATATTTGCTCAAAACAAACATATAAGATTTCTTTGAAAGATTATATCTCTGTCAGAATATTTCAAGACTCATGCCAAAACAAACAAAAAACCAAATAAAATAAACTAAAATATTAATAGTTGAGTGCTGATTTCTTAAGTTCATTTTCAAAAGAAGCTTCACTTGGTACTATAATGGGCACTTGTAGGTATACTAATGTCTGTTTCAAAGCCTCCTATAGGAGGAAGATATTCCACCTGCAAATGTGGGTGCAGAGAGGCAAAAGGCAGATTTCAGGGCTGAGCAGCACACACATCTAAGGAAGACCCTTGGCAGAGTCAGTAATAGCAGAGCACAGATCCATACTACTCATGGGGCCAAAGTTGCCAGGGTCCTGTGTGCATTTGTGCATGGATTATGTGGCCATATTAAAGACTTCAAGGCATGAGTGTTCTCATGAGGAAGTGTGGTGAATTGACCAGAGTCCTTGTCCACTCCTGCTTTTCATACCTGAGTTAGTTAATTCAGGATTGGTGAGCACACAGTGCTTCAGGCAAGCACACTGAAAAACACCAGATTTGGGATCAGGTGGAAAAAAAAAAAAAAAAGTGGTATTAGCATTTTCAGTGTCAACTTCCTTAATAGTAATACAAATCTTTGGGATTATTTTTGAACCAGGGGTGGTTGAATCCATGGATACACAGGTTCTGTACATTGCCTATAAAAATTATATTAGCCCCATTTTAGGATGAGGAAAAAGCACAACATAATAACATAAATTTCCAAGGTCACATACTAATTAGAGCTTGAGTTAAGCTGTGAAGCCAGAAGTGTAGTACTATGGTGTTTGCCATTTAGGATTCCTTAATACATTCGTCATGTAATTTAGTATTTTTTTCTTTATTCATCAAACCCTATATTATTTATTTATTCATTTGACATAAAGAGATATAGAGAGAGAATGGGCATGCTGGGGCCTCCAGCCACTGCAAGCAAACTCCAGACGCATGCGCCCCCTCATGCATTTGGCTAACATGGGTCCAGGGGAATCAAATG
This sequence comes from Jaculus jaculus, assembly GCF_020740685.1. Classification (NCBI taxonomy): domain Eukaryota; kingdom Metazoa; phylum Chordata; class Mammalia; order Rodentia; family Dipodidae; genus Jaculus; species Jaculus jaculus. The sequence goes on from NC_059110.1 coordinate 65,970,303, forward strand.
TGGGTCATATGGCTTTGCAGGCAAGTGCCTTAACTAATAAGCCATTCCTTCATCCCCAAAACCCTATATTTCTGAAGGTATAAGGTCTTACTATGCTGCTCATTTGTTCATCATGTCTCAGCTTTGAAGTAGCTAGGACAATCTATCACCTTTTACTCTTTTAAAAATAATATTTTATTTATTTGGTGGGGGGGGGAGAGAATAGGTGCAATGGGACCTCTAGCCACTGCAAATGAAATCCAGATGCATGTGCTATCTTGTGTATATGGTTTTTAACTTAAATAAGGCCATATGTATAGTGAGAGGCTCAACTAAGTCTGTACACGTGGTTCTTGATTTTCTTTTAAACTACAGTATCAAATAAGAGTGGATGTTTTTCTGCTGATGTCTGGAAAAATGTATATACTATGCTTATCAAACTGCCCAATAAGCACTTATCTTAATATATATATCCTGATATTAATGCTACTCTCACTTTGGGTAGAGAATCTTCTCTTTTCAGATGGCAGTGACTTTGGGATGACTCAGAAGGTATCATAGTGCTGGAAAGAAGTGACTAGAGTACTGAGTAACATCTCGATCACACCTTCCAAGGCTCATGGTCTAATGTGGAAGAGGTGGTGGAAAGAATGTAAGAGCCAGAGGAAGGGTAGGACTCCTTACAACATGCTCCTTTCAGACATAAAATGGCCTCGATATCCATAACCTCATAGTGTCTGACACTACCTACACAAGACCAACATAAGAGGTGGAAAAGACCATGACATCAACATAAAAGAGAGACTGATTGAGATGGGGAGAGGATGCGCTGGAGAATGGAATTTCAAAGTGGGGGGGGGAGGGAAGGTATTACCATGGGATATTTTTTTTTCTTTCTTTTCTTTTTCTCCCCCCTTTTTAAAATTTGTTTTCTATTCAGCAAATACAAGCAGTTTGGTACCATTATTAAGCTTATCCATGACCTACCCCTTCCCCAATGGCCCCTCCTTGTTGATGTATATAGGTCGTGCATTGTGGAGTTAGCCCACAGTTATTGGTACGATAAATGTCTCTGCATATCATGACTCAACATGTGGCTCTGACATTCTTTCTTCCCCCTCTTTGGCAAAATTTCCCTGAGCTATGTTGGGTTAATCATGGAAAATGTTAATAAAAATTGAGAAAAAAAATTTTAAAGTGGATGTTTTGTTTATTTTGGTCCCTGAAACTCAGCAGCTATGACCCCTAGGTATGTGTTTCTAAACAGAATTTCAAAGATAAGGGTAAATGAAAGTGATGAGATGTCAAGCCTAGAAAACATGACCCTAAAATGGAAAAATCTGAAGGTCACCACAGCTTCTTCAATGACATCACTTTTAAGGGTGGAATCCTAATTGACTGATTTCCACTATCTTCACTTGTAAAGATCATTGAGCATGGAGCAAGTGAGTGCATCTGGAGCCCATAAAACAGTGATGCACTTGCACAAAATAGACTAAAATGAGGAAGAATGGACTAAGTACTCAAGCTCAGTAAAAAATAAGGGAAAGTGGGGAGAAGTCTGTGAAAGCCTGAGGATCCACCACGCATGTAGAAATGCTGGGTGTGGTAGCATAGTCTTGTGATCCCATTGCTGGGTAAGCTGAGACAGGTGTATCCCTTGGGAGCACTGTCCAGCAAATCTAGCCTAATTGGTGAGCTCTAGACCAATGAGTAATCCTGACTCAAAAAAAAAAAATATATATATATATATATATATATATATATATATATATATATATATATATACATATACATATATGGAGGGTAGGATGAAGCCTAACCTTATTTATTTACTGCCTCTGGCCTATAACTCCAAGTACCAGAAATTGGTTAATATCAACTATGAGCTGTTGATCAGTCAGACCTTCAAGGTCCCCAAAACAAGACAGGCTTCTGTCAAAGTACTTGGATACCCACCTGAGGAAAAAGGTTAGACCCTATTGCTGAAGACACTATATGAGGACGACACTGGAATGCAGAAGAGAGCCAGTCCCCAGATAGCGCGTGTAGTGCTTTCAAGCACTACATGAGCTACTGTGGGAAACTGGCCAACAATCATCTGAGCAAATAGAGGTCTAAGCTATTCAGAAACAAACACCCTGACAGGGTGTACATGCCAGTGCAATAGTGGCACACAGCTTTGGTGAGTAACCAATATGTTTCTGACTGGCTAAAAGATTTGCTCAATGTAAAGAAACCCATGTCTGGAATTGGGAACCAGACCAGCATCCTATGGAGACAAAGATTATGCTCTCCAGTGCCAAGCTTTCACTAGTGATTTCTAATAAAGAAAAATATACCAAATTCCCCACAAATTAACAATGCTTATCCCATTTAAACTATGCTGACTCCCTCTCCATGGGAGAATCCGTTTTCCTCTTTCAGAAGGTAGTGAGACCCGAGGAGATAACCTACCCTTCGTACTTCAGCCAAGCCACAGATGAAACCCCAGAGAAATTGGGGAGATGAGCAAGAAAGCTGCTTTCATGGTGAACCTAACAATTGGTGCCAGGGTAGAGAAGACAGACCCTGAGCATACCCAAAACTTAGCAAAGCAGAGATCAAGAGGCTCCTATGAGCTCAATGTGGGAGTAGATTTAAAATCCATTGAACATGACTCAGGGAATTTTGGAGAAGAGGGAGCAGAAGGAATGTAAGAGTCACAGAGTGAAACATCATGCGCAGAGACATTCCCTCCCCACAAACAAAACAAAACACCTGACTGCTTCTCCTACAATGAATATCCCACAACTCCCTGGGGAATACCTGGAACCCCAATGAGGAGGGTCCCCACCAGAATGAGCCCAGGGATGAAGGATAGGAAGGAACCAACACATGATATACCCATAAAAAATATAACATTAGTTAAAAAAACTAAAACTGTAAAAGATTATATATATATATATTTCTTAAAAATTTAAAATTTAAAAAGATGGTTTCCTGAATTATACCTCACTTTGGGCTCACCTGACTTGAGAGCTTAGAATGGGTGGGGTATGAAGCTTTGTGGCCATGACTTCAAGGAAATGAAGATTGGATAACCATCCAGTGAGCTTCAGAAGGAAATGTGAGGAGGTACACCTTTGAGTGGTTAGTAGGAAGTAGGAATACTGGTCTTAGTGGTTTCCTTATCTGCTTGCTAAACATTGTCATAGTTAGGAAATTAATATTGGTAAATATTGACTTTTCTCTCAGGAAATAGACTGGCATTTTTTGTCATAAATTTCCTCCTGAGTGTTCATCATCCTGAGGACCACCGACAATTCGCTACTCACATCCTGTCACATAGATGAGTTTCATCCACTAGTAGCCAGATTAGGGAAGGTTTGGCATATACAGAATATAGCATAAATTATAGCCCCGATAGTGGTAGGACTATGAAAATCTATCAGTTTAATTTAAATAAAGTCGTAAACTTGCTGAAAGTTATGTGTAAACAATATTAGAAGCTAGTCTGCAGTAACAGGAAGGAAAAGTGTATATTCTCTCATTTTTATGAACTTTGAGAATATATTTCACTGACCAGTGATAGTAATAATTTTGGCTCAGTAACAGACTTCTAAACTTAGTGGCTGTGACAGGCAAAACACCTTAAGAAGATGAGCTTGCCAGCAGCTCAGGACTGCTAAATCAAGGTGGAGAACAAGCTTGCCAGTGTCTCAAGGCTTCTAACTCAAGTCAGAAGCTTATTTCTTTTCCTCTTTCCTAACTTTATCTAGTTAAGGGCTATAACGAACAAATGTGACATGCCCAACACCAAACACAGCAAGAAAAATTTATACTCATGCCTCTATTTCTATTCTTCTCTGAAGTCTTAGAGTTGCCCATGCCCAACATGTAACAGGAAATGGAGGTGTCATCCTGGTTGCCTTGCTGCACATGAGCCATATAGCCACGTGATGATGCCACTCAACTTGCACAATGTGACACAATGCTCAGAAATAATGGCGTGCAGGCTGCTCCATCCTGTTTACTGGGAACAGAGACCAACTCAATGTTAGAGCAACTTAAATTAACATGAAAAGCATTGCACAGTAATTAAATTCTTCCACATCACATATAAGTATAATGTGTTAATAAAAATGTAATTGCACCTCTATTGTTTCTGCAGGTTCAGCTTAATTACATGGCAGTTAGAAGTCTTTCTCCTCTTATTCACACTCAGCAAGGACTCCCCTTGCCATCTGCTAGTTTTTAATTAATGAACATTAAATATCCTGCTCTCTTATTAAAGGTAATTTAACAACTTACTCTGTACTATAAATTCATGGGAGATGTAATGAGAAACCAGAACATATGTCCCTTATTAAAATACTAGAAGTACATATACATGTACATTATGCCATTCAACCTAGTTTTGGAAAGAATTTTTACCACCTCTTAAGTGTGAGGTGACTCCCAGAAGCTCCCAGATTTCATGTTTACTAAGAGTAAAGACCAAATTTTCGTTAGCAGAATCATCTGATTTAAACATAGCTTCCTGTTGAAACTTTTTCAAAAGCTTAGGAATTGGAAGAATTGGCATGTGATTAGAAAGAAAACAGTGTGGATTTTTTCTCATTTACCACCTTTACGAAATATTTAAATGTTATAACATGTAAATCTGAGAGGAGAAAGAAAATGATGACAAGCTTTAAAGATTGTAGTTGTCCTTAGATTTCATGTAATGTCAAGGTATCTTGTCTGCATGTTCTTAGTTTTAATAAGCAATAAATATTAAATATGCAAGTCCCTAAATATATAAAACAAGAAACATGTTAGTATAGACATTAGCATGCTCAGGCAGGATGACTATTAATCTGCTTCTCATCACTACAAGAAGATAACTGAGAAAAACCAACTTAAAGAAGAAGAGATTTATTTTGGTTCTTGGTATCAGTTTATCTATCCCAGGGCAGTATGGCTGGGTTTTATGGTGCTGTGTTGAGGCAGACATCATAGCCAAAGGGTGTGGTAGAAGAAAGCTGTTCAATTCATAACAGTCAGAAAGCAGTAAGGAGACAGACAGACATCAAATATAAGATTCAAACTTCAAGGGCATTTCACGAGCAACATAGTATCCCTACATAGGCCCCGCCACGTAGTTCTTCTCACCTCCAATGGACTACTGTTATAAATTTATTAATGGATCAAAACGTTGGCAAAGTTAGAGCCCTTATAATTCAATTTTCACCATAGCCCCAAGGCCCACCTCTGAACATTGCTTCCAACATGGGAAAGAGCTTACAATAATTAAGCTTTGAGAACTTTCAATATATTAAACATTTTCATTGAAAAAAATAAGATGACAGATATAAATTGAATAATAAAAATATAAGCCAACAATCTAACCTCTGGCATTAAATTCCCAGCACACACAGAAAAACACACATACACAAGCAAAATACCCAAAATAATGAGGAAAAATAGAAACAGCATGCCCTCTACAAAACCTGCCATTCCTAGAGTGGTTACTTCTGATGACACAAGCAAATGAAATTCTAGACAAAGAATTATAAAGAATGATGATAAACATGTGTGAAGAAATAAAAGAATTTCAAGAGAACACAAATAACCAGCTGAGTGAAAGAAGACAGAAGATGGAGGTGATTATAATGAAATTCAATAAAGATGTAAAGTACTGCATAAATAAAGTGAAATGATGCTGGGAATGAAACATGACAGTAATTTAAATTAAAAGATCATTGGAAAGGCTCACCAACAGAATGGATCATTAGAACAGAATGTCAAGATCCAGACAAGGTGGAAGAATTTATGTGTTCAGTCAAGGAAAATGACAAATTTACAAAAGCATATGGATAAAACATGCAACACCATGGAAAGGCCAATTGTATGAATTGTGGACACAGTAGGTGGGGCAGACAACCATGCAAAGGAGTAGAAAATATTCTCAACACAATCATAACGGAAAATTTCCAAAGCCTAGTGTAAAAGATGCCCATCCAAGTACAAGAGGCATATAGAACACCAAATCAACAGGACCAGTAAAGAAACTCCCCAAATAACATCATAGATAAACAGTAAGTTTTCACAGAATAAGGAAAGACTATTAAGAGCTGCAAGAGAGAAAAGCCATGTTTCTTATACAGGAAAAGCCCATCAGAATTACAGCTGGCCTTTGAATGGAAACTTTAAAAGCCAGAAGCATTTGGAATTATATATTTCAAAATAAGAAAGGCCTCAATTGACAACATAGAATAATATATACTCAGTGAAACTATCAGTCATAATTTGAAAGAAGAAAAACTTTTCGTGATAAAAGTAGGAAAAATTAATTTTTTCCACCAATCCAAACCCACAAAAGATTCAAAGAAATGCTTCAGCAAGAAGAGAAATGTAAATATATACAGAGAACTAGAGGGAAGGAATGAAACAAAACTAGGATAGATATTAAGCAATTGAGAACTAAGCAAATATCAAAAATTAAATACTGACAAGAATAAACATCTTTCAGTGTTATACCTACATATTAATGGTCTCCATTCCCCAATAAAATCACACAGACTGATAGCCTGGATTATAAAACATAATCCTTTCTTTTTTTTTCTATTTTGCTGCCTGCAAGAAACCCAGCTAATCAAAAGAGACAGATACTACCTTAGGATTAAAGGATGGAAAAAAAAGTTATTCCAAGAAAATAGAACCTGGAAACAAGCTGATGCTCTTATCTTAATATATGAAAAAATAGGCTTCAAACTAATGTTAAGAGATAAAGAATATCACTTCATCCTGATTAAGAAAGGCCAGCAAGAGGACAAGACAATTCTCGAAGACACCCATCACAGGTGTTCCCAATGTTGTACAATGAGTACTCCTGGATGAAAAGTCAGAATTTAACACCAACATAATAATAATGGGCGAACTCAATACCTGATGGTGCAAAATAGAGAGGGAATCCACCTTCTCAAAACTTCAGAGACATATTGGAGTTAAATGACACCATAGATCAAGTGTACCTAAAAGACATTTGCAGATTATTCTACCCAAACACAGCAGAATATGAATTCTTTTCAGCAACACACAAAACTTTCTCTAAAATAGTTTGCATATTACGACAAAAAGAAAATGAAAACAAATATAAGAAAATTGAAATCACTACATGTATTCTCTCTGGCTACAATGGAATAAAGCTAGAAACCAATGAGGTCAGAGGAAGAGACTAAGTAAAGGAAAGGTAGAGGGAGGGCTAATCAAAATTCAAGAGGATATAACTAAGTCATATGGAAACCTACTTTATTGGACAATGGAACATCTAGGAGTCATAGATTATTACTCGAATATTTTCAGTGCCAGGGATGGGATACCCTCCAGTGAGGTGTTGGCCAAGGAGGTCCATGATGCCCCCAAACTAGTACAGGCCATTGCCAAAGCCCTTGGTTTCCCACCATGAATAGATGGAAAGACCCTATTGTTAAAGACTACACATATGTGGACTGCAAGGTCACTGAGAAATCCTACTGGAACTGAGCAGATAACCTCCTCCATGTATACCAGTTAACAGAAAGGTGGAAAAATCCAGGCTGCATGCAATTCATTGGAAGAGAGAGAAATCAGCAGTGAAGATACTGAATAGTGGACACTGCAAGCTTTCTATTTGGCAGCCAGGCCAAATCAGCCAACGGGTGCCAATAGTAGCACGTCTGTTACTGGGGAGACAAACCACCCTCTAATTTGTTTTTTATTTTTTATTAATTAGATTTGTATTCAGCAAATACAGTCAGTTTGGTACTATTATTAGGCTCATCCGTGACCTACCCTCTTCCCTTGGCCCCTCCTTGTTGATGTATATGGGTCATGCATTGTGGAGTTAGCCCACAGTTATGGGTAAGATAAATGTCTCTGTATATCATGGCCCAACATGTGGCTCTGACATTCTTTAAGCCCCCTCTTTCATATAATTTCCCAGAGCCATGCTGGGTTCATTTTTGGTCTGCTTCAGTGATGAGGTGCTGGGGGCTTCTGGGGCTCTGGCTCTCTGATTTATTATGAGTTGATTTTTCTCTGTGTTGATCTCCTTCCGCCTTGTGCTGGTATCTGGTTCATCAGGAAAGCAGCACCCTTGCTTGTTTCACCAATTTATCTTAGTGTCAACCGGGCCTTTTTGAGGTATGATGGGGTGGCTCTCTCCTTAGTATGTTCGTCTATCTGAAAAAGAGAAGCAGTTCTCCAATAGAGAGTAAGTTATCACCAGGACAAATGAGATAACCCTTGCTTTATTTTATACAGAATTTATCAGGTGTAGGTCCCTCTTGATGGTAGTGTGATAATGGAGAGTGGGCTTATGTTTGGATATGGTTCTGACTCATTTCCCAGCTCTAGCTATGGGTCCCATACCACTGAGGGAATCAGTTAGGCAAATCAAGAGCAGATGGTTTCCCACCATGGCAGTGTGCCACTATTTTTTTTTAATTAATTAATTAATTAATTAATTATTTTTTTTAATTTAATTTATTGGTTTTCTTTTCAGTAAATACAGGCAGTTTGGTACCATTGTTTATGCTCATCTGTGAGCTACCCCCTCCCATTGGACCCTCCTTGTTGATGTAAATGGGTCATGCATTGTGGAGTTAGCCCCCAGTCATTGGTATAATAAATGTCTCTGCAAATCATGACCCAACATGTGATTCTGACCTTTCCGCCCTCTCTTCCGCAAAATTCCCCTGAGCCATGTTGGGTTAATTTTTGGTCTGCTTCAGTGCTGAGGTGTTGGGGGCCTCTGAGGCTCTGGCTCTCTGATTTGAAAGGAGTTGATTTTTCTCTGCGTTAGTCTCCTTCCCCTTTGTGCTGGTATCTGGTTCACAGGAAAACATCACCCTTGCTTGTTTTGCCAGTTGTCCTTAGTTTCAGTTGGGCCCCTTTTGAGGTATGTTGGGGCAGCTCTCTTCTTAGGATCTGCATCTATCTGAAAAAGAGAAGCAGATTCTCCAACGGAGAGTAAGTTAGCACCCGTAAAATTGAGATAACACTTACTTTTTTGATAGACAGTTTAATAGGTGTAGGCCCTCTTGTACCCCATGATTGATGGTAGCTTGATATTGTAGAGTGGGTTTGTGTTTGGGTATGGTTCTGACTTGTTTCCCAGCTCCAGCTATGGGTCTAGTACCATTGAGTGGATCAGTTAGCCAAATCAAGAGCAATTGGTTCTTCACCATGGCTGTGTACCACTATTGCACTTGTGTGGGCATCACATCAGGTTATTTGTTGCTAATTAGGTTAGACAATGAGTTGCTTGGACAGATCTTGGTCACTTCCCCCAGTCGCCTATGTAGCACCTTCTGGCACTAGACACGCTGACTGTCTGGGGACTGACTCTCTCCTGGCTTCCAGCCATGTCATTCCATTTTATGTGCCAGCTGCATATGGAGTCTTCAGCAATAGGGACTTACCACTGGCCTTTGGTGGGTCATCAAGTACTCTGACAGAAGTCTCTCATTGCTTTGGGAAACGTTGTAGGTTTCTCTGATCAAAAGCTCATTGTGGATGGTAGGCTCAAGCTGGAAGTGGGGGTTACAGGTCAGTGTCCACTAAGAAATTGAGGAAGAACATAACTAATATACAAGAGTTAGAGAGGAGAGAGATAGAGGGGAAAGGGGGAGAGGGAGGGAGGGAAGATGTAGGAGATTTAGGTTAGTCTTGATCCTACCCTCTCCAGTGTCTTGTGGTTCAGGTGTTTCCTGTAAGGTTCTAGTGAAGGTTCAGCCATTTGGTCTGTCTTTTAGGAAGTAGAATTTTATGGTACCATTGCCGTTTGGGTCCGGATTACTGTTTTCCACCCTTTGATGCCCTCCCCACCCTCCCATCTATCCTATTGTCTAGTCCATGAGGTACTTGCTGGGTATGTAAGGTATCTTGGGTAGATTCAGGTTAGGTGTTGTAGATGAGTGAGACTATGTGTTGATTTTGTTTCTGTGATTGGGTAAGTTCACTGAGAATGATCTGTTACAGGTTCAACCATTTTTCCTCAAATTTCTTTATGTCATTTTTTCTTACTGCTGTATAGAATTCCATTGTATAGATATACCACATCTTTGTTATCCATTCTTCTAATGATGGACATCTGGGTTGATTCCAGCTTTTAGCTATTATGAATTGAGCCACTACAAACATGGTTGAGCAAATCTCTCTGGCCTTTGGCTTGAAGGTTTGAGGGTAGATGCCCAGTAAGGGTATAACTGGGTCTGTTGGTATTTCTATAGTCAGCTTTTTCTATTGCACTTGTGTGGGCATCACAACAGGTTATTTGCTGCTAAGTAGGTTAGACCATGAGTTGCTTGAATAGATATTGGTCATTTTCCCCCAGTTGCCCATGTAACACTTTCTGCCACTGGATGAGCTGACTGTCTGGGTACTAACTCTCTTCCAACATCTAGCCATGCCATTCCATTTTGCATGTCAACCACATAAGGTGTCTTCAGCAGTAGGGTCTTACCATTAACCTTTGGTGGCTCATCAAGTACTCTGACAGAAATCTGTCTGTCTTTTAGGAAACCTTGTAGGTCTCTCTGATCAAAAGCTCATTGTGGATGATAGCCACATGCTGGTACTGGGAGTTACAGGTCAGTGTCCATTAAAAACAGGATGAAAAAGATAACTAAAATACAAGAGGTATAGAGAAGAGAGAGAAAGAGGGAGTGGGAGAGGCAGGGAGGGAAGATGTAGAAGATTAAGATTAGTCTTCATCATACCCTCTCCAGTGTCTTGTGGTTCAGGTGTTCCCTGTAAGGGCCTGGTCAAGGTTCAGCCACTTAGTCTGCCTTTTAGGAAGTAGAATTTTTTGGTACCATTGCCATTTGGGTCGGATTTGTGTTTCTCACCCCTCCATTGCCCTCCCCTCTCTCTCCACCCGTCCTATTGTCTAGTCCACGAGATGCTGGCTGTGTATGTAAAGCATCTTGGGTAGATTCAGGTTAGGTGCTGTAGATGAGTGAGACTATGTGGCGATATTTTTTTCTGTGATTAGGTAAGTTCACTGAGTATGATCTGTTCCAGGTTCAACCATTTTTTCTCAAATTGCACTGTGTCATTTTTTATTACTGCTGTATAGAATTCCATTATGTAGATATACCACATCTTAGTTATCCATTCTTCTCTAGTAATGGACATCTGGGTTGATTCCAGCTCTTAGCTATTATGAATTGAGCTGCTACAAACATGGTTGAGAAAATCTCTCTGGCCTGTGGTTTGAAGGTTGTAGGGTAGATGCCCAGTAAGAGAATAACTAGGTCTGTTGGTATCTCTATACTCAGCTTTTTCAGGAGTCTACATATTGCTTTCCAAAGTGGTTGTAACATCCTACATTCCCACCAACAGTGGATGAGTGTTCCTATTTCTCCACATCCTCGCCAGAATTTATTTTCATTTGATTTTTTGATGTTTGCTATCCTTATTGGGGTAAGGTGGAATCTCATAGTTGTTTTAATTTGCATTTCTCTGATGATTAGGGATGATGAACATTATTTTCTTAAGTGTGTGTTTGCCAGTTGTGTTTCTTCCTCTGTGAACTGCCTGTTCAGCTCCTTGCCCATTTTGTGAGTGGGGTGTTTGACTTCTTACTGATTTTTGAGTTCTTTGGAGATTCTAGAGATCAGGCCTCTATCAGTTGAATAACCCACAAATATTTTCTCCTATTCTGTGGTTAATCTATTGGCTTTGCTAATTGTATGCTTGTCTGTAAAGAAACTCTTCAGCTTCATCTGATCCCATTGGTTGAGTAACTTTTTAAGGTCATGAGCTACTGGGATTTTGTTCAGGAAGTCTTTTTCCATTCCTATTTCATGGAAAGTACTTCCTAAATTTTCTTCCGGTAGTATTCAAGTTTCTGGTCTTATGTTGAGGTCTTTGATCCATACGGACTTGAGTGTAGTTCATGATAAAATGTGTGGATCAAGTTTCAGTTACCTGCATATGGTTATCCAGTTTGTCCAGCACCATTTGTTAAAGATACTGTTTTTTTTTCCAGCCTATGTTGTCCAGGCCTTTGTTGAATATCAAGTAGCTATAGTTGCTTGACCCAAAGTCTGGGTCCCAAGTCTATTCCATTGGTCTATACTTCTGTTTTTATGCCAGTACCATGCTGGTTTTATTACTATGGCTTTGTAATATAGCTTGAGATCAGGTATGGTGATGCCACCAGAAGTATTTCTTTTGCTGAGGATATGTTTGGATATGCAAGGCCTTCTGCCTTTCCATATGAAATTTGAGATCATTTTTTCTATCTCTGTGAAGAACACTGTAGGGATTTTAATTGAAATTGCATTAAATCTGTATATTGCCTTTGGTAGGACTGTCATCTTCACAATGTTAATTCTGCCTATCCAGGAGCATGGGAGGTCTTTCCCTTTTCTCAAGTCCTCCTCAATTTCTTTTTTGAGTGTTTTTATGTTTTCCTTGTATAGATGTTTCACTTTCTTGGTTAATGTTATTCCAAGGTTTTTTTGTTGTTGTCGTTGTTGCTGTTGAAAATTGGACTATGTCCCTTATTTCTTTTTCTGTATCTTTGTCATTTGCATATAGAAATGCTATGCATTTTTGTGCATTGATTTTGTATCCTGATACTTTGCTATAGGAGTTAATCAGCTTCTGGAGTTTTGGGATGGAGTCTCTTGGGTCTCTTACATATACAATCATGTCATCAGCGAATAGAGCTAATTTAACTTCTTCCTTTCCAAATTGTATCCCTTTTATTTTCTTCTCCTGTCTTATTGCTTGAGCTAGGACTACCAGTGCTATATTGAAAAGCAGAGGTGAGCCTGTCTTGTTCCTGATTTTAATGGGAATTCCTCCAGTCTCCATTAAGTATTATTTGGGCCTTTGTAGCTTTGTGTACTGCCTTTATTATGTTAAGATAAGCACCAACCATGCCAATTCTCTCCAATATTTTGATCATGAAGTGATGTTGTATCTTGTCAAAGGCCTTTTCTGCAACTATCAAAATGATCATGTGGTTTTTATGTTTAACCTTGTTATATGGTGTATTACATTGACAGATTTCCATATGTTCAATCACCCCTGTGTTCCTGGGATGAATTCCACTTGGTCAAGGTGGATGATGCTTTTGATATTTTGTTGAATTCAGTTTGCAAGGATTTTGTTCTGGATCTTTGCATCTAAGTTCATCAGAGAAATAGGCTGGTAGTTTTCTTTTCTTCTGGCATCTCTGCCTGGTTTTGGAATAAGGGTGATACTGGCTTCATAAAAGTAGTTGGGTAGCTTTCCCTGTTCTCCAATTTTGTGGCACAGTGTGAGGAAGATTGGTTTGAGTTCTTCCATGAAGGTTTGTTCGAATTCAGCTGAGAAGCCATCTGGTCCTGGACTCTTCTTTTTGGGCAGGTTTTTAAATTACTTTTTCAATTTCTATGAGTGTGTTGGGTCCATTGAGATGACTAATCTGCTATGAGTCCAAGAATTTATCCATATACTCCATATTATCCAGTTTTGTGGAGCAGAGATTTTCAAAATAAGTCCTGATGATTCTCCCAATTTCACTTATGTCTGTTGTGATCTCTCCTTTTTCATTTTGAATTTTGTTAATTTAAAGCTTCTCCTGTTTTTGCTTGATCAAATTGGCCAGGGGTTTGTCAATCTTGTTTATTTTTTCAAAGAACCAGCTCTTTGTTTTGTCAATTGTCGTAATTGTTTCCTTGGTTTCCAATTCATTAATTTCTGCTCTGGATTTAATTATTTCTTTCCTTCTGGAGCTCTTTGGGTTGGATTTTTCTTGCTTTTCCAGTACCTTTAGGTGGATGGTTAGGTTATTGATTTGGGGTCTTTCTGTCTTTTTTATGAAGGCATAGTGTGCTATGAATTTTCCTCTGAGGACTGCCTTCATTGTGTCCCATAAGTTTGGGTATGATGTGTTCTCATTGTCATTCCATTCCAGAAATTTTGCAATTTCCTTTTTTTATTTCATCCACTATCCATTTATTGTTAAAAAGAGAGGAAAAAAAGGCAGACATTAATGAAATAGCAATGGAAAATAGAACATAAAGAATTAAACATGGAACAATTGAGTTTGAAAAATAAACAAGATTGACAAACTTTTAGCCAATTTAACTAACATAAAGAAAGAGAAGATCCAAATCACCTTGAGTTCCAGCACCCTGACACTGCATAGTGAATTCCAGGTTAGCCTAAGGTACAGTGAAAGACCACCTCAAAAAATCAAAAATCAAATAAAATAAAATTAATGATGGAAAAGGAGAAGTTATAACAGAGAGAACCAAAACTCAGAGAGTCATAAGAACATATATTAAAGTATATATTTCATAAAAATGGATAAAGTAAAACAAGTTGATGAATTTCTATATTAAAATGTCCTACCAAAATTAAGCCAAGACGAGATGAATAATTTAAACATATCTATAACAATCCATGAAATTGAGGCAGTAATAAAAATTTTCATTTCACAAAAACCATAAAACCATGGTCCAGAGGTACTAAAATCTATGCTTCTACAAGTATACCATACCATAGAAAGAGAAGGAATACTTCCAAACTCTGTTAGTGAATCCAGTATTACTTCACTACAAAAAAAAAAAAAAAAACAGATAAAATCATAACAAAAAAGTAAAAGTAAATTATAGCCTAATTTCCCTGATGGACAAAGACAGAATATTTCTCAATAAAATAATTGCAACCTGAACTTAAGAACACATCAAGAAGATTGTACACCATGATCAAATGGATATAACTTTTCAGATGTAGGATTCAACATATGAAAATCAGTAAATGCAATGTGTCTTCTAAATAGACTCAAGGACAGAAATCATATAATCATCTCAATTCATGAAGAAAAGACCTGTGACCAAATCCAATATCTCTTTATGATAAAGGTTTTGTTAAGGCTATTGATGAAATGCACATATTTTAACATAATAATGGCTACATATGACAAACATATAGCTAGCATTATGCTGGATGGTGAAAAACTTGAAGCAGTCTCATTAAGATAAAAATAAAATGAAGGTGTCCCCTCTCTCCACTTTTATTTAATACAGCGTTTGAAGTCTTAGTGAGAGCAGTAAGACAAGGGAAGGAACAAAAGGGATACAAGTAGGAAAGCTGAAGATAAAGAATCTTCATTGCAGGTGATATGATTTTTACATGAGGGGCTTTAAAGACTCCATTAGAAAACTAACAGAGTTGATAAACACTTCCAGCAAAGCACAGGATATAAAATCACCAAGTTGCTTTATTATATACCCAAAATAAAAGTATGGAGAAATAAATCAAGAAAAAAAATCCTATTTACAATAGTCCCCAAACATTACTTTGTAAAACAAACAAACAAACAAAAAACTAATGAAGAAAGTGAAAGGACTGCAATGAAAAATTTTGATTTCAAGTTATACTACAGGGCCATTGTAATAAAAACAACACAGTACTGACACAAATATAATTGTATTTCAATGAAATAAAATAACAGACCTAGATATCACTCTGTGCAACACAATATTTGTTCTTTTTAAAAAAAAAATCCTAAATAGTCATTGGACAAAAACACAGCATCTTCAGCAACTGGTACTAGGAAAAATTGATATGTACATGTAGAAGAATCAAGGCAGGCCCTGATATCTCACGCAGAACAAAAATGGACTATAAAATGAAACAAAGACTTAAATATCAGACTGTTGAAAGGAGTGAGTGAACTATAACACATAGGCATAGGCAATGATGTTTTGAATAGACTCCAGTCACTCAGGAAGTCAGATCAATAATTGACTAATGACAACTGACATAAAATTAAAAAGCTTATTTACAGCATAAAAAAAGGTCAGTGCAGCCAGATTATTTAATGGGAGAAAACCTTTTCTAGCTACACATATTACAGAAGATTAATATCTAAAATATTCAAACAGCTTATAAAACTAAACATTAAGAAAACAAATAGTGCAATCAAAAATGGGAGTGGAGGACTGGAGAGATGGCTTAGTGGTTAAGCGCTTGCCTGTGAAACCTAAGGACCCTGGTTCAAGGCTCGATTCCCCAGGACCCACGTTAGCCAGATGCACAAGGGGGCACATGAGTCTGGAGTTCATTTGCAGTGGCTGGAGGCCCTGGCGTGCCCATTCTCTCTATCTGCCTCTTTCTCTCTCTGTCTGTCACTCTCAAATAAATAAATAAAATTAAAAAAAATGGGAGTGGAAACAACAGAAAGTTCAGAAAAGAAAATATATAAATGACCAATAAATAATTTAAAAAGTGTTGGACACCCTTAGCCATAAGGGAAATGTAAACTAAAACAACTTTAAGTGGCCTGGGAGATGGCTTAATGGTTAATGTCCTTTGCTTGCAATGCCTGCTGGCCTTGTAATTACCCAGTGCTCATGTAAAACTAGACCCCAAAAAGTGGAACAATTGTCTGGCATTTGATGGCAAAGGAAGAGGTTCTGGTGCATGCACACACACACACACACAAATGTATACACAAGTGCAAATAAATAATAATAAAATAAATCTACTTTCAGCTTTTATCTCCCCCTGGTAAGAATGGCTAGCATCCTAAAATAAATGATGGTGAGGATGTGAGGAAAGAAGGACCTTTACTAACTGTTGGTGAGAATACAAGCTGGTGCAGCCATCATGGAAATCAGTGTGGAGGTTTCTCAAAAATCTAAGAATAGTACTCCTTATGACCCACTTATACCACTCCAGGGAATCTACCCTTAAGGGTCTATACTCTACTTTAGAGAAATGAGCCAATCCATGTTTACTGGTGCTCTATTCACAATAAATAGGAATGGAATAAGTCCATGTGTCTATAACATGATAAATATATTATTAAGATGCAGAACATATATCCAATGGCATTTTATTCATCTGTAAATAAAAAAGAAATTAATGGCATTTTCAGGAAAATGGATGGAATTGAAAAAGGTCATAATGAGGATACACATGCTCAGAAATGCAAACACATCTTCTTCCCTCTCACATGAAAATCCTTGAATTTTTAGATTATTGGCTATAAATCAAAATGTCTACAGAGGCTAAAAAGCTAGAAAGTGTCTATGGGAGGTGGTTTTTTGGAAGGGTTGGGGGATAATAGAATACATAGGAAATAAATGTAGAAGCATTTAATATCAAATAGAAGGGAAAGGTTTAAGCAGGGATGGGATAGAGGAAGATGTAAGAATAATGGGAGTGATGAAAAGATGAATCAAAACAATGGCTATGTGAACAAGTCATATAGAAACATACTACTTCTAAATCTACTAAAATTCAATCATCAAGTCAAAATTTCTCAGGAGTCATGATTGTCTTTCTAACTGTAGTACTTAGCTTCAGTTGCTGGGATGAACTTCCAAACCAGGCAAAGTTATAGGAGGAAGGAAATTTATTTGAAGCTTACATATTCAGGGGAAGTTCCATAATGTCAGAAGAAGTTGGCTGCCTTTCACTGGAACAAGCAGAAAGAGAGAGAAAGGCCATAAGCCAAACCCCCAAAACTACACCACCAGCATATACAAGCACTCACCATGAAGCCCAAGCTAAACTCAAACACGTTGCCCATCTTTACACTGGAATTCCAAATTCTACACATTAGGGATGGACCCTGGGATCCACCCACAGTGACACCTCCTCCAGCCAGAAGGCTGCAGATCTAAATTACAATCTTTAATAAACTCTCAAATATATTGGGGGACATACCTTCAAACAACCACAGTAACCTTTCCCAGCTTTGAAAATTCTGCAATATGTTCCAACATAATTAGTGATTTCAATAGCTTTTAATACCCTTGCCTGGCATGTGACAGTGAATCGTTGTGCATATGACTCAATGACAAGGACACATAATTTGCTTACTTGTGTGTGTTTTGTCCACTATGTGGTTATGTCATAAATATATACCAGTAAAATACTTTTCTATCTTTTTGAATATACTGATTTTACTGTAAACTAAATTTAGAAATCTAATTAAAACTTGTATTTGCTTTTCATGATGAAAATATTAAAATGATATTAAGTAAATAGCTAAGCTACTTTCTACCTCAGTCTAAGATTAATGTCACCAACAATTTTCTTAGAATGTACCCTTCTTAATGGTTTACTATCAAGTTTTTACATGGATTTGAAGGTGTGTTTATTATAAGAGTTAAAATTTGAATAAACCAAGTTATTGATCAAGAAAGTAATATACTAATTGCTTGTCCTACAGTGGGTGTTTCACATCTTACTTTGTCAAAGTTTACCAATTCCATCTGGCACCCAGATGAGGGCTAAGTGTGTTTAGGGACACTTAAAAACTAAGTCATGTATATATATATATATATATATATATATATATATATATATATATATATATATATATATTTATATTTATATTTATATATAATTATATATTTATATAATTATATAAAATAAATTTTATAAAATAAATATATATTATGTAATTTATATAATATATAAACAAATATATATATTTCTCATTTCCCTCTAAGTACTGTGTTCATTGCATTATATTCTACCACTTTTTAAATGATATCTTTGCTTTTACTCTAGTTTAGTCAGTCTTAGTAAAGTAATATCATTTGAAAGCAACCTTTTGTTTGCTTTTAATCTGGGAAGTGAAGAGGAATCTTGCACCTGTGAGGCCCAGATTGATGGTCACTGTGCTGAGCCTTTCCAACAAACCCCACACCTTTCCTACAAATGCTGTTCCACCCTTATTCAGTAGGAAGAAGGTGAAATGATTGCTGTCAGGGTAATGTATATGTTTTTTGCAAAATGATTAATATTACCCATAATAACTCAATAAATTAAGTGTTGAAATAACCGATTGTCACATTTTCTCAAAATAATTTTACTGAAGAGATAATCTTTACTATTGTAGCTAAAAAAGTTCACATATGGGAATGAAGTAATAGATATACATGCATTTGCTTGTAGAAACACACTTGTGATGAAAGAATTTTTAGTCTCTCTTCTGCTGATAATTAAGATAGTTTTTAATTAGGAGACTCTCTACAGGGAAATTGCCTGATTGAAATGAGGACAAAATTCCACAGAGAGACTTTTGTCATTCAGGGTCATATGTTGGCTATAGTTGTTTTCTATTTATTTTTCCAACCTTCCAGATACAGTGAGAGCCCTTGGTGATGCTGGTGTTAGTTTTATAATGATCTTGTTTTGAATTAGAATATAACTTTCATAATAAGAATTACATTAGAAGTGGTTATGGTTAAAATACTTACTGTACATAGTAAAAATATTCCTCAATGAAATAATATATGTAAGTTGTACTGATAGTAATGATACTTAGATCAGACTATAATATGCTAGAATTTGATATTGTACTGATTAGTTTCTGGTCTAGCTGAGAAACATGAGCCTTGGGAAATTTAAATAAAGTGTTAGTTCACCATATCTGTTCTTTTTAAATTTATTTATTTATTAATAATTTATTTTAGAGAGAAAGAGTCAGATATATAGGAAGATACAATTCTCTCTCTGGCTTTCTCTTGTGCTCTCTTTAAAAATTTTAAAATAGGGCTGGAGAGATGGCTTAATGATTAAGTTGCTTGCCTGCAAGGCTTAAGAACCCATGTTGTACTCTCCAGATGACACATTAGTCAGATACACAAAGATGAGTCAAGAGCAAGGGCACACATGCCATGGCTGAGGCACTGGAGTGCCCATTTTCTTTCTCTGCTAATATATTTTTATCTCTCTTTCTCTGTCTCTCTCACACTCTCTCTAAAAAACAATTTAAAAATAGAAAAAGAAAAAAGGGAGAGAGTATGGAAGAGACAAAGAGAGAGAGAGAGAAAGTGAGAGAATGGGCACACCAAGACCTCCAGCCACTGCAAACAAACTCAAGATGCATAGGCTACCTTGTATGTCTGTCTTATGTGGTTACTGGGCAGTCATCTCTGTTCTTAATATTTAGATCCAACTGAGATTTCACTAGCTTTTAAGTACTACAATTGCGACTGGTGGCCCAGTCTGTCTCTATAGCTAAAATCTCTCCCCTGAGTTCCAGACTCAATTACCCACTTGTCTCTTGTCATCATTTTTAGGGGGGTATATAATAAGTATGTCAAATTGTTAGCACCCAAAATGGAGATGTTGACATATGTGACAAAGCCTACTCTTTTTTCCTTCCTCTCTTCCTCATTTCTGTGACAAGCAATTAGCTCTTCTAGCCCATTTGGCAAAAAATATTGACATTATTTATATTCTCTTTATTTCTCTCTCCCCCCATCTCTGTCAGCTCTACCTTCAGAATAATACAGAAAACCTTAACTTCTCACTATCTATACTTTGTCACTATGTCCATGGCAACATCATTTGTCATCTGTGTAGAGTTTCAGCAGCTTTTCATGTCTTCAGTGTCTCCCTTTGTCCATTGAATGTCTATTATAACTCAACAACCCAAATTATTCTACCATTCAGTCCACTAGTATTTCCTTATTGACTCATGGCCTTCAGAAGCTTTGCTTAGCAACCAGGGCTATAATTTGGGCCCTGAATAGGCTGTACAACTTGGGTGCATTCTTCCTTTAGGAGAATCTCCCTCCACACTCAGCATGCTCAGCCCACACTCTTTAGTGACAGTTTTATGCTTTCTACTTTAGTCTCATTTCTTCCTTGCAGTGAATCCTAATGGTGTAGGCAGGCACTCCATTGTAGACAATTGCCTCACCCAGAACACTGTTCTCTTACATGTCTATGTGGCCTGCTCACTCACTGTCTCCTACTCAGTGCTTATATGTCTCATTTTCAGTGAAAATTTGTCTGATCACTCATTCTAACACCTAAATATCAGCTCTCAGGATACCCTGCCCTCCTTACCTGCTTCATTGCTTCACTAGCTGGAGTGCCCATGGAATAAAGAATTGTGCTAGTTTCATTCAATAATATATGCATAGTAATGAGGAAATTGCATGGCCTATAATCTGAGTTCAATAAAATATCTAATGAGTGAGTAGTGAATAGCTTTCAGTGGTTCCCATTAACCTATCAACATAGTAAATGCATAAGGAAATATCAAAGATTCCTCATCTGTTATGTATGCATACATATTCACACATACATATGCATATGTATCATTATTTTACAAAAGAAAATGTTTATTTTTGGACACAGATCATTGTCAGTTAGTGGTTAGTGACCTAGTTATTTAATGATCCAGAGGCTATGATTCCATGAAAACAAGTTTTTCATGCCAAAATTTTCAAAGTTACCCTAGGAGATAATGCCATACTATGTTGTATGAATTTGTTCTTTTCTCTGTGAAAGAAAACTATTGATTAATTTATTTGACAGCTATAGATTAAATGTGTGCTGCAGGTAAACAGAGGAGAACAAGGTGGTATGTTGGTAGGTATCTTGTTGCATTTTTCTGGTACAGATAATAATAACTATAATTTGAACTTATTAAAATGATGTTCAGTATGTTGGAGAAATCTATTTGACATCAGACCATCTAGAGTACACATCTATGGACATCACTTATTCTTGTGATTTTTAGTGCATTTATGTGAGCAAGTAACTTATTTGTAAAATTAAGATCTTCGGTTTTCAGTAATGAAGGTATAGCTTCTAGATTTCTGCAAATTTATCATAGCTGTGGAGACTGCTTACTCCATGATTCCTGATTTGAGGGCAAGTCAATGAAAATTGTGCAGTTACCTAATAACATGTGTGTAAATGTGCATATCTTTGTATCATTGAACACAATATAATTTGTCTCTTTATCATTTGCTGCATCAGTGTTGTGTGTTCAACTCCTAGCAGCAGGACTTTTACTATTTAATTTTCTTTGCAAAGGGATCCTTAATAAAAATCTATTAGACAATGACTGCCTGGGTTTAATATTTATTGAACACCTATATATCTTGAGTTTTGGTCCTGGATGAAAAGTTAAAAAAAAAAAAAAGCCTATACCCAATTAAGGAAAGAATAGTCCCAGCTCCCAAGGAGTTTATCTGCTACAAAGATAGCACTGATGAGGGAGCAAATAGAAAATTAACTTGTAAGCCAAGTTCATATAGCAACTACATTTATGAAAAGGCAAGAATTATCTTCTTCCTTAAACTTGTCTTCTTTGTGAAAGCCTCACATTGCATGTTTGGCAAAGAAGCCCGGAAAAGCCAAGGGGATGAGGTAATGGCGGGAGAAAGCTGGTAGCAGATGGCATTGGCTATAGATGGCATTGGCTATATGGCTGGAGGGAAGGAGCAGTTGGGGAACAAATAGAATTTTATTA
Organism: Jaculus jaculus; assembly: GCF_020740685.1. NCBI lineage: Eukaryota > Metazoa > Chordata > Mammalia > Rodentia > Dipodidae > Jaculus > Jaculus jaculus. Next base: position 65,992,531 of record NC_059110.1, read on the forward strand.
AATGGTTGCTATATTTTCTAGATTTTTCAATAATTATAATTGCCCTTCATCATCATAAAATTAATTAATATTTAAGTTCAAGTTGCAAAGCAGGCTACTGAAGGATGAATCAGATCTTGATTCCTTCCATTTTGACATGCTAACAAGCACAGCTGTTATAGAGAACAGGCTTGGCATGAGTTTCAAACCTGCCACAGTTGATTAGGGACAGACTAGTGATGCATCTATACTCTTACTGCCAGAGATTAGAGAACTGGGAATAGGATGGGAAACAATGGTGAAGTATAGTTCTGTTTGTATTTCCAGTGCCAAAATGATTTTGTTTTAAATTTTCAATTGAGATCTTGAATATAAAAGGGTCAGTGTAGGGAATTTTGGTATAAAATTATATCCATTTATATAAACATGATTATTTTTATAATTTTAATAAAAATAAATTTTAGTCTACAATGTACATATCAAAAAGCTATCTTTTGTTAGAGTTATTTATATTTAAAGATCAACCACCTGATAATGATATTGCAGCTTTTCCAAGTTAGGGCCAGTGAGTTATTAATTGCAGCCACTTAATTTAAAGCCAAAAGAAACACTGGAAATAAAGTCTGGGAGCAAGAAAAATGGATGCTAATCCCGAGAATCACAGAGAATTCAAGGAGAGAAGACAGTGAAGATACAAAGAAAAATCTCAAGACAGATGGCAAGAGTGAGCAAAGGGATAAAATGTCACCATTTGTTGTGTAAGTGATTCACATACAGAGTCATTCATAAGCTGAAGTCATAGAAGACATTGTAGAGAAGCTACACACACACACTCACATGCACACACACACACACACACACACACACACACACACACACACACCACATGTACCTGATGTACTGGATTTGCATTACTTACTAAGTGTAGAAGGGATGATATCTGAATAAATTTGAGGGTGTTCAGGTCCCAGTTAACAAGATGAAATGATTCTTTAGCCATCAAGACACTATGAAATGATGAAAAAAGTACATGCCTGTGATCTCAGCTCTGTGAAGGCTGAAGCAGGATAGTTGTAGTTTCAAGATTGCCCTGAGCTACAGGAGTGAAAATAAGGCTGTATTTGGGAAAAACAACAGTAAACAAAGGTAAAAGTGGGGCTTGGAATATATGTCAGTGATAGAGTGCTTATCATGAGATCCTAGATTCAATTCCCAGTACTGAAAAAACAAGAAACAAAATCTCTCTGGAACGATGGAATCTTTTCCCTGTTTAATTGGCTGTATTGTCCCTTTTGAACTCTCATTTCTGATCACTTCTCTTACTGAAAAATCCTACTTCATTTTAGGGCTTCTTTCAAAATACTACTAATATAATTTATGAATCATCAAAATAGATATGATTTCTGTATATTTCTATTTCTCTCTCTATTTCTCTCAAGTATTTAATTTTTTTTAGATGCTTCATATGAAGCCATTAGATCACACTGCTCACTAATTTCATTTCTGTACTTGTCTCAGTTCCTAGGGGGAATAGAAACATGTTTTGGATTACACCTATTCATCACTGCATAGCTTAAAATGCTTAATACAGATGTCTTCTCTAGTCAAAAATGAGAACAGTGTGTAAGAGAGCAGACCAGGGAAGATGGTAGGTCATGAGTGATATTCGTCAAAGGGAGAATGCTGAGTGTGGGATGGTGAAAGCAGAGACAGGAAGAGAAGGTGGAGGGTTTACCACCCCTTCACAATGATTTAATGCTGCTCTGACAACTCTTAACCCACAAACCCATGGTGAAAAATAGAAATCCCACTGAGGAGGGTCCTCAGTGGAATGGGGGCAGGTAAGAGGGAAATGATGATACCAACATATGCTATGTCCATAGAAAGTTTCTATTGAATAAAAATAGATAGATAAATAGATAGATAGATAGATAGATAGATAGATAGATAGATAGATATGTACATGGGAAAAAAGAAAAATAAATAATAAGTGGTAAGAAAACTGCTGAAATAAAATATAAATAATAAGATACCTCACTCCACAAAAGGAAGGAGGAAGCAAAGAAAGTAAGGAAGAAGGAAGAAAAGAAGAAAAAGAAAATGAGAAAGAAAAAAAATTGTGTTCTGAGATTTGTAAATAGAGAGAAAATGTTTGGTTTTTAACATATACCTGGAATGCTGGGTAAATTCAACCCACTTACAGCCATGTCTTCAGGTGCCTTATGTAGTTGAGACTCTCAGTTGTGACCACAACATGATGAGTAAGATGTTCTTGGTAAGTTACACACAGGAAGAACAAAACAAATGAATCTGTAGATAGTTGGATTCAAACAAATATTTTGCTATAAAAATTTTGTAACTTTGCTCTTTCAGAAAAAAATGCCTTCACATAATAAGTATATATAAAAAATATAAGAAATTCTATTTGAATTTCATGTGCATCCCAGAACTTCTGTAACTTTACTCCACCCACTGGAGTATATCTTCACTTGGACCTGATTGTTCAGTCTTATTTTAGGCAGTTTATCTGGGAGAGACTTCAGTCATCTCAAAATACTTAGCAAGCTTATAATTTTGCTATTCAATAACAACTATATAGAAATAAATTTGTAATAACTCTTTCTCAATATAGATTTGGATTCCACATGTGTTAAGAGGGGAGGTAAGCAGGAGGCCTGGGGCATGAGGGTGGAATAGGAATATCCCTTGAGATATGAAATGGGGTTAAATTTGAGAGAAGTAGAAAGAACAATGTGAGGAAGAATTTTCAAGTATAATGGGAAGTGTGACATCACATTTATCTTTCCAAAACACACCTGCAACTTCCCAGAAAGATGACTATATTCCAGAATCCATCCCTTCTGCCTTTTCTATGTGGGGAGAGAGTTATTATCCACCTAGTCATAGGTATTCCATTCCCCTACCAAGTGGGGGAACTTTAAGAGTTACCTTAATCATTGGATGTAAAGGAAGCGGCATTTTACAAATTTTTATATATTTTATTTATTTATTTATTTATTTTAGAGAGAGAAAGAGAGCACACCAGGGCCTCCAGCCACTGCAAATGAACACCCCCTTGTGCATCTGGCTTATGTGGCCCTGGAGAGTTGAACCGGGATCCTTTAGCTTTGAAGGCAAACGATGTCACCAATAAGCCATCTCTCCAGCCCAGGATGTGGCATTTTTTTAAAGAATATGTGTGTGCAAAGCCCATCCAAGAATATGGGTGATCTTTCTCTCCCTATCCTTTTCTGGTTGTTTTTGGCCTTTGAAAGCTGACAGCATCAAGATGGATGTTAATCTGTTCCTTGGAAAAGGGGCGGGATTATTGAGAACAGTAAATCATAAAACCTTCTTCCCTGAAGTCCTGTGAGGTCCCTGCTCAGTACTTAGTAGCACAAGGCTGGAACTTGAGATTGAAGGTTGAGAAATTAACCAGTGTGCACTAAAGCCTGCAGTAAACATTCCCTTGGGGAATTAGATATTTTAGGGGGACAATGAAATTTCATTGCCTGAAAAGGGCTAAACAAAAACTTTTACCAAGGGTCCAGTAGTAAAAAGAGATTGGAAGAACAATGATGTTGGAAAACTATTCTGCAGTGTACCACTTAACTGTAGTTTGCTTATGAAGTTTTATTCCTCTTATCCCATTCTGTCAAAGCCTGCATCACCAACCTATGCCCTGAGGATGGACTGGATGTTTTCATTCTTCCTTCCTGATGCCAGAGCTATTGGCGCTAACATTTGGCACATGGACCAGGCCCTGTGCTGTCACAGCTACTGAAAACTTCTAGCTACTGGTGTAGTTCCTCTGATGAGAAGGTTCCCCCTCCCAGAGACAGAGCTTTCCTGCTTTCAGCTGAGAATCAGGCAAGCTGATGAACTATGCAGGACCACAGACTAACTGAAGATAGCTGAATGGTACCCACAGCATCTCTCTCCTTTCTCATAAACAAGGTTTTCTTTTTTGAAGAATATTTCCAATAGTGTATTTTCCATGGTAAGTCATGTTAGGAATGCTGCTGATGATAATGATAATATTCATACTAAAATGATGATAAAAATTAGAAAACACTTGTAGAAGTTTCTCTGTCCATAGGTTATATAAAGTATGTCAGATATCTTCCAGAGAGGAATGACACATTAGATAAGCTTTACAGTTCTACTTATCTTCAGTTCCTACGGCAAAGATTGGCTACATGCTCAAAAGCCCTTTTCCCCTTTCTAGGCATTTAGAAGGATCACATTCTCTGGTTTTGCAAACAGGATAGGGCTTTTCATTCAATGGACAGAGAGTGAGGATTTCACATCACACACAGCTTGGCCATAGTGTGTCTCGAGGCAAATCATGCCACTTTATTTTTGGATTGGATAGAGGTATGCAGAGGGTTCTTTGTTTGTTTGTTTGTTTGTTTGTTTGTTTGTTTGTTTTGTGGAGAATTTCAAGGGACCCAAAAATAATGTTTCACTGGGGAAATTTTGAGAAAAAGATAAGGCCAAAGAGAATGATTAGTGGGGATCTTCTCCTTACTTCTTCCCAGGCTGAGGCATAATTAGCAGATGTCTTCCAGCTGAGCAAGAAGAAATTGATTCCTATTTCATTATTTTCCTTGTATGTAACATCTTCAGTGATGAGGTCTTGCCATTAACTTCTGATATACAACCTATAGTCATGGCAATAATCAGATACCTGATATGAAGCAGTGTATCATTGAGGAAAAAGTATGATGGAGGATCTTGCAATAGATGCTCACATTCATTTCACAGTCAGGAAGTAGAGTGAGATCAATCCTAATGCTCAGTTCACTTTCTCCTGTTTATTCAGTCTAGGACCCCACCCAATGTGATGGTGCCATCCACACTTATGATGGGTCTTCACACCTCAGTTCACCTAATGTAGAAACACCCTCACAGACTTGCCCAGCAATTTATTTCTGTGTTGCTTCTAAAGCTTATTGAGTTGACAATCAAAGTTTATTAACATAATTTCTTATATGTATAGGTGCCTTTTCTCAAGGAGTCTTATGTTTCTCCTAAACTTTTGTAAGACCTTCCCAATAGAATACTGGTTCCATAAAGTAGAAAGAACCTAGATTTATGATTCACTACTTGGCCAAGAATTTCACATTTGACTTTATGGAAAAGAGAACTACAGTACTGTAGCATAAACTTACGATGTGCCTAGGACTTATGAGCTTTTTCATTCCTACATACTAGCCTTCATTACCCTAGGCCCACCAGCTCTTCTAGGAAGAAACTCTGCAAATGTGAGCCGGCTGAAAATCTGAGTGCCATGAAATAAAATTCTCTTCAATGTTCTTGTTTTCTATCTCACATTATTGTATGAACTCATCTTTAAGACCATCTTTATGTCAAGAACAAAATTTCCCATCTGGCTGGGAGGAAGTTGTACCCACAGACAAGAAGAAATTTTTTCTGGGTGGTGATGATATGCCAAAGGGAAAACATTAAGTAAAAAGGAAATAAAATATGTTTAAGACCTTGCAGAGAAGGAGAGATTCTGAACTGTTCTTATTCTTCTAAGAGATTCTACATATTTTCAATTGGTGTAGTGATGATGCAAAATGGGGTGATATTACTGTGATTTTTATACATACATTAGGTCAAAGCCTATTTCTGAGCAAAGATGAGCTATCCAGATGGTTACATTCTGTACATGGAGTGGGCAATATAGATCCCAGATGACCCATGTTAGCCATAGAATTAATGAGCTTCATAATATATCTGTGTGTATGATCTTCGAAAGGTAATTTAAGCATTTCTCTTTTTCTAGAAGGAAAACTAGGCTACATATTTCTGAAGTTTCTGGAAATACTTAAATTGTGAAGATAAGAAAGAGAATAGATCTTAGTAATAGTTGTGTAGCATGTAATACAGCATAGGTTAAAGCCTAGGCACAGTGTACTTTTCATACTAAGTCATGGTAGGGACGACTTTCAATGGGTGTCTGCTCCCCCTGTGCTTGTGGAGAGGTGGGTCTGTGGTTGAGCCCTAACTATGAACATAAGGCTTACTCTTACCTAACTATCACATGTGTTTCCAACTAAACTATTATTTTACTAGAGGGAAACTCACTTTTATATTTCTTTCTTAGCATCTTCCATTTCTATGAAGTAATGCATAATAAATTTCTCAGAATTTAATAGGTGCTAAGATTGATTTATTGATCTTATGTGACAATCTATGTATTCTCATTTTGTGTGACTCATTTATGAACTGTTGGGAAAATAATGACAAAGTACCTTTTTTTAAAGAAATAACATGAACTTAACATTCTTTATTTAAGGATATTTATTCAAAACTATTATGGAGACAGTCTTTCTGTGTGAGCAGTTGTGAGCAATCAAACACTATGGAAAGCCTCTGAGCTATAATAACAAGAACATTAAGTTTGCAACATAGATGTTAAAATGTTTGATTTTTTAAAAATAAAGTAAGGTGGCAAACACTTTTGAGTTTAACTCTTTCTTTCTTTTTTTTAATTTTTGGTACTTTTATTTATTTGAGAGCAACAGACAGAACGTGAAAGAGGCAGATAGACAGAGAGAATGGGAGTGCCAGGGCCTCCAGCCACTGCAAATGAACTTCAGATGCTTGCACCCCCTTGTGCATTTGGCTAACGTGGGTCCTGGGGAATCGAGCCTTGAGCCAGGGTCCTTAGGCTTCACAGGCAAGCAATTAACCGCTAAGCTATCTCTCCAGCCCCTAACTCTTTCTTTCTTAATCTTTCCTATTTGCCTGAATAAACTATCACTTTAGATGTTTGTCTACATATAAAATTCCACTTGTACCCTTTTACAGACCTGCTGGGTCTAAGAGTTAGATTGACACAATGTAGACTGAAAGGAGCAAGGCATATGAAGCTGTTCCTTAAATGTAGAGTGGACTAGAAAGAGAGGATTAGGGTATCAAGGCCTCCTCTGCTCTCGATTCTCTATCCTTGACATTAGGACAATTCGAATACTATATCTTTCCTCTATTTTTATTTTATTTTTTTATTGACAGCCTCTATACATATACATAATGTGCCATGATCATATACCCTCCTACACCCTCACTTATCATTATTCCTATGTCCCTTCTTCACTGAGTCCTTTATTCTTTCCAACTAGTCTCTTCTGCTAGGATACCATCATTTCCTCTCACTGTATGCAGATCTTCTGTAGGTAATATCAGCCACTGTGAGTTTATGAATGCAACAGCCAGTTTGTGTCTTGAAGATAGCATTCCAGTGCAGTTCTCCCCTTGGCTCTCACATTCTTTCCATCAACTCCTTCAGAATGGTCCCTGAGCCTTGGAATGTGTGATAGAGATGCCACTTAATGTTAAACAATCCACTGTCGCTTCTTAGCACTTTGAATCTCTCCAAATATCACTGCCATATGAAAAGAGGAGCTTCTCTAACAAAAGTGAAATTATTATTAATATATGGGCATAACCACAATTTTTAGAGGGAAATTTGGTAGGTATAATATAATGATAAAGCTCAACACCAGAAGTAGCTTCCTCTCTGGGCCTTTGAGCTCCCATCCATGGGCTTCTGAGTCTGTAGCATCTTTCATGTGGGAACATCATCTTCTGCTTTTAAAAACAGCATGAAGATCAGAGGCATCATTTGCATATACAATTTTTAAGTGCTGTTAATGTAATCAATATACTAGAGTGGTGTGTTTTTAGCTTTCTCATTTATAACCTTGTTCCTCTTGTTGTCATTTCGGACTCATGTTGTTTCCATGTGGTATCACTCATGCCTGGGGGTTGGATACAAAAAATACTTCCTGAAATATATAAATTCCAAGCACAAACATTTGTTGAAAGACTCCTTTTTAAAGGCAATGTGCCAGTGGTTTTGGATAGTGAGAAAAACAAGAAGAAAAAAAACAAATGACCAATTTAATTTTATGTGTCATTAAAAAAATGGCAATCATGAAGACCAATGATGGAAGAAGATTGTATGTTCTTAGAGAGCAAAGCTCTGCAAGTCAGTTTTATGAGGTATACACCAGAGTACTTAGATCCTATCAGTATGGAATGAGATCATTTCTGATTTCAGTGCTTACTTTTCCTCCTTCTGTTAAACTGCCTAATCAGGACAATACTGGTTAACTCATTTGATCAAGAACACAGGTCATGATATCAGTTAGTCTTTTTACAGAGCACCACATTGAGACAATATGCCTAAGTGCCACTTATCCTAGAACAATGCTACTCGAAGTGTCCTCAGAAGCCACTCTTAAACCACAACACATACAGACAGCAATCATATGTACTGAGAAACCATGTATAACTACAAATTTTACAGGCTGACATAGTACATGTAGACACTAATAATTTTAAAACTGGAGTTGTATATTAGATAATTTAATTTCCATTTCCTAACAAATGACCTTCATTATATTTTCAGAAATATTTTGTTCCGACAAATAATGCAAAACAAACATATTATGGTGACAGATAATTTAGAAATAATTAACTGTTGTGGAATGTGTCTGGTGTTAGACCACAGGATATCAGATCCATCATTTCCAAGTGTGTGAGGCTAGACACAGCTGGTATACTCTATGCATGTGTTTCCTCACATGAGGATAACATTAGTGTTAACTTCTAATATTGCTGTGAGGATGTAGAACACCAAGAACATGGCCTGGCATGAGGTGAAGTCTTTCTTATTCTTGCATATGTGAGTAGGAGAGGTAAGGGCATAGTGATATAGTCACGGTTACAATGTAGGAGGGCAGGTTCTTACAAATAGGCTCTGTTGCTTCACAATGAGCATCTCCAGAAATGCTTATATGATGAAAGAATCTAATCCTCCAGAAGGCTTTAGAGTTTTGTGATAGGATTATAGCCTATGGTGTGAGCATGCCAATGAATTGTTAACAACCTTGTTTATAAGCTACCTTGGTCTAATATACAGATATAAATAAATATCTACACATGCAATCTTAATGCTTTTCAGTCTAGCACACCTTTCTTCTGGTGATTGAATTCATTAGTTTATTACCTTTATTATTTTCCCTTCCACTGACAAACCGATGTCCTTGATCTTTCCTTATACTGTATCCTCATTCTGAAAGATAAGTCTGTATTTACTTATCTAACCTTGTCCTACATAAGTAATTTAAGTAAGTGCCAGGTGTGGATGGGTCTTGGGATCCTCCGTTCCTCTACCCCTTGAGTCCCTTGTCTGCCATCATATCCTTATTGTCTGATGCTCTTTTTCAATAGTAAGCCTATTCAATGAAGAGCTGAAATTGGTACAATTCAGAGAAAGAAGTCACAGTGACAAATTGGAAGCCTTAAAACTTTTTTTGGTTATTTAGCGTCTGTGTGTCAGATTAACAAAAATAATTGCTTTATGTCACAGTGATATGCTTAAATTTGGCTTTTCTATCAGTTCTGTGATTTGGGGCAAAGAAATGAAATTTGAGCCTTAGTTGTGCTAAATGGTAATAATTATCCTTAGCCATATGCTGTTGTGGCTACTAATAATGACAAGTAATTAATAAGCAATGCTATTATTCTCTGAAGTATTATATTTGTATAACAAACATTGAAATCATAATACAGAATATAATTCAAGTAATGATATAGGGAGGTAGGCATAATTGTGCAATTTATAGAGAAATTATTTTAGAAACATCAATAGTTAGTTCTAGGCAACACAACCACCAATGAGCAGAGCAGTTGTTTGAACCAGGGTCTCTGGTTGAGAACCCATATCCTTGTCTTTTTCACTTTAATAGAAGTAAGAGTGCTTTTGTGAACCAAATTTTAAATAACTATCTGGCTTTCATGTCATTCATTCCTACTTATAGAAAACTCCCGACTCTGGCCGTGCTGCAGGAGAGTATTGTGAGGCCCCAGGCTCAGAAACAACTAGTCCCAACTACTCTACTAAGCAAGATAGACAACAAGGAAGTTCTGTATTATGAGGAGTCCAGAACATTCTGTCATTTTTCATCTAATACCAATTGCTTCTTTTCCAGGCATCTTCTATAGAGGACTGGTTGCCAAAGCAGTTATGTCTTTTTGAGACTTGTTTTTGCTCAGACTCTTTGGTCTTATTTGGTAAGGTGGCCGATTTGATAATATTGCTAATGTTCGTTCCATGGACTGTATTTGGGAGCTGGCTTACAGTCTGCTCCTCAAGGGGCGGGAAGAAGTGACAATGAAGGAAGAGTTATGGACTGTGAAACCTTGGCTGACAGGCTATCTTTCTTGGAGTTAGTTAAGAAATCAAAACTGGATGCTATTGGAAAGCATGTCTGGCATGGCAGCTCTCATTGTGGTTAAGGCTCCTTAATGGCTGAGCTTGGAAGAGACCACACAACAGCTGTGCCTAGAGATAGCACACACTGAGCATGATTAGAAGGATGCTTTATTTACTGTGTAAGCAATGGGCTAGAAAAAATGAACAAATGTATTCTGCTTTCATCTCTGCATGGTAATAATACCAGGCAGCTACAAAGAGGTGGCTCCCTCCATCCAGATATAACTGAGTTTTTAAAAAAAAAATTATTTATTTATTTATTTTAGAGAGAGAAAAAGGCAGAGAGAGAGAGAGAGAGAGAGAGAGAGAGAGAAAGAAAGAGGGAGAGAATGGGCATTCCAGGGCCTCCAGCCACTGCACACAAACTCTATAAACATGTGCCTCTTTGTACATCTGGCTTATGTAGGTCATGGAGAATCAAATCAGGATACTTTGGCTTTGCAAGCAAATGCCTTAACCACTAAACCATCTCTCCAGCCCATAACTGAGTTGTTTTCTTAATCTAGGGAAAACATACATGTCTTGTCTATCATAAAACACTTAAAAATTCTATTTAATGAGCCATACAGAAATTGCAAGAAAATTATAGGTGATATTTATGTTATGTGTTATAGGAGAAAGTCTACCCTTTCTCCAGGCCTGGCACTTAATTTTCGGTTATGTCAGAAAAGTTTTCGCATTGAATCATATCTCTGTTTTTCTATCTATAAATTGGAGAGAAGATACCTAATATTCTACATCATAGGCATTTCGTGAGAATCAAAATCAGTAATGGATCTGAAAATGATTTGAAATACAACTATATATAATTTTATTCAGTGGAGAATTATCAGTATCAGATGAGAATATAGGAAATATGGAATAAGCTTTGAGTTTTCTCTAATGTGTATTGTATTAAGAATTTTAAAATAAGCCTTAACTAGTTCTCAAAAATGGCTAATAAATATTTTTAAAAGTTTCAACATTCTTAGCCAACAGGTAAATGCAAGTTAAAACCATTTTGAGTTTGCGTCTAACCCCAGACAAAATGACTATTATCTAAAATTTTAAAAAATTAGAAAAAAATAAAAAAAACAAATAACCACAAATATTGATAGGAGTGTAAAGTGGTGTATCTACTATGGAAATCAATGTGGAGGTTTCTTCTCAAATAATAACAAATATGTCTATCATATGACCTTTATTATTGCTGAGTATACTCCCTAAAGACTTTAAGTTATACTAAAGAGATACTTGCATATCCATGTTCATTGCTACCGTAGTCATAAACGTTAAGGAACTGAACAAGCCTAGAAGTACATCACCAGATAATAGGATTAAAAAATATGTGGGACATATATCCACTGGGATTTTATTTAGCCACAAAGAAAAATAAAATTATGGCATTTGTAAAAAAAAAATGGATGCAACTGGAAATCATTAAGTTAAATATAATAAGCCAGACTTAAGCAAATACCACGTTTTCTCTCATATACTGAACCTAGATTGTAATTGCTGTGTGCATTTGTATGTATTTGTGTGTATGTGTCAGGAAACTAGAATTTGAACTATAAGAGGGAAAGAAGAAATCTTGACGGAGAGGAGGGGGTAAAAGAGAACGGCGGAATACATGTGGCCTAAAAGTAGAAAAGTAGTGATCCACAGCACAACTTGAGCACAGTTCTGAGCTCTTCTACACAGCGAATACTGACTGGGGACTCTGATGCCTTGGGCCATTGGAAACACAAATGTAAAGTTGTTCAGTCCCCAGGAATGTGAAGACAACCACCAGATGAAAGGCTTGGAAATTTGAAATGAAGAGACTTCACGTGCATATAATATTTTCCCCCTGTCATGCCATTGTTCCCAGGTGAAATGAACTGCTTGCAGACTTTACAGGCTTCCAGACCCAGCAAAGACAGTTTAAAGTGCTGAAGGAGAACTCTCCAGTAAGGATAACCTTGGAACTTCCTTCATCCATGAACTCAACTCCAGAGAAAGGGAAATTTGCAATATTGTACAGTGGCCTAACATTAAAACTAAGACTGCATGAACAGAACTCCCTGTTCCAGGCAGAAGAGCCACCACTCTGGAGGCTGAGGAAGGCAGGATAACAGCCAGGTATCAGACCAATCAGTCTTCAGATTCTATATATTTGCCCAGATTTTCTCTCTGTACACCTATCTTGTTTCTAAAACATATTGTCATCTGAGCTTGACAGTTTGGACACAACTCTCTTTCCTCTTAACCTATAATGGTTCTGTGTGTGTGTGTGTGTGTGTGTGGGAATTGATACACTGTTTTGTGTGTTGTTTAGTTTTCTTTCTTCTTTTTCTCCTTACTATTTCCCTTTACATCTTTCTCTCCCAAAGAACATAGTGCATTCTGGTTTGCAGAAACCCTGGGTAGTAGCTTCCTGAGAGACAGAACTGTTCCACATTTGTGTTAGCACACCTTTTCCTCTGGTTCTTCAGTTTGCCTTAGATATACGTTTTACATCCTTCCTTGATTTTTTTTTTGCTCATAATTTATACACATGTCTCCTTCCTTTATTTTCTCTATATCAACCCAATACTATCTACTTGTTCCATAGAATTTTTTATTGTTGATATTTTTGTCTCTTCAAAACCTGTAATAACTAACATATTAGTATTTGAAAGGTTATTATTGTTTTGCATGAGACTATTATTATTATTATTTGGGCTGCTATGGTTTTTGTACTGAGTCTGTCCCAAGATAGTGACTATTGTTACAGTCAGCTCTCTACTCAAAGGGGAGGGCTGGGAAGAGAGTCTGATTCCCTGAACACCAGGCTAAAAAAGAAGACAATACCTCAATCTGACTATAAGTAGGGTCTCTCCTGAACATGGCAAACACCTTTACTGACAGAGAAAGGTTACCTGAATTTAAAAATAAAATAAAATGATTTGATTCAATGATCGAATTTCTGGTGCAAAGACCCCAGTTCAAAACAACTAGCAATCTGGAAAGTCAAGACAACATCTACCTTCTAAACCTACTACTTCCAGAGTGAAACTTCTGATGACAAAGAATTAAATAAAATTACAAGCAATTAAAATGTTTGGAAAATATGAGCAAAGAAATGAAAGAATACTAAGAAAATGCAAATAATCAACTGAATGAAATAAGCCACTCAACAGAAGAGATGAAAATGGAATTCAAAGAACAGAAAAAAAAAATACTTAAGAAAAATCTAAATGAATTCTGAAAATAAATGATACAATAATTGAAATGAAAATAAAAAGATCATTGGAAAGCCTCACCAACAGAATATATCATGAAAGAACAGAATATCAAGGCTTGAAAATAAGGTAGAGGAATTGATAGTTTAAGTTAAGAAAAATGATCAACTTACAAAAGTATATAGATAAATCATGCATGATTGCTGAGTGAAAAGATTTGTGGTCATAGAAGAAGGAGAAAAATACAGTGCCCAACAAAGAAATAATATTTTCAATATAATCATAGTAGAAAATTTCCCACATCTAGTGAAAGAGACCCCATCTAGGTACAAGACACATACAGAACACTGCATAGACAAGACAAGATCATACCACATCACACTTAAAACATTAAATGTTCAAAGTAAGAAATGATATTGAGAGCAGCAAGAAAGAAGCTGGAGTTACCTACAAAGGCAACACCTGCAGAATAATAGCTGAAATTTTAATAGAAACATTAACAGCCAGAAATGCTTGGAATGATGTATTACATCAAGTCCTGAAATACAATTGCCAACACAAAGTAACATACATGGTGGAACTATGATAATTAAAGGAGAAAGTAAAAATTTCTATAATAAAAGTATGCCAAATGAATTTATGACTACTATGCCAGCTGTGCAAAGGATAGTAGAAGGAATGCTTTAGAGGGAAGAGAAGGATAAATGCATCCATCCAAGGATCTATAAGATAAAATACATGTTAGTAGTTGACAAACAATTGAATTATAAGAAATCACTACCTACTATAGGATGAGAAAAATCAATATGCATATTTGAATAACAACCCTGAACACAATTTCCCAATCAAAATACACAGACTACATTTGGGTTAGAAAAAAGAATTTATCTCTTTAATAAACCCATTGTACCACCAAAGACAGACACTACATTAAGGTAAATATGTGGAAAAAGATATTCCAAGTAAGTTGTACCAAGAAACAAGAAGGTGCTGCTACTGCAATATCGGTCAAAGTAGACTTACATTTAAAATAGATCAGAAGAAATTCTTTGAGGAGACATATTGCCTTGGTTTTTCTGTATTATTTATTATGAGACCTGCCCATCTGGAGATTCTGTGTTGGCCAGATCTTTCTGGCCTACCTCTGAGCACTTGGAGTGCTGTTTAGTGTTCCTTCATCTGAGGGTACCTTTGCTCAGCTTCACTGTTGCTTTGAATTCAGTAAAGATTCATGGATTAACTAGGTCAGGTTACTTCAACCCATGTTGAAGAAGATGCATAGCTCCTGACCTTATAGATCAGACTGTGGGTGTTATGCAGGTGGTGAGAGCTGGGGTATGGGCATACATAGCAGGTCATCAAGCCTAAACTCATGCATACGATGACAGTGGTGGAAAGCTTGAGAAAGGGCACGCCTCCTGGGTGACCATCAAGATTCATACCTGTGACAACAAGAGGTTGAGGCAGGAGCATGTAGAGCTAGTGAGTGTGCTTGGTGGCATTCACAGTGGCAGTGATGGTACAGATTGGATGATGGATATGTAGAGAAAGAGAAGGTACCCATACTCAAACACAGTTGTGCTAATTATATAGTTTTGAAGGTGAGACATAAGATGTGTTGGTTTTCTTTCAGTTTTCTAAAATTTTGGCTAAAAAGAGGGAAGGTTTGTTTTGCTTTACAATGTCAGAGGCTTTGCTCTACAATCTGCTGTCTCTGTTGCCTTTAGGCCTGTGGTGAAGCAAAGCATCATGGTTAGGACCATGTGATGGAGCAAAGCTGCTTACCTCACTGTGTCAGGGAAAGAAAGAGGAGGGAGAGAAAGGGGAAAGAAAGGAAGAAGGAGAGAGAGAAGAATATACACTCTTAAAGGACATTGACCACATGACCTACTTCCTCTTATAGGATCCTCCTCTCAACCCTGTCACCATTTGGCCATAACCCATGAAGTTGAGTCTACTCATAAATTCAAAGCCCTCATTATCCAGTTACCTCCTTATAGATCCCACTGTTGAATATTGCTGTATTGGGGTTCATGACTGAAACATATATGAGGTTTTGGTGGACATTTAATATGTAATGCACATGGTTATAATATCCGATAAAGCTGAAAAATCTTAATTTTAAACTTAAAAGCACTGGGCTTAGAGTTTAAATTAAGCAATTTAATAACAAAGAAAATTAAAAATGAAATAATGACAGAGAATCTAGACATCTGGTTCTAACTTTGTGTTTAGCATGAACTAGCAGAGCAGTTTGGGATATATCCTTTGGTTCAGAATCAGTTTTCACTTTTTCAAAAGATTTTGCACTAGTCATTTCTAGCCCTAACTTCTCTGATTCTACTCTTCAGACACACTATATTTTTGTAGGATGTGGGAGTAATAATTCAGTAAGATAAATTAAAATATTTTTCTCCTATATTCTAAGATTATAAGAGAGTTGAATGAGTTGTCCCATATTGTGTTATAATTGATTAACTCATTCAGGAAAACACAAAACAAAACACAGTAACTAGCTTCACAGAGTTTATTCTGTTGCTCTTCTTAAATAATGGTAGGTTTTGTCTCTATGCTTAGCAATCTATTTGGACATAAGTTGGATCATAGCTATAAAATATCAACAAAACCTCACAGTTTTGGATACTCTCACAATGTAAATACTCTTCTCATGAAATGCCAGACAATACGTAGAGCAGGTATGTTACCACTGCTCTGGAGGGGGACCATGAAGTCAGAATCACACCACATCAGTGGAGACAAGCAACACACTGGAAGGCTAGTCTCAATGCTAGAGGACACCCAGTTTGATTCCCTGTGATCTACTAGTCAAGACATGCTACAGAATTCCTACCTTAATAGACACATGTATTCTAAATAAACAGTAAAATTTATCACCCTGAAAAAAGGGCTATTTCAAAATGAGGAAAAATTATAAATTTACTGTTAAATATACACTTTAGTCATTCAAATCCTGTTTGTCAGGCTTTTCTGTCCTGTGTCTCATTCATAGCCTCCCACTTCTACTTACTCATTCTGTAAAAATTCTTCTTGACTATGTATATATTCTATTGGAAAGACACAGGTAAGGTTTTAACCAATTAGGAAAATGTAACAGTGTTATTGTCATGAACAAGCAGCTAAGTGCATTAAGATTCTTTTCATCTGGAAGGTATGGCAAAGTATGATTTGATTTAACCTGATATGCTAGCTCAAAGAAAACCATATAAATCTGTTCTATCTTTTCTGTGTGCATTATGATTTGCAAGCACCAGCAATGAGGAGACAGCATTACCTTCATGTCTAGTTTGCTGGCATCGACCTGAACTACTCTATCCAGTTGCTTCCATCCCTCAGATTACTATTGCTCATGCTTGATTGCACATTGCCATCCCTGAGGTACTGATCATGGATGTGATTTTTTCATGCTGGTTCCTTGGAATCTGATCCCTTCGTGGGGTGAGGTACTGGTGTATGTCTATAACTTCTTGAGTGTCTCTGTTGTATTTCCAGGGGTGAGAACCTGTAAGAGCATTTGCACTGGATGCTCCACTTGGTTATGATCAGTGCTAAAGCCTTCTCTGCCAAGTGATTTCCATTCTGGCTAACTTGTGTGTAAGTCATCATCCTGTCACTATAATAAATACAAAATAAATATTTAAGCTCTAAATAAAAGATTTTTGGTTCACAGATTTTGAGGCTGCAGCCGATAATTAGGGCACATTGCTTTCGGCCTGTGGAGAGGCCACATATCATGGCAAGAATGTGAGGAGAAAAGCTGTTTCTCTCACCTCTAGAGTTCAGGAAGAGAAAGAACAATGCTTTAGGGATATGCTTATAATGACCTAAGACCTTCAATTAGATTCAACCACTTAAAGTTTCCACTGATTTTCAATATAGCAGTGCTTTGAGGAAACAGTGGTGAATACAGGTGCCTTCCAATATGATCTCACTATTGAGCAAGTCCTTGACACATGACCCTTTGGGAGGCATTTAACCAAATAAGAGCACCCTGAAGTCCACTCAAGTTGCCTGCAGGAGGGCTGCTTGTTGTTAGTTTTTCCTGAGGTTTGTGGATGCCATTCCATGAGACAGCTCCAGTTCTGTTTTGTTCTCAGTTGTCAACGAAGAAAGGCTCTTCTCTTCAGTAGTAGGTTTACTTATTAAACCACAAGTAGTGAGGGCTTGAACTTCTTTTTGGTGTGTTTAATTCACTCATGGTGTTACCACTGTATTATTTAATGTTTATTTAGTCTACTTAGATTGCAGTTGGTATGTTTTCTCATCAGGTCACAGAATATTTTTATTAATAGAATGCAGTGTTGTTTCCCAATCATTCCTTCTACTGATAATCAACAGATGTCTTTATAACATGATGGATGTCAGCTTTTTTTTTCCTTGAAGTAACTTTATTATCTAATATGCTTCTCAAGTATTTGAGAAACTATTGCTAATTACACCCCTGCTAATTGTACTGTTCCAAGGCTGCCATTAAGTATTTACTATAATGTATCTCAATACTGCCCTCCCCATTAAATTTACAGTGAGAATTTTCATCATTCCTCTCTGACAATACCTGGTTATAGCAGAAGTTCCCTTTTCTCCTCTTCCTGGGAATTATAGAGAGGGATAAGAATGTGTTCAGTTCAGTTTTCATGTGGTTAATAATGAAGACCCTAAAGGACAGTTGCGAGTCCTTTATATTCAATCCCGGTAAATTTTTCTTGATTGAGTGAAAAATGCTGTTGCAGTCCGGTTTGCATTGCTGGTAGAAATCACCCAACCAAAAGCAGCTTCTGGGAAAAAGAGCTTTATTTTGGCTTACGGGCTTGAGGGGAAGCTCCACGATGGCAGGGAAAATGATGGCATGAGCAGAGGGTGGACATCACCCCCTGGCCAACATAAGGTGGACAATACTAACAGTAGAGTGTACCAAACACTGATATGGCCCGCTGCCAACAATACACTCCCTCCAGAAGGCATTAATTCCCAAATATCCATCAGCTGGGAACCTAGCATTCAGAACACCTAAGTTTATGGAGGACACCTGAATCAAACCACCACAGATGCCTTACATAATTAATCAGCAATGAAAGAAGAGGAACATCAGTTCACATCCTTTTGTTCTTTACAAGTTCCCCGTATACTATCCCCTATTCACACAAATTGGAAAGATGCTGGTCAAGACCTTCAAGGAACAGAGATCCCTTTTGGATAAATCAGGTAGAGCAAGGGTGTGTGGCTACCCCAATGATCCTCCTCCTCTGCAGACTGCCTTTACTAATCAGCCCTGCTCTGATATGTAAGCAACAAATTAGGCATCAATGTCATCACTCAGTGAGCAGAAGCAGATATTCACATTCAAATGTATAAATCCATTTAGCTATAACACCAGGCTGCTTCAGCTAGAGTTAAGACCCTGACAAGTTAAAGATGCCTGACAGGTATACCTGTTCCTCCCTGGGGAAATGATAAGATGAGGGGTGGAAAAAGAGATAAGAACTGGAGGAGGGGAAATTGACTGCTATGGGGATTCATTTACAAGCTGTTTATGAAAAAAAAAAAAATGGACCCTCTGAGTGTGCTGCACCGACTGGACTGGAATTACTGTCTGTGCTCAGCATCTGGTAATTTTCTCTTCTCTGAGCCCATGAGCCCCCAGCCTCCATGGCTGTCTGACTCAGATGAGAAGCAATCATCTTCCTCCCAAGGACCCCTAAAAATTGGTGATGCAAGTGAGCATCTAGGCCAGCCTGTAGGACACGCATTCCTTATGAATCACCTGGTCATTTTTTAGTTTGACAATTGCAGCTCATATATTTTAATATTGGTTTTGAAAGAAGAAATTGGGAAACTTCCATTTCTTTACTGCTCCCTGTAATTTCAACTTACTCTTTACTTATGTATGAAGTCGACTTGGGTGGAAAGGTTAGAGGCAGATGAATTTCTAGTTTCAGAGCCTAGGAAAGGCCAATAAAATGTGCAATAATCTTAATGTTAAGGTTTCATGGAGCTGAAAGTATAGTTTATATTCACAGATGACACTCTGAAAATGGTGACTAGGATTTTGTATTTTTAAGAATTTTTCTTTGGAATTTTTACTCTCTGTCCTAAACTTCAATTTAAAAATACACTTGTGTTAAAAACAGAAAGGAGGGCTAGAGATATTGCTTAGTGGTTAGGGTGCTTGCCTGCAAAACCAAAGGATCCAGGTTCAATTTCCCAGGACCCATGTAAGTCAGATGCACAATATGGCACATGTGCCTGAAGTTTGTTTGCAATAGATGGAGGCCCTGGTATGTGCCCATTCTCTCTCTCTCCATATATATATATTATATATATTTCTCAAATAAATAAAAATAAAATACTTTTAAAAAGCAGAAAGGAGGGATGGAGAGATGGATCAGTGGTTAAGCACTTGCCTGTGAAGCCTAAGTACCCCGGTTTAAGGCTCGATTCCCGAGGACCCACATAAGCCAGCTGCACAAGGTGGCACACGCATGTGGAGTTCATTTGCAGTGGCTAGAGGCCCTGGTGTGCCCATTTTCTGTCTCTCAGCCTTTATCTCCATCTGTCTCTCTCAAATAAATATATAAAAATAAACAAAAAAGTTTTTAAAAAAGCAGAAATGTAAAAGGAAGGCAAAAAAATGTCAATATTGAAAAACTGAATGATTTTAGATCAATGAAAACAAGTATTTATTGATTTCTTTTTTTCTAGCCCAGGTGGAAAAGTGTTGAGTATTTCTCAAGCTCCAAATATTTACTATTTTTCCCTCCAAAAGGTCTATTCATATATCACTTTCAATAAATCAGTTTGGCTGGTATGCCTCATTAAAGGATTAGATCTGAAACTGGACAAGATATGACAAAGTACTCAGTATCTACTACTATAGGTATAAATGAAGCAGCATCTGATAGTTAGTAATTAAGGAACAGGAAATAAACAACATGATGACATTTTTTATGTGAGTTTTAGAATTTGAAGTCTCATCCATTTTTTTCATATATCTGTCCTGAAAATTTTGTTCCATCCTGTTCTAGAAGTGTATATTCTGTTTAGTCCCAGCAATTGTATTTATCACTATACCACCAAGCATCAAAATAACAGAATGGTTTTATGGTTTTATGTGCTTTTTAAAGTATTGTTTCCACACTGTCATTTAATATTAAGAACAAGCTGAATCACAGTGCTCTGTAGCTGGACAGAGCTCTTCCTTCCTCCCTCCCTCTCCCTCCAACCCCCTCCATTCCTCTCCATTTATCTTTCTTTCTTTCTGTTTTTTTTTTTTTTTTTTTTTTTTTTTGTTATTTTTGGCTTTTTGAGGTAGGGTCTCATTCTGATCCAGACTTACCTGGAATTCATTCAGGGTGGCCTCAAACTTACAGTGATCCTCCTACATCTGCCTCCCAAGTGCTGGGATTAAAGGCTTGTGCCACCACATCCAGCCCATTTATCTTTCTTGATATATCAAAATTATTCAGACCCCTTCAGATTATGGGAAAAGATGGAGAATGATAGCTCTCATTTCATCTTCCATTTGCTTGGTGTGATGGTTAAAGTGTTGTCAACTTGATCTGTCTAGTAATCTGAGAAATCCCTTTTGATGTGTCTCCAAGGTTGCTTCCAGGAAGGATTAACTGAAGTAGGAAGTCCTTCCCACAAAGTGAGCCCTTCCCCCAGAGCAGCAGCCCCTCTCAGATGGGAACTTTTATAAGGAAGCTCTAGGTGAAAAGAGCCCCTTCTTTCCATTTGGCTGCCTGAGCTGTGTGCTGCCTTCTAGAGTGGATTGATGACCGTTGCAGACTGAAGACCAGTGTCCACTGAAGATCCTTGCGGATTGAAAACCAGTGGCTCTCAGGAAGCCTCCAGGCCTTCAGTGCTGGGTTGGGACTGCTAAGGCATCTAGCCACGTAAACTCAGCAGCTACCCAGTTCCTTGATTCTTGGGCCTGCACCTGACCAACTATTGTAAACTAATCCAATAAATTCCCTTTTTAATATAATCCAATCTAACCATTCTCTTCCTCTAGAGAACCCTGACTAATACACTTGGGATATCTTGGACTTTGCTCTTTATACTCCTATTCTATTGAAAAAAGAAAAGAAAGATTCTACCATCTCCTTCTAGCTTGTTAGGTTCAAAGACATGTTCCAGGGTGTATTGATGTTCTCAAAAGAATATCTCATGTTTCAAGTTAATATTCCAGTGGCAAGCAGGTCACTAGACTGCCTGAAATAAGAAAGGAGGAATAGTGAGGGAAATCGAGTGTGACTTTAGAGTGTGGGTAGCTTCAAGAATGTGTACGTACTCTTAGGGAGGTACAACAGAATTTCCTGGGTTTTGGGTTCAGGCAGGGGCCCTTCAGAATCTGAAACCAAAGGGCTTATAAATATATAAGAGGTGCTGGAAACAAAGGAGGTGGGTGGACAGGAAAGATTATTTCCCCAGCCAGTGGGTAGGTGGTTGTGATGCTCTGGTTTCAGTAGGGTCTTAATATGCCTCTAAAAGTGAAGTAAGATTGTTACAGGAAACTGGGGTTCAGGAATAATCCTAGAGCCACAGACCCTGGAATTGTGTCTGTCATTTAATCAAAGAATTGGATAAAACCAGACTGAAATAATGATTATAAACCATCACATTTTTAATCAGAAATGTCAGAGATAACAGGGAGAAGAGTGGCTAGAGGCTCCTGGCACACCCAGTCTTTCTCTATCTGCCTCTTTCTCTCTTTTCTTCTCTCAAATAAATAAATAAATAATACATTTTCTGAATATGCAAAAAGGTTTTTTTTTTCTAATGCTGTTCATGTCCAAGAAAATTTACAAAGCTGTGAAAAACATAACAACTCTGTTGCTAGGGTGGGAGAGACAGCTGTACCAGTACGAGGGGACCCAGGCATAGAGTTGCGAGAAGCCCAAAAGCCAGAGGGAGAAGTTTCCTTCCAGGAGCCCAGGTGAGTAAGATAACTCTCAAATCAGTGCTCTGGAAGAGATTGGCACACCTATGTCAGGTGTGTCAGCCAATCGGCACAGTCTCAGAGAAGGGGTCCACTTACACCTGCACAAGGGAAAGAGAGGAAGAGAGATATTCAATTGGATGAAACTGGCAGATACTGAATATTACAACTGAGGCAGATGGGTGAGCTAAGGTAGGTCTGGTGAGGGTATGAAATATGATTCCGACTTTGAGAGTTGTTTTCTTAGCTGCTTGGACTATCTGCCTAGCCCTTCTCAAGAAGGCAGATTGGAACTCATGTTACAGTAAGATTTAAATGCAAAACACAGCAGTTTGATTTGAATGTGAATAATCTGAGTCAGAAACTGAAAGCTGTTGACTCACCCACTAATTAGAATGGCCTTCTGTATCAGACTGCTTCAGGTTCACTGAGATTAACTTCCAGACCAGGCACAATTATGCCAGAAGGGATTTATTGAAGCTAACAGATCCAGGGGAAGTTCCATAATGGCAGAAGAAGCTGGCTTGCTTTCACAGGAACAAACACACACAGAGAAGCACAAAAAGCCAAAAGCCACACAGCACACACACTTCAGGAACTCCAGCTAGGCACACTTTGCTTATCTTTACACTGGAATCTTAAACCCACCACCACACCTTAAGATCCACCCAGTGACACTGCCTCCAGCCAGGTGGTGCAGATGCAACCTACACACTAATAAAATTCTGAATATATTGGGGCCATCTATACAAACTACCACACCATGTAAATTCTACACAGGTGTAAGCATTTTGAAACAAATTAGAAGTGAGGCCCATAATGCTGACATCAGCTGACCTGGGTGGGTGCCAATTGAGTTTCTTGATGAAGCTTTGCTCTACTGTTATGAATTCCTGTGAGACAACATCTGAGGTGAGACAGTGCCAAGAATGCCTTTTGATGGGTCATAAAAGTGCTATAAAAACATGAAAATTGCTGCCATAAAAAGACAAAACATAGACTATCCTAAATTTAGAGGCTAAGACAAATTGAGAAATGAAAATCATTCCACACATTCCAAGAAGTTTGTAGATATTCCGCCTCCACATCCATTTCACAGGGAAGTATTGTTTGCATTCATAATGCACTTTTGAAAACTGAACATTCTGCCACTAACTATAAAGGGCTGGCTTTCTCTGGAATTCAACCTCCATATGCGTCCTCTCTGGCTTTGTTGCCTAATTGAATGGAATGAATCCCCTCTTTCCAGCAGTCCTTGGAAAGGAGTCTTGATACCCTATTAATGTGAGAGTATGACACTTTGAGTCTCAGGAAATAATTATGCTATGTTAAAAACATCATTCATATGGGCTATAAAGTTGGAATTATAAAATTATAAAGGCTCATTTTAAATATCCCTTACTATTAAATCTACAACTAAGTTTTCTTTCTGACGCATGTACCTTTGGTTTCATTTTAGCATTTGACTTTCCAATAAAAATTTTTGAATATCCATTAACAGTGGTACTTTGGGTCAAAGTGTGCAGGTGAATTTGTTTTCCATATGCCTTGGATGCAGATGTAGTGCAGTGCGATAGAGTTGCAATTTATGTTGCTGTTGTAAAATTCAGAGGATGCTTCATAATCGTCATAAAGACATTAAATAACACTATCCTGAACACTCATGTCTTGGGCTGCCAGCTGGGTGAGCCCTTAAATAAGTTATTTTCATACAGTGTGCTTCCATTTCTGCTGTTATCAGAGGCAAATATTTGAGAAGATACTACGTTGAAATGAAATCTGATTACATATGCATTTAGGTTTTTGAAATATTGCCTGCTTTCCTAAGATCTGCATTTTTCTTTTCTATTTAATCTCACAAATATGCACATACATTCATACCTTCTATCCCACTGTTTCTACTCTTTCTTCCTTATATCAGTGGGTCATGTGGGAATTCTGTTCTTATTTTAAGGTGTAATCATGATGTAGAAATGATAAATCAGTATTACATAGGCTTCGGTAGAGAGAAAGTAAAAAGCAAAAAGAGAGATAAAGAGGAAGAAAAGAAAAGGTAAAAGGAGGGGCTGGAGAGATGGCTTAGTAGTTAAGACACTTGCCTGGAAAGCCTAAGTACCAGGTTTGATTCTTCAGTACCCACATAAAGCCAAAAGTACAAGGTGGCCCCTGAGTCTGGTGTTTGTTTGCAGTGGCTAGAGGCCCTGACATGCCCATTTCTGCCTCACCAACTAAATAAGTAAATACATAAAATATTAAAAAAAGAAAAGAAAACACAGGGAAAGGTTTGTAAAAACAAAGAAATGCTTCCTTAGATAGGCTTATAGATTATTGGCTTTGTGCAACTTCTTTCTTGACAATAATTCCTAACTCAGTTTGAGTTATTTCATTTAGCAAGATTGAAAACTATCTTTTGGAAAATTACACAATTAAGATTTTTATTTTAATATTTTCAATACTTTTGAAACCAGGTCTTTTTATGTATCCCAAGCTGGCCTAGGGTATATGTAGGAATACTCTTGCTTTATCCTCCAGGGGCCTAGATTACAGGCATGCAGCACTAAACCTGGCTGGATTCATAAGTTTTAAATTGTGCACCTGTAGGTTGATGAAACTTTATACCGTCCTGCTTCAGAGGTGTAAATGATGCCTGTAGACACATCTTTGGTCTATAAGGTAAGTGCTCATTGTTTATGGATTCCTGTCTGTTGTCAGAATACCTACTGTAGAACATTAGTGCTTACATTCAAGTGAACCTTATTTTACTAAATCATCCTACCAAACCTACAGTAAGGGAAATTCACATGGACCACAGAAACTAAATGTTTTCTTTTAAATAAAAATCAAAGGTCTTCTTTTTTTTTTTTAAAAAAAAAAGAAGAAAAAGTAGATTTTGAGCAAGAACATAGTAACATAAATTTAATTATAGTGAATTATTTAATTTGTTGTATTGTTTTGTGTTTACTTATCTTACTCTCTTATTGTTTCTCATATGTAGTTTATATATTATGGGTATGCATATGTAGTAAAAACAGTATATATAGGACTTTAAACTACTTACAAAGTCAATCATCCACTGGGAGCCATGGAACATATGACCCACAGATTGGGGAGTAACACCTATGGATCATAAAAGTTCATCTCTACAACCATGGCTTCATAGTATTTATCATTCTTGTTGACATGTGCTTGAAGTATGTCAGGAGTAACCACCTCCCCCTACTGAAAGTAAAAGTAATGAGTGTCTTTGTACCTGCAAGGGAGATTCTGACTTTTCTTTATCTCCTTTCTCCTAAAACCATACAGAAGGAGCTGAATCCATGCATTTGGTATCAACTTTTCCTTCTTTAGAAGAGAAAGGAATTAGGAAAGTGTTCCCTTCCTGAACTCCTGCTGTCAGAACTGAACTGACCTATTCAATCCCCCAACAAATGGGCCCCTTTAAATGGCCCTAACTTGTATCACTAGGAGACTTTTCCCATTTATGGGAACTCCACTCCTGCTCTTTGGGGCAAGAACTCTCTGTCTTTCTTCCTTCTCTTAAGCTCTATCATAAATATTTCTAAGCCCTCCCTATATTAAAAACCATTCTAAACTTTATCGTCTGATGTGTAGGTTTTATTTATTGAAAATCCAAAAACAAGAACCCAAAATACCACTAACTGAATTAAAGCCTTGTGTGCCTGTGAGTGCCCAACACTCTCCCTTCTGAGTACTGTCCATCTGAGATCAAAAAAGTCTCTGGGGTTCTCCAAGACACCCCAAATTCCCATAACACCTTCATTGGGGAAACAAATCAGGAACACATTGATTAGCTTTCACAGCCACCTTAGGTTGCTGAAGACAAATGTTGGTTCGATACAAACATGCCACACATTTTGAACAGCACGCATGTTCTATACTAGCAACATGCCACACAATACCATGTGAACTGAAGCCATTCAGTGTTTTGACAGGTGTTTTCTGAGCCTTCATTTTGAAAGAACACATCTATTCATCAATCAAGTACCACAATCAAAATATGAGTATATATTAATAAACCATTTTGTATACTGTAAGATGATCAAAGATTTTGCAGGTGACCATGGTTTGAATCGGACAATGTTATAAAGTATACCACACAGACCACATGGGACTGCACTGCTAGCATAATCAGTACCCAGACAATGCCTAAAAAGAAATGTAACCTTGGTTAATGGACAGCATCACAGAGCTGATCACAAAGCTTCTGCCATATCCAAGTGTATGTCCAAGCCAAAGTTCATTGCATCCAATGAGATAAATTCAGCTCATCAACTCTAAGAGCACATACATGTAAATAAAAATGCCAAGTGTTTCCCTATAAATGGGATAGTACCTTCTAGAGTCAGAAACATTGATGATTTCTAGTAAATACATTCCCTGATATTATATATAATATGGGTAAGAGATGATATGTATCAAATATCATCAAATATATTATGACTATACATAAACCAAACAATTAGAAACTGGATTGAGAGAGAAGGGACAGACAGTTTTGGAAATGACTATCTAAAGTCACACAGGACATATATTTACACAGTCATAGTCTTCTGTTTCATAAAGGGCCAATTTATACCCTAACTCTGAAATTCACAACATAACATCTCAACATCCCTTCTTTCCTTCCCTCTTTCCTACCCCCTCCTTCCTTCCCTCCATCTATCCTTTTTAATCCCCTCCCCTGCAAAAAAAAAAAATAGCCAGTACCTCTCTGCTATACCTCATGTGCACTTTTATCTCCCCAGCATTGCATCCACCCATCTTGTTCACCCAGCAGTTCTATAACACAGTCATTAAATTTTGTCATTCCTTTATAAGATGTGACTTCAGCATTTACCATCTCCTTTCTACGTCTTGCCATTTTATGCCTGAAAATTTAATAATATCCTATAGTATATTCATGCTTTAAATCCCTCTCCTGTACTTCTTACCCTTTGCAATAATCCCACAATACCTAAGCACTGTTTGTAAAACAGTGGACTAAGTTGTTAATCTCTTTTTAATTCTTAAAGTTTTCAGTGTCTGATGTCCAGACTTTTCAGCATGCCCTGTACATCTGTACACAACTTCCTTTTTAAGAGTCATTTCCCAGAGTTCTGGGTCAAAACAATGATGTCTGTTCATTCAACATGTCCTGTAGATCTAGACCCAATTTCCTTATTGAAAATCATTTCCTAGAGTTCTCTATGCAAAACAAGGCTCTGTTCATGCAGCATGTCTGTAGATCTGTACTTAACTGCCTTACTGAAATTCATCTCCCAGAATTCTCTACTCAAAATAAAGCTCTGTTCACTCAGCCTCCATCCTGCCATTCTATATCAACTTTACCTCCTTCTACACAATGGGTTTCTTTCTATTTACTTCTGGGATGGGTCCCAAGCTTTCACTGTGATAATTGCTTTGTATAGCAGTCATAAATAGTATCTCCCCACCATACATGGGGTACTATGAGAACTTAAGTTCATTAAATATGCTAGGTATAACTTGTAAGTGGAGAACCAGTTATAAAACAAAATTAATAAATGTGACTTAAGTTCTCAGGAGGCAAAACACTTTGAATCTTAAATAGTTCAACTGTCAGATATAACACTAACGATATGTGCAAACAAAATGCATAAAATTAAACTGTTAACACAGACAAGGAAAAGAAAATCTGAGGTTTAGCCCATGAATAACTGAATTGAATATGATCCACCAATGGTGTTTCTGTGTGGAAAATTCAGATGGATGAACAAACATAAGCATGAAAACCAGGTGAACTCCAAGGCTTGGGTATTGGTAAGACATTTTACTTGTGGATAATCATTCATTCATTCATTCAGTCAGTCAGTCAGTCAGTCAGTCATTTGTAAGCAGGGTATTCAGGCTGGCTGAAGTTTACAATCTGCCTGTAGCAGACATCTCAGTGCTGATAGTACAGGTGGCCACCACCCCACTTAGTCTGTGAGAAACAGTTTTTCTTATGATAAATATTTAGGATTCAGATTATTTCTCAATAAAAACAATTTTTTTTCAATGCTAAGTATTTCAATAGGAATCAGTTTGTAAAGTTTTAGGATACAGGCAATGTACTAAGGAAGTTAGATAATCTAGAAAAAACAATTAAACATGAACAAATGTTAGCTGTGTGCCAGACTCTCTGTTGTTGGGTCTTCAGGTTATAGCAGCATAGCTCTTTCTTTTTAGTTCAATAACTCAGTAAATTTCTAGTACTAGCATGGTGAAACCCAAGTGGGAGAATGTTGACATTATTGCTCCAGTGGCAGGCCCTAGGATAGTAACCAGCACATCTCAGGAAAGACATAATGAGGAAAACACTGACCAAAAATGTAAGGAGGCTTTGAAGGAAGAAATGTAGGCAAAAACACTCTGCACATTAATGGGTGTCCTAGAGAGAGATACTTGGGACAGTGAAAGTGCAAAGAATAAGTTGTGGGAAGCTGATTCAAAATTAGAATTTTGACAATTTGCCAAGAAACTCAATCCAACCTAGTTACTATAAGTTACATGGCTTTTAAACACCCTATCTTATTTCTCACAGATCAAAACTCTGGGACATGTATGATCAAGGCACTAGTAGATTTAGTACTTGCCAACCACCTGCCTACTCATAGATGGCAGCTTTTCTCTGTGTCCTCACATGGTACAGGAAGAAGCAAGTCAGATCAATGGGATATAATTTACAAAGGTCCTAATCCAGCTCAGTAATCACCTATCAATGAGACCAAAACCCATAAAAATCTTTATGGAACATTTTACTATATCCACCAGGGGGGTTTAGGGACAATTACTCAAACTTTAGCACCAAGGCATAGTGAAGATGTTTACTCTGAGTTCTGAGCCCTACCATGAGGAGGCAAGAACTGTTCATGACACTGAATGCATTTCTTCCCAAAACAGTTCTTAGTATTACTAATGTTTAAATTATATCATAGTAAAAAGTTATTTTTCCTATTAGTTATTTCTATATACAATTATAACTGAAACTAACCAGGTTTTTGATGTTTTGACAAAACTATTTAATTCATGAAACTATTACAATTTATTCCTACAGATAAATAAAGCCATTGTGCTTTGTTTAAGCTTGCTTGGTGATTTTTATAATTACATGTTATTGGGCAAAATGAAAATTGCTTCATTGTGTGTACATACAGAAAGAGAACATGTAGTATTGGAGTTGTCCTTTTTCTCTCCCTTTTGTTTCTATGTGTGTCTCTGCCTCTCTGTCTCTCTCTCTCTCTCGTGTGTGTGTGTGTGTGTGTGTGTGTGTGTGTGTTTCTCTCTCTCTAGGGATTTACTATGTATTCCTGGCTAGCTTAAACTTGTGATATTTCCTCTGCCTCTGAAGTATTAGGATTAACACTTGGAAAGCATGTCCATGTCAAGCTGGAGCTGGGTCTGGAAGCAAAGGAAATTGATCAACAATAATAAGAGAAATAAGCTGTCATATTCAGGACACTGATATATGATAGGGTGTGGTGAATTTCCAGAATAAAACTACTTAATGTATTTAAGGCTTAAGTGTTTACAAGGAGAAGAGAGTGGCAGACGGCCATGCAGTACCACATCCAGTTGGGATGTCTCTCTGGATAAGGATTGTGATCTTGACCTTTACATGACTGGAATCTACAAAGGGTTCTCAGTAGAATGACAGGATTAGACTTTTATTCTACTGCAATTGCTCTGAGGTGTTCAAATTGTGTTAATGCATACACACTGGACAGCAGACACTAGTAGATGACTGATGGAACTTTATAGGTAAGCAATGGGGAGATTAAGCTAAGGAAACCCTTCCTGTTGCTTGTTGTCATGACTCTAAACTTGATTTTCAAAATCCAGTACTGTAAATATTCTCCGTAATCCTCCCTAGAAGCAGATTGAATAACACCTTCGTGGGTTCTGCCCAGCACTGCACAAACACAGCCACTGTGACACATGGGCTGAGTTCCAGCTAATACTCACTGACAAAATCAATCACCCTCTTCCCTGATGCACACACACCTTGCTGAATATAGCTTTGTTTTTCCTAGTATGATTAGGGAAAACAGTTGTTCAAGTAAGGTGCTTCATTAAAAAATTAGTGTTCGCTTGTTCTTTCTTGCTTCCTCCTTCATTTTATTAAGTGCTCATGAACTCACCATGAGAACTAGCAGTTTTTCTTAGAGCATGAAAATAATTAGAAAACTGCCAAGTATACATTAGGTTGTGAGGACAAAGAAATGCCAAATTCAAGTATTAATGACATTCTGTGTCACAAAGAAAGTAAAGGGAAGGAATGATACTAAAGTAGTTTTTCTGTACCTATTAACTTTTTAAATTATTTTATTTTTGAGAGAGTCAGAGAGCCAGAGAAAGGCAGAGAGAAAGAGACACAGACAGAAAGAGAGAAAGAGAATGGTTGTGCCAGGGTCTTTCTGCTGCTGTGAATGAACTGCAGATGTGTGCTCCCCATTTGGTCATGTGCAACATTGTACACTTATTCACTGTGCATCTGGCTAAGTGGGACCTGGAGATTTGAACTTGCATTCTTAGGCTTCACAGGCAAGCCACTTAACCACGAAACCAACTATCCATCCCACTATTAAGTTTTCAAAAGCTAAACATTCTCTCGGAAAATTGTGCTATACTTTTTCCATAAACAATGATAGAAAAACAAAATCTTTACATTAGAGATTCTGGCCTCCAAGGCATCAAAACTTGTTTTTCAGTATTTTAATCATAATTTAATTTCTTGAATCCCAATGTTGATCCTTTTTCAAAATTCTAAAACTGATTTGAATTATATTTCTTAGTCTCTGCATGTCTTAGTCTTATTTCATAGAAATGGAAAAAAAAAAAAAAACATGTTCTAAGTAAGATTTTACAATGCTACGGCACATCATTTTCTCCAAGCATGGCTGTCAGCCTTTAACCAATGTTGTTACTTCATTCATATTGACTCTTTATTATTAGTGCTGCCCTTGGATGAGAGTCTGTTCTTTTCCAAAGAACATGTCCTAATTCTTTTCTTTGTTAAGACATTTTCTATTATAGTAGATGACAGTTTGTGATTTCACCACACACTTGGCAGATAGCCTTATCCCTCATAATGATTGCATCAACAGCAGCAATGAATATCAATGCTAACAATGCACCTCTCCAGGCTCCTTCCCAGGCAGATGGATCTGGCCTCACTGAATAGCATTCATTACAGCCATGCACCAAGATAATAATACACCAAAGCAAACTATGCCAGCCTTTCTCTTTTACCAGTTGCTTCCTGGGTCTTGTTCAAATGGAAACTGAAACTCCCTGAATAAGTTTACTCATCATTAGAAATTATGAAAATTCATGAAAATCTACAAAACAATTTTTGACCTTTGTTTTAGATAGAAAAAAGACCAATTCATAGTACATATATAGTTTTAGTTTCGCTATCTTTCATTTGTTAAGAACTACAGAGCAGACAAGGCAGTTTTCTATGAACAAAGCAATGGCACACAGAATATTTTAACATCAGGAAACATTTCTATCTACAACTCTAAGGTAATAACATGGTCAGTACATGGAGTTCAGAATCACAAAATTGTAATTCAAAGAGAGTTCCAAATAGCTATACCAATAAAAAATTATATTATTTAAATGGATAAATGAGGGGTGCCCCATGAAAGTAAGGTACAAAACTCCATGCTTAAGATTCACCTCAAGGTACCACTTTCAGCACAAAAATCCCTTCATCACCACTTGAAAGAGATAATGTCAGAGTTGTGAATTAATGAAATAAGCAACCAAAATTAAGAAATATTACATTTTAAGGATACCCATATCTCTTCCTTTAACTATTGTTCTTGTGTATATCACAATATAATTGTGTAAAATATAATATAAAGTTCAATTGTAGTTGGGTGTGGTGGCACACACCTTTAATCCCAGCACTCGGGAGGCAGAGGTAGGAGGATCACTGTGAGTTTGAGACCATCCTGAGACTATATAGTGAATTCCAGGTCAGTCTGGCTACAGTGAGACCCTACCTCAAAAAAAAACCAAAAAAATTCAATTGTATATGTTTGTCTGTATGTGTATGGGTGTGCTTGGGTCTCTTGCGACTCCAGAAAGCGCCAGACGATTGTGCTGCTATGAATATTTGGCTCTATGTGGCACAACACTCAGGTAGGAAGGACAATTGCTGCTGCTCAGTTCCAAGACACTCAGTATCTAAGATGGAACATGGGAGCTGGATGAGGTGGCACATAGTGCAATCTCAGCTCTCAGGTACTAAAGAATCAGTTCAATGTCAGCCTCCACTGCATAGGGATTCAAGGCCAAGCTGAGCTAAATATGATCCTGTCTCAAAAAGCCACGTCCAACTAACCAACCATCCAACCAACCAACCAACTGCCCAACCAAACCAACAAACTAACACACATATGGCAAATAGGAAATAATCCCAGTAAGACATAGAATTGTTGAAGCAATCCAAAATCAAACTGAGACTCAAAAATATCATAGAAGCTGTAAATTTTTGTGGAAAACAGCTGGAGCTCCTAATCAATCAACACTATAAACATTGAAGGCCCATATTTTTATAGATATCAGTTCAGAGTATACCATTTGGTGCCATTTCATTTACATATTTCCATATAAGTTAGAGATATAAGTGGAGATGTAAATCCCTCTTAGAAGGCTTACCAAAGCTTCAATTGATTCTCTAATACAATGATATGAATTAACTAATATTCTGATAATAACTTTTATTCCATATTTCATAAGAAGTATAATATTATTATGACAAAGTTTATACCTCAATTATTGAGAAAATTAATTTTTGAGTTATTACTTAAAAATTTATGAAAGCTAATTCATTGGCAAATGTAACAGTGCATAACCAGTCTATTCCATTCTTAGTTAATGTTTTATATTGACTATGCATTCAAACTTGTTATTGACATCTGCCTTTCATATCAATTAATTTATTAAAGATAGAACATTTTCCTATCTTAGTTTTGTGTATTTTTAAAATGTATTTATTATTTGTGTGTGTGTATGGTATGTGTATTTGTGTATGGGTGTGCCATACACAAACTTGCTAGTGCAAGAAATGTCACATGCTTGTACCATTATTTACATCTGACTTTATGTGGGTGCTGGGAAATTGAATCAAGGCCAACAAGCTTTGCAAGCAAGCACCTTTTACATCTGAGCCATCTCCCCAGCCCTACTTGGGTCATCTTACCAGTATATCCATACTCTTGATTCCCCATTAGCCCCTGGTAACAAATTTCTACCCTCCGTGACTTCTAATTTAACTTTTTGAGAGACCAAATATATGTGAAATCATGTGATATTTGCTTTTCTGAGCTTGAGTAGTTCCCTTAATATAATATCCTCCTGAATCATCCATGTTCTGGCATGTGATAATGTTTCTTTCTTTTTAAAGGCTCAATAGTATGTCATTGTATATATGCACCATGTTTTGTTTAGCTGTTCATCAGTTGATAGCTTTCAGGATATCTCCATATATTAGCTATAGAGAACACTACTAAAATAAACATGGAGTGCACATACATAAGATGCTAGGTTCTTTTTCTTTGGATATACATCCAGGAGAATGGTTGAATCATATTGTAGCTCTTCTTTTAATCCATAACTTTCTGGAAAAAAATGGCATTTTTATTAGTAATGTACACATTGTGTATACAGCCATGTTGGTACCAACATTAACCTCCTCCCTGTCCTTCCCCCTCTGCAGGGACCCCTCCTCACTGGGGACTGTGGGCAGTGCATTGTGGGGTTAGCCATCAGTTATGGGTAAGAGGCAATGCCTTTGTTTATTTTTATTTATTTATTTTTATTTGTGAGTGACAGGCAGAGAAGGAACGAGATAGAGAGAGAAAGAATGGGCACCTCAGGGCCTCCACCGATGGCAGATGAACTCCTGACGCATACAACCTCTTGTGCATCTGGCTTACATAGGTCCTGGAGAATTGAATTGGGATTCTTTGGCTTTGTAGGCAAATTCCCTAACCACTAAGCCATCTCTCCACCCCCAGAGGCAATGTCTTTGTGTATAATGTTCCAATATGTGGCTCTAACAATCTCTCCATCCCCTCTTCTGCAAATTTTCCTGAGCCATGATGTATTCTTTTTAGTTCTACTTCAGTGATGAGGTCTTGAGAGCCTCTGTGTCTCTGGTTATCTGGTTTGGTAGGAGTTGAGTGTTCTCTGTGTTTATCTCCTTCAACCTTGTGCAGGTACCAGGTTCACCAAGAAAGCAGCACTCTTGCTCATTTCCCTAATTACTCTTCATTTCAATTGGGGCCCTGGTGAGGTGCAATGGGCTGATTCTCTCTTCAGGATCTGAGTCATCTGAAAAAGAGAAGCAAATTCTCCAACACAGTGAAGTCAGCACCAGATAAATGGGATAACCATTGTTATTTTAGAGAGAATTTAATAGGCATAGGCCCTCTTATAGCCCATGATTGGTGGGAGCTTGATAATGGAAAGCATACTCACTTTTGGATGTGGTTCTGACTTGTTTCCCAGCTCTAGCTATGGGTTCCGTTCCACTAATCATATCAGTTAGCCAAATCAATAGCAGTTCTCATCCATGGAAGTATGCCACCATTGCACTTATGTGAGCATCACGTCAGGTTGTTTGCTGCTGAGCAGCATACACCATGAGTTGCTTTGGACATATGATGGTCATTTTCCCCCAGTTGCTCTTGTAGCACCTTCTGGCACTAGATGAGCTAACTGTCTGGGGACTGACTCTCTTCCAGATTCCCACAAGGTCACCCCATATTCTGTACCAACAGCATATGGTGTCATGAATGGGATTTTTGGGACATCGTGGTCTTTCAGCATGGACAATGGACTTCATGGTCTTTCAGTGTAGACACATGGGCTTGTTTCACATGATAACTTGAAAAAAGAGGTGTCAACTTTCATGCCAGTTTAAAACCTGTTCTTGCTTATTATTCTTATTCAGTTAAGATTTATTCTATGGCTGGAGAGATGGCTTAGCAGTTAAGCACTTGCCTGTGAAGCCTAAGGACCCCAGTTCGAGGCTCGGTTCCCCAGGTCCCACGTTAACCAGATGCACAAGGGGGCGCACGTGTCTGGAGTTCGTTTGCAGAGGCTGGAAGCCCTGGCGTGCCCATTTTCTCTCTCTCCCTCTACCTGTCTTTCTCTCTGTGTCTGTCGCTCTCAAATAAATAAATAAAAAATTTTAAAAAAATTTAAAAAAAGATTTATTCTAAGGACCACAGGCAAGTGCATTCCAAGATGTACGTCTGCCCCAAATTGAAAGCCCAGACAGATATTCTGATGTGTGATAAGCAGTAATTCAATCAGCATGAGCTTGGTGCAAATAAACAAATAAGACACTGTATCTCTTTGTAAAAATTAGTTTAATATTAATCAACACATTAAGTGTTTAGAGAATAATAATGCTTGAGTCATAAAGAGAAAACCCAAGCCAAACTGAAACTGCAAGCTCAAACAAACAAACAAAAACAACAAGAAAAAAAAAAACAGGTATGGAACTTTATAGCAGATAAAAGATTTCCCCTTATCTATAGGATAAAAAGAGTAGAGATACACTTTTTTTTTAATTTTATTTTTTTAATTTTTTTTTTAGAATGCCTGCTTTCCTACTGGGTGAAGTGTTGAGGAAATGAGAATTAAAGTTCACACTATTATATAGAGGGTTCTTTCTCTTAGCCATATAAATATGTGGGTCTGATAACTTAAGAAGTAAGAGGAAATATTAAACATAAACCAGAAAAGAATGCTTTACTTAATGTTTGAAAAAAAAAAAAAAACACAGAAGAAATCAGAATATCTGTAAGTGTTCTGTGCATAAAAGCCACTGTGAAAGATGATCCTTAGAGAAGGAGGAAGCTTAGAATGGAAGAACCAAAGGTCAAAGTTAGAACTGTCCTTTAGATGCAAAAAGAAAATTTCCTGAACATCACATGATTAAAATTCACTGTGGGG
The DNA here is from genome assembly GCF_020740685.1 of Jaculus jaculus. NCBI lineage: Eukaryota > Metazoa > Chordata > Mammalia > Rodentia > Dipodidae > Jaculus > Jaculus jaculus. The sequence goes on from NC_059110.1 coordinate 66,028,940, forward strand.
ATACTTTTAATGAATACCCAAGTCCTAGAAATCTCAGAGTGAATACGCTTAATTGTGCTTCACAATCTCTGTTTTTTTTTTCTATGTGCTGAGCCCATCCAGTCAACCAAGAAGTTTTATAACTGAGAACTTATATCTGACCACATCTGAGTTAGGACATCTCCCCATGACTTTGTATAGGAAAAGGCAGTGTCCTGATGGAGTCTTCTAGAGTACTTTCTCACTGTTCATGCTGTATGAAGTAGAGGTCAGTGGGCATGAGTGGAGAAGTGTAGGGAATGTGCACTGAAGTAGCCCTTCTGTGTGGCTTTTCATTGCCTAACTTTCACTGGCATGTAATTACTCATAACTGATGGAGAGTCACACAGGTTTCTCAAAATGCTTGTCATGTATATAATTTTCAAGAAGCAATAGGAGATATTTGAGATTATAGGAGACAGGAAAAACTACATTTTACACATGGCTGACTACCTAATCTTTTGGCCTTGTTTAGGAAATGAAGAATTCCTTAGGTAGCTAAAGTTTTTCCAAAAATAAGAACATTAAAATGGACCTTGGACATACACAGTACATACTTCTTTATTTGCTATATTGGTTCTAACAATCCTTGGGGACAAAAAATAATGACCTCTTTCTTCATTTGTATAACTGAGTTCAAGGAGACTTTATGTAGCCTTTTGTATTTATGCACTGAAAAGAAGTAGTCGATACCCATGATCTTCTGATTCCAAACTTTTCCAAAATGTGCGAAGGGACTCTAGATTAAAATAAAGATATTTTTCAATTCTACAGTCCTGCCAAGGATTAGTTTTAAAATACATATTTAACACTACACAGTAATTTGTATGATCAATATTTCTACATAAGAGGACTCTGTTGTTAGTTCAAAGAATTAGTGGGATCTTGCAACTGTACATTCAATATATTTAGCATCAAATATAAGAGGTTGATCAGACAAACATATATAAAGCTATCTGATATCACAGAGGTATGTGTTGCTGTTCACACCAGTGATGTTATATCCACTAATGTTGCTATATCACCACAGCAAGAGTGAGTCAGCTACTTAAAATGTTTTATTGTATAATATTTTCACCTTAGGTACTGTCTTTAGAAGCTAAGCCCCTGTGGCTCAACTCAGTTTGGTTTTCTGTAGCAATACTTTTGAATGTATCTGCACAATATTAGTTCTATATGATGTTAATTAAACAGGTGATCACATCCCACATTTAATAAAATAACTTTCAGGCTTAAGTTTAATATCAAGGGACCTAACTGATCCCTTAAAATTTGAGTATGCCACTAAATTAGTATTGCTGATGGGTTATGCTTGAATCCTAAATGTCACCCACAAGCTGATGTTTTGAATGACCATTTTCAGCTAGCAGCAGTATTTTGGAGGATGTGGAACCTTTAGAAGTTGCTGACTATTGGTTGAAATAGGTCACTAGGGGTGCACATTTGAAGGCTATATCTGTCCCCTGGTTCCTTGCACACTCTGCTTCCTGGTCTCCTATTATGGGAACAGCCATTGTCATATGCTGGTTCTGCTAGGACTTGAGCTGTTTGGCCATGCCTGCTCTGCCAGATAGGCTAAATGCTTAGACTCTTTCCACCCAAATATGTATCTCCTCATTTATTTTTTCAGGCATTGTGGTCATATGACATTAAATAAGTTAATACTAAGAGACAAGTAATAACAGTTTTTGTTTCTATTTGTGAATAGATTGACATTTGTGAGTACAGGCAGAAAAAAAAAAATCTACTGTGAAACTATCAGGATGTGCCAAAGTATAGTGTGCTTGTCAACGTGTTTTGGAATACCTATGTGCACACACATAAGCATACATGTATATAAAATTTTTATAGTAACATGTATAAAAATACACTTTCTCACAATGAAAACAAAAGCTCTACTATTGTCAAGGGGAAATAGATTTGATTCATATGACCAAAAGCACAGAATAAAAATATCAGGAGACTTACCTAGAGGTTTCTATAAGTACTGATTTGATACAAAGTAGTCGATTGCAAAATGACTTGAAATTGGAAAGTTTCTTCTAGCCTCTTGTCAACTTAGGTCAAAAGTCACCACATGGGAGGCAAGAGGAACCTCAGAATGTGTAAAAACGAACCATATCCCCTGACATCCCCACCATCTAATCCCATCAAAACCCAGAGAGGAGTCTATGTCTATAATAGAGGGTTACCTAACTCCTAGCTTTTCTACAGAATTTCTTAAATCAGGGTGAACCAAAGAGAAGGATATGTCAGTAATCAATAATCAAGAAATAAACAATGGGTAGTGTGCTTTTTCTTTTGAAGCCATTTGCTTTGCCCATCTTTAGGTTCTCATGACATAGTCTGGCTACCATGGAATTGAGCACACTCACTTGTCCTACAGGAGAGTTAGTGGAAAGAATGGCTGTAGCATTGACTATACCTGGTTGTTATTAGTGGCATTATGGATACTGGCTAAAAGTGAACATTAATCATCATAGAGATTTCTTTCAAGGAATTTTGCCATAACAATATTGGATTCTATCTTCTTTATGAATCTTGGAGGGAAGTAAGGCAATGTATTTCCCATCTATTTTTAATAATTAGGGTGTATTTGGTAAAATCCAATGAAAGAATCCCAGGCACCCATGGAAATTTCTGAGTAAGAATGGCTTCTAAACACATTGATATTCTTTCTCCACTGAAAGCCTGTACTGTTCCTTTGTGGATGAGATTATGGTTTGTGGGGCAAGTGTTCAAGAAAAGGGAGAATACAAAATTACACACAACATGAGCATTGAGACACCACTTTAATAGAAATCCAGTATCTTTCATCAAAGGGAGTAATACCATAGTAACATGATTATGAAATTCATGCAGGTACAATCCAGAGTCATGTAATAATTTCTCCTTAAATTATATCACAATTCAAAAGGTAGTTTGATATTATGTGGGTATGCGTGTTCAGAACCAGGGAATTTAAGCTTCATATTTCTTAGAGAAGAGAAACATGCTATCACTGACTTCCAGAGGAAATATGGATTTCTGAATGAAGATAAAGGGAAGTATATTTGGGTAACATTCAATAATTTTCATCTGCTCTCATGCATCTGTAAGATCAAAACTGTATGCCTGGCACATAGCCATGTGCATGCCCACACTTTTGCTTGGGGATGCATTACTTGGGTTGCTAGCAAAGAGAAGTAGTCAATACTTTTAACGATTCAAAATCACCTTAATAATAGAGAAGAACTATAGGCAGCAGCTAGCGGAGAATGATCTCTAGATTACATGATGCTTGTTCATGAAGGAATCTTCCTTTCCTTTCATTTTGGGGTTTGGTTATGTGCATGGCTGACTAGGAAGGGGATTAGGTGGCTCACATAAGCAATTATGTCTAACAGTGCCATGTGATTAGAGGGCTGATGCCAAAAACAACACACACACACACACACACACACAAAGATTTTCTTTATATATCTGTCATAGTTAGTAAAGACAAAGCAAACCTTCATATTAGTCACTTATCAGGAGTTAAAAAATAGAGGCTAGATATGTTAGCAGACAGTTGTCATCCCAGCACTCAGGAAACTGAAATAGTAGTGAGAATGCTGGGCCAGCCTGGGATACATGGTAAAACCCTGTCACAAATAAACAAAAAACAGAAACTAATTGAGTTTCAGAGAATCACATATTTTAAAACCACAAAGACCTAGAAGAATCATCTGATCAAATCACTAATAATGAGATTCTGATGAGATCAGACATGTTCCAGGTGGTGTGGCAGGGGCACAAATGAGCTGCTGATATGCAAGTGAGATGACTGGTTCATATTTTCCTATGATTTCCTGTGTGTGCATGCAAAGTGAGATGAATCTTCAAAGGCTACACTTATCTCTGGTTCTTTTTTATTTCTTTGTTTTGTGTGTGTGTGTGTGTGTGTGTGTGTGTGTGTGTGTGTGTAGCTCAGATGATAATGTGGAGTGTTAATCTTTGCCTTCCACCTTCTTTGAATAATGGAATCTTCTTTGCTGCTAGGTTTTGTTCCTGTTTTAGTCTGATCTTTCCTTTATGTCTTCCCCGTCTCTCCCTTTTGAAATGGAAATATTTACTCTGTGCCATTGTATATTGGAATTATTTAACTTGGTTTTTTTTTTTTTTGATGTTATATGGATCATGGTTAAGAGGACACTTTGGACTTTGGACCTTTGGGTCTAGTTAAGACTGTGGAGTATTTTGAAGTTGGACTGAGATAATTTTGCATCATGAGATGGCCATGAGCTTATGGGGGCAAGGGAGGTACATAATGATTTGAATGCAAAGTGTTCTCCAGAAAGTCATATGTTTGAATACTTAGATCTCCCACTGGTAGAAGTATTTGGAAAGGTCTTGAACCCTTTAGGAGGTAGATCTCTAGGGAAAAAGTAGCTCACTGGGAATGGTCCTTCCAATTCCACTTTCTGTTTATCCTCTCTACTTCTGACTGTATTGCAAAGTGAGCAGCAGCCTCCTGCACCTGCTGCCATGCTTTCCCTACCATAATGGACTGTGTCTCCCTGTACTGTAAGACAAAATTAAGTCTTCCTTCCTTAAGCCTTTGCTTGTCAGGTATTTGTTCCCAGCTAAGTGAAGATAATTCATTCTCTCAGATATTTTTGTAATAGTGATGCAAATGTATTTAACTCTTTCCTGGAGTTTAAGTCCTTAAGATCCAGACCAGCACCATGCTCTTTAGAGGTGGGCCTGGCATTTTATTCTACTAGATTGTGGGGCTGTGGAGATTGACCTTGTATCTGGGTCCATAAAGGCGTCCAGTTCCTGGCCTGGCAAACTGGTGTGGTGTAGAATCTATTGCAAAATCATATACTTACCTCACCATCCTCCCCTGTGATAGTATCTCTCTCTGGAGTCTGATGCCCAGCCTTGCTAGAGAAGGACAACACTAACATTCTCCACATTTAGGTTCTTCCTCTCCTGGTCATTGCATCTTTTAAAATTACTTTGTCATGCCAAGTTATTTCAAGACACTTTTCCCTAGTCTTAGTTCCTCAGCTTTTAAGAAGAAAATTTTGTGCAGAGATGGGTAACTTGTCCAAATTGTAGATTCTGCAAGGGAATGGGCACTGAAAAGTTCCTTTTATGATCTAGCCTTACTCTGCAGAGTCTCTGGTCATAGTCACCCTCTCCTTCATGATATAGAGAGGCAACTGGTAAATGTAAATTTCTTATGACAGACTTCTCTGCTGTCACAGATTCCCTATGCTTGAGTTTTTAAAAATAATCAGTGTACTAATAAAACTTATTTCATGGCAGAATATCCTGGTCTTCTATAAGTTTTAACCACTATTATTATTTGTTGAGGCTGGAGAGTTTTCCTTTGCTGCCCAGGCTGATCTCAAATTAGTAGACTCAGTCCTCCAGGTAGTTTGGATTCAGCATTATTCCACCATGCCATACCTGATTGAGTTGACATTATTACTTAGCACTTAGGTTGTATCCATTGCTTTTTGAAATCCATTCACCATAATGGTAAATTTTCAAGGAGTGATATGTTTATACACATCTTTAGTTTTTCCCTAAAAATATGAATGTATGTATGGAATTTCTTAGGTCATTTTTTTTAATTAAACTTACGGTTTTGATGCAATATAAAGACAGCCCCTTGTGTATTTTTGCTTGTGTGTATGTGTGTGGGGGGGTATTGTGTGGTGCTCCATATGCTCACATGTGAAGAGGGTGCTCATCTATGGCAGCTGGAGAGGAACATTGGATATCCTGCTTCATCACTCTTACACCTTGTTTTATTTTAAGTAGAATCACTGTTTTATTCTATAATTTGTGGAGCTCTGATGATTCTTGGGTCTCTTCTCCCCTGTGGGACTTGGATTACATGCATGTATGGCCATGTCCCATTGTTTACGCACAATATGGAAGTTCAAACTCTAGTGGTCTCAGGACCCCTTAGGCCTTCATGCTGGCACAGGAAGTTCATTTAATGGCTGAGCCATCTCTCTAGCCCTATAACCCTTTTTTGTTGTAAACACAGGTGGTCTTCTATAAACTCTACTCATAGAGAAAGCTCTTCTTGGTTATCTGCCACTACTTCAATATGCAGCCATTCCTCAGTAAGTGTGGAACAAACTCAAGGATCCCTTCTGTGCTTCTTAACCCACTTTCATAGTTTGCTTTCTTTCTTGCTCTGAAAAGCCTGGGGTTTTCTTGTGATCCACAGGGATCAGAAAAAAAAAAAATAGAAGAGAAGGAAATAAATATAGACTAGAAAGGAGAGCCAATGAAGAAGGAACAACTTTTCATGATATTAATCCTAGAATCAAAGCAACCTTCATTATGAATGCAAAAGGAAGACATAAGGTGAGAATTACTGGAGGGATAGCCAATAAAAGCCCCTGTGATTTCTCCCATCACTGCCAGAATTAAGAAGGGGAAATCAGAGGGATACAGTACAAGGAATGGTTGAAATGTCCCTTCTGCCCTGTCTGTGTGTTTCAATTTCAGCACATTTCTTTTTAGAAGGGTAAGCTGTCTTTAAAGCTCTACTAAGCTCTGAGGTAACATTTAAACAGCTTACACTGTGCCTTACTCACAAGCTAAGACAAATTAATAAACCATCCTTTTTCCAGCTATGCCATTCTCAGGAAGCATTTGCAATGTTGAATTGCTCAGCTAGGGTTCCCTGGGCACAACTGGACAACTCCTGGATCATAGGCACAGGCAACACAAGGCAGAGAGTTCAGCAGGACCCTATTGCACTCTGAGTGTATTTTTCCCTCTGGCCTTCTCACCTGCCTCAGTAAATGGGACCAAACCCATTCTCCATCCACTGGGCAGTAGGACAACAAGTCCCTTTATCCCAACCAGTCGTGTAGCTACAGGGACATGGCCTACCAGAATTTCAGAACCAGATGTAACTGAGTGAGATTTCATTAAATGTGAACCTCAGCACTGAAGCAGACCAAAAATGAACCCAACATGGCTCAGGGAAATCTTGCGGAAGAGGGGGCGGAAAGAATGTCAGAGTTACATGTTGGGTCATGATTTGCAGAGACATTTATCATACTAATAACTGGGGGCTAACTCCACAATGCACGACCCATTTTCATTAACAAGGAGGGTCTAATGGGAGGGGGTAGATCACAGATGAGCCTAAATAATGGTACCAAACTGCTTGTATTTACTGAAAAGAAAACTAATAAATTAAATTTTAAAAAAAAATGTGAGCCTCACTCCTAATCACTTGCACAGAGCCATGGTTTTCTTAAGGGTGAATGGAAGCAATTCTTGCTGTGGGTCTGTGCCTTGACTCTCTGTTAGTGTCACTGTATAGGGTCCATGCCATGACCAGGGTTTGGTATCTAATCTGCAGAGCCCTCTGTACAGGAACAGTACTGTTGAAGGATTATTTTCTGTGAGCATTTGTCTTTGCCACTGTCAAAATCATACCTTCAGCTACTAAAGTTTGTTAGCTCCAGTTTGATTTTACAGACAGGTCTTGAAAATAGTACAAAGAGAGCCTCCTTATCACACTCAAAAATTTCTCTTTGTACCCCTTACAATTTGCTAAAGCAAATCTGTCACATTCATTACTCTTTTATCATAGATGATATAATTTAGAGCTGATAGGAGCACTTGGGGAATAGATTACTTTCATAGAATTGGTTTAGTATGGTGATCATAAAAAAATGAGAGTTTAATATCAACAGAAAGACTGATGAAGATTATCTGCATTACTTCATAGATGGTTTCTTTTAACTTCTGTTTAGTAAGTCAAAGTGATGATCATGGCAGTGGACACCAGGGAACCTTTGCCTTGAGGGTCAGAATGATCAATGGACCATGGGACTGAGTGACAACTCACAGGCTACCATCCTTTGATGGGGAAGAGCCCATTGAAGACAGTGTCTGGAGCTTACAAGGCAATATAATCCCACCAAAAATTACAAATCCATCAGAAATGACCTCCAATGAGACTGTTTTAGATGAAATGCCTGAAAAATATTTCAAAATTGTCAAGAAAGTTTACTTTATTCTGCAAAGCTATCTATCCAAATTTATGGAGAAAGAAGGACATTTCACAACAAAACAGGCTAAAAGTACTTATGACAACTAAGCCAGTTCTACAGAAAATACTTGAAGGAATCCTTCATGCTGAAGAGAAAGCTAAGCACACACATGAGGAAATAGTAAAGAAGCACTTGAAAAAAAAAAGAATGATCAGAATAAATACATAACTTTCAAAAATAGCTCTTAATCTTAAGGGCCCTAGTGCCCCAACCAAAAGACACAGGCTTGCAAACTGGATTAAATATTAGGATCCTGCTGTTTATTGTCTCCAGGAAATGGTCTCAGGGTAAAATAATAGAAAATGGTATTTCAAGCAAATAAGCCTAGGAAACAAGCAGGGGTTGCTATTGTAAGCATCTGAGAATTGCTGAAGAAAGACCCCAGATTCAAACAGTATGTAAAAGCAAGAAGCGTTTATTCTACAGAAACTGCCAGCATGATGGGGTTGACCATTCATACAAAATGGCAACCCTATGAGCAGTTCCCAGGCTCCTTTAAGAATAACTGAGGAAGGTTTCGGTGGGCAATTAGTTCTAGAGTTTGATTGGCTAATTTGAACAAAGGATGCATTTCATTGGTTCTAAGATCTTCAAGCCTGGGTTTTAAGAGGAATTCCGAGTAAGTGATGTAACCCTTATTACGATTGGTCTATAATTACATCTGTACATCCTTGATTCATTGGGGTTGAGAGGCCTTGAATTTCCAGTAAGTGACTCAGCTTTTCTCTGGCCAGGACAGTCACTGATTAATGGCTCTTTGTTCTAATTTTAGGCCTAGCCTGGGAAGTGTTTTGCTGAAGCCTATCTTGGCATCAATTTAGTTCTTTCACTCCCCCACCCCACCTTGAGTACAGTCTCATCTCAAATCCTTGAGATGTTTACAGAGGTTGATATTGTTGCCTTAGGACCATTAGTTGTACTGTGGCTAAGCGTTCTTTAACAAGTTTGATTAATGCATTGATGATACATGGTCCACAAGTAAAAGCAAGCAACAGGAGAATAAGTGGGCCTGTCAGGGAGGAGATCAGGGTCATTAGCCAGGGGGACCAGTTGAATAGTGACTCATACTAGATATGATTTCTCTTGTCTAATTTTGGCCCTTTCTTTTAGTCTCTTCTGGACTATGGCCACACTATCCCTAATAACACCTCAATTGTTGACATAGAAACAGCATTGTTCTAAAACCTGACAGAGTCTCCCTTGCTGTAGGAAAAGTAAGTCTTATCCCCTTCTGTTTTGTAGTACCACCTCAGCCAGTGAATCCAGGGACCATTCTAAGTGACAGACTGACTTTTCTCATTGAGCAAGATAGAATCTATTAGGTTAGTCAAGGTCTGATAAATCTGGTCTGCTTTAATTAGGGTTGTAGTACCAGTACCAATCCCTGCAGCTATACCAGTCCCTATCAAAATTGTAAGAAGGATTGTTGATATTCCAAAATCACATTTCCATCTATAATGATGATATTCTAGGGTTTCTATATAATCATCAAAGGGGAGGTAGTAAACCTGAGGAAACAGGGTAACTAGGATACATAGTATTTTGAATGATCTGTTGGTGAATACAAGGAGTTAGTCCCATAGTGCATACAAACCAAGTTCCATTAGGGGGCACCAGATAGAAGTTACCAGAGTCTGCAGTAAGAGTGGGATGACAAAGATGTTTGAGTTGGGGAAAGTTATCCAGTTTTCCTCCTGCACCTAGTACACATAGTCCTTTCCCAGTGACAGATTGTAGGGTAAGGACTGGAGACTTTCCCCATGAATATCATTGTGGGATCTCATTGGGGTTGACAGAATTCCTATAGTGGCCCAACCAGTATAGTAAGGGAGTCGTGGGTCTAAGCAAAGCCAATAGTCCTCCCTAGTGAGGTGAGTAGTGGAGTTGAGGAATCCCTAGATGAACTTGAGTAACTGTAGCTTAAATGCCAGGGAAGCATCAGAAACTTTTGGAGGTGGCATTGCCAAGGGCATATTGATGCTCCTGGCAAAAGAACCCTCAAGGGCTGTGGTGTTAGGGGAGGTTAGGCCAAGATAGGATGTGGTCCAACAGGTACTGCAGTGGCCTGGATGGTCTCTAATAGTTGGACATGAAGTCATAGGGTGAACAATGTCCCTGGGTCCTTTCCTGATATGTATAACCTTAATCTCCAGTTTTAACCAAGTTCCCATTTAGTGGCAATTTTCCTCTTATCAGTAAATTTAATCAGTAGCTGATTACATCTTTGGAACTGGTAGCAAGAGATTGGTTCCATGATTCTAGTAACAGTGATGTGATCTGTCTTTATAGGAGGGTGGGCAATAGATGGTTCCCATGGATTCACATCTCCATGTGCCACAGTAATATGATTCTGGGTCACCACAATTAGCTTGTTGCTCAGGGTTTCTATTGTGACTGGGGCATACATAGAATACCTGTCCTTTCATATTAGTTCAGGTATCAGGTAAGTTATATCCATTGGCTGAGGAGGGACTGAGTTCCCCATCATCATCTATGTATGCTTAATCCCAGGAGTTTCCCACTAAATCACATAAATCAGATATCAAATCAGGAAACCAGGTTCCAGGAGGTACTAAATGGGAAGTAGAGATGACTATTTTCCCTGTGTCCATATTAGTGAACATCCATGTGAGATTGTATGGGTGATGTGAGTTTGCAACTATAGAGATTACTAAGCAACAAGAGATTATCATCATATGAAGAGATTTAGCCATCATTAAGTCTTAGTTTCTAGCTTATGAATCCTTAGTTTGAGTGGGTCTCATGGATGTGCAACAGCATGCCACAGTCCAGGATCTTCTTCAAGGTTGCAGTCATCCAGGTTGTTTGCCTGTAGGTTGATAGGTATCCTGTGAGAGTGGTGTATCCAGGCAGGAACTCCATCCACTTTGATTGCAGTTGGAGTGGTCAGGATCACAGTGTAGGGTCCTTTCCAGCCAGGTTCAAGGGTCTTTCTCTGTTGTCTGGTGATGATCACTAGATCTCCTGGCTTGAATCTGTGGGGTGTGATTGAAGGTGTCTTCTCATAAATAGCCTGTAGCTGAGGCCAGATTTGATCTTGTACCTGGAATAAAGCTTATATGGAGGGGGAATCTCTTATCAAATTCAGTTAACATTTCTGCTTTTATGTTACATAACAAGGGTGGGGGTCTCACATACACGATTTCAAAGGGACTTTTCAAAGGGCAAAGGGAAGAAGAGATATACAGTCACTTCCAGTTTCAAGGGTTAATTTAGTTAGAGTCTCCTTTAAGGTCCAATTAATTCTTTCTACCTGTCCTGAACTCTGGGGATGATACACACAATGAAGCTTCCTATTGGTCCCCACAATTTTAACTATAGCCTGGGTTACCTGCAAGATGAAGGCTGGCCTGTTGTCTGATCCCAAAAGAATGGGTAAACCATACCTTGGAATGATGTCATCTAATATTCTTTTAGCCACAGTTGAAGCTGTCTCATTCTTGGTTGGAAAGGCTTCAGTCTATCCTGAAAAGGTTTCTATAAACACTAGTAAATACCTGTACCCATACAAGCCAGGTTTTATTTCTGTACAGTCAAGTTCCCAATTTATTCCTGGCCAGGTCCCCCTTTCCCTAGTTCCTGATTGAGAAACTCTGCTTTCTGCATTTACTAGGCAGCAGGTATGGCATCAGGTTATGGCTTCTATTGCTTTTTTGTCTCAAGTCAAAAACTTTAAGGTGGGCCTGTCTAAGTAAGTCCTTAATCTTCTTTTGTGCTAGATGAGTACTCTGATGTGTTTGTCTGATGAGTTGGCTAGCAAATTCTGATGGGACGATAATCCTTCCATAAGCAGTCTTATACCATCCTTGTTCATAGGCTGCTGTGTAGGTCTCAATCCTTTGTAGTTCTGAACCAGTGTATTTAGGCATTTATATCAAGGTGGGTGCCACCACTGGAGGTAATTTTACCACTAGGATAGTAGCGAGTTGGAGGGCTGCCTCTCAAGCTGCCTTGTCAGCCTTGTTGTTCCTTTTGAAAATAAGATCCTCCCTTTTCTGGTGACCAGGGCAGTGCATGATTGCTATCTCTCTGGGGAGCCATTTAACCCACAAGAGGTCCAGAATGTCCTGTTTATTTTTAATGGTTTCTCCTTTTGCTGTCAATAATTCCTTTTCTTTATAAATGGTCCCATGAACATGCAGCATTGCAAAAGCATAATGGCTGTAATATAGATATTAAATTTCTTTCCTTGGCCTATCTGTAAGGACTTGGTCAGGGATATCAGTTCAGCTTTCTGGGCAGATGTACTTGGAAGGAGGGCTTCTGACCATACAGTTGTTTCTTCCATTGTCACTGTAATTCCTGTGTACTGGACACCATGCTTAAGGAAGCTGCTTCCATCTGTATACCAGGTCAGTTCTCTCCCTTTAAGGGGAATGTCTTTGAGATCTGATCAGGTCCCTTGTAAACTGCTCAAGATCTCCAAGCAGTCATGTATGGGACTGTACAGATCCTGGTCAAGAAATAGTGTTGTGGGATTGAGAGCCTGACTGATGACAAATTGAACCTGTGGGGAGTTGAGAAGAAGAGCCTGATAATGAGTCACTCTGGCATTAGCCACCTGTCAGGGGGCTGCTTTAGCATTCCTTCAATAGTGTGAGGAGTCACTCTCAGGGTTTGGCCCAAAGTCAGTTTATCTGAGTCTTTGATCAACAAAGTGGAGGCTGCTATTATTTGGAGGCATGGGGGCCATCCTGGTGCCACTGGGTCTAATTTATTTGATAGGTAAGCAATTGGCCTTTTCCAAGGGCCAACAGTTTGAGTCAATACACTTTTAGCTATGCCTTTGTTCTCATCAATGTAAAGATGGAAAGGTTTGTGGATGTCTGGCAAAGCTAATGCCAGGGCTTCAAGGCCAGCCTTTTTTTTTTTTTTTTTTTTTTTTGTAAGTGGAGAAAGGCCATTTCCCTTTCTGGGTTCCATCTAAGGGAATTTTCTTGTCCCCTCACGGCCTCATAGACAGGCTTGGCAATCTCTGCAAATCTGGGTATCCACAGTCTACAAAATCCCACCAACCCCAAAAACACACATACCTGTCACCAGGTTCTGGCATGGGGAATGTTGAGGATTGTTTCTTTGCCAGCTTGAGACAATAGGCATTGTCTCCCCTTGAGTATGTACCCAAGGTAAGTTACTTCCCTCTGGCAGACCTGTGCCTTTCTTTTTTTTTTTTTTTTTTTTAAATTTATTTATTTGAGAGCGACAGACGCAGAGAGAAAGACAGGTAGAGGGAGAGAGAGAGAATGGGCGTGCCAGGGCTTCCAGCCTCTGCAAACGAACTCCAGAAGCGTGCGCCCCCTTGTGCATCTCGCTAACGTGGGACCTGGGGAACCAAGCCTCGAACCGGGGTCCTTAGGCTTCACAGGCAAGCACTTAACCGCTAAGCCATCTCTCCAGCCCAGACCTGTGCCTTTCTTGCTGAAACTCAATACTCCATGTGGTTCAATTCTCTCAGCAAGGCTTCTGTAGCTGAGCAGCAGGCTTCTTCATCTGTGGTTGCTATGAGAAAGTTATCTACTTATTGTAAGAGGGTTATTTGGGGATGGGCCTAGCATTACTCACCTAGATCCTCATGGAGTGCCTCATCAAAGATGGTGGGTGAGTTTTTTAATCCTTGCAGCAGTCTAGTCCAAGTCCACTGTCCATTGAATCCACATTCTGGATCACTCCATTCAAAGGTTAGTAGAGGTTGACTGGCAGGAGCCAATGGCAGACTGAAGAATGCATCCTTGAGGTCCAGTACTGTGTACATATTGTGCTCAGATGACAGAGTGCTTAGCACAGTGTACAGGTTCAGCACCTTGGGGCGGATGTCTTCCACCCATTTATTAATTTTCCTCAGATCATGCACAAGCTGGTAGTCATTGGAGTGGGGCTTTTTTACTGGCAAGAGAGGAGTATTCCAGGGGGACTGACAAGGTACTAATATCCCTTGTTCCCAAAGTTGGTTTATGTGAGGTGTTATTCCCAGTTTGGCCTCTCGGTGGACTCAGATTGGGCTAGCATTAGCCCTCAGTTGGATTATGATTGGGGCCCACTGTTTGGCCAGCCTAGTCTGATTTCTTTCTGCCCATATACCCGGAATCCTTTCCCATAGTCCCCTCAGATATGGGCTTTAGGGGTGGCTTGGGATGGCGAGGTGTAGAGTTTATATTCTTTTTTTATATATCAAAGCTGCCTTTTATTGTATATTGTCTGATTTATTCTAACATCACAACTTTTAGTGTTTAAGGGTTAGCAAATAAAAACTAAAGTAATCTTAGTACAAAGAATTAATAAATTAAGGCAAAGACTAAAGATTCAAGAGATCTAAGACAACAAGACAAGCTATATCTAGGTCTAGGAATATCCAAGGAACTTTTTTTTTTTTGTTTTTTTTTTTTTTTTTTTTACTTCTTCTTGGGTTCCAGTGAACATTCAGCAAGCACTGCTTGGAGATCTTGAGCAGTTTACAAGGGACCTGATCAGATTTCAAAGACATTCCCCTTAAAGGGGGAGAACTGACCTGGTATACAGATGGAAGCAGCTTCCTTAAGCATGGTGTCCAGTACACAGGAATTGCAGTGACAATGGAAGAAACAACTGTATGGTCAGAAGCCCTCCTTCCAAGACAGGCCAGCAAAAATTGATGATTCATAATATAACTAAATATGACTTGTTTTATATCGAATAAAATGCAAATTTTAGAGATCCACTAAAATACATCTGTGAAAGATCCTAATAAAAATAAGTCATTCAATTCAAATTCAGAGACAGGTTACATTTGAATGCTAGTGCTTCAAGTCTGTGAGCAGTATCTATGTGTCTATGTAGCTAATTTTTTAAACTTCTTAGAAAACCTAATATAATATTATGTGCTTATAAGAAATAGCCTTCTTTTAAAATGTTATTCAAATGTTAACTATGAGCAGTAGTCCAAAAGAAACTACTTCAAGGGTTTAATAACCAGGTCATGCTAGCTATACACAGTTGCCATACAAGGCATACTTCATTCTAACACCACCATAAGCAATCACTGAACTTCAAGTTCCAGAGCTTCAACAATGTGTGCAGCTAAAGGGCGGTCCTTGGGGTCTTCATTAGTGCACACAGAGAAGAGTTCAGTCACTTTCTGTTAGGACTCATCCAGCTCTTCCATGTTGACAGGTGACTGGTTCCCAGAGCTGCATAGTATGCCTCATCATCAAAGTTACTTTCATCAAAAGTTGTATCTGTCCCTTCATCATCATCATCATCTGGAAGGTTAATGTGTGAAATACATAAAGTCATTATTTCCCAAAGAGTAAGGCCAAAAACAAATATATCTGCCTTGTCAGTTATAATCCCATCTTCCTCCAAAGCTTCCTTAGGTTTCCATGGCTCAGTACTAATATAATAGGCCTCAGGATCAGTCACAGGCATATTTTCATCCAGTTGTAGAGAGACTTCGACATCACAAATTTTAACTGTTTCAAAATCTTTAAAACCTTTAATTACAATATTTGAAGACTTTATGTCTCCATGAAGCAGCTTCTTTTCTTGGTGCAGATACTTTAGCCCTCTTGCCAAGCTCAGAACAACCTTTAAAATTAAAGCTGCTGGAAAAGGGTTGCCACTGTCTTTGTTTCACTCTTCTATTAAGTCACCCAGAGACTTTTCACCTCTGCACTCCATAGCAAGGCACAGACTACCATCACTGGCTTCAGTAAAAGTTCAATAACCTATAATGTTTGGATGATTAAGGTCTTTTTTTTTTTTAATCTTTGCTTCATCAGTTAGTCTCTTCGGATACATAGTTTGATAATAATCATTACATATAGGATTTATTTTTTTCACAACCCAAGGAGAATGAGACATACCTCTTAGAGATTTTCTCATGGGCAGGAGCTCTTCATAATCTCTCCTCTTTTCTCTGCTTAATCTCATAAAATCTCTCTAAACTTTTCATTAGGTAAACATTGAC
Source organism: Jaculus jaculus (assembly GCF_020740685.1). Classification (NCBI taxonomy): domain Eukaryota; kingdom Metazoa; phylum Chordata; class Mammalia; order Rodentia; family Dipodidae; genus Jaculus; species Jaculus jaculus. The sequence continues at coordinate 66,044,984 of NC_059110.1, forward strand.
CCCAGACCCAAAGCCAAGCTTCTGCATAAATGGAGAGGCAGGGATATTTACGTGTGGGGTTGAACCTAATACATAATATGGAGTTCTTTTTCTCAGATAGCTTGTTTGTTGTCTTGAAATTATTGCTGATTTCTTCCATGGTAGCCCTCACTATAGGTCCACAGCCAGCTGTGCCCTCCAAGAAAAGCCCCGAGGTGACAAACAGTCAGCCCAAGACTCCTTCAGCATCCTCAACCACAACTATGCCCCACCTATGGACACATACAGCTACAGCCGAGTTTATATACTTCCTGTAGTGACACAGTTAACACATGTATAGGTCCATTCTGGTTAAGAACCTGTACTCCCTCAGGGTTGAAATGGATTTGTGCCCCCATTTTAGTCAAAAGGTTTTGCCCCAAGAGTGGATATGGGCACCCAGGGATGACCATGAACGAATGGGTTACCTATCCCATTCTTAAGTCCACTTTTCTTTGGGTAGTCCACGAGTATTGATTTGTCCCAGTGGCCCCCTCGACCCATGTCCTTTTGGTGGACAAGGGTCCCATGGGCTGTTTCAGAATCAAATGTTGGACCCCAGTGTCCACTAAAAAATCTAATGGTTTTGCCAGGAAAGGTTACCCAGGGCTCATGGAGGGGGTGTAAGCCCTGATGCCTTCAGTCACTGAGTTCTCCTATCTCCAGAACTTTAGGACTCTTGTCTTTCTTTTGTGGACATTCATTTTTCCAATGTCCAATCTCTTTATAATAAGCACATTGGTCCTTTTGGAGACAGGGTCAGAATGGGCCTTCCCCTCTTGATTGGAAGATTGTTCTACCCCTGTTTTTCCCATAAGCCGTGTTCTTTAATTCCCTGTGTCAGAATTTCCTGTGGCAGCCAATAATTTGGCCAGGCCTCTAGTTTGTTCATCTTCTGGAGTCTCCCTGTTATTATAAACTTTTTCTGCTATTGCTACTAGCTCTGACATTTGCTTACCGGCAAAACTGTCCAGTCATTGGAGCTTTCTGTGAATGTCTGGCACCACCTGTTTGACAAAAGCCATATGCACAGAAGACTGGTTTTCTCTTTCTTCCTGGGTCCAAAGGCATATAGGTCTGGTAGGCTTCTAGTAGCCTCTCTACAAAGGCCCCTGGGCTTTCCTCCTTACCTTATTTAACTTGTCCTACCTTAGATAAATTTGAGGGCTTCCTAGCAGCTTCTCAGAGACACCCCTATTAGAATCTAGTGGTAGGCTTTGTGTCTCTCCTTACCTTCAAGGCTGTTTGGGTCCCAGTTAGGGTCGGCGAGGGAAAAATCCAAGTCTATGTTGGCCTGCATGACTGTGGATTGGCCGTTAGGTCCAGGAATTAGCTTGAAAGTGGTGGCTAGAATTCACTCTATTTCCTTTGTTGTAAAGAGAACCTGCAAAAGCTGCTGACGATCATCCCAAGTGGGCTGGTAAATTATCATTATAGAATCTCACAAGTCTAACAGGGCCAAGGGTTTCTCTGAAAATTTTGGATTCTGCATCTTCCAATTATACAGGTTACTGGTAGAAAAAGGAGTATGAGTCATGAACTTTTAGTTGTCCTGAATGTGGGGGAGGGGGGGGACTGTTGCTCGTAAAAGCAGTGCAACCACAGTGGAGTCTGCCTGTCTCGCAGCATGTTTCCTCCTTTTTCCCCAGGACTCTGATCCTGATCGGTAGCTCTTGCTCAGGGTACAGGCAGAGCAGGGGCAGATACATAGTGAGGTGGGTAGAGATCTTCCTTGGGGGCAGAGGAGGGCAAGACTGCTGGCTTATGATCCTCCAGTAGTTTTGGTTCCCTGATAGGCAGTATGGCTTGGGCTGGTGGCAAAAAGGGAGTTAACCAGGTAGGGGGCTTTCTACTAGAAATTGCCAAGCTGTAATTTATGGGATCTGGTCATGGTGTCCAGGATTCCCATACACAATACCTTCCACTTGGTAAATGGTAGGGAGATGAAAAGTACCTCCCTCTGGCCATCCTATGATGAAAGTTGGCCATTCATTTCTGCAAAAGATGGCTAGTTTTCCCGACCACACTGTCAGACCCAAATTCTCTGTCATGTGTTGGAAATCTTAGAATGTGACTGGGCTAGGTCCAAAAGGGAGGAATGAGTTGCCTGTCCCATAATACTTCACTATAATATTTTCTAGAAACCAGAAAAGGACAAACAGTACACAAATACACAGACACAAAAACAAATTTCCTGGGAAATGAAAAAGACACTCAAATGCTGCAGTTGATGGCCTATCTTCTGAATGGGCTCTTCTAGACAGGTGTGATCCATCTCCTTCTATCAACATGGAGTTTTCAGTCTCCACCAAGTCAGAGCTTTCCAGCTCCACCAGAAGGGGTTCTGGAGCGTTTTCAGGAACCCCTGACCCTGAAGTAATTAGTGGCTTGACACCCTTACCTCCCTGGGCCTCCAGATTGCATCCAGATGCCAGATTTTCTGAAAACAAAAAGAAGTAGACCAGAGACACACAAAGAGGCACCCAACTCACAGATCAGCAGTGAGATAAATAACCTCCCAGAAAGGCTCTCCAATTGATTCTGGGTGGTGCTCAGCAATCCTGGACAAGTCCCCAATTGTAAGGGTCACTGATTAATGGCCCTTCATTCTAATTTTAGGCCTAGCCTGGGAGGTGTTTTGCTGAAACCTATCATGGCATCAATTTAGGGGTTCTTTAACTATCCTAAGAACTAACAGGATAGACTTCAAATCAACATTAGTGAGGAAATATAAAGAAGATCAATTTATTTTCATTAAATGAACAGTTAAACAGAAGGACATTACAATCCTAAACATATATAAAACTAATATGGGGGCTCCCAATTTCATCAAACAAACACTATTAGACTTAAGATCACAGAAAACACCAAACACAATTGTAATAGCTGACTGCAATACCCCACTCTCACCAATTGACAGGTCATGCTGGTAAAAAAATAAGTAAAGAGATATCTGGAATAAATGACATCATGGAAAAAAGGACCTAACAGATATCTAGAGAACATTCCATCCAAATGCTGCAAAATACACATTTTTCTCTGCAGAACATGTATCATTCTAAAAAATATACCACATATTAGGGCACAAAGCAAATTATAACAAAACTGAAATAACTCCTTTTACTCTATTGGACCACAATGGGATTAAACTACACAACAGCAACAAGAAAAATGACAGCACATATAGAGATATGAATAAATGGAAGGTATGTCAAGAAATGGAAGATCTCAACAATCAGTCAATTAAGTTTAAAGAAGACTTGATCAAATGCAATAATGAACTACATGAAGCATCAAGAAAATCAGAATTTGCATTAAATTGTACATCAAAAAGATGGACACAATGTAAAATAACACATCAAAAAAACAAAAAACAATCCAATATAAATTATATTTAAAAGAAAACCTCTTTAGAATCCCTCAACAGTTACAAAACTGCAAAAATGGAACTCTCCAAAGTGCAACATAGGTAAAACTCTTAACAACAATACCAAAAAGAGTGTTAAAAGCAGCAAGAGAGCAACAATTCACTACAGACAAAGGCAATCCCATTAGAATTATATCATATTTTTCAATGGAAATCCTGAAAGCCATAAGGGTCTAGAAGGAATGGAACACTTCAGAGTGTGAAAAACTATGGCTTCCAACCCAAGCTACATTACCCAGCAAAAGTATACATCATAATAGATGGTGAAATAAAAAACTTTCCATGAAAAAAGTCAACTCTGATTATATGAACACAAAGCCAAACCTACAGAGAATACTTGAGGGAATGCTACACACAGAACAGTCAAACCACCAATCTCAATAGCCAAGAAGAAGAAGATGACAATAACCAAAATAGACCAGACTCAAAAGAGTACATAACACAAGAAAGCACCAAACCATATAAACCACCTCATTGTATCAGGGATTAATTCAAACCTCACAGTAATAGCCTTAAATATTAATAGTATTAACTCACCTATCAAAATACACAAGTTATCAGGATGTATCACAAAAAAACTGGATCAGGGCTGGAGAGATGGCTTAGTGGTTAAGCGCTTGCCTGTGAAGCCTAAGGACCCCGGTTCGAGGCTCGGTTCCCCAGGTCCTACGTTAGCCAGATGCACAAGGGGGCACATGCATCTGGAGTTCATTTGCAGAGGCTGGAAGCCCTGGCGTGCCCATTCTCTCTCTCTCTCCCTCTATCTGTCTTTCTCTCTGTGTCTGTTGCTCTCAAATAAATTAAAAAAAAAAACAAAAAACTGGATCATTCTATCTGCTGTCTTCAAGAAACCCACAAAACTACCTCCTCAGGGTAAAAGGGTTGCAAAATGATATTTAAAGCAAATGGGAATTAAATAAATAAAATCTATTTGAAAATAAAACTAAAATAAACACCAAGATTATTGTAGTCAGAGACTTTGGTACTCCACTATCATCAATAGATAATCCAAGCAGAAAGTCAACAGGGAAATAATAGAACTCAACAATATCATAGAACATCTAGATCTAATGTATATGTACAGAACTTTCAACTCAAACTCTACAGAATACACATTGTTCTCACCAAACCTTCTACAAAATTGACCATATATTAGGCCATAAAGCATGCGTTCATTGAATTAGCAAAATTGAAGTAATTTCCTGCATCATGTTAGATCACAATGATTTAAAGATAGAAATTAACAACAAAAGACACCCCAAAAACTGCACCAGCTCCTGGAGACTAAATAACACACATTCCAACAATTGTGTTTGTGGAAAAAAGATTCCTAGAATTGAATAATAATGAATACAAGACCTACCAAAATTTGAGGGGCAGTCATAAAGGGAAAATTCATAGCCCTAAATGCTTTCATTACAAAGAGAGAGAGAGATCCCAAATCAGTAATCTTACTGTCCACCTAAAGACACTGGAAAAACAGAAGAATTCAACCCAAGGAGCTCTATACAGAAAGAAATAATCAAGAATAGAACAGAAATTAATGAACTGGAAACTAAGCAAACAAGAAATCAATGAAACAAGAGCTGGTTCTTTGAAAAAGAAAAGTCTCTAATTAACAAAATCAGAAATTAAAAAGGAGAGATCAAAACAGACATCAATGAAATTGGAAGGGTTATCAGGACATACTTCTAAAACCTCTACTCCACAAAATTAAATAATCAGGAAGAAATGGATGGATTCCTAGACACATACCACCTACCAAAACTAAACTCAGAGCAGATTAATCTCCATGGAGATTGAAAAGATAATCAACCCCCCCTCAAAAAAGTCCAGGACAAAATGGTTTCTTAGCTGAATTCTCTCAAACCTTCATAAAGAACTGAAACCAATTTTTCTCAAACTGTTCTATATAATCAGAAACAAGGGTATTCTCCCCAAACCCTTTTATAAAGCTAGAATCACCTTCATACCAAAACCAGACAAAGGTGCAATAATGAAAATAAAAATATAGGCCTATATCCTTAATGAACTTAGACGAAAAGATCCTGAACAAAATCCTTGCAAACCAAATTCAACAACACATCAGAAGCATTATCCACCTTGATCAAGTATGCTTCATCCCATGGATGCAGTGATGGTTTAACATACAGAAATCAGCCAATGTAATACACCACATAAATAAGCTGAACCATAAGAACCTCATGATCATCTCAATTGATGTAGAGAAGGCCTTTGAGAAAATAAACTACCATTTCATGATCAAGACACTGGAAAAATGGGCATGGGGGGATTATATCTCAGCACAATAAAGGCTAAATAGGAAGCTCTTAAAGCCCAAGTAATGATTCATGGGGAAAAGAAAAACTCAAGGAGTTCCTTCTGAGATCAGGAACAAGACAGGGGTGCCCACTCTCACCACTGCTATTTAACATAGTACTAGAAGTACTAGCCCAAGCAATAAGACAGGAGAAATAAATAAAAGGGATTCAAACTGGAAAGGAAGTAGTTAAGTTAGCCCTATTTGTAGATGACATGATCCTATATATAACTGACCTGAAAGTCTCCATCTCAAAACTTCTAAAGGTGATAATTTCTTTCAGCAAAGTGGCAGGATACAAAATCAATGCACAAAAATCAGTAGCTTTTCTATATGCAAAAGACAAATATACAGAGAAAGTAATCAGTGAGGCTGCTCCATTTTTAATAGCAATAAAAAATGTGTTGGAATAACACTAATGAAGGATCTGAAAGACTTATATAATGAAATCATAAAAAAAAAACCTCAAGAAAGAAATAGAGGAGGACTTGGAAAGATGGAAAGACCTCCCATTCTCCTGTATAGGTACAATTAATTTTGTGAAAATGGTGATTGCACCAAAAACAATATACTGATTTAACACAATACCAATAAAAATACCAGCAGCATTCTTCACAGAGATTGAAAAACTGATCTCAAAATTCATATGGAATGGCAGAAGGCCTTGGATATCCAAACATATCCATATAAAGAAACACCTTTGACGGTATCATCATACCAGACATAAAGCTACATTAAAAAGCCATATTGACAAAAAACAGTATAGTACTGGAATAAAAACAGAAACATAGACCAATGGAGCAGAATTGAAGTCCCAGACCTTCGATCAAATAACTAAAGCTGCTTGTTCTTTCACAATGGTGCCAATAATGTAGACTGGAGAATAGACAGCATCTTCAACAAATGATGTTAGACAAATTGGATGAACATAGTAGAAAACTGAAATTAGACCCACTCATCTCTCCATACACAAAAATAAAGGCCAAATAGATTAAAGACCTCAATATAAGATGTGAAACTCTTCAACTACTGGAAGAAAAATAGGAGGCACTCTCCATGACATAGGACTGAGAAAAGACTTCCTGAACAAAACCCCAGTAGCCCAGGAAATTAAACAAGCACTCAACCAATGGGATCTTGTAAAGCTAAAAAGCTTTTGCATAGACAAATATACCATAAGCAGAGCCAATAGATTACCCAATGAATGGGAGAAAATCTTTTCAAAATATACCACTGACCTAAGCCTAATAGCTAGAATCTACAAAAAACTAAAAGAAACAAAAACTAAACAATAAAAAACACAAAGAATCTACTCCTCCAAAAATGGAGCAGAGAACTAAATGGGGAGTTCTCAGAGGAAGAATTGCAAATGGCTAACACACACTTAAGAAAATGTTCAACATCCTTAACCATTAGAGAATTGAAAATTAATACAAATAAGAGAATCTGCTTTACACCAGTAAGGGTAGCAAACATTAAAAAATCAAATGAAAACAAATGTTGGTAAGGATGTGGAGAAATAGGAACCCTTATTCCCTGTTGGTGGGAATATAATCTGGAACAACCACTGTGAAAATCAATATGGAGACTCCTGAAAAGGATTAATATAGAGTTACCAACAGACCCTGTTATTCCCTTAGTGGGCATTTACCCTAAAATCTTCACACCTCAATGTTGAGATATTTGCGCAATCATGTTTATAGATGCTTAATTTATAATAGCTAAAAACTGGAATGAACCAAGGTATGCATCACTGGAAGAATGGATAACCAAGATGTGGTATATATCTACACAATGAAATTCTACTCAGCAATAATAAAAAGAAAGCATTGAAATTTGTAGAAAAATGGTCAAAGTTGGAACATATCATTCTAAGTGAAGTCACACAATCACAGAAAGACAGCCATCATATGATGTCACTCATCTGCACTTCCTAATCTGGATCAGCACAAGTTGCTGACATAACTAAATAGTATCTTGAGGCTTGGACAATTGGAAGGGTAGGTCTTGGGGAAGGAGAAAGTGTGCTGGTACCATAGAATCCTATACCCTTTACTCTGGAAGTCTGATGAAATGGTGGAACCTTCAAGAGGACCTTAGGGGGAGCATCTGAATCTAATGGCCTTGGAGAGGATGAGATGAAATCTTACCTCAAATTTCTTCTTTTTATATTTCTTTTCTGTCTTTTTCTTTTTTTCTTTTCCCTTGCCACTGGCTTGTAATTCCATATACCAGGATGTGGTCTACATCACAATGAGATATTGATCAGAAAGACCTACTAAATCTCCCAAAACAAACAAGACAGACTTCCCTCAGAGCACTTGATTACCCATCAGAGGTCAATGGTGATACCCTACTACTAAATACACCATATGCTGTTGGCACAGACAATGGAGAGAGCTGGCTGGAATCCAGAGGAAAGCCAGCTCCCAGACAATTAGCGCATCTAGTGCTGAAAGGTGCTACATGAGCTACCAGGGGAAAGTGGTCAACATCTGTCCAAGCAACTCAAAATCTAAGTGACTCAGAAGGAAACAACCTGACATGATGCTCACACAAGTGAAATATGTCAAACAGCTATTGTGGGTAACCAACTGCTCTTGGACTTGCTAACAGATCTGCTCAGTTGAAAGGAAACCATATTTGGAACTGGGAAACAAGTCAGAATCATAACGAGATAATGATTCTGCTTTCCATTGTCAAGCTCCCACTAATCTTAAACTATAATTTTAATTCTCACCACCACTTTAATTCTCTTTAAATTGATAATGGTTATCTCATTTAACCTGCATTGACTTCATTCTCCATTGGAGAATCTGCTTCTCTTTTTCCATTGAAAGTCAAACCTGAGGAAATAAATGCCACAGTGCACTCCACTCCAGCCCCAGCTTAAACCACAGAGGAACTGGGGAAATGAAAAGGTGTGCTGCTTTTTTATTGAATGTGGTATCAGCACAAAGTTGATAGAGATAGACACTGAGGACACTCACCACATATCTAACCAGAAGTCCAGAGGCTCCTCAGTGCCCATCACTGAAGTAGACTTAAAATGTTCCCAGAATGGCTCAGGAAATTTTGTGGAAGAGGAGGCCAAAAGATTGTTAGAGCTACATGTTGGGACACTTTGTGCAAAGCCATTGCCTCTCCCCCCTGCCCATAATGTATGCCCCGCAATCCCCATAAGGTTTGTCTGCATCCCCAATGAGGTATTCTTCAGAAAAGGTAAAAATGAGAAAATGAGGAGGGAAAGGATGGTACCAACATGTGTTGTTTACATATAAAATAGGCCCATATCTAATATAAATATTGCCTAAATAAAAAATGTTAACTTCATAATATATATCAAATAATCTGTATCAAACACAAGAGTTAATATATCATACCAATGTCATTTTTATGATATAAACTTCACAGACTAGGTAAGGAAAATAGCTTGAAAGAAGTGAAATTTCATTTTAAATATTTGTTATTTGTGTCATGTTTTGTGTGATAAAACAAAAAAATCAATATCAGTTACTGAAAAAAAAAGTCTCCCAACTGAAAAAAGTCCAGGCCTGTTGGGCCTTGAAAGACCCAGGTGTGAGGTCTAATGGAACTTCCTGAGCCTAGCTAAAGTTTGGTGATCTGCCTCTGGCCAGGTATGACTCAGCAGGGTGCCAAATAGCCTCTGGCCTGCTACTTCCACGTAGGAGTTGGAATTCCCATGCACGTGCGCTTGGGACCAATCATCTCAAAAGTCGCGGTTGATTATTGGCCCTTACCTCTCCCCCCCGTCCTAAAATCTCCACCCTCATTTTTAACATTATATAAGTAACTGCTTGTAACAATAAAGCGAGTTCCTGCTTTAATGAGACTCCCAACTTGGTGGTGTGTTCCTTGTCTTTGACACTCATCCTCCTCCTCAACCCCTTGGGAGGAACCAGAGGGCCTGGTCCTTCCTCAGCACTATCCACCAGGGGAGTCTGGCATCTGGTACCCAACATGGAGCGATGGGAACCGGCAGACTAGTGTCCTGTGAGAGGCATTCGTTGAGGAGGTCAATCTGCGTGTGGGTGAGTGTACCCTCATAAGTCATAAGGCAGTCTTCATATTTAATGTGCTAAACTTTACTTCTATAACCTGTGCTTGTTTGTCAACATCTCTCTGTGTTCCCTTTCTCTTTCTTTTTATTTTTGGTTCACAGGCAAGCTGCATCCACAGCTTCTGTATTTCTTTTTTTTTTTTTTTCCGAGGTAGGGTTTCACTTTAACTCAGTCTGACCTGGAATTCACTATGTAGTCTCAGGGTGGCCTCAAACTCATGGTAATCCTCCTACCTCTGCCTCCCCAGTGCTGGGATTAAAGGCGTGCGCCACCATGCCCGGCTACAGCTTCTGTATTTCTAAATGGGTCATATGTCCCTAGTGGACACACCGTGTGGGCAGACATGGAGGAGACTCAAAGCGTATTGCCCCTTCATTTGAGTGAGAAGATGAAACAAATCTGCTGGGGAGACCTGCTCCCATCCACACAGTGTTTGGTATCATCAAGCCATCCCCTAAGGACACCGACTTGTCTGGCCATCACAGATCTAAATCTGAACTTAATTCTGCAGCATGTTTACCTATATTTTGTATTCTCTGTGTTGGTGTTATACTCATGTGGGTTGCTATTGCCCTAATTTTGCAGACATTCCTCTCTTGACCTTATAATATGGGACAGTCTACCTCTAAATCCAATCCTGTTTTAGAATTTCTCAGGGCACTCCTAAAGAGTAGGGGACTTGATTTGACTGATAATCAGGCTTGACAGACCGGGGATTGCCTTCTTAAACTGGCATATGGCTGCCGAAAGGAAATTTCTTTGATTGGGACACTTGGAATAGAGTAGAAGTCCTTGTTCATTGGGTGCATGTGGAGAAGTGTCAGATACCCCCCTTGGGGGTCCTTCCTACAATCTCATCCCTTAAGGGATACTTCCCTCTGAGACCAACCAAACAAAAACAAAAAACAAAGAACAAACAAAAATAGATAGTATATAGCATAATCTGGCTACTCTTCCTGGAGATATAGCTTTAAAAACCTCAGAAAAGGGAACATCTTTATACCCATCATATGATCCCTTTGAGAGTGCTCCTTGGCCTCCCAGGGGGCCTCCTCTACCTCCTTCATTGGGTAATCCTTTCTGGACCCCCTGCCCCCCCCCCCCTTCATATTTGGTGGCCAAGCCACCAGAAAATAAAGCTACTTTTCTATTTCTCGTCAATCTAAATCCTGGGGACAATCATCCTGCTGCCTGGTATACATGGGAAGTTCAGGACTTCAATGAGCTTAAAAAGGCAGTCTCGGAGGATGGACCTAACTCTCCTTGGGCCAAGACTTTGTTACAGGGACTTGCCCATCAACCCTGTACAACCCAAGACGGGAAAAATCTAGTCAGGGCTGTCTTGTCGGGTCCCCTATACATTAAATGGTGTGCCTTTTTAAAAGATGAGTGCCATACACAGGCAGAGCAAAACCAAAGTCAACAGCCTGTGCCAATAATTTTTAGAATGCTCTCCAGTACCTCTGATCAATATGCTACAGACACTCAACAGGTGGCTATACCTGACCCATATAGGGACAAGGTCAGGACAATGAGCTTGGCGGCATGGAAAAGGCTTGATGAGGGACCCTCTGAACCCCCCTTATGGGTATTACTCAGAAATTATCTGAGGACTTGGCTAGATTTATAGATAGGGTGGGAAAAAATCTCCACAGAAAATTTCCCCCAGAGACATTACCGGATCAGTTTACAATTAAATTCTAAAAAATCAACATGCTTTGGGTGTGGGGGTGAGGGCCATTTTAAAAGGAGTGCCCCAATAAAACAAAGCCATGCCCAACCTCTGGGGGAATGACCAATGCCCTCGCACCTACTGTCCTAAATATAAAAAGGGGTTTAATTGGGCTAGGGAGTGTTGGTCAAAGTTTGATATACAGAGAAAACCTTTAAAGTCCTCCAGGGGCTCCCACCAACCCCATTAAATAAGGGGAAGGAGACTATCAAGGCCCATTGGACCATTCCTCTGGTCCTCAGTCTTAGACCCAAAATTATTTTAAATATTGGCAATAAAGGATTCAAACTTCTCATTGACACTGGAGCAGACCGAATGGTCCCGAGAAAGGAGGAAATGCCCCCCTCCTGACAGCTTGTGCCTGGCCCTCCCCTACTGAGAGTTGGTGGGCAGTCCACCTCCTGGGAGACTCCTTTGGACTGACCCAGGTTGAGATAGGGGAGAAGTCCACCCTCTCGTGGTGACTGGGCTCACTGCTAACTTACTCGGGCAAGATATCCTTGGAGATACCAAGGCATTTGTTACTACTGACCATAAGGCCTTTTATAATGATTTGTTATATAAAGAGGAATATCAACAACAGTTTGAGGAAGGGAGGGAACACCATCCCAATTATAGAGATGACCCTTACTTTGAACAACTCAGGCAGAAGTATTACAATAAACACCCCCAATTTTAGGTGCCACTGCCCAGCCAACGCCCCCCCCCCCCCCCCCCCCCCGCTTAAAATCCAGTGGATACCAGGGGATCCTATATGGGTTGAGCAGTGGCCTCTCCTCTATCCTAAGTTACACCAACTCCACACACTTCTTAATCAACAGTTGGAGGTTGAACATGTCCATCCCTCCACTAGTCCCTGAAACTCTCCTGTCTTTGTCATAAAAAATCCTAATGGGGCTGGAGAGATGGCTTAGCAGTTAAGGCACATGGCTGAAAAGCCTCCGGACCCAGGTTTGATTTTCCCGGTCCCACGTCAGCCAGATGCACATGGTGGAGCATACATCTGGAGTTTGTTTACAGTGGCTAGAGGCCCTGGCATGCCCATTCTCTCTCCTCTGTCTCAAATAAATAAATAAAATCTTAAAAAAAAATCCTAATGGATCCTGGAGATTTCTACATGTTTTAAGAAGGATCAATAAACACATGATCCCCTTTGGAACCCCCCCAGAGAGGACTCCCATGGATCCCAGCTATTCCTAGTATATACCATCTCACTATCATTGATATTAAAGATTGCTTTTTCTCTATCCCTCTCCATCCAGGAGACATGGAGAAATTTACATTCTCTGTACCTGCTATTAATTTTTGTGGGCCAGACAGGAGGTTCAAGAGGACTGTCTTACCTCAGGGCATGGCTAATAGCCCACCCATTTGTCAATATTACCTGTCATCCATTTTCTTTTCCCTTATCAATCTCCCCAATACTTTATTTTATATTTATATGGATGATATTATTCTTGGGTGCTTAGATTCCTCCACACTCTAGGACCTTACTCACTAATGTTTAAGTATCCTTCATTCTCATAGCTTTAAAGTAGCTCTTAAAAAGGTTCAGACTGTGCCTCCCTTTAAGATCTTGAGTTCAATCCTTACCCTAAATACAGTTTCTCCTATTAAACCACAACTTTATATTCAGGATTCCTACACCTTTCCTCAGCTCCAAAAAACTCTTGGGAGAAATTAACTCAATGAGGCCCTAGATACCTATAGCCACTGAGGAATTATCCCCCTTGTTCGACCTACTAAGGGGCCTTAATCTCTCGTCCCAAGTAGCCCTAACCACTGAGCAGAGACAAGTCCTCCATAAAGTCCAGAAGGCCATAGACAACTCTAATCTCAAATGATTTGATTCTGATCTCCCTCTGTCCCTCTATCTTTTCCCTGGGGAGACCCTGACCACTGCCCTGTTGGCTCAAAAGGGTGAGCCTATTCACTGGATTCACCTCTCGATTGGTGGGGCCCCTAGAGTCTATTCTTTAAGTAACCAAATAGCTGACTGTACCATCAAAGGAAGGGAAACTGCCATTAGACTCTTTTGTATTAAACCTCACTCCATCACTACTCCATACAAGATAACTTATTTCATTTTGCTCCAAAAAACTAATATGAGGATTGCTATGGTGCTTGAGGGGTTTCTGGGTACCATCAACTATCATTATGGCCCTCATAAGTGGATGAGCTCCTTCTCCAGGTTGGAGTGTAAACCCCCCAGGCTTTTTCTACCTCAACCCAGCCCTGACTTCCTTATTGCCTTTACAGATGGGGAACACTTGGAGGCTTCCCTGGTTATATATTTCCCCTTTAAACTGGGGCCAAACCTGAGCCCATCAAGTCATTCTCTCAGGAAATAGAGGGATCACCACAGTACAAAGTTTTTTTGCAGTTGTTTTGGCCCTACATACCATTCAAGAGCTGTTCAACTTATTTTTTTGACAGCCTCTACATGGTAAATTTATTGCCCAACCTTATTGAAGCTCACATTAGACTTGACTCCAACCCTATATCCCCCTTAATGATCCAGGCCCACACCCTACTCAAACAGAGAGTCCATCCCATCTTCATACAACATCTTCAAGGCCATCAAAATTTACCAGGTTTCCTGTCTGAAGGAAACAGCTTGGCTGATCAATTGGCCTCTGCAACTCATTGTCATACTGTCTCAGAGGCTATTCAATTTCATTCACTTACCCATGCCAACTGGAGAGGCCTTAAACAAAAATTCCCCTAAATAGCAAAAAAAGATCTTACAAAAATTATTAAAACATACAAGTTTTGCCAACACTTCCTCCAGGTCCCCCCGACCCCCCAAACTTCCAGGAGTAACCCTTGGGACCTTTGCCCCAACCATCTTTGACAGATAGATGTTACTCATTATTCCCCCTTTAAAACACTTAAATATATCTTCTTATCAGTTGATAGTTTATCCTGTTCCTGTTGGGCATCGGCACATGCTTGGGAGAAATCTAAACATGCCATCCCCCATTTTGTTTTTGTAATTGTGATTTAAGTATATCTTTCCATGATGGCTTGGCCTTGAGTGTTATTTGGAATGTTTGTGGCATGTATAATTTGCCATGTCTGGAAGAAACTTGTAAAGTTTTTACTTACAAATTAGGGGCCATTATTTGTTTTTATTTGATCAAGCAGCCAGAGAGTGGCAAAGCATTGAAGCATATGACTGATGGGAATTACTACATCCCCATGATCAGCTAAAGAAAACATTGTTCACCTTAAATATCTTAAATTTTTCTAGAAATTAAAAATGTCTCCATTTCAAAAATATTGGTCATCCTCTGTCACATACAGCTCAATTAAGGTCAGATGGAGAGACTCATTGACTGGGGCCTGGAGAGGACCAGACCCACTCCTCACAGCAGGGAGCGGATTTGGATGTGTCTTCCCTCAAGATAAAAAAGGCCCATTTGGGTACCAGCATGAGACCTAAAATATTTGTCCAAACAAGGGGACACTGATAATCACCCCTCCAGGGAATGTTTCACCCCTGAGGATTGTTCCTCTGTTTTTTCCCCAGGAACAATTGGAGATGTGGATGCTACTGCTCTTGCTGATGCTGGTGATGCTCACTTGTCCCAGTGATGAAGGGTTTGGAAACCCACACAAAGCCAGAGCCATCTTGGCCAAACAGATGGAAAAAACTTTGTGAATGTCGGGGAGGAACATATAAAACCCTTCTTTGTAATGGAAATCAAATCCAAAGGGTAGACTGTGGTAACAAAATAGCATATAATTTTATTGATCTCTCTGAGAACCAACATCTCCCCCTTCACTCCATTCTAATATGTGGGTATGTATAGAGAAACCTAGAATTATATCTCAAGTGGATGGCAAGCCAGGACCTGCCCTTACACCACCTTTTATGAGACAATACATTCTTGTGTACTACTACACAACAATACACCTTCAATAGGAAACACTATTGGACTGGTATTAGGACCAAGTGGGTGGTTAGTAAATGACATGGGATATGTCTCTACACCTTACTCCGGTGAGACAGGCCACACAGTTTGTCAGAACTTTCAAACCCCCATTGGTTATTTGGATGGAGGGGGGCAGGGTTCAAGATAAAGTTAGAGAACAACAGGTCAATAAAAAAATCAAATTATTTTAACTCAGTACCCAGAGCTTAACTATCACCCTATAGCCCTCCCTGAGAATCAAGGAGACCTCAAACTCAACCCCCGTTACAAAGACCCTTTTACAGTCAGTTTTTACCTTACTTAATCAAACAAATCCTTCTCTTACAAAAGACTGCTAGTTCTGCCTCCAAGAAGGACCACCCAGGCCACTAGCAGTAGTTACTGATTATAATTCCACTACTCAAAAAATTTACTCAGCCACACTCCTTATTCCTGTCCAGCTCCTCCTAATGTCTAGTTCTAAAACCTGTATTTGGGCCTCACCTGCCCCTGGCAATTCCAGTGTGGATGTGGGCCATATTGATTATTCCTTCTACAACTCAAATATAACTAAACCCAATGCCCAGCTTTGCCCACCTCCTGAGATGGTCTTTGTTTGTGGGGTGGGATGGCCTATGACTTTCTGCCCATCAATTGGACGGGCCTTTGTGCCCCAGCCATCTTAATCCCAGATGTAGATATAATTCCTGGAGATGAAGTCCTCCCTATACCTTCCTTTGATTATATCGGAGGGAGACACAAGAGAGCTATGCAAATGATATCTTTACTTGTTGGGTCAGGAGTAACTACAGGCATGTTCATCGGGACACCCGGGATGGGCATGGCAGCCCATCTCTACAAAAAAGCTTTCTCTCCAACTGATCAGTGATATAAAAGCTGTGTCCAGTACTATCCTTGATCTCCAACAACAGCTAGATTCCCTGGCTGAAGTAGTCCTACAAAACAGGAGGGAACTGGACCTATTAACTGCCAAAAGGGGAGGCATATGTTTGCTTTTACAGGAAAAGTGCTGTTTCTATGCCAATAGATCGAGAATCATTCAGGACAAGATCAAGCCATAAGGGAAAAGAAAATTCAGACTGCAATGAGATTCCTTGTTACTCTGGTCATAATTGATATCATCAAGAAAGCAAATGACAAAAAATATCTGTGAGAATGTGGAAAAAGAGGAGCCCTACTACACTGTTGGTGGGATTGTAATCTGGTACAACCACTGTGGTAATCACTGTGGAGGTTCCTGAGACAGCTAAAAATACATTTACCATACGATACAGGTATAGCACTCCTAGGCATATATCACAAAGACTCTTCTCAATACCTTACAGAAAAGTCCACAAACATGTTCACTGCTATTCTATTCACAATAGCTAAGAAATGGGACCAGACTAAATGCACATAAACTGATGAATAGATAAGGAAGATGTGGTACATTAATACAATGGAATTCGATTCAGTGGTAAAGAAAAATGAAATTATGACAATTTTAGGCAAATGGATGGATTTGGAAAGGATTATACTAAGTGACATAACCCAGACTCAGAAAGCCAAATGCCACATGTTTTCTCTCATATGTGCATCCTGGTTTCAAAGGTTCAGATTTTTGTCTGTTGGAGTAAAAATCAGTAGCAGAGACTAGTAAGTTAGAAAAGGGCTATAAGGGAGGGAAAGAGGTGAACTTAAGGGGATGATACTGTATATATTTAAGAAGATAAACAGATTACTGTGAGTAGAATGGCCTAAGCAAGGTCAAGGGAAGAGATTTAATAAAAGAAATGTGGGGGGAAGGTTAATCAAAACTCAGGATATTGTGAATAAGCCATAGGATAACCTACTTTTTTGGATAATGGTACATCCAGAAGCCATAGACTGTTACTAGAAAAATTAGAGTGCCAGATACAGGATACCTTCCAATGAGTTGTTGGCCATGGAGGACCTTGATGCCCCAAACATTATAGGTTAATGCCAAGGTTCTTGGTTTCAAACCAGAAATAGATAAGACCTTATTGCTTAAGACTCACATGCCTGAGCTGCAAGGTCACAGAGAATTCAAACTGGGACTGAGCTAAAAACCTCTCCCCTTTAAAACAGCTAACAGAAAGCTGGAAAAAGCTGCCCTGCATTCAGCCTTATGGGAGACAGAGCCATCAGTAGTGAAAAAAGTGGACACTGCAAATTCAAGTATGGCCAGAAAGGGCAAATGAGCCAATGGGTGTAATAGTAGTATGTCTGTTATGCAAGAAACCAGCTGTTCTCTAATTGGACTAGAAACCTGCACTATGGGAGGGCATACATGTCTGGTAGTGAAAACCTAATCAAAAGCCTATGGTGGGGAAGGTCATGAGCATTAGGAGCATAATGCCTACTCTTGTCTGGCTAAATGCATATATTATGACCACCAAACTACTCTGCAAGCACTTTACTTAATGTTAATACCCATATATAAATGCTACTCTCAATTTTGGCTAGAGAAGCTTCTCTTTTCATATGGCAGCAACCACTTGGGTGAATCAAAAGGCACCATAGCACTGAGAAGACGAGAAGGAAGAATGTTCAGTACTGAAATATCTCTATCACACCTTTCAAGGCTCAAGGTCCATTGTGGAAGAGGTGGAAGGAAGAATGCAAGCATTAAAGGAAGGGTAGGGCTGATTGCAATGCAACCATCCAGACAGAAACTGACTTTGAAATTCACGACCTTGCCATGGCCAACAGTACCTTCAAAAGACCATTAAAATAGGATGAAAAGACAATGACATCAAAATAAAAGAGACTAATGGAGAGGAGGGGATATGATGGAGTCTGTATGAATGGGAAGGTGGGGGAGGGGAACTAATTATCATGGTTTATTGTCTATAAATATGGAAGCTGTAAATTAAAAAAAGATAAAAGAAAAAGGAATCATAAAAGAAAAGGGAGAACTTTAGGTTTATTCATGTAGGCATACCCATGATTATGACTCTTCCTAGGTCATGTTTCTTCTCTAGGGAAGTTAAAATGTTCTCTCTAGAGAATTGGAACTTGTGAGGTAAGAGCTCATTGACCATAAAAGATGAGTTCTTCTGTGTTTATATCTTCTTGAAAACCTGCTTCCAAAATGTCTTTGAGTAGACTCTGTTGTTTTATTTTTTCCAAAAGAACATTAAAATAGTTTGTAATATAAGGAGTTCATGCCTGGGTGTGTCTAAGCTGACTTCATCTCCTTCTGCTGTATTTATTTATATTTCCAAGTTTCCTTCCTACAGCAATTATGCCAGCCTCCATGGCCAACTTCATAGCTTCCATGTACAACTCCAAGGGTCTTTTATAATTAGCTCAAATGACTCAGAAAAATGGTACATTTAGAAACTTACATAATGATTAACCTTTCAAGGTTCATAAATATTCAACAGCTCCATATTACTTCTCCAATCATATTAATCAAAGCTTGGAGTATAAATGGGAATTGGGAAGGTAAAGCTGGACATTTACCTGAAAAACATGTTTTCCACAAGCCTCCAGTTCAACATTTATATTGGTGCACTCTCTATGGTTTTCTTTATCATGTGAAGTCCAAATAAGGTAATTTTAACTTTTATAATTATTTTTCTAAATTCTACCTCCTACTATAAGAAACTGATGATACACTTACTGCTTCTTAATGGCTCCTGTCATCACAAGATCATCCCAGAACCTCAATGGGTTTCCTCAGACCACAGCATGAAGGAATGGAAGATTTCCTCAAGTCACTTAGTGATTCTGGCTGGAGCTTAACATGAAATATATAAAATATGACTGAAAGAGAAAAATCATACACATTTTTAAGTTGATTTTGTAATACATGATATTTTATAGGCAAGAAAAGAAAAAGTAAGTATGAAAATCTGTGTATATTTTCTGCTAAATCTGATGAGCTGGAGAATATTTGTGGAGAAAAATGACTGGATGAAAATGGGTGTGGTCATTTGGTTAGGAGGAACTTATTAAGGTTGTTCAGAGTGGTTTTTGTGTCTCCTTCCTTTTGAACCCAGGAAGTACTCTTTTATTAGTGTGGGTCTAATAGGATTTACTTCACGTGAAGGTAAGCAAGGTTGTTTAGTCCACTGTAGCAGATCAAAGGGCAAGAGAATTTCATTACATGACCTCTTTCAGAAGAAAGAGCTATAGAAGATGAGGGAGTCCTACCTCTGAAGTTTTCTCCATTTCCTGGCATGCAAACCATGAACTATGTCAAGATATCATATTTGGGAGTTTGATCACTGCAGGGTATCCCTAATTAGGTGTACCCTAATTAAACTGTCTCTCTTGGCAAAAAGAAAAAAAAAAAGTTACCTTGCACAAGATTTATGATCCATATCATACATCAACAAGCCACAACTAATCTATGACCTAGATTTATACGACTCTCAAGCAAAGATTTCTTTTCATTTTAAAATTTTTAGCAACAAAATGTAAAAGAAACCACATACAGAATACATGATAGTCTTTATGTGATCCCAAAAATCTAAAACAGGAAACTTGGGAGATGGCTCATCAGGTAAAAAGTAATTGCCACATAAGCATGAGGACATCAGTGTGATCCTATTACCCACATAAATTCTGTGTAGCCCCAGAAACATGAGCATCTTGACAATTTGCTGATCAGCCAATCTGACCTGGTCCAGTGAGGGAGATTCTGTCTCAAGGAGACACAGCCAGAGAGCAATGGAGGACATTTTCACAGTCTTCCAATCTGCGTACAAATGCATGCATATATTGGCCATCCCACACCCCCACAACAAAAATAAAACCTGAAAAATACTTTCTACTTGACCTTTTCAGAAAATGTTTCCCAACCTATGTCAATAATGACTATGCATGGTCCTCAGCCTTACATCAAAAATTCCCTCAAACTTTCTTTTTTATTTCATTTATTTTATTTGTGTGGGTTTGTGTGCACGTGTGTATGTAGGCTTGTATGCACACATGCATATGCAGGCAAATGAATTTTTATGTGTGTGTATGTGTGTGAGTGCATGTGTACATGCATATTCATATATATGTGAGTACATGTGTTTGTGGGCATGTGTGCATGCAGAGGCCACAGGTTGAATTTGGTTATATTTCTTTGACTCCTTTGATTTTCTCTTTGATTCCTTTGATTTCTTCTTTAACTTCTTTGAACATACTTACAATCATTCTTTTGAAATCTTTCTCAGGCATTTCCTCTAACTCATTCTCACTGGAGGTCATTTCTGATGCATTAATACTTTTTGGTGGATTTATATTGTCTTGATTTTTAGTGTTTCTTGTGTTATAATGTACATATTTTTTTCATCTTGGATTATGTTAATGCTTGGATTTTCTAGTTATCTGGGTATTTTTAGCTGTATCAACCATTCTGATGTTATATATCTTCAGAGTAGGAGCTTAAGGTGTTAGGTGAGGTTCTTAAGACTCTCAGAGTATCTACAAAGGTGTTCCTAGGGGTTAGTTTGCCTGCTATGGGAGTATTCAAGTAGGCTGAGTGGAACAAAATACAGATAGATTCTAAAATTTAACTACACAATGTACACATTCAATGAAAAACAGCACCAAGTATTTATACAAGAGTAGGTATATATTATCACAACCAGATACTCTATCAACAAAGAGATTAAAATTTCTGGTCTGTTGAGGGTTCCAAGTCAGCATGTGACCAAGTGAGACCCTTCCCTGGTGCAATCCCAGTTACCATTTTGGATGATTTTGGTCTCAATTATTTTGCACTCTGCTTGCATCCCTCTTTGGTGCCTTGTGGGTTAAAGTAGGCTGGCTGGATTGCTGGACCGCTGTTCTGTTTTCTGAAGCTGGGTACGGGTGTTTCCTGTGGGGCAAGCTGAGCCTGGCAGTTATGGCCCCACAGACCTGGCACCACTGCTGCTGAAGCTGCCACTGCTAGATCTGCTGTTGCTGTAGCCATTGCCACTGCTGCTGCTGCTGGAGCTAGAGCTGCTGCTGCCACTGCTGGATCCACCCTGCTGGAGCCAGTGCTGCTGCTGCTGGAGCCAATGCTGCCAATGCATGAGCTGGAGCCAGAGTCGCAGCTGCAGGAGCCACTTAGGCCTGTCTGTGCAGGCTCTGGATGCTCTGGATCTCTCCTACTTCTCTGCTGCCATTTTAATTTCTTATACACCTCACTTTTTAGTAAAAGTGTGTATTTTGCTGGATATTCTTTGGCTTTTTCTCCCCTAGGCTGCTTTGGTGTGGTTCCTAAGCTGCCATCTTAACCAGAAGTCAAATTTTGGTATATTAATCACTCTACATTTACCTTAAGGTGGAATTTATCACTTAACCTAGAGCTCACAGATTTGGATAGACAAGCTTGTCCACCAGACCCAGATCTTCTTCTATCACAATTTCCCCTGCATGTGACTAAACCACATCCTGGACACTTATCAGCTCCTTTAGAGAAAACGTTAGAAAAGCAACTAATTCTAAGAATTTTTAATTTTTTTCCCTCAAAATATTCTTCTGGCCATGTCACCAAATCCTAAACCAGTATGATCGAAAACTTTACTAGTTACTAATTACTCTGCCACATGTACCCTTTGAAAGATATGCCTGAAACCAAACTTTGATATTTCCATGGAATATATATTACTTTTGATCCCTCAAAACAATCAGATTTTTTTGAAATAGTGATTAATTCTTCCAAATTCTTGTAGCAGGACTAGACATAGGTGCCTTGAGTTCAAAGAAAGACAGGTCTTAGATAGCCTTAGAGAAGAGTTTGATGAAAATGAAATGTGGCTTGGTGCAGCAGTGAGTCCCCACAATTTAGGTCAGAAAGAGGGGCATTTCATTTATATTAGTTTGGTTAGGGTGAAAGGGACTTTATCTTAACTGAAATGTCCCCAATTTTTCTCAAGCAAATACTAAACATACAAACATAACATAAGAATACAAACAACTTGGAATCAGGCTGTGTAATAAAGATCCAAATACTGCTGTAATCATTTTATCTCTTTATACTTTCTGGAAAAGGATGTAGAAAATCTAATTAGAGTTATTGTTGGAAAACTGTAGCAGTTATGGCTCAAGAGGGTATGGTGAGTTGAGTCTCAATTCGTATGACACACAATACTCAGATTTATCCTATTAAGTCTTCATGTGATATACAGAGACTGAGTTTATTCACACTAATTACGTCATGTGATGCACATTAGACTCAGCTTTATATCAGTCATAATTTCATGTGACACAGGGTAGACTCAGATTATTCATTTTTTTTAAAATTTTTATTAACATTTTCCATGATTATAAAATATATCCCATGGTAATTCCCTCCCTCCCCACCCCCACACTTTTCCATTTGAAATTCCATTCTCAATCATATTACCTCCCCATTACAATCATTGTAATTACATGTATACAATATCAACCTATTAAGTATCCTCCTCCCTTCCTTTCTCCACCCTTTATGTCTCCTTTTCAACTTACTGGCTTCTGCTACTAAGTATTTTCATTCTCACGCAGAAGCCCAGTCATCTGTAGCTAGGATCCACATATGAGAGAGAACATGTGGCGCTTGGCTTTCTGGGCCTGGGTTACCTGACTTAGTATAATACTTTCCAGGTCCATCCATTTTTCTGCAAATTTCATAACTTCATTTTTCTTTACCGCTGAGTAGAACTCCATTGTATAAATGTACCACATCTTCATTATCCACTCATCTGTTGAGGGACATCTAGGCTGGTTCCATTTCCCAGCTATTATAAATTGAGCAGCAATAAACATGGTTGAGCATGTACTTCTAAGGAAATGAGATGAGTCCTTTGGATATATGCCTAGGAGTGCTATAGCTGGGTCATATGGTAGATCAATCTCTAGCTGTTTTAGGAACCTCCACACTGTTTTCCACAATGGCTGGACCAGATTGCATTCCCACCAGCAGTGCAGAAGGGTTCCTTTTTTTCCACATCCCCGCCAACATTTATGATCATTTGCTTTCATGATGGTGGCCAATCTGACAGGAGTGAGATGGAATCTCAATGTAGTTTTAATCTGCATTTCCCTGATGACTAGTGACTTAGAGCATTCTTTAAGATGATTATTTGCCATTCGTATTTCTTCCTTTGAGAACTCTCTATTTAGCTCCATAGCCCATTTTTTGATTGGCTTGTTTGATTCCTTATTATTTAACTTTTTGAGTTCTTTGTATATCCTAGATATTAATCCTCTATCAGATATATAGCTGGCAAAGATTTTTTCCCATTCTGTAGGTTGCCTCTTTGCTTTTTTCACTGTGTCCTTTGCGGTGCAAAATCTTTGTAATTTCATTAGGTCCCAGTGGTTAATCTGTGGTTTTATTGCCTGAGCAATTGGGGTTGTATTCAGAAAGTCTTTGCCAAGACCAATATGTTGAAGGGTTTCCCCTACTTTATCCTCTAGCAGTTTCAAAGTTTCCAGTCTGATGTTAAGGTCTTTAATCCATTTGGACTTAATTCTTGTGCATGGAGAGAGAGAAGAATCTATTTTCATCCTTCTGCAGATATTTATCCAGTTTTCAAAACACCATTTGCTGAAGAGGCTGTCTCTTCTCCAATGAGTATTTTTGGCATTTTTATCGAATATCAGGTGGCTATAGCTACTTGGGCTTACATCTGGATCCTCTATTCTGTTCCACTGATCTACATGTCTGTTTCTGTGCCTGTACCATGCTGTTTTTGTTACTATGGCTCTGTAGTATAGGTTAAAATCAGGTATGGTGATACCACCAGCCTCTTTTTTGTTGCTCAGTATTATTTTAGATATTCGAGGTTTTTTGTGATTCCAAATGAATTTTTGGATTGTTTTTTCTATTTCCATGAAGAAAGCCTTTGGAATTTTGATAGGGATTGCATTAAATGTGAAGATTGCTTTAGGTAAGATAGCCATTTTCACAATATTGATTCTTCCAATCCAGGAACAAGGGATGTTTCTCCACTTTCTAGTGTCTTCTGCAATTTCTCGCTTGAGTGTTTTAAAGTTCTCATTGTATAGATTCTTTACTTCCTTGGTTAGGTTTATTCCAAGGTATTTTATTTTTTTTTTGATGCAATTGTGAATGGGAGTGATTCTCTGATTTCATCCTCTGTGTGTTTGTTGTTAGCATATATGAAGGCTACTGATTTCTGTGTATTTATTTTGTATCCTGCTACATTGCTGTAGGTTTTGATCAGCTCTAACAGCTTGCTAGTAGAGTCTCTAGGGTCCTTTATGTATAGAATCATGTAATCTGCAAATAATGATAACTTGATTTCTTCCTTTCCAATTTGTATCCCTTTTATGTGTGTGTCTTGCCTTATTGCTATGGCTAAGACTTCCAAAACTATATTAAATAATAGAAGTGGGGACAGTGGACACCCTTGTCTTGTTCCTGATTTTAGTGGAAAAGCTTCCAGTTTTTCCCCATTTAGTAATATGTTGGCTGTAGGCTTGTCATAAATAGCCTTTATTATATTGAGATATGTTCCTTCTATTCCCAGTCTCTGTAGGACTTTTATCATGAAGGGATGTTGGATTTTGTCAAATGCTTTCTCTGCATCTAATGAGATGATCATGTGATTTTTGTCCTTCAACCCGTTTATGTAATGTATTACATTTATAGATTTGCGTATGTTGAACCATCCCTGCATCTCTGGGATAAAGCCTACTTGGTCAGTGTGAGTGATCTTTTTGATATACTCTTGTATTCTGTTTGCCAATATTTTGTTGAGAATTTTTGCATCTATGTTCATGAGGGAGATTGGTCTGTAATTTTCTTTTTTTGTTCTATCTTTGCCTGGTTTTGGTATCAGGGTGATGCTGGGCTCATAGAAGGAGTTTGGTAGAATTCCTTCTTTTTCTATTTCCTGGAAAAGCTTAAGAAGCAATGGTGTTAGCTCTTCCTTAAAAGTCTGGTAAAATTCAGCAGTGAATCTATCCGGGTCTGGGCTTTTTTTAGTTGGGAGATTATTGATAACTGTTCAGATGTCCATGTTTGTTATAGATCTATTTAAGTGATTCATCTCATTTTGATTTAATTTAGGTAGGTCATATAGATCAGGGAAATCATCCATTTCTTTCAGATTTTCATACTTTGTGGAGTATATGCTTTTATAGTATGTCCCTATGATTTTTTGAATTTCTCTGGAATCTGTTGTGATGTTACCTTGTTCATCTCTGATTTTATTAATTTGTGTCTCTTCTCTCTTTCTTTTGGTCAGATTTGCTAAGGGTTTATCAATCTTGTTTATCCTTTCAAAGAACCAACTCTTTGTTTCATTAATTCTTTGGATTGTTCTTTTTGTTTCTATTTCATTAATTTCTGTCCTAATCTTTATTATTTCTTCCCGTCTACTGAATTTTGGTTTGCCTTGTTCTTCTTTTTCCAAGGCTTTAAGGTGAAGCATTAGGTCGTTTACTTGCGACCTTTCTAATTTCTTAATATAGGCACTTAAGTCTATAAATTTACCTCTTAAAACTGCCTTCATTGTGTCCCAGAGATTTTGGTATGTTGTATTCTCATTATCATTTGACTCTATATATTTTTTGATTTCCTTTTTGATTTCTTCATTGACCCACTCATCATTTAGTAGTGTATTGTTTAGTTTCCATGATTTTGTGTATGCTCTATAGCCTTTCTTGCTACTGATTTGTAGTTTAATTCCATTGTGGTCAGATAGAATGCAAGGAATTATTTCAATTTTCCTGAATTTGTTAAGATTTGCTTTGTGTCCTAATATATGGTCTATTTTAGAGAATGTTCCATGTGCTGCTGAAAAGAATGTATATTCTGCAGCCTTTGGATGAAATGTCCTGTATATATCTGTTAGGTCCATTCCTTCTATGACCTCATTTAGTCCAGATGCCTCTCTGTTTATTCTTTCCCTGGATGACCTGTCAATTGATGAGAGTGGGGTGTTAAAGTCACCCACCACCACTGTGTTTGGTGTTATCTGTGACCTTAGTTCTAATAGTGTTTGTTTGATGAATTTGGGAGCCCCCATGTTAGGTGCATATATGTTTAGGATTGTAATGTCCTCCTGTTGGAGTGTGCCCTTAATCAATATTAAGTGACCTTCCTTATCTTTCTTGACTAACGTCGGACTAAAGTCTACCCTGTCTGATATTAGGATAGCAACCCCTGCTTGTTTTCTAGGCCCATTTGCGTGAAACACCGTCTTCCAACCTTTCACCCTAAGATAATGTCTATCCTTTGTAGAAAGGTGAGTTTCTTGGAGACAACAAATTGTAGGATCCTGCTTTTTAACCCAGTCTGCAAATCTATGTCTTTTCGTTGGGGCATTGAGACCGTTGATATTAAGAGATATTATTGAAAGGTGTGTATTTATGTTTGCCATTTTTGTGTGTGTGTGTGCTTCTGGTTCTACCTGTGCTCTCTTTTGTTAACTGGTATTTGAGTATAGCTTGTTTTTCCTAGGTTCCTTATATGTGTGCTTTTCCTTTTGTTCAGCATGGAGGATTCTATCAAGTATTTTCTGTAGAGCTGGTTTTTTCTTCAAATACTCCTTTAGCCTGCTTTTGTCATGGAATGTCTTTATTTCTCCATCTATTTGAATGGATAACTTTGCAGGATAAAGTAACCTTGGTTGACAGTTGTTATCTTTCAGAACTTGGAATATATCACTCCAAGCCCTTCTGGCTTTAAAATTTGTGTTGAATAATCTGCTGTAATCCTGATGGGCTTGCTTTTGTAGGTAACTTGATTTTTCTCTCTAACTGCTTTCAATAATTTTTCTTTCGTTTGTGTGTTTGGAAGTTTGATTATAATATGGCGAGGAGAGGTTCTTTCTGGGTTTTGTCTGGCTGGGGTTCTAAAGGCTTCCTGTATCTGTATTGGCACCTCTTTCCCAATTTGGGGAAAATTTTCCTCTATGATTTTGTTGAAGATGCCTACTATGCCTCTGGAGTGGAGTTCTTCTCCTTCTACTATGCCCTGAATTCTTATATTGGATCTTTTCATAGTGTCCCGAATATCTTGAAATTCCCACTCATACTTTTCTGTAAGTTTTCTTTCTCTTTGTTGGACTGCATTAGGTCTGCCACCTGGTCTTCTAGCTTAGATATTCTGTCCTCTCCCTCATCCATCCTACTGGTGAGATTTTCTACAGAGTTTTTTATTTCATTAACTGTGTTCTTCATTGCTAGTAATTCTGCCTGGTTTTTCTTTATTATTTCTATTTCCCTATTTATGTCTTGTATTGCCTTCTTTATTTCATTAAATTGGTGTCCTGCCTCTTCTTTGATTCCTTTGATTTCCTCTTTGATTGCTTTTATGTGTTCTTTGACCTCTTTGAATATATTTATAATTATTCTTTTGAACTCTTTCTCAGGCATTTTCTCTAACTCTTTCTCACTGGAGGACATTTCTGATGCATTAATACTTTTAGGTGGATTTATATCGTCTTGCTTTTTAGTGTTTCTTGTGTTATAATGTATATATTTTTGCATCTTGGATTAAGTTAATGCTTGGATTTTCTAGCCAACTGTGTATTCTTAGCTGTATCAATTGATTTGATGTAATATATTTTCAGGGTAGTACCTTAAGGTATTAGGTGTGGCTCTTAAGACTCTCAGAGTATCTACAAAGATGTTCTTAGGGGTTGAGTTTCCCTGCTATAGGAGTATTCAAGCAGGCTGAATGGAATAAAATACAGGTAGATTCTAAAATTTAACTAAACACTGTACACATTCAATCAAAAATAGCCCCAAGTATGTATGCAAGAGTAGTTATTATAATGACCAGATCCTCTATCAACAAAGAGGATTAGATTTCTGGTGTGTTGAGGGATCCAAGTCAGCTTGTGACCAAGTGAGAGCCTTCCTGGTGCAATCCCAGTTACCTTGGGTGATTTTGGTCTCAGTCAAGTTGCTGCCTGGGTCGTCAGGCTGCTGTTCTGATTTCTGGAGCTGGGCACTTGCTTTTCCTACGGGGCAAACTGAGCCGCTGCTGCTGCCTCTGCTGCTGCTGTAGCTGCCACTGCTGAAGCCACCACTGCTGCTGAAGCTGCTGCTGCTGTGTCCACTGCCGCTGCTCCCCCTGAAGCTGCTGCTGCGGGATCTGCCGCTGCTGCCGCTCCTGGGTGTGCTGCTGCTGGGGCCGCTGGTACCGGTGCTGGAGCCGCTGATGTTGCTCCCGAACTCTGCTCCTGCTTGGGTCCTGTTGTCAGCCCAAGTTGGCGTGGCCGGGTCCCGGGCCACTGCTCTGTTCGTTGGACCTTGGCTCATGCGGTGGGGGAGGGGAGGGAGCCGCGGCTGCTCTGGTTGTCTCGCTGTTCCACGTGTTCTTCTACCTCGCGGTCTGCTCCTCCGTTGCTCGCTGTTGCTCTCCCCTCATGTTTCCCGAGGTGCGGAGAGCGCGGTGTGAGGGGAAAATCCCGCACCTGGCTTTTCCTGCGGCTCGAGCCGAGTCTGGTGGTTTTCTGCTGTGCCGCGGCCGCGGTGGTTGGCCGAGATGCCGGAGCCGCTTTTCCCGCCTGTGCAGGCTCTGGATGCTCTATAACTCTTCTACTTCTCCGCTGCCGCTTCAATTTCCTATACACCCCACTTTTTAGTAAAAGTGTGTATTTTGCTGAGTTTTTTGGGTCTTTTTCCCCCCTAGGCTGCTTTGGCGTGGTACCTATGCCTCCATCTTAACCGGAAGTCCTCAGATTATTCTTAATAATGTCCTCATGTGATTCACAAGAGATTCAGCTTCAGCTCACTAATGTCTTCACGTAACATATGGATTCAGTTTACCTCACTAAAATCTTCATGTGATATGTATGCAGTGTTATCTTATTGGCCTCTTGAGGGAATACAGAATGCACTCAGCTTCATCACACTAATGTCTTCGCATGATGCACAATAAATCAGTTTATCTCACTAATGTCTTCATGTGATATGCAGTGCTACTTTACTGGCCTCTTGACAGAGCACAGGATGCACTCAGCTTCATCTCACTAATGTCTTCACATGACACACAATAGAACCAATTTATTTCACTAATGTCTTCATAGGATACACTGTAAACTCAAATTTATGTCAATAACATCCTCAGGTGTGACACAGTAGTAAACTATGCTTTAGCTCACGATCTTCATGAGACCCATGATAAACACAACTTCATGTCACTGATAATGTCATGTGACATACAATAGATGCAGTTTTACCCTAAGGGTATCATCATGTATTACATAGCTAAGTCAACTTTATCTCACTAATCATGTGTCACAAAGTATACTAGCTGTATCCCACTGACATCTTTTTTGATACATAGTAGATTCCTGCTAATCTCACCATCATCTTCATGTAATACACAAAAGTCACAATGTTATCTCAGTAATCTTCATATGATAAATAGCAGACAAGCTTTATCTCATTAATACCTTCATCAGGTGTTGTTAAAGAGAAAAACGACACAGATATTTGTCCAAAACTGTATGGAAAGCTTTACTCATGACTGTTTTTTCAGGTGTCAAGATTATAACAGCAAAGACATTGAGGAATATAGTCAATGAACAGTGTGAGTGCTTCTCTGGGTGGAAAATTACTAAGACAACATCAAAGGTAGTGTTAATACTTGTTAAACATTATTAACAAGATTCTTATGAAATGCAAGCAATGATGGATGGACATGGTAAGAATAAAGAATCCCATCCCACCTCAAAAATGATCAGATACTAAGGGTGGGGTCTACCTGACAAGGATGTGGTTAGGCAGAGGCCATGTGCAGAAAAGGACTCAGAGGAACGTGTCTAAAACTAGTTTAAGGAGACAGTACTTGTTACCTGCCTATATTCTCTAGCTGCTCTCTATGACTTTTTTAAAAAAAGAATTTCAAAATAAGCCCTGGGTGGCCATGAACTCAGGTTGGGCTACAAAGTGGGAGCCTGACTTCAAAACCTATAAAAAGCAGAACACCCCTCAAAAACAAAAAAAAAAGAAGAAAACTTTGTGAAGAATTTAGGTACTGCTAGACTGATATGCAAATGTCTGACATTATTTATTAATTTTGTGTGGGAAACACTGGGGACTGAAGTAAGGGTCTTGTGCATGGTAAGCATGTGCTTTATCACTAACTCATATCCCTAGACCACCCCATTACCATTATTATTCCTATGATGGCATTATAGGGTATGTACAATAATGATTTCAAACTATGTAAATCATTTCATAAAACCCAGACCACACTTGATGTACTGAAACAGGGTGACTTTTGTTTTTTGAATTTTGAAGTAGGGTCTCACAGTAGCTTATGCTTACCTAGAACTCACTCTGTAGTGCCTAGAACTTACAAAATCCTCCTACCAATGCTTGGCCAATGATGGGATTAAAGGTGTGTGCTACCATGCCTGGAGACTTTCTATTTTGAAGGAAAACAGTTTGGAATTAACTGATAAAGTTTTATCCTCCTCCCTTAATCATGCAAGCTTATACTTTGTCTTTCTGGGCTTTATTCCATAGCCTGAGGTTACATCAACACACAGGCACTGAAATTTGACTTACAAAAGCATCTATATTCACTGCATGATGCTAGGCCACTGGCTTTTCCCCTAATATTTTATTGTTCTGCACTATTTTTAAAAGTAGTTTTTAATTATTTAATTTTGTATATAGTTATGTGCATACCTAGGAATACTTTTCTCTTAGTCTAATCCATCTATGAAATGCTTCATTGCATCTGACTATTATGTTTTATTATAATTTATGTGAATATTCAGAGCTTGTTTAACTATGAAAACCTCATTAACATAGTGAGAACAAAAGCTGGATCTTGTAAGATTGTGGAGGAGCTGTGTAGGGGAAGGAAGAGCATGTCCCATAGGCTCTAATTGACACTGTTACAAAAGATTGATTGACATGTGAAAAACAACAACAAAAAATGATGCTTATTAATATGTGATTCCATGTATAGAGTAGTTCTCATAACAGGTGCTTTTAATTCCAGATTACATGGTGTCTTCAACAAAGAAGAGTGAAATTTTAAAGAGGCAACAGAAAAGGGAAATGCCTTTGAGTCTCTAAGGGTAACAACTTGTTGGCTGGTGAAAAGGCTGCTGACCCTCTTAAGAGGGCTCCAGTCTGCTCTAGGGCATAGTCTTAGACCTATGTAAATCTATCTCCTGGAGATCAGATCAATTCCAGATTTACAACAAATGGAAATAATCATTTTTTTTTCCAAAAAACAGAAAACAAACAATAATAACATAGATGCAACCTGGGAAGATTAAGTTAGTATTTCCATCAATTCATTTAGAAACTTCAGATAAAGGCACATACAGATTGAGTAAGCCAGTGCTCCCAATTCCTTCCCTGCCTCCCTATTCCCCAGGTACCTTTGAAATACTTCCACACTCTACAATCGGTGCATATGTGGTTATAACCCCATCATATACCAATCTGATTCACATTTAAGACAGAACACTCTTTAAAGGTTCTACAATGACAAATACTTGCTTCTCCCTCAATAAAATAAAACATTTTCCCAAGATGGGTAGACCACCTGTATCAAATGGGCTTCATTTCAGGGACGTGGGAATAGTTCAACATGTGGAAATCAATCAATGATATACACCACATACACAAACTTAATCATAAGAACCACATGATTTCAGTTGATGCAGAAAAGACTTTTGACCAAACACAATAACACTTCATGATCAAAACAATGGAGAGATTAGGCACAGAAGGATTATATCTCAACACAAAAAAGGCTATATACAAAGCATCTATCACCCAAATAATACTTAATGGGGAAAGACTTAAGGAGTTTCCATTGAGATTAGGAACCAGACAGGGATTCCCATTCTCACCACTGCTTTTCAATGTAGTACTTGAAGTCCTAGCCCAAGCAATAAATCAGGAGAAAGAAATAAAAGGGATACAAATTGGAAAGCATGAAGTTATCCCTATTCAAAGATGATAGAATATTGTACATAAATGACCCAAAGTCTCCATCTTAAAACTTCTAAAGGTAATTAATTCCGTCAGTGAAGTGGCAGCATACAAAATCAACACTCAAAAGTCAGTACCCTTTCTTTATGCAAAGGACAAATATACACAGAAAGAAATCAGCAAGGCTGTCCCATTTTCAATAGCAATAAAAAATTACATAGCTTAGAATAACACTAACCAAGGATGTGAAAAACACATTATGAAAACATAAAATAAAAAGTCAAGAAAGAAATCTAGGGGGACTTGAGAAACTGGAAAGACTTCCAATGTTCCTGGGTAGGTAGAATTAATATTGTGTAAAAGGCAATTTTACCAAGAGCAATATACAGATTTAAGGCAATACCAATAAAATTTCAGGCAACATTATTCACAGACATAGAAAAAAATGATCTCAACATTCATGTGGAATGGAAGCAGGACTCCCATATCCAATTATTTCCTCAGTAAAAGAAACACCTCTGGAGGTATTGCCATACTCGATCTAAAGCTACATTACATAGAAATAGAAACAGCATGGTACTGGAATAAAAAAAAAAAAAAAAGAAATATAGACCAATGAAATATAACTGAAGATCCAGGCCTTAGGTCATGTAACGATAGATACTTCATCTTTGACAATGGTGCCAGTAACATAGATGAGGGAAAAGACACCATCTTCAACAAATGGTGCTGGACAAACTGGATAACCATATTTAGAAAAATGAAAGTAGTCCTCTAATCTCACTATGCTCAAAAATCAAGTCCAAATGGATTAATTATCTCAAGATAAGATCTGAAACTCTTCTCCTACTGAAAGAAGATATAGGAGAAACTCTCCTTGATATAGGTGTGGGGAAAGACTTGTTGGAAAAAATGCCCAGGAAATTAAAGAATCATTCAACCAATGGAATCTCATGCAGTTAAAAATCTTTTGCATAGGCAAACATACCATAATCAGAGCCAATTTATTACTCACAGAATGGGAGAAAATTCTCACTAGCTGTCCTGCTAACAGAGGCCTAATATCTAGTATTTATAAAGAATTCAATAAATAAACAATAAAAAATATGAAACAACTCACTCTAAAAATGGAACACAGAAATGAATAGGGATATCTCTGAGGAAGAAATACAAATGGCTAACACACACTGAAGAAAATGTTCAATATACCTAAACATTAGTGAAATGAAAATTAAAACAGCTATGAGATTTCACCTTATCCAGTAAGTATGGCAATCATTAAAAAAATCAAACAACAACAAATGTTGGAGAGGATGTGGGGAAAGACATAGAAAAACCTTCATGTACTGTTGGTAGGAATGTGAACTTGTAAAACCACTATGGAAATCAATGTGGAGACTGCTGAAAGGGATGAATATAGAGCTACCAACAGACCCATTTATTCCCTTACTGGGCATTTATCCTAAGTACTTCATGCATCACTACCAAGATTTTGCTCAACCCTCAACCATGTTTATAGTTTCTCTATTCATTGTAGCTAAAAACTAGAATCAAGCCATGTGTCCATCATTGGGTGAATGGATAACAAAATTGTGGTACACTTACACAATGGAGTTCTACTCAGCAGGAAGAAAAAAGCAATACAAAGACATAAGTAGAAAAATGAACAGACATGGAACAGATCATACTCAGCAAACTCACACAATTACAGAAAGACTAACACTGCATGGTATCACTCATCTGTGGTTCCTCACCTGGACCAGTTTATTTTGTTGACATACCTGAGTGGTAGCTCAAGGCCCAGACAATAGGGATGGAAGGGTTTTGTGGGAGGGAAAGAGGAGGGTGGTAGAAAACATACACAAAACTAAATCCAAAATAAACCGGTGCCACAGAAACCTTTGTCTTTAAAGGAAGACTAAAAGACTTAACCCTCAACAGGAGTAAGGAAGAAGAATCTGAATAGAAGGATGCTGGAGAGAGTGGGACGCAGCTTAAACTAAAAAAAAAAAAAAAAAAGTTTTTGCCTTTGGCCTGTAACTCCTAGTACCAGAAATCAGTTACTATCTACAATGAAATGTTGATCAGAGAGACCTATGAGGTCCCCAAAACAAGACAGGCTTCTGTGAAAGCACTTAATTACACACCTGAGGCAAAAGGTAATACCCTGTTACTGAAGACACCATGTGCTGCCAACACAGAGTGTAGAGAGTTCTATCTGGAATCCAGAAGACAGCCAGTCTCCTGATAAGTAGCTTGTCTGTCTACCTGAGTGCTTCATGAAGTATTGTGTGAAAGTGGCCCACAAGGTCTGAGCAACCAGAGGTCTAAGCTATTCAGAAGCAAACACCCTGATAGTGCAATAGTGAGACACAGCCTTGGGGGTAACCAATAGCTTTCTGATTGGCTAAGAGATCCACTCAACATAAAGGAACCCATATCTGGAATTGGGAAAGAGGTCAGAATCCTATGGAGACAAAGATTATGTTCTCCAGTGTCAAGATCTCACTAGTCTTTGGATAAAAGAGCAGCAACATGCATCAAACTCTCCCTAAATTAATAATGCTTACCCCATTTAAACTACCCTGTCTTCACTATCAAGTTGAAGAGTCTGTTTCTGTTTTTGTTTTCTTTTTCATAAGGTAGCAAGACCAGAGGAGATATACTTCCCCTTGCACTTAGCCAAGCCACAGCTGAAACCACAGAGGAATTAGGGAAAGGAGCGAGAGTGCTGTTTCCATGGGGAACCTGACAATCAGCTCCAGGGTGAGGGAGAGAGATCCTGAGGATACCCAACATGTACTGAAGCAGAAATCCAGAGACTCCTAAGAACTCATCATGGCTCAGGAAATTTTGCTGAAAGGGGGGTGGAAAGATTTTGAGAGCCGCAGATTGAGACCTCATTCCCAGAGGCATTGCCTTCCCGGCAAACTGCTTCTCCCAAAAAACAGTCACATGGGGAATACCCCCAACCCCACTGAGGAGGATCCCCAGCAGAGTGGGGTCAGGGAAGAGGGAAAAGAGCATACCAACCCGTGATGTATCAATACAAAATATGTTGTTAATAATAAATAAATGAATAAATAAACAAACAAATAAATAAATAAAAAACAAACTAGAAGCAGAAAGTATTAATTTTGAAAGTTACTGAAAGCCAAGAGGAGTATTTTGACCCAAGGAGCCACTTTAAAACACAGACTATCACCATTCCTTTTTCATCTTGGTGTTGTGAAACGTTACCTGATTTCTAAGCAGTCGACTTCACTCTTCTTAAAATCTGTTTGTTTTGCTTATGATAATTTCATTATATTTATAAGAATATTTTGTTAGAGAAGGGTATATGCACATGTTTGTCTATGAGCCCCAGTGTCTGAGGTCTGTGTAGATTCCACTTCCACTGTGTGACATTTTTGAAGAAGTTATTAATGTGCACATCAGTTTCCTTTATCAGTGAAAGGGGTCACTACCTGTGTCACTCATCACTTTTCTACAGGTTAAATTAAGTTACCTATGAACTGTCTTTGGCTTGGTGCTATTCCAGCTCATGGCCAACTCCCACCCTAAGATAAAATTAAGAAAACAAACAAACAAAAAGAGATGGCTCTGGAGTTGTACAGTGGCTAGAGCACTTGTCTAGCATACAAGAGGCCTGTATAATGATAAGTAAGTTGATTTGAATGAAACATTAGGAAACTTCTATTTTAAGGAATGTGGTGTTCAAGGAACAAACTTCAAGAGACAGGGGGGCACTTATCTGATAAGTGATGTTGATATATTTAAAACCATCTATTCCTTAATTTCTTAACCATTAGCCTGAATTTAATATGCTTAGTTAGACAATGGGTTTCATGCATAAGTCTTTGAGGATATTGTGTCTTCATTCTGTTTCATGCATAAGTCTTTGAGGATATTGTGTCTTCATTCTGTCTATTTCTTCCTAGAATTGATTATTGTTATTATCATTACTTTGCTTTTTTAACTATTTTTGTGCACGTTCATGTGTGTGTGAGTGCATGTGGGATAGTTGCTTACATACATGTGCACATGCATGTGGCCAGAGGACAGACTTGAGTGCTGTTCTAAAGGGACACTATCCACCTTTTTTGAGACAATGTCTTTCACTGGCCTGAAGGTTGTCAATTAGGATAGTGTTGCTGTCCAATAAGCCCAAGGTGTCCTCCTGCTTTTGCTTCCCAGTACTGGGATTACAGATGCTCCACCACACTAGGCCCTGTGCACTGGGCAGGCTGGCCAGTGAGACACAGGACTCAACTTTCTCTCATTGCTGAGATCACAGGTGCTGCCTCCATGCTGAGCACTTTGCATACATTCTGGGGATCTAAATCAGGTCCTCAGACTGTAAGACACACACTTAACCAACTAAACTGTCTCCATAGTCTCTTCTGGGACAAGATCTTTCTATTTAGCCTAGTCTGACTTAAAATTTGTGATCTTCCTGCATCATCCTACTGTGTTCAATTAACATTATTGCTATCATTTTTATTATGTTGTTTTGTGGCTTTGATATAGGCTTTTAAGCAAAGACTCATCATAAAGGGAGAGTGTCTATTAGAAATATTCATTAAAGACATGCTTATCTTCCTCTGGTCATGTGTAATCATTTATCTATTTTGATTGAATACTCTATGATTTATTAAAATCACTATTGTGAGTGTAGAGAATCTGATTAAGGAGCCACACTTGGTCAATATTATTTATTGAATTAAGTATTTTGAAAAACCCTGGAAACTCAAGCAAAACATTAACTAAATGTTTCAGGAAATGACTGTTATGAGATCAAATATAACTGTCTTATGCTACCAGCATTTCTTTTAACCACTTCACAGTAGCAAGGTAAAATTTCCCTTTTATTTTTGTATCCTTCTGTATACAATTTTTTAGAATTAAATTAGATGATTGAGTTATCTCAGCTCTATTTTTCAGAGGATGGTGAGTGAGCACCAAATATTTGTGTAAAAATATACAATTTCGACTAGAGAAAGATACAAGGGTACTGCACTGGAGAGATGGCTTGGTGGTTAAGGTGTTTGCTCTCAAAGCCAAAGGATCCCGGTTTGACTCTACAGGATTATTGTAAACCAGATGCACAAGGGAGCGAAGACATCTGGAGTTTGTTTGCAGTGGCTGGAGGCCCTGGTGCGCCCATTCTCTCTCTTTCTCTCCCTCTTTCTCTCTCTCAAATAAGCAAATACAAAATATTTTTAAAGAACGAAACAAGGAAAATATTGTGAGAGTTTTGGATTTTCAAATAGGCTGTTTGGGAAATGGGACTTTGATTTCGAATGTGGGAATAACATAAACTGTGCATGGAAGAAACACATCAAAGGCTGCATCTTTTTTTCTAATCTAGACAGAATTTACAAGATTAAAATTTAAAATCAAATATTGTTTACATATGAAAAAAAACAAAAGCTGAAGAGTATTGTCTCAGCTTTTTTTCTCACATTTAAACATGCCATGCTCTTTAGAATTTTTCTGTCTTTTCACCTATCCAAACTGCCAAGCATCAATGTATTCAACTGAGAAATTATTGAGTTATAATGAAAGATAAGTAATAAGTATATTCTTCCCAATTCTCATGTGGTTATGGAGATGAGAAAGAATATAATAAATTTACTAGTGACATTGCATACACACACACACACACACACAGGATTCAAATGTCAATTCCTAAAATAAGTGTGTTTCATAGAGTGTTCAAATATACTTCCTACAAAAAACTGAGCTATTCACAATTCCATGCCTTCCCTTTTCCATGGTTGTGCTGTCAGTTAACAATATTCTTAATCAGAGTGCACCATCTTTGTGGTCAGTGCATTATTTACAATGTCATTAAGCAAAACAACAAACTCTTCAGAATATCCCAACTCCATTAGGATACTGCTTAGAGAACAGCCGGAGGCAGTGTCCAAGGCATGTCTCTCAGAGGAAAACTCTGTCTTCATAATTACATCTCACTTTCACGTACTTTTCCCACACTGCCTCTTCATTCAATGCACATGGTTAATGAGTTAATGCTTTGCTTGCTGCACTCTTACCCTCATAGTTATAGTTTCAGGCAAGTAATTTACTTAGTCACTATGTTATTTCTGAATATTGTAGTTTTCTTTACTCACTCCTAATGTGTAGAGTGCTTTAAAAACCTTGCAACTATCAAAGTAAAAGTTGCAACTCAATGCTTCACTTTCTAGCATGGCCACAGGGCTCAATAATCTATCGATCATGTAATAATTTCATTTAGCAGCACAATAAAAGTCAAATTAGCTTCCATAAGACAATTATGTATGATAATCTGTATTGCTGTGGCTTCCTACTGACTGCATTAGCATTGTAATGCTATTTCACTTCTAGGATTCTGTGGATTTTTTTCTTCCACTTTGTATTTATTGAATCATTATGAAAACTGATTTATTACAGTCTTGAAGAAATGAATTTATATAAAAAATTAATGTGCAGTGATAATGATCTCCACTTCCAATGCATCATTTTCTTTCGTTAAAGTAGTTAACTTCAACTGGTAGGTTTTCAAAATACAGTTGAGCATGTGTCTCCAGGAGTTTGCAGTTGCAAAATGACAGCAAAACTCCATGGCCATCAGGGCCAGCATTCACCAGTGCTATTTTGCTCTGCAAAGTTGTTCTCCAATTATACTGCAATGAAAGAGTCTAACCTTCTGCATTCACAATAATTGACAATTACTTCAAATCTACTATATACATTTCCCCTACAGAATTTATGTATGTTTGTGTATGTGTATCTGTGTAAAGCCTGAAGCCTGAAGTTTCAATGAGTGTATGCTACAATAACCAATAAAAAAATGGAAGCACTTGGACTTCCAGTTAAGATGGCGGCATAGGTACCACGCCAAAGCAGCCTAGGGGGGAAAAAGACCCTAAAAACGCAGCAAAATACACGTTTTTACTAAAAAGTGAGGTGTATAGGAAATTGAGGCGGCAGTGGAGAAGTAGAAGAGTTATAGAGCAGCCAGAGCCCGCACAGGCGGGATAAGCGGCTCCAGCGGCTCAGGCAGCTCGGCCAAACGCTGCAGCCGCGGCACAGCAGAAAACCGCCAGACCAGCTCGAGCCGCAGGAAAAGCCAGGTGCGGGATTTTCCCCTCACACCGCGCTCTCAGCAACTCGGGAAACGTGAGGGGAGAGCAGCAGCGAGCAGGGGAGGAGAAGACCGTGAGCTTGAACACGTGGAGCAGCGAGACAACCAGAAAAGCCGCGGCTCCCTCCCCTCCCCCACCGCCTGAGGCCAGCTCCAGCGAACACAGCAGCGGCCCGGGACCCGGCCACGCCAACTTGGGCTGACAGCGGGACCCAAGCAGGAGCAGAGTTCGGCAGCAACTTCAGCGGCTCCAGCACCAGTACCAGCGGCTCCAGCAGCAGCGGACCCAGGAGTGGCAGCGGCGGCAGATCCCGCAGCAGCGGCATCGGGGAGAGCAGTGGCGGTGGTCAAAGGCGGCAGCTTCAGCAGTGGTGGTGGCTCCGGTGGTGGCAGCTATAGGAGCAGCGGAGGCAGCAGCAGCGGCTCGGTTTGCCCCGTAGGAAAAGCAAGTGCCCAGCTCCAGAAATCAGAACAGCAGCCCGACAACCCAGGCAGCAACTTGACTGAGACCAAAATCACCCAAGGTAACTGGGATTGCACCAGGGAAGGGTCTCACTGGTCACAAGCTGACTTGGATCCCTCAACAGACCAGAAATCTAAACCTCTTTGTTGATAGAAGATCTGGTCATTATAATAACTACTCTTGCATACATACTCGGGGCTGTCTTTGATTGAATGTGTACAGTGTTTAGTTAAATTTTAGAATCTACCTGTATTTTATTCCACTCAGCCTGCTTGAATACTCCTATAGCAGGGAATCTCAACCCCTAAGAACATCTTTGTAGATACTCTGAGAGTCTTAAGAGCCGCACCTAATACCTTAAGGTCCTACCCTGAAAATATATTACATCAAATCAATTGATACAGCTAAGAATACACAGCTAGCTAGAAAATCCAAGCATAAACTTAATCCAAGATGCAAAAATATATACATTATAACACAAGAAACACTAAAAAGCAAGATGATATAAATCCACCTAAAAGTATTAATGCATCAGAAATGTCCTCCAGAGAGAAAGAGTTAGAGGAAATGCCTGAGAAAGAGTTCAAAAGAATAATTATAAATATGTTCCAAGAGGTCAAAGAACACATGAAAACAATCAAGGAAGAAATCAAAGAGGAAATCAAAGAAAATCAAAGGAATCAAAGAGGAGGCAGGACACCAATTTAATGAAATAAAGAAGGCAATACAAGACATAAATAGGGAAATAGAAATAATAAAGAAAAACCAGTCAGAATTACTAGCAATGAAGAACACAGTTAATGAAATAAAAAACTCTGTAGAAAATCTCACCAGTAGGATGGATGAGGGAGAGGACAGAATATCTAAGCTAGAAGACCAGGTGGCAGACCTAATGCAGTCCAACAAAGAGAAAGACAAACTTACAGAAAAGTATGAGTGGGAATTTCAAGATATTCGGGACACTATGAAAAGATCCAATATAAGAATTCAGGGCATAGTAGAAGGAGAAGAATTCCACTCCAGAGGCATAGTAGGCATCTTCAACAAAATCATAGAGGAAAATTTCCCCCAATTTGGGAAAGAGGTGCCAATACAGATACAGGAAGCCTTTAGAACCCCAGCCAGACAAAACCCAGAAAGAACCTCCCCTCGCCATATTATAATCAAACTTCCAAACACACAAACGAAAGAAAAATTATTGAAAGCAGTTAGAGAGAAAAATCAAGTTACCTACAAAAGCAAGCCCATCAGGATTACAGCAGATTATTCAACACAAATTTTAAAGCCAGAAGGGCTTGGAGTGATATATTCCAAGTTCTGAAAGATAACAACTGTCAACCAAGGTTACTTTATCCTGCAAAGTTATCCATTCAAATAGATGGAGAAATAAAGACATTCCATGACAAAAGCAGGTTAAAGGAGTATTTGAAGACAAAACCAGCTCTACAGAAAATACTTGAAAGAATCCTCCATGCTGAACAAAAGGAAAAGCACACATATAAGGAACCTAGGAAAAACAAGCTATACTCAAATACCAGTTAACAAAAGAGAGCACAGGTAGAACCAGAAGCACACACACACACAAAAATGGCAAACATAAATACACACCTTTCAATAATATCTCTTAATATCAACGGTCTCAATGCCCCAACGAAAAGACATAGATTTGCAGACTGGGTTAAAAAGCAGGATCCTACAATTTGTTGTCTCCAAGAAACTCACCTTTCTACAAAGGATAGACACTATCTTAGGGTGAAAGGTTGGAAGACGGTGTTTCACGCAAATGGGCCTAGAAAACAAGCAGGGGTTGCTATCCTAATATCAGACAGGGTAGACTTTAGTCCGACGTTAGTCAAGAAAGATAAGGAAGGTCACTTAATATTGATTAAGGGCACACTCCAACAGGAGGACATTACAATCCTAAACATATATGCACCTAACATGGGGGCTCCCAAATTCATCAAACAAACACTATTAGAACTAAGGTCACAGATAACACCAAACACAGTGGTGGTGGGTGACTTTAACACCCCACTCTCATCAATTGACAGGTCATCCAGGGAAAGAATAAACAGAGAGGCATCTGGATTAAATGAGGTCATAGAAGGAATGGACCTAACAGATATATACAGGACATTTCATCCAAAGGCTGCAGAATATACATTCTTTTCAGCAGCACATGGAACATTCTCTAAAATAGACCATATATTAGGACACAAAGCAAATCTTAACAAATTCAGGAAAATTGAAATAATTCCTTGCATTCTATCTGACCACAATGGAATTAAACTACAAATCAGTAGCAAGAAAGGCTATAGAGCATACACAAAATCATGGAAACTAAACAATACACTACTAAATGATGAGTGGGTCAATGAAGAAATCAAAAAGGAAATCAAAAAATATATAGAGTCAAATGATAATGAGAACACAACATACCAAAATCTCTGGGACACAATGAAGGCAGTTCTAAGAGGTAAATTTATAGACTTAAGTGCCTATATTAAGAAATTAGAAAGGTCGCAAGTAAACGACCTAATGCTTCACCTTAAAGCCTTGGAAAAAGAAGAACAAGGCAAACCAAAAATTAGTAGACGGGAAGAAATAATAAAGATTAGGGCAGAAATTAATGAAATAGAAACAAAAAGAACAATCCAAAGAATTAATGAAACAAAGAGTTGGTTCTTTGAAAGGATAAACAAGATTGATAAACCCTTAGCAAATCTGACCAAAAGAAAGAGAGAAGAGACACAAATTAATAAAATCAGAGATGAACAAGGCAACATCACAACAGATTCCAGAGAAATTCAAAAAATCATAGGGACATAGTACAAAAGCATATACTCCACAAAGTATGAAAATCTGAAAGAAATGGATGATTTCCTTGATCTATATGACCTACCTAAATTAAATCAAAATGAGATTAATCACTTAAATAGATCTATAACCAACATGGAGATCCGAACAGTTATCAATAATCTCCCAACTAAAAAAAGCCCAGGCCCGGATGGATTCACTGCTGAATTTTACCAGACTTTTAAGGAAGAGCTAACACCATTGCTTCTTAAGCTTTTCCAGGAAATAGAAAAAGAAGGAATTCTACCAAACTCCTTCTATGAGCCCAGCATCACCCTGATACCAAAACCAGGCAAAGATAGAACAAAAAAAGAAAATTACAGACCAATCTCCCTCATGGATATAGATGCAAAAATTCTCAACAAAATATTGGCAAACAGAATACAAGAGTATATCAAAAAGATCATTCACCCTGACCAAGTAGGCTTTATCCCAGAGATGCAGGGATGGTTCAACATACGCAAATCTATAAATGTAATACATTACATAAACGGGTTGAAGGACAAAAATCACATGATCATCTCATTAGATGCAGAGAAAGCATTTGACAAAATCCAACATCCCTTCATGATAAAAGTCCTACAGAGACTGGGAATAGAAGGAACATATCTCAATATAATAAAGGCTATTTATGACAAGCCTACAGCCAACATATCACTAAATGGGGAAAAACTGGAAGCTTTTCCACTAAAATCAGGAACAAGACAAGGGTGTCCACTGTCCCCACTTCTATTTAATATAGTTTTGGAAGTCTTAGCCATAGCAATAAGGCAAGAGACACACTTAAAAGGGATACAAATTGGAAAGGAAGAAATCAAGTTATCATTATTTGCAGATGACATGATTCTATACATAAAGGACCCTAGAGACTCTACTAGCAAGCTGTTAGAGCTGATCAAAACCTACAGCAATGTAGCAGGATACAAAATAAATACACAGAAATCAGTAGCCTTCATATATGCTAACAACAAACACACAGAGAATGAAATCAGAGAATCACTCCCATTCAAAATTGCATCAAAAAAAAATAAAATACCTTGGATAAACCTAACCAAGGAAGTAAAGAATCTATACAATGAGAACTTTAAAACACTCAAGCGAGAAATTGCAGAAGACACTAGAAAGTGGAGAAACATCCCTTGTTCCTGGATTGGAAGAATCAATATTGTGAAAATGGCAATCTTATCTAAAGCAATCTACACATTTAATGCAATCCCTATCAAAATTCCAAAGGCTTTCTTCATGGAAATAGAAAAAACAATCCAAAAATTCATTTGGAATCACAAAAAACCTCGAATATCTAAAATAATACTGAGCAACAAAAAAGAGGCTGGTGGTATCACCATACCTGATTTTAACCTATACTACAGAGCCATAGTAACAAAAACAGCATGGTACAGGCACAAAAACAGACATGTAGATCAGTGGAACAGAATAGAGGACCCAGATGTAAGCCCAAGTAGCTATAGCCACCTGATATTTGATAAAAATGCCAAAAATTCTCATTGGAGAAGAGACAGCCTCTTCAGCAAATGGTGTTTTGAAAACTGGATAAATATCTGCAGAAGGATGAAAATAGATTCTTCTCTCTCGCCATGCACAAGAATTAAGTCCAAATGGATTAAAGACCTTAACATCAGACCGGAAACTTTGAAACTGCTAGAGGAAAAAGTAGGGGAAACCCTTCAACATATTGGTCTTGGCAAAGACTTTCTGAATACAACCCCAATTGCTCAGGCAATAAAACCACAGATTAACCACTGGGACCTAATGAAATTACAAAGATTTTGCACTGCAAAGGACACAGTGAAAAAAGCAAAGAGGCAACCTACAGAATGGGAAAAAATCTTCGCCAGCTATATATCTGATAGAGGATTAATATCTAGGA
Source organism: Jaculus jaculus (assembly GCF_020740685.1). Lineage (NCBI taxonomy): Eukaryota > Metazoa > Chordata > Mammalia > Rodentia > Dipodidae > Jaculus > Jaculus jaculus. The sequence goes on from NC_059110.1 coordinate 66,089,697, forward strand.
TATACAAAGAACTCAAAAAGTTAAATAATAAGGAATCAAACAAGCCAATCAAAAAATGGGCTATGGAGCTAAATAGAGAGTTCTCAAAGGAAGAAATACGAATGGCATATAAGCATCTAAAAAAATGTTCTACGTCACTAGTCATCAGGGAACTGCAGATTAAAACTACATTGAGATTCCATCTCACTCCTGTCAGATTGGCCACCATCATGAAAACAAATGATCATAAATGTTGGCGGGGATGTGGAAAAAAAGGAACCCTTCTTCACTGCTGGTGGGAATGCAATCTGGTCCAGCCATTGTGGAAAACAGTGTGGAGGTTCCTAAAACAGGTAGATATTGATTTACCATATGACCCAGCTATAGAGCTCCTAGGCGTATATCCAAAGGACTCATCTCATTTCCTTAGAAGTACATGCTCAACCATGTTTATTGCTGCTCAGTTTATAATAGCTGGCAAATGGAACCAGCCTAGATGTCCCTCAACAGATGAGTGGATAATGAAGATGTGGTACATTTATACAATGGAGTTCTACTCAGCGGTAAGGAAAAATGAAGTTAGGAAATTTGCAGAAAAATGGATGGACCTGGAAAGTATTATACTAAGTCAGGTAACCCAGGCCCAGAAAGCCAAGCGCCACATGTTCTCTCTCATATGTGGATCCTAGCTACAGATGACTGGGCTTCTGCGTGAGAATGAAAATACTTAGTAGCAGAGGCCAGTAAGTTGAAAAGGAGACATAAAGGGTGGAGAAAGGAAGGGAGGAGGATACTTAATAGGTTGATATTGTATATATGTAATTACAATGATTGTAATGGGGAGGTAATATGATGGAGAATGGAATTTCAAACGGGAAAGTGTGGGGGTGGGGAGGGAGGGAATTACCATGGGATATATTTTATAATCATGAAAAATGTTAATAAAAATTAAAAATAAAATAAATAAAATAAAAAAAAATAAAAAAATGGAAGCACTTTAAAAAATGCTTCATTTGTATTTATTTATTTATTTGAGAGAGAGAGATTTTTAAAAGACAGAGAGAAACGCACAGACAGAGTGAAAAGATAGAATGGACATGCTCAAACTTACAGCCACTGCAAACAAACTTCAGATCCATGTACCACCTTGTGCATCTGGCTTATGTGTGTCCTGGGGAATCAAACCTGGGTCCTTTGTTTCTGCAAGCCATCTCTTCAGCCCAGGAAACACTTTTTAATAGTATAAACTATGTTTTTATTTATATATTTATAAAATATCTTTTAAAATTTATTTATTTATGAAAGAGAGAGTAAAAATGCATGCACCAGGGTCTCTAGCCACTGAAAACCATCTCCAGATACATGTGCCACCATGTGAATATATCTATGTGGGTTCTGGGGAATCAAACCTTGGTCCTTAAGCTTTTCAGGCAAGCAGCACCTTAACTACTTAGGCCTCTCTCCAGCCAGTATTAACTATCTTAATGTTTCTGAAGCATTGGACTTGCAACTTCATTGAGGATTTTAATGGTGTATAAATAACTATTTGGCAGTTGTTTTCCAACTTCTCTTCATTTTAAATTTGACACTATTTATCGTTATCCAGTTATGGCTAAAGAGATTGGCAATTAGGGGAGCACTCTACCTTAAAAAAAAGGAACCACATAAAGTTTCCATTTTAGGTGCTACAACCTTATGTATATCCTTATAGAAACTATCAACTCATACTTAGTTAAAATGTAGTCAGCTTTAAATTTTTAAATACTGGAGTTCTCTCATCAGCTTTAGCTCCCACTAAGGAGATGCTGATAAGGCAGATGGATCACCTGCAGACACTCACAGGTGCTTAAAGGGCTTTCCACCCTTTTAACTGGCCTCATTTCAGTTCAATGTGCTCGAGTGTTCTATTCTCTTAGTGCTGCTGTGGTGTGCATAAAGATCAGTCCAGATATACCACAGAGGATCATCTCAATGCTGCAAGTCCAAGCTGCATGAATGACCCTCAAGGGTAAACTGATTCTCATGGGCGGGCGGGGGGTGGTGGTGGTTGAATGTAGGAGAAGGAAAATGAAGAAAAGAAGCAATTGTGCACTATGTTTTTCACTCAGGAGCAGTTTATGTCAGGAATGCTATAGAAAGTGACTAAGGAAGGAAATATTAAGAAGAAACTAAGAAAGGCAGACAAGAGATGAAGGAACTAGTGGAAGAGGAAAGAAGAAAATATTTAGAAAAAAGAACCCGACTTTGTTCTCCAATTATTACTTCATCTTCTTGAAGGATTTACCTTTCAAAAAGATACAAACAGGACAGTGGTTTGTCAATATTCTATAAGCTTGTCACATTTTTGTTCTCTCTTCAGCTTAAGTGCTAGTTAGGTCTGTTTAGTACAGTATAACTACATCTCACATTTTTCTTTGATTCAAAGTAGACAATGCCAAAAATACAATGACATGATTTATTAGAAAAAAAGATGAAATAACATCATAAATTAACAATATCTTTATTATAAAAATTAAATAGAAATAAAAATAAAACAAAAATAAAATGTGCCATTAACGTAAAATCATGCCTCCTGAAGACATACTAAGAAATTTATGAAGAGTATCTAATATCCCCCTCAGCATTATCACACTCCAGATCTTATTCCAGTTCCTTTTCATTTGTGAATTAACTATACTCTTCTTGATTTTTGCCAAAGTTCACTATTTCTATGATTGCAGCTTTTTAAATGCATGCTGAGAAGTCTCAGTTATCTGAAATTGCAAAAGATCCCCACAAGAATACTTAGATATATATTCTCCATCAATTGTCAGTTCACAGCCCTAGTTATCTCTTTTCTGATTTCTTATGTTGTTTCAGAAACTCTTTCATTTCAATACCTTAAGTTTATGAAGTCTGTCATAGATGCTAGTTTCCTTGAAATGACAGCTTTCTCTTCTATATGATATGGTGGCTGCAGAAATTATATGAACTTCTTCATGTCTTTGTAAGAGGAATACAATTTTCAACTTGAGTTTTAGTGAAACACAAACCATATCAGGCAGAAGTCAGAGATGTAGCAACTTTCCACGCTGAAGTGTAAATTAATTCTCCTTTAACTTTCTCTCTATCTTCACCAGGTAGCTTGGTTGGTGCCAGAGTTTTCTGGTGCTGTTTACAAATTTCTTGTCTCAAACATGGGCTATAGTATTATATATAGTATAGTATTATGTATAGTATATATGAAAGAACTCTTGTCATGTACAAGAGTTCATGTACAAGACATGATGCTAAGTTGGACTTTTAGGGACATTTTTTCTCCTCAGAAATCATAAATGTGTCATTTTTTACCATTGACAATTCATAATGCATCCTGGTGATTTTAAGAAATTCATTCAGCAATTTCTCAGAACAAAGAAAATCTTATCTGTCCTTACCCTTTCAGATTCTTTGCTTCTTTGTTAAAAAAACAAAAATGCAATGTGGACCAGGACCATTTCATAAAACACAATATCAGAGAGAAAATCCAAATCAAATTGTAAACTCAAAACTAAAGTATTTTGAACTTTTTATTGAAACTTCCATACATATCCCAATGCTAAGCATACTATCCTCTGACAATCCTGCTTTATCTCCTCTTCCCTTTTTTTCTCTTCACTAAATTCCCTCTTCCCAGCTATCTAGTTTTATTTCATTTTCTTGCTCTTATATTATGAAGGTCTTACTGAACTCTTAGGTAATAGCATATGAGGTCATGAATGAGACACCATTCACTTGTGTCTGAAGATAGCATTCTAAAGCATTCTGTTCCATCCTGTGGCTCTTAAATTATTTCTTAAACCTCTTCACAATGGTCCCTGAGCCTTGAAGGGTATGACAGAGATGTCTTCCTTAATGCTGAATATACACCACTTTCTATTCTCCTCAAAATTGTGATGAGTTTTGATTTTCCCTAATCATTAACAGCATCTGAAAGGATAAGCTTCCCTACTCAAAAGTGCAATATGTGGATATAAAGATAAATGTTTAGAGGGTAATTTGGTAAGCATAAAATATTAATTTAGCCAGACAACAGTATTAGTTTCCCCACCCCCAGTCCTAATGATCTCCTCAGACTTCCCACTTTAGATTGAGTTTTCTGTGCCAAACATTAATTCAGTACTGTGAAGTGAGAATCTAATCCAATCAAAGTGCAGTTGGTTTTCCCCATGACAAAATGCCACCATTATACCAGTTGGTACATTTCTCCTGGCTGGACAAGTGTGTAATTTTCAAGGTCCACTGGGGGTTAAGCCAGTTGACTCTTTTCCCCACAGAAATCTGTACTGAAATAGCACTATGACATTTAATCAAGTGGGAGGAGACTTCAGCTTGATTTCAGTGTCCTCCAGCTAAAGCATGTGGTTTCTTCAGCAATAGGGTTCTAATGGGTAAGCAACAACCTTATCAATTGTCTATATTGTTTGGGGAAATCAGGGGACTCCTTGGGTAACAACTTACTGGAAGGTATCCTACCCCTGTTGAAATTTTTCTGTAAACATTTATGCCTTCTGTGTATAGCATTATCTATCACCACAGGTAATTTTCCAGAAATTATGTCTTTTAAAAAATATATATGTGGGGCTGTTGATGTGGCTCAGCAGTTAAGGCGCTTGCCTACAGAGCCTAATAATTCTAGTTCAGTTCTCCCATACCCACATAAAGCCAGATGTATGAAGTAGCACATGAGTCTGGAGGTCCTGGCATGTCCAGATTTCTTTGAAAATCTGAGTTTGTTTTTAATTTTTTAATTTATTTGAGAAAGAGAGAGGGAGAGAGAGAGAGAGGAAGGAGGAAGGAAGGAAGGAAGGACGGATGGAAGAAAGAAAGAAAGAGAGATGGGCATGCCAGGGCCTCCAGCCAATGCAAATGAACTCCAGACACATGTGCCACCATATGCATCTGGCTTACATGGGTACTGCCGAATTGAAACTGAGTCTTTTGGCTTTGCAGGCAAGAGCTGTAATTGCTAACCCATCTCTCCAGCTTTTTTTCTTTTTATAAAAAATAAAAAAAAACCCTGAATTTTAATATAGGTTTTTCTATTTTGGTGACAAATTCTATTGCAATATTAATGGAGATTGCATTAAATCTATGGATTTTTTGTAAGATATTCATTTTCACATTATTTATTCTTCCAGTCCATGAACATGGGAGGTCTTTCCATTCTTTAGTTTCTTCTCCAGTTTCTATTTTGAGCGTTTCAATGTTTTCAGTGTAAAGATTCTCTACTTCCTCAGTTACTTTATTGCTAGGGTTTCTTTAAGTTTTTTTTTTTTTTTTTTTTTTTTTTTTTGAGGCAATTGTCCATGGCATTCTTTTCCCGATTTTATCTTCAGCACAGTTTTATTGGTATTTATGAAGGCTATTAATTTTTCTGTGTTAATTTTGTTTCCTGCTACTTTGCTGAAAGTGTTTTTCGGCTCTGACAATTTTCTGGTAGAGTATATAGGGTCCCATATGTATAGAGTTGCATCATCTGCAAATAACAACATTTTAACTTCTTCCTTTCCTAATTGTATCCCTTTTATTTGTGTCTTCTGTCTTAGTGTTGTAGCTAACTCTTTCAATATTATATTGAATAAGAATGGATATTATTGTCTTGTTCCTGATTTTAATGGAAATGCTTCAAGTATTTTACCATTTATCATAATGTTGGCTATAGGTTTGTGAGAAATATGTACCTTTTATTCTAAGTTACTTCAGGACTTTTATAATGAAGGGATGTTAGATTTTGTCAAATGGCTCATGAGCGAGTCTATGGAGATCATGTGACTTTTGACCTTGAGCTCAGGTTGATTAGATGTATTGGTTTGCAAATAATCCCTTCATCTCTGGAATAAAACCCACTTTGATCAGAGTGAGTGGTGTCTTAGATATAGTCTCATATTCTTGGCCAGTATTTTTATAATTTTTGGATCTATGTTCATGAGGAAAATTGATTTGGAAACTAATTTTGTCTTTGTTTGTTCTGGTATCAAAGTTATATTGTTTTTGTAAAAGGAGTTTTGCTGTGTTGCTTCCTTTTCTAGTTTATGGAATAATTTGAGAAGCATGAGTATTAGTTCATGTTTGAGGTGTGCTTAAAGTCACCAGTGAATTCTTCTGGGCCTGAACTTTTTTTCACTTGGGTGATTATTTATAAATGTTATGAGTTCATTGCCTATTACTATTTAAGTGATTTATCTCACCCTGATTTAATTTTTTTATTAATTTTTTTAAATAAGTTGTACTATAATTCTTCTCCCCAGAACCCTGTGGGCCCTCCTCAGTGTAGTTACTGCTATGCACTATGGGGTACTTAGAACCTCTGTCTCTAGGGGGAGCTGTGCCTCAGGGTTTTTCTACCTGCCTTATAGATTTCGTAATCTTCCTGCCCCACACTTCAGCCTTGGTGAGTGTGTTAGCAGTTAGTGTTGACTTCTCTGTAACCTCTGTATTTCTGTTATATACATTTACACATCTGAATTCTACTCAGAAGTGACGAGAAACAAAATAATGAAATTCACAGGAAAATGTGTGGACTTGGAAAATATCTTCCTATACCAAGTTATACAGTCTGGCTGCTTAAGTTTTGAAAGAAGTTAATTTTAGCTCATATTTTTGAATGCTCAAATCTGACTCAACAACCCATCCTCTGTGGCTATGGTAATGGCATCATCCCATGAAGGAAAGCATGTTGGAGCAAGGAGTCACATCTACATACAACAAGAAGAAAGACATGAAATCCATAGGGCCCCACAGTAACGTTTCATTTTGTGTGTGTGTGTGTGTGTGTGTGTGTGTGTGTGTGTGTGTAATGTCTGGTGTGTTGTGGTTTGTGTGTGTGTAAATGCATGCATCCTGTGTTTGTTCATGGTGAGGCTAGAGGAAGACATTCCTCTATTGCTTATGCACATGTTTTTGAGATGGAGTGTCTCACTAAACCAAGAACTACCACTTTTCAGTCAATCAGAATGACCAGCAAGACTCAGAAACTCTCCGGTCTCTGCTCCTCACAGGACTGGGTTACTTGTCTGCATGATCATCCCCACATGGTTATGTGAGTGCTTTGGAATTGAACTTGTTGAATCTAATGCTCATTTGGCAAGTGCTCTTACCAGTTGAGCCATCCTCCCAGGCCTCCATTATCACTTTTGAGGGCACATCTTCAGTGACCCAAGGATGTCCATTAAGCTCAGCCTCTTAAAACTCCATGGTGCCACCCACTACTGTCACTGTGAGGACCAGTTCCTTTAGGGGATATTTGAACCTTTAGGGGGGTATTGCCCATATTCAAGCCACAGAAAAATTGGTAGGAGAGATTAAAGTTCCCTAGTGGTATCAAGTCTGAAGTCAGAAAGGCTGAGAAGGTCTCATGAATCACCCTTCACAGAACCTTGAGAGAGTTGCTTAATTCCTCTGTCCTTATAAATATCACAACTTCCTTTTGAGGATGCAAAATGAAAACAAAATAGTGTAGCTAATACCATATAAAATATTCAACAAGATTAGCTATTAAAGTAGATGTGGGAGTTGTAGGTATTTACATAAAAATAGTAATTTTATTTACCTAACAAAAAATTCATAAGACAGCAAAAAGGAGAATAAAGTGTAAATAGATAATGCTTTGGTTGTGGTGGTATGTGTGTGCATTTCCTTTGGAAAATAAAGCTTTTAATTATTTAAAAAAAGATAGGTAGTTGGGGGTATTTCGTTAGCAGATACAGCCTTTTCCAGTCTCTCCATTATTACAATTACAATTCCTACAATCAGGTAGAACCAAAATTCTCTGTCAGTTCCATTGGAAGCAAGACTACTGGTCAGGAACCTCAAAACTGCATTTAGCCTGGGCAGCTGTTTGGTATAGTAGCCTTTTTCAAATGACAGATTCTGTAGTGAGTTGACTTAGGAAGGCACCAAAGGGATTCAGCTATAAGGCTACCCAGGAAAGGACAACTGTTATCTTTAGCCATTTATTTATTTGTTTGTTAACAATAACTTTAAAGTAATACACATTTAATTAATATGTCATTTTTATTGTAATTATTCTATTGTTTTTCAGATATGAATAGAATTCTTAGATATGTTAACTTATTTACCCAAAATTTCATAGTAAGAAAATCATAGAAGTTGTTTGGATTCTGTGTGCTTCTGTCCATATTTTCACACATCTTACTGCATGTTAAGTGAGGTGCTAGTTATTTCTGGTGGTAGTGGGCAGGTTTCTAGATTCATTGTGACAAGACAGCTGTCAGTGAACTAAATGCATCACTCCACTTTCCATTCATTGAGATGGCTCACTCTAATCTTTAGAGTTTTGGGGAAAGCACTTTTAGCTTAAAGAGGTCTTTATAGAAACACCTTTTAGCTATCATGTATGTACATTTCCTCTGGGAAATGTAGGAAATTCCTGCTCATGTCTCAAAGTTGAGGTGAAAAATGTGAACCATAGGCATTTCAGGTGAATTTGAAGTTTCACAAAATTCAAAATGAAAAAGGAGAGATCACAACAGACATCAGTGAAATCGGCAGAATCATCAGGACTTATTTCAAAAACCTCTACTCCACAAAACTGGAAAATGTGGAGGAGATGGATAAATTCCTGGATGCATATCATCTACCAAAGCTAAACTCAGAGCAGATCAATCACCTCAATGAACCCATCACGCTCATGGAGATTGAAAAAGTAATAAAAACCTCCCAAAAAAGAAGAGTCCAGGACCAGATGGATTCCCAGCCGAATTTTATCAAACCTTCATGGAAGAACTCAAACCAATCTTCCTAAAACTGTGCCACACAATTGAAGAACAGGGAGAACTACCCAACTCCTTCTATGAAGCTAGTATCACCCTAATCCCAAAACCAGGCAGAGATGCCACAAGAAAAGAAAACTATCGGCCTATTTCCCTAATGAACATAGACGCAAAGATCCTCAACAAAATTCTCGCAAACCGAATCCAACAACACATCAAAAGCATTATCCACCTTGACCAAGTGGGATTTATCCCAGGAACACAAGGGTGGTTCAACATACGAAAATCTGTCAATGTAATACACCACATAAACAAGCTTAAACATAAAAACCACATGATCATTTCGATAGATGCAGAAAAGGCCTTCGACAAGATACAACATCACTTCATGATCAAAACATTGGAGAGAATCGGCATGGCTGGTTCACATCTTAATATAATAAAGGCAATATACAAAGCTCCAAAGGCCCAAATAATACTTAATGGAGAGAGACTGGAGTCATTACCATTGAGAGCAGGAACAAGACAGGGATGTCCTCTCTCACCTCTGCTTTTCAATATAGTTCTGGAAGTCCTAGCCCAAGCAATAAGGCAGGAGAAGGAAATAAAAGGGATACAATTTGGAAAGGAAGAAGTTAAGTTAGCGCTATTCGCCGATGACATGATTGTATATGTAAGAGACCCGAGAGACTCCATCCCAAAACTCCTGAAGGTGATTAACTCCTATAGCAAAGTAGCAGGATACAAAATCAATGCACAAAAATTGGAAGCATTTCTGTATGCAAATGACAAAGACACAGAAAAAGAAATAAAGGACATAGTCCCATTTTCAACAGCAACAAAAAAAATAAAATACCTTGGAATAACGTTAACCAAGGAAGTAAAAGATCTATACAACGAAAATATAAAAACTCTCAAAAAAGAAATTGAGGAGGACTTGAAATGATGGAAAGACCTCCCATGCTCCTGAATAGGCAGAATTAACATTGTGAAGATGACAATCTTACCAAAGGCAATATATAGATTTAACGCAATTCCAATTAAAATCCCTACAGTGTTCTTCACAGACATAGAAAAAATGATCTCAAATTTCATATGGAAAGGCAGAAGGCCTCGCATATCCAAACATATCCTCAGCAAAAGAAATACCTCTGGTGGCATCACCATACCCGATTTAAAGTTATACTACAAAACCATAGTAATAAAAACAGCATGGTACTGGCATCAAAACAGGAGTATAGACCAATGGAATAGACTTGAGGACCCGGATTTTGGGCCAAGCAACTATAGCTACTTGATATTCGACAAAGGCCCAAACAATATAGACTGGAAAAAAGATAGCATCTTCAACAAATGGTGCTGGACAAACTGGATAACCACATGCAGGAAACTAAAACTTGATCCACACATTTCACCATGCACAACACTCAAATCCAAATGGATCAAAGACCTCAACATAAGACCAGAAACTCGAAAACTACTGGAAGAAAATTTAGTAAGTACCTTCCATGATATAGGAATTGAAAAAGACTTCCTGAATAAAACCCCAGTGGCTCAAGTTCTTAAACAGTCACTCAATCATTGGGATCATATGAAGCTGAAGAGTTTCTTTACAGACAAGCATATAATAAGCAAAGCCAATAGAATACTCACAGAATGGGAGAAAATATTTGTAGGTTATCCAACTGATAGAGGCCTTATCTCTAGAATTTACAAAGAACTCAAAAGTCTAAACAATAAGAAGACAAATACCCCATTCTTCTGTATTTAGGCTCTCAGATACTCAGTAAGCGGTACCCTGCCTTCCTTTCCTTTAATTCTTTCTGTCATGTCTCTGGGATATTCTTAAATTTGCTTTGATGGTTTCAAATATCATAGTCCCATTTTACTGCCTGATACACCAAATTCACTAACTTTGAAAAAAACTGTTGGGGTAATTAGTGCCTCAGTCAGTCGCTGTGGCAAGTGGGGGGGAGGGAGTGTGCCTTAGTATATTTCAATCTCTCCTTTCCTACCTCAATAATCCCTGCCTGGAGAAGTCTGTTAATAGTTTGGAAATTAAAATGAACAACAAAAAACAAATAAATAAAAGTTTAGAAGGGCTGAAGAGATGGCTTAGTGGTTAGGTGCTTGCCTGTGAAGTCTAAGAACCTTGGTTCAAGTCTCGATTCCCCAGGACCCATGTTAACCAGATGCACAAGGGGGAGCATGCATCTGGAGTTCTTTTGCAGTGGCTGGAGGCCCTGGCACTCCCATTCTCTCTCTCTCTATCTGCCTCTTTCTCTCTCTGTTGCTTTCAACTAAATAAATAAAAATAAACAACAAACAATAAATACATAGTTTGGGTTAGTGTTGACTTCTCTGTAGCCTCTGTATTTCTGCTTCAACCAGCTCCAGGGAAATGGCAACAGATATTGTGGTAAGTAAATTCTTATTTAATTTATTCTTATCTCCTTTCCCCATCTCTTAGCTCTTATCAAAACCATATTTTAGATACTTGAAGTTCTTTAATTAAAAAAAATCCGTCATAGAATGGAATTTCAAAGGGGAAATTAGGGGGAGGGTGGACATTACCATGGGATATTTTTTATAATCATGGAAGTTGTTAATAAAAAAAAAAGATGTCCATCACATTAGGGAGGTGTGAGTAGTAAACTGTTTGATGAATATCATTGTGGTACTCCAGCCCCAATGATGAAGAGTTATGAGTGGAGCTGTGCAACACAATCATCAACTTGAAATTGACCATGCCATACTTTTCCTTATAAAGTGTTCAGACATCCTAACTACTATCTCCTGGTTGCCTTAGCCCTCCAGATACCTGTTTTTCTCTTGCAACATTACCTCTCACCTCTTCTTGATGATTTTCAGGTCTTTTCTTCTCCCATACATGTCTCAGAAATTCCACTTTCCAGGGCTAGAGTGATGGCTTGGCAGTTAAGGCATTTGCCTGCAAAGCCATAGGACTCTGGTTTGATTCTCCAGGACTCATGTAAGCCAGATGCACAAGGGGACACATGCATCTGGAGTTAGTTTGCAGTGGCTGGAGGCCCTGGTACACTCTCTCTCTCTCAAATAAATTAATTAATTAATTAATTTAAGAAAATTCCATTTCCCCCTTAATTTTATTAAACATAGCAATCTAGCTTTATACCTCTATTTTCTGAAAGCTGAAATAAAAATAGCTCAATAATTCTTTTTCATAAAGAAAAAAATAACATTCATTTTGAGTCTTTTTTAACATTTCTTTTGCTTCTTTTTATTTAGTTATTTGAGGGTGACAGACAGAGAAATAGGGACAGAAAGTGAGAGAGAGAGAGAGAGAGAGAGGGAGAGAATGGGCATGTTAGGGCCTGCAGTCACTGCAAACAAACTCCAGATGCATGTGCCACCTTGTGCATCTGGCTTATGTGGGCCCTGGGGAATGGAACCTTGAACCAGGGTCCTTAGGACTCACAGGCAAGTGCTTTACTGCTAAGACATCTCTCCATCTGCATTTTGGATCTTTAAAGTAACAGATTCTTTGTGTTAGGAAGATTAATGCAAGGGAAAACACATTTAGAGGCAAGGGGAGAGGATTGAGATTGAGATTGAAATTTAGATCAGGAGACAATAAACTACTTTCAGCAAAAGTTGTGGAAAAAATGGTGTGCTTTAGTTTTATCTTTTAAGAACATGTTAAGTCATAAGCCTGACAATCCACTGGGGAAGTCTCTTTAAGTTGTTTTGCTTACTCAATGTAATTCTGCATTGGTGTGCTTTGAACATTTGTGTGACATACATGTTGTATAATTAAATATTCTATTTAAGCTTCAGATATGACATAGGGCATGAGGAAGGTTTTTTTTTGTTGTTTGTTTGTTTGTTTGTTTGTTTGTTTGTTTTTTTGTTTTGTTTTTGAGGTAGGGTCTCACTCTGGTCCAGGCTGACCTGGAATTAACTCTGTAGTCTCAGGGTGGCCTTGAACTCACAGCAATCCTCCTACCTCTGCCTCCCAAGTGCTGGGATTAAAGGCGTGCGCCACCACACCCAGCTCAAGGAAGATTTTTTAACTGCATTTGTTGTAGATACATTAGAAAGGAAAGCTGGTCATGTGAACAATAGATCTGTAAGTACATTTAGTGAGGAGCAGCTCATGAGTCATCAGAAATGGGCTGACAGCTCCTGCTCAAGCCAGAAAATGAAAATGAAACACCTCTGTAAGTTATCAGAGAAGGTTGGGGACATATGTAAGGGTGTCAGCTCATGAAAGCAACAAAGTAGGTGGGCAACAAGGATGCATTTTTTATCCCCTTATATTCTAGAGACCCCCAGACTACTCCTAAAGGACACACAGTTGTAGAGGCTTGTAGGACCCAGTTCTGTCATGCACAGGGTGATCTGGGAAGTCATAAGAGCAGTTGTGTAAAGCATATTTCAACAACCAATGGAATCTGTCCATTTTGAGCATGAATACCCATGTGACCAAGTACTCCTGGTGAATTTATGTCCATATATTATGAATGAATGTCGGGAATGTTAGGAATTTGTACCCATGGCTAGGTTAAGGTTTCTTCCTACTAAGTATTGATCAATGGTACTGGATTACTGATTTTTATATGGAAATGTGCTGAGTCATCAGTTGTAGTTACATCCATGTGTTTTTGGAAAATTTATAAAAGTTATGAGGGTAAATAAAATCAGACTTGAAGAATGCAGAGAAAATATTGAAAGCAAACATCACAGGTCATCAAGGATATGATTTTAAAGAGGAGATTGTTTCAGAAATAATCAAGAGCAGACCACACAGTGCTTAAAATTACTTCTAGTGTTCTTATCTCAATTAAATTCTTAGAAACAAAATTCAAATGAATATTTTTATCAATGATATATATATATATATCATTGATAAAAATATATATATATATCAATGAGATATATATATATATCATTGATATATATATATATATATATATATATATATATAGAGAGATAGAGAGAGAGAGAGAGAGAGAGAGAGAGAGAAATAGCAAAATATAAATTAAGTGATTAAGTACTCTAAAGCCTGTGATAGCTTTTAAACTTTTCCAAATAGCAGACAAGTAGAATATGTCACTTATACATATATTTGCTCTGAGTCAACGTATGGAAATAGAAATAAAAAAATATCTTATTTGTTTGAGAGTAGGTAGATTAAAAGAACTGCTTGACATAACCTATCTTTGCAAGAAAAAAAAAAAGAGCACATAGATGCTAAGGTATGGGCTAAGGTATGGACATCTGTCAGTGCCATGTTAATAGTTAAAGATAGACCTATTGGAAAACTCACTACTAGGATGCCATTATTGGGGTTATAAATTTAATTAGACCTTTCAAATTTTAATTGAAAAACTCCAGAGCTGGATTTATTTTCTGAGGAAATCTGGCTTTTTGTGAATATTCTGTTTTGACTGTTTCTGGTACACTGTTAAAAAAAATGAAAACAGCATGAGGGTGATTATTGAAGCACACTCATAACCTTAGCTATTCTTCATGGTTTAGATCAAGTTTCAAGTAAATGTGTTTTCTTATTGGACCAACTTTCCTGGTCTGGTAATATAAGAAATCCCAGCAGAGTTGGAATTATCAGGCTTTGGTCTTTGAACCAAGAAATCATAGGATAAATGTCACTTTTTCATTAGTAGATATATGACCATGGGCAAAAAAAAATTAATTTCCCTAGGTTCTTAAACTAAATAGTATTAACAATTCCAGTTTGTTACATGCCAATACTTTACTAAATATTCATCCTGATATCTTTAATTACCTTCCAAAGAAATATGCTCCCATTGGCACAGAAAAAATTGAGATTTAGAGACATTAAGGAAATTATCCAGGGTTATACAGCTCATAAAAAGCAAAATGATAATTTTAGTTGAAGACTGTTCACTGAAAAAGTGTTATTTGTTGTTGCTGCTGCTTTTGTTGTTGTTGTTTTGCTTTGCTTTGATTTGATTTTGAGACACAAGGTGGTTTGAAATTCCATATGTACCCATATTATTTTTAAATTCATCATTCTACTGTTTCTACCTCCTAGGTTCGATGTTACAGGTGTTTTCCTAAAACCCATGTCTTTATTCAGTATAACATGCTGCTTCCCAATGAAGTATGAAAATATCAAACTTAACTCATCAACTTAACAATTACTGGCATACATTGGGGCCTTGAGAGTATGAGTTTTTTTTAAATAATTTTTTTATTAGTTTTGTACTCAATGAATATAGTCAAGTTGGTACCATTGTTAGCCTTCTCCATGTCCTTCCCCATCCTCCTGACCCCTCCTTGTTGAGGCATATGGGTCATGCATTGTATAGTTAGTCCTCAGTTATGAGGGAAAGGAACCTGTACTACTCATGTAGACAAAAAAGACCAGAGGTCTCATTTCAGGTATGAGGAAATGTCTCTGTGTATCATGACCCAACATGTGGCTCTGACATTCTTTTGGCCCCTTTTTCCACAAAATTTCCCTGAGCCAGGTGGGGTTCATTTTAGGTCTGCTTCAGTGATGAGGTCTTGGGAACCTCTGTGTCTCTGGATATCTGATTTGGTAGGAGTTAATTGTTCTCTGTGTTGATCTCCTTCACCCTTGTGCTGATACCAGGTTCACCAAGAAAACAGCATCCTTGCTTGTTTCACCAATTATTCTTAGTTTCAACTGGGGCCCTTGTGAAGTATGATGGGGTGGTTCTCTCCTTAGGGTCTGCATTTATCTGAAAAAGAGAAGCAGATTCTCCAATGGAGAGTAAAGTTAGCACCAGACAAATGGGATAACCCGTATTTTTTTAGAGCGAATTTAATAGGTAAAGGCCTCTTCTAGCCCACAGTTGGTGGTAGCTTGATAATAGAGAGCGGGCTCATTTTTGGATATGGTTCTGACTTGTTTCCCAGCTCCAGCTATGAGGTCCCTTCCACTGAGCAGATCAGTTAGCCAAATCAAGAGTACTTGGTTTCCCACCATGGCTGTGTGCCACTATTGCACTTGTGTGAGCATCACAACAAGTTATTTGCTGTTAAGTAGGTTAGACCATGAGTTGCTTGGACAGATATTGGTTATTTTCCCCCAGTCTTCCATGTAGCACTTTCTGGTACTAGATGTGCTTTCTGGGGACTGACTCTCTTCCAGAGTCTAAGTTTTAATCTGAGTTATTTACACCACTAGGCTGGTGCTTTCAGTAAGGACTTTACTCTCCATGTGTCTCAATAATCCCATCTGCAAAATGAGAGATGTAAAAGTGTTAGCATTTCAGGTATGTGAATGTAAGTCAAACATCAGAAGAGTCTCTGATGCATGAAAAGTAAAATATTAGTGTGACCTGTGATTTTCCTGTGATGTACAACTTAAAGACATAACTAAGGAAGTTGTGAAAGCACAACTAGATTACAGGGAAAATAGTTATTAATTTATTCTAAGTTTTAGGAAAGAAACACATCATTTAAAAATCCATGGGTTGCTATAAACAATCATAATTCCTCAGAGTGAAAATATTTCCCTTCCTATAATTTCCCTTTAAAATATTAATGACCATGATACTGAAACTCTTAAGATAGAAAATTAAGTTCTTAAAGGTGCTTCTTAGAGAAATATCTGGTAATGTTTCGATTGCACTTTCTTATGTCTTTACTAGAGTTCTGTGTGTATGTGTATGAGAGAGAAAGGGGAGAATGAGTGTTTGAGACAAAATATTCTATGAGGAATTGTTTGTAAGTTGGCATTCCAATTTTTATTTTAAGGCATTCTTACGTTATGGATTTTTAAATATTGTGAGTACCTTCATTCATTTTGACTTTTGTTCATATGAACTAGAAAGAATGTACTTATACTTTATGAGTTACAGTTCAGGCCTCTCATGCGACAGAACTGGTGCCTGCAATTCTAAAACTATACTCCTTTCAGTAAAAATAAATTTTTACTTAAAATCCATAAATTAGTAATCAAACAGGGGACTTTTTCACATAATTAATGTTAAAATTTGGATTAAATTAAATTTGGAATACCTGGAAAAACTTAGATAGTATGTATCACAGATTCCAGAATATTCCCTGCTACAAGTTGTTCTGAGATTTATAACTTAACTGCAAAATAAAAGTCATAAAGAATCACATGTGCATGGTGAAAGCATTCACAGAGATGCACAAATCTGTGCACTGTGAATGCATCCATAAAAATCATACATGTGAATGATGAAGGAAGCAAAGGTAGGTAGAGTACACTAACCTATTTGGTTATGGGGGGGCTTGACTCTGAACTTGATTTGGCCCAAAGTATTTGTAAGGTAAGGCCAAGTCCTGACATGTGTTTCTGCATTAGAATCACCTGTTTGTGCATTTGCCATGAAAACCCTGGTTTGGGCAGTGGGATTATTCCAGAACAACGGAAGACAAATTGAGTAGAGCTATGTTAAGTGATCTACCATTGAAACCTCAGTAACTGAGCTGACTTGTACTATCTAGGTGCCTGAGTCACCCTGATTTACTTAAAGAATATCAAGTATATTGGCAATTGTATATTATTTCATTTTACTGAGTTTTGGGTATTCCATTATCCAGCAAGAGTTGATAGATAAAATTATATTTCTGAGTTCTAACCAGAAAACCAGAACCTTAAACAGTGGTTGCTAATTCCGTTTGTAAGGAAAGTATAAGAGAAAAGCAAGAAAGAACACTGGGCTTGATCTCTACAGATAGACTGTTTAATGAGAGGTGTAGTTAGGGAGAGCAGCCTTCCCACGGGATGAAGGTTGAAGCGCTGAGTCAGGCTGGGGTTCAAACTTGTAAGAAAGCAAATAGACTGAATCATCTGTAGGTACAAGAGAAGTAGATAAGGCATCAATGTTATTTGCTCAGAATAGGCTCTTTAGCAGAATTGACTAGAGAGGACTGGATGTTTATGGTCTTTTAATCTAACCATTGGTTATTAACACTTTAGTTCCCTCTAGATTTTGGGGAAGGCTATTAACCCTTCAGTACAGACTCTGGAAGGATAAAAAAGGGGGGGCATATGGGAATAAGTGGGGCATTTAGGGAAGGACTATGTGGACTGAAATTGTGGTAAAGAACTCTTTTAGACTACTTCCTGCTGGTTGGGGGGCGGTAAATAGATTTCTTGAGGTGTTTGGTGTCCTACACAGTCCTGTGGATGTTGGATGTCCAAGGGCTGATATTCAGTGGCCATGAAGAATTCAGTGACTCACTGTGAAGTTAAGGCATGTATAGTTTTTTAGAGGAATACAGTGAGGCATCTGAGTATGCAAAGACCAAAAGAAAGAGTGAAGAGTAAACACAGGAGTTTCTTTAAGAAGGCAGGATTTGTATTTAATTTAGTGAGATGGCTTGAATTTGGTTTGAGAGGGAGAGACCCTGGAAAGTCATGGGCAACTGACAGAACTATGTGTGAGAGATAGAGTCTTAGGGGTGTAGGAGCAGGGGAGGGAATCTTGTGTCCCTTTTGCCATACCATTTGCTATGTCCTTGGAAAATTATCAAGTCCAATGAAAATGTTGAAATCCAAAATACCAAATTTAGGCCAACATTGGCAATTGTTTAGAGAATATTGTTCCCAAATTTGGATAAAGAGTCTGAGTAATTTGGCAGGCAGGAGCCCAGGAAGTTTGAGTTCCTTTAAATTAGCCTTGAGACATGCCAATGGAGTGTCTTTAGGAACAGATAATTTAGAGCCCATTTTTGGAGGACAAGGATTAGAGTGGCCAACCCCACCACAAGGACATCTTCCAGGTTTAGGGAGGGCAAACAAAACCTAAGGATTAGGAGGGAATGTTCCCTCTCTCACAATGCTTGAGGTGTCCAGTAGAACAACACATGGGAGGCTTCCAGATTCTTCAATTGTCCATGGACCAAAAGGTAAGAAACTCCCAGAGTTTCTAAGGTCTGTGGTGGGGCACTTCCACCACTGACCATAATAAATAGCTTGTCCTGAAGCTATAACCTGATGATGGTGTGGAGGCAGTGGATCACACAGTGAGACACCTCTTATCGAGAGTTCAAAAGTCCAACAGGCGAGGGGAGGGAGAAGAAGAGAGAGAGATGACCCAGTAGATTATCTAAAGGGCTGTTGGAGACTCAGCTGAGCTCAGAGAGGGATTTGGGACATTCACCAGGGAGTAGCCGTGGCCAGAACTCCTCAGTCTCCACAGGCGAGCTACAAACACACTCAATCTGAGGTCAGAGTGAGAGGGAAAAGAGGAAAAAGATGCCAGGTATCAATCTGGGTTCAAACAGAACACCAATAAAGCTTCCTGAGCCACGAGGCTGAATGGAACCTGTACCACTCATGTAGACAAAAAAGACCAGAGGTCTCATTTCAGACTGGTAACCATTTAGTCCAAAGAGTGTACTCGGTGAATGTCCATGCTGCCAAAGGATTGAGACACTAGCAGGGAGATGAGTAAGAGGAGAGCTAAAGAAAAGGAGAGAGTGTGTGTCCTGAAAGCCCTGGAGGGATCTGAGTTATGGCACCAAAATGTAAGGAAAGTGTAAGAGAAAAAGCAAGAAAGAACACTGGATGTGATCTCTACAGACAGACTATGGTTTTTAGAGGTACAGCAGGGGTCAGCAGCCTTCTCACTGGTGAGGATTGAAGCACTGAGTCAGGCTGGGGTTCAAACCTACAAGAAGGCAAACAGACTAAATCAGTTGCAGGTCCAAGGGAAGCAGATAAGACATTAAAGTTATTTTCTCAGAATAGGCTCTTTAGCAGAATTTATTAGGGAGGACTGAATGCCTCCATTCTTTGTAGACTTCTAATCTTAAAGTTAGTTATCAACTCTTTAGTTCCCTCTAGTCTTCATGGAAGGCTATTAACCCATCACAGGTTGCATACTTTATTTTTTTCTTTTTAAAAAATATTTTCATTGTAATTTATTTATTTGAAAGAGACAGACAGAGAGAGAAATAGACAGACAAAGAGAGAGAATGGGCACACCAGGGCCTCCTGCCACTGCAAATGAACTCCAGATGCATGCGCTTCCTTGTGCATCTGGCTAATGTGGGTCCTGTGTAATCAAGCCTCGAACTGGGATCATTAGGCTTCACAGACAAGCACTTAACTGCTAAGCCATCTCTCCAGCCTTTAAAAAAAAAAAATTAAAGGTATCAGCGAGAGAAAGGTTGCATACTTTAGACAATATGTTCTCTTAGGATGTTTTCTTAGGATGTAAATATGACATCTAAATATAAAGTACCCCAGCATGTCTACTTAGGACACTAAAAATTTTACTTTCGTATATGGCAAGCAGTTCTATATCAGGGACAAGAAATTATGTATTGCAGTAAAGAGAAGTAATTTTGCCTTGTCCCCTAGTTCATTTGTAGAGTTGTATTTGTATAAGGAATTACAACTCACTCGGCCAAGCTCTAAGTAGTCAGGGTCTGGTCTGGTTGTTAGAAAGTGAGGGATTTTACTTTTTATTTTTGACTTTTTTTTTTTTTTTTGTCTACTTTGAGTCTCAAAGAAATGGTGACATCTTTCCCTACAGTGCTGGGAAGTCTCAAGATTCTCACAAAAGTGACTGTGATTTGTGAAGTGAAGTAGTGAGAGCTTCAGATGTGCTTCTTTCATTGAGATAGAAAACCTATTGAGAGATATGTAATGCTTAATCTCTGGTTGTCAACTTAACAGAATTTAGATGAATTTGGAGGCTTTCATTTTCAGGAAGTAACCAAGTACAATAGTACCCCTTAATTGGCAATTGTGGTTTCCTAGCTAAAAACCATTATGCTGGCTCGAATGTCCTTTTTCTCATGTGTGTCAGAAGCCCAGTGATAGCTTCATTCTTCTATTCTTCTATTCATCTGAGCATGCAAGCACTTTTTTTATTATTAGTAGAGTAATTTGGCAAAAGCCCAAGCCCTATGGGCCACATGAAGTCAGGATTGGTCACCAACTTCAATGAGCCTAAACAACTCACAGTGAAAAGCAGAAAAAGGAGATTTATTCAATGTGTCCACACTGGGTAGAAGAATAAAGAGGTTTCCTTTAGTCATCAGCAACAAGATGGTAGAGATATGGCTTTACACTGATACCCTTAGCAGCCTGAGGGGCTCCCTTGGATTTTTAGGGACTTTAGCTCTGAAATTGGGTGCAACCCAGGATTCTTGGCTTTGATACAGGAAAGAATTCTAGGAAGTACCAGGATGAAACAGAACTTTAGATTTTCTTAGAGATATCTCTACCTCATTTCTGTGGTGTTATTAATGAAATGTCCCAAATAGTACTTTGAATACTTGGCCCCAAGCTAGTAGCAATTTAGGAAATTTTTGTGTCTTTGGGAGTTGGAGCCTTCTTGCTAGAAGAGGTGTGTCATTGAGGGTAGGCTTTGGAGTTATAACCTTTCCTTCAAGCCCAGGAGGAAGTATGTCAGTGACAGTGGGCTTTGGAGTGATAAATCCCTCCTCCAAGACCAGTGAATAGATTCTGCCCATGGATGTGGAGTTGTGACCCAGACTTCCTGCTCAGGTTTGCCATGCTTTCCTCACCATGATGGAACATCCTCTTGAGACTGTAACCAGAAATAAATCCCATATGCTGCTTCTGATCAAATGTTTTGTCATATAAATGAGACAGTAACTGCTACAACTTTTTTTTGCCTCCCCTCCTCTCCATAGTCATTTCTAATCACATCTTGTTCGTAGCATACACCTCAGTTCAAAATTCTTCATCACTTGGAATTAGTGGATGCATATCAGGTAAAAAGCCCACTCTCCTGCATGCAATTCTCACTTTATGGCCTCCTACACAAAATATTTCTCAAATGCATGACCTTTAGTTTGGTCCTCCCTTTGCATGGATCTTTGTGAAGCTATCCTTGTCTCTCATTGAATGATGGCAAGTGTCCCTCAGAAGTGTTCTACATTGGTTTAGTTATTTGTACTGCAATGGATCTGGACCTTGGGGTTTTGTAAGACAGGTTATGTTGATTTGTTTTAAGTCAGAGGATGAGTAGGCCATGTTGGTAGGAAGCTGGGAAGATATTTTGGTCACAGCAGTTAAGAGTCTTGTGTCCAGTAGTAGTTGTTGTAAGCAATATAGGCAATGCCACTCAGAGTTCACCCATTCTTAAATACTTTCACATGAGTATCATGCTTGTAAAATTCACTGTTAACTTCCTAGAAGGGTAAATAAGGGAGCTAGCAATTGCCTTAGCTAAATTGGTTTTGATTCCCTGGCACTTGGACATACCATGTCATCTGCAAATACATCAGCAGCTCCTAGCAACAACTGAGGAACATTTGGTATAAAGTGAACGAGGAAGCCCTGATCCATAACATGGAAACAGCTCCTGTGGCACTTAGAAGGAAAGCATTCATTACTATCAAATGCATGAGAAATGGCAAAGATTCATAATGAGAATACAAACTGGGAATCTAGTGGAGTGTATGCCTAACCTCAGACACTTTTGTAATAACAGACAACTAATGGAGTATCAACATGTGTCTCCTTAGGGGAAGGTTGAAGAAGGCAACATCTCCCTTATTGTCCTTCTTTCCCAAAGTAATATTTGACATCTGAATACACATGAGTAATGCTCTCAAAATCTTGCTTTTTTATTCCTTTTCTAAAGTCAAACTACAAAAATTACATACATAGGATAAAACTAACTATTTAAGTAGACTAACAGAGGTACATGATGTTTAGGTCATCCGTGCCCTGATTTATGTATTCAAAGAGATGATTTAGAAAGCTGTTTATAAGATTTATGTCATAATGGAGTTTTTTTTTTTTCCTGTTTGTTACACACATGCTTTACTTCAAGCAGTAGAGAAAAGGAAATGGCAACATACAGATTACTCTGATAAAATAATTAATTGTCTGAGATGTTGTGCAGATTCATCTGAATATTCAGGACTCATATAACCACTGCTGTTACCATTACTAAGAATACCTCATAGCAGATCTGGTTTTCCACTTGAGCCAAAGAATGGAAGTTTCCTTCTGCAGGTTTTCAGATATGTAGGGAGTGAGGGCTGTACTCTGGGCTCAGTGATCTACCTATTGTTCTAGTTATATACAACTGTGATTAAAAAGACCAATAAATGGTAAACTCTTAACTCCAAGAGGGAGTTAAGATTTATTCTGAAAATGATATAACACTCTTAAGCTCAATGACTTTGCCAAGTGGATTTCCTATCTCTTCACCCTCCAGAGTCATATTTAGCACATTTATATAAAGTGTCACTTTAATAAATCTCCTCACAGTTTTCTTGTCTTTAATCATAGACAGTCTAATAGTCACCCCTCCATCAGACTTTGAACCACATAAAAGGAGGAAATGTCTTTATTATATGTAAAATTTTCTTCAAAATGAGATCCTGGATCCCTTTTTTGTGTATAATAATTTTTTAATTAGCATTTTGCTTGGGTCTTGCTTGAACGTGTAACAGAAGAATGTCATAAGGTGCCTCTGCATGTGTTTAGGAGTCCTCCACATATAAGAGGGTCATAGCTTGATTATGATAAAAACAGAGTTACACTGGGCATTAGCAGAGATTCCAATGGTCACCTGGGGAAGGTAAATTAATTTGTAAGTGTGCTTTATATTGCAAATATAATGAGAACCTAACATTTAACATTTACAGAGCACTTAACATTTTATAGACACTACTACAATAATATATTTATGCATGTCAGGGCATTTATAAGATGGCTGCAATTCAGGTGCTGTTATCATCCTTAATCAATAAGAATACTTTCTTGGTTGAAAGTATAAAACAATTTGGATAAAGTCACATAACTACTGTTATCTAAATTCATTCTATCCAAACACTTTGTGGTAATATGTCTAATAAAAATTACACCTATAGCCGAGTGCGGTGGTGCACACCTTTAATCCCAGCACTCAAGAGACACAGGTAGGAGGATCTCTGTGAGTTCAAGGCCACCCTGAGACTATATAGTGAGATCCAACAGGTCAGCCTGAGCTAGAATGAAACCCTACCTTGAAAAACCAAACATATATGTGTATGTATATATATATATATATATGTATATATATAATTTTAATATATATATAATATATTAAATATGTATTTTTATATATATTATATATATATATATATATATATATATATATATATATATATAATTTCCTATGAATTTGTGTAATCTGTGACTTTCTTAACTAATAGGTAGAAAGCAAGAAGGAGACAACCAATCATAGGTAAAATTTCTGACAAAAACACAAATACACACACACATACATACACATAAACATTTATTTCATTGAAGTATCTCTAATCTAAACCAAGTGTGGTGGTGTACACTTTTAACTTCAGTACTATGAGGGCAGAGGTAGTAGATTGTCTCTGAGTTTGAGGCTAGCCTGAGATTACATAGTGAATTCCAGGTCAGCCTGGGCTACAACAAGACCCTATATTGAAAAAAAAAAGTACCTCTAATCTCAGTAATAGTATACTTCTCTGATATTTCCCTTCTCTGATAGCTTTTTGTGACTTTATAGAAAGACTATTGAACACCTACTTTGTGCAAGGCACTGTGGTCATACTAGGATTATAGTAAGGGTCAACAACATTAATCTGTGCATTCAAGCAAGCAGCAAATAATATTTCAAGATGATGTATGTTAAGAAGAACATGGATTGTTTAGATAGAAAATGACTGGTGGTGGGCTGGAGAGATGGCTTAGCGGTTAAGCGCTTGCCTGTGAAGCCTAAGGACCCTGGTTCGAGGCTAGGTTCCCCAGGTCCCACGTTAGCCAGATGCACAAGGGGTCGCACGCATCTGGAGTTCATTTGCAGAGGCTGGAAGCCCTGGCGTGCCCATTCTCTGTCTCCCTCTATCTGTCTTTCTCTCTGTGTCTGTCGCTCTCAAATAAATAAATAAATAAAATTTTTTAAAAAAGAAAATGACTGGTGTAAGGAATTTTAATTAATATCATCAAAGAAGTTGTCTTTGAGGAGGTAATATGCTAAAACCTACAAAACTGAATAGAGGTGAATGATCACAAAGAGAACAAATAATAACTCAAAGGTTCCAAGATGACAGAGACCTTGCACGTAAGAAAACTGCACAGAAAAGTCATGGGACTGGCATTCAGTGACAAACAGGAAAAGTGGTCCAATTCTGAGACAGACATGCAAAACAGAAATACTAGTTTCTTCTAGGTTGACAGGGAAGTCATTCAAATGTTTTCCTCAGGGGAGTGACATAAATTAATTTATCCCTGAAGAGAATTTCTTTTACTAATATATGAAGAAAAGATTTGTAGGAAATGAATCACTGATGGCCAGCATGTAATTGTAATAGTCCAGAAATACAAGATAAAATGCTGGAATGACTAAAATGATAATTTGTGTAAATAGAGAGAGTGAATAACCCATATATGTAGATATATGTGTATATAGTTACCAGGACATGAACATGGGCAAAAGAAAAGATTAAATACCTTTGAGAATGTTGAAATGCAAAATTGAGAAATGAGGGTTTTTTTTTTTTTTTTTCCCCTGGGAATACCTGCAGTAAGAGTAGAAAACAAGATTGACTTAAGAAATCTTCATTTTAATAAACCTTGAGGTCTCTTTCAGAATATCAAGTATAGATAACTGATGTATATGCAATTGTAAAATACCATACTATAATAGAAATAGAAATTTGAGAATAATCAGCATAAATTTTCTATGTAAGTTCATACAAGTGGATAAGTTCATTTACATATAGAGAAAACTTCAGATGGGACTCCTGAAGGGTCCTAGTATTCATAACCCAAACTGAAGAACATGAGATATTAAAGAAATTTAAAAATGAATGACCTTAGAGTTCAGAAAAGTAAACACAGGATGTTGTCATGGAAGCCAAGCAGGAGTATGTTAGAAAAATTGCTGTGGTCAAGTGTACTGAATACAGGACAAGTAAAATAAAGACAAATAATTTGTACAATCGATTTAGCAGTATGGTTATAATAGGTGACCTTGACAAAAGCAGTTTCAGTGAAGAGGAGAGAGTAAAACTAGATTATAGAGGGTCAAAGGAAACTCAACCATAATCCAGTGCATTGAGTCCAAAAATTTCAATTGTATAAAATGTGAAGTTCTATTATTTGAAGGTTAATAAAATGACCTAATACTGGAAGTTCCAAGAATTCTGCTGTGTGATCCACACTCCTCCAAGTTCTGCTCTAATATGCTACCATACAGCACTTGGCCCTCTGGGCTTGTAAGACACTTGCAATTATTGGGATAGTTCATAATACCAAATTGATATAAATAATACTGGGAGAATACTGGGAATTGGATCTGTCTCTGTCATAATTTCATCCTTCCCTTTCCCACCCTCCAATTCTCCATTTCAATGTAAAAAATATTATACACCTCTTAAGATTACAGGATGCTCAGAGAAGAAGATCAAGTTGCCAACTGTTTATATCAGAATCTGAGTTATAACTTTTATTGTAATAAAACAAAAACTAAGGAAAAACTGGTGAGAATTGCAGATGAAGTCCAAACCAACTGTGTTCGTATGTATTGTGGTCTGTGTGCACGTTGTGTGAGGTATGTGGTGTATATACATCCATGTGCCTTTGTGTTGCCCCCATGTGCTTGCCTGCAGCGGGGCTCTCCTCTGTGGAAACTGTAGGCAAATATTGAGTGACCTGTTCCGTCACTCTTCTGCTTGTTCTAACTTGAGCCCGCATCTTTTAGTGACAAGGGAGCTTGCTGTTTTCAAAAGTATGGACAATTTCAGGCTCCCTTATCCCCTTTATAGGACTGGGGATACAGGTTCAGGTAGCCATGCCCAACTGTGTATGTGTGGTCTGGAGATTTGAACTCAGGCAGCTTCGGACCAAGACCAGTGGTTTCCTTTGTTAGTTTTTGTGTGATATTTTACATAGAACTTGTTTACCATGTTAGATGCCACCTGGAAATACACAGTAGATGATCCTTCCATAGGAACAAGAAACTACTGACATAGAGGCAGGAAACAAGAATTGTGGCAGATGTAAAGACCAGAATCAACTTATATTGGTTTAGAGAAAGATAACAGATGCTTAAAGGGCTAAACATAAGGACATGATATCCCTACTCCAGGGAGGTACTTGAATCCAAAACAGTCACAGTGCTGGGGTTGCAGAACAAAGCATGAATCAAGGAAGACTCAGAGAGTAGTTCAGTGCAACATTAAAATTTAGATCTGCCAGTCTCGCTTCCTGGACAGGAAGCTTCTCTGCACAGAAGGTGGGTCAATCTCTGGAGACTCAGTTAATTACTAGAGTGGAAGGCACTGGAGAAACAGGGGCTCCACTAGCTGCTGCTGCACTGCACCTCTGCATTTCAGGTGACTGAAGTTCCCCCACTGAGTTAAGTAATGTCTTCAACCCAAAACCTACAAAGTGTCCTTGTGACCTTTATCACTGCCTTCATACAAACATTTTTGATTCTGCTTTTGGGAATTTTTTATTTTATTTTAAGAAAAAGTGATTTTGTGGAGAAGGAAGAAAGAAGAAATAAAAAGAGAGACCACCTCAACTGTATACACACACACACACACACACACACACACACACACACACACAATTGTCACATTTCACTGCTTCTTTTTGAAGAAGAATATTTTAAATTCAACTTTAGGTCAATGAAATGATATTGAATGTCCTGATTACTGTATGAAATTTCATGGAGAAGAAAATAACATCAAACAAAAAACAATGTTGAAATTTTCCTGGACTGTTTTCATAGTTAAATAAAAGCATTCCTTCATTCTTATTAGCAACATAAATTCTTTGAATACTAATAGATGCTGAATAAATTTTCTACTATCTATGAACAAAGATGAAAAAAAATCCTTTGCCTTCTTCGATATTGGGAAAAACACATATTAATCATGTCATTAATACGCAAGTGTGAATTTCTGATAAGAACTATTATGGAAGGTGGACATGAAGCTGTGGTTACCATAACAGGGAAAGATTTCCTAAATTCTGTAGGAATTGCTTAGCTGTGCATCTGGCTTACATGGGTACTAGGGAATTTAGAGCAGAAGATAGCATATATAGAATGACTAAACATAACTTGGAACTTCAGGAATCCTCAGGTCACTGCAAGTGGGTGGCAAGGATGATGAGGGCAGGCAGAAGGCAAGAAGGAGCAGGAGTCAAAGCCTGGGAAAAGCCTTGCTGGCAGGAGGTATTTGCTTTTATCCTCAGATAATGAAGCTGATGTACTCTTTATATCTTAGAGGAAAATGGTGCCCATTTTGATTTTTAAAACTTTCAGCCAGCCAAGGGTGATGGCTCATACCAATAATTTCAGCACTAATGAGGCTGAGGTAGGAGGATCTCCATAAGTTCAAGGCCAGCCTGAGCTACATAGTGAATGCCAAGTCAGCCTGGGCTAGAATGAGTCCCTGCCTCCAAAAACAAACAAACAAAAATAACCAAAACTTTAGCAAGTTTTAGATAGAAGAAGCATATTAGAATTATATTGTTAAGACATTTTTTGGGCTGGAGAAATGGCTTAGCGGTTAAGCACTTGCGTGTGAAGCCTAAAGACCCCAGATCGAGGCTCGATTCTCTAGGACCCATGTAAACCAGATGCACAAGGGGGCTCACACATCTAGAGTTTGTTTGCTGTGGCTGGAGGCCCTGGTGTGCCCATTTTTTCCCTCTCTTTCTCTCTCTCTTACTGGCTTTCAAATAAGTAAATAAAAACAATCAAGCAAACAAAAAATACATTTTTCTATAATTTAAGGTTGTGACAGGGAAGGAGGCAAACATTCAGGGAGAGACAGAGGACTTTATGATACCTTGTTGTGTGAATTGAAAAAAAAGTTCCTTCTAAATATATTTTATTTTATTTTTATTTATATTTGAGAGAGAAAGAGGCAGATAGACAGAAAATGGAGACTTAAGCCATTGCAAACAAACTCCAGAAGCATGCACCACCTTGTGCATCTAGCTTATGTGGGTCCTGGGTAATCGAACCTGGGTCCTTTAGCTTTGAAGGCTAGAGCCTTAACCATTAAGCTGTCCCTCCAGCCCAAAAGAAGTTCTTTTTAAAGATGACCAGTTATCTCACTTGTATGGGTAGATGATAGACGGCAGCTCACATAAAAAGCAAACATTGAAAGCTAGGTGTGGTGGCACATGCCTTTAATCCCAGCATTTGGGAGGCCAAGGTATGAGGATTGTTGTGAGTATGAGGCCATCCTTAGTTTATAGTATGCAACACCTTTCATAGTGAATTCCAGGTCAGCCTGAACTAATGAGAGACCTTAACAACAACAACAACAACAACAACAACAACAACAAACCAAATCAACCAACCAACCAAACCAAACCAAACCAACCAACCAAACAAACAAAAAAATCATTTCAATAAAGGTATATGCTTTTTGTTTTGAACATAACAGAATTTAAAATATCTGTCATATTTTTAAGAGAAGATATAAAATATAAGTCTGACATTCAATGGAACAGATACCTAAATTATATATATATGTATAAGATAGTATTTAACCCAATCAAGGTTTTTTTTTTCAGGCTTTTGAATATAGCATCTCAAAGATGTTTTGTAAATACAAGAAGAAGACTTCAATACATTCATAAATTCAGAAGTGACTAACATTTATTCAAGAGATAATCTGGACTGTAAAAGGAATCAGAACAAAGCTAACCTGAGGAACTCTAGTGGCTAATGTCTAATAGATGAACAGAAATAAATGGGGTAAGAGAAAGGAATTACCAAAAAGGGAAAAGTGGGAATTTGGAGAGATTACTCAGTGATCTGCGATGGTTGCTAGCAAAGCCTGACACCCTGGGTTCAGTTCCCTAGTACCTATATAAAGCCAGTTGTACAAAGTGGTACATGCATCTGAAGTTCACTTTCAGTGGCAAAAGGCCCTGATATCCCCAGTCTTTCTTTCTCCCTCTTTCTCTCTCCTTACCAATAAATAAATAAATAAAGGACAAAGTGATGGCCTAATGATACCAAGACATCTAGATAAAAATGAAAATAATAGCCAGCCATAGTCACTGTCTGTCCATATGACAAAGGACCTCAGACAATAGACTTTAAAAGGACAGGTTTGTTAAGTCATGACTTAAGAGGCTGTAATCACTTAGCTCCATTGTTTGGACCTATGGCTGAATGTGAATCATGCCACAAACTAATGGCAGACAAACTTCTTACCTTATGGTATGCAAGAACCAAAAAGAGAGAGAGGAAGGGTACAGAACTCTGCTATCCTCTTCAATTCCATATCTCCGATGACCTAAGTCCCTTTCCCTAAGCCTTAGCTTTTAAAGATCCTGCCATCTCCCAAGGCCACCATGACCATGGTGCAGTCACTCTTGAGAAATATACTGAGATGATTCACATTACAGAGAAGAGTGACAGATATGCTTGATATCTTGAAAATAAAGTTGCTCTCCAATGCATTACATTGAGTTGGTAAATTACAATGCTTGGAAGAGAAGACACACATAGGGCAGCACAAAAAGATTGCAATGCATTTGGAGAGTAGTCAAGTTGTGAGAGAAGTGAGTGGGTAGTGCTGAAGTATCACTTGGAGAGGTAACATGCGTTTATAGTATGCAACACCTTTCATGCTGTTTGCCTATTGCCAGACTGAGTAATCCACTATTTAGAAACAGGTATGGAGAGAGTGGGTAATTCATATTAGCTAAGCTAAGTATTGAACAATAAAGAATTCTATACCTAAATTGCAAACAACAACAAACTAGGGGAGTTGGGAGTCAATCTTTAATATAGTGCTCACAGTTATATGGGTCTTCTACTGTGTGCAGCTTCCTTTCCACATTTTCTGTATAGAACCAGAGCATCATTGCACAGCAGCTATTATTCCCCATTTCAATTGCTAGAAAGAGGAGAGATAATCACAACATGGACTTCCTACAGAGATATTTCCTGAACTGAAAAAGTTATTTTATCACCCTTAGCTGAAGTAGATACTGAGAAATTTATTTTGGAATGTCACAAGTAGACAATATTAATGTGTTCTCTTACTAAGTAGGAATGCGAGATTAGCAATTAGGAGAATCTGATGGTCTTTCTCAGGGTAACCTTGGAAGAGAAGCTTTCAAGGTGAGTCATGCTGGTAGTACAAGAAGATAGTTGAATAGAAACAAAGGCTATAGAAAAAGTGGGGTATTTAATTTAGTAATTGGGAGGTGGTACAATTATGAACGATGATGTAGCTAAGACTTGAGTGGAAATGCCCTTTAAAGTGAGGCAAGACTGAAGGGTGTGTTTGGATGAGTTAGGAAAAGGGATGCTACTGTTGTTCCTCATGATAACATGATTTAGAGTAGGGAGGAAGTATATCTTAGATACTGATATTTCTGATGACTAATAAGGAGTTACTAGAAGTGTGCTAAATGATAGTCATAAGAAACAGAAGAGGGTTACATGACTGAATGACATGAACATTAAGGGAACGGGTTTAAAATTTATATTGATGGGGACTTCCAGCCAAAATGGCGATTGCGTCGCTGCGCTGCAGATACCGGGAACAGAAAGATAGATGCAGATCCTAAGGAGAGAGCTGCCCCAACATACCTCAAAAGGGGCCTGACTGAAACTAAGGACAACTGGCGAAACAAGCAAGGGTGATGTTTTCCTGATGAACTGGATACCAGCACAAAGGGGAAGGAGACCAACACAGAGAAAAATCAACTCCTACCAAATCAGAGAGCCAGAGCCTCAGAGGCCCCCAACACCTCAGCACTGAAGCAGACCAAAAATGAACCCTACATGGCTCAGGGAAACTTTGTGGAAGAGGGGGCAGAAAGAATGTCAGAGTCACATGTTGGGTCATGATTTGCAGAGACATTTATCATACCAATAACTGTGGGCTAACTCCACAATGCACGACCCATTTACATCAACAAGGAGGGTCCAATGGGAGGGGGTAGATCATGGATGAGCCTAAACAATGGTACCAAACTGCCTTTATTTGCTGAAAAGAAAACTAATAAATTAAATACAAAAAAATTATATTGATGGGTTAATAATTTGAAGGCAGCAATGATTAGCAAACGCAACTCTAGAATCATGACTAATTTAACGA
Organism: Jaculus jaculus; assembly: GCF_020740685.1. Lineage (NCBI taxonomy): Eukaryota > Metazoa > Chordata > Mammalia > Rodentia > Dipodidae > Jaculus > Jaculus jaculus. The sequence goes on from NC_059110.1 coordinate 66,121,502, forward strand.
TATATTTGGAACATAAACTGTCATATAGTACAGAATCTAGAAAAATGAGTACCCATGAAAGATTGGCAGGTGTCAGTAAAGGAATGAGAAACTGAAAATTGTGTTGGGTAGTGGGCTACAGTTTTACAGAGGAGGACTTGTGAAGGTAGAAGAAGGCAGAGGCAGGATAAGGTAAGGTTTCTACAATGTGTGCAGAGAGAATTAGTGGAATGATTATGTAAGAACAGGGAAGAGAGAAAGGTGCCTGCAACTTCTGCAGCTCCTTGATAAAGAAGAGCTCTAAACTGCCAGGGCCTGAGGACTTCTCACTGTGTGAGGTGACATGGCAGAACTCAGAGACTCCATATGCTTCTCAGCAGATGAGGATAGGATTGCAACTAAAGGCTCACTCATTGCCTGGTCTAGGAGACAGGAGTTCCAGAGAATTGAAGTCATTATTTGCTGTCAGTTGACAATACATTAGGCTACTTTACCAAAACACGTACTTTTAAAATAAGTTAAATCTAAAATGTCTCATTACCAAGGTAGTTCATGAATATTATGTAAAATTTAGACATAAATAAAAGAATTTTGAATCACTAATATTTTGTCTTTTTAAATGGACCCCTCTATATAATACATGCTAACATATTTTGATTTAAGATAATGCAGCTTAAGTTTGCATATTTTATTATTATTGTAGTACCCATGAATATTATACATTTCTCCTCAGTTATTAGACTCCAAATATAACTTTATTGTCATGGTAAATCATTACCAATATCTAAGTTTGGCATGAAAAGGCCCCATTGTCATCATCGTGGTTAGCACTGTGATGGTTTCACAGAATCAGAAAAAGTCAAAGCTGAAAGGGGAATTTTTAAATATGTTTTGTAGTGGGAAACAGAGTCTGAAGCATAGCTGTGTTTTGGTCTAAGTCACTAAGTTAGTTTGTACCAGGGAAAGCTGGTGTAGAGGGTCCTGCCTAAGAAGTGCTCCCTCTTGAATGTTACTCCATAGCATTTCCAGTTACCTTTGAGCAATACTGCCCTGAGGTCTTTTTAGAACAGGGTGTATCTTTTTTGTCTCCATTTAATTATTTCTGTATGTAAAGCTGTTGGTCATCTTACTTATCTTCATCACCTTCTTAATCATCTTCAGGGAAGGTACCAAGGTATGAGCTGGCTCACCACGATATTGCCTCTGCACCAAATGCCCTACAACAGTCAGTAGACTTTTGTGAACATTGCTGCATGAAGGTAGAGCAAAATAAATCATTCCCTTTCTTCAGGTGGAATAGATTGGAATTTTTTTAAAATTTTGTTGATATTTTATTTATTTATTTATTTATTTGTTATTTTTATTAGCATTTTCCATGATTATAAAAAAAAATCCCATGGTAATTCCCCCCCACCCCTTTCCCCTTTGAAATTCCATTCTCCATCATATTGGGTGCTGGGGAGATGGCTTATCAGTTAAGGTGCTTTCCTGCAAAGACAAAGGACCCAACTTTGATTCCCTAGGACCTATGTAAGCCAGATGCACAAAGTAGCACATGCATCTAGAGTTTTTTTGCAGGGGCTGAAGGCCCTGGCATGCCCATTCTCTCCCTCTCCCTCAAATAAATAAATAAATATCAAAAAAAATTAAAAACTGTAATGTTTGGCTTGACAAAAAACAATTCTGAATATGGAGGAGTACTGCTCAATCAGGACCTCAGAACAAGTGCCCTGGACAGGGACACTGCCAAAGAGACTAGGCTGCTTAGGTTAAGGGACATGTGCTACATGGAAAATAAAAGCCAGCTAAAGTTAAAGTAAAGCTAAGGTTAGTGTGACATGTCTTTGGATGATTTTTTTTATCTTTGTAAAACAAGTTTGAAGTGTATCAAAGCTCAGAGCCAGACTTTCACTATAAATAATGAGCTTAAATGAGGCCTTTTATGCTATTATCTGATAAGTGATTCTAATGTAGCTGTCATTAGGACTGCAAGAGAAAAAGAAAAGCAGGATGTGTTCAGGTGGAATTTTTGATTCATAGCCTTTTCTTTATGTTATGTTATATTATTCTGATATACCCATTTTGAAAAGCAAATAGTTTGATTCCAAGTGATGTATTATTTTTCTTCCACATGAAGAAAACTAGCCTGGAAAAGTATAAACAGTAAGGGGAAGAAAACCCTTTCCTCTGAGCCATCCAGAAGTGGGACTAACTCTAAAATTGAATGACTTTTTGGATAAAAGAACATTTCCTAGAAACTTTTGCCTTTCAGCTATCACAATAGATTATCATCTTAATCTACTGTTAAATATTTTACTAAAGTGAATGTAAGAGTATTACAGTAGGAAGTGATCCTGAAGGTTTATGAAAAGTTAGCTGAGCAGCGATTTTCTCATTGCTGGGACAAAACACTGGCCAGTAGCAGCTTGAGGAAGGAAGGAAAAGGTTTATTTCCAGTTTAGAGTTTTTAGATGAAGCTACATCAAAGCAAAAACAGCACGATAGGAGTGAATGGCCAGGCATCTCATCTCCAAATAAGCAGGGATGGAATAGCAACAGTGAGCTAAGTGGGGGAAGAGAAGAGAAGCTGGGCTATATATAACCCAGGCTCTGTTTACAGCGACACGCCTCTTCCCGCATGCCTTACTTCCTTAAAGCTCCACCAGTTGGGGAGTAAGTGTGAAATTTAATCAAAAACACATGAGGCTATGGAAGACATTTTCCATTTAAACCACCACATCTTTTCCTTGCCCTAATCGACCCCTGGCTATTTCATGAGGAAAATGCATTAAGTCTAAACTTAAAAAAAACCTTTAAAGCCAGGTGTGGTGGCGCACGCCTTTAATCCCAGCACTCAGGAGGCAGAGGTAGGAGGATTGCCATGAGTTCGAGGCTACCCTGAGAATTCATAGTGAATTCCAGGTCAGCCTGGGCTAGAGTGAGACCCTACCTCAAAAAACCAAAAAAAAAAATAAATAAATAAAATAAAATAAATAATTAAAAAAGAAGAAGCCCCTTTAGCCAGGCATGGTGGCACATGCCTTTAATCCGAGCACTTGGGAGGGAGAGGTAGGAGAATTGCCATGAGTTTGAGGCCACTATGAGACTACAGAGTGATTTCCTGGTCAGCCTGAGCTACAGTGAGACCCTACCTTGAAACAAACAAACCAACCAAACAAGGCCCCTTTAGTCTTTTCCTGTGCCAACACTACTCAAAAGTCCAAAGTCCAAAATGTTATCTGACACTGTAAACAGTCTCTTAACTCTGAGCTATATAAAATCAAAACAAAAGTTATATATCTATAGCATATAGTGGTTCAGAGTGAACATGCCACTACAAAATGAGGAGTGGTGCCATGGCAAGGGAAGATTTGAACAAAGAAGATTCAAAAATCTTCAGGATAAGTAAGAAATCCTGCAGCAGTTTGTCCTGCATCTGACAGAAGACCACACAAATTGCTTCTAGCATGGTTCTTGGTAAAACCCTTTTCCTTCTCAGAAACTTTATGAGCCAAATCTCCACAGCCCAATTTTTTCTCTGCATTTTGTTCTTCCAAACACCAGAATGGCCCATTTAACTTTCTCTCATCCAAAGTTCTAAATATATTCACTTTTCTCCAAAAAAGTAGTTCCAAAAGACTTGACACATGGCCAGGCTTATCTTAACAACAGCTGTAACTCCTGGTCCACATATTCTGCAGCTGTTAACTTTCTTGTGGATGGGATAAAACAGTAGATCAGAATTAGTTCGTGGAAGGCAAGGGGTTATTTCTGGCTTGCAGGATTGGGTGGGGAAAACATGGCAGGAGCAGGCAGCTAGTCATCACAGCTCCACATCAGCAGGGAAGAAGTAGCAAGAGTTAGAGCAGAGTGGGACAAACAGTGCTGGCTGTATCACTCTAAACCCACTCCCAGCAATATATTTCCTCAAGCAAGACTTCACTTCCTAAAGTTTCCACAAACTTTTCAAATAGCATCACAAGCTGGGGATTAAGTATGAAGATTAATCAAACTCACCAGACTGTATAGGAAAGACAATTACAAACAAATCAGCACAGATAGTGCATGCTACCTGACATGACGAGCAACAATGGCCATAAAAAGGAAGAGGAGCAAGCCGATGATCACAATGGGACAGATCTTATCAGGGAAGGCTCCAGGGAGGCAGGGAAAATATGAGTGTAATTGGAATCAGACTTTCAGAAAGCTGGGCTCTGGTACTTCTAGCTGGACTGACAGAATCTCTGCTATTATGATGTTGCTTTTGTAATTTCAATGCAAAGAATGGGGATTTATAAAATTTTGCTCAGAGATTTTTGTCAAGATCTAAATAAATGGAAATATATATCATTTCATAGACTATTGTGATAATATGAATTCTACAGAAGACTAATATATTGAATCCAAGGCCAAAACATCCAATCTTTTTTAAAAAAATATTTTATTTTAATTTATCTATTTGACAGAGAAAGAAGGAGAGAGGGAGAGAGAGAGAGAGAGAATGAATAGGAGCACCAGGAACTCCAGACACGTGCACCACCTTGTGGATCTGGCTAACGTGGGTCCTGGGGAATTCAATCATGGTCCTTTGGCTTGGCAGGCAAATGCAATAACTACTAAGCCATCCCTCCAGCCCCATACAATCCCTTTTCTATAAAAAAAAACTTTATTGTAATATTTAAATTATGGAGTATGATGTTATGGGCTCTATGGGAAGAAATATATTTGCAATCTCACATAGTTATGCATACCTGTGGCAACAAGAGCTTATTTCATTACAGATCATAAGTGACCCAACTTTCTTGCTACTATTCCTCATGGTGTGCACCAGATGTCTACAATAGTTCATCCTTTCCATTTGCTACTTTATATTCTATGAGCTGCATCTTCTGGCCATCCTCCTCAGGTGACCATACTAAGCATTGCTGTACTCTTCTCTCCTGCCTTCTTCTTTTCTCTACTCCTCTCTTTTCTCTTTCTTTCTCTCTGAATTTTTTAGAGTTTAGATTCCATATATAACAAGGTCACGTTACTGATAGTCTCTCTATGGGTGTTGCAAGGCCCTTGGAATTGTATTTTAAAAAAGTGAAGGAGCACACAATCAATAGCAAAGCAGCAACAACTTTTATTATAGAAGAAAGTAAAAGTACAAAGGTTTAGGGATTAGAGCAGTGAGCTCTTTGAAACTACATTGTCCAAGAGCAGCAAGTTACTATTTGTGGCTTATTAAATGGGATCTAGGAGAAGGAGGAACTGGTTATTAGGAGTTGTTTGTTGGATAGACAAGATTGGGTTATATAAGCTTTTCTCTATCACACATGTACTTTTTATGATATGTCTAATTTTAATTATATATATATATATATGGCTATGACCTATATTGCTAAATAGTGGAATCTTCCTAAAAGTTCACTCAGAATAATTTGTCCTTGTATGCATGCATCCCAAACCAGTATAGGTTGGATTGGCCTCCTAGCTCCCAATCCTGGATATTCCCCTGAGCATGTTTGAACAGAAATTGGGGATTTGGAGCTGGGGAGATGGCTTTGTGGTTAAAAGCACATGCTTACAAATCCTGCCAATCTGGAAACAATTTTCTAATATCCACAGAAAGCCAGATGCACAAAGAGCTCATGGAGTTCATTTACAATGGCAAGAAGTCATGTTGTGCCCATATTCTCCATTCTTTCTCTCTTCCTTTTTTGAAAATAAAAGGTAGTAAAAAGAGATGTTGCATTAACAATGGATTACTATGGGGAGTTACTTCATTATTTGAAGTGGTCTGCACATGCAGCTCAATGCAGATGTGAATCCCAGGTTGCTAACAGGTTGATGGATGCATTGTTAGAAAGAGGGATATATCTACTGTCCAAGCCAATTGGCTTTGGTTACCACATTTGCACTATGCTTACCTGTCTCAATTAGGCAATATTTTATGTCTCTTTCTGGCTTGTTTCACTTAACCTTGTGCCCTTTGGGGTCATCCAAGTGGAGGCACATGGAGACAACTTCATCTTTCCTAGAACATATATTCATTGTATGATCATACCTATTTCTTTACCCATCTGCCAATCAATGAACACTGTGGTCATTCCCATATCTTGTCTACTATGAATCATACTGAAATGAAAAGAGGAGTTCAGATATCATTACAGGTTGTGTTGATTTTATGTTTTGGATACATGTCTATAAAAATAATGGCTGGGTTATATTGAGCTAGGTGTACAGTGTGGGTCTCTGGACACCTGAAGGTAAAAAAAAAAAAAAAAAACAATGGCAGGAAAGTGTGCACTTGCTAGACATCAAAGATGATCTGACTTATCTCTTGCCTAGTTCCCTAAACCTGTTTTTCCACAAACAACCAGGATCCCTCCTTGGAGGGATGTCTTTCATAGGATTTACGCATTGTGGTTGATCAAGTTCAGCTCCTGGAACTTGGTGTTAGGGCTAGCTAGCCTTTTCCTGTGACAGCCCCTAACCTTAACCAACCAGCTGTCCCTCTGGTTCACCTGAGCCAAAAGACAGCCCACCACCATAAGATTATGAATATCTTTGCAAGGGGAAGGCAGGTTCTCTGACCACTTGGGAATTTCCAGCTGCGGATGAGCTTTCTCTTGGCTGGGCCTAAACTGGATGGGCAGGAGAGCCCCGGTCCTTATTCTCCACATGGACTCCTTAACCCCCTCCAACTTCCCACATGGAAGGAGCTCCTTGAACTTTCTTTTCTCCCTTCCATTTCCTTGGTTTTCCCAGGTCTTCCACATGGGCTTTCTAGCCAAGTGGGTGCCTTTCCTTGGTACTTTACCTCCCTCAAGAAATAATTTAATAATTATCCTTCTCAGTCTTTTGATTTTTTGATGAGCACCATTCTGACCAGAGGGAGATGAAATCTCAAAGTACTTTAAATTTGTGTTTCCATAATGGCTAAAGATGTTGGACATTAAAAAAAAAAAAAAAAACAGCTGGGCATGGTGGTGCATGCCTTTAATCCCAGCACTTGGGAGGCAGAGGTAGGAGGATCACCGTGACTTCAAGGCCACCCTGAGACTCCATAGTGAATTCCAGGTCAGCCTGGGCTAGAGTGAGACCCTACCTCAAAAAAAAAATAAAATAAAATAAAATAAATACTTGACCATTTTTATTTCTTCCTTTGAGATCTGTCTGTTTGGTAACCTGCCCCACTATGTTAATGGGTTGATTTTTTTTTTAGTCCTTTGTATATCCTAGATATTAAACCTCTATCAGATAGTATAGATGATGAATATCTTCTCCCATTGTGTAGGTTGTCTATTGAATTGGTTAATGATTTGTTTAGTTGTACAAAATCATTTTAGTTTCATGAGATCCCAATTTTCTGAATGACTAGACTTTTATTCAGAAAGTCTTTCCATTTGGAATGTTCTCCCTAGATTTTGTTTTAGTCATTTTCTACCTTTAGGTCTTCTATTGTTCTCACTGGGGGTATTTTTGGTCTCTATGTCAAAAATAAGGTGGCTATAGTTAGTATAATTGCAACTTCTTTCCTACTTTTTTTGATATGTTGTCTTCTTTTGTACAAGTACTATGCTATTTTTTATTACTATGGTATCTTGATATCACCAACAGTATTCTTTTTGTTGTGAAAAGTTTTGTCTACCCAAGGTCTTTTGTACTTTCACATGAATTTGAGACTATTTTTGCATGCAATCGCCTTAACTGCTATGCCATATTTCCAGCCCATCATCTTCAATTTAATCCTTCAGAGTTTCAATGTTTCATTGTAATTGTCTTTCACTTCCTTAATTATGGATATGCAAATATATTTAATTTTATGGCTCTTATAGATGGGACTGTTTTCCTGATTTTTTTTTCTCAGTATGTCAGTGGCACACAAGAAGCCTACTGATGTTTGTTTGTTAATTTGATATCTTATCACTTTATTAAGAGTCTTTGTTAGTTTTCAGGGTTTTTGTCGAATAATTTATGGTCTATTAAATATAGAATCATAAACTTGAGTTCAGACTTCTTGATCACTCCCGATTTCTACTGGGATAGAGAAAACCTAGAAGGGCTGTACGATAAAACCTGTCAATTTCTTAGCATTGCTCGAAGAGTTAAGGTCATGAATGAAAAGCTGCGGCAGTGCACGGAGCTCACGGACCTCATGCGCAATCACCTGACTGAGAAGAGGGCGCTGCGGCTGGAGTGGATGATCGTCATCCTCATCACCATCGAGGTGATGTTTGAGTTGGGACGTGTACTTTTATGACCACATGATAACCAGTCACAGCAAGTGGTGATCCAAGTTCTGCAATCAAAAATCAGTGTTCACTGCTGAGTGATCTCACTGAACTTTAAAAACCAAGGAATCCATGTGGAAACAGTGGCAACATCCATATTCCCAGCACTCAGGAAGTTGAGACAAGATCACAAGTTCCAGGCCATCCTGAGCTGTGTAAGAAACTGTCTAAAAAGAATTGTCCTAATACTGTTTTTTGACTCTTAATTTACGGTGCCTGAATAAAAATTATGAAGAAAAAATAAATAAATATAGAATCATATCATCTGCAAATAAAGATGATTTTGTTTCTTTCTTTCCAGTGTGTATTTTCTTTCTTTCATTTTACAACTAAAGCTAAGACTTCAAGTACTATGATAAATTGTCTTGAGGAGAGTGGACACCCCTGTCTTGTTATAGGACTTAGTGGGAATATTTCACATTTTCCTCATTAAATATGGCATTGGTCTTATGTTTATTGTATATACTAGCCATTATAATGTTGAGACATAGGCTCTTCAACCCTTATCTCTCTGTTTTTATCATGAAGAGATGTATTCTGTCAAAGGCCTTTCTGTATCTATTGAGATGAACATGTAAGGTTTGTTCAAGTCTATTTATATCATGAACTATGTTTCTCAATTTCTGTTTTGAACCATCCCTGTGTTCCTGGAATGAAAGTTACTTAATTGAGGTACATGATATTTTTATTATAGTCCTGAATAGAATTTGCAGGAATTTTATTGAGAATTTTTACATCTCAGCCAGTTCATTAGGCCATAAGACCCAGCTTGGATTCCCTAATAGCCACATAAAGCCAGATACATAAGGTGGAACATGAGGTTTGTGTTGTGTTGCTTGTTTTTGTTTTGTTTCATAAAGGGAGTTAGGGAATATTCTCTCTTTTTCAATTTGATGAGCTTCTCTTTTATAATTTGGAAATTTTTGTTCTGTAATTTTATTGAAAACATTTTCTATGCCATTGACCTGAAGTTCTGTTTCTTCTTGTATTTCTATAATTCAAACATTTCTTTTTAAGTTGTCCACATTTCTCTCATGCCCTGCTCTTTTTTCAAAACTTGTCAGGAACTGTGGCCTCCTGATCTATTCTCTATTTCGTTTAACTTGAGAAGAGGTGGATCTTCCATAAAAGTCTGGTAGAAATCAGCAATGGTTGTTTCTGGGTCTGTTTTGGTTTTTGTTGTTGTTGTTGTAAAAATTGTAATCACTTATTCAATCTCATTACTTGTTACAACTATATTTAAATTACTTATCTCTTCTGGATTTAAATTTGTTAGATAATATATGTCAAGAAATTCATCCTCTTCATCCAGATTTTCCAGTTTGATCAGTTTGGTGGAATACAAATTTTTGAAATAAGTCCTATGATTCACAATGTCATGGGTATCTGTTGTGATATCTCCTTTTTTCCTCTAATCTCGTTGATTAGGTTATTCTTCAACTTTATTTTGGTGAACTTGGCTAGAGGTTTATCAACTTGTTCATCTTTATTCCATCAATATTTTAACTTTTTACATTTCAAATTCAATGATTTATGCCCTGATATTTCCAACTGGTAGTTCTGGGGTTTGGGCTGCTTTGGTTTCACCCAAACCTTCAGAGGGATTATTATTTATTTGAGATATCTCTAGTTTTGTAATATAAGCATTCAGAGATATAAAGTCTCCTTCTAAGTCTTCCTTCTTTGTGTCCTATAAGTTTCGATAAGTCATGTTTCCATTCTCATTTGGTTCTAGGATATTCTTCCTGTCATTATTTTTTCAACAACCCATTCATTAATCAATAGTTTGTTGTTCAAATTTCAGGAGTTATTGTATTTTCTTTTGTTCCTCTTGTGTTGAAATCTAGCTTCATTGCACTGTGGCCAAATATAGTACAAAGAATTATTTTATTTTTCCTAAATTTGTAATAGAGACTTCCTTTGTGTCCTAACATATGGTCTATTTTATAGGAGATTTTACAAGCTACAAACAACAATGTGTATTTTGTGGAGTATGGATGAAATGTTCTGTAGATGTCTATTGTGTTCATTTGGTCTACGGTGTTACTTAACTCTATTCTTTCTCTCTTTTCTGTTTAGGTGATCCATCCATTGATGATAGTGAGGTATTAAAGTCTTTTCTTTATAAAATTAACTGCACCTATGCTTGGTACATATATATTTAAGAATATTATATTTATAAATTGCTCCTTCTATTGTCCTGTATGCCTTTTGGACATTTCTGTTTTAAAGTCAGCTTTGTCATATATTAGTTCAACCAGATCTGTTTGCTTCATATTTCTTTTAGCTTGTAATATCTTTTTCTATCCTTTAATCCTAAGTTAGTATATATCTTTTATGGTAAGGTGGGCTCGAAGAAAGAAAATTGATGGATCCTATTTTCTGATCCAGCCTATTAACCAGTATCTTGATTGAAGAATTCAATCCACTGATATTTGGTTGTTATGTAAAGGTTGATACCTGTCCTGTCAATGTTTTTGTGGAGTTTGGTGTTTTCTTGATCTCAATTTGTAACCACTGTTCTGATTTAATTATGTAATTATTGTTTTGTTGTTGATGATTGATGTTTATTCTTCACTTCAGTCAAAAGTATTCTTTCCAGTATTCTCTGTAGGGCTGGCTTAGTGCCTGTATATTTATACAGCTGGCTTTTATCATGGAAATACCTTATTTCCCCTTCTTTTATAAGATATTATTTTATTTGATATAGTTGTTTTGATAGAAAGCCATGATCTTTCAATATTTGAAATACTATTCCACGAACTTCTGGATTTTAGACTTTTCATTGGAAAAATCACATGTAATTCTTATGGACTTTATAAATGACAAACAGTTTCTTTCCTCTTTTATTGCTTTTTCTTTACCTTAAGTGTTTAGTTTTTAACCATAATATAATGTGGGGATTCCTCTTCTGGTTCTGTCTATACTGTGTTCTATATGTCTCTTATACCTGGATGAGCTTCTCTTTTATAATTTGGAAATTTTTGTTCTGTAATTTTATTGAAAACATTTTCTATGCCATTGACCTGAAGTTCTGTTTCTTCTTGTATTTCCATAATTCAAACATTTCTTTTTAAGTTGTCCACATTTCTTTCATGCCCTGCTCTTTTTCAAAACTTGTCAGGAACTGTGGCCTCCTGATCTATTTCTTTTGTCTTGTCCTCAAGTCCTGACGTCTTGTCCTTCCCATGAACTATTCTATTGATATGGCTTTTCTGGCAGCTATTTAATTGAGTTATTTCATTCTTGATTTCTGTTAAGCTTTTCTTAGGTGTCTCTATCTCACCACTGAGTTCTAGTTTCATTCTTTGGTTTGACTTTTTAATTACATTTAATTGATAGTTTGTATTTGCTTGGAATTCATTCAGGCATTTTTTTTTTTTCACGACCTGTTTGATTTCACTCAGATGTCTATTCAATTCTTTTTTTTTTTTTTTTTTCTGCTCTTCTCTTTTTTTTTTTTTTTTATTAATTTAATTTATTAGTTTTCTTTTCAGTAAATACAGGCAGTTTGGTACCATTATTTAGGCTCATCTGTGATCTACCCCCTCCCATTAGACCCTCCTTATTATTGAAAATGGGTCGTGCATTGTGGAGTTAGCCCCCAGTTATTAGTATGATAAATGTCTCTGAAAATCATGACCCAACATGTAACTCTGACATTCTTTCCGCCCCCTCTTCCGCAAGATTTCCCTGAGCCATGTTGGGTTCATTTTTGGTCTGCTTCAGTGCTGAGGTGTTGGGGGCCTCTGAGGCTCTGGCTCTCTGATTTGGTAGGAGTTGATTTTTCTCTGAATTGATCTCCTTCCCCTTTGTGCTGGTATCCAGTTCACAGGAAAACATCATCCTTGCTTATTTCGCCAGTTGTCCTTAGTTTCAGTTGGGCCCCTTCTGAGGTATGTTGGGGCAGCTCTCTTCTTAGGATCTGCATCTATCTGGAAAAGAGAAGCAGATTCTCCAACGGAGAGTGAGTTAGCACCCAGAAAATTGAGATAACACTTACTTTTTTGATAGAAAGTTTGATAGGTGTAGGCCCTCTTATACCCCGTGATTGATGGTAGCTTGATATTGTAGAGTGGGCTTGTGTTTGGGTATGGTTCTGACTTGTTTCCCAGCTCCAGCTAAGGGTCTAGTACCACTGAGTGGATCAGTTAGCCAAATCAAGAGCAATTGAGTCCTCACCATGGCTGTGTACCACTATTGCACTTGTATGGGTATCACATCCGGTTAATTGTTGCTACTTAGGTTAAACAATGTGTTGCTTGGACAGATCTTGGTCACCTCCCCCAGTCGCCTATGTAGCGCCTTCTGGCACTAGACACGCTGACTGTCTGGGGACTGACTCTCTCCTGGCTTCCAGCCATGTCATTCCATTTTACGTTGCAGCTGCGTATGGAGTCTTCAGCAATAGGGTCTTACCACTGGCCTTTGGTGGGTCATCAATTACTCTGACAGAAGTCTGTCATTGTTTTGGGAAACCTTGTAGGTTTCTTTGATCAAAAGCTCATTGTGGATTGTAGGCCCAAGCTGGAAGTGGGGGTTACAGGTCAGTGTCCACTAAGAAATTGAGGAAAAAGATAACTAATATACAAGAGTTAGAGAGAAGAGAGATAGAGGGGAGAGGGGGAGAGGGAGGGAGGGAAGATGTAGGAGATTTAGGTCAGTCTTGATCCTACCCTCTCCAGTGTCTTGTGGTTCAGGTGTTTCCTGTAAGGGACTAGTGAAGGTTCAGTCATTTGGTCTGTCTTTTAGGAAGTAGAATTTTATGGTACCATTGCCGTTTGGGTCCGGATTACTGTTTTCCACCCTTTGATTCCCTCCCTGCCCTCCCATCCATCTTATTGTCTAGTCCATGAGGTACTTGCTGGGTATGTAAGGCATCTTGGGCAAATTCAGGTTAGGTGTTGCAGATGAGTGAGACTATGTGTCGATTTTTTTTCTGTGATTGGGTAAGTTCGCTGAGAATGATCTGTTCCAGGTTCAACCATTTTTCCTCAAATTTCTTTATGTCGTTTTTTCTTACTGCTGTATAGAATTCCATTGTGTAGATATACCACATCTTTGTTATCCATTCTTCTAATGATGGACATCTGGGTTGATTCCAGCTTTTAGCTATTACGAATTGAGCTGCTACAAACATGGTTGAGCAAATCTCTCTGGCTTTTGGTTTGAAGGTTTTAGGGTACATGCCCAGTAATGGTATAACTGGGTCTGTTGGTATTTCTATAGTCAGCTTTTTCAGGAGTCTCCATATTGCTTTCCAAAGTGGCTGTACCATCCTGCATTCCCACCAACAGTGAATGAGTGTCCCTGCTTCTCCACATCGTCGCCAGCATTTATTTTCATTTGACCTTTTGATGTTGGCTATCCTTATTGGGGTAAGGTGGAATCTCATAGTTGTTTTAATTTGCATTTCTCTGATGATTAGGGATGGTGAACATTTTCTTAGGTGTGTGTTTGCCATTTGTATCTCTTCCTCTGTGAATTGCCTGTTTAACTCTGTGCCCCATTTTGTGAGTGGGGTATTTGTCTTCTTATTGTTTAGACTTTTGAGTTCTTTGTAAATTCTAGAGATAAGGCCTCTATCAGTTGGATAACCTGCAAATATTTTCTCCCACTCTGTGGGTATTCTATTGGCTTTGTTTATTATATGCTTATCTGTAAAGAAACTCTTCAGCTTCATATGATCCCAATGGTTGAGTGACTGTTTAAGAACTTGAGCCACTGGGGTTTTATTCAGGAAGTCTTTTCCCATTCCTATATCATGGAAAGTACTTCCTAAATTTTCTTCCAGTAGTTTTCGAGTTTCTGGTCTTATGTTGAGGTCTTTGATCCATTTGGATTTGAGTGTTGTGCATGGTGAAATGTGTGGATCAAGTTTTAGTTTCCTGCATGTGGTTATCCAGTTTGTCCAGCACCATTTGTTGAAGATGCTATCTTTTTTCCAGTCTATATTGTTTGGGCCTTTGTCGAATATCAAGTAGCTATAGTTGCTTGGACCAAAATCCGGGTCCTCAAGTCTATTCCATTGGTCTATACTCCTGTTTTTATGCCAGTACCATGCTGTTTTTATTACTATGGCTTTGTAGTATAACTTTATATCGGGTATGGTGATGCCACCAGAGGTATTTCTTTTGCTGAGGATATGTTGGGATATGCGAGGCCTTCTGCCTTTCCATATGAAATTTGAGATCATTTTTTCTATGTCTGTGAAGAACATTGTAGGGATTTTAATTGGAATTGCGTTAAATCTATATATTGCCTTTGGTAGGATTGTCATCTTCACAATGTTAATTCTGCCTATCCAGGAGCATGGGAGGTCTTTCCATCGTTTCAAGTCCTCCTCAATTTCTTTTTTGAGAGTTTTTATATTTTCGTTGTATAGATCTTTTACTTCCTTGGTTAACGTTATTCCAAGGTATTTTATTTTATTTTTTGCTATTGAAAATGGGACTATGTCCTTTATTTCTTTTTCTGTGTCTTTGTCATTTGCATACAGAAATGCTTCCGATTTTTGTGCGTTGATTTTGTATCCTGCTACTTTGCTATAGGAGTTAATCACCTTCAGGAGTTTTGGGATGGAGTCTCTCGGGTCTCTTACATATACAATCATGTCATCAGCGAATAGGGCTAACTTAACTTCTTCCTTTCCAAATTGTATCCCTTTTATTTCCTTCTCCTGTCTTATTGCTTGAGCTAGGACTTCCAGAACTATATTGAAAAGCAGAGGTGAGAGAGGACATCCCTGTCTTGTTCCTGATCTCAATGGGAATTCCTCCAGTCTCTCTCCATTAAGAATTATTTGGGCCTTTGGAGCTTTGTATATTGCCTTTATTATATTAAGATGTGAACCGGCCATACCGATTCTCTCCAATGTTTTGATCATGAAGTGATGTTGTATCTTGTCAAAGGCCTTCTCTGCATCTATCAAAATGATCATGTGATTTTTATGTTTAAGCTTGTTGATGTGGTATATTACATTGACAGATTTTCGTATGTTGAACCACCCTTGTGTTCCTGGGATAAATCCCACTTGGTCAAGGTGGATAATGCTTTTGATGTGTTGTTGGATTCGGTTTGCGAGAATTTTGTTGAGGATCTTTGCGTCTATGTTCGTTAGGGAAATAGGCCGATAGTTTTCTTTTCTTGTGGCGTCTCTGCCTGGTTTTGGGATTAGGGTGATACTAGCTTCATAGAAGGAGTTGGGTAGTTTTCCCTGTTCTTCAATTGTGTGGCACAGTTTTAGGAAGATTGGTTTGAGTTCTTCCATGAAGGTTTGATAAAATTCGGCTGGGAATCCATCTGGTCCTGGACTCTTCTTTTTTGGGAGGTTTTTTATTACTTTTTCAATCTCCATGAGCGTGTTGGGTTCATTGAGGTGGTTGATCTGCTCTGAGTTTAGCTTTGGTAGATGATATGCATCCAGGAATTTATCCATCTCCTCCACATTTTCCAGTTTTGTGGAGTAGAGGTTTTTGAAATAAGTCCTGATGATTCTGCCGATTTCACTGATGTCTGTTGTAATCTCTCCTTTTTCATTTTGAATTTTGTTAATTTGGAGTCTCTCCTTTTTTTGCTTGATCAAATTGGCCAGAGGTTTGTCAATCTTGTTTATTTTTTCAAAGAACCAGCTCTTTGTTTTGTCAATTGCCTTAATTGTTTCCTTGGTTTCCAATTCATTAATTTCTGCTCTGATTTTAATTATTTCCTTCCTTCTGGAGCTCTTTGGGTTGGATTTTTCTTGTTTTTCCAATGCCTTTAGGTGGATGGTTAAGCTATTGATTTGGGATTTGTCTGTCTTTTTTATGAAGGCATTGAGTGCTATGAATTTTCCCCTGAGGACTACCTTCATTGTGTCCCACAAGTTTTGGTATGATGTGTTCTCATTGTCATTCAATTCCAGGAATTTTGCAATTTCATTTTTTATTTCATCCACTATCCATTTATTGTTTAAGAGTGTGCTATTCAGTTTCCAGTTGCCGTTGGGGCTCTTGTTGGTTTTTTTGTTGTTGATTTCTAGGAATATAGCATTATGATCTGATATCATGCAGGGAATTATGTTGATTTTCCTAAATATGTGGAGGCTATCTTTGTGACCCGGTATATGGTCTATTTTAGAGAATGTTCCATGGGCTGCTGAGAAGAATGTGTAGTCTGTGGATTTGGGGTGGAAAGTTCTGTAGATGTCTGTTAGGTCTAAGTGCTCTATGGTTTTGTTGAGCTCTCTTACTTCCCTGTTGAGCTTCTGTTTGGATGATCTGTCTATTACTGATAATGGTGTGTTAAAGTCCCCAGCTATGATGGTGTTGGTGGTTATTTCTGTTTTATTGTCAAGTAGGTTTTGTTTTATGAACTGTGGTGCCCCTGTGTTTGGTGCATACAGATTTATGATTGTAATATCCTCTTGATGGATTGTTCCCTTTACAAGTAGGAAGTAGCCTTCTTTGTCTTTTTTGATTGTTTTTGGTTTGAAGTCAACTTTATCTGATATTAATATAGCTACACCTGCTTGTTTCTTATTCCCATTTGCTTGGAATATTGTTTTCCACCCTTTTACCCTGAGGAGGTTTCTGTCTTTAGTGGTAAGGTGGGTTTCTTGAAGGCAGCAGATTGAGGGGTCTAATTTTTTGATCCACCCTGTTAGCCTGTGTCTCTTGATGGGTGAATTAAGGCCATTAATGTTTAGGGTGATGACTGTGAGATTTGATTTGATCCCTGTCATTTTGTGGTGGTAGAGGTTGTTGGCATTTCCATGGAATTTTTTTTTTTTTTTTGTATCTACTCTGGGTTTGATTGCTGTGATCTTCTTCTTGTAGGCATTTGCGTTTGGTTATTTGTTTCCTCTCTGTGGAGAATTTCCTGGAGTACTTTCTGTAGGTTTGGTTTTGTGTTCATATAATTGTAAAGCTGAGTTTTATCATGGAAAGTTTTCCTTTCACCATCTATTATAAGGGAGACTTTTGCTGGGTAGAGTAGTTTAGGTTGAAAGCCATAGTTTCTTAGCGTTTGGAGAGTATCATTCCAGGCCCTTCTAGCTTTCAGGGTTTCCATTGAGAAGTCTGAAGTAATTCTGATGGGGTTTCCTTTGAAAGTGGTGTGCTGTTTTTCCCTAGCTGCTTTTAGGATTTTTTCCTTGGTGTCAATGTTTAGAGTCTTAATGATAATATGCCTTGGGGAGTTTCTCCTTTGGTCTAGTCGGTTAGGAGTTCTGTTTGCTTCTTGAATCTTGATGGGCCTTTCTTTTAAGAGACGGGGGAAGTTTTCTTCAATTATTGTGTTAAATAAGTTCTCCATGCCTTTGGTCTGAAATTCTTCTCCTTCTGGTATTCCAATGATTCTGATATTAGGACGTTTAAGTGTATCCCACAATTCTCTCATGTTCTGTTCACAGGAACTTTTGAACTTACTGAAATTTTTGGACTCTCGAACTGTTTCTTCCATCCTGTCTTCCAGATCAGAATTTCTATCTTCCACTTCGCTGACTCTATTCTTGAGAGCCTCTAGTGAGTTTTGGACTTGTTCAATTAAGTTTGCATTTTCTACTACTTTCCTATGTATCACTTCCATCGCTTTGTCCAGCTCCCTTTTTGTCTCATTTTCTGATTTTCTTGCTGATTCTTGGAAATCATCCTTGCATTTCTTTATGTTTTCATTTAGTGTGGCCAGCTGATTTTTAAGGTCCTCTTTTTTTTCATTCTCCCTCAACTCTCTTAGCTCTCTTTGAATTCCTTCCAGTGTCTTATCATATTGCTCTAGCTTAGTGATGGTAGCATCCATACGATTATCTATCCTTTGTAGCTTTCCTGTTAGATCTAGCAGTAGTTTGGTCAGGGTTGCATTGTTCATTGCTTCCACTTGATGTTCTGATCCTAAACACTCTTCTATGTTTTGGTTTGTTGTGATCCTTGTTGGACTGGGTGATCTGTCTGGATTTTCTTCCATTTTATTTTTCGTGTTATTTCTTTTGCGCTGTGGTCTACCCATGTCAGTGTATGGGCAGGTAGGTGGGTGGAGCAGCCTGGGATCTAGCTTAATGCAAATCCAAGGCAGCCTGGGGCAGTTGTAAGCAGCCTGGGTTTTTGCTCACTCTTGCCAAAGCCGCCTACCTATAGCCTGACAGGGGCACCAAAGTTGCCTGAATTCTCACCCAGTAATTCACCTAAGCTGCCTGCCTTTGAGCTTGAAAAGGGACTGAGGTAGCAAGCCTTGAAGGTGCCTAGATTCTGGCTGGGTACACTGGGGTCTGTAAACAGTCTGTGCTCTTCCGCCTCAGGGGAGTGGGGGATGGGTGGCGATGTACAGGTAGGGGATGGCACCTGCGCTGGCGCTAGTGACTCAGTGTGGACTTATGTGGCTCTTGCTGTGGGACTGGGCCCACTGCACGTGCAATTGTAGTGCAGAGGCAGATGATGTAGATACGGAATCAGGACACAGCAGAAACTGACCGGCGGCAAGTGATGTGAGAACAGCAGGGCGTGAGGGGAGGGGGGGCAGCTAGGAGCGTGGGGCGCTGTGGGATACCGTGGGGTGCTCTGGACTCGCGGGGGGGAGGGGGCGGATCGCGCGGGGGAGGGGGCTGAGGGGGTCCAGGGGGTCGCGGGTAGCGCAGGGGGCGTGGAGCACGCTGAGGTAAGATGGAGTGCTGGATGCTGTGGGACGCTGCGGGGCAGTCTGGGCGCGCGGCGGGGGTGGGGTGCACGGGGGGGGCTCGATGGGCGGGGGGGGGGGGCCGCGGGGAGTCTCGGGGCACGCGGGGGGATCGGGGGACACCTGGGCGCCCGGGCGCTGGACGCTGCGGGGCGCTTTGAGCGCCCCTGTCGCGTGTGGGTAGGGAGCTTTGGGCGCGCTGGGGGGGGAGGCGGGGGTGGGGCGCGCGGGGGGGCTTGAGGCGCGTGGGGGTGGGGTGTGGGGGTCTCAGGGCGCGCGGGGGGTGCGGGGGTGCGGGGCACGCCTGGGCGCCCGGGGCGCGGGGGTGCGGGGCATGCCTGGGCGCCCGGGGCGCGGGGCGCTTGGGGCGTGCCTGCTGTGTGTGGATAGAGAGCACGGAAGGCGCGGGGGGTGGGGTGCGCGGGAGGGTGGGGCGGGCGTGGGGTGGTCTCGAGGCACGTGGGGGTGGGGCGCAGGGGTCTTGGGCGCGCAGGGGCGCGGGGCAGGCCTGGGTGCCCGGGGCGCCGGAAGCCTTGGTTCGCTTGGGCCGCGTCTGCCGTGTGTGGATAGGGAGCGTGGGGCGCGCTGGGGGGGGAGGGGCGTGCTGGGGGGGGTGCGGGGGGTGCGACGGGTGTGGGGCACGGGGGTTGTGGGGTGCGCTGGGCCGCCGGGGCGCATGGGGCTTGGTGTGCACGGGGCGCCGGGCCTCTGGGCGCGGGGCCGCGCCCGATGCAGTTATTCCCGGCGGGCGGGGTGGCGGGGCGTGGGTCGCGGGGGTGTGTGCTTCCCTCTTTTATCCCAATCTGTGCCCTCCCTCTTCAGAAAGTTCCTAATTTCCCTTGAATACTTGCCTTTTTTTCCCTCGTTGTTTGTAGTGCAGCTAGGCGGTCGCCATCTTGACCGGACTCCCCTATTCAATTCTTTTAGATGACTTTCTAGCATTTCTTTCATGCTTTTGTTCATGTCCTCCTTACATCTTATGTTTGCTTTATATGTTTATTATAACTGTGTTTAAGAATGCATTTTCTGGAATTCCGTCTAATTAGTTATCAATAGTGATTTCCAATATTGGACTATGTATTTTTGTTTGTTTTCTGAGGTAGGGTCTCACTCTAGCCCAGGCTGACCTGAAATTCACTATGTAGTCTCAGGTGGTCTCAAACTCATTGTGATCTTCCTAGCTCTGCCTCCTGAGACCTGGGATTAATGGTGTGCTCCACAATGCCCAGCTTGGGTTAGGCATTTTTTAAATTTGTTTTTTAATTATTATTTATTAATTTATTAATTATTATTATTATTATTGTTTTGTTTTTACAAGGTAGTGTTTCACTCTAGCCCAGGCTGACCTGGAATTCACTATGTAGTCTCAGGGTGGCTTCAAACTCTCAGTGATCCTCTTATCTCTGTCTGCCAAGTATGGGATTGAAGGCATGCATCACCACACCTGGCTTGGCCTAGGCATTTTTGATGGGGATATGTTGCCTTAATTTCTTGTGTTACTTGCTTTGCACATCAAGAGATAAACCCTTAGCCTTGGATGAACAGAGCAACAGTGGCTCTACCAAGATATACAAGAGTAGACTGTGACTGGGACCACTCCTGCAACAGACAAGCATCTGGATGACCAACTCACTGGACCTAGGCTTCTCCATGTGGTCTACTCAAGTCAGGGGCAGGGACCTGTGCCAAGTGGCCTGCCTGGCCCACCTGGCTCTAAGTGTGTAGCCTACATATATCTTTGTTTGCCACAGGCAGAAGCCTGTCAGGTGCTTGCTAATGGCCTGTCCTAAGTGGCCTCTTTCACATTTTTAAATAAGTATAGTAGTAGCTTGGATTATGTTACAAAGATCATGTGATAAATGGTTGGTGCCAGGAGCTGCACTATTGGGAGGCATTGTAAAACTTTTGGGACACAAAACTTGGGGCTGGTCCTTAGGTCACTGATGTAAGTTCAAGTGGATTGTTGGACCCTGAGTCTTCATGTTTCCACTTCCAAGGTCAGGAAGTAAGTGTTCTCTCAAAAATGTAGTGTCCTTAACAGCGGTCCAAGTTGTGAGTCACATGTTGTTGAGCTGAGACCTCGAGAACCATGGCCCAATAAAAGTTTCTCTTTGCTTCAGTTTTTTTTTTTTTTTTAACTGTTGTGATGGAAAGCTTACTAATACAGTCAAGTTGCTTTCTTTAAAAAAAATTAGTTATATGAGTCTTTAAAAATGAATTTTGAGAGCTGGAGTGATGGCCTGTGAAGCCTAAGAACCCAGGCTTGATTCTCCACGTCCCACACAAGCCAGATGCACATGGTGGTGCTTGCATCTGGAGTTCATTTGCAGTGGCTAGAGGCCCTGGTGTTCCCATTCTTACTTTCTCTGTCTCTCTCTCTGTCTGTAATGAATAAATAAATAAGAATAGTTGTTTAAAACTGAATTTTTAATATCAAATTTTTATAAAAATCTGTGGTTTGAAAATATTTCTCTGTAATCTGTAACTTTCCATTTTATTTTATTGAATCTTTTCTTTAAGTATTTGCTCATGTATCTGCTAGATTTATTCAGAAAAGCCAAGGGATAAGAGCAGGCAAGAATTTCTAAAGGATGGTAGAGGAGGCTTTGTAGATATTAGGATTTTAATGAATGTAGAGAAATGAAGAAAGATTGTGAATGGCAAGCACAAATTAGGGAGAAGTATAAAGTACATAGTTAAAAATCAATCCCTATTTTTCTATGTCCATATGGAAAAGAGAGTTTAAGTCTACTTTGTAAATAAGCCCTGATTTCATACATCAACAGTACAGAAGTTGGATGTACTTTTAATAAGTCTGAATTATTTGAGGAAACTTGAAATGCTTCATACTGAGTTCCACTCTCCTGCATTGCACGGACATATTTTTTGCTTTTTTTTTTTTCAATATCTAATGTGTTATCACTTTTTTTATTTGATTCAAATATATAATTTTAAATTTATATGAAGTATAGAATGACCTTATTTAGATACTTTGAAATTTCACTTCCCTAGTGGATCCAATCCTGACTCCCTGAGGCCAAATAAGCACCTATGTCTTTTAACTTTGCCAGCTATCTGCATAAATATTCATCATACAGTCCATTTTTTCCTTATCTGTCTTCCTCTCTAGAGAGTGAGCCCATCAAGAGAAGGAATGCTGTCTTTTCAACTTTGTGTCACCTGGATAGGACGGTGTATCTGGCCTATTGTAACCATCCAATAAATATTTATTGAAAGAATGAATGAACAGATGAGTGCCTCAGAGATCGTTAAAATTGAGCAATTTCTGAATGCAGAGCTAGGTCTTGGAACCTTATTAGAAAAACATTCCAATTCTATTTTGTGATTTATTGATGAAATGGGAATGGGTGATGTTCAAGAACAGACAAATAAAAATATCAAAATCTAATACATCCCAAAATTCCTTTTTCAACTGAAAGCATTTGGAAGTTATTCCATTTGTGCTTAATACTAAGCTAGTGATTTCAGAACAGCAAGATAAAAGTTATATCTTATGTCACTTCTTTAGCAGAAAATGCATTAATTATAATAGTGTGAGGAGAAAAAACAAAGGATTCTTGAAATTCCAAGTGAAGTGATTTCTCAATGACAAGAGGTAAGCCAATTAAAACCAGATACTGGAGAGAGAAAAAAAAAAAAAACTGAGAAATTGCATTGTGATAGACATTTCTTACAGGTCTTCAGGTAAAATGATGCATGTGTTTGTCATTTGCTTCATGCTAAAAACAACAACAAAAAAAAAAAAAAAAACTAGGAGTAAAGGAAATGTAACAAGAATATTTCATTATGTAGCCTAATGAAGTGATTTGGGACACACTCCTAGTATTAAAAAGGGGATTTTTATGCCTTTTCACATAGCTAATCACCACTTCACTAATTTCTCCATACAGAATTTTCTCTACCTCCATGCATGTTTTCATTAATGGAGTATAGTAACTTTTACCATGTCTTGCATATTGATGGCTTACTTTTCTTTTTCATCCTAGAAACTTCTACTGGGCAGGACTTTGCTTGTGTTCAAGTGCATATATATATATATATATATATATATATATATATATATATATATATATATATATTATATTTCAAATCTGTGAGCTCTTAATGTACCTAAAAAATTGTTAATTTGAATAATTGTGATAAGTGAGTGGTAAATCCATTCTAAAGTTATTTTGAATCATTAATTTGGATAATGGTGATAGTTTTGTGGCAAATCCATCATAAGGTTATTTTAGAAGGTACTTTCCACTTTCTATTAGCTAAAATATGTCTACCATCATAGCTTATTGTGTAATAGCAATTTTGGGCACCACAGACTCACAGGGTGTATTTTACAAGTGTGGTGAGAAGACTTGTAATTCTAGCTCTGTCACTCACCAGTTCTGAGACTGCATGCTATCTTCCCTGCAGCTATGTCCTCATCTGTGACACAATGATGATCATAAAGTGCCTACTCACCAACGGATCTCAAGATTTGAACAATTTAGTTCATGCTAAAATATTTAGAATAAAACCTAGCACACAAGAGCCTTTATTTCTGTTTATTATAATTATTATGTATAGCTTTATTATAGATTATTTTCATGATACCACATTGTCTTCACCACAAAATCTTCCAAGGCACTTAAAAATTTACAGATAGTGAAAGTATAGCACTAGAGTTAATGAATTCAAACACATCCAGCTCTGGCATTGTGTCTTTAGGTTGCAGAGGCTCATGTTAGGTGCAGGAAAAGACACCTTTCACCACTATTCTATACACAATCAGGACATTTTAGTCTGTTTTTTAGATAAATTAGTAGTATAGGTCAATAATATTTTTTATAAAAATCAAGATATTATAAATGTTCACATTGGTTGTCTATATGGTCCCTATTCATCTGGTAATACATCATGAAAATAGTCATAAAGTACAAGTTTAAAGAGTGAACTCTCCAATGAAACTCCATTAAAATTTCATTGATATTGCTCAGTAAAAATATTTGCCTAGTTCTACAAAGCTCGGGGATCTAGCCCAGCACTGAAGGTGTGGGGAAGCAAAAGCTATTACTGGCCTGTGAATTAAAGTGTGATGAATTTAGAGACTCTAGATATATAGCTTTGCTGTAATTGATTCTAGTTTGCAGCAGTTCAGTTAACTGTCCTCATTTTGGTTTTGTACAGGTTTAAGGCTACTGATATCAGCCTCGACCCTCTGCCTCTATGTTTGCTGGATCTTTATTTACAGATCTTCATCGGTTTCAGCTGTAAGTTTGGACCTCCCCTATGGCTTCATTCTTTCTGGCCTTCCAGATGCACTGTATCACGCACCCACATGCTGGGGAGACTGGCATGGCTGGTGGCCAGTGGGTACTCCCTGAATGATTTCCTGTAACCCTTTCCTTTCAGATGCATTTGCTTGATGAGAATCCCAATGAAGGGCAGACATAAGATGGGGGAATAAGTCAAGGGATATTTTTCAACCATCTACCCTAAATCTCTTTCTGGGATTACCCAGGGCCAACTATGTTCCTCCTCACAAAAAAAAGTGCCATTGAGCTGGAAGCAACAATACTGCAGCATCCTTTCCTCCTTGTTTCAGCAAAGGCTTCTCACTTCACAACTTTGGGATCACAAGACCTCTAGATTACTCAACCCCAGTTTATGCTTCCCATATCCCCTAACTTTTGGAAATAAAACAAATGATCCGCAAATTTTCTTAATCTCAGTATGTTATTCGTTTCCTTGCCAAAGTCTCTCAGTCTTACAGAACCAATTTTTCTGCAGCAAAGCTTGCCCCAGGGGGCTTAGCTCCAGAATCTCATGGTGCTTAGCTTTTTTTTTTTTTTTTTTTTTTACCAATTATCACTGAGATTTGGGGATGTTGACCATAAGGGGAATGGGGACTGTCTGATTGTTTGAAAAGGAGTCTTCAAAAATGATTAAGAGAAGAACAGCTGCTGGAGTGTAGAAATGCCAGAACACAAATGAAGTTCCTGGGAGAGATAGGTAGATGTTTAAGGGTTGAGATAAAACAAAAAGCCACTTTCCAAGTGCTCCAGGAAGAGGAACTTAGATTAGGAAATAGAACATAAAACACAGCTTTGGC
Source organism: Jaculus jaculus (assembly GCF_020740685.1). Classification (NCBI taxonomy): domain Eukaryota; kingdom Metazoa; phylum Chordata; class Mammalia; order Rodentia; family Dipodidae; genus Jaculus; species Jaculus jaculus. The sequence continues at coordinate 66,146,516 of NC_059110.1, forward strand.
AAAATAGAAGAATAGAGAGCTGGGAATGCCAGACCACTTTCATGTGATTGTGCGCTAGGTCTAAGGTAGGAAAGCCTAGGGGATAACTTTGGCAGTGGGACACTACTTGGCTTGGAGTAAGTATATCTCTTTTCTCACAGTGCACTTGAGTAACCTGTTGGCAACTTGAGGTTGTTGGAAACCTGCACCAAGCTGCTTGTACACCCACTCCAAACAAAGAGCAAGGCTTCTCCTCCATTTGCTGATGAGTATTCATGATCAGTTTCTATTTAATATGATCTCTGATATATCTGGGATAAAAACAACAGAAGGATATCCAGCATGGATTAGTTTTGGGTTGTCAGGCATTAGGCAAACCATGTCCTTTAATTGAACTTCTAAGAAAATAAATCTATTGACTATCTTAGGCTTATATATTACTGGGTTTAACTTTGTTTAAAAGCATCATGGGAGGGAACGTATACAGTAGATAAAAACATATATAATCAAACTAAAGGACTACCCAAACTATGACAGTTGGCAACTAACCCCAACCTGTTGTGAAATTCTTACAAAACAGCAGCCCCAGCTAGAAACTCGGGTCCTTGAGTAAGCCACTGATGCTGGTGGCTCTTGGCAGTGTATTTCACTACCTTTGTGCATGGGTTTTCACTTCTTTGAGTAAGATTCCATGAGAAACATACACACAGTGTGTGTGAGAGAGAACATGTAAGAGATCTGTTACCCAACACATCTGTGCATCTGCCTGATCCTTCATGTGGTTCTGAGGTATACTGTCTTAGTTACTTTTTCAGTGCTATGATATAATACCTGCCAGAAACAAGAGTGTAAAGGTTTATTTTAGCTTATAGTTTCAGAGGACATCAGTCTATTATTACAGGGTAATGCATGGTGGCTGGGATGGAAGGATGGTAAGGAGGCTTCACATATCTTGAAGCATCAGTAAGTAGAGAACTAGACCAGAACCAGCAGCGAGGGCTGTTCTGCAATCCCCAAGGCACTGGTAGTCCATATATGTCAGCTAGATACCATGTCTCTCAATGGTTTCACAGCCTCTCAAAACAGGACCACCAGCTGGGAACCAAGTACTGAGAATGTGACCCTATATGGAGCCATTACACATAGGATCATTGACATCTCATAATGCAACAAAAAAAAATCTATTAAATATAACTTCAAGAATACTTGAGTCACTAACAGTCTCAATATGGCTCAAAAGTCTAAAGTCCTAAGTTTCTTCTGAGACTAGCTATGGAGACCTACCAAGTAAAAATGACAGTAAAAATCTCCAAAGCAAATGGAAACAGCAACAAAAGCAAGTTTCTTGCTTTCATGGTGAACATTCCTATTACAAAGAGAAGGAATGGGGAGATAAAAAGAAAAATATAGACCAAGCAGGACTTAGATGTAGTAGAACCACCACCAAACAATGTAGCTTTGTATCCTACATGCAAGTCTTGTGTCTCATATGGACTCCACCATGATTTTTCAGCCCCATCCCTATAGCCATGGCTCCTGCAGCACTTGTATTCTCTGTTTTGGCACAACTCCACTTTGTAATTGTGGCTTTTCTTTGCAAACATCCCTATTCCTGGCATCTTCAATGCCCTGATTTCTCTCTTACAACTTTGGATCATTTTGAGAGTTTCATGTATTGCATCTCAGGACCTCCATACAAGCAATCCAACTCTACTACAGGTTCCCTGGCCTCATTGAATTTTCTTAGGAATCCTAATTCAAACATCTATGATTCAATAAATCTTTATGTATGCTCACAAAACCAGAAACACATGGAAAATATATTCTGTTGCCAGCTAATAAGTAGCTGGAGAATGAGGATATAGACCAGTGGTAGACCACTTTTCTAGTATGGTCAATTCCCACTACTTCAAAATAAATTGTATTTTATCAAGTCAGTGGTGGTGGGACATGCCTGTAATCATAGCACTTGGGAGGAAGAACTCCCTTTTCAAATGAAAGTCTTTCATAAGATTTGCAGTTTTACATCCTGGGATCTTTGATTTGTGGGGTTCTTGCCTTTGAGACACTTTCCCCAATACTCTGATGCAAAGTGACAATTTTTTTTTTAATGGTGCTTATCTCTCAGACAATTAGTCACTTGTTCCATACCTGCCTTGTCTGTAGCTAGGTTCAAAGGCACTCACAATTACAACCTACATGATTTTCTCACCATCCTGCTCTACATTTTGCTCCCTTTCACTGTAATCTTACTAAAACAGTGGGCAGCAACTGCACAGTACTCTGGATGTTACTGTGTCATTCCCTTGCACCATATATTTTACTAAATCAGCAAGCAGTGACTGAACAGTACTCTGAATGTTACTGTGTTTCTCACTCTCTATAATTTTACTAAAGTATCATGCAGTAACTACAGTGGCCTAAATGTTACTGTGTCATGAAATTTCTTCTGCCTATTAGTCTATTTTTTTAAATTTAATCTTGTTAAGATTCTAGAACATAGGTAATACATGCCATATTGTTTTTTCCATACCAAATAATCCCATTCCAATTACCAATGGAGTCTTTATTCAATAACTCTGAAATCTCATAGGCACAGTTTTTAAAAAATACCTTATTAATTTCCACACATGTATATAAAGCATTTTGATCATAGTTCCCTCCTGTTACCTTCTTTCCTCCCACTTCCCCATCCTCCCTTCTTCTTACTTCCAACTAGTACCTTTTATACTTTGATGTCCATTTTTCTCCCCCTTACCATCTGTTACAGAATACTTACAGGCTTTATATTATGCAGGTTTTGTGTAGGAAATGATAGTTGCTATGAGGTCATGAACACAACTGCCATTTCATTTACAGAAAATAGCATTCTATAGTACTCCTCCCATTCTCTTTTATACTCTTTTGGCCTCCTTTCCCACAATGTTCCCTGAGCTTTAGATGACATGATAAAGTTGTGTCATTTAGTGCTGATCATGCAACTGTTACTGATTTTTAGCACTTTTCTGAATTTGAAACTACCCAGTAGTCCACATTAAATACAAAATGAAGATTCTCTGGTCAAAGGTGACAGTAGCACTAATATATGTGTATAAATGTAGATATTTAGAGAGCAATTTGATGAGTACAACATATGCATTTAGCCTAAAAACAGTAGTAGTTTCCCTTTCAGGGCCAATAACATGCTTAGCCATAGGCTTTTACAAGATTTTCCATACCAGCCATTACCTCCCACAGAGTGGTTTCTCAAATTCAGTTAGAGGGTAAGTTACACCCACAACAGTTATGTTCTGGTGGACACATGTTGCCTTGATGGTCAGTTGTGTAGCTCATAGTATCCACTACTGGGTAAGATTGTTGATAAATTTTCTCCCCTAGTAGTCTGAATAACACTCCCCCCCCCCACCATTATTGAAGTTAGCCAATAGGAAGAAAGCTTCCAAATGAGCACAATTTTTACTGTCTGAATGTTTATTCTGGTCATCCCAACTCTACCAGAATCACTCACAAAGCTTTGTTTATAGGATTTTAGGGCTTCCCTAGCCTACACATCCTAACTCTTCCAAATTATTCTTACAAATCAGCTCTGAAGACCAATAAGCCATATGCTCAGGTTTATCACAGCAATGTCACTGTTCCTTCATACCCATTTTCTGTACACTTTTTCATCATCATGCAAAATTCCTGATAGAAACAACTGTGGAAGACAAATTTATTTTTATTCATGGTTTCATGGGCTATCAGTCCATAAAAGTGAAGAAGGCATGGCAGCTCGGGTGAAAAGAGTGTGTGGCCAAGGGTCTTCTCTCCATGTTAGATCAGAAAATGGAGAATTGGACTATAACAATAAGCCACCCTGGGCCCATTCCTAGGAGTTGATGCCTCCTATGTAGGTACCATGTCCCAAAAGTTCCAAAACCTTCCCAAATAGTACTTTCATCTGAGGACCAAAAGTTCAATGCATGAAACTATGGGGACATTTCACTTTCAAAGAATAACATACACCTATGTGGAAATGCCTTTGAGACATTCTTTCTAAGCCATGAGAAGAGATTTCATATTAGTACACAGGATCACCATGTACTATGACAGCCCTATTGAATGTTCTGCTCCATGATGCTAAGTTATGGTTTTTTGATATTATTCTACCACTGTATGCCATTATATTCCAGTGTTTGAGAATAAGAGACAATAACCCTTGTGTGTTATAATTTCCTGAGAAATAAGACCAGCAGGATTAGCTCATGTGATTTTGTTGGTTAAAAAAAATCTCATGATGATATACATGCAAGCCGGAAAGCCAAGGAGTCTGTTGTAATTCCAGTGCAAAAACAGACGGCCCATTAGCCTAAAACCCAGTGCTGCCAATGATATAACTCTCAACTGGCAGAAGTTCATTGACCCAAGCAAGCAGTCAAATAGGAAGAAATTGGGCACGTTTCTCCTTCAGCTGTCTTTTGGAACCCTATTCACTCAGGGAACTCAAAGACAGTCACCAATTTTATGGAGAACATCTGTTTTATAGAGTATATTGACTCACAGACATACTCCAAAATGATAGTTAGTCTGGACAAAGTATAGCCCTGACTAATAAAAAATTTACCATGCTACTTCCTTTTGCAGTTCTTGTTTTCTACCTGAGATCTATTTGTATTATGTCCTTTTGTCCGAATGGGATATCCTGAAATAATGCCATGGACTAGAACTTCTCAAGCCTCCCATACCCTCTAGCTATGTTTACAAGTACCAACCTCTAGAGACAACTTCATTGTCATAGCTCAGATGAAGGACTGATGGGCAGAGTTCACATTGACTCACTGTGTACAGTCTGTACTTTGTGCTTCCCCACTCTTCTTTTTTGAAGTTGGTTTGCTTGAAAATAAACTATGCTTGACCTTGAAAAATCCATATATTTATATGTACATAAACACACACACATGAAATGAAAATGGCCTTTTATGTCTAAGTGTGTTTGGCTAAGAGCAGTAAAGTAGAAGTGTGAGGTACTCAGAAATCAGGGGAAGTATCCACTGGGAGCTAGGGTACAGAGCAAGTTTTTGCTTCAGCCTCAGCATGAACCAAGGCTGGCTAAAAGTGATACACAGAGTAAGAAAAGTGCAGACTAATGGGTGGCTGGTTAAATTCATCTTCAATAATTCATTTAGAAATAAATTGTAGAATAGAGCCTGAGAAGTCTGAAAATGTCAAGAAGAGATCCCTATTAAATGACTTTCCAACTGTTACCCAAGGTCAGGAGAAACATTACCTTAAAACCATGAAAGTCTTGGCGCTTTCTGATTTTAACAAGATGATATGCCTTGTTCTTCAATGTATAGTCCCCATTCTCAGAGGAATGAAAAGGAAACAAACTCAGAGATAAACAAATTTAAGCCAGATTACCTTGGCTTTATCTGTTAAAAGGCATCCATTTAGTAGAAGTCACAGTGGGTGTGAATTATTTAATGCCTATATCCTTCACAACTTTAAGGATTTTTTTTAAGCTGGGTATCAAGAGTATTAATAATTGATAAAGCATTTGTAAACCCTTAGCAAATGAACAGTCAAGGGACACATTAATAAAACATCTTTAACCATTTCTGTCTGTGTGCTGATCTCAGGATGCAGTCCCAGAGCAAAGTGATTGGGGCTGCTACAGGGACACCTACACAAAGCCTTGCTCCGCATGGCTGCAGTGAAGTAAGCCAGAGGGTAAAAAAGTAGTACTGCTTAGGATAAGAAGGCATTTTTCACACAATTATTCATAATCATTCAGCTGAGTCAAAGCTTAGAAGCATTACAAAAATAAATTTAGCCAAATTTTTTGGCTGGACAACTAAATATAAACTTAGAGATGGCCTTTTTGACATTTCTGCTTGCCAAGAAAATCATCCAAGAACTCAGGGAATGGAAGAGTTAGACATTTAGGAAGGCTAAATGAGTAGGTAGGGTCACTGTCCACCACAGCTTCTAGGCAGTTAGATGACTTGGTTCATCCTTCCCTAATGTATAATTTGAAAGATATAAGATGCATTTTCCTGACACAGCATCTTTCTTAGCAGTGAAGAATAGTGCAAGCACAAGGAGGAAACAGCTTATCAACCTGCCAATGCCCTTGGGCAAGTCAAGTTGTCAAGAAAGCTCAGTGTAAATGAAGTCAACAGGCAAGTTCAAAGCTCCAGAAGCAGCCATACATCTGCCAGTGATCCTTTATGGATAACTTTCCACCTGGAGAATGATTTGAGTTTGCCTGATAAGGATTTCTTCAACAGGACCTTTCCCTCTGTGCCAAGGTACAGAGTGGTCATGTTAGGACAATTTTGACATTAATAGCAGGCATGTCCCTGAAGAGTATGGCAGGACCCACATATCTTACTCTTTTTCTCTTCCCATCCTTGTCATATAATCATCATGGAAAGAATAAAGATATTCTAAATAAACATCTGTTCCCTTTGGCTCTCAGACTATTGAAAAAATGCAACAACCCCAAGTAATTGCAATTTCTCTGAGAATCTCATTCTGTAGCAAGACAACCTGAGGACTGGTACAGCCAGAGGAGAAAGTTGTTCCCTCAGGAAGTGTTAGTTCTGACTACTTTTCTGACCACCTTGCAGGAGAGACTGGAACTGAAACAATGTGGGATCAGTGATATGCAGGGGCACATCATGACTAGAACTGCTCAATTAGGCATAAGACTTTTCCACTATTTAAGCATGAAGCTCATGTCAGAAAACCAAAAATTAACTTAGTGCGGGGGAGATCATTTGACTTCTTTATTCCTCCTCCCTGGACCTATTGGATAGATAGATAGATATACTTCCTCTGCCTTTTTCTAGTACTTGCCTGTTTAATTGGCCTATTAAATACAAGTGGCCACACCTAGTTTACTAGGGATGCTAGAGATAGGCTCTGACCCTATCACCTCTGGTAAGAATGACAGGTGCTGCGAAGAGCACGTGCTGGTACTATGCTGTATTGCTCAAATCAATGAGGACATTCTATCATGGTCTGAGATTTCTAAAACTGTGAGCCAAGAAAAGCCATTTTACTTCCTAAGTTGGTTTATCTCTGTAATTTGTTTTAGTAAACAGAAAGTTCCCTAACAGCCTCATACAGTTGTTAATTCCTCAAGGGAATTTGGAAGGACTATACTATAATTCACCCTGGCTTATATTTCATTTTCTCTCTCATGATGGGCCTTCCTGTGCCCTTCTGGTTTCCTTATACTCATACAACATCCATAATAATCTTTCACAATAAAAGTTTGTCTGTGTAACATCCTTGCTTTCAATTTCCTCTTCCCAACCAACAAGAGTTTTGATTTAACCCATCTTCTGAGAAGAATGGACTACACTCTCACACACTGGCCCTTCTTCTCTTTGATGAGCTTCTCTAGCTCATAGATACTTAAGGGGTATCTTGCTCTTGAATTTTTTTTTCCCTAAAGCACTCACAGGACAGAAATTGATATCTCCTGAACTGTTAACTGTCTTCTCTTGCATAACCATATCCTTTTCCTCTCTTTCTCTGCCATAGGAGTGATTCTTTCCATATCAATGGTTACTCTGTGTGAATATGCTAATTGCTTCCTTGCTTTATTATTTACTCTGCATTCATCTGGTAAGAAGAAATAAAATCCAGAATCATACTGAATAAATATATCAAATTTTCCATGGCAGCGCACTTAAAATGCAGCTCCTAATCTTCAAACCTATATAGTGCAAATACGGGGCAAACCAAAAAGTCCATTGTTGAGAGAAGGTTTGGCCATGTAGCCCAGGCTGGGTTTGCATTCATCATCCTCTGTCTTAGCCTACCCAGTGTTTGGATTATAGTTCTATGCTATGAAACATGGCCACTAAAATAGCTACAAGAGGCAGTGTTTGAAAAGTGTAAGTAAAGATGCTGAGCCATGGATTATATGAGTTCAGAGAAAAATCACCTGCTGATGAAATGCATAAGGAAAACTGTGTGACAGAACTGACCTTTTGATTAAGTAATGAAGAGTTAGAGGTTTGGCATGTGATTTTAGAGGAATACTGCTCTTCTCAACATACACAGATGAGAAATCCCAAACTAGTACCACATGAATGAAGGAAAGACTGAAGGCAAGTCTTCCAGAGGATTCCATTTCTTCTTTCATAATATGACACAAATCCACCTTCTTTTTCAGATGAAGAAAGTCAAGGCACTTTAGTTGGGGGTTTCAAAATATAAAGTAACTTATTTCAAGGAATTACGTACCTCTACATACAGAAAAATTCATACAACTTACGTATATCTTGTAAAAAAAAAAAAAATTCAGGTTCCCTATGATTACCCATGATTTACTTTTCAAGACAGGAAATTGTATTGCAAATAATTTTAGGGATCACCTCAAAGAACCTTAAACCTTGTAATTCTTTTGTTCCTCTTACTGTCTCCCCAACAATAGCATGCATACTTAAAAATGTATGAATTAACCAAATAAAATAAACAAGCTTTAACTGTGACCATGGACATTAGATGATGGGAAAATGCTAATTTTTGTTTTGTTTTGTTTTGTTGTTATTTTTTCGAGGTAGGGCCTCACTCTAGCCCAGGCTGACCTTGAATTCACTCCAAAGTCCCAGCCTGGCTTCAAACTCACAGTGATCCTCCTATCTCTACCTCCTGAGTGCTAGAATTAAAGGTGTGCACCATCATACTCAGTCTACAAGGACATTGTTATAAGCCTATACTCTAATATTTAACTTTATTTATTTATTCATTTAAGAGGTAGTGGGAAGAGGCAGATAAAGAGAGAGACCATGCAAGGGCCTTCAACCACTGGAATGAATTCCAGACACATGTCATGTCACCTTATGTATATGGCTTATGTGCACACTGGGGAATCAAACCTTGGTCCATAGGCTTCAGAGACAAGCACCTTAACCCCTAAGCCATCTCTCCCATCCAGAAACAATTCTTGGTTGTACAAATACTTGCAAAAAATACTTTGCCTACTCAAAAGACATTTAAGCCCTGATGAAATTCCAGCCCTTTACTCCCTGTCCTTCACTTAGCTATTTGATACTATAATCATCTTGTTTTTCTGTTATGAACACAGGTTTTTTTTTTTTTTTTCCAATAGCCACCTCTATTCTTGCAAGCAATGGGCTGTGTCCATTCCTACCTATCAGCTCCAATGATACAATGAACGATTTTCAAATATAGCATCCAGTATAGAGCTCAGCAAGAAGGTTTTGGATATGGCATTGGCCCCATTACTTATGTGCACCTTCATATGAACCCCTAGCTATACTCCCCCTGCCACTTCTCTACACTCCTTTAAAGTCAATTTATCTACAAAAATAAGGGGACTATTGATGCCCTTCTGCCTATTTACTGAAGAACAAGTTAATAACATAAACACACACACTCACACTCACATACATACACTAGTGGCACTGAATATTTTGCCAGTTTCTGACAGGAAGGTATTTAATTAACACTCGTACCTGTCTCACTACATGAGACAAACAAATCACAGAGCTTTGGAAGAATAATTAATTCATATGTAAAAGCATAACCTGATTTTAAAAAAGAGGAAAAGAACAAAGCCTACCACAAAGCAAGCAAAACAACAACCAAACAGAAAAGAGAAGAAAGAAATGGGTGCTGGGAGTGTTTCATTACAAGGAGTGAGGCACGTTGGAGTCTTCACAAGCAATATTGCCACCATGCATATTTCTGGGGTCAGGATACAGCTCCTTCCGATCCCTCCAAATAAATATCATAATACTTAACATCCTGATGCTAGGACACATCAGAAGATGAAACATGTCTCTGAAAAATGCTGCATACTGAGCATTAAAATAGTTCTTCCAGCTCACTTTTGGAAGCATACCTGTTGAAAATTCTTCCTAGTGATGCAAAGAGAAAAGTATAGTCATTGCCTACTACAATTGCTGCATGCAAAGGGCTTTCACAGCTCTCCTCATCTTCAACCTCTCCTGTTCGTGGAGGAGAAGCAAAACACGGATTGAGTGTGGAAGTGCCATGCCTTACTCATACCCCTTACACTCCTGTTCTCCATTTTTAAAGAACGTTTTATTTTTCTTCAATTATTTTATTTTTTATTTATTTGCAAGCAGAGAGAGAGAGAGAATAGCAGCACTAGGGGACTCTAGCTACTGCAAACAAACTCCAGATGCATGGGCCACTTTATGCATCTGGCTTTATGTAGGCACTAGGGAATCAAACTCAGCAAAATCAGCATGGAACAGCCATTTAGTCAGATCCAGGTTTTTAAACTCTCTTGGATTTTTCAGTAATATAGCTATTTTATTTTTTCTCTTTTATGTCTATATTTCTCTCAATTACATTTTTTTAAAAAATTTGAACAGGGAGGATGGATATATTTATTGTGATCTCAAATGCCTCTTTCACTTTGTAGAAGAAATGTTTAGATACTCTACAGATAATTCAATGGCTTTATTTTTTTTATTTTACATTAATGGATACTAAATATCTTTTTGACTTTAGGCAGAATTGGGTAAAAATAAAAGGACACATTACCAATTATTATTCTTTTAATATGTACCATTACATACACTTATAAAGTTACAAAAATTGGGCCATTGTCTTATGTGAGAATTCTCAAATAAAGAGATGTAGGTCAGAAAGCCCTAGATACATTCACAAGAGATGGCAGGCAGATAACAAGTTATTGTTTTACTTCCTAAATTTGTTACATTTCAATCCAAGATGGTTTGGAAAAATTTGCATTTATCAAAAAAGCAGCTGCCTTTGCTAGGCATTCCACAATAAGAGACATTTGCTTTCCTGGGAGAACTTTCAGGACAGTTTGTTAGCTGTGTACAGAATAGGACTGTATTCATTGTGGTCACAGGATCTCCTATATGATAGATTTTTACCTCTGCAAAGCTTTGATCCAGCAGGTTTTGCAGATACTTTATGCCAAGCATAATTCAGTACTCTACTTTCTGCTCCATAGAATTAGTGCTTCAGGGTACAGGTTACACCAAAAATAAACTATTCCTAGAATTGATATTATAAAACCTCCATATGAGAGCTAGGATATCTAAAATATTAGATAGCTTGAAGACTTTTACTTTGTATCAAAATTTGTACAGGGTTACAATATGTTTAAAATATAAAATTATGCATGAATGCACTTATGAATGTACACATAGTAGATGATTCTTTGTAAATGCAAAGTTTATATATACCACTAGTGCTATGTCTAGCAAAGGGATTGATTACACCAAGACAAATGTTCCCTACAGAGATGTACACAAGTCTTCAAAAGAATGGTCTTTTCAAAGGGTGGAGGTATTTGGTATATCTATTTTTGAAGTGGTAAATTTGATTATTGGTTTTGTTATGAAGCACCTGTGATACTGGTGAAGCAAGCCTCTGTGTGTATGAGAGAGAGAGGTGTTTACAGAAAAACTAATGGCATGAGAATGCCAACTTGAGGGAAGAATGGTAGGGTATTATTGGAAGGTAGAGACAAGCAGGAGTGCACTCTTTGGAGGACGAGGGTCATTTTGGCTACACCTTGCACTCAGCCTTATACTTGTTTCCACTACAATGATGCCCTGCCCGAACTCATGGAGCCAAGCATTCATGGGTTGAACCCTCTAGAACTATGATCCATGTACATATGACTCCATTTGAAGTAGTTATTTCAGGAATGTTCATCATATCTGTGCAAAAGTTGCTCACAGTTAACTAGGAAAAGTATTTATAATATTCTACATTTTATAAGAAAAGGGGAGATGTGAGGAAATATTGATGTAATAACTTGTGCAAAAATAGAATACATGGACTGGAGAGATGTTTTAATGGTTGAGGTGCTTGCCTAAAAAGCCATAGGACACAAGTTTGATTCTCTAGGACCCACATAAATCATATGCACAAAGTGGGACATGTGTCTAGAATTTGTTTTCAGCAGCTGGAGTCCCTGGTGTGCCCATTCTCTCCCCCTCTATCTCTCTTTTTTTCCCTCTCTTCCTCTCTCACTCAAATAAGTGAATAAAAATAAATCATTTAGAAAATAAAATGCAGAAATTAATGCAATTTTTCACATAAAGGAGAAAGAATTGAAGTCTAAAATATGGGAAGATAAGAATGACATAAAAGGATTGGAAAGAGTCACTATTTTCCAAGTATGATTTTTAACTATGGTTCTGACCATCACAAGATAGCCCCAAATTAATGAAGAAATAAATAAAATTAACAAATTACCAGGAAACCCTAAATACAATGCCCATAATGACAAATGCATCCAATTTTATTATTCATGGATGATATAAACTCATTGAAATATGAGTAAAAATTAACTAAATACATGATTTTGACAAATAACCAATGAAAATTATCTATAAGACTAGAGATAATAACTTTATCCAAATATTACCATCCAAACAGGTCATCTTGGTGCACACCTTTAATCCCAGTCTCTGAGTGCCAGAAGTAGGAGGATCAATGTGAATTCAAGGCCAGCATGAACCTATACAATAAATTCCAGATTAGACTGACCACAGCAAGACCCTACCTTGAAAAACCAAAGAAAACCATCATCTTGTAATTGGTGAATTTAGTTTTGAATTAGCAGTTCTGGAATTTTATCTGTGTACTGGGATAAAAAACCATGCATATGTATTCTAATAAACAAAGTTTGGAATTATTGGCAAGAAAGAACTGCATATAAAGAAAAGAAAAAGATTATGTTAAATTAAAATTTGTGGGATTGGAATTCCTACTTTATATTACAAGAAGTATCAACACAAACAGTTTTTGTAATGCAGAGATATGAAATAGGGAATACACACACACACATATATAATTTTTTCTGTGTGTGTGTGTATACATGATTCATGAACCATATCTGTGGTACTTTTAATTGCTGTCCACAATAGCTTCGGTTTTATTAAAACTTCTTGGATTTCTAGCTGCCTGGCTAAGGTATGTTTGAGGGTAGATCTTAAATTCCAGCCTAAAGGCATGCAGAGTGCTTGAGCTCTGCCTGCATTCCTGGAATGTGCTTGCTTATGGTATTGCTGGTGGTATTTCTCTGTGTGGACCTGTGAATGGTGGCCAGCTTCTGCTGCCATTATGGAACTTCCCCTGGACTGTAAGCTTCAGTAAATCCTGTTCCTTCCATAAACTTTGCCTGGTTTGGAGGTTCATCCAAGCAATGTAAAGCTATGACAATATCTCAGAAGGATAACACACCTAGTGCCCAGATCTGTATTTCTAAATTCAATTCTGCAGAGAAGGGAACAAGAGCTTCTCATAGGAAGACCTGCTTCTTGAGTTGAAGACAAAATAATGCAGGTTGAGACCAGAATGTTTTGTGGTCCTAGAACATAAGAAAATACTCAAAGAATGAGGTGAGCAACTTCATATAGATTAAAGAACAATTTGACATGACTCACAGTGGCTACACAGAGAAAAAAAAAATGAGGGGTAATGGATTGGAATTCCTGGTATATATAAGTATATAATATTCTATATAAGTAAATACTTAAAGAAAGTGAGGAAGAACGAATGCCAATTTTATGTTAAAATTTCAATTAATGGACCGTCACATTGACATAAAAATATTGCCATTAATTAGCAGACTAAAAATGTTACAGAGCAGATTCATTGGTAGATGATAAAATTAGTGAATACACATTTGAACTGAAGTTCCCAGAAAGCACTGCTATCTTGAACATCCTATAAAGCTGATGACTAATAAGAATTGTAATGATTATGGAGATGTTAAAATTAGGCAAGGGCATAGATAAATTAGTTTGGACTATCTTAGCTCCTTACTGGCCTTTAGTGTCCAATTCTGTGTCCAACATAACATCTTGTGACTATTTAGTAAATACTTTTGGAAAGTTGACCTCTTAGTGTCCACCAGCCCAAAAGCAAAAAAATGTTATCAGATAGCAGGAATTTCCCCATTTTGCTATAATCCTAAATCTCCAACCTAATGCTTCCACAAGTATATTTGAAAAGTTACTTGATTTATGACCATCCTTTGTTCTATAACAATAAGAACACCCTGAAATTTGTAACATGTGAAAACATGGAATTTAGGGTAACAAATTGGTATGCCTGGGCCTTGTTCACTCATACTTTTCTCCAAAATAAACTGGCTCCTGTTTTTGTTATTTTTGTTGTTGTTATTTGTTTATTTGTTTTCTGTTCTTTTGAAGCAAGAGTTTTATTTATTTATTTTTGTTTGTTTTTTCGAAATAGTGTCTCGCTGTAGCCCAGACTACCTGGAATTCACTATGGAGTCTCAGGGTGGCCTTGAACTCACAGCAATGCTCCTACCTCTACCTCCAGAGTGCTGGGATTAAAGGCATGTGCCACCATGCCTGGCTAAGAGTTTCATTCTTTCTTTAACACATGAAGAGAAAATAATTTGCATAGTCACAAAATAACTTTACAAAGGCAAACTATTAATTTACTATAGTTCAGTGCAGCACCCAATCTTCACAAAGCGAGCAAATGTAATACCACCATTAAGAAGGAATACCAGTGGTGATTTTTTTTTTTTTTATTATTGTGCTTTGCCTAGTATGATCTAGGTCTTGGATTAGAGCACACAACATAAAACATTAATACATAAAACTTTAGAAAATAAAAATTAATAGATACCCATGATCCCATCACTTGTATGGTATTCCTGCAAACATGTGTGGCCTCACTCTAGAATCAAGAGACAATATCCCAGGTCCACATGAGAAGGTGTATGAGGTAAAAAGGGGCAGTGCTATTCTGAAGTGTTAAAGTCACAAATGATGAAAAACACAGCAACTACCACAGACCAAAGGTCACTAAGTAAGTTCAAAAACTAAAAGTGATTCTGAATACCTAACTGGATTCTTAACCAGAAAAAAAAAAGAAAGGTATTAGTAAGACAATTCATGAAGTTTGAATAATGTGTGACTATGAGTCCAGATTCTCTGAATATTAACATAACCCATGTTAATTCCAAGGCTTTGACACTTAGGATGTATAAGGAGTGAACATTAGATAAAGCTGGATAAAGGATACCTGCATTATTTTTTATTGCCTCTTTTTTTCTCAATTTTATTAAACAATTTCCATGATTATAAAAAATATCCTATGGTAATACCATCCCTCCTCCCTTTTCCCCTTTGAAATTCCATTCTCCATCACATCCACTCCCCATCTCATTAAGTCTCTCTTCTATTTGGATGCCATGATCATTCCCTCCTCTTATGATGGTCTTGTGTAGGTAGTGTCAGGCACTATGAGGTCATGGATATCAAGGCCATTTTTTTTGTCTTGAGGGAGCATGTTGCAAGTCCAGTCCTTCCTTTGGCTCTTACATTCTTTCTTCCACCTCTTCTGCATTAGACCCTGAGCCTTGGAATGTGTGATCGAGATGTTACTTGGTATTCTAGTTACTTCTTTCCAGCACCATGATACCTTCTGAGTTGTCCCAAGGTCACTGCCATCTGAAAAGAGAAGATTCTCTACCCAAAGTGAGAGTAGCATTAATATAAGGGTATTAATATTAAGAGAAGTGATTACTGGGCAGTGTGATAAGCATAGAATATACACTTATCCAGACATCAGCAGATGTTACAACCCTAGGGCTCATGACTACCCCTGTTTTAAGTTTTCAGTATCAGGGATGAATTACCTCCCTTGGAGTGGGCATCCAGTCCAATTGGAGGGCAGTTGGTTTCCACCATGACAGACGTGCCACTATTTCACCCATTGGCTCATTTGGCCTGGCTGGCCAATTATAAGGCTTGCAGTGTCCACTGTTGATCTTCACTGTTGGTGTATATTTCTCCCACTGAACTGCATGTAGAATGGCTTCTTCCAGCTTTTTCTCAGCTGGTCTACACAGAGGATGTTATCAGCTCAGTTCCAACAGGATTTCTCAGTGGCCTTGCAGCCCAAGTATGGGGAGTCTTCAGCAATAGGGTCTTACCATCTATTCCTGGTGGGAAACCAAGGGCCTCAGCAATGGCCTATAATGTTTTTCAGGCATCAGGGGCCTAACTGGCCAACAACTCACTGGAAGGTATCCCCACCCTGGCACTGAAAAATTTCTAACGATGATCTATGGCTACTGAGTGTTCCATTGACCAAAATTGAAGGATTCCACTTGATTTATTTATATCCTCTCAGATTTTGATTAGCCCTCCCTCCACATTTCCTTTATTCAATCTCCTCTCCTGACATCACTTTGGGCCTTATTACCCCATTAATCTATTCTTCTAATTACACATATACAATACCAACCTATTAAGTACCCTCCTCCCATCCCATCTCTTCCCTGTGTATCTCTTTGTTAGCTTACTGGCCTCTGCTACTGAGCTTTTTTCTTCACACACAGAAGCCCAATCATCTGTATCTAGGATCCACATATGAGAGAGAACATGCGGCGCTTTCCTTTCTGGGCCTGGGTTACCTCACTTAGAATAATCCTTTCCAGATCCATCCATTTTTCTCCAAATTTCATAACTTCATTTTTCTTTACCGCTGAGTAGAACTCCATTAAATAAATGTGCCATATCTTCATTATCCACTCATCAGTTGAGGGACATCTAGGCTGGTTCCATTTCCCAGCTATTATAAATTGAGCAGCAATAAACATGGTTGAGCATGTACTTCTAAGGAAATGAGATGAGTCCTTAGGATATATGCCTAGTAGTGCTATAGCTGGGTCATATGGTAGATCAATCTTTAGCTGTTTTAGGAACCTCCACACTGATTTCCACAATGGGTGGACCAGATTGCATTCCCACCAGCAGTGTAGAAGTGTTCCTCTTTTTACACATCTGCCAACATTTATGATTATTTGTTTTCATTATGGTAGCCAATCTGACAGGAGTGAGATAGAATCTCAATGTAGTTTTAATTTGCATTTCCCTAATGATTAGGGATGTAGAACATTTTTTTAGATGTTTATATGCCATCCATATTTCTTCCTTTGAAAACTCCTCATTTAGCTCCATAGCCCATTTTAATTGCCTTGTTTGATTTCTTATTATTTAACTTTTTGAGTTCTTTGTATATCCTAGGTATTAATCCTCTATCAGATATATATAGCTGGTGAAGATTTTTTTTCCCATTCTGTTTGTTGCCTCTTTGCTTTTTTTTTTTTTTTTTTTTTTTTTTTAGGACTTTTATCATGAAGGAATGTTGGATTTTGTCAAATGCTTTCTCTGTGTCTAATGATATAATATGTGAATTTTGTCCTTCAACTCATTTATATAATGTATTATGTTTACAGATTTGCGTTTATTGAATCATCACTTCATCTCTGGGATAAAGCCTACTTGGTCAGGGTGAATGATCTTTCTGATAAATATTATATTCTGTTTGCCAATATTTTGTTGAGAATTTTTGCATCTATGTTCATGAGGGAGATTGGTCTGTAATTTTCTTTTTCTTTTTTTCTTTTTTTTTTTTGGTCTATCTTTGCTTGGTTTTGGTATCAAGGTGATGCTGGCTTCATAGAAGGATTCCTTCTTTTTCTATTTTATGGAAAAGCTTAACAAGCAATGGTGTTAGCTCTTCCTTGATGGTCTGGTAAAATTCAGCTGTGAATCCATCCGGGCCTGGGCTTTTTTCAGTTGGGATATTTTTTTTTTAATTATTTATTTATTTATTTGAGAGCGACAGACACAGAGAGAAAGACAGATAGAGGGAGAGAGAGAGAATGGGTGCGCCAGGGCTTCCAGCCTCTGCAAATGAACTCCAGACGCATGCGCCCCCTTGTGCATCTGGCTATCATGGGACCTGGGGAACCGAGCCTTGAACCAGGGTCCTTAGGCTTCACAGGCAAGCGCTTAACTGCTAAGCCATCTCTCCAGCCCTAGTTGGGATATTTTTGATAACTGCTCAGATCTCCATGCTTGTTATGGGTCTATTTAAGTGATTAATCTCATCTTTATTTAATTTAGGTAGGTCATATAAATCAAGGAAATATTCCATTTCTTCCATATTTCCATGATTTGGGGAGTATATGTTTTTATAGTAAGTCCCTATGATTTTTAAAATTTCTCTGGCATGTGTTGTGATGTTACCTTTTTCATCTCTATTAATTTTTGTCTCTTCTGTCTTTTGGTTAGATTTGCTAAGGGTTTATCAATCTTGTTGAACCTTTCAAAGACTCAACTCTTTGTTTCATTGATTCTTTGGATTTTCTTTCTTTTTTTTTGTTTTTGATTTTTGTTTTTTAGTTTCTATTTCTTAATTTGGCCCTAATCTTTATTATTTCTTCCTGTCTAAGATTTGGGGTTTGCCTTGTTCTTCTTTTTCCAAGGCTTTAAAGTGAGGCATTAGGTCATTTAATTGTGTCCTTTCTAATTTCTTAATATAGGCACTTAAAGCTATAAATTTTCCTCTTAGAAATGACTTCATTTTGTCCCAGAGATTTTGGTGTGTTTTGTTCTCATTATCATTTGACTCTATAAATTTTTTGATTTCCCTCTTGATTTCTTCATTGACCCATTCATCATTTAGTAATGTGTTGTTTAATTTCCATGATTTTGTTTTTGCTCTATGGCCTTTCTTGCTATTGATTTGCAGTTTGATTCCATTGTGGTCACATAGAATGCAAGGAATATCAATTTCCCTGTATTTGTTAAGATTTGCTTGATGTCCTAATCTATAGTCTATTTTAGAGAATGTTCCATGTGCTTCTGAAAAGTATGAATATTGTGCAGCATTTGGATGAAATGTCCTGTAGATATCTGCTAGGTCCATTCCTTCTATGACCTCAGTTATTCCAGATGCCTCTTTGTTTATTTTTTCCCGGGATGACCTGTCAATTGATGAGAATGGGGTGTTGAAGTCACCCACTAACACTGTGTTTGGTGTTATCTGTAACCTTAGTTCTAATAGTGTTTGTTTGGCAAATTTTGGGGCCCCCATGTTAGGTCCATATATGTTTAGGATTGTAACATCCTCCTGTTGGAGGGTGTCTTTTAATATAAAGTCACCTTCCTTATCTTTCTTAACTAACGTTGGACTGAAGTCCACCTTGTCAGATATTAGGATAGCAACCCCTGCTTTTTTTCTAGGTCCATTTGCTTGAAACACCATTTTCCAACATTTCTCCATAAGATAGTGTCCATCCTTTGTAGAAAGGTGGGTTTCTTGGAGGCAACAAATTGAAGGATCCTGCTTTTTAATCCAGTCTGCAAACCAATGTCTTTTGGTTGGGGCATTGAGGCCATTGATATTAAGAGATATTTTTGAAAGGTGTGTATTCATTTTTGCCATTTTTTTTTGTAGTTCTTCCAGTTTTACCTTTGCTTTCTTGTGTTAACTAGTATTTGAGTATTGTTTGCTTTTTTTCAGGTTCTTTATATGTGTGCTTTTCTTTTTCTTCAGCATGGTGTATTTTTTCAAGTATTTTCTGTAGAACTGGTTTTGTCTTCAAGTAGTCCTTTGGCCTGTTTTTGTTGTAGAATGTCATTATTTCTCTGACTTTTTGAATGGATGACTTCGCAGGATAAAGTAACCTTGGTTGACAGTTGTTATCTTTCAGAACTTGGAATACATCACTCCAAGCCCTTCTGGCTTTTAAAGTTTGTGTTGAATAATCCACTGTAACCCTGATAGGCTTGCCTTTGTAGGTAACTTGATTTTTCTCTCTGACTGCTTTCAATATATTTTCTTTGTTTTGTATGTTTGGTAGTTTGATCATAATATGGTGGGGAGAGGTTCTTTCCATGTTTTGTCTGGCTGGTGTTCTAAAGAATTGCTGTATCTGCATTGGCACCTCTTTCCCAATTTGAGGGAAGTTTTCTTCTATGATTTTGTTGAAGATGCCAACTATGCCTTTGGAGTAAAATTCTTTTCCTTGTACTATACCCTGAATTTTATGTTTGATCTTTTCATAGTGTCCCGAACATCTTGAAATTCCCACTCATACTTTTCTATAAGTTTGTCTTTCTCTTTGTTGGATGTATTAGATCTGCCACCTGGTTTTCTAGCTTAGATATTCTGTCCTCTCCTTCATTTATTCTACTGGTGAGATTTTCTACAGAGTTTTTTATTTCATTAACTGTATTCTTTATTGCTAGTAATTCTAATTGTTTTTCTTTATTATTTCTATTTCTTCATTTATGTCTAGTATTGACCTCTTTATTTTATTATATCTGCATCCTGAGTCTTGTTTGCTTCCTTTGAATTCTTCTTTGAGTTCTCTGAGCATATTTTTAATCTTTCTTTTGAAATCTTTCTTAGGCATTTCCTCTAACTCATTCTCACTAGAGATCATTTCTGATGCATTAATAATTTTTGGTGGATTTATATTGTCTCAATTTTTGGTTTTTCTTGTGTTGTAATATATATTTTTGCATCTTGGATTATTTAATGATTGGATTTTCCAGTTAGCTGGGTATTATGAGATGTATCAATCAATCTGTTGTTATATATCTTCAGGGTAGGAGCTTAAGGCACTAGGTGTGGATCTGACTCTCAGAGTATGTACAAAAGTGATTCTAGGTGTTGCGTGTGCCTGCTTTGAGAGTATTCAAGTAGGCTAATAGGAATGAAATACAGGCAGATTCTAAATTTTAACTAAACAATGTACACTGTCAAGGAAAGATAGCTCAGAGTATTTATCCAAGAATAGGTATTATGACAACCCGATCCTCTGTCTGTCCCTTAGGCTGTATGGTGCCTCATCCACTCCCTTAATACTAACAACAAGGCAGTTAAGATTTTTGGTCTGTAGGAGGTTCCAAGTAAGCTTGTGACCAGGTGAGACCCTTCCCTAATATATAATAGAAGAGTAAAAAAAGCCACTATAATTCAATAAGCAACAAATAACAAGCCCAAAATACAGCTTATTTTAAAATGGCAAATTTGACCATCCATCCAACTTAACATATGATTTATCCTGATATGGAAGATACAATTAGCACTTATGGTTCATGCCTATATACCAGGTTTATTAGGCGGGTACTGACCTGATGTAATCCCAGTTACCTTTTGGGATGATTTTGGTCTCAGGTATGCTCTTAATTACATCCCTCTTTGGTGCTCTGTCAGTTCAGTAGGCATGGCCGGTTCCCTGGACACCTGCTCTGTTCCTGAGGGCTGGGCACTGGCTGTGGGGAAGGGGTGGGAGCTGATGATACTCAGTTTATTCGATGTTCCATGTGTTCTTCTACCTTCTGGTCTGCTCCTCTGTTGTTCTCTGCCATTCTGCCTTCACATTTCTTGAGTTTGTGGAAAGCTCCAGTGTGAGTGGAAAATCTCCTTACCTGGCTTTTCCTGTGGATGAAGCCCACTGCTGCCACTGCAGCAGCCTGGCACGCTGACCTTCCCCTCCAGAGGTGCTTCTGCCAGGCCTTGCTGGCTCTGGATGCTCTGGATCTCTCCTACTTCTCCACTGCTGTTTCAATTTCCTACACACCTGAATTTTTAGTAAAAGTGTATATTTTGGTGTTTTGTTTTTTTTTTTTTTGGCTTTACCCCCTACGCTGCTTTGGTGTGGTATCTACGCCACCATATTCTTTCCTCTTTTACAGCCTATTAATGTCTCATATCATTTGTGAATAAGATGTTAAAAATGCTATACTAAATTCTCTGAGAACTCAAAGATTTGACTAATAATCAAATAAAATGCTATTCCCAAATCTATATAACTATTATAAATAAGACAGTCCAAAATGGACAAATGGCTAAATATTTTCCTAGTTATTGAATTCTAAAATCAACTAGGCTAAGTGTCATTATATCTTTTATTTATGACCGAACGTGCGACAAAGTCCCTAGTTGAGCAGGATAATATAGGGCAAGGGTAATTGTGTGATATCACAACAAAATAGATATTGATTGAGGAAATAAACACAAATATAACTAGAATCAAAATCAGTTAAATAAATACACCAAAGAAAAGTATCTCTGGCATATTCATGTTCTGTAGTTTCTGAGATGCCAGTGGAAAAGTTTTTTGAAGCTTATTTTGAATATCAAACATTTGGTGGGGTGATCTGCTATATGACAGACCCTGCCACTGAATCTCATCACTGTTCTGTATGGGTTGTGAACCAGCATGATCTCTTTAGCACAGGAAAATGTGTGAGGGTGACAGGAAGCTTCACTGTAGAAAAATTGAATACAGGCTTTCTCTCTGCCTGAGATTCTATTCTCTTCCCAACTGCACAAAGTATACTGTGCAGATGAAGCAGAAAGCCATTTAACTATAATGTGCTGCCCTTTCTCTTCTTCCTCATGTCTCTTTAGAAACTTTGTGCATCTAGTGCATAATTATGGCTGCTGGATTCTTGAAAAGGTCAGGCAGTGGCCCTCAAGGTACATTTTCCATCACACATGATGTAAGCTTATCTTGCCAGCTTTGTCATTTGTTCCTATAGATTTCCTATATTTTCAATTATGTTCATTAGAGGAAGGTTAAATCAGATTGGAGGGCAATATAGGGTTAATGAAATGATCTTGATGCAATTACTCATTATAAAATGTCTCCATCTTAGTGTGGCCTTAGATGCTTTTACCTGGGGAAAAATAGTCTCCTGCAACAAAGGTGACAGAGGAAGATAATACAGAAAGTGAGGACACTGTGCTTTAATGATATGATCACAATCAAGAAAAGCATACTACTTGTCAAAGGTGCTATTAAGAAATTCATCGAGTGATGAACTATGGCAGAAAATACAATCAAAAGAAACAAAACAAAGTTTAGAGACCTGCTTTCCTTTTCTCTTTGTCAAGGAATATTTGTTTTTTTCTCTTTTGCAATGCTGGTTTGGTTATAGGATATGGGAAGCCTGGCTGCTGTTTTCTACCCTGATCCTCCCGGCTATGTCTACTGCATATGTGTGACTCCAACCAAGTCTCCCCCTTGCTGCAAAGAGATTAGA
This sequence comes from Jaculus jaculus, assembly GCF_020740685.1. Taxonomy (NCBI): domain Eukaryota; kingdom Metazoa; phylum Chordata; class Mammalia; order Rodentia; family Dipodidae; genus Jaculus; species Jaculus jaculus. Next base: position 66,169,369 of record NC_059110.1, read on the forward strand.
ACCCTTAGACTCTAACAATTGTGTCTTCACTGAAGAAAGAAAAGGGGAAAGGCAGAAGGATGGCAGCTATAATAAATATGTAGGTCCCTATTATCTAAAGTAGATATGCTGTTTACTTGATCATTGCTACCTTACTACTTGTGGGATGTGTTCAGGTTCCTTTCCTGTGGCAAAATGCATTGCTATTACTCAATATGTTGATGGCATGGAAAGAAATCCTAGAGCTGAGGTTTTCCTCAATGTGTAGCCAGCACACATAATCATCTTGAGCCCTAAGTCATCACCTCCCTAATGATGATGAATGAATGCCGAATAACACTGAACTTGAGAAGAACAAAGATTGTCAGGATTAAGGGTGTGGAACAACAAATGCCCTTAAGGACTTTGACTTTGTTAGATTATTTGTGTTGTAATACTCACTCTTACATAAATACTACATGCTGGTTTTGATATAATGTGTATATTGCTCAGTTGAATGTTATAATTTGCCTGTATTTTGATCTACCCAGCCCACTAGAATAATTACATAGCAAGCAAACACAATAAATAGGATCACTTCTGCTGTTACTCTGAAAGTCTGATACCTCCTAACCTGAAGATTTCTAACATCAGATTTATATGTCTAAGAATACTGAAGATAATTAGAAAACCCAAACATTAAAGTAACCTGAGATACAAAAATCTCTACATTATGATACAAGAAACACAAAAAAATCAAGAATCAAGACAATATAATTCCACCAAAGATTATAAATACATCAAAAATGAGCTCCAGTGAGACTGATTTAGATGAAATGCCTGACAAAGACTTCAAAGGAATGATTATTACTATATTAAAAGAAAGCAAAGGAATAAAGAAGAAAACAAATTCCTAAAGGAGAACACAGGAAACCAACTTAAAAAAATAAGGAGGTTATTAAAAGATATAAGTAAGAAAATAGAAATACTGAAGAAAATCTAATCAGAAATGAAATAAATGAAATATACAGTAAGTCAAATAAAAACCTCTGTATAGTCTCAACACTAAATGGATGAAGGAGAGAACAGAATATCTAAACTAGAAGATCATGTCCTAGATCAAATGCAGTCTGACAAAGAGAAAGACAAACTAATATGAAGGCATTAATGGGAATTTAAAGGCATTTGGGAAACTATGAAAAGATCAAACATAAGAATTTAGGGTATAGTAGAAGGAGAGGAATTTTACACCAAAGGCATACTAGGTATTTTCAACAAAATCATAGAAGAAAATTTCCCCCACATTGGTAAATAGATGCCAACACAGCCAAATAAAACCTGGGAAAAATTTCTCCTTACCATATTATAGTCAAACTACAAAGCACAAAAACTAAAGAACACATATTGAAAGCAGCCAGAGAGAAATAGCAAGTCACTTATAAAGGCAAGCCCATCAGGATAACAGCAGATTACTCAATCCAAACTTTAATGAGGGGATCAAATTTGCTCCAGTTTACAGATAGGCCTAAGTTTCAGTTTCCCAGAGAGGCAGGCAAGACTTCTGGGAAGAACCATGAACAAAGGGCTAGTAAGCAACAGCAACCCTGACATGTGGTGGGGGAAGATAACCACCCAGGGGCCTGAGTCAGTTCCTGGAATACCTCTGGACTATAATCAAAAAATTACTTGCTTGGGATAGCGGGCTCCAGGGCTGAGTCAGCTCTTGCAAAGTCTCTAAAACATGTCTAAACATGTCCAAGGTTGGTAAAATCTGAGCCACAGCCAAACAAAGGTGTAAAATGTAACTGCTGCTTCCTTAACCAATCACATTAAAAGATGATCCAACCCTTCTAAACTTCCCCTAGCTGTGCTTAAAAGGGGCCTGCATGCTCCTCTCAAGGTGCCATTTTGTATGAATGGTTGACCCATGCATGCTGGCTGATTCTGCATACTATTTGAGTCTGGGGTCTTTCTTTAGCAATTCTTGAACCCTTACATTAAAGCCAGAAAGGCTTGTAATGATGTATTCCAAGTATTGAAATATAAGAACTATCATCCAAGATTACATTATCCAGAAAAGCTATCCATCCAAATTGCTTGAGAAATAAGGGCATTCACAACAAAAACAGGTTAAAGGAATAGATAACCACTAAGCCAGCTCTGTAGAAAATACTTGAAGGGGTTCTTAATGCTGAAGAGTAAGGAAAGCAAACACATAGGAAACAGGAAAAAAAAAAAAAAACTATATTCAAATCATAGTTGATACAAGACAGTAAGGGGAAAACAGGAAGCATTTCAAAGTAAGAATGGTGTGAGTAAAAACATATTTTTCAATAATAACTCATAATAGCAATGGCCTCACTGCCCCAATCAAAAATCACAAGCTTGCAGACTGGTAGCATCCTTCTGTTTGTTGCCTCCAAGAAACTTATCTCTCCATAAAAGACAGACACTATCTTAGGATAAAGAGATGGAAAATGGTATTTCAAGCAAATGAGCCTATGAAACAAGTAGGTGTTGCTATTCTAATATCTGACAGGGTAGTCTTCAAAACAACATTAATGAGGAAAGAGAAAAAGGTCACTTTATATTGATTAAAGGAACAGTTCAACAAAAAGACATTATAATTCTAAACATATATTCACCTAGCATGGGTGCTCCCAATTTGATCAGACAAAAACTTAAACTTTAGGTATAGATAACACCAAGCACAATTTTAGCTGGTGACTTCAATACACTGCTCTCATCAACTGATAGATAATCCCAGCAATAATAATAATAATAATAATAATAATAATAATAATAATAACAGACATCTGGATTAAATGATATCATATAACAAATGGACCTAACAGATATCTAGAGAACATTCCATCCAAATACTTCAGAATATACATTCTTCTCAGCAGCACATGGGGCATTCTCTAAAATAGGCCATGTATTACGACACAAAAGAAATCTTAAAAAGTATAGGAAAATTGAAATAATTCCATGTACTATAGCTGTTAACAATGGGATTAAATAAAATTCAGCAACAAGAAAAATTATGTAGCATATACAATATCATGGAAACTAAGCAGTCATTACAGAAATAAAAAGGAAATAAAAATCAGAATTGAATGATAATGATAATATGACATATGAAAATGTTTGGACTAAAATGAAGGTAGTCCTAGGAGGAAAATGTATAGCTTTAAGTGCCTATATTAATGAAGTAGAAAGGCTTCAAGTAAGCAACTTACTTTTTCAATTTAAGGCCTTAGTAAAAGAGGAACAAAGCAACCCAAAAGTAAGTAGATGGGAAGAATTAATAAAGATTAGTATAGAAATTAATGAAATAGAAACAGCAGTAACAACAAAATAAACAATAAAAGAATCATTAAAACAATGAGTTGATTCTTTGAAAGGATAAACCTTAGCAAATCTTACCATAATAAAGAGAGGAGAGACACAAATTAATAAAATTAGAGTTGACAAAGACATCATCACAGCAGATACCAAAGATCATAAAGGCATACTTTAAAAACATAAAATCTACTAACTTGAAAATCTGAAAGAAATGGATAATTTCCTAGATTAATATGACCTACAAAAACTAAACCTAAACTATTTAAGTGATAATCCACTTAAATAGATCTATAACAAGTATGGATGTCCAAGCATTTACAAAACCTCTTCCAACTAGAAAAATTCCAGGCCCAGATGTATTCACTGGTAAATTTTACCAGACCTTCATGTAAGAACTAACACCAATGATTCTCAAAATTTTCTGTAGAATAGAAAAGGAAGAAAGAATATTAAATGCCTTCTATGAAGCCAGCATCACCGTGATGCCAAAACTAGACAAATAAAAACTGTAAAACACTCAAGAAGAAAATTGCAGAAGACACTGGGAAATGGAAAGATATCCCATACTCTTGGATTGGAAGAACCAATATTGTGAAAATTTTAATCTTACCAAAATCAATCTATCAATTCAATGAAATCCTTATCAAAATTCCAATGGTATTCTTCACAGAAATAGAAAAGAAATCCTAAAATTTATTTTGAAGCAAAAAATACTTGAATATCCAAAACAATTTTGATCAACAAAATTAAGGCTAGCAGTATCACCATACCTGATTTTAAGCTATATTACAAAGCCCTGGTAACAAAATTAGCATGGTACTGGCATAGAGACAGACTTGTAGGTCAATGGTCGGAATAGAGGGCCCAGATGTAAATACAGGCAGCTACATCCATATGATTTTTGACAAAAATGCCAAAAATATTCAGTGGATAAAAGACAGCATCTTTAAGGAATGATTCTGGAAAAACTGGCTATCTATATGTAGAAGGATAAAAATACATCCTTATCTCTCTCCATGCACAAGAATCAAGCCCAAATGGATCAAAGACCTTAATATCAAACCTGAAACTCTTAAATTGCTAAAGGAAAATATAGGAGATACACTTCAACATATTGACCTAGGCATCAACTTTCTGAATATAAACCAAGTTTCGCAAAAAATAAAACCATTAATCAATGACTGGGACTTCATGAAATTAAACAATTTTTGTAAAGCAAAGGAAGTAACTTAAAGAATGAGAGAAAAATCTTTGCCAGCTATACATCTTATAGAAGATTAATAACTAGACTATGCAAAGTGCCCAGAAAAATAAGAAGAAATCAAACCACTCAATTAAAAATGGGCTAAAGAACTTAATAGAGAATTCTCAAAAGAAGAAATAGAGATGATATATAAACATCTAAAAAAAAAGTTCTACATACTTAGTGTTGCAGTCTGGGTCGCACTGCTGGTAGAAATCACCCAACAAGAGTAGCTTCTGGGAAAAAGAGATTTATTTTGGCTTACAGGCTCGAGGGGAAGCTTCACGATGGCAGGGGAAAACGATGGCATGAGCAGAGGGTGGACATCACCCCCTGCCCAACATAAGATGGACCACAGCAACAGGAGGGTGTGCCAACCACTGGCAAGGAGAAACTGGCTATAAAGCCCATAAGCCCGCCCCCAACAATACACTCCCTCCAGGAGGCATTAATTCCCAAATCTCCATCAGCTGGGAACCTAGCATTCAGAACACCTAGGTTTATGGGGGACACCTGAATCAAATCACCACACTTAGCCATCAGAGAAATACAAAATTAAAACTCCTTTGAGATTCTATGTCACTTCTGTCAGAATGGCTACAATCAAGAAAACAAATGACAATAAATGGTGGTGTGTTGAAATAAGAACCCACCAGCTTATAGGAATGTAATCTGGTACAGTCATTATGGAAATAAGTGTGAAGGTTCCTGAGGCAGCTAAAAATATATTTACCATATCACCCAGTGATAACACTCCTAGGAATATATCCTAGGGACTCTTCTTACTACCTTAGAGATACTTTTTTTCAACAATGTTTAGTGCCACTCTATTCACAATAGCTAGCAAATGGAACCAGCATAGATGACCCAAACAAATGAATGGATAATAAATATGTGGCATATTTATATAACGGAGTTCTATTCAGTAGTAAAAGAAAATGAAATTAGGAAATTTTCAGGAAAATAGATGGGTCTGGAAAGGATTATACTAAGTAAGGTAACCCAGGCCCAGAAAGCCCAACATCACTTGGTCTCTCTCATCTGTGTATCCCAGCTATAAATTTTTACAGTTATATGTGAGTTGGAGTAAAAATAGATAGCAGATGCCAGTAAGCTAGAAAATGCCTATAAGTGAAGGAGGAGAGGGGTAGACTTAAGAGGATAATATTATATATATGTAAGTAGATGAACAGTTTACTAGTGGTGCAATGGCCTATGTAAGGTCATGGAAAGAGTTTGAGGGATGGTGAGTCAAAATTAAAGATGTTATGAATAAGCCATGTAGAAGCCTACATTTTTGCATGATGGCACACCCAGAAGCCAAAGAAAAATTTCATTTCCAGGGATGGGATACCTTCCAGTAAGTTGTTAGCCACATAGGTCCCTGATGCCCTCGAACTTTATAGGCCATTGCCAAGGCTCTTGGTTTCCCAGCAGAAATAGCTGGTAAAACCCTATTGCTGAAGACTCCACAAGCCTTAGCTGCAAGTTCACTGAGAAATCAAGCTGGTACTATGCTGAATACCTCTTTCCTGTGGACCAGCTAACAGAAACTTGAAGTCATCAGTGCAGAAAAACAACAGTGGACACTGCAAGTCTTAATTTTTGCCAGCCAGACCAAATGACCTAATGGGTACAATAGTGGTATATCTGTTATGGGGAAACCGAGTGCTGTATAATTGAACTGGGGGCCCACTCTCTATGGGAGGGAAGACATGTCTGGTACTGAAAACCTAATTAAAAGCCTGAGGTGGGGAAGTCATGAGCCCTAAGAGTGTAATGCCTGCTTTTGTCTGGCTAAATGCATATATTTACTCACTAAACTGCCCTGTAAGCAGTTTTCTTAGTGTTCATACCATATATTAATGTTACTCTCACTTTTAGTTGGAGAAACTTCTACCTACACATGACAGTGACAACTGGGATGACATAAAAGCCACCATAGTGCTAAGAAGATAATTCAGCACTGAATTATCTCTATCATACTGTTCAAGGCTCAGGGTACACTGCAGAAGAGGTGGCAGAAAGAATGGAAGAGCCAAAGGAATGGGAGTACTGCTTACAATGCAATTGTTCAGATAAAAATTGTCCTCAATATTCATGACCTCATGTTGCCTAGCAATAGTTTGATAAGACCTTCATAATAGGAGGCAAAGTTGATGACATCAAAATAAAGGAAAGTAATTGATAGAAGGAGGGGATATGATGGAGAGTGGATTTGTGAAGAGGTAAGTGGAGGAGTGGAGGGAATTATTGTGGCTTATTGTCTATAACTATGGAAACTGCTAATTATAAAAAGTTATTTTAAAAATCTTGGATGGTAGAATCCTCAGAAAGAGCAAAATAAACAACTTTTTAAAAAGTTATGTTCTAAGAGCTTTATCAAAATAAAAAAGTAATAAAATACAAACAAAACAAATGAACAAAAACCAACTTAGTGATATTTGAACTGGGCATGGCAACACATAACTATAATACTAGCATTTGGGAGAGAGATGAGGATCATGATTTCAAGGGCAGTTTAATCTACCTTGTTTTGATTAGTAAACAACAAAATTAAACACCTGAGACAATGGCTGTGTTTATGTGGATTAAGTAAAAGAATGCTTTATACCAAATGTGGCTGATGTGATGATATACAAACTCTTTGGGACTCAGCCAGATGTTCCTGTGTTTGACAGGTGTTGACAGATGTAGATGATTTACTGTGGGAAACGATCTCAGTGGAAGAGAACTCCCCTGGCAAACTTAGGACCTTTACCGGGAGTTACCTTCAAGGCATGATGGGTTAGTGTACTGGGGACAGAAGAAGCTGGGTGGCTAAAGTATTGACCCTTACCTCATAGGACATTACTGAAGGCCACTGCTAACACCAAAATGTTTGCTCAGTCTCTCTTACTTAGGGTGCTGATTTTGAAGACACCCTTTACTACTTTTCTTGTGGAAAATACTAAATCACTGTCCCAGAGTCCATTTCTCATATCATTATCTTTAGATGTCAGGCCTGTTCTAGAAAGTCATCTATGGACCTTCACAAAGACTTACTCTTTAGAACTGATGTCCCAGGATGGTCAACACTGATGAATTTACTGTAAATGCCTCCATAAATTTTCATTATAGTAAAGTGCATAACATAGATTGCAACCAATTGTTCATCTTCATCAGTATCATTCACACCCTCAAAAGTCACATGCAGGGCTGGAGAGATGGCTTAGTGGTTAAGCGCTTGCCTGTGAAGCCTAAGGACCCCGGTTCGAGGCTCAGTTCCCCAGGTCCCACGTTAGCCAGATGCACAAGGGGGCGCACGCGTCTGGAGTTCGTTTGCAGAGGCTGGAAGTCCTGGCGCGCCCATTCTCTCTCTCTCCCTCTATCTGTCTTTCTCTCTGTGTCTGTCGCTCTCAAATAAATAAAAATAAAAAATTTAAAAAAAAAAGTCACATGCAACTGGTGACTGTAACCTTGCACAGCAGCAATGAATCTTTTCATTTTTAGAGAAATTTCTATTGAACGGTCATAGAAATTTTCTTTTACATACATAAGTTTGCATCCTACATTTTCATAGAGTCTAATATTTACTATCCATAGTCTAAGATCAAAAGACAAGTATCAGCTGGGTGTGTTGGCACAGCTGTGTACTTGCAACATTAGAGAGGCTGAGGCAAAAGAATTCAGAGTTCAAGGTCAATCTTGAAACTCTGCGTCATAAAGGTTGAAGAGGGACTGGAGAGATGTTAGAGCAGCTAAATCACTTGCCTGCAAAGCCTAACAACTGGTGTTTGATTCCCCAGTACTCACATAAAGCCAGATGCACAAAGTATCTCATGCATCTGGAGTTCATTTGCAACAGCTATAGGCCCTGGAACATTCACATTCTCCCTCTGTCTCTGTCTGCTTGAAAAATAAATAAATATAAATAAACAAATATTTTTAAAAGGGTTGGAGAGAAGCATCATCTGTCTCTGGTGAAAATTCACTTCCTGATTTGCAGCCAGCACCTTCTTGTTTTTCCTTGCAGGGGTAGGTGTGTGGGCTTCTTATAGGCACAATCTCATGTAAACATAATCATTTTTTTTTTATTTTTTGAAGATAACATGCCTTAAGTCACATTGTTGTTAGACCTTTAGCATATGAACTCAACAGGGAGGAATTATTCCATTTATGGAAAATAATGTTGCTATACAGTACAATGAAAGTCTGTTACTCTTGTCATTCACTTTCTACCCCCAGTTCAACCAGACTTATGGCTACATATATTTGTTGCTTTGTTTGAAGTTATGCAGTTATTTCCCAGGGCCCTGAGTAATAATTCTCTCCCAGATTAAACATCATTAATCATTAATTCATTGCAAATAAGGTATACTGTATTTTAAAATCTGTTGTGTAATGTAATAGGTTTAACTTTCATTTCCTTCATGATAGGAAGTTTCCCACAAGAAGGAACAGAGAATTTAGACCCAGGGTATTCTTACTTCCTTTCAACTAATCTGCAAGGACCCTAGTTCTCTATAACATAACACTGTTGGCTAGTGCAGGTTAGAAATTCAATATATAACTATTAGGAGGAAGGTATACTCTACATAACCCATCATTGAGAAAAAACCTGGGAACAATTTTTAATCTCTATCATTTCACCACTAACTCTCATTATTTAAACTTTTTATTTTAATCAAATCTCCCTGCCTTCTGAAACTAAGAAATCCATGCTGATGTAACAGATTTATTTCTTGTAAAGAGTAAAGTAATTGCTTTATTGGAATCTGGTATAGAGAAGACATTCAGACTTTCTGATGAGTGCAGAATAAGTACAAGTGAACATTTATAAATCTCTTTTATTAGCATGTAGAAAGGAAAAGAAACAATATTTGTTAGGACATACAATGTGACTCATGTTTAAGCAAGTACATACAAGTTATTTCAGCTACTTAAAATATTGTCCATGGAAGCTGTGCATGGTGGCCCACTCCTTAAATCCCAGCACTCAGGAGGCAGAGGTAGGAGGATCGTTGTGAGTTTGAGGCCACCCTGAGACTACAGAGTGAATTCCAAGTCAGCCTGGACTAGAGTGAGACCCTACCTTGAAAAACCAAATAAATAAATAAATAAATAAATAAATAAATAAATAAATAAAACAAAAAATAAAAAAACGGTCCATGGTACAGTTAATAATTGGATGCTCATGGAGGTGACCAACATTGAACTCAGGGAGTTTCTGTCTCTCTCTTTTCCTTTTCCCCTTTTACTCCCCTGCCTTTTTCTCTGTCTCTCTCTCACACACAGACACACACACAATTCAGTGAAGGTAGGAGCTGAACTATTGAGAAAAAGAAGGAGTTAAGCAGGAGTGAGAGACAGATAAGAGAGGTAAATTGGTGAGGTAAATATGTTCAATATATATTATATACATGTATGAAATTGTCAAAAAAATTAGAAATCTTTCAAATACAGTAAAAAATGACTACAATTTGTACTGCTCAAAACTCATTTTCAAAACAAAAATACTCACATGGGTATTAAGACACATATTAACATACACACACACACACACACACACACATACACACACACACATATCATTCACATACATAAACTCACATGTGTTTGCCCAGCAATAGATCTTGATTTGGAAGTAATAGGATAACAAAAGTTATTATTTTCAGAGAATAGTTTCACATTCCAATTTCATTCTATGCTTATTCTAAAAACTGTGTAGATTTTGCATTCTTCATATTTTTGCACTAAGATATTATAAACAAAGGAACAAAACCTGTAAACATTGCAAGTAGATGAAATAACTTGTAAATAGTTTATCCTATGACTGGCCACATTATAGGTCCTAACCAATACTACCTTTTTCCACTTTCTATATACTGGGAAGAGAAAGAAATATATAAAACATTCATATTTACATATTCTGAATTTATCCAAAAATTTTACTACTTGCTACATATCAGATGCTAAATAATACAATTGATTCGGTCTGGTTCATGGATAGGAAAATAAGTCAAAATAAAGAAAAGCCCTCCTGTAGGTTAAATATTGGTCTCACTATCTTTGTCATGTTTATTCTGGGTTTCAGCTCAGACTTAGCCCCACTGAAGCTATCAGTCATTATCCATGTCAAGGATGGGTGGTCTCCCTGGTAGGGCATGATTATTTATTTGCTCTATTACCTAGAAGGACTAGTGGGTGTAACAGCAAATTGAAATCAAAATGACAATTTAAAATGTCCTCTTTGTGTTGATTCATCTTTGGTTTCCAGTGAACTGTGACAAGCTCTGTAAAGCCATCTGTGCCTCCTATACTTGCATGTTTCCTCAAGAGATAAATGTCCCTGATTCAACTGCAAACTTATAAATTGAATCTCTGAGTTATTGTTAAGTGAGAAGGTGGGGAGATGATATAGCTAAAGATATGAGCTAACTTGTACAAGATGCCTGAATGAAGCTGGAATAGTAAGAGCTCTGTCCTGTATTCAGCAAGATGTGTGTGCATTGTATATCCAGAAACATTTTTTACAAAGGATCACTGATGAAAGGCACTGAATCACAGAAAGAAAATAGCAAGCACAATTGAAGGAAAACAAACCTGCCTGAGGCACTAATATCTATCTTCTGCCTTTGAACATAGAATGACTTTGCACCAAGGAGACTTTGGCCTCTACACTAATTTCGTAAGTAGTCAACATTATATTAATCATGGTTTTAAAAATGATTCAGGGCTGGAAAGGTGGCTCAGCAGTTGAGACAATTGCTGCAAAACCTAATGTCCCAAGTTTGATTCCCAGTACCCACGTAAAATCAGATGTAGAAAGTGGTTCACACATCTGGAGTTAGTTTGCAGTGGCTAGAGGTTCTGGCAGACCCATTCTCTCTCTTCTCTCTCTGTGTCTATCTGTCCTTGCAAATAAGTAAATAAATAAAGATTGAAAGCTAACCTTTCCCTATTTTCTTATACTATTGTAGAAGTAGTCCCAAATATGAAAATCTATTACTGCTCATTAGACGTCTCTGTCATTTGTTTGCATCCATAGGCTTTCTGTGAATGTTTATATTATATGCAGCAATTCCTGTGACTTTTTAGACATATCTGAGTTTTAATTTTGGTATTTCATGGTTATCATTTTCTTAGTATTTTTTTTGCTATTTCTGCAATCTTTTTCCTTAACTCTTTTAAGTGTACTATTTCTAGATCACTTCTATTTTACATACTTGTGAATGCCCTTGTGATAGCTGGATTCCCAGCATCTTCCTCTTTCCTTCCCTCTCAGAACTTCTACTATCCTCTCCCATATCCAAGACTGAAATACACTATTAAGTAAAATGCCCCAACACTACAGGAGATAACATAAAATAAACAAAATGGAAGATGACTAGAACTTCTGGATAATTCTACCCTTATTTAGGACAAATCTCCATAGATACATGGTATAAAAACTTCCCAAAAACTGCTAGAGAAAACAAACAAACAAACAACCAAACAACAACAACAAAAACTTGAGAAATTCTTACTATAAAGGCCACATACTGGGGCCCTCAGGTGAGGAACAACCTGCAACACTGAGAACATACAGTGAGATAAGGTGATGGGGTAGGGTTTGCATCCTACAGACCCTCAGAGATATTTAGAAGCTTTAAGTATGTCACTGGGCTGAATCTAGTGACACATGCTTGGGCCTAGCTACTTAGGAGGCCAAAACAAGAGGATTGATAGTTCAAGATAAAGCTCGAGAATTTATTGAGACCCTGTCTCAAAACTAGAAATGAAAAGAGCTAGGGCATAACTCATTGTTGGGTTACTTGTGTGAAGATTCAACTCCCAGTTTTGGGGGGTGGAGAATAGTTGGAAATTACTGAAAAGGTTTAAGTTGGTGAATGGTCCATCCCAAATCATTACGTTTAGAAAGCAGTTCTGCTGTGTTCCAGATGGGCAATGGGTAGAGAAGGCTGGCAAAAAGACACTTGATCTTTTTATGCAGACTGAGACAGTGAAATGTTTAGTGACATTTTCGTAAACAAACATGAAACGATATTAATTTAGAACAAATATATTGCTGTGTCTTGCTTATAGTCATTAAATCATTACTTTTACCTAAAAGAGAGAAAGAAAGGAAGGAAGGAAGGAAGGAAGGAAGGAAGGAAGGAAGGAAGGAAGGAAGGAAGGAAGGAAGGAAGGAAGGACGCTGGTCAAATAAATCTAAAGTATTTCTTGAATAATATGAAAGAGGACAATGTTTACAATCATTTTGTGACCATTTGTGATTGAGTCTAATAAGCTTAATAACATCTTCAAACCAGAAAGCAAACATATTAAATCAGAATTTCTAAGAAGTTTTTCCTTAGCGTGACTATTACTTGACGCTGGTTCAGGCATAGAAATATACAGGAAAATCAGGAAGCTATGTTGGCTGTGATACCATTTTGTTACTTTTAAATTCTTTAAGTCTTGGCATACTGTAGTAATTTGGATTATAAAAATCTTCTCCACATGACATACTTCATCTAGCTTCTCACATCAAAGACTTGCTACTTTATTAACTACTGTGATTTTGTATTTTGATTGGCTGTTACTCTGTTCTCCTATTCACTTTGACAACAATGTTTGACTTTCCCTATTGTGTCCTCTCTCTCTTGCAACAATTGTTGCAGTGATTTCCATTGCCAATCTCATCCCTTTTCTTACTTAACCTCCTTCCTCACCCTATCTTGCTTCTAAAAACTGTGAGATGATAGGGGGACTTGGACTCATGGACTCTAGCAGATGTGAGATAGTAGAAGTTGGGTAGTGTGCACTCTAGCAGGCAGGAGAAACTTGGGTGAGTTGGGAAAGCATGCACTCTACAGTTGCAAACCTTTTCTATGTTCATTCATTTCTTCTCAGGTGTTCATTCACTTCTGCTAGCTTACATTTATTTATTTGTACATAATTCCTGTGGTGATTTGGCTTTTACTATACTTTCATTAGGTTCCAACCATAGTTGTTTGTGAAACCCAAGACAATTGCCAATGGCTATCTTCTTTGGGTGAAATCACTTGATTTCACTGAAAATTCCTATAAGGCTCCAGTTTACCTCACATTTGTACCCTTCCTGATTTTTCTTCAAAACCTTCCATGTGTTTAATGTTGCTTATTAGATTTTTATTAGCTTAAGAAGACATCAAAGAGGAAGGTTTAAATAGATTTTTCATCTGAGCTTCCTAAATTTTCTGACTCATTTCCAAAACCCATTCTATATTCTCTCTGCAATGTTACAATTTGATATGATGCAATTACTTGTTTCCCTCATTTGTTTTTATTTTTCTTTTGAGAAGAGCAGCAGGTATAAATTCTGCATTCCACCACCATCCACACTGCCATTTCCGCCCATCTGTCTAATTGTTATTGACCATGGAAAAGTAGTTTTTGATTGAGGCACAATGTAAAGTAATATTGATTACAGTAAATGAAGTTTTCTGCAGTCACTGAGTAAATTAAGGAAAAAAAAGATATCTAGAGTTGCATCTCATGTAACAAAATCCAATTTCCATGTCACTGACTCAGTCATGACCTGTGAATCAGTATTTGAAGTGAGTCCCTCTGTTTCTTTTTTTGTCTGATATCAAATTCACACTGCTCTAAGCACAGAGATAGTTAAAAAAAAGTATGTATTGTTGATCTCCCAATAGAAAATTATTAAAAATCCAGATTTTACTTTTAATCTTTTAATAAGAAGCTTTTTCTATGTGCACTTTTAAATCAAAGCAATGTGAATTTTATTCTAGCATGACAATCAAGAGATCTATATCAAGAGGCTATCAGCAGTTTGCAACTGCTATCCTCCTAGAAGGAGGCTCAGCACTGATTTTGCTGTGATGGCTGGTAATGACAGCATAGTTCCTGGATGAAGCAACCTTTCACTCTAAATACTTTATGAAGATAGCCCTTGCCAGCTGTGACTGCTGATGTTCAGGCCTTTGGGGACTTATATGCAACCATGGAAATGCCATGAGGAGAGAAGATGGAAAGAGTAAAATTACAAGACTACAGGACAGTAAACACATAGCTAAAGACACAGTCAATGAGTGGAGGGGAATTCTGAAGGTGTATAGTACCCTGAGACCTGAACGTGAGTTTGAGAAGCTCAACCTTAAACCTGATGGTGTTAACCTTTCTATAGAAACTAACAGATTCTTTGATATTAGCCCCTTAGTGTTTCTGGGGTATAAAAGGAGAAAGAAGATTTATACATTTTTTTTTCCAAGGTAGGGTCTCTCTGTAGTCCCAGTATGCCCTCAAACTCATGGAGATCTGTCTACCTCTGCCTCCAAAGTGCTGGGATTAAAGGCATGCACATGTCACTATGTAAGGCAAAGTATTATGATAGTTCTTATCCAATTTAACTTGTATTAGATTTTCATAGCCACTTCATTATGAAAACAAAAATAAATAGGTTGGAAAGTTATCATGTATTTTAATGCTTAATGCCTTGCTGATCTGCATATTCCTATCACCTAAAATTTCTAGTTCATTTTTGATGATGAGTTGCAATTCACAATATTATCATGTTTTTTTTTTTTCAAATTTAAACCTTAAACTGTCATTTGTTATGGGAAGGAAACTTGTTACTATGTCTCTGTGTTATACATGCAGGAATTAAAGCTTATAAAATAATTGACTTTCAAATCTATGTAGGAAGTAATTAATTTTCTAACACCAAATACAATGATGCCTTCTTCTATAAATATATTGCTGTGAGGCATGTTGGAGCAGTCCAGTGATCTCAAAACTAAGAAAACAGAAGCAGGAAAAATCACAAGTTCAATGCTAGGCTGGACGACACAGTGACTTTCAGGTTATCAGGGCTGCATAACAACAGCTTGTCTCAAAACACGACAAAAGCCATATATGTGTGTGTGTGTGTGTGTGTGTGTGTGTGTGTGTGTGTGTATGTGTGTATATATATATATATATATATATATATATATATATATATATACACATACATACATACATATAAATATACATATATACACACATATACATATACACACATAAACATATACATATACATATATATATGGAGAGAGAGAGAAATATATTATGTATATCTCCAAATGATGATGGAGTTATTAGATTTTATGAGATTTGTCCCCAAAATATTTTCCATTAAAAATCCTCCACTCCTGAAACAATGAAGCTGAAGTTTTAATCACTTAAATAGTTCCTCTTTTCAAACATGAGTTTTCATGGTAATCTTTATGAATATGAAAGTTAGAACTTAATTTGTGATAAGAGCTAAACAGTTTGTTTTATAGTTAGAATTCTTGTTGCATGATTTGAGTGATCCACAATGACCTTGACAAGTCATTACTTATGCCAACACAAGTTTGAGATACATTCAGAAAATAATACTTTCGGTTTATATTAGAGACTGCTCGGAGAACCTCCATCCTCAGGTTTCCAGGCCAAAAGTACTGAATGCTTTCACTGCCGACTTTGATGCTACTAATTTAATTAGTGTAATTATATTATTTGACTGAATAAGTCAACCTCTTTTTCTTAACCCTGCCTTTCTGAAAATAAAACATTTTCCAAAGTTCTAATGTAAGAGTTGTCAAGGCTTTTACCAAAGAGATACATCATGTAATCTTGAGTATGTGGAGGGATGAAGTTAAATAAAAAAAACCTTCTTGCACCTTGTCTTGCATTGTAACTTTCTTCTGGAAATAGAGCTCTGCTTACTGTGCCAACCTGGGGTGCCGGCTGCCTGTTGATGGCTGAGGGATCTCTGTATTATGCAACTACACTTGATGGCTCTTTATCTGCAGTGATGCCAGTAATTATTTCATTCAGAAATGGAGTGTCTCTTTTGTAGTTTTTTTTCTAACTAATAGGAATATTGTCAAAGAAGATACTCTAAGTGTGTGTTTCATAGAACATATACTTTTTATGCATGTTCACTGAGAGGTGCATATAAATAGCCAGAAAACACATTAGATAAGTGATGAGAATTAAATATATTATGGTGATGTTACAGCAACTCAAGGACTCTTTTAGACTCAGTGGTCAGGAAGGGCATCCCTCAAGATGGGGTACTTCAAATAAGCTGGCATGTTAAGAGTGATTCAGCCAAGCAATGCCCTGAGAAAGAGCATCCCAGGCATAAAAAACAGAAGGTATCAAGGGTGTGTATAAGCAGAACATGTATGGCTAGTGAAAAAGGAAGTTATAAAGTCACAGAAAATAAGTAGAGGAGTAGATTGAGTTATTGCTGACTGACAAGAGTAAAGAGTTTAAATTTCATTTTAAATGCAATGTAAATGGATTGGGGAATTTTCAGTGAAATGGCATGATATGATAAGCATTCTATAAAAGATGCCTCTGAGTTAGGCTGTCAAGTAGAGCATAGATAGGCAGCAGAAAACTCATGTAGGAAAGGCTTCTATTTTCTAAGTGAGGAGAAAAGATGGTATAGTTGAGTGTCATTGCTATGATTGTCATTGGGATATATTTTGAAGATCCAATCAATAGGATAGGGTACATTAACTGGATAGTATAATAGAAATGATGTTCAGATTTTCATCTTGTGCTATAAAGATAAGTTTCCATTTATTGAGCTGAGAAATTAATGAGAAACAGGGTTATGATGTTGCACAGGTGGAATGACAAGTTCTTTTCTAGAGATGCAAGTTTGATGCTGAGTAAAGTGATTGAGATACATGTCTACAAATCATGGGGGGTTTGAATGAGAATTAAAACATCTCTCAATTACTGATTATGTTCTATTTTTAAAAAGTCTTCAGGAAATCTCAGCACAATAATCTATGCTGTAAAGTAGTTACATAAAGATGCTCTGGGTAGGGAAGAATAAGATGGCCTAGCTATTAATGTATTTGCCTGTGAAGCCTAAGAACCCATGCCCAACCCTCCAGGTCCCACATAATCCAGAATCACAATGTAATGAAAGCACAGAAGGTTGCATATGCTCACAAAATAGCATAAGTGTCTGGAGTTTGATTACAGTGTCTGGAGGCCCTAGTGTGCTAATCCTCTCTTTTGCTCTCTTTCTTGCTCTCACTCTCTCACATAGAAAATATCAGTCTGTTGTGCTTGCCTCAAAAAAGATGAAAGGAAAGGAAAGGAAAGGAAAGGAAAGGAAAGGAAAGGAAAGGAAAGGAAAGGAAAGGAAAGGAAAGGAAAGGAAAGGAAAAGAAAAGAAAAGAAAGGAAAGGAAAAAAGAAAAAAAGGAAAAGATACTTTGGGTAGAATAAAGTAAGCTTCATGGAAGATTTTCGGAAGGAGGTTATGAGTGAATGAGTCTCAGTGATAGGGGCATAAGTAGTTGACAAAGGCAATCATAATCCATGAGTGATCACATGGACAGAAATGAGATCTTTATAATAGTACAAATTAATCATTTAACTTCAGCAAAAATGACATTTTTTCAGCAAGTATATACGCATTATATTATTTTTTTCTTTTTCTAAACACTAGGAAATAAGTCTACATTCAGATTTTCTTTCTAGGAATAATTCTCTGGAAGTAGCCTAGGGTTTATATTAGAGTATAACATGGTTGTTAGCGAAGCATTGGGTCAGATTTATCAGTGCCTAAGCAATCACCACAAATATAGTGGTTCATAAAAACTAATTTATTTGTTCATAGGTCTAGAGTCAAGAATATGCTTGAGCTTGCCTGGTATAGATGTTTAGTAAAGGTTATCTTATATGTGCTTTCTTCATAGAGGCACAAGGGACACATCCCTAGCTTTGTCTCCCTGAAAATACACTAACCAAATCAAGGCGAACTCCATCCAGAAACAGAAAAAAAAAGTGTCCTGTTTGACAAAGTGACTTTATTGCTAGCGTGCAAAGTTGGTTTAGCATGTGTATTGCTTACTTGCTTGTTGCTATGATTTCTGTGCAGATACTTAACCAGAAGCTACCTAAGAATCCATTTTATTCAAGTTAGGCCATTAGATCCTCACACTGTGCTCATAATCAGAAAACAGAGAACAGTAAGTGGGTCCATTCTATAAAACCTCAAGTCTCATGCCTAGTGACCCACTTCCTTCATCAAGCCTCCAATTCTTAAAGTCCCATAACCTCCACAAACAATAGCACCAGGAAAGGAGCAAGTGTTCAAATATATGAGCCTATGGGGATATTTAAATTTAGAGAGACGAAAGAAAGGAAGAAGGAAAGAAAGAAAGGAAGGAAGGAAGGAAGGAAAAATGAAAGAAAGAAAGAAGCAGATAGAAAGTAAGAGAATGGAACTGCCAGGGATTGCAGCTATTACAAACTAACTCCAGATGCATGTACTACCCTGTGTATTTGGCTTTCAGGGAATAAAATTGAAGTCCTTCAGCTTTGCAGTCAAGCATCTCAACCACTGAGCCCTATCTCTAGCCCTATCTCATGATTTAAAGTGGATTAATCCAACTTCAAAATCCCCACCAGCAGTCTAAAAATCTCAACATTATTCAAAAGCCCGAAGTCCAAAGTTTCTTATGAGACTGAAGGCAATCACTTATCTGTGACCCTTTGTAAAAATCATATAATGGTGCAGGGTAAACATTCTCATTCCAAGAAGGCAGAGGAAGGAAAGATTGAATCAAAGGAAGACCAAAACCCAGCCGAGCAAACAATAAAGCCCCTTGTTCCATGTCAAGTATTTGAGACTTGTGGTGAAGTCTGGAAGACAAAAGGCATGGGTAGACCACACTGTTCAATCTCCACTGCCTGTAGCACACATACTCTTTCTCATTGGCTGGTTCTTATGTGAATCTTTAGTTTTTCCTGGCAGATGTCCTATATCTTCAACATCCGGGATGTTTCCACTATAACCTAAGGTTCACCTTCAAAACTATATAATGGAATATCAGGTGCCTCCTTGCAAATAATCATACCATGCCTCTATTGCCTGACCCCAAAGATTCTCTTATACTGTAGAAAATTATTCCACAACCTCAATCTTGTATTTTTATGTCTGTAAAATCAGTACCATGTGCCAAGCTCTGTAATCAGTTTAGGATGAAGCCTGACTCCTTTGAACCACAACCTTTGTGCACTTTAAAGGTTGTCCCTGGTGAAAAGACTTCCTTGAGCAGCTGCCTTCTAGGACCAGAGAAGTTCTTTAGCATTTTCCCTCCATAACTTCTTTGAAAAGAATCTGCATTTACATAAACTAGATTTGTCAATGCTTCCCTTCAGGGTTCCCAGTGCAAAGCAGTAAGTTTCTCTTGTATTAACCTCTGAGGAGTGTCCCCAACAGAATGGGGCAGGAACAAAGGAAAAGAGAGTATCAAAACATTATGTATGCATACGAAATATGTTCTTGATAATTATAATAATAATCATCATACATTAAAAATAAGATAAAAGATTACAGGTTTCTCAGCAGCATCAGCATGCTCATGGATAAAAATTTCAAATTTGATCCTTTCCTTCCCAAAATGACATATTTTAAATATCTTCTTGTAAACTTGGATTAGAGTAGGCAATGCAAGCCATACCACTGCCAGGTTATTAGGTTAATTTGAAATTTCCTCTGCCAAAAAATTCTTAGTCCTTTACCTTTAAATTTAACCTCACTAAGATTCTTAAGACATGGGCAGAATGCAGTCAGTTTCTTTGCCACAGCATAGCATGAATTGTCTTTAGTCCCCTCTCTGAAACCACATGAGCTCATTGAGTTATGAGCTCATTTAATTAATATCATTATCACTATGGTCCTCTTGGGACCTGAAAATCTGAAGTCTTACCAGGATCACCCATCATGCTAGGCTTAAAGAGTTCTTTATATCAAAGTTCAAACTCTTACATATTTCTCCCACAACACAGTTCCAAAGGCTTATCAACCAAATGATCTGGTTTATTGCAGCAATGACCCATTTCTGGTACCAATTTTTATACTGGTTACTTTCTTGTTGTTGGTAGCAATGACCTGACATGGTACAACTTAAGGAAGAAAATGGTTCATTTTGGCTTATAAGTTTGAGAGGACTTTTTTCTTTTTTCATATCTGGTAGTCCAGCTTATCATATTATATAGCCAGAGTCAAGAAGGAGAGAGAGAACAGGAAGTGGGGCTGGGCTAATCCCTCACCCCAGTGACCCAATTCCTTGAGCAAAGATGTATCTCCTGGAAGTTTAACAACTTTCTCAAAAAACAAAAAACAACAACAACAACAACAAAATCCAGTTAGAGACCAAGTGTCCAAACAGGGGACATTTTACATTCCAACCACAGCAGCATCCAATAATTAATTAATTAGTGTACCAGATAAGGAGGATTAGAGGGAAACACACATGAATAATTACAGGAGATACTATAAATGCATTTAATAATATATTATACCATGATTTAAAAAATACTAAAACTATTATGTGCCGGGGTCCAGCCCTGGCTTGAAGGAGGGTCCCCGAAGAGAAGTGTGAAAGGGAGCGGCGAAATAACGACTCGAAGTCAAGTTCTGGTGCAAGCTGACAGGCTAATGCTGAAGGCAGTTGAGTTTTTCCATCTTTCTCTTTTTTCTTTCTTTCTTTCTTTCTTTCTTTCTTTCTTTCTTTCTTTCTTTCTTTCTTTCTTTCTTTCTCTCTCTCCCTTTCTCTGCCACAGCTCTTAGCCTCAGTCTTTTATTTTCTGATCACGTCATGCAAGAACAAACTTCAAGAAAGGTACAATTTCACAGAATTCATAGAAACTTTTTGTTATTCCTTATCATCAAACAATCCCATAATTATTCACCTCAAGTAAAGTCATCAGGCCCCTGTAATGATTAACTGTTTTCACATTTTCCCCATGTATGTGTGGTCAAGCACTTGTGATTTCCTGGACTTCTACTTTCAATTACTCTATTAAAGGTGAGAGGCAAAACAACCACAAATGGGGCTTCCCATCATTAATCACTGATCCAGAGGATCCATTTATCCTTTAATTATTTATTTTGAAGTTTCCTTTTTACATCCCTCCAATACTTAAGACTTTGGTCCCCCCAATTGAACTATTTCTGACTTCGGTTGTTTTTCTGTAAGGGTTCCTGGTAAAGAGTCAATTGCAATTGCCACCATTTAGAAAAATTAGTCATATAACAATGTTTACGTTGTTCCAGGAGGTTCATTGTTTCCTCCTAAGTTTACTGTACTCCATGCCTGACTTTCTTTAAGGCCTTTAAGGAAAACAATTATCTTTGACCCATTTTCTTGTTTTTCCAATTCTATGCCAGAGCCTCTTTCAGGTACATTGACCAGCACTTTACCGACACCAATTTTTACTGGAAAAGTAAACTTAGAGATTCGTACACCAAGTGAAAGACAGAGAAAGACAAACATTATATAGAAAAAATACATATTTCTGTAGCATAGAGAGCCAAGGATTTTTCTATAGAGGGGCCACATTGGACTTCAAGGAAGAGACAGCTGGGCTGGAACTATGTCAAGCAGCTCTTCAGCACTCGATTCCTCGTGATCCTGAAATGACATGCTTGCTGTCTCCAGCAATTATGAATCAAACTAATTATTAATTCAACCTGATCAACACCATCTAAAACACATCCTGCAAATATCATAGTTAATTTTTCAAGTTTTAATGCATTCTCGCTAAAATCAGATGACTTAATCTTGTATGTAAATATTTAAGGAATACACTAGAGAGTTATTAGATATAATAAAATCAGCAAGGCTTAAGATACAAGGTTAATATATAGAAATTCATTATATGTATATACATATGCAATGGATACCTAGAAACTAAATTCATATTAAAACAGCTTTATAAACAATGTTAGAGAAAAAATAACCACATAGGAATAAGTTCAAATAAGTACAAAACTTATACTACGAAAATGATTAAGTATTGTTGAAAGAGGTTAAAGATCAGAACAAAATATCCAATGTTAATGGATGGGAAGACTTTAATTTGCCAAAATGAAAATATATTTTTAAATATATTTTATTTATTTATTTGGGAGAAAAAGGGAGAGAGAGAAAGAGAGAGAATGGCATGCCAGGGCCTCCAGCCACTGCAAACAAACTCCAGATGCATGTGCCCCCTTGTGCATCTGGCTTACATGGGTCTTGGAAAGTCAAACTGGGATCCTTTTGCCTTGCAGGCAAGTGCCTTAACCACTAAGCAATCTCTCCAGCCCAAAATGAAAATATTTTTATACTGCCTTTTAGATTCAGTGCAATACCTGACAGAACATTGACAAATCCATGAAAACATTATAAAACTTATTGAGGTAACAGTTATACCGCTCTGTGAATACATTGTAAAAAACCTTGAATCATTCACTTTGCATAGATTAATTTTATCCTGCATTAATTATGTTTTACTGAAGCACTTAATGAAGAAAAATATCTTTACACATAAAAACAGGAAGAGTTAATACTGTTTCCTATTAATATTTGGGTCTATTATTTAAAGTTATATAAAAATGTATTTTGAAAAATAATGGTTGTTCAAATTAATGAGACAATTATAATGTCATTCAATTTTTATTTTCTAAATAATATTGCTTTGAACTTTCTTTCTATTCTGGTATTCTACTTTTAATTAATTATTTTATTTTCACATATTTATGCTGTGCATTGTCATTATCAATGCATATGTGCAGTGTATAATGGGAGAATTATAAGAGCTTTTCCATCTTGGCAGGGGAGGTCATGAGCCTAAAGGGTACAAAGCTTGCTCTTGTCTGGATAAATGTATACATTATTCTCATCAAATTGTCCTGAAAGCACTATACTTAATGTTCATATTCATATACTAATGCTACTCTCACTTCTACTTAGAGAAGCTTCTTTTTTCAAATGGTGTTGACGACATAGGTTGACCCAAAAGGCAGCATAGTGCTGAGAAGAAGGGACAGAGGAGTGTCCAGCATTGAAACATCTCACACCCGCCAAGGCTCAGGGTCCATTGTGGAAGGGGTGGCAAAAAGAATGTAAGAGCCAAATGAAGGGTACCACTCCATACATGCAACTGTCTGGACAGAGATTGGCCTCGATATTCATGACCTTCCAGTGCCTAGCAATACCTACACAAGCCCCTCATAATAGGAGAAAAAGATAATGACATCAAATTAAAATAAAGACTAATGGAGAGAGGGAGGGAATATGATAGAGAGCAGAGTTATGAAGAGAAAAGTGGGGTAGTGGAGGAAAATATCATGGTTTGATGTCTATAAATATAGAAGTTGTCAATAAACATATATATATATATATATATATGAAGGGCTGGAGAGATGGCTTAGCTGTTAAGGCACTTGCCTGCAAAGCCAAAGGACCCAGGTTCTATTTCCCAGTACCCACATAAGCCAGATGCAGAAAGGGGCACATGCATCTGGAGTTATCAGTGGCTGGAGGCCCTGGAGCACCCATTCTCTCTCTCTCTCTCTCTCTCTGTTTCACTCTCTCTCTGCTTGCAAATAAATAAATTAAAAATTTTTAAAGTATATATTTAAAATACTTTAAAAACTTGTTTAATTAACACATACAATTGCAAGTTTTATGAACTATATACTGTGATTTTTAATATATGTATATCTGACATGTATCAATATATATCTTATCAAAACAAAATAATCAAATTTCCATCTCTTTATCATTCCTCTATGTTTGGAGCTCTCCTTTTCTATCTATTTGTAAAACACAGAGTAAATTGCTCATGATAAAGACCTCTAGGTTATCACTCTAAATACTTATCACTCCAAGGAACATATATCTTCAGAGTGGAACAGACCTCTTCCTTCCCTTTTGCAAGATAATCTCTGTATGGACTACAGATTCTGCCTAATAGTTACTCAAACCTGGACAATCTTTCTGAGGAATCACAAACACATAAGTGATTTCTAAACCATGTGTCAGAAGCAAGGTGAGTATCAAAATCACGTTTAGCTGTTTTAATAATTCATCCTTTTCCACTTCTTGAAGACTTGGTTGTATACCTTCTCATAATCTTCATGCATATTCATAATTCAGAGACCTTAATTCCTCAAGCTTTTGAGAATACAACATTTTCTCTTAAAAACTCAATACCCATTACTATTCCAACTTCTTAACAATATTTTTCTATTTTTATTTTCCTATCTATTCAGAACGAAATTTTGTTTTCCTTAAAGCTTGTTTTTGTTGAAAGCTAAGGAGGAATTCATGGTTTTGTACTTAGGGTTTTCATTCATTATCATTGTGTTGTCAAGGTTAAGATCTTTTATCTTTTCTAAATATTATATACTTTATCTTATTTTTATTTGTGTGATGTTGGAGATCAAAGTCAAAGTATTGTGTTTGTTAAGCAAGTATTGCTGAAATATATCACCAGCTCTTTTCTTTTATCTTTCCTGAATAATGCTTGAAAGCTTCTTTTGTAATCTATTATCTTTAGTTAAAATATATGAGTTCATGGGGATTTTTTTTCTGTTCCATTTTCTAATAATAACATGACCTTATTTCCATCATATTGTTTTGTAAAATGTGATTTGCCAAAGGCTTTTTACATAATTTCCTCCTGTTTTACTGTCCAAGCCATAGGCTTTGTTCAATGAGCTTGTTCACCGGCTGTCACCCTTCCCACTCCCTGTGTGACAGGTCCTGCAGCAGTAGCACACATTTAAGGTGTGTTGTGTCCCAGCTTCTTTCAATCAATTTCATATTGATTATCACATTTAATCGTTACGTATAGGCCTATTATGATCCCACTCTTCAGATGAGGAAATGGAAGGACTATCACATAACCCACCTACTCTTTCTGGCTGGAGAGTAATGGAATAAGCATTGAGCTCCGGGAGTCTCTTTTCAGAGTTGTGATCTTGTTCATATCATACACATTGCCTCACTCCATGGCTCTATCCAGAGGACATAGGAGTTTTCTGATTTTTTTTGGCATGGTTTCATTATATATACATTCAATCAAATACCTCTTGTTAGTACACATTGCATCAGATGACCTTCTGCCTCTGTTGCATTCTTACCACTCCAGCTTGCTTTATGATAAGTTAAAGCATAGATAGATGAGACTTAGATTGAGGAAGATTTTGTATGTACACCTTATACTACCTGTTATGGACATATCAGACTTTTGAAGTGTAAGTGGAATTCAATGAAAAAATCATCGCCAGGAAAAGTTGTAACATATGCAAAGTCACTATTATTAGTTTCCAAGGGAAGAGCACAAAGTATCTGGGATGGGCAGGTATGTAGCCACAATTACAGACATATAGCATGAAGGTGGCTTAATTATGAAGAACAGCTTATGGCGTTGCCTTCTAGTTGTTGGCAGGGAAATGATCCAATCATATTTTAATTTTAGAAAAAAAATATTCTGCCTTTAATGTGGTAGATAAAGAAATGGCTATGTAGCAAATGTTGCTACATGTGTGCATTTATTTTATTTGCTTGTTAACAAAATTAACTATATGTAACTTAATACCTTTGAATGGTGCATATATATTAAAAATAATTATCACTAAAATCATAAGAATAATAGAGCTTGGGTGTAGCCAAGTAGTAGAGGATTCTTACAAGACCCTGGGATCAATCTCTAGGACCATGTACACAAAATAATAATAACATGGTACAATAATAATTATTTTGTTGGTAATTATTATGGTGAAAGTGAAAAGAAAGTTGTGGTTTAAAGCAGGAGGCCTATAACAGCTATATCTTGGTAATAACAGTGAAGAAAGACTAAAAGTTGAAATCAAAAGGAAGAAAGCAGGAGACAGGAAGATGGAAGAAGGCAAAGGATCTAAACAGAAATTGTAACAGGAGCAATGATGGGCTATAGATTCAATGGAGCTATAACCAGAGAAAGGAGTCAGAGAAGTCTCCAGATAATGTTTCTTTCACAATACTAGATAAAGTGGGTTATAGAGAGACTCAGCATTAGTAAAGACATTTTCAAATTTTTTCATGTTGAGGCTAATTCTCAGATGGAGATGTTAGATTGAAACATATGGTTGAAAGGAAAGCTGGAGTTGCCTCATTTGAGATCTAAATATAGTAGTTAAAGTTATGGGAGTGGGTGACATGGCCAAGGAAGACAAATTGCATAAGAGGAGAAAGGCGATCACAGACTTTGGGAAATAAGAACAGCTCAAGGTTAAAAGACACCCATTCTTCTCGGGCTATGGCAATGGATACATTGTGTACCTTATGGTGGGGATGAAGACTTTGTGTCCCACCCAAATCTAGCCAAAATATGTGCTTGTTTGTCTTTATTTTTTAAAGTAAAACAGTTTTATTTTTATTTATTTATTTGCAAGCAGAGAGAGGTATAGAGGAGACAAGACAGAGAGATCTAATGGATGTGCTAGGGCCTCCAGCCACTGCAAATGAACTCCGGATGCATATGTCACTTTGTGGATCTGGCTTTTACTTGGGCACTGTGGAATCAAACCCAAGTAGTTAGGCTCTGCAAACAAGTGTCTTAACAACTGAGCTATCCCTCCAGTCCTTGTTCTTGCCTTTCTTAACTGTCATTCAGTACTTTCCTGCCTGGGCCATGGGTGCTGAACTGTTCGTACACTAGCTAATTCACATCTACACTTTTCAGTCTGCTTGGTTGTAAATTCTTCCTAAGCTTGGCTAGAGTAAGGCACAAGTTTCCAGAAGTTTGCTCTAAATCACCTTTCTTACCTGTTCATCCACTGTGGAAAGTATATCTTCTTCTGATTTAGGCAGGTTGATGGACTGATAGCTATTGTAAGGTTCAGGAGTGACCAATATCATGCAAACCACTCAGAGGCAAAGATGAAAGCTTTTATTCAGGACAAACATGAACCTCCAGGGCTGACTCCCAAGAGTGGAGCACAGCCAACTTGAAGGGTTTTATTTTTATTTATTTATTTGTTTTTTTAAGATAGTGGGCTTTCTAGGCTTCTTCAATTAGGGGAAGGTGAGGAAATGAAAATAACTGTTTTGTTCTTTACCTTAGCCATTTCAAGTAGCTGGTGTATGAGTCCAGTACCTTGACCAGGTGATAAGGGGGCAGAAAATCATTACCTGGGGGTTTTGTTAGGCAAGGAAGGGATAATGGTTGAATTGTTTCTTGAGGAATTTGGATAAGTCTCTGTCACCATCCTGCTGTCTGTGGTGACTCCATTTTGGAAATCCTGTCCCAACCTAACAGATAGCAGAATCCCAGGAAGGCTTCATGTAGTTGATACTATTTCTTTGAGTTGGAGTTTCCTGCTTAGAGTAGGCACACAGATAATGCAATGAGCAATTTTTTCAACTACATTATGTTGTGGTTAACTAGAACAATATTTAAAAATGCAACTAAAATAACATGCTCTCAATCTTTATTTCAGTCCTTCTAATGTTTCCAGACTTAAAGCTGTCTGGTGACTGCTTGAGGGTCCTTGAGAGTCTCTCCTGGTAACCTCACTACTGAGCTAAGTAAACACAGCTCTCTGGTGACAGCAGCCTTGTCCGTCACACTGATGGACCCACTTGTATTTTCTTGTCCATGCAGAACTGCCAGGTCTTCTTCCTTCTCTCACTGTTCCATGAAGTTATCTTCTCCATACATTATCTAACACCTCACTCATTTCTGTGTGTATATACCTTCTTCCAAAATCTAGTACAATGTCTTCTTTGGAGGGAAAGCACTGTTTATATTTCTCTTGTATGCTTCTGTTTTTGTTATACTGCCTGATCTAGGAAAGGCACTCAATAAAGCAACGATTCTCCAATTGATGTTCTGATTTGTACCATTATTATAAAAGCATGGTAGGCAAAATAGAAATCCAAATGGTGCCCTTGACTGTTTCATAAGAATTTTGTGAAGATCAAAGCAGGTATTGTATTCAGTGAATACAGTCAGGTTGGTGCCATAGTTAGCCTCCTCCCTGTCCTCTCCCCTCCACCTGACCCTTCCTTGTGGGATTAGCCATCAGTTATGGGTAGGAGGAAATGTCTCTGTGTATCATGATCCAACATGTGGCTCTGACATTCCTTCTGCCCCCTCTTCCGCAAATTTCCCTGAGCCATGTTGGGTTCATTTTAGGTCTGCTTCAGTGATGAGGTCTTGGGAGCCTCTGTGTCTCTGGATATCTGATTTGGCAGGAGTTGATTGTTCTCTGTGTCGATCTCCTTCACCCTTGTGCTGGTACCAGGTTGAGTTTGTTCTAAGGGTTTAAATCGTTCATATATCTAATCATTAATAATGAATATTGATTTTCTAAGCTCAAGGTAAGCTCTTCAAGCTTTGAATTCCAAACCCTTTTCTCAGATACCTACACCATGTAGTATTATCACCCATTCAATGCATAGGCCTTTGTGACATTGAGGTTTGGCATTTGTTGTGATCAAGAGCAATTATTGAGTAGGAATTAGTGTGGAACAGGAAACAAAGAAAGCAAGAAGAAACTAGTTCATCTGGTTCCTTGTTGGGAGGTTGTGTCAACCTATTAGGTGCATAAATAGCAATCCCAATTGCTGAGACTAATAATGGAATGTGTATATGGATTTACCTTTCATCTTAACTTAAAGTATAAAGATTTACTAAGATGTTTGAAATTTCCCTCTTAATAAAGTGAGCTTCTGGCTATTTCTTTTTGTCCAAGAATGTAATGAGAAATGACTGAGACATTGACAGCTCTGTGAAGCAAGAACTGTGAGACACTCTCGCTTAATGCCATAAAGTGTGATTAGCATTTCTGTATGGCAAGAACCTCACAGGTGCCTAAACTTTCATACTAATTACTTCACCCTCTAATGACATTTTTGAGAAGCAAGTTCTTGCAATATTTCTAAATTAAATATTTCTTATATTTGTTCCTCCTGTACAGGGGTTTTTATATATGAATGTCTTATGTTGGATTAACAAAATTGTATCACTTCTGTTGGCATTAATCTCTAATCTATAAAAACTGAGTATGTATTATATACCTCAGTTCTTTATTGATCTAGCATTATATGATGACACACTTAAATAAAATGGAAGGGCCATTCAGGGTATACAATAAAGTAGCCTCTATTCTCGATCATGTGAAAGGCCATGTCTGTGAAAGAGTGCTCTCCAGTGTTGTGCCCGTGAAAGTGTTGCACAGATGCAGGTCTTGTCACAAATGTAGCATACAGAGCCCTGGGCATACTGATTTCAGCACTCAAGGAGCTTGACATAAAGGAGCCTATTCTTTGTGAGCAAGCTATTCTTTTATTTCATAAACATGTTTATCCCTTGGAGTTGGAGGAAGAGTAGAGTGAGAAAATTCACTGCATTATTCACAGGGTTATATTTAGAACTGAGACCTGTTCCTTCAGTTGTCCTGAAATTCATGACATCTGCATAAAAATAGGTCAAAACTGTTTTTCTTTGATACTGAAATGAAATACCTCACATTCCTTCTTTTATGGAGATAGACAACATGGCTAAATTGTGCTTGTAGAGCTGTCAGAGTTGGCTTCCTTGGTATTTATGGAGACATGGGGTCTCTAAAGTGACTTTTTCAACACTGTAGTAGCTGCCTCTATGCACAAATAAACCCTTAATTACAACCTTAAAAATGCCTTTATCATCTTGACAATTCCATTTAAAGCAATATTGAATGCTTTCTTGATAGATTATAAAATATAATGAAAAACACTCTGCCTAGCTGCACTGTGCATTTCCTTTAACACCTGTCACCCATCCACTCTTTCATGTTTTGAATAGCTCTCATGCCTTCCATGTATTGTATTAATACCTGTCACTTACTCCCCATTTATCCTTTTATCTCCGTCTCCCTGGTTCCTCTGTGGGTTGAACTTTAAATTATTTTTCCTCTATTATTTTTCTCACTCTGAGGCTTCCCTCTTGGTAATTTCATAGCTGTAATCTCTTAATATTATTCTTTGCAAAACCTATTGCCATGCTTACTTATTTTCTAACAATCTTTATTAGATCTATTATTTTATAATTTTTCTAAATTATTAATCTTTCTTTAAGACAATTTTTATTTATCTATTTGCAAGGAGAGAGAGAGATAGAGAGAAGAGAGACAGAGAATGGGTGCACTGCGGCCTCCAGCCATGCAAATTAACTCCAGGTGCATACGCCACTTTGTGCATCTGCTTTATGTGAATAATGGGGAATCAAACCCTGTCATTGGATATGGCAGGCAAGTGCCATACCTGCTGAGCCATCTCTCCAGGCTTAAGTCATTAATGTCTTTTTTTCTAATTATTGTTTTCAAAATTTGGCTCCCTTGGTTTGTCTTGTCTCTGATCTTCTGTGACAGTTATAGTATATTTTTCTCTCATGGTTTTAGTTCCTTCTTTCCTCTTGTGTCTGTGATGTAATCTTTGCACTTTCTTTTACTATCTCCATGATTTTACTCCTCTTCCATATCTCTCATTTTTTACTTGATAATTTTAGACCATTCTTTTACTTCCTTTTTTAATTTTTAATTTTTAAAAATTTTTTATTAACATCTTCCATGATTATAAAAAATACCAATACCCCATGGTAATACCCTCCCTCCCCCCACTTACCCCTTTGAAACTCCACTCTCCATCATACCCCTCCCCATCTCAATCAGTCTCTCTTTTACTTTTGATGTCTTGATCTTTTCCTCCTCCTATGATGGTCTTATGCAGATAGTATCAGGCACTGTGAGGCCATGGATATCCAGGCCATTTTGTGTCTGGAGGGATCATGTTGTATGAAGTCCTGCCCTTCCTTTGGCTCTTACATGCTTTCTGCCACCTCTTCCACATTAGATCCTGAGCCTTGGAAGGTGTGATACAGATATTGCAGTACTGAGCACTACGGTCATTTCTTTCCATCACCATGATACCTTCTGAGTCATCCCAAGGTCACTGCCATCTGAAAAGAGAAGATTTTGCTTCTGTCATGTACTTTATTTGGAATTGTTACTTTCAAACAAGAATTGGTCACCTGAAATGTCTCAATTTGCTTTTTTAAAAAGTGTTAGATGAAGCCAGCATCCTAGAAACCCTTATACCTTGAGGAAACTATGAGTGACAACACATAGAGGGACAGGGCTAGCGCTCCCTTGTTTTGTAAAGAGATTTGAAATTCCTTTCAGCTACTTCTCCCTTGTCATAATGCTTCAAATTTCACCATTAAACTTTGATTTCTTTTGGCTTTTAAGGCTTTTAGCTTTTCAAGTGTTCCCATTAAAATATGTGCCTTAAGGGAGAAATAACACTTTAGAGTGTTTGAACCCATATATTTGAGAAAGTTTTAACTGATATCCTCAGGGGCAGGTGAGTTGTGAATAAGATATGTGGTGTTTAGACAGGAAAGGGGGTACTGGATCAGAGAGAGTTGCAAACAGGGTAACAGAGAAGGCAAGGATTCACGCACAAAGAATACCCTATGACAATAGAAAAATACAAAAACGTCCACAAACATCATAAGTGCTCAAGATTTTAAATTATGTTTTCTCAATCCCTGAAGAAAGCCTTAAAGGAAATCATACTCAAACCTGATTTTTTAAAAAAATATATATATATTAAACACTTGAAGGAAAAAACAGGAAATGACACACCTTTATTCACATAGAGAAGAGAAGCAAATGTGGGAACCAAGGCTTCAGGCCAGTGTCCTTCTCATGCAGTCAACTGTGCCTCCCAGACTGAGTAAGAATAAAGTACATCACATAGATGATTACATTTCTTCCTTACCACTAGGTATCAATACATTTTAATTTTTCAGAGAAGGATATTGAGATGAATATATTTGCATTGAGACTAACAACACATAACTGGCTTGTGTTAGGAACAGTAGAAATTATATCTACATAATATAATTATATATATATATATATATATATATATATATATATATATATTTTATATATATATATATATATATATGGAGAGAGAGAGACAGAGAGAGAGACAGAGAGAGAGAGGAGAGATGAGACATGGGAAACTGCCTGTATATGATGAATATGATGACAAAGGCTCAGTTCACAGCACACCAAAAGCCCGTCTCTCCTTCCATCTCCATTGACATTCTATTGATCATGTTACTCTTTTAGGAAAATAAAGTATTTAAAAGCTTATATTAGTTGATCTTATCACATATAATAAGAGAACAAGATAATATATTTACTTCCTCATCCTTAGTTTTCATCAGCAAACTATTTTTCTATAAACTCCTTCCATATCAAAATGCCTAGTCTTTGTTGTGAAATTAGGTGAAGCAATCTGGTGTGCTCATTTTTAATTTTATCAATTCAAAACTTAAAGAGGCATCTTTTCAAGTACCACATACCACATTTTTCAATAGTCATTCATTAACTAAGACATGTCTGGGGCAAAACCTTATAAAGTTAGTTTGTTTTCAACAAATTATTGGACACATTATGTTATTTATTTCAGACTAATATTCTATAACCATGAAACAAGGGAAATGTACTAGAAAGTCTAAAATATCCTTAACCGCCAAATTTGCATGCTTTTGCCATGTTAAAATCTTCATCAATCAATTTGGAAACCATTTAGAGCCCATAACATGCCAAATTTTATGTGAGACATTGCCATTATAAAATATAGTGAGCCTCTTTTGGAAGTCAGAACCCTAAGGGAAGGCTCACTTTAGAAGAGCACATACTTATGCTGG
The DNA here is from genome assembly GCF_020740685.1 of Jaculus jaculus. Lineage (NCBI taxonomy): Eukaryota > Metazoa > Chordata > Mammalia > Rodentia > Dipodidae > Jaculus > Jaculus jaculus. Next base: position 66,202,471 of record NC_059110.1, read on the forward strand.
TCCATTGCTTCAAAGAATCTTACTGTGCCTCATCCAGTAACACCCCTGATCTCTCATCCTTCTGCCTATGCCACCTAGCATTGCTGTTCTTCCTCCACCATGGTGCCAATAATTTCATTCTACATCTGTCCAGCAGTAAGGCTTTTGCAGCTTCCTCTTCCATACATGCAGCCCCATTTAGAGACAGACTTATATGCTGCATAGATGCTTGGCATCCTGACACAGTTCAGAGAGACTTTGCTTGAATTTTATTTTTCTTGTTAATGTAGTATTTTAAGAAATATAGAGACATAGATTTGTTAGATTGGAAGAGGAGGTGACAAAGGAAATATATAAAAATAGCTGCATTGACAGGTTGGTTGAGAGATATTCCAAAGGGTTGTCATCAGGCTGTTTCAAGCCATTGTGCTCCTGAACCATGAGTCTGGGAACCACAAAACAGGATGCAGTTTTTGCTATCATTTTAATTTTTTTTTAATTGACAACTTCTAAACTTACAGATAATAAACCATGATATCTCCCTCTCTTCCCATACTCTCCATCATATCGCTTCCCTCTCTCCACTCGTCTCTATTTTATTTTGAAGTCATTGTCTTTGTCTCCTACTATGACAGTCTTGTGAATGTATTCCTAGGCACTGCAAGGTCATAGATATTGAGGCCATTTTCTGTCTTGAATATTGCACTGTAAAGAGTGGTACCCCTCCTTTGGCTCTAACATTCTTTCAGCCACTTCTTCCACAATGTACCATGAGCCTTGGACTGTGTGACAGGGAAGTTTCAGTGTTGGACACTTTTCCATCCCTTCTTCTCATCACTATGTTGCCTTTTGGATCATCCAAGTGGTTGTCACCATCTGAAAAGGGAAGCTTCTCTAATGAGAAGTGAGAGTAGCATTAATATATGAATGTGAACATTAAGTTTAGTGATTTCAGGGCAGTTTAGTAAGAATAATATATATATTTAGCCAGACAAGAGCAGGCTGAATACCTCTAGAGCTCATGACCTCCCCTGCCATAGGCTTTTGATTAGGTTTGCAGAACCAGGCATGTATTCCCTCCCATAGAGTGGGCCTTTAATCCAATTAGAAAGCAATTGGTTTCCACCAGAAGAGACATGCCACTATTGCACTCATTTGATCATTTGGTATGTCTGGCCAAACTTGAGGCTTCCAGTGTCCACTGTTTACACATCTGTTGACTTCAGTCTTCCATAGGGATGCATGCAGTGCACCTTTTTCTAGCTTTCAAATGGCTGGTTTATAGAAAGAAGGTTTTCTGCTCAGCACCAGCTTGATTTTTCAGTGACCTTGCCACTCAGGCATGTGAAATCTTCAGCAATAGGGTCTTACCATCTGTTTATCAAGGGACACAAAGGGCCTTGGCAATATCCTGTAATGTTTTGGAGGCAATAGGGACCTACCTGGCCAACAATTCACTGGAAGGTATCCCATATCTGGTGCTGAAAAAATTCTAGTAACAATCTATGGTTTCTGGGTATGCCATTACTCAAAAAAGTAGGTTTTCATATGTCTTATTCAGAATATCTTGAATTATGGTTGACCCCCCCATCCATTCTTTTATACAAGCTCTTCTGGCCTCACTTAAGCTTTTCCACTCCCTGTAATCTGTTCTTGTACTTAAAATATATACAAGACCATCACCTTAAGTTCTTCCCTCTCCCCCGCCCAACCGCTTATAGCCATTTTCAAACTTACTGGCCTCTACTAACAATTTTTGGTTCCAGCTCACACACAAGTCTATATATTTGAAGCTAAGAACACATATGAGAGATAGCATGTGACATTTGGCTTTCTGGGCCTTGGTTACCTCACTTAGTATAATCCTTTCCAAATCCATAAATTTCCATGCAAATTTCATAATTTCATTTTTCTTCTCCACTGAATAGAACTCCATTGTGTAAATGTACCACATCTTTATTATCCGTTCATCTGTGGAGAGACATATAAGCTACCTCCATTTCCTAGCTATTATGAATACAGCAGCAATAAACATAGCTGTGCAAGTATCTCTAAGGTAGTGAGAACAGTCAATATGATATATGCCTAGGAGTGTTATGGCTGGATCATATGGCAAATCTACTTTTAGCTGTCTGAAGAACCTCCACAATGATTTCCACAATGGCTGTATCAGATTACATTCCCACCAACAGTGAAGCACGGTTCCCCATTTCCCACAACCTCACCAACATTTATTTTTATTTGTTTTCTTGATGTTAGCCATTCTTATAGGAGTGAGATGCAATCTCGAAGTAGTTTTAATTTGCATTACCTGATGGCTAAGGATGTAGAACACATTTTTTAGGTGTGTATATCCATCTGTATTTCTTCCTTTGATAACTACATATTTAGTTCCCTAGCCCAATTTTTAATTGGATGTTTTATTTCTTATTTTTTTTTAAATTCTTTGTGTATTCTGGCTTTTAATATTATGTCAGATATACAGCTAGAAAAGATTTTCTCCCATTCTGTAGGTTGCCTCTTTGCTATATTCACAATGTCCTTTGCTATACAAAAGCATTGGAATTTCATGAGATTCAAGTTGTTCTTTAGTGGTTTAATTCCTGAGCAATTGGGGTTATATTCAGAAAGTCATTGCTTACACTAATATGTTGAAACGTGTCCCCTACCTTTTCCTCTATCTGTTTCTGAGTGTAAAGTCTGATATTAAGGTCCCTGATACACTTGTACTTGCTTCTTGTACATGGAGAAAAACAAGGATCTATTTTCACCTTCTATATTTAGATATCCAATTTTCCCAGCACCACTTGTTGAAGAGGCTATCTTTTGTCCAATGAATAATTTTGGTATTTTTGTCAAATATCAGAAGGCTTTACCTGCCTGGATTAAGATCTGGGTCTTCTGTTCCATTGATCTATATGTCTATCTCTGTGCCAGTACCATGCTGTTTTTGTTACGATAACTTTGTAATATAGCTTAATCTTGGATAAGGTGACACCACCAGCTTTATTTTATGTTGCTCAAAATTTTTTTTGGCTATTTGAGATTTTTTGTGCTTCCAAATGAATCTTAGGATTCTTTTTTTGTATTTCTGTGAAGAATGCCATAGGAATTTTAATGGGGATTCCATTAAATGCATAGATTGCTTTTGGAAAGACTGACATTTTCACAATATTGATTCTTACAATCCAAGAAAATTGGATGTCTTTCCATTTCTTTGTGTCTTCTGCAATTCCTCGCTTAAGAATTGTAAAGTTCCCATTGTAGAGATCTTTCACTTTCTTAGTTAAGTTTATTCCAAGGAACTTTTAAAATATTTTTCATTTCATTTTTATTAATTTATTTGAGAGTGACATAGAGAGAGAGAAAGAGGGAGAGAGAGTGAGAGAAAGAGAGAGAGAATGAGTGCCAGGGCCTCCAGCCACTGCAAATGAACTCCAGACGCGTGCACCCCCTTGTGCATCTGGCTAACGTGGGTCTTGGGGAATAGATCCTCAAACCAGGGTCCTTAGGATTTACAGGCAAGTGCTTAACCACTAAGCAATCTCTCCAGCCCCTAAGGTACTTTTTTGAGGCAATTGTGAATGGGAGAGATTCCCTAATTTCATCCTCTGCATGTTTGTTGTTTGTGTATAGGAAAGCTACTGATTTTGTGTGTTTATTTTGCATGACCCTACATTGCTAAAAGTGTTTATGAGTTCTAACAGTTTGTTGGTAGAGTTTTTAGGTTCGTTTAGGTATAGAGTCATATCATTTGCAAATAATGATTATTTGATCCTTTATTTGTATCCTTTTAATGAGTGTCTTTTGCTTTATTGCTATAGCTAAGACTTCTAGTACTATATTAAATAAAAGCGGGGACAGGGACATCTTGTCTTTTTCCTGAATTTAGTGGAAAAGCTTCAAGTTTTCCCCCATTTAGTACTATGTTGGCTGTAGGTTTGTCATAAATAGCCTATATTATGTTGAGATATGTTTCTTCTATTCTCAATTTCTGTAGGAATTTAACCATGAGGGATGTTGGGTTTTTTGAATGCCTTTTCTGTGTCTATTGAGATGATAATGTGTTTTTTTTTTTCCTTCAGTCCATTTATGTACTGTATTACATTTATTGATTTGCATATGTGGAACCATCCCTGCATCTGTGAGATAAAGCCTACTTGGTTGGGGTGAATAATCTTTCTGATATATTCTTGTATTCTGTATGCCAATATTTTATTGAGAATTTTTGCATCTATGCTCATGAGGGAGATTCATCTTTAATTTTCTTTTTTTGTTCTGCCTTTGTCTGGTTTTGGTGGCAGGGTGATGGAGTTTGGTAGAATTCATTCTTTTTCTCTTTTATGGAAAAGTTTGTGAAGCATTGGTGTTAGTTAATCCATGAAGGTCTGTTAAATTCATCAGTGAATTCATCTTGTCCTGGACTATTTTTAGCTGGAAGATTTTTTATAACTACTTGTATCTTCATACATGTTATAGGTCAATTTAAGTGGTTTATCTCATCTTGATTTAATTTTTGTAGGTCATATGATTCAAGGAAATCATCTATTTATTTTTCTTAGAGGCATATATATTCCTTATTATTTTCTGAATTTGTTTGTTATTTATTGTAATAATGCCTTCCTCTCTCTAATCTTATTGATTTTTGTCTCTTCTCTCTTTCCTCTGGTCAGATTTGCTAAGGGTTCATCAATATTGTTTATACTTTCAAAAAACCAACTCTTTGTTTCATTGATTCTTTGGATTCTTTTTTCTGTTCCTCTTTTTGTTTCTATTTCATTAATTTCTGCACTGATCTTTATTATTTCTTCCTATCTGCTAATTTTTGGTTTGTTCTTATTTTTCCAAGGCCTTAATTTGAAGCATTAAATTGTTTACTTGTGAACTCTCTAATTTCTGAATATAGGCGATTAGAACTATAAATTTCCCTCTTAGGAGTGCCTTCATTGTGTTCCAAAGGTTTCCATATATTGTATTCTCATCATCATTTGATTGTATGAATTTATTGATTTCCTTTCTCATTTCTTCAGTGACCCATTCATTAATCAATAGCGTACTGTTAATTCTCCATGGATTTGTGTATGCTCTGTAGTTTTTCTTGTTGCTGATTTGAAATTTAATCCCATTGTAGTCAGATAGAGTACAAGGAATTATTTCAATTTTCCTATATTTGTTAAGATTTGCTTTTGTGTCTTAATATGTGGTCTATTTTACAGAATGTTCCATGTGATGCTGAGGAAAAAAAAAATATATTGTTCAGCATTTGGATGGAATATTTTGTAGATATCTGATAGTTCCATTTGTTCCATGCCACCATTTAATCCACATGTCTCTCTATTTTTGGCCAGGATGACCTGTCCATTGATGAGAGTGGGATATTAAAGTCACCCTCTACAATTGTGTTTGGTGTTATGTGCCACCTTAAGTCTAATAGCATTTGTTTGATGAAATTGGGAGCCTCCCTGTTAGGGGCATATATGTTTAGGATTATAATATCCTCCTGCTGGAGTGTTCCTTTCATCAGTATAAAGTGACCTTCTTTATTTTTCCTCACAAATGTTGGTTTGAAGTCTATACTGTCAGATAATAGAATAGCAACCCCTGTTTGTTTCCTAGATCCATTTGCTTGGATTACCATTTTCCATCCTTTCATCATAAGACAGTGTCTATCTTTTATTGAGAGATTTGTTTCTTAGAGGCCACAAATGGCAGGATCCTGTCTGTTATTCCAGTCTACAAGCCTGTGTTTTTTGAATGGAGCATTGAGGCCATTGATATTAAGAGTTATTAGAGAAATATATGCATTTATTCTCTCCATTCTTTTTGGTTTGTAGTACTTCCTGTTTTCCCTTTACTTACTTGTTTTAATTGTTATTTGAGTATGGTTTATTTTCTCATATTTTCCATTTTTTTTTTTTTTGCTTTCTCTTCAGCATGAAGGATTCTTTCAAATATTTTCTGTACAGCTGGATTAGTTATAAATTCCTTTAGCTTTTTTATGTTGTGGAATGTCCTTATTTCTCCATCAATTTGGATAGATAGCTCTGCAGGTTAAAGTAATCTTGGTTGACAGTTATTATCTTTGCAGGATAATCTTTGTTGATAGTTGTTATCTTTGTGTAATTTGCTGTAATTGTGATGGGCTTGCCTTTGTAAATGACTTAAGTGACTTGCTTTATCTCTAAATGTTTTCAATATATTTTCTTTGGTTTTGTGTGGTTAGTAGATTAATTATAACAAAGCAAGAAGAGGTCCATTGCAGGTTTTAGCTCTTTGGTGGTCTAAAATCTTTCTGTATCTGCATTGACATTTCTTTCCCAATTTGGCGCAATTTTCTTCAATTATTTTGTTGAAAATACCTATTAAGCCTCTGGATTGAAATTTTTCTCCTTTTATTAGACCCTGAATTCTTATGTTTGATGTTTTCATAGTGTCTTGAACAGCTTGAAATTCCCATTCATACCTTCCTATTAGCTTGTCTGTCTCTTTGTTTTACTGTGTTAGATTGGCCACCTGGTCTTTTAGCTTAGATATTCTGTTTTCTCCTTCATTCTTTCTACTGGTGAGACTTGCCACAGAGTTGGTTTTTTTTTTTTTTTTTTTTTTGATTGACTGTATTTTTCAGAGCTAGAATTTCTGTCTTGTTTTTTTTTTTTTTCAGTAATTCTATTTCCTTACTTACTCATGTCTTGTAATGACCTTCTTATATCAGAAGCTGGTTTCCTGTGTTCTTTTGGAATTCCTTCAGGAGTTTTGTTTCTTCTTTAATTCCTTTGTTTCCTTCTTTGATTTCTTTGAATATAGATAAAATCATTTTTTAAAAAAGTATGTATTTTTCAGGAATTTCATCTACAATAGTCTCATTGGGAGCCATTTCTGATGGATTTATAATTTTTGGTGGGATTGTATTTGTCTTGATTCTTTTTGTTTCTTGTTTTATCATTTTGCATTTTTTGCATCCTAAGTTGATTTGAGGCTTGGGTTTTTTAATAACCTGTGGTGCTTTTAGATTGGGAAACCCAACTTTATGAACCTTCAGAGTAGGAGTGTAAGGTGCCAAGTGTAGCTCTTGTACTCCAGTCCAGCCAGAGATATAATCTAGGAGTTGAGTTTCCCAGCTACTCTAGTATTTTAGTGTGCTGGGTAGAGCAATTTACTGTCAAATTCTAAATTTCATCTGAGAGATTTACACATTCAATGAAAACCAGCACAGAGTATGCAAGTGTGGGATTACAATGGCAGATAGCCTTATAAAGCCAAAATTTCTAAGGATGTGTGGTGCTCTCTACCCTTAATCCTGTTAGAAGGGAGGTTGAGATTTCTGTTCTGAAATTGGTTCCAGATCAGCCTGAGTGTGAACCAGACCTTGTCCCCAATAATGATGGAAGGAAAAAAAAACAAGGGCTACACCTACACAACAACTCCATCATCAAACTCTGTCAGCTCTACCTTCAAAATGTATTCTGGATATGATATATCTGTGTTCAAATCTATGTGCTTCATACAAACCACCTTCTTCACCATGGACTGAAGGAACAGACAAATGAATAGTTTATTTATACAGAGATATTTTTCTCATTGCCTCATTAGTCTATTAAAATATACCATTAGGGCTGAGGATGCAACTAACTGGTGAATGAGTGAGGCCTTCTGTTTTATATCCCCACATGTAATATTCTATAGTACCTCATCTCTTACCCAGAACCCTCCATGTCTTTGCACCTCACTTAGAATAAAATAAAGTCATCAAAGTCATGTAATATTTTCCATACATATAATTTCAACTTCATCTCTTATAACCTTCCCTAGCTTGCATCATCCCAGCTTCTGGTCTTCTCTCACTATGTGGCATTTGATTGTAACTCAGTGTGTCTACTTGTCTAGGACATGTTATCCAGTTGTTCAATTAAAAACTGATCTAGGTGGGGTTCTAAAGGCATGTATATATATATATATATATATATATATATATATATATATATATATATATATATATATTCTCAAGCATGATAACCATCTAGAATCAGCTGGCTATAAATAAGGAGTATTACTCTGGATAACCTCATCAAGCCTGATACAATGAGAGAAAAGTCCTGAAGTACAGCTTTTAGGGTTTCCAATGAATCTAAAACCATATTTCCCACTCCTATCCTGATGGCCTGGGTTATGGATTCCAGTTATGCCCAGCCAGGTCCTGGAAACAACAATCTAATTCTATGTCGTGTCTTACAGTCAGGTTCACACTGCTTGCAAAAAGCAAATAACCAAGAGCAGCTTGGATGTAAAAGGGGGTTATTCTGGCTTGTAGACTTGAGGGGAATCTCCTTAGTGCAGGGGAAAATGATGGCATGAGCAGAGGGTGGACATCAGCTTCTGGCCAACATCAGAAGGACAATACCAACTGAAGAATATGCCAAACACTGGCAAAAGGAAGCTGGCTATAACATCCATAAACCCACCCTCAACAATACATTGCCTCCAGGAGGCTTTAATTCCCAAATTGCCATCATCTGGGGATATGACATTTAGCATACCTAAGTTTATGGGGGCACCTGAATCGAATGATCACATACTTCCTCTGGCCCGCATAAAATGATAATCATACATGATATAAAAGCCAGTGCATTAAAAGTACCCATAAGGCTGGGCATGGTGGCACATGCCTTTAATCCCAACACTTGAGAGAGGGGCAGATGTAGGAGGATCACCATGAGTTGGAGGCCACTCTGAGACCACATAGTGAATTCCAGATCAACCTGAGCTAGAATGAAACATTACCTCAAAAGACCAAAAAAAAAAAAAAAAAAAAAGTCCCCAGGTTTTCTGTTTTTTTTTATTTTTAATTTTTATCAATACCAATGATGTTCAAATATCCTCATTGTCCAAGATCTTTTTAACTGAGCATAATGTAAAAAAGTAATAAAACATAATACACAGAATAAACATTCACATTGAAAAAGATGGCATTGGGCATAGAAAAGAAATAGTCAATCAATAAACAATTTAAACAGGGAAAACAACAAGCGCTGTACCTCCAAGTCCAACAACTCTAGTCACTGACAAGTCTCCAAGGCTGATAATTCTAACCAGTGACAAGTCTCTAGTCTTCCAGTTCCACTCCTCCAGCTAGGCTACTCATAGTCCCATAAAACATCATCTGGTGTTGGAAGTTCTCCTTGGCAGACACCCCATAGTCCTGGCATCTCCATTGGGTCTCCAACTGCAATCCATGGTTTATTTCCATGGCTCCATTCAATCTTCATGCAGGTAATAAGCTTGCTTCACATTGACCATGGTCATTTCCAAGTAACGAAACAGTGTTGCAAATCAATGACCTTCTCTTTCCTGCATTTCTGTATTCCATAATGCCAGGTGGCTATCAGTTTGTTAATCTAAGGCAGGGGGTAAGTATAATAAAGCAGACTTTGAAGAATAGGACACTGCTTCAGCATCCATGCCCCTTCAAAATAGTCTACATTCTTCCTATTGCTCCAGTGCAGGTCAGTTGGCCCAATCTCAAAGGTTGTAATCAAGACCATGAATTGTTGTCTATATGTATAGAGGTTTTCAATAAAAAATATATATATTTTAAAAATATTTTTTGCTGGGCGTGGTGGTGCACGCCTTTAATCCCAACTCGGGAGGCAGAGATAGGAGGATTGCCATGAGTTTGAGGCCAACCTGAGAAATATATAAATATTTCAAGGCTAGTCAGGTATTTGGTAGATTGTCACATGTTCAGAATGGCTTTTCTTAATAACAGAAGAGGCTCTTGTCATTTTACAATAATAACTTGCTTTGTTACAGTCATATCTTCAAAACATTTGCCATGGCTTAAAACTACATTTATTTATTTACTTTTTCAATGTTCTACTTCCTCACTCAGTTTAGGCTCCATGACTAAAGCCATTTGGACTTTGTACAGTTTGTGGACTTTTGAAGTTTATGACAATAGTGGACTGATGAATTTTGCATTATGAGGTAGCCATATCTCATGAGGGCCAGAGGCATAATTTTGTGTTTTGAATGTAAAGTGTTCCTCAGATAGTGATGTTATTTAGGAAGAGTGTATAAACATTAAAAATGAAGCTTTGCTTGAAAAATTGGATAATTTTAGGGTGGGTCTTTAGATTTTATAAAGTAACTCCAATATCTGTTTGCTCTCTGTTTCCTGACTCTGACAACATTGTGAAGAGCTTTCCTGCCATCCTTTCCTACCATAATGAATGAGCTCATCTTGAAAGATAAACCAAGATAAACATTTTCATTTCTTCCTTAATCTGTTTCTAGTCAGGTATTTGATCACGGCAATAATAAGTTAAACACTCCAGAAGCTATTGCTATGTGATGAGTACAGGGTATTTGACAGTCTCATACATGACATATAAGGCACCCTGAATAAAGAAGCTACCTGACAAAAGAGGCTGTGACAAAGCAGGTCCCACAGCAAGGGTGGACCATCACAGAAGTCTCAAGAAAAACAGGTTGTGTTCAGGTTCTGAGGGAGAGAACAATTCACTTTCACTACCAGTATTTAATTATATTACATAAAGTAAATCCCTTCAGTTAAATTTAAAACACAGCAGTCTTAAGGAATTCATCTTGAACAAATGCATAATGCATTGATAGAGTTACTGATATGAGAAACACATCCACTAGATGGACAATAAAAAGAGGCAAAAAGAAAGACCTGCCAAAACATCAATTTGAGTCATACTCATTTTCTTATAACCAGACATGAATGTTGTTGTGATTTCTAGTAAGAACGGTCAGGAGAGTGAAGCCAAACCAAACCAAGCAAAATAAGAGAAAAACCTAAAGCCAAGTTTATCTTCGATTATGTTTTTCCTTCCTCACAAGCACTGTTAAATGTGAGATTATTCACTGTGCAAGAAGCTCACGCACTTTACTGTGTTATTCAGTGAAGATCCCCATGTAGACAGAGGTGCTAGAGTAGCACTAGAATAAGGAACACGTTGCTTGCATGGAGTTGATGGTGATATAGGTACATGCATATGTAAAAATGAATCAGACCACATATTTAGAATTTTACATTTAATAGACTGTGAAAATATATTTAAAGCAAGGTTCATAAATCCATTAATAAAATAATCAGCGGTGAAAACAGTAGACACTGGAAACCTCAAGTTTGGCCAGACAGGCCAAATGACTGAACAGTGCAATAGCAGCATGTCTGCTCTGGAGGAAACTCACTGCTCTCTAATTGGACTGAAGGACCACTATATGGGAGGGAATATATAACTGGTACTGAAAACCTAACCAAAAGCCTATGGCAGGGGAGGTCATGAGCCTTAGGGGTATAAAGCCTTCTCTTGTCTGAATAAATGCATATATTACTTTCACCAAATTGCCCTGAAAGCACTACAATTAATGTTCATACTCATATATTAATGACACTCTCACTTCTGGCTAGAGAAGCTTCACTTTTCAGATGGTGATGACCACTGGGATGAACGAAAAGACAAGAGTGTTAAGAAGAAGGGATGGAGGAGTGTCCAGCACCGAAACATCTCACACCCTCCAAGGCTCAGGGTCCATTGCAGAAGAAGTGGCGAAAAGAATGTAAAAGCCAAAGGGAGGGTACCATTCCTTACATACAACTTTCTGGACAAAATTTTGAATCGATATCCAAGACCTCGCAATGCCTAGCAATACCCACACAAGACCCTCAAAATAGGAGAAAAAGATGATGCCATCAAACTAAAAGAGAGACTAATGGAGAGGGGGAAGGGATATAATGGAGAACCGAGTTATGAAGGGGAAAGTAGGGGAGGGGTGGGGATGGAAATACCATGGTTTCTTGTTTGTAAGCATAGAAGTTATCAATAAATGTGTGTGTGTGTATATATATATATATATATATATATATATATATATATATATATATGAAGTAAATATGCAGTTAGTTTCTTTCTTGTGTATGGTGCTTGAAATTGCATCTGAGGCTATGTGCAGGTTAAACAGGTGAAGTACCACTGAGCTACATCCCAACTAACACATTTATCTTTAAGAATATACATATTAGAATCAAGATTGTGGTGCCAGTTGAGCTAACTCCCACACCCAAAAGGAGCCTTCTTTTCTAATACTTACTGTATTGTGTCATGTTTCTTGCTGAAAAAGCCCATTTGTGTCTGTGTATTAACACACAGCCATGAGAAACTCCTTTTTGTCTACTTCACCCTTGTTGTCAGCAGTTTTGAGAAATTAGAAGGTATCTTTCTGAACATCTCATAAGCACATCACCATTTTCCCAATGCCAGCTTGCCATGCTTCTGCTGATCTTGGCCTGTGAGAGGATACTCATTTCTTCTTCTGCTATGTGGCTGCTGTGCATAAGCCTTCAAATGCTAGGAAAAAGAGACATCCTCTAGGGCCCTGTGTCCTTCACCCTTCACAGCAGGCCTGCAGCTTCCTTGGACATTATTTTCTCTTTCCCTTCAGCTGTGTTGAGACAAGCTCAAGGCCAGAGAGTTGTGTGGTGTGTGCTAATGACAGATGGGATGGAATGAGAAGACAAGAAGGAACAGCAAAGAAGATGAACTAAGTTCCAAAACAGTACCTTAATTGCTTTTGCCTGTCAAAACAGAGTCATGTAGAAGGACAGCTAGGGTAAAAATGAACAGAACACTATGTATTACCAAGACTAGCCCAGCAGCTGCTAATAATGGAACCTTTCATTATTTGAGTTATTTCAGATACTTCCAGAGACCCTCCAAGTCATAACTTTACATTGTTTGAGTGTTTATGGAGGTTTTATCATGATTAATGACTACCATTTGTATTGTATCTGTAATATCAATGGGTCCTTTGGTAGTTCCAGAATGACAATATATGTCCTAACCTATAAACTAATTAAAGCAAGCCTCTTTGTGGTATCCAGATACATAAAAGAAATGAAAATGCACAGTAAATGTATCAAATTTGATGTTGCTTGTAAGAGAGAACATCAATGCAATGTTATACCCATGCTGACAAGGGAGGACATGACAGCACCACAGCACTCCCTTACTGAAGGCAGACAGAAGACTTTAGGATCTAGTGGCACATGTAGAAATCATTGCAGAGGGCTGGAGAGGTGGCTTAGCGGTTAAGCGCTTGCCTGTGAAGCCTAAGGACCCCGGTTCGAGGCTTGGTTCCCCAGGTCCCACGTTAGCCAGATGCACAAGGGGGCGCACGCTTCTGGAGTTCGTTTGCAGAGCCCTGGCGCGCCCATTCTCTCTCTCTCCCTCTATCTGTATTTCTCTCTGTCTGTCATTCTCAAATAAATAAAAAATGAACAAAAAATATTAAAAACAAAAAAAAAGAAATCATTGCAGAGCAAAAGCATGCAGTGCAGTGGAGCCAGATTCTATGGCACTTGTTCTTTCCACTAAGCCATCTCTAAATGGTCTTAGAACTGAATTTGGAATCACCTGGAAGGTTTAAAAGCCTTGTTATTGACTCAACCACTAAACGTGGAATATCACCTAATTCACACTGCTTCCTCAACTGTGACATGGATTTAATAACTCTTATATTGAGAGTGGGTGTGCATCCTGAAGGTGGTCTGTAACTAGTGGTTTCATTCCAATCTTTCCTCTCTTTCCTAATTCACACGTCTTGTGATCAAAAATTCATTTGATTGTTACTGTCTGTCTTTCATATTCTATGGGCTGGGTGAGGAAGAAGTTTAGATTTAGGTTTAGAATATCCAGTCCATAATTGTTATCGGTTAGTGTTGTTGCATTGGGATTATATTTAGGGCAGCTCATAACCGGAGATGTAGAAAATGAAGCAAACCATTCACCTCATGGTAGAAAAATGAATGAGTAAAATAGGAAGGAATGGAGCTCCACTGTTTTCTTCAAGACCATAGTCCCAGTTAATTAAATACAAGGTCCCACCTTTAAAGATTCCACCACTTACCATCTGTACCATATTGGGGAATAAGCCACACATGGACTTTTTGAGGAAAGAGCATGTGTTTCACTACAGCAATGCCTAAATGATATTAACAAATATTTATTCAGTCATCCATTGTTCAGAAACAAAGTAATTGAGAAAACAATTTTTAATCAATTGGAATGTACTATTGGAATAGGTGGGAATGGAAGATTAATTAGAAAAAATTTCCTTGGATGCCCAATAGCTGGAAGGAAAGAGAACTAGACACTCTCTGCATGCATGCATATATATATATGTGTGTGTGTGTGTGTGTGTGTGTGTATAAAATGTATGTTGTAGCAATTCTATAAGTAAATTTTATACATAATAAATAATATACTAAATAATGTCATATCATATATAGTTATGTACAGTAAAATATATAAATATGAACAGAATAATTCATTACATTAATAGAGTAAGTCATACACTTAAGATGCCCTACTGGAATGTGGAAGCCTCAGTGGTTTCTGACTCTTCTTGTATATTAATAGAGTGATTGGTACCTCTCAACTGCCCTAGTCTCAGTGGTTTTTGACTCACCCTGGATGTATTTCCCTTACTTTCTATTAGATGTTACTAGTTCATCTATGATTCATCTCCTGATATGTAATTTTTATTCTCCGAATCATACCTAAAAGTGGGAAATTTGGGGGCTGGAGAGATGGATTAGCAGTTAAGGTGCTTGCCTGAGAAGCCTACGAACTCATATTCAAATCTCCAAATCCCATGTAAGCCATACATACAGTGATACAAGCATGCAATTCCACACATGTGCACAAGGAGACACGTGTGTGGAGTTCATTTGCAGTGACTGAAGGCTCTAGCACACCCATTCTCTCTCTCTCTTTCTGCCTCTCTCTCAAATAAAAGGGCAATTTTTCTGATAGTATAGTTATTTTACTGATAATAGTACAAAGTCTCTTAGTAAAGAAATTAAGAGAAATGTAAATAAACTACAATATATTTGACAATTATAGCAGTGAAAATGATTTTAAAAATTGCACTTAAACTCATTTATTACCATTAAAGTCAAGGTCCATTGGTAGAGGATATATCTATCTATCTACTATGTATATATCTGTCTATCATCTATATATCTATCATTTCCATGCTGTATATGTCCCATAAAGCATAATGTATATTTTATAGTTTATTATTCTGAAGTGCAGAACAGTTCTGTGGTTTTTGCACTTACATATGTCAAGTGAACATGTGTTAATTTTTTTCTTTTCCTGATTGATAGAAAATAAGTAATACCTTTTCAGAGTCAATTCTACAATTCTCTGATACCAACCAGGTTTCTAACACTTCTATTCATTCTAGCAATAACTATGTAATTAGGATAGCCCTTGGATTAAGGGTATGCTTCATATCAGACTGCTGCCTGGAAGCCACTCTTCATTCTTTGCTGTGTGATTTTTCCAAAAAACAAGTCTCAATATGGCTGCTTTCATCAGAACACAAACAGTGAGAAGTGCTGACAGCATGTAAGTACATGAAAGTCATAATATTTATAACCAAATCTCTGAAGAGATATCTTGTCACTTCTCCCATATTGTTAGAAGAAAGCCACAGGGTACATCCTAACCTCGCTGACAGGATGCACAGTTCACTATGGTGTCCTTTTGACATTTGCTTACCATATCAGGCAACTTATTTGTCATAATTTTGTGAAGATTTACATGTTATTCCCATTTCCAAGTATATAGTCAGCAGGAGTTAGAGACAGTGTTTCACTGGTAAATGCCAGCAAGTTAGTGTTCAGAATCAACCTACATCATTTGCTTCCATATATGTTGTCTAACTAGAGCTGATAAATAGACAATAAAAGATGCTAAGCCAAACAGCTCCAGCCACTTGTTTAAGCTTGACTCTGCAGCATAGGTATGGGAAACAAAAGACCTCAAAAGATCATGCTTTCACAAGCCAACAGGATTCAATAGCAGCTGTGGTTTCTTTTGGTGAGACAAACTCTCTTTTGGCAGATGGGTCAGCTGTGGATCAGAATCTCAAGTTGTCACTCTACCAGTCAGAGGGCAGGATCTGAGTGCCAAATTGAGAGAGAACCTACTGTTTGAAATGGAGCTATCTCAGGTCCCTGAGTATAATGAGAAATCTTAAGACAGGAAGCATGAATTCTGAATTCAGTTCAGAATTCTGAACTTCATGTGCAATAAACCCAGAGTGAATTACAACACTGGGAAGAGATGTAGAAAGTATGAGGACCAGACACTGATAAGCCAAAAAGTTCAGGTGGCAGAAAGCCCAGCTCCAGCAGTGAAATCCATAGGTGAAAGTAATCTTGACATTGGTTACTGGATCCAGTCTTATCAACAGAGAATAAACTGGAGTTTGTTAGCCTTGAGCCTGATCTAGAATATCAGCCCTCCCAGTCACCTCTGAATATATAAGTGGAAGCCTCTAAATTTCAAAACATAGGAAGAAGAAAGGAAGAAAGAAAAATGCAATTCTAACACTTTACTTTTTATTTTCACCCCCTTAGAGTTCCTTTTTTTGTATTTTAATTATACTTTTAGCAGTATTCTTATTCCATCATAATTTTAAAAACTGTTTAAATTTTTATTCCTATTCATACATTTATGTAATTTTATTTATGCATATTGTTATTATTGGTGAATAGTTCTTTTTAAAATCTTTTTCTTTACATCTTATGTTACCAATTGTTTCTTTCTACTATATGACTATTATTTTTAAACTCTATTGTTTACCTTAAAACCAAGACTTTCATGCTTTTGGTTTTTATTTCCTTTCTTAAATTTCTCTAATTTTGTTTTTAAATGCTTTTTTATATTGGAAAACATTTTTGTTTCTTCTCTCTTTTCTTTTTAATTTTTTTCTATTTCTTACTCTTTCCCCTCAATTATATACCATTATTTGTTACTGCTATTCTGTTTCCTTTTATTTATTTCAATTTTCTCACCTTCTATTTCATCATTCTCCTGCCTCCTGGATTTATTTCATTTATTTCTTCTTTCCACATTTACCTTAAAGAATTTATTTTTTTTTCTTTATTTATTTGAGAAACAGAGAGAGAGAGAGAGAGAGAAAGAGAGAGAGGAAAAGGCACATAAAGAGAGAGAATGGAAGCACCAAACCTCTAGCCACTGTAGAGGAACTGCAGGTAACTGTGCCACTTTGTGCATCTGGCTTACATGGGTACTGTGGAATAAAACCTAGGTTCTTAGACTTGGCAGGCAAGTGCCTTAATTGCTAAGCCATCACTCCAGGCCTCTAAATGATTTTGAACTCATACTAATTTTTGCGCTTTTTTTTTCTACTTTACTAAATTCTGCTTTACTGTTTTCTGTTCTTTGGTCATTTGTGATGCACTCATGAGTTTTAATTGGTTTTATTTATATCTATTTATAATGTGATTTTGTGTTGTTTTCCTTATATAAGTTTGTTTTCTTCTCTTTCATTGGTGCTGAGGATTGAGCCCCCATGTATAGGATCCTGGAGATAAAGATCCTCCTGATAAAACCACAACAGGAAACAAAATTAGAAAAGATATCTAAGCAATGGAAGTAAGACAAAAACAAAAGAAACATAAAAAAGCAAAAACATTCTTTATATTTTGGCACCCAAGCCACTATCTTGAGTCCTATTAGTATTTAATCATCAAATCCACAGTTATTGAGATAATAAAATACCAAATGAAGATTTACAAGTTTGCTAGCAAAATTGACCAGTGTCCAATAAGAAAATAGCAACAAGCAGACATGAGGAGTAAGTCAACAAAACAGAGAAAAATAAGCTGAATAGGTGAAAAATTACTGGTATAGATGGAACCCAGTAAAGATAAGAAAAAATCCAGTGTGGAAATTGACAATTAAAAAGCATACAAAGTTGGAGAGAATTTATTACAGAAAAAATTTTCAAAGCTAGAGAAATAGATATTCAAACACAATAGGCACTTAAAACTCCAAATAGACATGACAAGGAACTATTTCATGATGAATATCATAGTCAAGACTGCAAAGTTATGAAGTACAGAAATAAAGTTTAAAAAAAAAACTATAATAAAAATACTAACTCACCTAAAAGCAAACATATCAGAATAACATCTTATGTCTCATCAGCAGCTGTAAAAGTCATGAAGCCATAGAAAGACATATTCCTAGCCCTGAAAGTAACTAACTGCCAAACTAGATCATTATAATCAGAAAAATTTATTTTGAAGTTTGGGGCAAAATAAGCACATTTCAAGCAAGCATGCACTATGTCAGTTCATGTCCATTAAATCAGCACTGGTGAAGAACTTTAAAGGAGGGAGAAAGACAGTCCCAACCATGAGAAGATGGGAAAGACTCATGCTCCTGACAGGAGTAGATGGACAAAGGAGAACTAGGAAACAATCCATCACATCAAAAAAGGAAGTGTTGGAACAAACAACAATCCAACAAACAGGAGAAACTATAAAAATAAAATTATGGGAATTAGTTACACCTATAAAAGGCTTTTACTTATCAATAAAGAGATGTAGACTGACTGGGTGTCTTAAAAATTAAATCCTACTGTTTACCATATCCAATACCTCACTGTCAAAGATACCCACAAATAAGAAAATGAAAGGACTCAATACACAAACAAATATAGACTGAAAGAGCTAGTCTCATATTTGGTAAAATAAACTTCAAACAAAATTAATCAGAAGAGAAAAAAGCCTGCTACATATTAATAAAGGAAGAAGTTCATTAAGAAGATGTCACAAAACTTCCAGGTAAGATGGTGACATAGGAGCCATGCCAAACCAGCCTAGGGAGGGATTTAAGCCAAACCACAGCAAAATACACTCTTATTTTGAAAAGTGTAGGAGTATAGGTTTTTCTTAGATACAGCTGAGAAGCAAGAGAGACCAAGATCCACCAGAAAGGAGGAAAACAATCAGAATCCCACTGAGGCACTTACAGACTGCCAATCTGGGCACCTGCCAGGCACTGCCCACCAGATGCACCAAGTGGCAGCAGCAGAAACCAAACAAGGGGATTTCCACCCTCATCAGCCTCCTTGCAAAGTCAGGAAATCTAAAGGAAAGACAGCTGAGATCAACTACAGTGCTACTGAAAGGGATACTGACAGGACTGTGTGAGCAACTCTAGGCTTTAAGCACTCTCCCATTCTCCAATCATCAGAACCACAAACCTCCAACATTCAGTCCCTGGTGGCAGTGAATCTAGTACAGTTGAACAGAATACCAGCACCACAGCATAACAGGGAGGGCACTCAGCATTGGTGAGATTAGAAGCCACCCCAAAAGGCAATGAAGCTGATTTACCAAAAAGAAACAAAAGCAGAAACAAACAAACAAACAAAAGGTACAAAGGCCTGCATTGGAAGTGCTAAGTTCTCTTTCCATGACAGAGCAGGTTATGGGTTGCATATTCTTGGTTGGCTTTACCATTTTCAAATATGCTATATTTGGATGTTGGATATTTTTGCCTTTCAGATTTATAGTGAATTTGTTTATTGTTTCTATCATTATTGGGGGCAAGGTCTGATTTCAATTCAGATCCAGCCTTACCTGGAACCCAACTCAGAACAGAATTCTCTATCTCCCACCTAATAGGATCAAGAGTATAGAGCAACACACATCCTTAGGGATTGTGGCTTTATAAAACTTTATGTTTGTTTTAATCCCTGCATTTGCATAATCTGTGCTGGTTTTTATTGAATATGTCTATTGCTCAATTGAAGTTGAGAATTTGCCATTGAATTGTTCCTCACAGTCCACAGCTCAACACCTAGGATTACTCCTGCATTTGGATTGGGTACACGAGCTACACTTGGCACCTTAAATTCATATTCTGTAAGTATATAAAGGTAGATCCCTCGTTTAAGAGCACTGAAGATAAGTAGAAAACCTGAGCATCAAATCAATTCAGGATGCAGAAGTCAATAAATTATAATACAAGAAATGCAAAGAATCATGACAATATAACCCCACTCCAAATTATAAAGTCATCAGAAATAATCAACAATGAGACTGATTTAGATGAAATGCCTTACAAAGATTTCAAAAAAAAAATGATTGTATCTATGTTCAAAGAAATCAAAGAAGAAATGAAAGGAATTAAAGAAGAACACAAAAGATTTAAGAAGAAAACAAACACTTGAAATAAAACACAGGAGACCAGCTTAATGAAATAAGGAAGTCATTATAATACATGAGTAAGGAAACATAAATACTGGGGAAAAAAAATAGGCTTAAATTCTAGCACTGAAGAGCACAGTCAGAAAAAAAAAAAAAAAAACTCTCTGTGGAAAGTCTCACCAGTAGAATGGATGAAGGAGAGAACAGAATATCTAAACTAGATCAGGAGGCAGACCTAACACAGTCTAACAAAGAGAAAGACAAGCTAATTGGAAGGTATGAATAGAAATTTCAAGATATCTGGAATACTCTGAAAAGACCATACATAAGAATTCAGGGTATAGTAGAAGGAGAAGAATTTCAATCCAGAGACTTAGTAGAAATTTCCAACAAAATCATAGAAAAAAATTTCCCCAAATTGGGAAAGATGCCAATGTAGATGCAAGAAGCTTTTAGAACACCAAAAGACAAAACCTGGAATGAACCTCTCCTTGCCATGTTATAATTAAACTACTAAACATGCAAACCAAAGCAAATATATTGAAAGCAGTTAGAAAAAGCAAGTCATCTACAAAAGCAAGCCCATGAGAATAACAGAAGATTATTCAAAACAAATTTGAAAAGCCAGGCCTTGGAATTATGCATCCCAAGTTCTGAAAGATAAAAACTAGAAACCAAGATTACTTTATCCTGCAATGATATCTATCTCATTGATGGAGAAATAAGGACATGCCACAACCAAAACAGACTAAAGGAATTTATGACAACTAAACCAGCTCTACAGAAAATACTTGAAGAAATACTTCATGCTGAAGAGAAAGCAAAACACACACATGAGGAAATTAAAAAAAAAAAAAAAAAAACATGAGCCCACTCTCCACTATCAAGCTGCCATCAATTATGGGCTACAAGTGGGCCTACACCTATTAAATTCTCTATAAAAAAAATAAGGATTATCTCATTTGTCTGGTGCTAACTTACTCTCCATTGGAGAATCTGCTTCTCTTTTCCAGATAGATGTAGATACTAAGGAAAGAGGCCTTGGCTGAAACTAAGAATAATTGGTGAAACAAGCAAGGGTGCGATTTTCTTGGTGAACCAGGTGCCAGCACAAGGGTGAAGGAGATAAACACAGAGAAAAATCAATTCTTACTAAATCAAAGATCCAGAGACGCAGAGGCCCCCAACACCTCATCACTGAAGCACACCAAAAATAAACCCAATATGGCTCAGGGTAATTTTGCAGAAAAGTGGGGCAGAAAGAATGTCAGAGCCACATGTTGGGTCATGATATACAGAGACATTTATCCTACCCATAACTGTGGGCTAACTCCAGAATGCATGACCCATATACCTGAACATGGAGGGGCTAAGGGGAGGGGGTAGGTCACAGATGAGCCTAATAATGGTACCAAACTGACTGTATTTGCTAAGTACAAATCTAATTATTAAAAAAAAAATCCAACATACTTGAGCCAGGTGTGGTGGCACACACCTTTAATCCCAGCACTTGGGAGGTAGAAGTAGGAGGATTGCCATGAGTTCAAGGACACCCTGAGACTACATAGTGAATTCCAGGTCAGCCTGGGGGGGCTAAGGGGAGGGGGTAGGTCACAGATGAGCCTAATAATGGTACCAAACTGACTGTATTTGCTAAGTACAAATCTAATTATTAAAAAAAAAATCCAACATACTTGAGCCAGGTGTGGTGGCACACACCTTTAATCCCAGCACTTGGGAGGTAGAAGTAGGAGGATTGCCATGAGTTCAAGGACACCCTGAGACTACATAGTGAATTCCAGGTCAGCCTGGGCCAGAGTGAAACTATTCCTCAAAAAACTAAAAAAAAAAAAAAAAAACAACAACAACAACAAAAAAACCCCTCAAGTAACAATTAAAACAAATGAAGTGGTTGCTATCCTAATATTTTACAGGATATGCTTCAACATTAGTGATAAAATATAAATTAGTTCACTTTATACTGATTAAAGGAACATTCCAACAGGAGTACATTACAATCCTAAACATATAGGCACCCAAGATGGGGCTTCCAATTTCACTAAACACTATTAGACATAAGGTCAAGGATAACACCAAACTCAATTGTAGTGGTTGACTTCAATACCCAACTCTCATCAATTGATAGGTCATTCTGGCAAAAAATAAACTGAGAATCATCTGAATCAAATGAAGTCATGGAACAAATATATCTAACAGATATCTACAGAACATTCCATCCAAATGCTGTAGAATATACATTTTTCTCAGCAGCACATGGAACATTCTCTAAAATAGACCATATATTAGGAAACAAAGCAAATCTCCACAAATATAGGAAAATTGAAATAATCCCTTGTACTCAACTGACCACAATGGGATCAAACTGCAAATCAGCAAAAAGAAAGGCTACAGAGCATACAGAAATTCATGGAGACTAAACAGTACATGATTGAATGATCAATGGATCACTGAAGAAATCAAAAAGGAAATCAATAAATTCATAGAATCAAATGATAATGACAATACAACATACCAAAACCTTTGGAACACAATAAAAGCAGTCCTAAGAGGGAAATTTCTAGCTTTAAGTGCCCATATTAGGAAATTAGAGAGTTCACAAATAAACAATTTAATGCTTCCCCTTAAGGCCTTAGAAAATCAAGAACAAGGCAAACCAGAGATCAGTAAACAAGAAAAAAATCATAAAGATTTGGGAAGAACTTTATGAAATAGAATCCACCCCCCAAAAAAAAAAATCCAAAGAAACAATAAAACAAAGAGCTGGTTTTTTGAAAGGTTAGACAAGGTTGATAAACCCTTAGCAAATCTAACTAGAAGAGAGAAGAGACAAAAATTAATAAAATTGTAGATGACAAAAGCACCATTAGAACACATACCAAAGAAATTCAGGAAACCATAAGGACATACATTAAGAATATATGTGCTTCTAAGTTTGAAAATATGAAAGAAATGCATGATCTCCTTGATTTATATAACCTGCCAAAATTAAATCGGGATGAGATAAATTATTTAAATAGACCTATAACAAGTATGGAGATCCAAGCTGTTATAAAAAGTCTCCCAACTAAAACAAACTCCAGGCCAAGATGGATTCACTGGTAAATTTTAAGAGACCTTCCTGGAAGAACTAATCCCACTGCTTCTCAAACTTTTTCATAAAATAGAAAAGGATGGAATTCTACCTAATTACTTCTAAGAAACCAGCATCACCCTGATACCAAATCCAGACAAAGGCATAACAAAAAAAGAAAATTACAGTCCAATCTCCCTCATGAACATAGATGCAAAACTTCTGAACAAAATATTCGCAAACAGAATACATGAATATATCAGAAAGATTATTCACCCCAACCAATTTGGGTTTATCCCAGGGATGCAGGGATCATTCAACATATGCAAATTGATAAATGTAATCATATAAATGGTTTGAAGAACACAAACACATGATCATCTCAATAGATACATAAAAGGCATTTGACAAAATCCAACATCCCTTCCTGGTAAAAGTATTACAGAAATTGGGAATAGAAGAAACATATCCAAGCATAATAAAAGCTATTTATGACAAACCTACAGCCAATATAATATTAAATGAGGAAAAAGTGGAAGCTTTTCCACTAAATTCAGGAACAAGAGAAGGGTGTCAACTGTCCCCACTTTTATTTAATAGAGTACTGGAAGTCTTAGCTATAGCAATAATGCAAGAGACACTTATAAAAGAGATACAAATTGGAAAGGAAGAGATCAAGTCATCAGTATTTGTAGATGACATGATTCTGTACATAAAGGATGCTAAAGACTCTACTAGCAAACTTTTAGGGCTGATAAGCACCTATAGCCATGTAGCAAGATACAAAATAAACACACAGAAATCAGTAGCTTTCTGATATACTAACAAAAAAACACACCAAAGATGAAATCAGGGAATCTATCCATTCGCAAGTTCCTCAAAAAAAAAAAAAAAAATTAAAGTGCCTTGGAAAAAACTTAACCAAGGAAGTGAAGAATCTGTACAATGAGAACTTTAAAACACTCAAATGAGAAATTGCAGAGCACACAAGGAAATAGAAAGACATCTCGTGTTCTTGGATTGGAAGAATCAATATTGTGAGATGTCAATCTTACCAAAAGCAGTTTACACATTTAATGCAATCCCTATTAAAATTTCAATGGCATTCTTCACAGGAATAGGAAAAAAAAATCCTAAAATTCATGTGGAAGCACAAAACAACCTCAAATAGCCAAAACAATTTAGAGCAACAAAAATAAGGTTGGTAGTATCACAGTACCCAAATTTAAGCTATATTACAAAGCCATAGTAACAAAACAGTATGGTACAGGCACAAAGTCAGACATCTATAGCAATGGAACCAAATAGGGGACCTGCATGTTAATTCAGGCAGCTACAGCCATCTGACTTTTCACAAAAATGCCAAAATTATTCATTGGAGAAAGGATAGCAGCTTCAACAAGTGGTGCTAGGAAAAGTAGATATCAATATGTATAAGGATGAAAATTGATCTTTGTCTTTCTCAGTGGAGAAGAATCAAGTCCAAGTGGATCAGTGTCCTTAATATAAAACCTGAAACTCTGAAATTGCTAGAGGAATAGGTAAGGTAAACCCTTCAACATATTGGCATAGGCAATGACTTTCTGAATATAACCCAAATTGCACAGGTAATAAAACCACAAATCAACTACTGGGATCTCATAAAATTACAAAGCTTTTGTACAGCAAAGGACATTGTGAATAGAGGGAATAGACAACCGACAGAATGGGAGAAAATCCTTGCCATGTACACATCTAACAGAGGACTGATATCCATAATATATAAAGAATTCAAAAACAGAACAATAAGAAATCCAGCAAGCCAATTAAGAAATGGGCTATGAAATTAAATAGAGGGTCCTGATAGGAACAAATACAGATGACATATAAACATCTATAAAAGTGTTCTATATCCTTAGCCATCAGAGAAATGTGAATTAAAACTACTTTGAGATTCCATCTCACTCCTGTCAGAATGCCTACCATCAAGAAAACAAATGACAATAAATGTTGGTGAGGATGCAGAAAAAGGGGAACCCTTCTACATTGTTGGTGGGAATGTAGTCTGGTACAGCCATTGTGGGAATCAGCTTGGAGGTTCTTCAGACAGTGAAATATAGATTGACCATATGATACAGCCATTACACTTCTAGGCATATATCATATTGACACTTCTCACTACCTTAAAGATACTTGCACAACTATGTTCATGGCTGCTGTATTCACAATAGCTAGGATATGGAACCAGTCTAGATGTCCCTCCAGAAATGAATGGATAATAAAGCTGTGGTACATTTACTCAATGGAGTTCTATTCTGTGGTGAAGAAAAATGAAATTATGAAATTTGCAGAGAAATGGATGGATCTGGAAAGGATTATACTAAGTGACATAACCCTGGCCCCAAAAGACAAATATTGCATGTTCTCTATAACATGTGGATCCTAGCTACAAATGTTTAGACTTGGATTTAAGCTAGAACCAAATATCAGCAGCAGAGGTCAGTAAACTAGAAAATGGCTATAAGGGAGGGAGGAGAGGGAAGAACTTTAAGGTGATGGTATTGTATGTATGTAAGTAAAAGAAAGATTATAGGGAGAGGATAGGCCTAAGTGAGGCCAGTGTAAGATCTTCTGTAAAAGAATGGAGGAGGAGGGTCAATCAAAATTCAAGATCCTCTGAATAAGTTATATAAAATCTATTTCTCAAGTAATGGCACATCCAAAAGCTATAGATTGTTACTAGAATATTTTCAGGACTTCCAGTTAAGAGTGCAGAATAGGTACCATGCCAAAGTAGCCTGGGTGGGGGGGAGGCAAAAAAAAACCAGCAAAATACACACCTTTACTAAAAAGTGAGGTGTATAAGAAATTGAAATGGCAGCAGAGAAGTAGGAGAGATCCAGAGCATCCAGGGTCCACACAGGGTGGCAAAAGCAGCTCTGGCTCCACAGACCACAGCTGCGGTGCATGAGCCAGCCACCAGGCTCGGCTTGAGCTGCAGGAAAAGCCAGGTGAGGAGATTTTCCACTCACACTGGAGCTCTCCACAAACTCAAGAAATAGGCAGGGAGAGCAGCTGTGAACAACGGAGGAGCAATCACAAGGTAGAAGAACACACGGAACAGTGAGAACTACAGCAGCATCGGCAGCCTCCCCTCCCCCACCGCCAGTGCCCAGCTGCAGCAAACACAGCAGTGGTCCAGGGACCATGTGACACCTACTTGAACCAACAGCATAACCCAAGTATAACTGAGACCAAAATCATCCCAAAAGGTAACTAGAATTACACCAGGTCAGTACCCACCTAATAAACCTGGTATATAGGCCTGAACCAGACGTGCTAATTGCACCTTCCAGATTAGGATAAATCATATGTTAAATCTGTGGATGGACAGATTTGCCATTCTTAAATAAGCTGTATTTTGGGATTGTTATTTGTTGCTGCTTGATTTATGGTGGTTATGTTTCCTCTTTTATTATACATTAGGGAAGGGTCTCACCTGGAAACAAGCTGACTTGGAACCCTCTACAGACCAGAATGTTAACCTCCTTGTTGTCAGGATTAAGGGAGTGGGTAAGGCACCACACAGCCTAAGGGACAGACAGAAGATCTGGTTGTCACAATACCGACTCTTGGATAAATACTCTTAATGAAATAAAGAAGTCAACACTAGACATAAAAAGGAAATACAAATAATAAAGAAAAAACAGTCAGAATTACTAGCAATAAAGAACACAACTAATGAAATAAAAACTCTGTACTGCAAAGGACACTGTGAATAAAGCAAAGAGGCAACCTGCAGAATGGGAAAAAATCTTTGCCAGCTATATGTCTGATAGAAGATTAATATCTAGGATATAAAAAGAACTCAAAACTTAAATTATAAGAAATCAAACAAGCCAATTAAAAATGGGCTATGGAGCTAAATAGAGAGTTCTCAAAAGAAGAAATACAGATGGTGTATAAGCATCTAAAAAAAGTGTTCTACATCCCTAGTTATCAGGGAAATGCTGATTAAAACTACATTGAGATTCCAACTCACTCCTGTCAGATTGGCTTCTATCAAGAAAACAAATGATCATAAATGCTGGTGGGGATGTGGAAAAAGAGGAACCCTTCTACACTGTTGGTGGGAATGCAATCTGGTCCAGCCATTGTGGAAATCAGTGTGGAGTTTCCTAAGACAGCTAAAGATTGATCTACCATATGACCCAGCTATAGTACTCCTAGGTACATATCCTAAGGATTCATCTCATTTCCTTAGAAGTATGTGCTCAATCATGTTTATTGCTGCTTAATTCATAATAGCTGGGAAATGGAACCAGTCTAGATGTCCCTCAACTTATGAGTGAATAATGAAGATATGGCACATTTATACAATGGAGTACTAGAAAATTCTCAGCGCCAGGGATGGGATACCTTCTGGTGACATAGTAAATGTACCACAGCTTTATTATCCATTCATTTCTGGAGGGACATCTAGACTGGTTCCATATCCTAGCTATTGTGAATGGAGGTCCCTGTTACCTCCAAAACATTACAGGCTATTGCCAAGGCTCTTGTTTTCCCTTGAATAACAGATCATAAGATCCTATTGCTGAAGACTTCACATGCCTAATCGACAATGTCAATAAGAAATCAAGTGGATGTTGAGCAATAAACCTTCTCCCTTTAGGCCAGCCAACTGAAAGATGGAAAAAGTTGAACTATATGCATCTCTATGGGTGACAGAGTCATCATCAGTTAAAAGAGTAGACACTGGAATCCTCACAATTGGCCAGACAGGCCAAATGACTAAACTAGTGAATAGTGGCATGTCTGCTCTGGGGGAAACCAACTGATATCTAAGTGGACTGAAGTCCCACTCTATGAGAGGGTATATATGCCTGGCACTGAAAACCTAATTAAAAGCCTATCACAGGGGAGGTCATGAGCCTTAGGGGTATAAATCCTGCTCTTCTAGCTATATGTATATATTATTCTCACCAAACTGCCTTGAAAGCACTACACTTGATGTTCATTTTCATGTATTAATGCTATTCTCACATTTTGTTAGAGAAGCTTCTCTTTTCAGATGACAATGGCCACTGAGATGACCCAAAAGGCAACATAGTGCTAAGAAGAAGGGATGGAGGAGTGTCCAGCATTGAAACATCTCTATCACACACTACAAGGCTCAGGGAAAGAGGTGGTAGAAAGAATGTAACAGCCAAAGGAAGGGTGCCACTCCTTACAATGCAACTGTCCAGACAGAAATTGTCCTCAATATCCATGACCTCACAGTGCATGATCCTCATAATAATAGAAAAAATGGTGCTTATATCAAATTAAAAGAGAGACTAATGGGGAGAGGGAGGGAATATGATGGAGAACAGAGTTGTGAAGGGGAAAGTGGGGGAGGGAAGGGAATTATTATGGCTTATTGTCTATAAGTACAAAAGTTGTCAATAAAAAGTAAAAATTTAAGAAAAGGAAGATATAACAATTGAAAGCCTATACTCACTGGATGTTGAGTCACAAAATTTCTTAAAACATACTAATATACATCAAAGGTCATATAGGTACTAATAGCAAGAGTGAATGATTTAAATACTCCAGTGTAATCACAATATTTATCTTCCAAAATCAAAAGCAACGTAAAAATACCTTCAAAGTTAAACTAAACCATACATAAAATGGATTTAAGAAATATTTATAGAACAAGCTATGTAATAGAGAGATAATAAGCAATCTTCTCAAAAGCCTATGCAACCATCTGTACTAGATCATTCTAGGCCACCAGGAAAGTCTTAAAAATATTAAAGAATCAAAGTTATTTCATATATCTTAGTAGATAATTCTGGAAAACAATAGAAATGAGTAATAGGAACTATCCAAATTGCACAAATACTTAAAGGATGAACATTATTCTCTTGAATATGAATGAACTTGTCACTGAAGAAATCAGAGAAAACAAAATTCCATTTCTAGAATCAACTGGAAATGATCTCTCAGTTAATGAAAATCTTTAAATTCTAACTAAGGATGCTTTAAAAGGAAAGTTTATGTGTGATTATATATATATATATATTTTTTAAATAAAATATAGAACCTAAAGCTATATCATAATGTCTTTGAAAAGTGAGAGTAAGCAAAGTTCAAAAGAATTAGTGGCTTATTATAATCATGATTAGGTTAGAAGTTAATGAAAGGGAAAAAAAAGTAATACACAGAATCAATGAAAGTTTGGTCATTTTCTTATTATTTGACTTACTGTGAATATTTAATGCAGTCATTTTGATAATATTGATAAATAAATAATTATTTCTTAGGTGGATACTCCAAGGACATTCTGGAAGGAATCTAAGCAGAGGGTGTGGGCCCTGAAGGCCTGAGGGGAGATAAACAGAATGAGGTCCTGCTGTTCTAGTCCAGGCCAAGTACCTCTGTGCAGCTGTATCTGCTTGCCTCCCTCTTCCTCTGAGCTTTCCTTTGTCCTGAATTCACAGATCAATGTCTATTCCTTGTTTGGGAGTGGCTTAGGATTTGTATACTTGGATCACCCCCTCAGGAGGGAGGTCCACAAATATTTACATATTAGTCATTGTTTATTTATCACTGCTATTCAGGGCACTATCAATGTCCCACCAAAGAACTCTCTGTCACCCTTTTAGAAGTTTCTGGAACATCTTCACATTATTGCATAGAGTACTCACACCTAACATATTTCAAAACTATGTTTTTTCTGGTTAACCAGACATCAAAAAGTGAATTATTTCAAGAGCCAGACAGAAGTTAGTCTTTAATATTTTATCTTCTTTCTTTCCACTGTTTTTTTGTTTGTTTGTTTGTTTTCCTTTGAGACAATCTCTCTTACTGCATTGAGGTGACAGATTTGGCTGCACTACCTTGCAAGTATTCATAGGACTCCTCTTGTCTACAGCCCCAGCACTCCTGGATTTTACATGAGAGTTGGGTATCTGAATCAGGGACTTCATGCTTGTGCAGCAAATACTTTACATGCTGAAAGATCTCCTCAGCCCTGAACTTTGATTCTTTTAAAAACTTTTTGAGGAAAATATATATATATATGTTTTGATCAGAAGAATCACCTCCCAATATCTTCTTTTGTTTCTTCTCTCCCATTCCCCATCTATTGAACTTTCTCTTCTTTCTGACTAGTCCCTTTTCTACTTTGATAAAAAAAAAAGCAAACTTTTAGACAATATACAAAATGAATTTTGATCATAACCTCCTCCATTTAAATTATATTGTTCCCCTGGCCTGCTTTCTAAAAGAGCTGGTTTTGTTAAAAGATACACTTACCTGACAAACCCCTAGCCAAACTAATCAAAAGAATGAGAAAATTCAAATTGATAAAATTAGAGCTGAAATGGGGAAAGTTATAACAGTGGAATCCAGGTCATTAGAACATATTTACAAGATGCATACTCCTAAAAACTGAAAAATCTAGAAATTTGTAAGTTCTTAGACACATATGACCTACCAAACTCAAATAACAAAGATATAAACAACTTAAATAGATAGCAAGGAGTGAGAATGGAGTAGTAATAAAAAGCCTCCCACAAAAATCTCCAGGATTGAATGGATTCACTGATAAGTTCTTCCACATTTAAGGAAGAACTAAGACCAGTGCTCTTAAAGTGTCCCCCCCCCCCACAGAAAAAAAGAAACAAAGAAAGAAAAGGAAGGTTATCTAACTCATTTCACAAAGCCAGCCTTACCTTGACGACAAAACCAGATGAGAACAAAACAAAAGGCTATTCATGGATTAATTCTTCCATTTATCAGAACTCAAAGCCAGGCTATTCCTACAACAGCCACTAGAAAAAGTATTGAATTAAACAAATGTATGAAGGCTTGGAACTTCACACCAATGAGAGAGGTTTGTAGAACATCAGAAAAAAAAAAAAAACAAAACAAGAATAAAATATGAAGAATGCTCTTCCTATGCTTTGATCATTGGCCACTCTCCCTCCATCATTTATCCATACTTCCATTGATTTGTCCATCCATGCACATTTTTGTCTGGTTACATATCACTTTAATATATCATAAATTCAGCTCATTACTTTGCCTTGTTTCATCTTTACTCAGCATTTATTTTATTTTATTTTATTTTATTTTATTTTATTTATTTATTTTTATTAGTTTTCTATTCTGAAAATACAAGGCAGTCTGGTACCATTATTAGGCTCATCCATGACCTACCCCCTCCCCATTTGCCCCTCCTTGTTGAGGTATATGGGTCATGCATTGTGAAGTTAGCCCACAGTTATTGGTACAATAAATGTCTCCGCATATCCTGACCCAACATGTGGCTCTGATATTCTTCCCGGCCCCTCTTCTGCAAAATTTCCCTGAGCCATGTTGGGTTCATTTTTGGTCTGCTTCAGTGATGAGGTGTTGGGGGCCTCTGAAGCTCTGGTTCTCCTATTTGGTAGGAGTTGAGTTTTCTCTGTGTTGGTATCCTTCCCTCTTGTGCTGGTATCCAGTTCATCGGAAAACAGCACGCTTGCTTGTTTCACTAATTTTCCTATTTTCAGCCTGAGCCCTTTAGAGGTATGATGGAGTAGCTCTCTCCTTAGGATCTGCATGTATCTGAAAAAGAGAAGCAGATTCTCCAATGGAGAGTAAGTTAGCTCCAGGACAAATGAAATAACCCTTACTTTTTCATAGAGAGAGTTTAATAGTTGTAGGCCCTTTTCTAGCCCATGAATGATGGTAGCTTGATATGGGAGAGAGGGCTTATGTTTGGACATTATTCTGACTTGTTTCCCAGCTCCAGCTATGGGTCCCATACCACTAAGGGGATCAGTTAGCCAAATCAAGAGCAGTTGGTTCCCCACCATGGCTGTGTGCCACTATTGCACTTGTGTGGGCATCACAACTGGTTATTTGTTGCTAAGTAGGTTAGACCATGAGTTGCTGGGACAGATATTGGTCATTTTCCACAGTTGCCCGTGTAGAACCTTCTGGCACTAGATACGCTGACTGTCTGGAGACTGACTCTCTCCTGGCTTCCAGCCATGCCATTCCATTTTACGTGTCAGCTGCATATGGTATCTTCAGCAATAGGGTCTTAACACTAACCTTTGGTGGGTCATCAAGTACTCTTACAGAAATCTGTCATTCTTTCAGGAAACCTTGTAGGTTTCTCTGATCAAAAGCTCATTATGGATGATAGCCCCATGCTGGTACTGGGAGTCACAGGTCAGTGCCCACTAAGAAATGAGGAAAAATATAACTAATATACAAGAGTTAGAGAGGAATGAGAGAGAGAGATAGAGAGAGAGAAGGAGGGAGAGGGAGAGGAATGGAGGGAAGATGTAGAAGGTTTAGTTTAGACTTGATCCTACCCTCTCCAGTGTCTTGTGGTTCAGGTGTTTCCTGTAATGGGCTGGTGAAAGTTCTACCATTTGGTCTGCCTTTTAGGAAGTAGAATTTTATGGTACCATTGACTTTTGTGTCTAGATTAGTGTTTCCCACCCCTTTGATGCCGTTCCCTCCCTCCCCATCCATCCTAGTGTCTAGTCCATGATATGCTTGCTGGGTGTGTAAGGTATCTTCGGTAGATTAAGGTTAGGTGCTGTAGATGAGTGAGACTATGTGGCGAATTTTTTTTTTTTTTTCTGTGATTGGGTAAGTTCACTGAGAATGATCTGTTCCAGGTTCAAC
This sequence comes from Jaculus jaculus, assembly GCF_020740685.1. Classification (NCBI taxonomy): domain Eukaryota; kingdom Metazoa; phylum Chordata; class Mammalia; order Rodentia; family Dipodidae; genus Jaculus; species Jaculus jaculus. Next base: position 66,235,260 of record NC_059110.1, read on the forward strand.
CATTTTTTCCTCAAATTTATTTGTGTCATATTTTTTTTTTACTGCTGTGTAGAATCCCACTGTGTAGATATGCCACATCTTAGTTATCCATTCTTCTAGTGATGGACATCTGGATTGATTCCAACTCTTAGCTATTACAAATTGAGCCGCTACAAACATGGTTGAGCAAATCTCAACCTGGCCTGTGGTTTGAAGATTTTATGGTAGATGCCCAGTAAGGGAATAACTGGGTCTGTTGGTATCTCCATAGTCAGCTTTTTCAGGAGTCTCCATATTGCTTTCCAAAGTGGTTGTACCATCCTACATTCCCAGCAACAGTGGATGAGTGTTCCTACTCTCCCACATCCTTGCCAGTATTTATTTTCATTTGATATTTTGTGATTTTGCTATCCTTATTGGGGTAAGGTGGAATCTCATAGTTGTTTTAATTTGCATTTCTCTGATGATTAGGGATGATGAACATTTTCTTAAGTGTGTGTTTGCCATTTGTGTTTCTTCCTCTGTGAACTGCCTATTCAGCTCTTTGCCCCATTTTGTGAGTGGGGTGTTTGACTTCTTACTGTTTAGATTTTTGAGTTTTTGTAGATTCTAGAGATTAGGCCTCTATCAGTTGAATAACCCACAAATATTTTATCCCAGTCTGTGGGTAATCTATTGGCTTTGCTTATTGTATGCTTGTCTGTAAAGAAACTCTTCATCTTCATGTGATCCTATTGGTTGAGTGACTGTTTAAGATTGTGAGCTACTGGGCTTTTGTTCAGGAAGTCTTTTTCCATTCCTATATCATGGAAAGTACTTCCTAAATTCACCCTCAGAGTTTCAATGGTGAGGGTTTCATTCTACTACATTAATTTCTCCTGGATCTTCATTGGCTAAATCATCATTGTAAAGCTCTAGGTAATATCTCTCAGTGTCTGAATCCCACAATTGTCAAAGCAAGAAAAAATACCAGGTAAAAAAATTGAAATCACTCTAGAAATGGTATTCCTAAGGAAATGGGGAAGTGACAGCTATATGAATTGCCTTTGGTGTGCAAGATAGTCTGACAAGCATCCTACTTTAACCAAATAAAACACGAACAAATTTTCTTTGTCAATGATATTTCCAACACTTGACCAATATAAATTGAATGCTTAATTGTAGGAAGCATAATTTTAGATTTTCAAAATAGATACATGAAGTCGAAGGAAATAGAGATTATGTTCAGTAAAATAAGTTAGACCCAGAAAGACAACTATCCTGTTTTTGCTTGCATGAATACTATATATATGCATACATATAAGTAGAAGGGAAATCAATGTACACAAACACATGCAAACACACATGAAGGAATTATGTAGGGATGTGGGGGGTAGTAGGAGATTTAAAGAGAGGGAAGAAGAGAACAAGAGAAGATGCTGTAGCAATTGTGGGAATGGGGAAAAGAATTGCATCTTACCTAGATTTAATTTAAGAATATAGGTTTAAATCTCTCTCTGTGGCTATGTATATACAAACATTTACACATACATTTGTATATATAACATATGACAGTAAAAAGGGAAGAGGAAAGGAAATAGTGGGAGGGACAAGGAGAAACAAGCCAGCAATGATTAGCATGCACCCTATGCATGTTATCAATGCCATAAATAAATCTATTTTTTTCTTAAAATACACAATAATGTAAAGGAGATCAGAAGAAATAATGATCTGTATACAGAGTGGGTTAAAGAAAAATAAAAGGCATTTATTACTTTAACAAGTTAAAGATATATACATGGAAAAAAACTGGTTAGAGAAGCCTTCTGATATGAAGTTTACATCCTAGGTAATGGTGCCGGTTATAAGTAAAAGAAATAGCTGAAATATGAACCATGACTATTTAATAAAATGTAAAGGGGATAGAACATTACTGGAATTGGTGTTAGACTGGGTTTTTATTTATTATTTATTTATTTCTTTTATTATTTTATTTATTATTTACTTATTTATTTGAAAGGGTGGGAGGGGAGGCAGATATATAGAGAGAATAGGCACAGAAGGGCCTCTAGCCACTGCAAATGAATTCTAGATGCATGTGCTACCTTGTACATCTGGCTTACATGGGTCCTGGGGAATTGAACCTGGGTCCTTTGGCATTGCAGGCAAGTGCCCTAACCACTAAACCATTTCTCCAACCCAAGTCTGAGTTTTTAATAGACAGGTTTCAGTAAGTAATGAATTATTAGTAAAGAACATGTTGACAAAGATTTCAAGAAGTATGGATTTAGGCCTTTGACATGTAGGGCTTGAGCATTCTGGTGTGAAATGGCCTGACTTGTTTAAAAACCCACCTGCTGTGGGAGCAGAATGCAAGAGGTGAGTGCAAGGAGAAGCCAGCCATGTTTCATCTTCCCCAACTGCCTGGAGTGCAAATCATTGGGGTTTTGAATCTCAAAATGCTGACTTTTCCTTTTCTCAGAAAAAGAAGTGGAGCCACTGAAGAGTTCTGACGAATGCAATGACATAATTTAGCTGAAGTTTTAAGAGTATGCATCTGGCTGTTGGATAAATAATAGATCACAAGGCTCAAGGCACAATTGGGGAGGGAAGCTACTTACCCAACCCATGTGAGAGACCACTGCATCCAAGGAGATGATGAGACATAGTATGATGTAGACAACACGTTATCCCCTAGAATCTGATGCAGCTTTTTTCTAAGACTGAGAATGCAGCTAAATCTCACATTGCGTGTGTCAACAAAGAGAATTAAAATTGCCATGAGTCATAATGCAGACCAGAGCAGAAATGAATTAAAGATTGGAATTCAGATTTGGATTTGATCATCTATTATGAATCCATGTGAAGATGTTTAAGTTGGTAGTTTTTATTTTTATTTTTCCCCAAAGATCTGTCATAAAGACACTGGGTTATAGGTTTGAGAGAAGGTAGTGTGAGTAGAGTGAGAAAAGCGAGGAACATACACTCACCTTCCCCATCTTAGGTATCAGAAGTGACTAAAAACCACCCCAGAAATCTTCATAGATAACAGGAAGCCAATAATTTACTCGCTATTCTTACATATAAATGTTGAAGCATAGGTTCCCCAGAGTAATACAAAGCAACTTACAGAGACAATTAGGATGTAAAATCTGGTTCATGCCCCACAATTTCATTCTGTTCCAACACTTGTTAGTGAATTCATGCTATTCTATTAAGAATTCCCTTGTTCCCAAATTTTCACTTTTATGAATCAGTGATATTTCAAATCGCCTTTTAAATTCAATGACAATATTGCTGTTTTAATTTATTTTGAGTATAATGTTTAAACAGAAACCCAGACTAACAAAAACTAAAGCTAAAAGACAACAGAATTGAAAAAGAAAAAAAAAAGGAAAACAGAAATCAAAGACATAAGGCACAACTCCTGTTACCATTGTTTCCTTTAAACCAGGAAAAAAGGATTAGCAATAAATCAGAAACAATTTACTTACCAGTAAGTAAGTAAATTAAGTAAAGTACTTACCAATGGAGACTATTTCTTTGTAAGAAAGATGGCTAGAAATTGGACCCTGGTTCTCATGAATACAAATTATTCCTAGTGCTTATTCCCTCCTTTTCCTTAACTTCCTGTATTTCTGAAGCTCATAAAAAATTTCATCACAGGGAACTTCACCTGGAGGTTTTGCTGAGCTGTTTTCTACTAAGGGACAGGTGGGAAAAAATAACTTGGTCAAAAAGAAACTCTCTCTCACACATACTGTTACTGTCATCCTTCCTGACTGCCTTCTTCTCATCCATTCAACTTATTTTTACTTTCAAGTCAGAGTCATTAAACCTGTTGGCAGACAAGGTGGCTGTTGAGAAGAGAATGTGTGTCCTGGAGGTAAGAGGGATGGAGTTCTGTCCCTATGGCCTTCCAGAAACACATTATTATCTTTCACCAAGTCATTAAAATCCCTCCCACTCTTCCATACTCATGACTATCTCTTTTCATTCACTCAATTTAATTCCATTGCGGGAAGAAAACTGTATTGCTTATATATTTATTTTTAGATGTTATGGATTGAAATGAAGACTTTATTCATGGTATATAAGCATGCTACCACTGAACTACACTGGCCCACTACCTCCCAAACTGTTTGTCATATACAACAGAAGAAATTAAGGGATCATGATTGATGGCAGCTTGATTTTGGAGAGTGGCTTATGTTTGGATATGGTTCTGACTTGTTTCCCAGCTCCAGCTATGTGTCCCGTACCACTGAGGGGATCAGTTAGCCAAATCAAGAGCAGTTGATTCCCCACCATGGCTGTGTGCCACTATTGCACTTGTGTGGGCATCACAACTGCTTATTTGTTGCTAAGTAGGTTAGACCATGAGTTGCTGGGACAGATATTGGTCATTTCCCCAAGTCGCCCATTTAGCACCTTCTGGCACTAGATATGCTGACTGTCTGGGGACTGACTCTCTCCTGGCTTCCAGCCATGCTTTTCCTTTTTACGTGTCAGCTGCAGTATGGAGTCTTCAGTAATAGGGTCTTACCACTGACCTTTGGTGAGTCATCAAGTACTCTTGACAGAAGTCTGTCATTCTTATAGGAAACCTTGTAGGTTTCTCTGATCAAAAGCTCATTGTGGATGATAGCCCCATGCTGGTAGTGGGGGTTACAGGACAGTGTCCACTAAGAAAATGAGGAAAAAAATAACTAATATACAAGAGCTAGAGAGGAGAGAGAGAGGGGAGAGGGGGAGAGGGAGGGAGGGAAGATGTAGGAGATTTAGGTTAGACTTGATCCTACCCTCTCCAGTGTCTTGTGGTTCAGGTGTTTCCTGTAAGGGTCTACTGAAGGTTTAGCCATTTAGTCTGTCTTTTAGGAAGTAGAATTTTATGGTACAATTGCCATTTGGGTCCAGGTTAGTGTTTTCCACCCCTTCGATGCCCTCCCCTCCCTCCCCATCCATCCTAGTGTCTAATCCATGAGATGCTTGCTGGGTATGTAAGGTATCTTGGGTAGATTAAGGTTAGGTGTTGTAGATGAGTGAGACTATGTGTCGATTTTTTTTTCTGTGATTGGGTAAGTTCACTGAGAATGGTCTGTTCCAGGTTTAACCATTTTTCCTCAAATTTCTTTTTGTCATTTTTTCTTAATGCTGTATAGAATCCCATTGTGTAGATATACCACATCTTTGTTATCCATTCTTCTAGTGATGGACATCTGGGTTGATTCCAGCTTTTAGCTATTACGAATTAAGCTGCTACAAACATGGTTGAGTAAATCTCTCTGACCTGTGGTTTGAAGGTTTTAGGGTAGATTCCCAGTAAGGGTATAACTGGGTCTGTTGGTATCTCCATAGTCAGCTTTTTCAGGAGTCTCCATATTGCTTTCCAAAGTGGTTGTACCATCCTACATTCCATCATGGGGTACAAGAGGGCCTACACCTATTAAACTCTCTATCAAAAAAGTAAGTGTTTTCTCAATTTTCCGGGTGCTAACTTACTCTCCATTGGAGAATCTGCTTCTCTTTTTCAGATAGATGCAGATCCTAAGGAGACAGCTGACCCATCATTCCTCAAAATGGGCCCGACTAAAACTAGGGAAAATTGGTAAAACAAGCAAGGGTGCTGTTTTCCTGATGAACTGGATACCAGCACAAAGGGGAAGGAGACCAACACAGAGAACAATCAACTCCTACCAATCAGAGAGCCAGTGCCTCAGAGGCCCCCAACACCTCAGCACTGAAGCAGACCAAAAATGAACCCAACATGGCTCAGGGAAATTTTGCGGAAGAGGGGGCAGAAAGAATGTCAGAGACACATGTTGGGTCATGATATGCAGAGACATTTATTGTACCAATAACTGTGGGCTAACTCCACAATGCACAACCCATTTACATCAACCAGGAGGGGCCATTGGGAGGGGGTAGGTCATGGATGAGCCTAAACAATGGTACCAAACTGCCTGTATATGCTGAAAATAAATCTAATAAATTAAATTTTAAAAAGCCTGATTGTCATTTAAATAGATCATTGTACTATTAATGGTAGTGTTTTCTACTTTTTCTATACATGTTACAATTATTTATTATCAATAAATAAGCAAAGTTTCCCCCCCAAAAAAGAAATTAAGGAATCTCTAAATTCTATCTAGAAATAAGCTTATATTACAGTAAACATGCACTGTGCCAAGTGTCATTAGAGAGATGAACATGTAGAGTTTTGGGAAGAGTAAAAGAACACAGTTCATGTTGGTGTGAGGGTAAGGGAAACATAAAATCAGATAAAGTTACAGAGAGACTGTTATGGTTGAGGCAGGATTTGTGAGATACATGTTTAGGCAGAAAAATCATGTCAATATGAAGAGAAAGTATGAGAAGAGGAGGGAGATACATGAACTTACACTTGGAGAAAAGGATGGTGGCAATTGTGAAATAGTGAATGGGAAAGAGACTGGTTTGACTGTGAAGGCATGCTCAGGTCATGAAAAGAATTTGATTCTCATCCTTGTGGATGTGTAAGAAATAGAGCAATGAATCCAGATCATTTTACGCAATTCATTTTGGTAGTAAGGAACATTGGATTTGGGAGAGTAAGAGATAAACTGGTGGCCCAAAGGAAAGCTAGACTACCTTCGACACATTCTTTCAGGACGTGATAAGGTTCTAAACTAAATGTTATGGATAGAAAGGAGGATAAAGATTCAGAGGTATGATTTTACTAACTCAAAGTTCCAAACAGACCCACTAATACTGTACCTCTGGCACAACCTCCATTCAATGAAAATAGCAGCACTAATTTTGGTACAGCATAGCACCCTAGTAAAATGTAAAATATGGGTAATCACCTCAGGCTGCATTCTAGAGTCACCGTGACAGGTAGTAAAAGCCATCTTCAGCCAGCCGTTCAGTCAGACTCCATAGAAATTCTTAACAGCGACAATAAAAATGATACAGCCCTCTAGAAAGTTAGAAATGTATTTGAACACAAAGATTTTATTAGTGCCACAAACTTTTCATTGGGATTCCTGCACTTGGTTTGTCAGAATAGGATGTGACATGTCAATAAGCAGTGCCATTAAGACAGAAGTTCATCCAGGAGTCTGCGTTTCACCCTCAGGTTTTTCACCTGGGAACTTCGTTCCTGCCCACAATAAGTGGCTTTTGTCTTGAAATCTGTTTTTGACTTCCCTGTCTTCCACTCCAATATTATAGATGGGAATGCCAGATACATAATTTAAAGCAGGAATAATTTCCAATGCTATATTTTATCTATAAACATGAGATGCCATGGTCAGGATCACCCACAGCCAGGGTGGCACTAAGGTCATTTAAGAACAGGAACAGCCATCCTGCCTTAGAATCTCATGCCTGTTGCTTCATCATAATGTCTTCTCTGGGAATTTCTCCTCAAGACTTACATCCTTCAGACTCCAATTCCTGTGGCATGTATGATTTAAGAATTCAGTTCCTGATAACCACTGATTCCATTTTTAATTTCTGTTTCTTTACCAAACAGTACCCTGCAGATCTTTCTGAATTTAACAAAGTTCCTATGGGTCAGTTTTGCTTTTCCTAGGACTTTTTTCTCCCTTACTTTTCTGTTTTATTTGATTTTTTTTTTTTTTTTTTTTTTTTTTTTTTTTTTGTGGGGGACCTGATTTTTTTTAAATTCTCTACCCGAGAGCACTTTAATTGCATATTGTTTATTATTTTAAGTTAAAGTGCCAGAGAAAGATCTTCCATATTCTGATAATTCTGCATTTTAGTCCCTATAGGGCAGTCATCCTCCACTTCCATTGCTTTCCAAAGTTTATATATCACACCAGTCATCCACTCTCCTCCTTTACTGTAGTTTATTTTTTAAATAGCCGAGGCTTGAGTCCCAACAAAAAATAAAACAAGATAAATTCAACATTTCATTTTTTCTCCAAACTGAAAAGGAGTCATTAATTTACTCAGAAATAAATTTGAGTTCCTATATGATTTAGACAAAATAGTTAACTGACCAAAATAGATGTGTGGTTTATTTGTTAGTGAGTGAAGTAAGAATTATACAATCATAAAGTAAGCAAATATCTAATTACAAATTGAAAAAAATAAAATAAAATGCAGTCAAAATATATAGCAGGATAATTTATTTAGTGGGCATATGGGATTAAGGACAGAAGTGAGATTAAGAAGATGTGTGAGAAGGTAAAAGTCAAGCAGAGACCAAAGGCATGCCCTAAGTACATGGAAAATTGGATGGCACATAGATGTTAGGAAACAGAGTATGAAAATATGTGAAGCTAGAACCTTGTGACAGAAAGTAGAGCAAAGTGAAGTTACAGAGATAGCCAGAAGTAGCTCATAAGGAGTGTGGCAGCAAAATGACATTTGTTTATTTGCTTTGGCCTGGGGATTGAATCTAGTGCCCTCTACATGCTATGCATGTGTCCCACAGAGTTACATCTTTAGCACCATAGTAAGAGCTTAGGCTTTTACATGAAAACTAATTTAAAGACTTCTAAGGTTTTAAGCAGGAAGATAAGTCAATTGGTCCTTCATTTCACTAATATCTTTTCTGAATTTTTGCAGAATGAATGAAAGAATGAATGTTAGGAACAGTAGTAGGGTGGCCAAACTATTCTCAAAGTTCCTTATTTTTCATTTTGAAGTAGGATTTAGTTCTAGCTCATGCTGACCTTGAATTTGATCTGTAGTCCTGGCTGGCCTTGAATGCATATTGATCCTCCTACCTCTGCCTCCCAAGTGCTGGGATTAAAGACATATACCACCATACTGGCTTCAAAGTTCTTTCAGGATATAATAAGGCTTCTTATGGGAAGTATTACTATTTAGGTCCTCAACATTGCAAAATACCAGCGACACAGTTCATACTCCTGGCTGTCTAAATGGTGCCCATTGTAGTTTTGCAGTAGGTCTGATTTTAGTTTTCCTCTTCCTTTCCTTTCTGTTCCTTCTTCTTTGCCTACCTTCCTATCTTTTCTTCAAATTCCTTATACGTATTCCTTTTATACTTGGAGCCTACATCTTACATAACCAGAAACAACACACAGTTTACAACTAATGATCCAGGCACAAAGCTACTTCTAGCAGTCTTGCTAAGCAGATAGCAGTCCTTGGCCTAAGTGTTTGTTGAATGTTACTCTAATTTTCCTAATTATATCTACAATTTGAACTTGCATTACTAATTTGTTGTTTTTAATATGATTAGAAATACATGCCTTTTTGTGTACCCAAAGCAACCTGAACAAACAATAGAAGCTACAAAAATGAAAGAAACAAAGTAATACACAAATCTACAATGTGAGATTTATCAGACAAAATTCAAATCGTTAATAATAATGAAAAATTCATAAGTATTTGTAAGGATAAGGAAATTATAAATTAAAGGTTTAAGAATTACGTACTACCATCCAGTGTATGCAAGTGAGGGAATCCAAAGATCCAACAGTGACTTGGCAGAAATCACTCCTTCAAAAATACCAAAATGTTGCCAGGGCCAGGCGTGGTGGTGCACGCCTTTAATCCCAGCACTTAGGAGGCAGAGGTAGGAGGATCACCGTGAGTTCGAGGCCACCCTGAGACTCCATAGTGAATTCCAGGTCAGCCTGAGCCAGAGTGAGAACCAACTTCAAAAAACAAAACAAACAAACAAACAAAATGTTGCCAGGTGTGGTGGCACACACCTTTAATCCCAGCACTTGGGAGGCAGAGGTAGGAGGCTCATCATGAGTTCGAGGCCACCCTGAGACTACATAGTGAATCCCAGGTCAGTCTGAGCTGGAGTGAAACCCTACCTCGAATAAAAGAGAGAGAGGGAGTGAGAGAGAAGAAAAGAAAAGAAAAGAAATGAAATGAAAAGAAAAGACCAAAATGTGGGACAAATATAGGTGTCCTTACTTCTAGGCAGAGTTGTAAATTAGTATAATAATTCATCTTTCCTTTGCTTCCTTCCATTTGTTTCCTTGTAAATCTCTAAATTTTCAACAGATTATCTTTTAACCAATGTGGCTTTCATTACAAAAATCTACTGAATAAGTAATACAGTGTCCCACTAGTTGGCTAAGGTTATAGACTAATGGATTTTTTCCATCATCAGTTACACTGGAACAATCATTTTCCTACCCCTAGCCCATAACTGCATTTGTACAGCCATATATGACAATACAGAAGGTTTGTTTAGATGATTAAGACTGGAGTAGAAAATTCTATTGCTATCTAAAGCACACACATTCTTAGTTTCTTCCTCATTCTTCTTACTGCACAAGATGATGGAGATATTATTCTTACAGTCAATGGGATTTCAATCACACCAACTTAAGACTTTTATTAAGAACTTAATGGACTGTTTCTGTCTCATTCTGGAAACTCAGCTCATTTCCTGTAAGATAATTTAACATACTTTGTTTATATTTAATATGAATGGACTTCATTCTAACAATAAAACTTTGCCCTTTAACCACCATTACCCAACCTATAACCTGTCATCATAATTATAGAAATGTATCAAGGCAAATATTTTCTTTATATTAGGATATCTCACAAGTTTTCTTTGTATCAGCAGTATGTCAGAAGTATAAACCCCCATGGTGCATGCACGCATAATTCTAAGTTCAACCCAGAGTACCCCGTGCTTAGAAAGAGACCTCAGATGCCAAGTGCATAGGCTATAACTATACACAAGGGAAAACTGGCTATATTGCCCATGATTGTCCCCAATAATAGACTGCCTCCAGTGTATTTGTATTTTTAATTGTATTTGTAATTGCCAAATGTCCATCAGCTGAGAATTTAACACTCAAAACACCTAAGTTTATGGGGGAATCAAACCACCACATTCTGCCCCTAGCCCTCATTAACTGATAAACATCCATGATGTGAAATGCAATGTATTTAGTCCAACTTTTAAAGTCCCCATAATTTTTATCAATCCAAATGATGTTCAAACATTCCCATAATACAAGATCTTTAAACTTAGTTATAATACCAACCACCCCCCCAACCAAATCCCCTCAAAACCCATAATGGCACAGGAAAAAAAAAAATTCACACTGCAAAAGATGGCATTGGCATAGTAAAGAAATATTCAACCAACACATGATTTAAACAAGGCAAATATCAGACTCTATAGCTTCAAGTCCAACAACTCTAGCCAGTAGCAAGTCTCCAATTGTGAAAATTCTAACAAGCAACAAGTCTCTGGAGTTCCAATTCTGCCCATCCACCTAGGTTACTCACATTCCTGGAAATGTCCAGCTGAGGCCGGTAGCTTTCCTTAGCAGCTATCTCATGGTCTCTGCATCTCCATTTTGTCTCCACTACAACCCATGGTCTCTCCTCATGGCTCCATTGGATCTCCATGCAGGCAATCCAGCAAACCTGCTTCATACTGCCCACTACTGTTTCCAAAACACAAAACCATCTTGCAAATTAAATGATCCTCTCTTTCTTGCATTTTTTGCACTCCAAAATACCATATAGGGTGTTAATTTGTTAATCTAGGAGGAAATAAAGAAGACTTTGATGATCAGGATACTGCTTCAGCATTCAAACCTCTTAAAACAAGTCTACATTACTCATGTTGTACCAATGCAGGTTATCTGGCCTAATCTCATACAATTGCAGCTGAAAGAGCAAAAATTTTGACCCAAATATTTCTTTTCTTTTTTTTTTTTTTTTCTGTGCCATATCGCTGTGCTCACATCAGTCTGTTTCTATGCAAAGCAACCCTGCGCAAGTTCTCAGGACACTGGCATAATAGCAAGCCTCTCATGCAAACTGCTTCCAGCCCAGTCCAGGCAAAGCTCTTTCTCACCCTCACAAGCCAAATCTCACAGCCCATAGTTCTTACTACACTCAGGTCTTTCAACTCTGACCAGAATAGTCCATCAAGCTGTATTTACAGCACTAAAAGGCATGTTTTCAGACAAGGTTTAAAATCCTTCCACATTCCTCTTGAAAATCAGCTCCAAAAGGCCAAGCCACAAAGTCAGGCACCTAGCAGCAAATGACATTCCTCAATGCCAACTTTACTGTTATAGTCAGATTCACGTTGCTGGCAGAAATCATCTGACATGAACACCTTTTGGGGAAAAAAGTGTTTATTTTAGCTCATAGACTTGAGGGGAAGCTGCATGATGGCAGGGGAAAACAATGGCATGAACAGAGGGTAGACATCACCCCCTGGCTAACATAAAGTAGACAACAGCAACAGGAGATTATGCCAGACACTGGCAAGGGGAAACTGGATATAACACCTATAAGCCTGCCCCCAATAATATGATGTCTTCAGGAGGCATTAATTGCCAAATACCCATCATCTTGGAACCTAACATTCAGAATACCTAAGCTCATGGGGGACACCCAAATGAAACCATCACAGTAGGTAATTTTGGCTATTCTGTGAAGGCTAAGCTATAACTTAGAGCTCTTAAATTCTATGTCTCCTGCAGACCAGTTCTAAATACATACTCCTTCCAGGATTGGTTCAAGTTTTGATTCAAAGACATTCAGTACATTGCTCTTTAGAGTTCTTTTCCCAAAATAATATATGTAATTTCTAGCCAATCAAAATACCCATCAAAAATCGAAGACTTAATTGGGGCTAAGGACTTTAAGTGCTACAATCTTACATGAAAACAATTGAGTTGACCATAGTAGGCTATATCCCTGACAATCTGTCTCAGCTGGTGTCTGTTGCCTGCACAAAGTCCTGTTGATTAGTCGCAGTGGGGCCTTCCTGTCTGATTATCATCTTTCCTGTATTGACCTCCTGAAAATAGCTATAAAGGAGCAGAATTGTGTCTTGGTGATCATGTGGGGCATATGTGGGAGGTTTCTGAGCTGAGGATGAAGAGTTGCTTTCTTCTGTTGATAGCTACAGTACTATTGAAGGACATCATTTCATAAAACATAACTAAATTTCATTGCTGATCGCAGATTCCCTACTCCTCTGAAATGATCCTAACTGAGCCTCAAAGTGGGGATATGAGTGCAAGTGCTTCTCTTCCCATTCTTCCTTTCCTTAGCTGTTAGAGTTTAACTTCAGAGTCATCACATAAGCTCTTTTATTTTAAAACCACATATAGGAAATTAATATGATGCTGCATCCCATTCTTCTCTTGTCTCTTTAAAATCGACAGCATTGGGCTGGAGAGATGGCGTAGCGGTTAAGCGCTTGCCTGTGAAGCCTAAAGACCCTGGTTCGAGGCTCGGTTCCCCAGGACCCACTAGCCAGATGCACAAGGGGGCGCACGTGTCTGGAGTTCGTTTGCAGAGGCTGGAAGCCCTGGCGCGCCCATTCTCTCTCTCTGCCTCTATCTGTCTTTCTCTCTGTGTCTGTCGCTCTCAAATAAATAAATTAATTAATTTAAAATAGACAGCATTTAAGTTAGACTATGAAACGAAAAGATTAAAGAAGCATAATCCATGTAGGAAGTTAAAGACGCCAGATTCATTCATCCATGGCCAAGCTTAAAGGACACCACGATGGAGACAAATTTCTGAACTGTTATCCCTTGTAATGATATGTGTTTTTTTATATAAATTAATATGGCTTATTTACAATTTGTTAAAGTCTTAAAGGGATGTTTAATGTCTTCTGAAATCAGTCAGCTTCCCTCCATAAGGGGAGAATCTGTATTTAATGTGATTGCCTTTGCACTGCAATTGATTTCTGTATTTCTGAGAATGATATCTGTCTGGAGGATCTGTAAACACAGAGGCAAAGTTGATTTCATTCTTCCTTATCATAAAAGACTACTCACTGTGTAGATAAAGAGATGAGCCAGATTTGGAAATCACAGGTTTTGGGTGAAGAATAGGGGTTTACCAGCTATTTATCTCTTCCCATTTCTCTTCTTATGAGAAATGTATTTCCTGTTGTTAATTCTTTAGGTACCCTGCACTGAGGCCTAAGAAATTAACAAAATGTATAAAATTCTAATACTGCCTTCAGTTTCACATTTATAAATGCTATTGATGCCCTTTAATCAATTGATTCCCAAAGATAAATCTATTCAACATCATTGTGAAAGAGTGAAAAATTAAATAATAGAATGCATCACAAAGATGCCCATGCCTTGATATTAGGTCTCAGTTTGTTTATACTGAAATCTCAAAGATTTTTCTGCCAAGCACTTGGTTTTATTGTTTAGATATTATACTATTCATGAAGATATAAGACAATTTCAAAACTGCTTTTTAGGGGCTGGGGAGATGGCTTAGATGTTAAGGACCTTGCCTGCAAAGCCAAAGGACCTGGGTTTGGTTCCACATGACCACACAAGCCAGAAGCACTAGGTGGCACATGCATCTGGATTTCATTTGCAACAGCTAGTGGCCCTTTTTCTCAATCCCACTGTGTGCTTTTCTCTCTCCTTTCTCTTTCAAATAAAAATAAATACATAAATAAATAAATAAACATTTTTAAAATGTTTTTCAGTCATTGTATTCCCTTTGACCATGGTATTTACAAATTTAGAACAATTTATTCAGAAGGTCTCACCTAGACTGTCTGCTAATATAAATATAAATCATTTGGTTAATTCCTGCTATTCACCCACTTCCATGCTAGATTAGGCATAGTGAGGCTCATTTACCCTTTACATCAGTTTTGAGCTTTTCTAATATTACTTCTACCCTAAACATGGGAAAACTTGGGGGTGGGGGCTTAAAATATGTGATTTACCCAAATATTTACTTACTCTTCAGACCCTTGAGCTCACAGGCTGCCCACTAATATTATGGGTGAAAAGTTATAGGACTGAATTTCTATCTTCTCAAGTTTGAAATTCAAAGGTTTTTTTCATTGTTTGCTTTCTTATTTTCCCTGACTTATAATTTTCTAAAACCAAAGCATATCAAGTTAACAGACAAGCCATACATACGTGCTTTTTAAAAATGATACCTGTTGGGCCTGGCGTGATGGTACACGCCTTTAATCCCAGCACCTGGGAGACAGAGGTAGGATGATCTCCATGAGTTCGAGACCACCCTGAGACTACATAATGAGTTCCAGGTCAGCCTGAGCTAGAGTGAGACCCTACCTTGGAAAACCAAAAAAAAAAAAAAAAAAAAAGATACCTGTTGGGATACAGGTTCAACTCCCCAGAACCCATGTAAGCCAGATGCACAAGGTGACACATGTATTCAAGGTTGTCCATGCACACAAGGGGGCACATACATTTGGACTTCAATTGGTGGCTAGAGGCCCCTAGTAGGCCAACTCTCTCTCTCTCTTTCTCTCTCTATCTATCTATCTCTTCTATCTTTCACTCTTTTTAAAACATAAAAAATAAAATAAAATGATGTCTGTTTACTCATTCATCCCAGTGGTGATGATGGAAGAGATAAGACATTCATTTTTTTTTTATTTTTTTTTTTTTTATTTGAGAGCGACAGACACAGAGAGAAAGACAGGTAGAGGGAGAGAGAGAGAATGGGCGCGCCAGGGCTTCCAGCCTCTGCAAACGAACTCCAGATGCGTGCGCCCCCTTGTGCATCTGGCTAACGTGGGACCTGGGAAACCGAGCCTCGAACCGGGGTCCTTAGGCTTCACAGGCAAGCGCTTAACCGCTAAGCCATCTCTCCAGCCCAAGACATTCATTTTTTAAAGTGTCTGCATAGTCTGGAATACATCAGTAGAGAACCTACTAATGAAGCAGTCTTTATTTTTTCCTTTCATTCTCCTTCCTTTTCTCCTTTCTGATTTTCTTTGCATTTCTTCCTTTATCCCTTCCTTTTTCTTCTTATTTTTCTGACATCTAAAATATGATACTTGCCAAGAATCAAACTCTCATTCAGATTAGGTGCATCCAATATGAGAATAACAGATGGTAATGTCTGGCCTATTTAACTGAGTATTTCCAAGAAGCTTTCAACATACAATATTACCTCAATAAAGTATGCAAATAAGAAAACAAATCACATTAATGGGCTTGTGTACACAATCAGGTTTAGAATGGAAACACAGTAGTGTTTGTCACACAGCTTTATTGAAATGGAATGCTTAATTACCCATAGGTCAGGACTAGAGAAATATTATTGAAATAAAATGTTTGATATCATTGTTTAAATTTTTATTAACTGTTTAATTGAGTTTGGAGAGGGAGTGTAGACAATTTTCTGTATAATTACCAATCATGATGCAGATTAACTGTAATAAACATGTGCAAAGCTCTCAGAGGATTTCACACTTGTGTGGGGGGAATGACTTTATTACTTATGCTATAATTTGTATTCCCTTTAAAAGCAGCATAATTTTCTATAATTTCAATGTGTATTGTTTCAAAATACTAAAACTGTTATTTATAAGCACAGCCTTTTCCATTGAGATTGATAACATAGCTTATCCTGATGTGGCTCCATAAATCTTAACTGTTGTATTTTTATGCCTATTTGAATAGTTATTTACAATTTTTGTCCATTATGAATCCATTAATATTTGTTTCATACAAAAGTATGAATGATTGTATTTAACCTCAGCTTTATGACTATAGAAATGTGTTCCCTCAGAACTGGGGAAACTTCATCAAATTTTTAGTTCAAAATGAGACTATAGTAGCAAAATTGTGCCCACAGTTTTGTCCATGTTCACCCAACATAAAGTGCTATTAGAGCAATCAAGAGCAAGATGGATGAGGGGATGAATGTACTTCCTCTTGTCATTGTTGAACTAGCTAGGAATTTCTAATATGTAACCAGGAGTATCCACCTGTGATATAATGTGGGACCATTTCAGGAAAAGCTTAGTTGGTAGAGTACTTCCATCTCTTACTTGAAGCATTCACCTCCAGGAACAGACATCATTTCTAGACCTGGATTTGCTTTTCCTAATATTCATCTTTTGTTACTATTATATTAAGGAAGCTTGCTCAATGTCAATAGTGTTATACTAGACTGAGTTGTACCAAACAACATAATTTACAATGAAAGAAGCTAGACAATGAAAAAATGCCTATGGGATTCTACAGTCTTCCCTAATATATCATCACCCAGGAGCAGCTGGTTTTATGAATTGGTAGAATAGCTTTTTAAATGCACGGTTACAGTACCAGCTAAAAATCAGTGTCCATGTATTTGTGGTATTAGCTTCAGCATGTAACAAAATCTTAACAAGCCATCAATATGTCCTGCTATTTAAACACAGAATATGGTAGAATCCTTTACAGCTTTACTTGCAATAGCAAAATGTTTACTTATTATTTCAGTGAGCTTGTACTAATGATGACAAAGTTGAATCTAGTGGAGGAATATTGTTATCAGTGAACACATCTAAGAGTCCAAAAAATAGAAAACTACATTGTAAAGCTCTTGGCATGAGGGTGAAAGGGCAAGGACAGAGTGGCATCTCGTTGTATAGTGGAGAAGAAGTACTACTGCTGCCACTTAATGAAGGTGAGAAGTAATATGAATTGATTACCTTGTAATCACCAAGAACATACACATGAATGTTCATTCATGCATACAGACCACACACACATAAACATGCAGATAATAATGTCATCAGTCTCAATGACCAACGTATTAGTGTGCCTAAAGATGCTGTGAATCAATGGATGAGTGAATATATAGGTAGGAGACATTAGTGATTCTTAACAGAGTAAACACATGAGTGAGGCAAGGAGTTCTGTCATCTTTTCATAATAAAATGATTGAAAATTAAGAAAATGAAAAGGTGAATTTTTAAAAGACAAATTTAAAAGACCACTAGGGAAAAGGAAACCAACTTCATGAAAACCAGAAAGGAGAAGACATATAAGTTTTGAGATACAAAAACACACAGCCTCTCTCTGGGATGACTCTAGAGAATTTGCTAGTCCATTAGGATTTGATGGTGAATAAAACCCTCACCTCTTTTGCAGAGGGCTCCTTCCCCCAGTGAAGGATTTTTAGTAGCAGACTAGACCAGAGGAAAATATGAGCCCAAAAACAAAAGGTCAACTATATTTTGTTCAATTTAATACAATAAAGAAGTGATTCTGTGTTTAATGGCTACATCAGAATTCAGCTTTGAAAAGCTGTAGGTGCACTCCACAGATTAGTAGCTTGGGTGGCAGAAGATGCATGTCTGTTAGAAGCTGGCTCATAAGCATGTGTCTTAAGTCTCCTACTTCCCAGGAAATGAAAGGAACAGTCTGCTTCCTGTCTACATTACAAGGTTCAGGCAAACAGCAAATGAGATAATATCAATGAAAGAAATACTGTAGATAAGAGTTATTCATCTCTTCATTTTCTTATTTTCTTACTTTCCAGTCATTTCATTATGAAAGGATGCCACTCAGCCTCTGCTTCCCTAACTGATAACAGCCCTACAAGCCCAGCAAGGCCAAAACCCATGCAGAGCAACATGGATAGCTGCCCTTGGCTTAAGTCTGACACAGGTTTCAACTTTTCTGGTTTTCATTTTAAAGGAAATGCTCCCCTATTACAATAATTATTATTTTTTTTATTTTTTCTCAATTTTTATTAACATTTTCCATGATTATAAAAAATATCCCATGGTAATACCCTCCCTCCCCCCACCCACTTTCCCCATAGAAATTCCATTCTCCACTATGATACATTCTGAGTCGTCCCAAGGTCACTGCCATCAGAAAAGAGAAGCTTCGCTACCCAAACTGAGAGTAGCATTAATATAAAGGTATGAATATTAAGAAAAGTGCTTACTGAGCAGTTTGGTAAGCATAGTATATACATTTACCCAAACATCAGCAGATGTTATAGCCCTGGGGCTCATGACTACCCCAGTTTTAAGTTTTCAGTATCAGGCATGTATTCCCTCCCATGAGGTGGGCCTCCAGTCCAATTGGAGGGCAGTTGAATTCCACCATGATAGATGTGCCACTATTGCACCAGTTGGCTCATTTTGTCTGGCTGGCCAATTATAGGGATTGTGATGTCTGCTGTTGAGTAACTTCACTAGTGGTATCTCTTTCTCCCATTGAACTACATGTAGAATGGCTTCTTCCAGATTTCTGTCAGCTGGGCTACTTGGAGGAGGTTATCAGCTCAATTCCAGCAGGATTTCTCAGTGATCTTACAGCCCAAGTATGTTGAGTCTTCAGCAATATTGGTCTTATCATCTATTCCTGGTGGGAAACCAAGAGCCTTGGCAATGGCCTATAATATTTTGGGGGCATCAGGGACCTCCCTGGCCAAAAATTCACTGGAAGGTATCCCATTCCTGGCACTGAAAATTTTGGAGCTACAATCTATGGCTCCATAGTGTTCCATTGTCCAAAACCAGAGGATTACATATGATTTATTTATAGCCTCTTAGATTTTGATTAGCACTCCCTCTACCTTTCCTTTACTCAATCTCTTCCCCTGACCTCACTTGGGGCCTTTACATCCCCATTACTCTACTCTTCTACTTACATTTATACAATACCAACCTATTAATTACCCTCCTCCCTTCCTTTCTCTTCTCTTTATATACCTCTTTTTTAGCTTACTGGCCTATGCTACTGAGCTTTTTCCTTCTCACACAGAGCCCAATCATTTGTAGCTAGGATCCACATATGAGAGAGAACATGCAGTACTTGGCTCTCTGGGCCTGAGTTACCTCACATAGTATAATCCTTTCCAGATCCATCCATTTTTCTGCAAATTTCATAACTTCATTTTTTTTCCTTTTTTTAATTTTTTTTAAATTTTTAAATTTTTATTAACATTTTCCATTATTATAAAATATATAGCATGGTAATTCTCTCCCTACCCACCCCTACACTTTCCCATTTGAAATTCCATTCTCCATCATATTACCTCCCCATTACAATCATTGTAATTACATATATTCAATATCAACCTATTAAGTATCCTCCTCCCTTCCTTTCTCTTCCCGTTGTAGGCAGTGCGTCAGTCTCATAACTTCATTTTTCTTTACCGCTGAGTAGAACTCCATTGTATAAATGTGCCATATCTTCATTATCCACTCATCAGTTGAGGGACATCTAGGCTAGTCCCATTTCCAAGATATTATGAATTGAGCAGCAATAAACATGGTTGAGCATGTACTTCTAAGGAAATGAGATGAACCCTTAGGATATATGCCTAATAGTGCTATAGTTAGGTCATATGGTAGATCAATCTTTAGCTATTTTAGGAACCCCCACACTGATTTCCACAATAGCTGGACCACACTGCATTCCCACCAACAGTGTAGAAGGGTTCCTCTTTTCCTACATCCCTGCCAGCATTTATGATCATTTATTTTCATGATGGTAGCCAATCTGACAGGAGTGAGATGGAACCTCAATGTAGTTTTTTGTTTGTTTGTTTTCCTGGTGAATATTGTTTTGACCTTTTTTTCTCATTTTTTATTAACACTTTCCATGATTATAAAAAATATCCCATGGTAATACCCTCCCTCCACCCCCACTTTCCCCTTTCAAATTCCATTCTTCATCATATCCCCTACCCTTCTCAATCATTGTACTTACATATATACAAATCCAACCTATTAAGTACCCTTCTCCCTTCTTTTCTCTTCCCTTTATATCTCCTTTTTAACTTACTGGCCTCTGCTACTGAGGTTTTTTTTTTTTTTTTTTTTTTTTTTTTCTTCTCACGCAGAAGCCCAATCATCTGTAGCTAGGATCTACATATGAGGAAGAACATGTGGCGCTTGGTTTTCTGGGCCTGAGTTACCTAACTTAGTATAATCCTTTCCAGATCCATCCATTTTTCTGCAAATTTCATAACTTCATTTCTCTTTACTGCTGAGTAGAACTCCATTGTATAAATGTGCCATATTGTCATTATCCACTCATCAGTTGAGGGACATCTAGGCTGGTTCCATTTCCCAGCTATTATAAATTGAGCAGCAATAAACATGGTTGAGCACGTACTTCTAAGGAAATGAGATGATTCCTTAGGATATATGCCTAGGAGTGCTATAGATGGGTCATATATCAGATCAATCTTTAGCTGTCTTAGGAACCTCCACACTGATTTCCACAATGGCTGGACCAGATTGCATTCCCACCAACAGTGTAGAAGGGTTCCTCTTTTTCCACATCCCCACCAACATTTATGATCATTTGTTTTCCTGATGGTAGCCAATCTGACAGGAGTGAGATGGAATCTCAATGTAGTTTTAATCTGCATTTCCCTGATGATTAGTGATGTAGGACATTTTTTAGATGCTTATATGCCATCTGTATTTCTTCCTTTGAGAACTCTCTATTTAGCTCCATAGCCCATTTTTTTGATTGGCTTGGTTCCTTATTAGTTAACTTTTTAAGTTCTTTGTATATCCTAGATATTAATCCTCTATCAGATATATAGCTGGTGCAGATTTTTTCCCATTCTGTAGGTTGCCTCTTTGCTTTATTCACAGTGTCCTTTGCAGTACAAAATCTTTGTAATTTCATGAGGTCCCAGTGATTAATCTGTGGTTTTATTGCCTGAGCAATTGGGGTTGTATTCAGAAAGTCTTTGCCAAGACCAATATGTTGAAGGGTTTCCCCTATTTTTTCCTGTAGCATTTTTAGAGTTTCCAGTCTGTTGTTAAGGTCTTTAATCCATTTGGACTTAATTCTTGTGCATAGGGAGATAGAAGGATCTATTTTCATCCTTCTACAGATAGATATCCAGTTTTCCCAACACCATTTGCTGAAGAGGCTGTCTTTTCTCCAATGAATATTGCAGAGAATGCGTTTGACAAAATCCAACATCCCTTAACGATAAAAGTCCTACAGAGACTGGCAATAGAAGGAACATATCTCAATATAATAAAGGCTAGTTATGACAAGCCTACAGCCTACATATTACTAAATGGGGAAAAACTGGAAGCTTTTCAACTAAAATCAGGAACAAGACAAGGATGCCCACTGTCCCCACTTTTATTTAATATAGTACTGGAAGTCTTAGCCATGGCAATAAGGCAAGAGACACACATAAAAGGGATTCAAATTGGAAAGGAAGAAATCAAGTTATCATTATTTGCAGATGACATGATTCTATATATAAAGGACCCTAAAGACTCTACTAGGAAACTGTTAGAGCTGATAAAAATCTACAGCCACGTAGCAGGATACAAAATAAATACACAGAAATTAGTAGCCTTTATAAATGCTAACAACAAACACACAGAGGATGAAATCAGAGAATCACACCCATATTCAATTGCATAAAAAAATAAGTACCTTGGAATAAACCTAACCAAGGAAATAAATAATCTCTACAGTGAGAACTTTAAAACACACTCAAGCAAGAAATTGTAGAAGATGCTAGGAAATGGAAAAACATCCCTTAGCCCATTCTACTGATGAGATTTTCTACAGAGATTTTTATTCATGAACTGTGTCCTTTATTGCCAGTAATTCTGTTTTTTCTTTATTATTTCTATTTCCTTATTTATGTCTAGTATTGACCTCTTTACTTCATTAAATTGGCGTTCTGTGTCTTCTTTCCTTCTTTTGATTTCCTCTTTGAGTTCTTTGAACCTATTTATAATCATTCTTTTGAAATCCTTTCCAGGCATTTCTTCTAACTCATTCTCAATGGAAGTAACTTCTGATGCATTAATACTTTTGATGGATTTATATTGTGTTGATGTTTGGTGTTTCTTGTGTTATAATATATATATTTTTGCATCCTGTATTATTTAATGATTAGATTTTCTAGTTAGCTGGCTATTATTACATGTATCAATCAATCTTATATGATATATCTTCAGGGTAGGAGGTTAAGACACTAGGTGTGGCTCTCAAGACACTTAGAGTATCTACAAGAATGACTCTAGGTCATTTGCCTGCTATGAGAGTATTCAAGTAGGCTGAGTGGAACCAAATACAGATAGTTTCTAAAATTTAACTAAGAAATGTACACTCTCAATGAAAAACAGCAGAGTATTTATTGAAGAGTAGGTATTATGACAACCAGATCTTCTTTCTGTCCCTTAGCCTGTGTGGTGCCTCACCCACTCCCTTCATCCTGACAACAAGGGATTTAAGATTTCTGGTCTATAGAGGGTTCCATGTCAGCCTGTGACCAGGTAAGACCCTTCCTTAATGTATAACAGAAGAGCAAATAAAACCACTATAAGTTAAGAAGCAACAAATAACAAGCCCAAAAATATAGCTTATTTAAGAATGGCAAATCTGACCTTCCATCAGATTTTTTTTTTAATTATTTATTTATTTATTTGAGAGCGACAGACACAGAGAGAAAGACAGATAGAGGGAGAGAGAGAGAATGGGCGCGCCAGGGCTTCCAGCCTCTGCAAACGAATTCCAGACGCATGCACCCCCTTGTGCATCTGGCTAACGTGGGACCTGGGGAACCGAGCCTCAAACCAGGGTCCTTAGGCTTCACAGGCAAGCGCTTAACCACTAAGCCATCTCTCCATCCCCTTCCATCAGATTTAACATATATTTTATCCTGATATGGAAGGTGCAATTAGCACTTCTGGTTTAGGCCTATATACCAGGTTTATTAGGTGGGTACTGACCTGGTATAATCCCAGTTACCTTTTGGGATGATTTTGGTCTCAGTTATGCTTGGGTCCCACTGTTGGTTCAAGTAGGTGTCACTGGGTCCCTGGACTGCTGCTCTGTTCGCTGGAGCTGGGCACTGGTGTTGGGGGAAGGGAGGCTGCAGATGGTACTCTATTCTCTCGCTGGTCCACATGTTCTTATACCTTGTGATCTGCACCTCCATTGTTCACTGCCATTCTCCCTTCACATTTCTTGAGTTTGCAGAGAGTTCCAGTGTGGATGGAAAATCCTCTCACCTGGCATTTCCTGCAGCTCAAGCCGAGCCTGGTGGCTGGGTGGCACACCACTGCTGTGGTCCCACCAGAGCCGCTTCTGCCAGCCTGTGTGCGCTCTGTATCTCTCCTACTTCTCCACTGCCATTTCAATTTCCTATAAACCTCACTTTTTAGTAAAAGTGTGTATTTTTCTGTATTTTCTTTTTTGGCTGTTTCCCCCCACACACTGCTTTGGCATGGTACCTACACTGCCATCTTAATGGCAAGTTCCACTTTAATTATTTTAATAAAAAGGTAAGTTCTCTAAAAGACAAAAAGTTTTCTATGAACATTCTTTTTTTCTAAAATGACTTTGATAAAAAATATTTTTATTGATGATTTGTACTCTCATTTTCCAGGTAGTAAACAGTTTTAGTTTTGCTATTGGTAGGAAATGGAACAAATTTCTCCATGAAATATGCTAAGAGAATGAGTTTGAGCAAGTTACATACTAGCTCTGATTTATTTCATGTTGAAGTGGGCATAATTTTATAACCTTTCTCAATGATGTTATGAGTGTTGAAGAGAATATGCTTGAGACACTAATTTTACAATTTGTCAGATATGAGATGTTCAATAATTATTAGTTATTATCTAGCAGTCAAGTACATAGCTTTAAATGGGCACATGTTTAAATTTATATAGATATCTATGGAAGGAAATCTAATTGCCTGTAAATGTGTGTGTGTGTGCTTGTTTTAAATACGTATATGTGTATATGTAATTTGAGGAAACAATTTTCTTCTTCTTTTTTTTTTTTTTTTTTTTTTTTTTAGATTGGTTGTCACTCTTTTCCAGGTTGACACTGAATTCACTGTGTAGTCTCTGAGTGGCTTATAACTCACAGTGATCCTCTTACCTCTGCCTCCATACTTTTGGGATTAAAGGTGTGCACCACCATGCCCAACCAAAGCATTCTGCTTTTCACAATACTTCCCCAAATGGTAATTTTAAAAGTTTATACTTGCGATATATATATATATATATATATATATATATATATATATATATGATAAAGGTCTAGTCTCTTTTTAGTTATGCATAGCTAATCTTGATTTTTACATTTACCTAACATCAAATTAATTACAAAAGCTATGTGCCTATCACAATATTGCTTCACTATAAATCAACAGTTTTATTACTTTTCAATGAAAAGAACTTCTATTCTGTGACAAAACTTCATAGTGTCATTCAGAAAATATAAGACAATAAATTTAGGTAAAGATTTAAATGTGTTTTATCTCTTAGTTATTCAGACAGACTAGCTTGTAGCACGATCTGTTTAAGCTATATTAGTCCTTACATCCATGGGTACCACATAAATGCAAGGTTTATATTATTTGTTTGTATTTTCACCAATAATTCTCATTGATAGACTGTGGAGACTGACTGGGCTGAAGAATTATTGCCTACCAACATTCATATAGGCCTAGAAAATTTCAATGCAACTTCAACATTGCCCCCTTCCTGATAGCAAGGACTGTGAACTCAATATGTTGTCACACAAGTGAAAGAAATTTAATAAAACATATAACACAGAACCAGACATACAATTTGCCCAGCTTCCAGGGGAGTGATATTTGATTTGATAACCTCAGTTGGATTTACATGCATGGTATTGAAAGCAGTATAGTTGCCGCCTTTCCTGGATTAAGCTGCACACAGTGGCAGAGATAGGTTTTTCCCTGCCTGCCAGTTGCACATCTGAGAAGAGCAGCTTGAGAATGACAGAGACTGCTCTCCTTGTATAGAAACACTGCTTGCTCGGGCCAGTCTTTCCTTTTGAGTGGTCCACCTCACCCAAGTATGTGCTTATCATGCCATTAAGGTCCCAACAGTTTCAGCAGCCTTGTGAGTTGCTTTCTCAGAATCAGTCAGGTATAGTTTAGGCAGAAATGTGGGTTGGACTTTGGATTGGCCTTAGGTCACAGGGATTCCAGGTATGAATCCGTGGCCAAGAATCGTAGGGCATCCCTCCTTCATCTTCATTCTCTTCACACTTCCCTTCTGCTCTTCTCTCCTTGGATTGGGTCTTTTTTTGTTTTGCTTGTCTAATATACAGCTTAATTTCCTGTATGTTTTCATTTCTTTGTCCAATTTTAGCCACCATAGGGGAGTACTAACTGCTTTTGAAGATTGTAATACCAATGATATCATTTTGATCCTTTTTATGGTGGCAAAAAAACAGGAGGTCCCAGGAGCCTTTGTCTCCCTAAACATTTCATGGTCAGAAATTAAAAGTGTTGGGCTGGAGAGATGGCTTAATGGTGAGGTGCTTGCCTGTGAAGCCTAAAGACCCCGGTTCGAGGCTGGATTCCCCAGGTCCCACGTTAGCCAGATGCACAAGGGGGCGCATGCGTCTGGAGTTCTTTTGCAGTGGCTGGAGGCCCTGGCACGCCCATTCTCTCTCTCTTTCTCTATCTGCCTCTTTCTCTCACTGTCTGTTGCTCTCAAATAAGTAAATAAAAATAAATGAAAAAAATTTAAAAAAGAAATTAAAAGTGTTTTGAAAAGGAAACATATTTAAGAACTGATGTTCTTGTCTTAGTATTTGAAATTGTCTCTTTAAACTTGTTCTTGAAAATATAAGACTTTGAAAACTGGACAAATAGCTTCAGTGTTTAAATTGTGACTGTGTCACTTTGGATAATGTCAGCAAAAGTTAGAGTGCAGATGACAGAATATCCCTCTGTCCACTCACTGATCCTCCTAAGAGACTCCAGCTACAAAATTAAAGGCAAATTGAACTTACACCATAGAAACCTTTATCCTTGGAGATAACCTAAAAGACATAACCTTGAAAAGGAGTAAAGGGAGGAGAACCTAAAATGCAGGGCTCTGGTGAGGGTGAGATAAAGCCTAAACTGAAAGAATTTTTTTTTTTCCTCTCTCTCTCATGTAACTAGTACCAGAGATTGGTTGCTACCCACATTGACCTGTTGATTGGAGAGACCTATAACGTCACCAAATCAAGACAGCTTTCTTTCAAAGCACTTGATTACTTGCCTAAGGCAATGATAAGACCCTATTGCTGAAGACTACATATGCTGCTGACACAGAGTATGAAGAAACCTGGCTGGATTTCACAAAAAAAGACAGTCCCCAGACAGCTTGTTTAGTGCTGGAAAGTGCTACATGAGCTACTGGATGAAAATAGCCAACAACAGTCTGAACAACCAAAGGTCTAAGATACTCAAAAGCAAACACCCTGACACAATGTAAATGCTAGTGAAATAGTGGCACACAGCCCCAGTGGGAAACAAATAGTCTTCAATATTGGCAAAGAGATCTGCTCAGTATAAAGGAACCCATATCTGGAATTGGGAACCAGATCAGAATTCTATGGAGACAACGATTATGTTCTCCAGCGTCAAGCTTTCAGTAGCCTTTGGCTAAAAGGGGGGTTACATACATTCTCCCTAAATTAATTCTCCCTAAATTAATAATTCTGATCCCATTTAAACTATGCTTACTTCACTCTCCATCTCAGAATCTGTTCTTTTTTTGAAGGTAGCAAGACCTGAGAAGGTCAACTATCCCTCACACCTCAGCCAAGTCACAGCTGAATCCACAGAGGAATTAGAGATGAGCATAAGAATTGCTTCTGTGCTCTTCCCAATAATTAGCATGAGGTTGTAGGAGACAGACCCTGAGGATATTCAACACCTACCAAGCAGAGATCAAGAGCCTACTAAGAGCTCATCACTGAAGTAGACCTAAAATTCGCCCACCATGGCTCAAGGAATTTTGCAGAAGAGGGGTCAGAAAGATTGTAATAGCCACAGATTGAGGCATCATACCCAGAGGTATTCTCCCACCCACAAAAAATAACTGACTACTGTTCCCACAATGCATAAACTACAACCCCATGTTACCTGCAACCCCACAGAGGAGCATCTCCAATGGAATGGGGGCAGGGACAAGGGGAAAGTGGGTACCAACACATGGTATATCCATAAGAAACTTCTTGTTAATAATAATAGCAAACATAAAAAGAAAGGAAAAATAAAATAATAATGAAAGATTTCAGAAAGCATAGAGTCAGTAGAAGCCAACAAGATGATTTTAATGTCTCATAATTTTAAAGTATAGTACAAGGTCTTGCTGAAATGAAAGCTAGAGGCTGGCTTGAGAGCTTTAGTGGACCACAAATTTTGTGTGAGACAGATATTCCATGGTGATGTTAACAGCTCAAGTAACTTAAGCTGCTTTCTACAGAAGCAAATTGTCTGTTATGATTCATCTTGTTGGCTCTAACTCACCATTACCAATCTTAAATCTGTTGTGTAGGTCAAAATTGGATATAGAAAGAACTCTTAACTTGAAAGATAAAGTAAAGATTTGGGACTATAAAAAAAAAGAATTACTGAGTTTATTTAGGGAGAAATTATAATTCAGAGGTTTATTTAGAGATAATTGCTATCTAGACTGGAGCAGTTTCACATGCACATGGAAGATAGGAGCTAGAAAATATTTAAAGAAATGCACATTCTGTGGGAAGCAAAGTATAAAAACATCTGCCCTAAGCTCCACATGGACAAAAGTAAAAGCATTAGGTGGTGATGGCTTAAGGAAGAATAAAAGAGGGAAAATGCCAATGCAAAGTCTAGGAAAACCAGATGAGAAATAAGTAGTAAAGAGAGTGAACAGAGTCATTGCATCCATGGTACACCCTGAGTTTAAAGGCCTTACCTGAGTAGCAGGCCCAGAACCTATGTTAACCAGATGCACAAGGGAGCTCATGCAGTTGGAATTTGTTTGCAGTGGCTGGAAGCCCTGGCGTTCCCATTCTCTCTCTTTCTCCCTCCCTCTCTCTCTCTCTCTTTCTCTCTCTCTCTCTCTCTCTCTCTGTCACTCTCATATAAATAAAAATAAACAAAAAAAAATTTAAATGGATTTGGGGCTGGAGAGATGGCTTAGCAGTTAAGGTGCTTGCCTCATGTTCAACTCTCCAAATGCACCATGTGACAAGATCAAGGTGGCTCATGCACAAAAGGTGGCTTACACATTTGGAATTAAATTGCAGTGGCTGGAGGCTCTGGTGCACCAATTATCGGTGTCTTGCTCGCTCATTCTAATTTTTTCTATCTGTCTGTCTCTCATAAAACATTACAAAAAAAATCTCCTAAAAATGGATTTTCGTCATCAGACTCAGGTACATAAGGGGAAGACCTGATTGGCTGGTGGATTCAGGGGGCTGGTCCAAAGGCCATTCCACCTAGGTAGTGTACCAGACTGTGGAGACAGCAGGAGGCACTGCAGCTAATGTGGACGAAACTAATACAGACTCGGCTCTATTCCCAACAAAATGGGGTGACATCTGGTTCGTTCTTTGGGTTCTTGTCCCTAGGTAAACTGCCTAAAAAAAAATCTAGCTTTCTTCTGTCTCATTCATTAAAAAGGGGTTTATTGGACCAGCCTACATTATAACTGCAATAGCTGCCTCCATACTGGAGGGGCTGAGAAATCCACAGCTGCTCAATCTATGAGGCAGGATACATTAGTAGTTCTAGTCTGACATTGAAGGCCAAGAGAGTTTATGAAGAGCTGAAAGTCATCAGTCCATGTGGAAAGCCAAAGAAGCCAAGTCCCAAAGTCAGCCAAAGAGTAGATGCACTCACCTTTGAGGGGTTAAGACAGAGAAAATAGTTTTTCTTTCTTTCTTTCTTTCTTTCTTTCTTTCTTTCTTTCTTTCTTTCTTTCTTTCTTTCTTTCTTTCTTTCTTTCTTTTTTTTCTACTTTTTTCTCTTTCAGACCTCTCTGTATCTGTGCTGCTGCCCAAAGGTGCTGCCCACTCTGGGGGAGAGTCTTACCCAGTCAGTTAATCATTCCGAAAAATGCCCTCACACACCTGCCAAAGCTGAGTTTAGGTCTTAGTTTTTTGTTTATTTTTGTTTTTTTAATTCATGAGCCGGTCAAGTTGACCATTTGATATATGAATACAAGCCGTGGTAAAATATCACAATAAAAGATGCAAATGAAAATGCTACTGAATAAACAACAATTCTGATTACATGGGATACCTGGCTATAAAACTTTTGTTGGGAGTTTTGGTGCCTTAAATCATTGTGAGTCCCTGGTCTTGATTCCTCTGCTGCTGGTTTGGGACTGCCAGAACCCTGAAAGCTGGTTGCAAAAGTGGGCTCCTTGGTCTGCCTTTCTGTTTGAATGACCCTTGATCCCCATCTACCAGATCCCCTGCTCTTGGAGACTGCCCAGAAGGAGTGAGTGAGTTGGCCAGAGCTCACAGTTCCTTTTCTAAGGCCCAGTTTCCTAGTCCCAGATCCCTTGCTGCTGGCTTGTGGTGGCCTGGCCCCTGTGTGCATGTGCTGTGGAAGCAGGCCTTTTGCTTGGGTTTTCTGAATGACAGGCAATCTGGGTCCCAGATCCTTATTCTCTTGAGCCAGAGGGTACACAAGCCACTCTGGCACTTGGCCTCTTGCCCCTGGTTCCCATACTGCTTGACTTCTGGGTTCCCAACCCTGGTCCCCTTGTGCTGAAGTGTGCACACAAGTGGTGTGAGTAGGCCACAGCTCCCCAGGTAGATTTAAGTACTTTCAATCTCTACAATCTGCACATTTGGGGTAATAACTGCACTATACACCACAACAGTTCACATTTAAGACAGAACATTCACTGAAGATTCAACAAGGAGAAATATTTCTTTCCCCTCAGTAAAATAAAACTTTTCCACAAGTAGGGTAGACCATAATGCAAAAAGCCCCAACAAAAGTGAGAAAACAGAGATCTCCACCAAGGATGCCAAGTCTAACAATGGAAGCCTCCAATGAAGTAATAGAAAAAACAGCAACAACAGAAATTGAATCACAAAATGAAAACACAAAAAGTGAAGCTGAAATGGAAACAAACCATCAAAAAACCAACAATTACATAATTGAAACTGAGCAGAATCATCTCTTAGCGTACACAGCTTTTGTCACTATTAACTGAATTGAAGAAAACCAGAAAAGCCATAAAAGTGATATAAATGAGTTGAAGGTGAGGCAACAAATAAAGGATGTCAATAACCAGCGGATTAAGCTTAAGGAAGAAATGATTAAATGCAAGAATTAATTCCAGGAAGCATCAAGAAAATCAGACCTTGAATTTAAATTGTACCTCAAAAAAGAGATGGAGAAAATGTAAAATAACACATCAAAAATCAAATAGAGCCTAAAAATAATCTGTAGAATCCCTCAGTAACAGAGCCATGCATGTGGAAGACAGAACCTCTGAGCTCAAAACCCAGACAGAAGATATTGTCTGAAATTCTTGGCTAACTTCAACAACTATGTGAACAGAATACAGAACTATGGAATATACTAAAATGACCAAACATCAAGATCATGGGTATAGCAAAAGGAGAGGAAATCCAGGCCACAGATGTAGAGAATATAATCAATAAATTTATTGAAGAAAATTTTCACAATCTCATAAAAGAGAGGCCCATCCAAATACAAGAAGCTCAAAGAACACCAAACAGAAAGGACTGAAGAAGAAACTCTCCCAGGCACATCATTGTTAAAACTCTTAACAATGAAAACTAACAGTGCTAAAAGCAGCAAGAGAGAAACAACTCACAGCATACAAAGACAATGCCATCAGAATTACCTGAGATTTCTCAATGGAAACGCTGAAAGCCAGATGGGTTTGGAATGGAAAACTTCAAAGATTAAAAAACTGTGACTCCAAACCAAGCTACTGTACCCAGTGAAAGTATCCCTTATAATAGATGGTGAAATAAAAATTTTCCATGAAAAATGTCAACTCTATGATTACATGAACACAAAGCCAAGCCTTCAGAGAATATGTCAAGTAATCCAAGCAGAGGAGTTAAACAACCAATCTCAAGACCTAGAGGAAGAAGACCACAATAACCAAAACTAGAGCAGGATTAAAAAATAACAAAGCCCAAGGAAGCAACAAAGCTGATAAAGAACCCCATTATGGCATGGGAAACCTCAAGTTACAACCTTAAATATTGACGGTCTTAACTCACCCATCAAAAGACACAAGTTAACAGGGTAGATCAGAGAAATAGACCTTTCTCCCTGCTGTCTTCAAGAAACCCACTTCACCACTAATGACAGACACCACCTCAGCATAAAAGGATGGAAAATGATATTCCAAGCAAATAGAAATAAGACACCAGAATGTATTACTATATTAATATCTGATAAAGTATACTTCAAGTCAAAAGTAATCAAGAAGGACAAAGAAGGCCACTTCTTACTCATCAAGGGAATAATCTAACATGAGGACATCACCATCATAAATCTGTATGCACCAAACAGGTATACCACATTTTATAAACCAAAACCTACTCTACAACAACACAGAAATAAACACCAACACTATTATAGTTGGGAACTTTAGTACTCTTTTAATATCAATAGACAAACTATCCAAGCATAAAATCAACAGGGAAATAATAGAACTCAACAACACCATAGAAAACTATATCTAATGGACTTCTCCAGAATATTCCACTCCAACTCTACAGAATACACATTCTTCTCAGCAGCCCACAGGACCTTCTACAAAATAGACCATATATTAGGCAATAAAACATGCCTCCATAAATTTAGAAAAATTGAATAAATTTCCTATATCATATCAGACCACAATATTTTAATGCTAGAAATTAACAAAGAGAGACACATCAGGACCTCCACCAGCTCCTGGAGAATGAACAACACAATTAAACAATGAATGGTTTATGGAAGAAATCTAAAATGAAATTGTAAAATCCCTAGAATTGAAGGATAATGAAAACACAACTTACCAAAACTTATGGGACAATGAAGGCAGCCATATGGGGAATTTCACAGTGCTAAATGCCTTCATAACAAAGACAGAGAGATCCCAATTTAATAACCTAACTGTCCACCTAAAGGAACTGGAAAAACAAAAAGAATTTAATCCCAAGAGCTCCACATGGAAGGAAAGAATCAAGATCAGAGCAGAAAATGATTAATTGGAAACTAAGAAGACAATTAAGAGGTATAACGAAAAAATAAGATTGATAAACCCCTTGTCAATATGATAAAGTGAAAAGAAAAGTGAAGTCTAAAATTAACAAATTTAAAATGAAAACGCAGAGGTCACAACGAAATTGGATTACAATGAAATTGGAAGAATCAGTAGGACATACTTCCCAAACCTGTACTCAACAAAATTGGATTACTTAGAAAAAAATGGATGAATTTATAGCCTTATATCACCTACCAAAACTAAACTCAGATTAGATTAATCTCCTAAACAAACCTATCACATCAAGATTAAAAATGTAATCAATTTTCTCCCCATAAATAAATATCTAGGATTGAATGCTTTTCAGCCAAAATCTACCAAACTGCCATTGAAGAACTGAAACCAATTTTTCAAAAACCATTTTACATAATTGGAGATTAGAGAATGCTCTCCAACTCCTTTTATGAAACTAGCATCACCCTGATGCCAAAACCAGACAGAGATACAAGTAAACTACAGGCCTATATCCCTGATGAACTTAGATACAAAGACCTATCAAAAGCATTATCCACCTGGCTCAAGTAGGGTTCATCCAAGGAATACAAGGATTGTTTAATATACAAAAATTGGTAAATGCAATGCAACATATAAATAAACTTAATCACAAGAACTGCATAATTATTATAATTGATGCAGAGAAAGACTGATCAAAACACTGGAAAGAATAGGCATGGAGGGTATACTACTCAGCACACTTTAGGCTATGTATAAAGCACCTAAAGCCCCAATAACACTTAAAGAGGAAAGACTCAAGGAGTTTCCGCTAAGATCAGGAAGAAGACAGGAGTTCGCATTCTCACCACTTCAGGTCCTAGTCTAAGCAATAAGTGAAGGAAAAAAAAAAATAAAAGGGATACAAATTTGAAATGAAGAAGTCATGTTAGCCCTATTTGAATATGGCATGATCCTATATAAGTCACCAAAAAACTCTCTATCTCAAACTTATAAAGGTTATTAATTCCTTCAGTGAAATAGCAGGATACAAAATCAACACATAAAAATCAGTAGTCTTTCTATATGCAAAGGAAAAATATATCAAAAAAGCAATCAGGAAGGCTGTCCAATTTTTATAACATCAAAACAAAATTAAATACCTTGGTATAACTCTAACCAAGTATGTGAAAAACCTATATAATTAAAACAGAAAAAAAAAACCTCAAGAAAGAAATAGAGGATGTGAGAAGATGAAAAGACTTCCCATGCTAATGGATATGTACAATTAATACTGTGAATAATTGCAATTTCACCAAATGGAATGTAGAGATTTAATTCTTCATGGGGATAGAAAAAATATCTCAAAATTCATATGGATTGGCAGCAGGCATCAGATATCTAAACATATCCTCAGTAAAAGAAACATCTCTAGAGGTATGACCATACCTGAGCAAAGCTATTTTGCAAAGCCATAGTAGCAAAAACAGCATAGTACTGGCACAAAAACAGAAGTATAGACCAATGGACACCATTGGAGATGTTGACCTTAGGTCAAGTAACTACAGGTACTGAATCATTGACAAAGGTGCCAATAATAATGTAGAGTGGAGAGAAGAAAGCATCTTAAACAAATGGTGCTGGAAAAATTGTATAACCATATGTACAAAAATGACACTGGACCCCTCATCTTATCATACACAAAAATCAAGTCCAAGTGGATTAAGACGTCAAAGGAAGAACTGAAACCCTTCTACTGAAAGAAAAAACTGTCCATGATATAGGTATAGGGAAAGACATCATGAACAAAACCCCAAGAGCCCAGGAAATTAAACAATATCTCAACCAAAGGGATCTCATGAAGCTAAAATATTTTTTCACAGACAGACATTCCATAATGAGAGCAAATAGGTTACCTACAGAATTGGAAAATAAAATTGCCAGTTATGCCACTTACTGAGGCCTAATACCTAGAATCTACAAAGAACTCAAAAAACTAGGCAATAAAAGAATCAAGCAACCCAGTGCAAAAATGGGGCAGATAATTGAATAGAGAATTCTCATAACAGGAAAGAAAATTGGCCAAGACACTTAAGAAAATGTTCAACATCCATAATGATTAAGGAAATGAAAACTTAAACAACATTGATATTCCACCTTACTCCAGTAAGGATGGCAATCACAAAAAAAAAAAAAAAATCCAAGGACCACAAATGTTGGTGAATATATGGGGAAAGAAGAACCCTCATTTGCTGTTGTTGGGAATGTAAACTTGAGGAACCACTAAGGAAATCAATGTGGAGATTCTTGAAAAGGATGTATATAGAGCTTCCAATAGACCCAGTTATTCCATTACTTGGCATTAATCTTCAATACTCCATGCTTCATTACAGAAATATTTAATCAACCATATTTATGCTTACTCAATTCATAATAGCTGAGAACTGGACTCAACCCATGTACCCATAATTGAATGAATGAATAATGAATTTGTAGTACATTTAAGCAATGAAGTTCTACTCAGTAGTTAAAAAAATGTACAGTAAAATTTGCAGGAAAATGGACAGACTTAGAACAGATAATAGTCAACAAATTCACACAATCACAGAAAGCCAGACACGGCATGGTCTCACTCATCTGTGTTTCCTTAACATGCACCAGCTTGAGTTGCTAACACACCTGATAGGCAACTCAAGGCTCAGACAAAAGGGTTTGGGGAGGGGGAAAGTAGAGGGAGAAAATAAACTCAGAGCTACATCTAAAATGAACTGATACCTTAGAAAACTTTAACCTTGGTGATAGACTAAATGATATAACCCTCAGCAGGAGTAAGAGAAGAGCACCTGAAAAGAAAGATTCTGCAGAGGGGTGATGAATCCCAACCATAATTTATTGTTCTTTGTTTCTGACCTGTAACTTCCAGTACCAGAAAGTAGCTACCCTCAATAGGCAGTTGATTGTAGAGACCTATGGATTCCCCCAAACAAGGCAGGCTTCTGTCAAAGCACTCGATTACCCACATGAAACAAAAGATAAATCCTATTGCTGAAGAAACCATATGCTGACAACACAGAGTATGGAGAGACCTCTCTGGAATCTGGTAAAAAAACAGTCCCAGACAGCCCATATAGTGCTAAAAAGTGCACTGTTTGCTCACCTTTTATGTTCACACTGATTTTTTTATCTCATTTTTATTTTTTAATATTAACAACATATTTTTCATGGGGGAAAGTAGCTAACAATGGTCTGGGCAACCACAGGTCTAGGCTACTCAGAAGCAAACACCCTGACAGGATGTACATGCCAGTACAACAGTGGCACACAATCTTGGTGGATAACCAATAGCTTTCTGATTGGCTAAGAGATCTGCTCAGTGTAAAGGACCCCATATCTGGAATTGGGAACCAGGTCAGAATCTTATGGAGACAAAGATTATGTTCTCCAGTGTCAAGCTTTCACTAGTCATTTGCTAAACGAGAGGCTACATACATCAACTTCTCCCTAAATTAATAAAGCTTATCCCAATTAAACTGTGCTGACTTCACTCTCCACTGAATAATCAATCCATTTTTCTTTTTCGGAAGATAGCGAGTCCTGAGCAGGTAGGGAAACCCTAGCACTTCAGCCAAGCCACTGCTGAAACCACAGTGGAATTGGGGAGATGAGCAAGTGTAATAATTCCATGGTGATCTTGACAATCAGCACCAGATTGACGGAGACAGACCCTGGGGATGCTGAACTCTAACCAAAGTAGAGATCCTGAGGCTCCTAAGAGCTCATCTCTGAAGTAGACTTAAAACACACTCTCCATGGCTCAGGGAATTTTGTGGCAGAGGGGACAGAAAGATGTTAAGAGCAATATATTGAGACATCATGCCCAGAGGCATTGCCTTCCCTTGGAAACTGAGTGCTCCCCAATGCATAACCCACAATCCCATGAAGAATACCTCAACCCCTCTGAGGAGGGTCCCCAGCAGAATGGGCCAGGGACAAGGGACAAAAGAGTACCTACACATGATGTATTCATGCAAAATGTGTTGTTAATATTAAAAAATAAAAATGAGATAAAAATAATTGTGAACATAAAAGATGAACAAACTAGCTTTTTCATTTCTTGCCATTCTAACACAGTTTGTCAATATAACCACTATTTTATCATCATAACATAAGCAACAGTCCAGATAATTTAAAGAAGGAAATATTAAATGCACAATATTATTTTCCTGAGAGTTATATCATAATAAATATCACTTATTTATTAACTGTTTTGGAATTAGTTTTGAAATAGGTGCATTATTTTAATGAGCATGCCTTTGAGTCTATGTTATATATTTTATCCAGATGGAGAGCAAAAGATCTGGTTTGTACATCTTCCAAACTAAACACTTTAAGTTTAGGCTTCATTCCAGGAAAGATGGTCCTTATCTATCACCAGTGGAAATTAGAGGAGACCAAATTCTAACTAATTGCTCAGAACAAACAAGGCTTTATAAATTCCGAATCAGACCGATTCACTCACACCTTGCTTTAACTTTTTCCATTTACTTCTTTCTTTCTTTCTTTTTCTTTCTTTCACTGTGTGTGTGTGTGTGTGTGTGTGTGTGTGTGTGTGTGTATCTATGTGTCTGTGTGTCTGTGTATAGCAAGTGTTGTTTCTTCCTAGCCAACTCCCTAATGAGGTAACTTTGCATTACAAGGTAACACCAAATCAAACTGTAAAGCCAGCTCCTGATTTCTCTGCAGGGTCTGTTCCCTTTCATCTAGCTGCACACACAAAAGATGCCTCTTGGCTTTCAGGCAAACAGTCCACATTAAAAGTTTTCAGAGCTGATTTGTTTATCTACTGCATCAAGGAGCTTATCTTTCTGTGACAAAGGAAACCTCCACATTGAGGTCACCTTAATTACTCACCTGCATTCAAGAAATAGTCTTCTGAACAAACCCTTTCTGCATTTTTGTTTCATTATGACTTGTCTGTCACTTAAGTGATGAAAGTAAATGTGCCAAGTCAAGGTAGAGAAATGAAAGTGTTTAAGGGCATTTAGCCAGTGTGCAAAGTAAAGCATGGTTGTAGTATTTTAAATAAAAATAT
The DNA here is from genome assembly GCF_020740685.1 of Jaculus jaculus. Lineage (NCBI taxonomy): Eukaryota > Metazoa > Chordata > Mammalia > Rodentia > Dipodidae > Jaculus > Jaculus jaculus. The sequence continues at coordinate 66,273,038 of NC_059110.1, forward strand.
TTCCCATTATTTGCTCTTTAGGTCCTTGGGGATAAAATCAGGAAGATCACAGAAGAGTCACTGTGTAGCATGTGGAGGCTAAACTTCAAACACAATATTAATTAGGCTCACAGTCAGCTAACACAATTCAAAATATAGGTTTTAGTATCTGAGCTCTTAACATTTATGTTTTAATGGAAACTAACAATGTATAAAACATTGAATACCCCATACTCAAAATCATTATGATTTTGCATGGCAGTGGCTTCATTAACTCTAAAGGGCTTGTACACGTTTGCTGACTAGGACTTCATCATGATCTGTCACGCAGGCAGGTGGTACAGCTATGGCTACCAAATCTTCTCAGGGCGTTATGGAAATAAATTTATTAGCTACAAAGGCTCCACTGGGCAGAATAGTCCATAGGGATGATACCATATGCTTCTATAATTCCTTATTAAATGCTGGCAAAACAAGCTTTGGTTTAGAAAATAGGAGAAGTCACTTTGTGGACAGGGAAGGATATATAGTTGTATGTGGTAGCTTTACCAAAATAGTAAGCTAGTATGAACAAAACAGGTTTCATTTCTTACCTTATTTTAGCAAGGCCAGTATACAGTTCATAACTGAATTAAGTATGTTTGATAGTAGATAGGTGCTCTTTCATTATGGCCATTTTTAATGAAACCAGTTATTTTCCACCCAGCTAGATTCACAAGTGATACTTCTCTGTAGACAAATTCTTGCTGTGACAAGCAGTCAGAAAAACAGAAGAACTATAATTTTATATAATCATTTCCCACTCTCCTCACACCCCACCTCATGTCCCCTTCTTATTTTTTCATTTGGGTATAACATAATTATTTAAATACCATCCACTCACATAATTTGAAAAACATAGGTAAAAGGAGGAAATAAAAAATAATCTGTACATTAATAAAAACAACTTTTGTAGTTCTATATTAACAGACAAAAAGGGGACTTTTGCCATCAATTTTAAACATATTTTAGTTTGAGTTGCATTACATATATAAATAAATATGGATAAATTTAAGTTATTTTGATAAATTGATCAAGAAGTGGTGAAAATTCTTTACATAGGAAACTTCTGCTATTGACAATAATGTTTGCATGTTATTTGGGACCACGATCAACAAAACAAATGATTTACAACATACCTGGTGCACCAGGAAGGCTAGGTACAGTGCTTACACTGACTCTTTCTGAGAGTCCCTCAAGATTCTCACCCATTCAACAGAAAATCTAAGAAATATTGACATTTTTCAGTTTCCAAATAATTAAAGTTAGTGTTTCTCTTTCTTATTTTATTTTTATTTAATTTTTATTTTTTATTTTTTTATTGACAACTTCCATGATTATAAACAATATCCCAAGGTAATGTCCTCCCTCTCCCCACCTTTCCCCTTTGAAATCCCATTGTCCATCATATCCCCTCCCTCTCTCAATCAGTCTTTCTTTTATTTTGATGTCATCATCTTTTCTTCTTATTATGATGGTCTTGTGTAGGTAGTGTCAGGCACTGTGAGGTCATGGATATCCAGGCCATTCTGTGTCTAGAGGTGCACGTTGTAAGGCATTCTACCCTTCCTTTGGCTCTTACATTCTTTCTGCCACCTCTTCTGCAATGGACCCTGAGCCTTGGAAGTTGTGATAAAGATATTTCAGTGCTGAACACTACTCTGTCACTTTTTCTTAGCATCATGGTGCCTTCTGAGTCATCCTAAGGTCACTACCATCTGAAAAGAGAAGGTTCTCTACCAAAAGGAAGAGTAGCATTAATATATGCATATGAACATTGCATCAAAGGAACTGCTTACTGGGCAGTTTGGTGAGCATAGTATATGCATTTAGCCAGACAGCAGCAAACATTATATCCCTGGGCTCATGACTACCCCTATTGTAGGTTTTCAATATCAGGAATGTATTCCCTCCCATGGAGTGGGCCTCCAGTCAAATTATGGGGCAGTTGATTTCCCCCATAACATACAAGCCACTATTGTGCCCATTGGCTCATTTGGACTGGATGGCCATATATAAGGCTTGAAGTGTCCATTGCTGAGTATCTTCACTGGGGATTTGTCTCTCTCCCATTGAACTGCATGCATTGTGGCTTTTTCCAGCATTCTGTCAGCTGATCTACATGGAGGAGGTTTTCAGCTCAGCTCCAGCAGGATTTCTCAGTAATCTTGCAGCCCAAGTATGTTGAGTCTTCAGCATTAGGGTCTTACCATCTACTCCTCGTGGGAAACAAAAGGCCTCAGTAATGGCCTGTAATGGCCTGTAATGTTTGAGGGCATCAGGGACCTCCCTGGCCAACAACTCACTGGAAGGTATCCCATCCCTGGCACTGAAAATTTTCTAGTAACAATCTATGGCTCATGTGTGTTCTATTGTCCAAAAAAGTAGGTTTCCGTATGACTTACTTATATCCTCTTACATTTTGATTAGCCCTCCCTCTGCCTTTCCTTTATGAAATCTCTTCCCCTGACCTCACTTAAGCCTTTTCACCCCATTAATCTGTTCTTTTATTTTAAGTATGTACAATGCCATTCTATTAACTCTCCTCCCTCCCTCCCTTTCTGTTCCATTTATATCTCCTCTCTATCTTACTGACCTCTGCTACTGAGTTTTAATCCTACTCACAGAGAAGTCCAATCATTTGTAGCTAGGATCCACATATAAGAGAACTTGCAACATTTGTCTTTCTGGGCCTGGGCTATCTCAGTATAATCCTTTCCAGATGAACATGTTTCTCTCCAATCACTACTTTCAAATATTTGATAAAATTCCAAGGGGTAAGCAAATTTAAAATGGAGTAGGTATATAATAAAGAGTACCTTAAAATATGTTTAAATATGTTAGAAATTGAAATAAAGAATTTAAACCAGGTGTAGTGACATACACCTTTAGTCCCAACACTTGGGAAACAGAGGTAGAAGGATTGCTGTGTGTTCAAGGTTATCCTGATACTACATAATGAATTTCAGGTAAGCCTGGGCTAGGATAAAACCCTATCTCAAAAATTGTTGTTGATGAATAAGTTATATTCCATGAAATCAATTCATTGACATAAAATTGTCTAATCGTAGACATCCATGTTTACAAAACTGCATTGATGAAGAGGTGTTATAAAACTAGGGAGTTAAATTTTAACTATGTACAATGTAAAAAAACATAGCTTTAATATTTTTACTTCTAATCACCCAATTTATATATTATTTTTAAGAGTTGTACAAAATGACAATGCAGAAGGCAGAAATAACACTTGACCTAAGAATGAAATGAGTTCTAGTGCTCATTGTGCTTTCAAGAGTCTGTCAGACAATCACTTAAGGAGTTTAAATCCTAAAGTCATTGAAGATTTTGATTAATTACCTCCAGAAATGGGACCATAAAAATATATATGCTTATTCAAAGTACTTCACATGTACTTGAATATAGGTCCATTGATTTAATTTTTTTTTCATTTCTTATGTTTGATAACTCATTCAAGGTCCATCCCTCTCCATGACCTATATAAATACTTATTTACTTTTTACAAATTAATTTTCTTTCTAGTCAAACAGAATATGCATATTTGATATTATGTTGTAGGCAAATGTTGGTAGAGGATAAAAAAAAACTATAGTACATAAAATGCTCACTTTATGTTGTAAAATTTTTTAGAACAAATTTTTTGAAATAGTTTGAGAGTTTCAAAAATGTAGGTTCTAGAGAGTTAAAACTAATATTAAAAATATTCATAGCCTGGAGAATTTGAATATTTTGTAAATATTGACATCACTTCTAAAATAAAGTTTTGAGGACTGGAGAAAAATATACATAATTAGAGGAAAATGGAAGACTGCTATATCTGGGATATGGTAACTACAAAGGCAGAGATAATCAGCACACAGAGACATGCAGCTTTTGAAAACACCAACTCAAGCTTTCATTATCATTACTTGAGTACCAAGTGGGAAAATATTTTCTAGTGTTCATATGATTGTGCATTCTAAGGGTTTTTGTTAATATATCCCCCATTTTTCTTAACATGATCTTGTCATAATAAAAACATCAGCATGTTTCTAACTGACCTGCTAGCAGGGATCATGTCTTTGAGGTCACTCATAATTTACTACCATCATTCAAGTGTTATTCTGTAAAATATTTGGTCTTCAAAATCCTTGCTATTAAATATCTTTGACTAGGACCAGAGATGCTACAAAAATGCTCTGTAGAGTTATGCACTTGTCCTATTTGTGTTAGGAGTGTTCAACAGAATACAAATCCTTCTTAAATCATTGAAAAGTATACTGTTTAAAACTAGTGTACTTGCTGGGTGTAGTAGTGTATGCCTTTTATCCTACCACTTGGGAGGCTGAGGCCAAAGGTTGTGAGTTTAAGGTCATTCTTTGCTACTTAGATGTTGACCAAGTAAATAGATAACCAACCAAACAGCCAAACACACATATGCATAAATACATATAGAATAGTGAGCATAAATATTTTAGAAATTCTTAATTACTAGAAGATTTGACATAGTTTTACATACCCTAATATAGTCTGTAAGTCTTTGACAAAGGGACTCAGGATTCAGGGTTTCCAAAACTTAATTGCCCAGGAAAGTTATAATTTATTCTTCATTTTTAGATTTTAGAAATGCTTATATACAGCTTTAGAACTTCTTCTTTTTTTGTTTGTTTTGTTTTCAAGGTCGGGTCTGACACTAGCCCAGGCTGTCCTAGAAGTCACTATGTAGTCTCAGTGTGGCCTCAGATTCACAGTGATCCTCTGATCCTCCTACCTCTATCTACTGAGTTCTGGTATGAAAGGCACATACCACCATGCCTGGCTTTTTTTTAACAGCTGGGAAAAGATGGAAAAATGACCATTAAATTCTATCAAGCTTTAAGAGTCTCCAACATTTTTGTCATAAACTTTTTAGCAGTTTATTAAACAATAAAAAGTAAATGAAAACAATAAACATAGCACAGAAAACTCAGAGAAAAACACATGAACAAACAATAGACTGTTTAGGCATAAAATGAACAGGAACTCAAGAGAAGGAAATTTACATGTAATTGAGAAAGTTATCTGGCTGTGTTGGAAAGAAATCAGTTACTTTATATGAAATAGCAGATTAAATAAAAAAGGAATTACTGTAGGAAATGGCCTATCATCCCTAAACCTTTCACTCCCCTCTCAAGCAAAACTGTGGTTGCAGGATTAAGGCCCATAGTATTATTTGTCCCTCGACTGAGCATCCTTATGACTTTGTTCTCATTTGATTCATTGAATGTTGAGATGAAAACACATCCCATATCCATGTGCCAGCTATATGAAGCCAGGGGATCAAACATGAGTGCATGGTAGAAAATTTGGATATGAAGCTCACATGATCAATGCAACATGCAAAGCAAGCTGGACATGGCTTCTTGGAATGAACAAGTATGTAGTAGCTGAGATTCCATTACAATACAATGGTAAAAGAGAGACTGTACATGAGTATAATTTCCATTGCACACATATCACAATATATATATATATATTTAATGTAGAATCTCACTCTAGCCTAGGCTGACCTAGTATTCACTTTGAAGTGTCAGTTGTTCTCAAATTCATAGTGATCCAATCTACTTCTCCCTCCTGAGAGCTGGGATTAAAGGCATTCGCCACCACAGCCGTCCCAAAATATGTTTTGAATTATTCAAAAATTAGAAATATTTCTCTCTCTTTCTTACAAACAAAATCTTTAAAAAGAGAAGAAATACATATTAAAATTTGATCTTTATTTTCATTTAAAATTATTTATTTATTTATTTGCAAGCAGAGATAAGCAGGAGACACACAGAGAAAATGGGCCTGCCCGTGTGTCTATCCACTGCAAATAAACTCCAAATGCATGTGACACCCTGTGTATCTGGCTTTATATGGGTACTGGAGAATTGATTCTGGGTTGTCAAACACTGCATGCAAATGCCTTAACCACTGAGGCATCTCTTCAGCCCTGTTTTCAGTTTTTGCTATTTAATTTTAAATGAAATTTATTTTTATATGACCCATACAAGGTAAAGATTATCCATAATGCTTCAATAGTGGCACAATGCTTTAATCAGTTTAAACCTATCAATATTCTCAATAACGTATTCCTTCTTTAAGGTTAAAAAAAATCAAGATACTTTTACTCATCATTCTGAAATGTTTATCACAAATTATTTATAGTAAATCTGTTATGAAATAGCACACCAGAACTTCTAACACCTCCTACCTAACTATAAGTCAATGATCAACCTTTTCCCATCTCTTCTCCCCACAACCCTCAGTTATAGTGAAAAATTTCTCTCAATTTCCAGGAGACACATTTATGAGAGACACATTATGGTACTTGTCTATCTATGTCTGATTTATTTCTATTAACAAAATGACTTCCTAATCCATGTTGCTGCAAATGGAAAATTTTATTTTGTATAACTATGCTATATTTAATATAGAAATAATTAGCATAAAGTCAATTAGGAATTTATTAACAAATAAAAGATTGATTTCTTAAAACTTTAATGCCCACAGATATAAGAATTATTCTCTCTATTCTTTGTCTTAAACTTCATATTCCTTTCTCTAGCTCAGTCTTACAAAAAGCTTAACTTTTTATTTGTTTATTTTTTCTTTTGAAGCTGGTTTTAGATTTATTGTTTCCAGTTGCTTGGTTTTGTTTCTTTTTTACAAAACTTATGTTATGTGTTTACAGATATTAGAAATATTATTATGGCTTCTTACTTTTTATGTGGCTTATTCTCAGCATCCTGACTATTTATGTATGTTCTTTCTTCTGAAAGTGTTTAAAGTTTTATCATCCATTATGAAGAAAGACATTTCTAGAGTTCTTAGATTTCAAGATTTATTAAGGATACATACACAATAGTTAATCTGTATGCTAGTCATCATTTTAGAGCTTTATAGTCTCTCATTTCCTTTTTATGTTACTGTATTGATCAAGTAATGCAGCTATAAAATTTCTGATTATGAAATTGTGTTAATGAATATTATCTTCCTCTGAAAAAGCTCATGTGTTGAGGGTTTGGATCTCAGATACCACACTACTGAGAGGCGATTTCATGGTCAGGGCACTACTCTATCGGTGAGTTAGTCCTTCAATGAGTTCATGCTAGATGGGACATTAGGAGAGATGGACTGGTTACACACAGAGGCTTCAGGGGGTGTACCAGTAGAAGTTGTAGCTTGCTCCTCATCCTGTCATTTCTCTACTTCTCTCTACTCCACAAGATGAGCTGCTTTCTTCTGCTATACCCTTCCACCATGTTGGCACTGCCACGCCTTGGGCCTAGAAATCAACAAGCTGATCAAGGACTGTACATTGGAGTCGGTGAGCTAAGTAAAATTTTCCTCTCTTAAGATGGTTATGTCAGGTATTTTGACACAGTAATGAAAGACTGACATGATGTCTTTCTATCAATTTTGGTAATGATTTTTACTTGTTTCCAGAATTATGTATTCAAAATTCTCTATTTAGCACTGAATTGAATTTGCTCATGTTTTTATCTCAGTGGTTTCACATTTTGTGTTTTATTTTTGTTAGACCAGAAAAATCTTAAAGATTTTTTTTAAATCAACAAATGACACCATTTTATGAAGAAATATGTATCTACTATGTTCATTGTAAGAAACAGAAAATACACCAGAAATTTTAAGCTTGGTAAGAGAGAGTCAGTATTAAATCCAAAATGAGCTGTTACCATAGGAGCCTTTATCTTTTGGAGATAGCTTAAAAAATATAACCCTCAAAAGTAGTAAGGGGTGGAGTGCCTGAAAATAAGGGCTGTGGTGAGGATGGGATAAAGACTAAGATTAAAAGAAAAACAATTTTTGTTCTGTCTCTGACCCAGTACCATAGAGCACTGAGATACCTGGCTTGAATTCAGAAGAAAGCCAGTCCCCAGTCAGCTAATGTGTCTAGTGCTGGAAAGCACTGCCTGAGCTACTGGGGGGAAATGGCCAAGAACCCAATGAGAAATCAGAGGTCTAAGCTACACAGAAGCAAACACCCTGACAGGTTGTACACACCAGTTAATAGTGGCACAAGACTTGCGTGATTAACCAATAGCTTTTTGATTGGCTAAGAGAACTGCTCTGTGTTCCTATGGAGAAAAAGATTGTGTTCTCTATTGTCAAGCTTTCATTAGTCTTTGCATAAAAGAGGGGTTACCGGAATCAAATTCTTTCTAATTACTAATGCTTATCCCATTTAAACTATGCTGACTTCACTCGCTGTTTTAGAATCTGTTCTTTTTCAGAAGGTAGCGAGACCAGAGGAGATAAACTACCTCTCACACTTCAACCAAGCCACAGATGAAACCACAAAGGAATTGAGGAGATGAGCAAGATTACTGCTTCCATGTTGTTCTTGATAATCAGTGCCAGGGTGTAGCAGACAGATCCTGAGGATACTCAACACCTACCAAAGCAGAGATACAAAGATTCCTAAGAACTAATCACTGAAATAGACTTAAAACTCGCCTACCATCCACCATGGCCCAGGGAATTTTGAGGAAGAAGGGGCTGAAAGATTGTAAGATCCACAGGTTGAGATATCATGCCCAGAGGCATTCATTCCCTCCATCCAAAAATAACTGACTGCTGCTCCCACAATAAGTAAACCACAACCCCATGGGAAATATCGGCAACCCCACTGAGGAACAACCCCAATGGGATAGGAGCAGGGACAAGGGAAAAGAGGGTACCAACACATGACATATCCATCTGAAACATTTTGTTAAAAATAAATAAATATTATTAAAAAGAAAAGTCTTTTTGTTTTAAAATAATCTGGTATTTACAAAAAAAGTTCTAAAGTAAATGTATAAAATGTTTACATTATAAATTATATATTATGCATATGAATACAACTTTATTACCTGGAGTCTTCATTTGGATTTTAATACTTTTTATTTACTTTAAAACTTTTTTATTGAAAACTTTCATAAATACAAACATACCATGATCATGATCCCCTCCCACCACTCTCTTTTCCCTCTTCCAAATTCTTACTCCATTGAATCTTTTCTTCTTTCCATCTAGTTTCTTCTATTTTGATCCCATCATTTTTTTTTTCCTTCTGTTATGTAGGTCTTATGAAGGTAACATCAGCCACTGTGAGGTCATGAATGTCAAGGGCACTTTGTTTCTAGAAGACAGTATTGTTAGCACTTTTCCCCTTTCTTTGGCTCTGATAATATTTCCTCTACCTGAGTCTTGGAGGGTGTGATACAGATGTGTCCTTTAGTACTCAACACTGCACTGTCACTTCTCAGTACAGTGGTGAGTTTTGAGTCACCTTAGTGATCACTAACATCTGAGAAAGAGAAACTTCTCTAACAACAAGTAAGAGTAGCAAATAACATATGGTCACAAACATAAGCATTTAGAGGATAGTTTGATAGGCATAATATATTCATTTAGTGAGACAACATTAGTAGTTTCCTCTCTCGGTCTTATGACCACCCAAGTTATAGGACATTGATTAGGTTTTCAGTAGCAATTCAGAATTTCCTCCCATGAAGTGGACCTTAAATACAATCAAAGAGCAGTTGGTTTCCCCCATAGCAGACATGCTACCATTACTCCTTTCACCTGTCTGGCCAGCCGTAGTGCTCACATGGTCCACTACTGATTAAGACTGTTGATGACTTTTCTTCCCCAAGAGGCTGCATGTCTTGTAGCATTCTGACAGCTAGCCAACAGGGAGGTCTCCAGCTCAGATAAAGCTTGATTTCTGTCTCCTGCAGCCCAAGTATGTAAAGTCTTCAGCAACAGGGTCTTACTATATAGTTCTGATGGGAATCAAAGAGTCCTAACAATAACCTGTAATATTATGGAAGCATCAGGTGACATCCTGGCCAAAAACTCATTGGAAGGTATCCCATCCCAGCACTGATATTTTTTATAATAACAATCTATGCCTTCTGAGTACAACATTATGCACTTCAAAAGGATATTTCTGCCAAAACTCACTCTTTTGTAGCATATACATTACTAGCTACCAAAGAAGTAGGTTTCCATATGGATTATTCATAAATCTTAAATGTTGATTATCCCTCCTCCAACCCTTCTTCTCTTCTATCTTCTCCCCTTAGACCACCTCTACCAGCATTCTACCCTCTATCTAAATTTCTTAAGCTCTTGTCTCTCTTCCATCTCTCAAAACCCCATACTAAATTCCTGGTCTCTAATACTGACTTATTTGAACTTACATACAAATCTAAATAGTTAAACCATAGATCCATATATGAGAGAGAACATGTGGCATTTGACTTTCTGAGTCATGGTTACCTTACATAGTATAGTCTTTTCCAGGTCCATACATTTCCCTGTAAATTGCAAAATTTCATTTTTCTTTATACCTAATTAAAACTCCGCTATGGAAATATACCACATCTTCACTATCCTTTTATCAGTTGAAGGACATCTAGACTGGTTCCATTTTCTAGCTATTATGAATAGAGCAGCAATAAATATGGATGAGAAAATATCTCTATAGTAATGAGTACAGTTCAAATAAGTCAGTATCAGAGACCAACTTTACATCCTACTTTACATTTTGTTTGTTTGTTTTTATGAGGTAGGGCCTCACTTTATCGCAGGCTGAGCTGGGATTCACTCTGTAGTCTCAGGGTGGCTTTGAACTCATAGCAATCCTTCTACCTCTGGCTCCCTAGTGCTGGGATTAAAGGCATGCACAGCCATGCCAGACCATGCTACTTTACGGAAAGCATTTATTGTTTCTAATAGTTTTCTGATAGACCATTCAGGGTCCCTGATGTATAGAATCATGTCATTTGTAAATAAAGATAATTTTACTTCTTGCTGTCTTATTTGTATCCTTTTGATCAGTGTCTCTCATCTAATTGCTATAGCTAAGACTTCTAGTAATATATTAAATAAAAATGGGGAAGGTGGACACCTTGTCTTTTTCCTCATTTTAGTGAGATAACTTTAAGCTTTCCCCACTTAATATAATGTTAGCTATAGGTTTGTCATAAATACCCTCTAATATATTGAGATACATTTATTATATTCCAAGTTTTTTAGGACTTTTATCATGAGGGGATGTTTGATTTTGTCCAAAGCATTTTCCTCATATTTTCAAGATGATTCTGTGATTTTATTTTAATCATTGAATTCATTTTCATGGGGACATTTGTTGTTGATTTGTGTATGTTGGTCCATCCAAGCATCTAAGAAATAATAACCACTTGACCAGGTTGAAGCATGTTTTTTTTTTTTTTTTTCTGTTCCTATGTTTGGTTTCCTAGTATTTTCTTGAGAATTCTTGCATCTATGTTAATGAGGGTTATTGGTCTATAATTTTCTACTTTTGTACTGTCTTTATCTGGTTTTGGTGTCAAGGTAATGATGGCTTTATAAAAGGGGCTTGGTAATATTCCTTACTTTTCTATCTCATGGAATACATTGAGAAGCAGTGGGGTTAGTTCTTCTGCAAAGTTATGATAAAATTCACTGATGAATCATCTGGGCCTTGAATTTTTTTAGTTATTTTTTTTTATAACTACTTTGATCTCATGGCTTGTTATAGATCTGTTCAAAAGGTTTATCTAATCTTACTTTAATTTTGGTAAGTCATATATATCTAAAAATGTATCAGTGTCCTGAAGATTTTAAAATTTAATAGAATATATGGTTTTAAGATATGCTTCTCTGTTTTTCCTGAATTTCATTGATATCTCTTGCAATGGTGCCATTTTCATTTTATTTTATTATATTTATTTTATTATAATTTTATTCATTTGTGTTTATTCTCTCTCTTGGTTAGTTTTCTAAGGGTTTTTCAATCTTGCTTATCTTTTTAAAGAGTCAACTCTGTTTTATTTGTTCTTTGTATTTCTCATTGTCTACTACTTTTGAATTCCATTGTTCTTCTTTTCCCAAGGCCTTAGGGTTGAGCATTAAATTGTTTACTTGTGACTGCTCTAATTTCTTACTGTAGGACCTTAAAGCTATAAAGTTCTACCATAAAACTGCTTTCTTTGTATTCCACATGTTTAGGGATGTTCTGATTCTATTATCATTTACTACTATAACTTTTTGATATTTCCTACTTGAATTCTTCAATGACTCATTCATCATTGAGTAGTGTATTGTTTAATTTTCATAAATTTGTATATGTTCTATAGTGTTTCTTGTGGTTAATTTGCAGTATAATACCATTGTGATCAGATAGAATACAGGGAATTATTTAAATTTTTCTATATTTGTTAAGATTTGCTTGTGTCTTAATATATGTCAGTTTAGATAAGGTTCCATGGACTCCTGAAAATAATGTGTATTCTGAAAAACTTGGATATAACATCCTACAGATGTCTCTTATATCATTTTGATCTTTGATATCATTTAATCCAGATATTTCTCTGCATATCTTTTGCCAGGATGACCTGCCTATTGGTTAGAGTGGGATATATATATATATATATATATATATATATTATTTTTTCTTTTTTTGGTTTCTCTAGGTAAGGTCTCACTCTGGCCCAGGCTGACTTGGAATTCACTATGTAATCTCAGGGTGGCCTTGTACTCACAGCAATCTTCCTACCTCTGACTCCTAAGTGCTGAGGTTAATGGCGTGCACCACCACGCCTGGCTTGGTATATATATATGTGTGTGTGTGTGTGTGTGTGTGTGTGTGTGTATATATATATACATATACATATATATATGTATGTATATCTACCTATCTATCTATCTATATATATATATATATATATATATATATATACAACATAATTGTATGGATACATATGTTGGCACCATATTTTCTTTCTTCCTTGACCCCATTTTTCATAGGGGTCCTCCTCAGTGGGATTGTGGGTTATGCCTTGTGGGAGCAACATTCAGTTACTTGGGGGAAGCAATGCCTCTGGACATGACATCCCATCCTGTGGCTTTTTTTTCTCTTTGCTCTTCTGCAAAATTCCTTGAGCCTTGGTGGATGAGTTTTAAGTCTACTTCAGTGATGAGCTCCCAGTGGCCTCCAGATGTCTGCTTTGGTAGGTGTTGAGTGTCCTCCTTGTCTGTCTCCTTCACTGATTGTCAGGCTCACCATGGAAGCAACACTCTTGCTCCTCTTCCCAATTGATCTATTTTTTTGTGTGGTTTTTATTAATTAGTTTTGTACTCAGCAAATACAGTCAATGTGATACAATTGTTAGTCTCATCCATGTCCTACACCTTGCCCCTGGCCCCTCCTTGTTGAGGTATATGTATCATACATTCTGGAGTTAGCCCATTTGTGGGTAGGATAAATGTCTCTGCATATCATGACACAACATGTGGCTCTGACATTCTTTCCTCCCCCTCTTCCACAAAATTTCCCTGAGCCATGTTGAGTTCATTTTTGGTCTGCTTCAGTGATGAGGTGTTGGGGCCCTCTGGGTCTCAGAATATCTGATTTGGTAGGAGTTGGTTGTTCTGTCTGTTGATTACTTCACCCTTGTGCTGGTACCTGGTTCACCAAGAAAACAGCACCCTTGTTTGTTTTGCCAATTGTTCTTAGTTTCAGCTGGGCCCCTTTCGAGGTATGATGGGGTGGCTCTCACCTTAGGATCTTTGTCTATCTGAAAAACAAAAGCAGATTTTCCAACAGAGAGTAAGTTAGCACCAGCCAAATGAGATAACCCTTACTTTTTTTTATAGAGAATTTAATAGGTGCAGGTCCTCTTGTAGCCCACGATTGGTGGTAGCTTGATAATGGAGAATGGGCTTATGTCTGGATATGGTTCTGACTTGTTTTGCCGATCCAGCTATGGGTCATGTACCACTGAGGGGATCAGTTAGCCAAATCAAGAGCAGTTGGTTACCCACCATGGTTGTGTGCCACTATTGTACTTGTGTGAGCATTACAACAGGTTATTTGCTGCTAAGTAGGTTAGACCATGAGTTGCTTAGACAGATATTGGTCATTTTCCCCCAGTTGTCCATGTAGTACCTTCTGGCACTAGACGTGCTGACTGTCTGGGGATTGACTCTCTTCCAGCTTCCAGCCATGACATTCCAGTTTATGTGTCAACCACATAGGGTGTCTTCAGCAGTAGGGTCTTATCACTAATCTTTGGTGGGTCATCAAGTACTCTGACAGAAATCTGTCATTCTTTTAGGAAACCTTATAGGTCTCTCTGATCAAAAGCTTATTGTGGGTGATAGCCACATGTTGGTAGTGGGAGTTACAGGTCAGGGCTCACTAAGAAATGGAAGAAATAGTAACTAATAGAAAAGAGTTAGAAAGAAGAAGGCGGGGGAGAGAGAGAAGATGTAGAAGATTAAGGTCAGTCTTCATCATGCACTCTCCAGTGTCTTGTGGCTCAGGTGTTCCCTCTAAGGGCCTGGTGAAGGTTCAGCCATTTTGTCTGCCTTTTAAGATGTAAAATTTTATGGTACTATTGCCATTTGGGTCTAGATTTTCCTGGGCCTTGACTGAGATGCTAGGGGTGGTTATATCCTTGGGTCTTACTACCTTCTAAAAAAGAAAAACAGGTTCTCTAAGATAGAGTAAAGTTAGCATAGGCTAAAGAGAATAAACCTTATTTATTTAGGTATGGATGAAGCCCCTCTTTCAGCCAAATACTAAGGGAAGATTGACATTGGAGAGCATAATCTTTGTCTCCATAGCATTCAGACCTTGTTCCCACTTCTATATATGGATTCCTTTTAACTGAGCACATCTTTTAGGCTATCAGAAAGCAGTGTGTCACCATTGCACTGGTGTGTACTTCTTGTCAGGCTGATTGCTTCTGAGTAGCTTAGACCTCTGCTTGCTCACACCATTGTTAGCCATTTTGCCCCAGAATATCATGTACCACTTTCCAGCACTAGATGAGTTAAGTGGGTACTGGCTCTCTTCTGGATTCCAACCAGCTATCTCTTGCGTTCTGCATTGGCCACATACAATGCCTACAGCAATAGGGTACCTTTTGCCTCAAGTGGGTAATAAGGTGCTTTAATAGAAGCCTGTCTTATTTTGGGGACCATGTAGGTCTCTTTGATCAGCAGCTTCATGTGGGTAGTGCATACTTCTGGTAATGTGAGTTATGAGTCAGAGCCAAAATATTTTTTGTTGTTGTTTTGAATTCAGCAAATACAGGCAGTTTGGTACCATTATTAGGCTTATCCATGTCCTACCTTCTCCCCATTGGCCCCTCCTTGTTGAGGTATATGAGTCGTGCATTGTGAAGTTAGCCCACAGTTATTGGTATGATAAACATCTCTGCATATCCAACACGTGGCTCTGACATTCTTTCCGCCCCCACTTCCGCAAAATTTCCCTGAGCCATGTTGGGTTCATTTTTGGCCTGCTTCAGTGATGAGGTGTTGGGGGCCCGAGGCTCTGGCTCTCTGACTTAGTAGGAGTTGATTTTTCTCTGTGTTGGTCTACTTCCCTCGTGTGCTGGTATCCGGTTCATCAGGAAAACAGTACCCTTGCTTGTTTCGCCAATTTTCCTTAGTTTCACCGAGGGCCCTTTTGAGGTATGATGGTATGGCTCTCTCCTTAGGATCGGCATCTATCTGAAAAAGAGAAGCAGATTTTGCAACGGAGAGTGAGTTAGCACCAGGACAAATGAGATAACCATAACTCTTTATAGAGAGTTTAATAGGTGTAGGCCCTTTTGTAGCCCATGATTGATGGTAGCTTGATATTGGAGAGTGGGCTTATGTTTGCATATGGTACTGACTTGTTTCCCAGCTCCAGCAATGGGTCGCATACACTGAAGGGATAAGTTAGCCAAATCAAGAGCAGTTGGTTCCTCATCATGGCTGTGTGCCACTATTGCACTTGTGTGGGCATCACAACAGTTTATTTGCTGCTAAGTAGGTTAGACCATGAGTTAGTTGACAGATATTGCTCATTTGCCCCAGTCATCCATGTAACACCTTCTGACACTAGACACGCTGGCTGTCTGGGGACTAACTCTCTCCTGGCTTCCTGCCATGCCCTTCCATTTTACGTATCAGCTGCATATGGTGTCTTCAGCAATAGGGTCTTACCACTAACATTTGGTGGGTCATCAAGCACTCTTACAGAAATCTGTCATTCTTTTAGAAAACCTTGTAGGTTTCTCTGACCAAAAGCTCATTGTGGAAGATAGCCTCATGCTGGTACTGGGAGATACAGGTTAGTGCCCACTAAGAAAATGAGGAAAAAGATAACTAATATACAAGAGTTAGAGAGGAGAGAGAGAGAGAGAGAGAGAGGAAGAGGGGGAGAGGGAAGAAGTAGAAGATTTAGGTTGGACTTGATCCTACCCGCTCCAGTGTCTTGTGTTTCAGGTGTTTCCTATAAGGGCCTGGTGAAAGTTCAGCCATTTAGTCTGCCTTTTAGGAAGTAGAATTTTATGGTACCATTGCCATTTGTGTCTACATTAGTGCTTCCCACCCCTTTGATGCCCTCCTGTCCCTCCCCATCCATTCTAGTGTCTAGTCCATGAGATGCTTGCTCTGAATGTAAGGTATCTTGGGTAGATTCAGGTTAGGTGCTGTAGATGAGTGAGACTATGTGGCAATTTTTTTTTTTTTCTGTGATTGTGTAAGTTCACTGCAAGATGTGGTATATCTACACAATGGAATTCTATACAGCACTAAGAAAAAATGACACAAAGAAATTTGAGGAATAATGGTTGAACCTAGAATAGATCATTCTCAGAGCCAAAATATTTTTAAGACGTGGCTTCATTCCACCTTTATAGGAGGGCCCGCTTTTTTTACATGCTTCCACTATACTCCTATTGAGGGTTATATCTCTTTAGTCCACCTTCAAATAGAAAGGTTTCTATGATACCAGGTCACTTTTGGTTTATTTTTGTGTTCATTTACCCCTTCCCTCCCCTTCTCTCCCCCCAAGCCTTCCCTATTCCTTCCCTATTATATAGGCCTCAAGTTGCCAATACAGAATGCTAATAACTCAAGGTGATCCTGATTAGGAACCAGAGCTGAGTGAGAACATGTGGCATTTGTCTTTCTGGGATTGATTTTTTTTTTTTTTATGTTCACTGTGTATGATCTGTTCTAAGTCCATTGATTTTGGAATATTGAAGTCAACCTTTATGAGATTATCGGTGACTTTACATCTGGTAGTATTTGTTTAATGAAATTCAGTGCACCCTAGTTGTTGTATATATGTTTAGAATTATAGTGTTCTCTCACTGGATTGTGGGCTTTATCAGTAGAAACTGTCCTTTATCTTTTCTAATTGATGTTGGCTTGAAGTCTATCTTGTAAGATACTAGATTTAGCCATGTGTGCTTGTTTCCTAGACCTGTTTGCTTGAAATATCAATAGTCATCCTTTTATGGTTATGTCTTAAAGTAATGTCTCTCTTTTATAAATAAATGAGTTTCTTGGAGGCAACAAATATAAAATGTAGCAGATTAAATGTGTGGCCCCATAGACATAGGCTTGAATTTTGAGTCTCCAGTAGGTGGAGCCCTACTGGGGAAAAGTTAGATCTAACTGGGGCAGGGGGCAGATCTTGGAATCCAGCTCTAGGGTGTGTTTTGGGGGCAGACCTTCTGTCCAGCACTAAGGCATGAGGACAGTTTGAAGCTCTGGCTGTCTGTGCTCTGGTTGTTTGGTACTTGCAGGCTACTTGATTTTGACTCTGAATATCTGGGAGGGATCCAGCTCCTCTGCCATTGATGGTGTTCCCCTAGAATTTGTAAGCTTGAAATAAACCCATCCTCCCATAAATATCTTCTTGTTTTATGTTTTTCCAAGCAATGTCAAACTGAGTGCAACAGAGCTATTCTACCTTTTAAACCAGGCTGCAAGTCAGTATTTTGGTTGGGTCACTGAGAACACTGATGTTAAGAGATATTACTGAAATGTGTATATTTACCTGCCATTCTTCTTGACGTTATAGGGCTTTCTTTTTTTCTTCTGCTCCTATCGTACATTACCTATTATTTGAGCATGGCTTATTCTTTCCAGTGTCTCATGTATGTGCCTATTCTCACTTAAATCTACAGGATTCCTTCAAGTAGGTGCCTACCTTTTCTTCAGTCTGAAGGATATTCTCAAGTGTTTTTGGTAGAGCTGCCTTAGTAGTCATGTATCCCTTTGGCTTTTTTTTTTTTTTTTAAATCATGGAGCATTCCTGTTTCCAATAATGATGAATAGATTTGATGAACATAGTAGTCTGGGTTGGCATTTGTCTTTCAGAATTTGGAATACATCATTCTAAGTCCCTCTAGTTTTTAAATTACTCTTATCCTGATGAGTTTGGCTTTATAAGTGACAATGTGCTTCTCTCTTACTGCTCTCAAAATATTTCATTTGGTCTTTGTGTTTAGCAGTTTAATTATAATATAACAATGAGAGTTTCTCTTTTGGTATTGTCTCTAAATGCCTCCTTTATTTGTATTGGTGTATATATCTATAATTTTTGGAAATGTTACTACATCACTTTGATAAAATATATTTGTGATGCCTGAAGACTGCAATTCTTTTTCTGCTTGTATACCCACAATTCATAAGTTTGACCCCTTAATAATATGCTAAATGTCTTGAATTTCTACCTCATACCTGTTTATTAGTTTATCTTACTTGTTGTTTGAAAGTGGCAAATTCTCAACTTTGTCTTTAAGATATGATATTTTTCTGGTTGTCTGGATAGCTCATGGCCACTCAGATGTCATTGCCTATAATATAAAAACTGTACAGGCATTTATACATGTCTAATCATATATCTGTATAACTCAATAAACATGAATTGATAATAATACGTATTTCCACTCTATCAAAATCACAACATATGAATTTGAGGGTATCAAACTCAAATACTAACAAAGAGACTTCCAGTTAAGAGGGCGGCGTAGGTACCATGCTGCAGCCTAGGGGAGAAAAGGCCAAATAAACTCAGCACAATACACACTCTCACTAAAAAGTGAGGTGTATAGGAAACTGAAATGGCAGCAGAGAAGTAAGAGAAATCCAGAGCATCCAGAGCCCACACAGGCTAGCAAAAGTGGCCCGGCAGGTCCGACAACAGTGGCAGCAGCAGCGCACCAGAAAGCTGACAGGCTCAGCTCGAGCCACAGGGAAAGCCAGGTACAGGAAGCTTTCACACACACTGGAGCTCCCACAAACTCTAGAAACATGAAAGGAGAGCAGCAGTGAACAATGGAGGAGCAGATCACAAGATAGAAGAACACATGGAACAGTGAGAGAACCAGAGCAGCTGCGGCTCTCTCCTCTCCCTCACCACCTGTGCCCAGTTCCAGCAAACAGAACAGCAGTCCCGAGACCTGGCCATGCCAACTTGAGCCAACAGTGCGACCCAAGCAGGAGCAGAGTTATGCAGCAACATCAGCAGCTCCAGCACTGGCAACAGGTGCCCCAGCAGTGGTGGATGCAGTAGTGGCAGCTTCAGCAGCAGCAGCGACAGATCCAGCAGCAGCAGGTTCAAAGGCATCAGTGGCAGATCCAGTAGCAGCAGCTTCAGTGGCAGCAGTGGTGGCTCCAGCAGTTGCATCTACAGCAGCAGCGGCAACAGATCCAGCAGTGGCAGTTTCAGCAGCAGCACTAGCGTTCAAGAGCAGGGGTGCCGATATGCAGGGCCACAGTTGCCAGGCTCTGTTTGCCCCACAGGAAAAGCCAGTGCCCAGCTCCAGAAATCAGAACAGCAGCCCAACGACCCAGCCAACAACTTGACTGAAAACAAAATCATCCAAAAAGGTAACTGGTATTGCACCAGGGAAGGGTCTCACTTGGTCACAAGCTGACTTGGATCCCTCAACAGATCATAAATCTTAATTTTGTTGATACAGGATCTGGTTTTTATAATAACTACTCTTGCATAAATACTTGGTGCTGCTTTTGATTGAATGTGTACAGTGTTTAGTTAAATTTTAGAATCTACCTGTATTTCATTCCACTCAGCCTACTTTAATACTCCCATAGCAGGGAAACTCAACCCCTAGGAACACCTTTGGAGATACTGTGAGAGTCTTAAGAGCCACATCTAACACTTTAAGCTCCTACCCTGAAGATATATAATAACAAATCAATTGATACAGCTAAGAATATCCAGCTAGCTAGAAAATCCAAGCACTAACTTAGTCCAAGATGCAAAAGTATATACATTATAACACAAGAAACACTAAAAAGCAAGACAATATAAATCCACCTAAAAGTATTAATGCATCAGAAATGACATACAGTGAGAACAAATTAGAGAAAAATCCTGAGAAAGATTTCAAAAGAATGATTGCAAATATGTTCATAGAACTCAAAGAACAAATCAAAGGAATCAAAGAGGAAGTCAAAGAGGAAATCAAAGAGGAAATCAAACAACTTGCAGGACATCAATTAAATGAAATAAAGAAGGCAATACAAGACATAAATAAGGAAATAGAAATAATAAAGAAAAAACAGTCAGAATTACTAGCAATGAAGAAAACAGTTAATGAGATTAAAAAAAAAAAAAAACTCGTAGAAAATCTCACCAGTAGAATGGATGAAGGAGAGGACAGGATATCTAAGCTAGAAGACCAAGTGGCACATCTAATACAGTCCAACAAAGAGAAAGACAAACATACAGAAAAGTAAAAGTGGGAATTTCAAGATATTCAGGACACTATGAAAAGATCAAATATAAGAATTCAGGGCATAATAGATGGAGAAGAATTCCACTCCAAAGGCATAGTAGCATCCTCAACAAAATCATAGAAGAAAACTTCCCCCAAATTGGGAAAGAGGTGCCAATGGAGATACAGGAAGCCTTTAGAACACCAGCCAGACAAAACCTGGAAAGAACCTCTCCTCGCCATATTATAACCAAACTTGAAAACACACAAACCAAAGAAAAAATATTGAAAGCAGTTAGAGAGAAAAATCAAGTTACCTACAAAGGCAAGCCCTTCAGCAGATGATTCAACACAAACTTTAAAACTTTTAAAACTTTAAAAGCCAGAAGGGCTTGGAGTGATGTATTCCAAGTTCTGAAAGATAACTGTCAACCAAGGTTACTTTATCCTGCAAAGCTATCCATTCAAATAGATGGAAAAATAAGGACATTCCATGACAAACACAGGTCAAAGGAGTTTTTGAAGACAAAACCAGCTCTACAGAAAATACTTGATAGAATCCTCCATGCTGAAGAAAAGGAAAACCACACATAAAGAGAACCTGGAAAAAACAGGAAATACTCAAATACTAGTTAACACAAGAGAGCAAACTTAGAACCAGAACCACAAAAAAAAAAAAAAAAAAGGCAAACATGAATACACACCTTTCAATAATATCTCTTAATATCATTGGCCTCAACCAAAAGACATAGGTTTGCAGACTGGGTTAAAAGACAGGATCCTACAATTTGTTGTCTCCAAGAAACTCACCTTTCTACAAAGGTTAGACATTATCTTAGGATGAAAGGTTGGAAAATGGTGTTTCAAGCAATTGGGCCTAGAAAACAAGCAGGGGTTGCTATCCTAATATCTGACAAGGTAAACTTCAGTCCAACGTTAGTAAAGAAAGATAAGGAAGTTCACTCTGTATTGATTAAAGGCAAACTCCAATTAGGAGGACATTACAAACTTAAACATATATCCATCTAAGATGGTGGGGTTCCCAAATTCATCAAACAAACACTATTACAACTAAAGTCACAGATAACACCAAGCACAGTGGTGGTGGGTGATTTTAACACCCCACTCTCATCAATTGATAGGTCATCCCTGGAAAAAATAAACAGAGAGGCTTCTGGACTAAATGAGGTCATAGAAGCAATGGACCAGACCTAACAGATATCTACAGGACATTTCCTTCAAATGCTGCAGAATATATGTTGTTTTAAGTAGCACATGGAACATTCTCTAAAATAGACCATATATTAGGACACAAAGCAAGTCTTAACAAATTCAAGAAAATTGAAATAATTCCTTGCATTCCATCTGACCACAATCAAATTAAACTACAAATCAGTAGCAAGAAAGGCTATAGAGCATACACAAAATCATGGAAACTAAGCAATACACTACTAAATGATGAATGGATCAATGAAGAAATCAAAAAGGAAATGAAAAAATTTATAGAGTCAATGATAATGAGAACACAACATACCAAAATCTCTGGGACACAATGAAGGTAGTTCTAAGAGGAAAAATCATAGCCTTGAGAAAGGTCACAAGTAAACGACCTAATGCTTCACCTTAAAGCCTTGGAAAAAGAAGAACAAGGCAAACCAAAAAGCAGTAGATGGGAAGAAATAATAAAGATTATGGCAGAAATTAATGAAATAGAAACAAACAAACAAAAAAATCCGAAGAATTAATAAAACAAAGAGTTGGTTGTTTGAAAGGATAAACAAGATTAATAAACCCTTAGCAAATCTGACCAAAAGAAAGAGAGAAGAGGCACAAATTAATATAATCAGAGATGAAAAGGTAACATCACAACAGATTCCAGAGAAATTCAAAAACTCATAGGGACATAACATAAAAACCTATACTCCACAAAGTATGAAAATCTGAAAGAAATGGATGATTTCCTTGATTTATATGACCTACCTAAATTAAATCAAGATGAGATTAAACATTTAAATAGACCTATAATAAGCATGGAGATCTGAACAGTTATCAAGAATCTCCCAACTAAAAACAGCCCAGGCCAAGATGGATTCACTGATGAGTTTTACAAGACCTTCAAGTAAGAGCTAACACCATTTCTTCTTAAGATTTTCCAGGAAATAGAAAATAGAAGGAATTCTACCAAACTCCTTCTATGAGGCCAGCATCACCCTGACCCCAAAACCAGCCAAAGATAGAACAAAAACAGAAAATTACAGACCAATTTCCCTCATGAACATAGATGCAGAAAATTCTCAACAAAATATTGGCAAACAGAATACAAGAATATATCAAAAAGATCATTCACCCTGTCCAAGTAGGCTTTATCCCAGAGATGCAGAGATGGTTCAATATACACAAATCTATAAATGTAATACATTATATAAATGTGTTGAAGGCCAAAAATCACATGATCATCTCAAATACTAACAAAAAATAATATGGAGATAAGAGGTACAGAAGTTCAAGGTCATCTTTACCTACCTGTTAAGTTTAAGAGAGGGTCTCATACAGCTCAAGTCTGAGATATATTTACAATTAGCAAGGCCTATTGAAAATATTGGCTGAAGTACATCATGAAAAGACTACTTTATTCTACTGATAGGAATGTAAATTATTTAGTTTATATTTAGTAGGAAATTTCACAACCCATTTATGTAACCAAAAATATGATCATGTTATGAACAAATGACTCTAATATTGGAAATATATATTTAAGATAACATATATATATATGTATATATTTTAATGTATTTATTTACTTATATATAAAATATAAGAATATAAGGAAATATAAATAAATTTTCTGAAAATTTGTATTTTAATTATAAGTAAAATTTCAGTACAAAGTTAATTATAAGAAATTATTTTCAGACTTCTGGCCAAGATGGCGACCACCTAGCTGTGATACAAACCCCAGGGAAAGAAAGGCAAGACATTGAGGGTCTACTCTGTCATTTAGTCAGTGGAGGGTATAGAGGGGTGTAAAACAGGGAATCATGGATCCCCTTGCAGGCGGGCAGGCGGGAAGCCAACCCCTCCCACCAAACAGCTGCTGCACCGGTGTGACTGCCGCCACTGCCTCCATGCTCTGATCATGCGCTAATCGCGTGCCAATCAATCCCCACATGCAGAAGCTTAGACTGCTCTGCACCCTTGCCCACATTACTGCTCCTGTCTGCTGCATATTCAGTGAACCCAGCCCACAGCAACTGCCACACAAGCCCAGACTGTGTCTCTTGCTTGCACCAGCTCAGGTGCTATACCCTACCTGTCTGACTCACCGGCCATCCACCATCGTCCTGTGGCAGGAGAGTGCAGACTGTTTCCAGGTCCCAGTGTTCCCAGCCAGAGTTTGGGCTGTTTCAGTGCTTGGTACCTCAGTCCCCCTCCAAGCTTGAATGAGGCAGCTTTGGCGCATTACCACTTGAGAATTAAGGCAACTTTGGCACCCCTGCCAGGCAGTAGATAGGCAGCTTTGGCAAGTGGGAGCCAAAGCCCAGGCTGCTTGGCAACTTCCCCAGCCTGCCTCAGATTCCCACTGTGATAGACCCCAGGCTGATCCAACCACCTACATGCCCATACACTGTTATGGGCAGGCCACAGCACAAAAAAATAAAATAAAATAAATAACATGAAAAATCAAATGCAAGAAAATCCAGTTAGATCACTCAGTCCTACAATGAATACATCTAACCAAAACATAGAAGAGTCATTAGGATCAGAACATCAAATTGAAGCTATGAGCAATGCAACTCTGACCAACCTACAGGAAACTTCCCCAGTCTTTTAAAAGAAAGGCCCATCAAGATACAAGAACCCAACAGAACTCCAAACAGACTGGACCAAAAGAGAAACTCCCCAATAAATATTATCATTAAGACTTTAAACATTGACACCATGAGAAAATCCTAAAAGAAGCTAAGGAAAAACAGCACACCACTTTCAATAGTAACACCATCAGAATTACTTCAGACTTCTCAATGTAAACCCTGAAAGCTAGAAGGGCCTGGCAAGAACCACTCCAAAGTCTAAGAACCTATGGCTTACAGCTCAAACTACTCTACCCGGCAAAAGTATCCCTCATAATAGATGGTGAAACAAAAACTTTCCAAGACAAAACTCAAATTTACAATTATACGAACACAAAACCAATCCTATGGAAAGTATTTCAGGAAATTCTTCACAGAGAAGAAACAAATATTCAAACTCAAATGCCTACAAGACCCAGATAGCAATAACCAAACTCAGAATAGGCACAAAAATCTTCTAAGCCCATGAAAACACCAGCACACACGTAACATCACAATATGGCAGGGATCAAATCAAACCTCACAGGCATTACTCTAATTACTAATGGCCTTAATTTATCATCAAGAGACAAAAGCTAACAGGATGGATCAAAAAATTGGACCCCTCCATCCGTTGCCTTCAAGAAACCCACCTCACCAGTAAGGACAGACACCTCCTCAGGGTGAAAGGGTGGAAAACAATATTCCAAGCAAATGGGAATAAGAAACAATCAGGTGTAGCTATATTAATATCAGATAAAATAAACTTCAATCCAAAAATAATCAAAAAAGACAAAGAAGGCTACTTTCTACTTATCAAGGGAATGATCCATCAAGAGGATATTACAATCATAAATCTGTATGCACCAAACACAGGGGAACCACAGTTCATAAAACAAAACCTACTTGACAATAAAACAGAAATAACCACCAACACCATCATAGATGGGGACTTCAATACATCATTATCAGTAATAGACAGATCATCCAGACAAAAACTCAACAGGGAAGTAAGTTCAACAAAACCATAGATCACTTAGACTTAATGGACATCTACAGAACTTTCCATCCCAAACCCACATACTACACATTCCTCTCAGCAGCCCATGGAACATTCTCTAAAATAGACCATATAAGGCAGGTCACAAAGCCTGCCTTGATATATTTAGGAAGATTGCCATAATTCCCTGCATGATATCAGATCACAATGCTATATTGCTAGAAATGAACAACAAAAGACCCACCAAGAATCAAAACAGCACCTGGAAACTGAACATCATTCTTTTAAACAATAAATGGATAATGGATGAAATAAAAAACAAAATTGCAAAATTCAAGGAATTGAATGAAAATGTGAACACATCATACCAAAACTTATGAGACACAATGAAGGCGTTCCTCATGGGAAAATTCATAGCACTCAATGCCTTCATAAAAAAGACAGAAAGATCCCAAATCAATAACCTAACCATCCACCTAAAGGCACTAGAAAAATCCAACCCAAAGAGCTCCAGAAGGAAAGAAATATTTAAAATCAGAGCAGAAATTAATGAGGTGGAAACCAAGGAAACAATTAAGACAACTGACAAATCAAAGAGCTGGTTCTTTGAAAAAATAAACAAGATTGACAAACTCCTGGCCAGTTTGATCAAGCAAAAAAAAAAAAAAAAAAGAGAGAGAGAAGCTTCAAATTAACAAAATTCAAAATGAAAAAGGAGAGATCACAACAGTCATAAGTGAAATTGGGATAATCATCAGGACTTATTTCAAAAACCTCTACTCCATAAAACTGGATAATGTGGAGCAGAAGGATAAATTCCTGGATGCATACCATCTATCAAAGCTAAACTCAGAACAGATTAATGACCTCAATGAAACCATCACACTCATTGAAATCGAAAAATTAATAAAAAAAAAAATCCTGCCCAAAAAGAAGAGTCCAGGACCAGATGGCTTCTCAGCTGAATTCTATCAAACCTTCATGGAAGAACTCAAACCAATATTACTCAAACTGTGCCACACATTTGGAGAACAGGGAAAGCTACCCAACTCCTTTTATGAAGCTACTATCATCCTAATTCTAAAACCAGGCAGAAATACCACAAGAAAAGAAACTACCAGCCTATTTACCTGATGAACTTAGATGCAAAGATCCTGAACAAAATCCTCACAAACTGAATCCAACAACACACAAAAGCATTATCCAACTTGACCAAGTAGAATTCATCCCAGGAACACAGCGGTGGTTCAACGTATGGAAATCTGTCAATATAATACACCATATAAACAAGTTTAAACATAAAAACCACATGATCATTTTGATACATGCAGAAAAGGCCTTTGATAAGATACAACATCACTTCATGATCAAAATATTGGAGAGAATTCACATGGTTGGTGCTTATCTTAACTTAATAAAGGCACTATACAAAGCTCTGAAGTCCCAAATAATACTTAATGGGACTGGAGAAACAAGACAGGGTTGTCCACTCTCACCTCTGCTTTTCAATATAATACTAGAAGTCCTAGCTCAAGCAATATGGCAGGAGAAGAAAATAAAAGGGATACAATTTGGAAAGGAAGAAGTTAAGTTAGCTCTTTTTGCTGATGACATGATTGTATTTGTAAGAGACCTGAGAGACTCCATCCCCAAACTCCTGAAGGTGATTAACTCCTATAGCAGAGTAGCAGGATGCAAAATCAATGCACAAAAGTCAGCAGCCTTTCTATATGCAAGTAACAAAGATATGTAGGAAGAAATAAGGGCTATAGTCTCATTTTCAATAGCAACAACAACAAAATAGCTTGGAATAACGTTAACCAAGGAAGTGAAAGGTCCATACAAGGAAAACATAAAAACACTCAAAAATGAATTTTAGGAGGACTTGTGAAAAGGGAAAGACCTCCCATGCTCCTGGACAGGCAGAATTAGCATTGTGAAGACGACAATCCTACCAAAGGCAATATACAGATTTAATGCAATTCCAATTAAAATCCCTACAGTGTTCTTCACAGAGATAGAAAAAATGATCTCAAATTTCATATGGAAATGCAGCAGGCCTTGCATATCCAAACATATCCTCAGCAAAAGAAATACCTCTGGAGGCATCACCATACCTGATCTAAAGCTATATTACAAAGCCATAGTAATAAAAACAGCATGGTACTGGCATAAAAACAGTAGTATAGACCAATGGAATAGACATGGGGACCTGAAATTTGGGTCAAGCAACTATAGCTACTTGATATTCGCCAAACCCTGAACTATATAGGCTGGAAAACAGACAGCATCTTCAACAAGTGGTGCTGGACAAACTGGATAACCACATGCAGGTAACTGAAACTTGATCCACACATTTCACCATACACTAAACTCAAATCCAAATGGGTCAAAGACCTCAATATAAGTCTATAAATTCAAATACTACTGGAAGAAAATTTAGGAAGTACTTTCCATGATATAGGAATGGAAAAAGACTTCCTGAACAAAACCCCAGTAGCTCATGATCTTAAACAGTCACTCAACCAATGGGATCACATGAAGCTGAAGAGTTTCTTTAAAAAAAAATATTAACATTTTCCATGAGTATAAAAAAAAATCCCATAGTAATACTCTCCTCTCCCCCCTCCACATTCCCCTTTGAAATTCCATTCTCCATCATATTACCTACCCATCTCAATCATTGTACTTACATATATACAATACAAACCTATTATATCTCCTTTTTAACTTATTGGCCTCTTCTAATAAGTATTTTCCTTCTCAAAAAGAAGCCCAATCATCTGTAGCTAGGATCCACATATGAGGGGGAACATGTCGTGCTTGGCTTTCTGGGCCTGGATTACCTCACTTAGTATAATCTTTTCCAGATTCATCCATTTGTCTGCAAATTTCATAACTTCATTTTTCTTTAATGCTGAGTAGAACTCCATTGTATAAATGTGCCACATCTTCATTATCCACTCATCAGTTGAGGGACATCTAGGCTGGTTCCATTTCCTAGCTATTATAAATTGAGGAGCAATAAACATGGTTGAGCATGTACTTCCAAGAAAATGAGATGATTCCTTAGGATATATACCTAGGAGTGCTATAGCTGGGTCATATGTTAGATCAATCTTTAGCTGTCTTAGGAAACTCCACACTGATTTCCACAATGGCTGGACCACACTGCATTCCCACAAGCAGTGTCGAAGGGTTCCTCTTTTTCCACATCCCCACCAACATTTATGATCATTTGTTTTCCTGATGGTAGCCAATCTGACAGGAGTGAGATAGAATCTCAATGTACTTTTATCTCCATTTCCCTGATGACTAGTGACATAGAACATTTTTGTAGATGCTTATATGCCATTCGTATTTCTTCCTTTGAGAATGCTCTATTGAGCTCCATATCCTATTTTTGACTGGCTTGTTTGATTCCTTATTATTGAACTTTTTGAGTTCTTTGTATATCCTAAATATTAATCCTCTATCAGATATATAGCTGGCGAAGATTTTTTCCCATTCTGTAGCTTACCTCTTCGCTTTTATCACTGTTTCTTTGCAGTGCAAAATCTTTGTAATTTCATGAGGTCCCAGTGGTTAATCTGTGGTTTTATTGCCTGAGCAATTGGGGTTGTATTCAAAAAGTCTTTGCCAAGTCAATATGTTGAAGGGTTTCCCCTACATTTTCCAATAGCAATTTCAGAGTTTCAGGTCTGATGTCAAGGTCTTTAATCCATTTGGACTTAATTCTTGTGCATGGCAAGAGAGAAGAATCTATTTGCATCCTCCTGCAGATATATATCCAATTTTCCCAACACCATTTGCTGAAGAGGTTGTCTTTTCTCCAATGAACATTTTTGGCATTTTTATTGAATATCAGGTGGCTATAACTACCTGGGCTTACATCTGTTCCACTGATCTACATGTCTGTTTTTGTGCCAGTACCACACTGTTTTTGTTACTATGGCTCTGTGGTATAGGTTAAAATCAGGTATGGTGATACCACCAGCTTTATTTTTGTTGCTCAGAATTATTTTAGATATTCGAGGGTTTTTGTGATTCCAAATGAATTTTTGGATTGTTTTTTTTATTTCCATGAAGAATGCTTTGGAATTTTGATAGGGAT
Organism: Jaculus jaculus; assembly: GCF_020740685.1. Taxonomy (NCBI): domain Eukaryota; kingdom Metazoa; phylum Chordata; class Mammalia; order Rodentia; family Dipodidae; genus Jaculus; species Jaculus jaculus. The sequence goes on from NC_059110.1 coordinate 66,302,573, forward strand.
TGCATTAAATGTGTAGATTGCTATTGGTAAGATTGCCATTTTCACAATATTGATTCTTCCAATCCAGGAACAAGGAATGTTTCTCCACTTTCTAGTGTCTTCTGCAATTTCTTGCTTGAGTGATTTAAAGTTCTCATTGTAGAGATTTTTTACTTCCTTTGTTAGGTTTATTCCAAGGTACTTATTTATTAATTTATTATTTTTTTGTTGCAATTGTGAATGGGAGTGATTTTCTGATTTCATCCTCTGTGTGTTTGTTGTTAGCATATATGAAGGCTACTGATTTCTGTGTATATATTTTGTATCCTGATACATGGCTGTACATTTTGATCAGCTCTCACAGTTTGCTAGTAGAGTCTTTAGGGTCCTTTATGTATAGAATCATGTCATTTGCAAATAATGATAACTTGATCTTTTCCTTTCCAATTGTATCCCTTTTATGTGTGTCTCTTGCCTTATTGCTATGGCTAAGGCTTCAAAAACTATATTAAATAAAAGTAGGGACAGTGGACACCCTGGTCTTGTTCCTGATTTTAGTGGAAAAGCTTTTTCCCCATTTAGTAATATGTTGGCTGTAGGCTTGTCATAAATAGCATTATTATATTGAGAAATGTTCCTTCTATTCCTAGTCTCTGTAGTAGTTTTATCTTGAAGGGATCTTGGATTTCGTCAAATGCTTACTCTGTGTCTAACTTTTCTATGTTTGTTATAGGTCTATTTAAGTGATTAAAACATTGTGATTTAATTTAGGTAGGTCATATAAGTCAAGGAAATCATCCATTTCTTTCAGAATTTCATACTTTGTGGAGTCTATGCTTTTATAGTATGTCTTTGATTTCTTGAGTTTCTCTGGAATCTGTTGTAATGTTACCTTTTTCATCTCTGATTATATTAATTTGTGTCTCTTCTCTCTTTCTTTTGGTCAGATTTGCTAAGGGTTTATCAATCTTGTTTATCCTTTCAAAGAACAAACTCGTTGTTTCATTAATTCTTTGGATTTTTTTGTTTGCTTGTTGTTTGTTTGTTTCTATTTCATTAATTTTTGCCCTAATCTTTGTCATTTCTTCCCGTCTACTAATTTTTGGTTTGCCTTGTTCTTCTTTTTCCAAGGCATTAAGGTGAAGCATTAGGTCATTTACTTGTGACCTTTCTAATTTCTTAATATAGTCACTTAAGGCTAGGAATTTACCTCTTAGGACTGCCTTCATTGTGTCCCAGAGATTTTGGTATGTTGTGTTCTCATTATTGTTTGACTCTATAACTTTTTTTCATTTCCTTCTTGATTTCTTAAATGACCCATTCATTATTTAGTAGTGTATTATTTAGTTTCCATTATTTTTTGTATGCTCTATAGCTTTTCTTGCTACTGATTTGTAGTTTAATTCCATTGTGGTCAGATGGAATGCAAGGAATTATTTCAATTTTCCTGAATTTGTTAAGACTTGCTTTGTGTCCTAATATATGGTCTATTTTAGAGAATGTTCCATGTGCTTCTGAAAAGTATGTTTATTCTGCAGCGTTTGGATGAAATGTCCTGAATATATCTGTTAGGTCCATTCCTTCTATGACCTCATTTAGTCCAGATGCCTCTTTCTTTATTTTTCCCGGAATGACCTGTCAATTGATGATAGTGGGATATTGTGTTTGGTGTTATCTGTGACCTTAGTTCTAATAGTGTTTGTTTGACAAATTTTGGGGCCCCCATGTTAGGTGCATATATGTTTAGGATTGTAATGTGCTCCTGTTGCTTGGTGTCTTTAATCAATAGAAAGTTGCCTTACTTATCTTTCTAAACTAATGTTGCACGGGAGTCTACCTTGTCAGATATTAGGATAGCAACCCCTGCTTGTTTTCTATGTCTATTTGCTTGAAACACAATTTTCCAACATTTCACCCTAAGGTAGTGTCCATCCTTTATACAGAGGTGGGTTTCTTGGAGGCAACAAATTGAAGGATCTTGCTTTTTAACCCAGTCTGCAAATCTATGTCTTTAGTTTGGGGCATTGAGGCCATTGATATTAAGAGATATTATTGAAGGATGTGTGTTTATGTTTGCTTTTTTTTTTGTGGTTCTGGTTCTACCTTTGCTTTCTTGTGTTAACTGGTATTTGAGTATTGCTTGTTTGTTCCAGGTTCCTAATATGTGTACTTTTCCTTTTTTTCAGCATGGAGGAAAGTATTTTCTGTAGAGCAGGTTTTGTGTTCAAATACTCCTATAACCTACTTTTGTCATGGAATGTCCTTATTTCTTCATCTATTTAAATGGGTAGCTTTGCAGGATAAAGTAACCTTGGTTGACAGTTATCTTTCAGAACTTGGAATACATCACTCCAAGCCCTTCTGGCTTTTAAAGCTTGTGTTGAATAATCTGCTGTAATCCTGAAGGGCTTGCCTTTGTAGGTAACTTGATTTTTCTTTCTAACTGCTTTCAATATTTTTTCCTTGGTTTGTATGTTTGGAAGTTTGATTATAATATAGCGAGGAGAGGTTCTTACCAGGTTTTGTCTGGCTGGTGTTCTAAAGGCTTCCTGTATCTCCATTGGTACCTCTTTCCCAATTTGGGGAAGTTTTTTTCTATGATTTTGTTGAAGACACCTACTATGCCTTTCGAATGGAATTCTTCTCCTTCTACTATGCCCTGAATTCTTATATTTGATCTTTTCATAGTGTCCCAAATACCTTGAAATTCCCACTCATACTTTTCTATAAGTTTGTCTTTCTCTCTGTTGGACTGTATTAGATCTGCCACTTGGTTTTCTAGCTTAGATATTCTGTCCTCTCCTTCATCCATTCTACTGGTGAGATTTTCTACGAGTTTTTTTTTTTTTTTTATCTCATTAACTGTTTTCTTCATTGCTAGTAATTCTGACTGTTTTTTCTTTATTATTTCTATTTCCTTATTTATGTCTTGTATTGCCTTCTTTATTTCATGAAATTGGTGTCCTGCATCTTCTTTGATTTCCTCTTTGATTTCTTCTTTGATTCCTTTGATTTGTTCTTTGACTTCTTTGAACATGTTTAGAATCATTCTTTTGAAATCTTTCTCAGGCATTTCCTCTAACTCGTTCTCACTGGAGAAAATTTCTGATGCATTAATACTTTTAGGTGGATTTATGTTGTCTTGCTTTTTAGTGTTTCTTGTGTTATAATAATGTATATATTTTTGAATCTTGGATTAAGTTAATGCTTGGATTTTCTAGCTAGCTGGGTTCATAGCTGTATCAATTGATTTGATGTTATATGTCTTTAGGGTAGGAGCTTAAGGTGTTAGTTGTGGCTCTTAAGACTCTCAGAGTATCTACAAATGTGTTCATAGGGGTTGAGTTTCCCTGCTGTTGGAGGATTCATGTAGGCTGAGTGGAATAAAATACAGGTAGATTCTAAAAGTTAACTAAACACTGTACCCATTCAATCAAAAACAGCCCCAATTATGTATGCCAGAATAGTTATTATAACAACCAGATCCTCTATCAACAAAGAGGTTAACATTTCTGGTCTGTTGAGGGATCCAAGTCAGCTTGTAACCAAGTAAGTATCATCCCTGGTATAATCTCTGTTACCTTTTTGGATGATTTTGTTTTCAGTCAAGTTGCTGGCTGGGTCGTTTGGCTGCTGTTCTGATTTCTGGAGCTGGGCACTGGCTTTTCCTGTGGGGCAAACTGAGACTGACAACTGTGGCCCTGCAGATCAGCACACCCGCTGCTGGAACCGCCACTGCTGCTCCTGAAGCTGCCACTGCTGGATCTGTCTCCGCTGCTGCTAAAGCTGCCACTGCTGGGTCTGTCACCTCTGCTGGGTCCGCCACTGCTGGTGCTGGTGATGCTGCTGCTTTAGCTGCCACTGCTGGATCCTCCACTGCTACTGCTTGATCTGCAACTGCTGCCTCTGAAGCTGCTGCTGCTTGGATCTGCTACTGCTGCTGCTACAGGATCTGCCGCTGCTAGGGCCACTGTTGCTGGTGCCAGAGCCGCTGATGTTGCTGCTGGACTCTGCTCCTGCTTGGGTCCTGCTGTCAGCTCAAGTTGATGTGGCTGGATCCCAGGACTGGTGCTCTGTTCACTGGAGCTGGGCAGCAGTGATGGGGTAGAGGTGGAAGCCACAGCTGCTCTAGTTCTCTCACTGTTCCATGTGTTCTTCTACCTTGTGATTTGCTCCTCCGTTGCTCACTGCTGCTCTCCCTTCACATTTCTTGTGTTGTAGAGAGCTCCAGTATGAGTGGAAGCTCCTGCACCTGTCTTCTCCTGCAGCTGGAGCCAAACCTGGGGGCTTTCTGGTGTGCTGCAACTGCCATGGTCAGTGGACCTGCTGGGGCCCCTTGTGCCAGCCTGTGCAGGCTCTGGATCTCTTCTACTTCTCCAATGCCATTTCGATTTCCTATACACCTCACTTTTTAGTAAAAGTGTCACTGGGCATCGTGGCGCACGCCTTTAATCCCAGCACTTGAGAGGCAGAGGGAGGAGGATTACCATGAGTTCGAGACCACCCTGACACTCCATAGTGAATTTCAGGTCAGCCTGGGCTAGAGTGAGAACCTAACTTAACCCTCCCCCACAAAAAAGGGTGTATTTTGCTGAGTTTTTTCAGTCTTTTTCCCCCCTAGACTGCTTTGGCGTGGTACCTAAGCCACCATCTTATTCAGAAGTCCTGAAGAGTTTCTTTATAGGCAAACATACAAAAAGCAAAGCCAATTGACTACTCAGAGAATGGGAGAAAATATTTGAAGATTATTGAACTGATAGAGACCTAATCTGTAGAGTCTACAAAGAACTCAAAAATCTAAACAGTAAGAAGTCAAACACCCCACTCATAAAATGGGGCAAAGAGCTGAATAGGCAGTTCACAGAGGAAGAATTACAAATGGCAAACACACACTTAATAAAATGTTCATCATCCCTAATCATCAAAGAAATACAAATTAAAACAGCTATGAGATTCCACCTTACCACAATAAGGATAGCAAACATCAAAAAATCAAATGAAGGGCTGGAGAGATGGCTTAGCAGTTAAGCGCTTGCCTGTGAAGCCTGAGGACCCTGGTTCAAGGCTCGATTCCCCAGGACCCACATTAGCCAGATGCATAAGGGGGTGCATGCGTCCGGAGTTCGTTTGCAGTGGCTGGAGGCCCTGGCGTGCCCATTCCCTCTCTCTCTCTATTTGCCTCTCTCTCTCTCTCTCTCTCTCTCTCTCTCTCTCTCTCTCTTTCTGTCACTCTCAAATAAATAAATAAGTAAAAAATGAACAAAAAAAATCAAATGAAAATAAATGCTGGCGAGGATGTGGAGGAATAGGAACACTCATCCACTGTTGTTGGGAATGTAGGATGGTAAAATCACTTTGGAAAGCAATATGGAGACTCCTGAAAAAGCTGACTATAGAGATACCAACAGACCATTATTCCCTTATTGGGCATCTAACCTAAATCCTTCAAGCCACAGGCCAGAGAGATTTGCTCAACCATGTTTGTAGTGGCTCAATTTTTAATAGCTAAGAGCTGGAATCAATCCAGATGTTCATCACTAGAAGAACGGATAACTAAGGTGTGGTATATCTATACAATGGAATTCTATACAGCAGTAAGAATAAATGACACCATGAAATTTGAGGAAAAATGGTTGAACCTGGAACAGATCATTCTCAGTGAACTTACCCAATCCCAGAAAAAATAAATCACCACATAGTCTCACTCACCTGCAGCACGTAATGTGAAACTACCCAAGGTACCTTACATACCCAGCAAGCATCTCATGGACTAGACATTAGGATGTATGGGAAATGAGGGGAGGGCATTGAAGCAGTGGGAAACACTAATCTAGACACAAAAGTCAATGGTACCATAAAATTCTACTTCCTAAAAGGCAGACCAAATGGCTTTACCTTTACCTGGCCCTTACAGGAAACACCTGAAACACAAGACACTGGAGAGGATAGGTCAAGTCTAACCTAAATCTTCTACATCTTCCCTCCCTCCCTCTCCCTCACCCTCTCTCTCTCGTCTCTATAACTCTTACATATTAGTTATATTTTTCTTCATTTTCTTAGAGGGCACTGACCTGTGACTCCCAGTTCCAACATGGGGCTGTCATCCACAATGAGCTTGTGATCAGAGAGCCCTAAAAGGTTTCTTAAAAGTATGATAGATTTCTGTCAGAGTACTTGATGACCCACCAAAGGTTAGTGATAAGACCCTACTGCTGAAGACACCATAGGCAGCTGACATGTAAAATGGAATAGCATGGCAGGAAGCCAGGAGAGAGTCAGTCCTCAGACAGTCAGCGTGTCTAGTGTCAGAAGGTGCTACATGGATGACTGGGGCAAATGAGCAATATCTGTCCAACTAACTCATGGGCTAACCTACTTAGCAGCAAATAACCTGTTGTGATGCCCACACAAGTGCAATAGTGGCACACAGCCATGGTGGGGAACCACCTGCTCTTGATTTGGCTAACTTATCCTTTCAGTTTATGCGACCCATTGCTGGAGCTGGAAAACAAGTCAGTACCATATGCAAACATAAGCCCACTCTCCAATATCAATCTACCATCAATCATGGGCTACAAGAGGGCCTACACCTATTAAACTCTCTATAAAAAAGTAAGGGTTACCTCATTTTCCTGGTGCTAACTTAGTGTCAGTTTGAGTATCTGCTTCTTTTTTTCAGTAGATAGATCCTAAGGAGAGAGCCGCGCCTTCATTCCTCAAAAGGGTCCTGGCTGAAACTAAGGAAAATTAGCGAAACAAGGCAGGTGATGTTTTCCTGATGAACCGGATACCATCACAAGGGGGAAAGAGACAAACACAGAGAAAAATCAACTCTGACCAAATCAGAGAGCCAGAGCCTCAGAGGCCCCCAACATCTCATCTCTGAAACAGACAAAAAATGAACCCAACACAGCTCAGGGAAATTTTGCAGAATAAGGGGTGGAAAGAATGTCAGAGCCACATGTTGGGTCAAGATATGCAGAGACATTTATCGTAGCAATAACTGTGGGCTAACTCCACAATGCATGACCCATGCACCTCAATAAGGAGGGGCCAATGTGGAGGGGGTAGGTCATGGATGAGCCTAATAATGGTACCAAACTGCCTGTATTTGCTGAATACAAAATTAATAATATTAAAAAAAGAAATGATTTTCTGTACAGTGATAAAAAGAGGCAACCATGAGAATAGCACTTTACCACTTTAATGACATTAAGATATATGTGTGATAATGTTCTAAGCATATAAATGGAAGGCTAAGTTTTCTGTTGTATTTTAACTTTTGTACAAATTATTGATATTTGGTATAGTAGTATGACAGAATTTGGGTTTAAGATAGAATTTTATGTCTTATACCCCTCTGTGTTTTCTTCTTTTTCATAATACACATGGATGGATTTTAATTCCATAAAGATAATTCATGAATAATGGAAAATGAATCCTATTCTATTTATATTTTGATATCTATAAATAGATAGATATTTGCTTACACTGATTTTTTTTATTATTTATATAGTCTGTATACAGCCATGATGATAGCATTGTTATCCTTCTCCCTGTAGACCCCCCTGAGGTTGTGGGTGATACATTGTGGGGCTTGCCATCAGGTATGGGGGAAAGTCAATGACCCAACTTAGGGCTCTAACAAGCTTTCTGCCCCCTCTTCTGCAAATTTCCCTGAGCCATGTTGGTTTCATTGAAGGTCTCCTTCAGTGACGAGGTCTTGCGGGTCTGTGTCTCTGGATATCTGTTTTGGAAGGAGTTGAATGTTCTCTATGTCTGTCTCCTTCATTCATCTGCTGATACCAGTTTCACCTAAAAAGTGGCTCTTGCTTATTACCCCACTAACTATATGGCTTCAGTTGGTGCCCTGGTGCAGTGTGATGGGCTGATTCTCTCCTCAGATTCTGTGTCCATCTGAAAAAGAGAAACAAATTCTCCAACTGAGAGTGAGGCCAGTGCAAGATAGAGGGATACCCATTGTTGTTTTAGAGACAATTTAATAGGTGTAGGCCCTCTTGCAGCCCACTATTGGTAGGAACTTGATATTGGAGAGTGGGCTTGTTTTTGGATATGTTTCTGACTTGTTTACCCATTCTAGGTATGGGTTCCATACCACTGAATGCATCTGTTAGCCAAATCAAGAGTAGTTAGTAACCCACAATGGGTGTGTGCCACTATTGCACTTGTGCAAGCATCAGGTCAGGTTATTTGCTAGTAGGTAGCATAGACCATGAGTTGCTTAGCCAGGTGTTTATCATTTTTCCCTTTTCTCTCATGTAACTCCATCTGGCAAAAGACATGCTGTCTGGGGATTGACTCTCTTCCAGTTTCCAGTCAGGTTGCTCCAGGTTCCATCCCAACAGCATATGGTGTCTTCAGCAGTAGGGGCTTAACATTAACCTTAGGTGGGTTATCAAATACACTGACAGAATTCTGTCTTCTTTTGGGAAACCTTGTAGGTCTTTCTGATCAACAGTTCATTGGCATGCTACCAACATGTTGATATTGGGAATTACAGGTTAGTGACAAGGGAGATGAAGGAAGAGAACATACAGGTAATATAAAAGAGAAAGAGAGAAAAGAAAGAGATATAAACAGGAGAAGGTTGAGGATAGTCTTTATCATACCCTTTCCAGGCCCATGTGATTCAGGTATTCTCTCTAAGCACCTGATGAAGGTTCTACTTTTGGTGTGACTTTCAGCATTTAGGATTTTATGGTACCATTTCCATTTGGGTCCAGTTTTTTGCCCCCCCCCCCACAGCCTTACTCTACCCTCCCACCCCACCATACCTATTTTCCATTCCTCAAGACGCCTATTAGGTATGTCAGCATCTCAGGAAGTTCAGGCTACGAGCCACAGATGAGTGAGACCATGAAAGCATTATCTTTCTGTGATTGATTGAGTTCAATGGGAATAATCTGTTCCAAGTTTGAGTATTTTTCTTCAAATTTCATTGTGCCATTTTCCCTTACTGCTGTGAATAATTCCATCATGTAGATATACCACATCTTAGTTATCCATTTATCTAATGATGAACATCTGGATTGATCCCAGCTCTAAGCTATTATTAATTGAGCAGCTATAAACATTGTTGAGCAATTGTCTCTGAGCTGAGGTTTGGAGCTTTTAGGGTAAATGCTCAGTAAGGGAATAACTAGGTCTGTGGTACCTTTGTAGTCATCCATTTTAAGAGTCTCCATATTGCTTCCCATAGTGGTTGTACCAGCTTACATTCCCACCAACAGTTAAGGAGGGTTCCTATTTCTCCACAACCCTGCCAGCATTTGGTATCAATGGATTTTTTAATGTTTGCTATCCTTACTGGGGTAAGATGGATTCTCATAGTTTTTTAATTTTTAATTTCCATTTCCCTGATGATTAGAAATGTTTAACATTTTCTTAATTGTGTGATTGTCATTTGGATTTCTTCCTCTGAGAACTCTCTTTGCAGTTCTCTTCTGGATTTTGTGAGTGGGTTGTTTGACTTTTTATTTTTTAGATTTTTGAGTTCTTTGTAGATCCTAGAAATTAGGCCACTGTCAGTTGGATACCCATCTAATATTTTGTCCCATTCTGTGGGTAATCTATTAGCTCTGTTTATTGTATGTTTGTCTGTGTAAAAGCTTTGCAGATGCCTGGGATTCCAATGGTTTGGTGATTGTTTAATTTCCTGAGCTACTGGGGTTTTGTTCAGGAAATCTTTTCCTACTCCTATATCAGCAAAAGTTCCTCCTATTTTTTTTTTTTCTTACAGTAGTAGCAGAGTTTCCAGTCTTATATTGAGGTCTTTATTACAGTTGGACTTGATTGTTGTACATGGCAAAATGTGTGGATCAAGTTCCATTTTTCTGCATATAGTTATACAGTTTCTCCAGCACCATTTGTTGAAGATTCTATTTTTTTTTCCAGTCTGCATTGTCAGGCCTTTGTCAAATATCAAGTATCTTTAGTTACTTGACCCAAATTCTGGGTCATCAATACTATTTCATTGTTCTATAGTCTTTTTTTTATGCCAGTACAAGGTTGTTTTTATTACTATGGCTTTGTCATATCGTTTTATAACAGGTATGGTGATGCCTTCAGAGGTGTTTCTTTTGCTGAGGATATACTGAGATATCCGAGGCTTTCTGCCATTCCATATGAATTTTAAAGTCATTTTTTTCCTATCTCTGTGAAGAAAGATGTTGGGACTTTTTAAAGTATTGCCCTAAATATATATATTGATTTTGGTAAGATTGCCAATTTCACAATTTGAATTCTGCATATACAGGAGCATAAGAGGTCTTTCCATTTTCCCAAGTCCTCCTCAATTTCTTTATTGAATGTTTTATTTTTTCATTGTAAGGGTCTTCACATCCTTGCTTAATGTTATTCTGAAGTAATTTATTAATTTTTTTTGATGCTATTGAAAATGGGACAACGTCATTTGTTTCTTTTTTTTGTATCTTTGTGTTTTGCACATAGAAAGGCTACTGATTTTGTGAATTGATTTTGTATTCTGCTACTTTAATGAAAGAGTTAATCACTTTAAAAGACTTTTGAGATGGAGGTTCTTGGGTCCCTTATGTATGGAATCCTGTCATCTGCAAGTAGGGCTAATTTAACATCTTCCTTTCCAATTTGTATCCCTTTTATTTATTTTCTCCTGTCCTACTGCTTGAGGTAGTACTTACAGTACTATGTTGATGACAGAGGTGAGAGGGGACATCCCTGTCTTGTTCCTGATCTCAATGGGAATCCCTTCATTCTCTACACAGTAAGTATTATTTGGGCTTTAGGATCTTTATATATAGCCTTTATTATGTTGAAGTATAGACTTCCCATGCCTAAGCTCTCCAAAGTTTTCATCATGAAGTGATGTTGTATTTTGTCAAAGCCCATTTCTGTATCTATCGAGAAGATCATGTGGTTTTTGTGTTTAAGCTTATTTATGTGGTGTATTATATTGACAGATTGCCAGATGTTGAACCATCTCTGCATTCCTTGGATGAAGTCTACTTGACCAAGGTGGATAATGCTTTTGAAGTTCTGTTGAATTTTGTTTGCAAGGATTTTGTTCAGGATCTTTGCATCTAAGTTCACCATGGAAATAGGCCTGTAGTTTTCTTTTCTTGTGGCACCTCTGTCTGGTTTTGGTATTAGTGTGATACTAGATTCATAAAAGGAGTTGGTTTGCTTTCCCTGTTCTCTGATTGTGTGTCACAATTTGAGAAAAAGTAGTTTCAGTTCTTCCATGAAGGTTTGATATAATTCAGCTAACAAACCATCTGGTCCTGGACTCTTCTTTTTAGGAAGGTTTTTGATTAACATTTCTATATCAGTAGTTGTGATAGGTTTATTTAGCAGGTTAATCTGCTCTGAGTTTAGCTTTAGTATGTGGTATGTGTCCAAGAATTTTCTCCATATTATCCAAATTTGTGGAATAGAGGTTTTTGAAGTAAGAACTATGATTCTCCCAATTTCACTTATATCTGCTGTCATCTCTCCTTTTCATGTCTAATTTTGTTAATTTGAAGCATCTTTATTTATTTATTTTTGCTTGATCAAATTGGCCAGGGGTTTATCAATCTTATTTTTAAAAGAACAAGCTCTTTGTTTCATCAATTTTCTTAATTGTTTTCCTAGTTTCTATTTCATTACTTTCTGCTCTGATCTGGATTATTTCTTTCCATCTGGAGCTTTTTGGGTTGTATACTTCTTGTTTCCCAGTGCCTTTAGGTGGATGGTTAAGTTATTGATTTAGGATTTCTCTCTCTCTCTCTCTCTCTCTCTCTCTCTCTCTCTCTCTCTCTCTCTTTGAAGGCATTTGGTGCAATGACTTTTCTCCTGAGGACCACCTTCATTGTGTGTCATAAGATTTGGTATATTGTACTGTTATTATCAATTATTTCTAGACATTTTGCAGTTTCAATTTTTATTTCATCCACTACCCATTCATTGTTTAAGACTGAAACCATTTTTTTCTGTAACTATTCCACATAATTGGAAACTAGAGAACCCTCCCTGACTTCTTTTATGAAGTCACCCTATTACTAAAACCAGACAAAGATGCAACAAGGAAAAAATTATAGGCCTATATCATGAATGAACTTAGATGCAAATAATCCTGAACAAAATCCTTGCAAACTAAATTCAACAACACCTCAAAAGCATTATCAACCTTGATTAAGTACACTGCATCCCAGGGATGCAGGGATGGTTTAACATATGGAAATCAGTCAATGTAATACACCACATAAATAAACTGGACCATAAGAACCACAGGATCATCTCATTTGATGCAGAGAAGGCCTTGGAAAAAATACAACACAACTTCATGATCAAAACCCTGGAAAAAATAGGCATGAAGGAGTTATATCTCAACACAATAAAGTCTAAATATAAAGCTCCTAAAGCTCAAATGATTCTTAATGGGGAAAAACTCAGAGTTCCCACTGAGATCAGGAAAAACACAGGAGTACCCATTCTCACCATGGCTCTTCAACATAGTACTAGAAGTACTAGCCCAAGCAATAAGACAGTAGGTTTTGTTTTATGAATCATGGTGTGGTACACCTGTGTTTGGTGCATAAAGATTAATGATTGTGTTATCCTCTTGTTGGATTGTTCCCTTGATAAGTAAGAAGTGGCCTTCTTTGTTTTTGATTACTTTTGCTTTGAAGTCCACTTTATCCTATATAAGTATAGCTCCACCTGTGTGCACAAATCCTAGTGGATTAATGCAAGCATTGTCTTTTGGGTTCATTAATTTAGATTATATGTACTGTAACTGATCAGCTCTCCCAGTTGAGGAACAGGCTTTCCTTTCTCCCATACTTCTCAAGGTTTAGGTATGTGTCCCTAATATAGAAAAAAAATTTATTCTGTGCTCATCCCCTTGTAGCTATATTAATTCATTGTTTTTAATAACGAATGGCAGAATTGCCCTTGAAAATAAAAGTCTTTATAATACAAAATATCAGGAATTCACAAATATATACTTAATAATTTATTGCCATTTTAATGAAAAAATAGAACAATTCTTCTACAGCAGGTAAGCATAGGCATTAGTTGTCATTAAAATAAAAATACAAAATTATTCAATCTCAAAGTAACCCTTTCATGGATTTTAAGACTAATGGATCTTAATTCAAGAACACTTGTGTAAAGAGAAAAGTAATGTCTTTAAATGGATAAATTATATGGCTGAAAATGTGGAATCAACAAAGCTGCTTTATTTTTCAAATTCATCCATAAAGGCTTGAAACTGTATGTGACATTCTATGAAATAAATTACTATAATGACAGCAAAGAATTTTCATCATTGCCTGGAGTTTGTGAGATTGTTGTAAGGATGTATTGGGCAAAGTACAAATAATGTTTTAAGGCAGTAAAAGTAAACTGAGTGATATTCTCATGGTTGATTTGTGATACTATAAACTTATCATCCTCATAGAACTTTACATGACAAGTGTGAATCTCAATGAAACAGAATTAAAGTACTTTGTAGATCAGTGGATCTCAGGATGAAATGTAGGTGTAGAGACTTCAAGGTAGAGGCAGAACAAATTGCACATTAACAATTTTTATTCTAGATAATGAAATAGTTTCCCACAAACATATAGGTAATGTTTCTTATACTGCTAGGCATCTGTAACTGAACATTTAAACTGATGGTTTAAGGATTATCACCATTGTACTAGGCTATTACAGACAAAAAATAAAGAACTCAAGAATAGTCCATCTGGAATTGTTGTAAATTTATATATATATATATATATAAATTTTTATTTCTTGCTTATTTGAGTAAGCCTTGAAAAACTTCTTTGCAATGAGGAAAGTGGGAATATCCTGAGTTCTAAGACTATTTATAATGAAAGCAAATCAAGCTGTTTTGATGAAATGACAGAGATGGACTCTGCCACAGGTAGATTAATTAGAGCTTACCTTCAAAGATGATGGACATGCAGACAATGTGGGGATGACCTTGAACCAAATATACATATATCTAGAAATCTAGTAGCTCACTTTTAAAAATTAACCAACATTTTTTTCATAGAGTTATGAAGGTATGAATTTGAGAAGGTTCATGGAAGTATTCCTACTGGTGGTAAGCACTGAGGGGGAGTTAACCATCAGGAGCCTGACATGCACCATGCAGGGAGCACAGACTAGAATAGACATGCAACATAGCATATATACACAGACCAGAGTACACATGCAACACAGTGTTATTCTGCTGTGTACATAAATTGGAGTGTAATTAAGTTGATATCCTTCCTGTACAAACAAAGAAGGGCAGATCATATAATTCACAGACCATATAATTCATCTGCACGAATTTAGAAACCTCAGGCTTAGTCACTTCACCTGATAAGTCATGGAATCCCATGCTGTGTATGATGAGGATCTGTCAGTTTGTGTGTGTGTGGTTATGTGCTTATGTGTATGCTTGTCCACATGTGTATGGTGTATATGTATATGAATGTGGAGGCAAAAGTTGACATTGCATGTGTCCTTCAACTATTCTTCACCTTGTTTATTAAGATCTGGTCCCTCACTTGAACCCATGGTTTCCTACAGTGTACAGTTTAGCCAGCCAGCTTGCTCTGGGGGTCCTTATCTTGTCCTGTCTCTATGTCCACGTCACATAGACTACACCATTTATGTGGATACTGGGTGGGATATAATATCTGGGATCTGGACGTCATGAGTTCACAGCAAGTGGTTTACCCATTCGCCCATCACATTACCCCAGCAAAAAAAAAAAAAAAAAAAAAATGTTTTGGTCATAGATTGTCCAGGATTTAAGTCCTTGTACTTGGCAGATGAGAAATCTATTGCTGACCCAACCAGTGTAAATTTATGTTGGATTTGTTCAAGTAAAATATAAACAAAATTTTGACATTAGAATAACAGTTTTAATATCACCAATATTATCAAGAGTAAGAGAAAAGACTACTCTGGATTTTTTAAAAGGCCACGAAAGAAAAGAGAGAATACACATTTACTAACACATTACTAAGATAAAAGTAAACACATTGTAATCTTTCAAGAATTTCAGCTTAAGAGCTTTGTTTTCAATGTTGTCAACTGGTTCAATGTCACTTATAGAATTAGCATAAAGTATTCCATTAGTATTGTACTTATTTGCAATAATTAATGACTGGTAGATAGCAGGAGAAATGGATATATTTCTCATGGATGGAGTAAGTTTGCTATTTGATCTGGCTCTACTGGATAGTACATCTGCCATGAATGATAGTGACCAGGACTTTGGAAGTAGTTATTAGGGAAGTTGGGAGCAGTAATTGTTTGTTGCAGGACTGGAGTCAATTTAGAATTCATTCCACTTTTCAAAATCAAGGTTTTTATTTGCAATAAGGCTTTTAAAGGATTCAGGAGGACTTACAGTACCCATCTAGGGATCTTGTCTCAGCATTTATTTGGAAATTAATATGTTTTTATTTAATCTCAATTCTGAGGAAAATCAATTCAGAAATCAGGAAAAAGGAAATATGATTCGCCTGTGAGAATAACTATCAATGTAGACGTCTTAAGCCTTTGATGAAATTCATTCATGCCAACTTGAAAGCAGAGAGAAAAATGCTGGCAGGTAGAGCAAAAGCTTATGGCCAGCATTTTCAGAGCAAGAGCAGAAAGGAGGACACTGGCACAGTTTCCTCGCAGTTTTGCTTGCCATCACTTTTTCATAAGTGTGCTATATATCCATTTCTCCTGCTATCTGCCAGTCACTAATTACTGCAAATAAATACAATACTTATGGCATACTTTATGCTAATTCTATAAATGACATTACAATAAGCAATGTCTATTTCTGATGTCAATCTCTAGTCAAAATTACATCACTGTGTGAAGAGCAAATTGATTTGATAACTGATATCCATAATCTGCAGAATATACAGGAGAAACAGAACAAAACCAATTTTCTTCTTTTTTTTTGGTGTTTTATATTTAACATTAGAGGGTACCAGACCATAAATGTCTTGATGGAAACACTTTTATTTCACTTCTTTTGAGATGACATGAAAACAGTAATGGAGGTATTTTAATCCTTTTTTTTTTTTTTTGCTAGCAGTAACTATCATTCTAGGAAACCTTTTATATTTTTAAGCTATTTTTAAATTTATACTTAATTCTTTTCTGGTCTTCTGAATAACATTTGCTCATTAATAATTACCTTATATAAAAATCAATTACATTTAAAAAAATGCATTTGTGTGTGTGTGTTCCAGTGTATATGTTCATGTGTACACATGAAAGCACACCACAGCCCTGGGTGCCATTCACAATCCCTTGAGACTCTCATTGGCCTGAAGATTGCCAGTTACTTTAGACTGCCTGGTCCGTGAGTCTCAGCAACCTGCCTGGACTAATATCAGCTACCAACATGACCAGCATTTTCACATGAGTTTGAAATCAAGCTCAGATGTTTATGTTTGCTGGGAAAGCATTGTACAGGTTGTTCCATCTCCCTAGCCCCTCCAGTAGATGGCTAAAACAGGGTCTGGAGATATGGCTTAGTGGTTAAGGCACTTGCCTGTAAAGCCAAAGGACTCACATTCGCCAGATGCACAAGGGAGCACACACATCTGCAGTTCATTTAGGGTGACTGAAGGCCCTGGTGTACCCATTCTCTCTCTGTGTGCGAAATAAATTAATAAAAATAAAATATTAAAAAATAGGAACGCATTCTCTTTTCCATACTCAAATCTTGATACCTACAAGTCAAAATCAGGTTATGGTTCTGTGAGTAACTATAATTTCACAGGAAAATTAAAACCTATTCTCTCATTTCTCTCATTTCCATGTTCCTGATTCTTTTCTTAATCAACTCTTAGTTAAAATATTTTATTTTTTATGTAATTTAGGCAATCCATATAGCAAAACATTTTACATTTTTTATTGCATCCCTCTCTGATTTTGTCCAATTGAGTTAAGTTGGTATCCAGGACACAAGCTGATAGCACACAATGCCACAGTGGACTGAAAGGTTATGCAATCAATCAACAGGCTGTTGGGAAAGGTCAGTCATATTACAATTATTAAAAAGTACATTTTCTTTGGGGATTGGAAATAAAGATCTGCAGTGAAGAAGCAATGAAACTAAAGTTTACATGTCTTTGTTTACACATTCCAGGTGATGACTGACCTTCAGAAATCATGTGTTACCTCAGATCCATCATTAAATTGTTAATTTCCAGGAGTTACAATGAAGCTGTGGTATGGCTATTTAGGTAGCTGATTTATTAGAGTCCAGTATTAAAGCATGCCTTTATCATACAGCTGCTAGGCTGAAGCTGTCTAGTTCCCCCTTTTTGGTCTTTTTTCTTTTTCTTTATTTCTTTTATTATTATTTTTTTGTTTTTGTTTTTTGATGCAGGCTCAGGCTCACTCAGGCTCACGCTGACCTGGAATTCACTATGTAGTTTCAGGGTGGCCTTGAACTCATGGTGATCCTCCTAACTCAGCCTCCCAAGTGCTGGGATTAAAGGCATGTACTACCATACCCAGCTTCCTATTTCCTCTATTTTTAAAAACTATAAATTAATAAATTCAAAAAGCTTGACTATACCTTAGCACCAGAACTATGAGAAATTCTGTACCAATGGTCACCAAATGTTACCCCAAATAAAGGACAAGGTGAAAATATTAAAAGTAGAGATAAAAGTATTTAGGGACATATGATTTAAAAATAAGAAGGATTTCTCATCAGGGAAAATAACCAGATGATAGTAAAACAATACTTAGTCTATAATTATTTAAGAAATACATTTATAATGATTAAATATTTAACATATTTATAGTTTAAATCGATTTATATATTAAATATATTTAATGTAGTGAATTAAGAAATATAGCTAATAGCACAAAATGAAGACTTCTTCAGACATACAAATAACTATAACAGTAACTCAATGGCAGATAAATTCTACAATAAATACTAAAGGAAGTTCTTTGGGCAGAAGGCAAAAGCTAAAGCAATATGGACCTACACAAACAAATTATATGTACTGGGAATGGTAACTACATGTTTATCTATACAAAATTATTATTACTATCATTTAAGCATCTTGAAAAGTAACAAAGATAGACAGAGAGGAGGGAGATGAAAAGGGGGGCTGGAAAGATGTCTCTATGGTTACAGGAGCTTGTTGCAAAGCCTGAAGGCTCATGTTCAATTCCACAGCACCCCAGTAAAGCCAGAAGCACAAAGTGGCACATGCATTTAGGGTGTATTTGCAGTGGCAGGATGTCCTAGTGCATCCATAAACAAACACAGTCTCTGTGTAGACTTCTTTCTCAAATAAATAAATAAATAAATAGTATTTTTAAAAGAGAGAGAAGAAAGAAGTCAGAGAGATGTGTGGCTTTGTAAGCAGATGAAGTCGAATAAACCAGAGATGGTAGGCAATGTCTCACAAATTTGACAAGAGAATTTATTTTCCCTTAAATTCTCAAGAAGATATAGGTTTCCGCCAGTACATTGACTCTAAACTTTTGACTATATAGCTTATAGATATATAGATGTTCTGATTATACAGCTATAAGACATTGTATTTATACCACTTATTATTTCTAATGGTTATGGTGATATGAAAAAAAAATAAAATGACTTAGTGAATTTCATTATAAAGTCTATCAGTTTAATATTTGAAAACCACCCAAAGTAATTCTTCATAAAAAACTAAAAAAAAAAAAAAAATTCTCATGTAAGCAGAGGCATGCAATGATGTGAGAAGTCACATTTATTCCTGACTAACAAATAATAAACAGGGCACCAGAGTGATGGCGATGGCTCAGTTGGTAAAGCTGTTTTCATAGGAGTGTGAGGGCCCAAGTTCAGAGCCCCAGAACTCATAAAAGTGCTGGGTGAATGGCATGCCCTACAATCTCTGGGATGGGGAGCTGGACACAAGGAATCCCTGGGACACATTGGTTAGCTAGACTAACCAATTAGTAGGATCCAGGTTTAAAAACAGGCCTGTGTTAAAAAATAATGTAAATGATGATGAAGGAAGACATCCAACATTGACCTGTAATCTTTACACATGTGCACACCCATCAACAGGAACCTCAGTGTGACACAGAACACTGTTCTAAGAGCATTATCCTTCATGGTAATAGTGATGCTTTCTTTCCTAACAAGCTCAGGAATAAAACAAGGATGTTTCACAATTTTCCTTCAATTTACTGGAGGTTCCAATCAGAACATTAAGATAAATGAAATAAAGAAAAAGATCCAAGTTGAAAGAACACATGTCAATTTTTTTTAAATTTTTGAAAAAAGTTGTTTATTTTTATTTATTTATGTATGAGAGAGAGAGAGAGAGAGAGAGAGAGAGAGAATGGGCACACTAAGGTCTTCAGCCACAACAAACAAACTGCAGACACATGCCCTACCATGGGCATCTGGCTTAAGTGGGTACTGTGGAATCAAGCCTCAAACCAGAGTCATTAGGCTTCACAGGCAAGCGCTTAATTTCTAAGCCATCTCTCTGGCCCCATGTCAATTTATTTTTATATGTGAATAATATTATTATGTGAAAAATAGTATAGCACATGGAAGCAAATCCATTAAACTAGTGAGTACAGAAATTTATAAGATACAAGGTCAATGTACAAAAATTAATTGTATCACTATATACTTATCATAAATGATTAGAGATGATAGAAAGCTAAAACAAAATATATAATAGGACAAAATGCATGAGATTCTGGATGATAGGCATGATAAAACTTATACAACAAAACTGTTTTAAAATACTAGCACAATAACTTAGAAAGTGTAATAAAAAGTCAAACCTTGCATTTTGTCCTCACAGACAAGAACAAACAATATTATTATATAACTTCTCTCCAAATGAATCTCTAGATTCAATACAAAACACAATCAAAATGTCAGTAGAATGTTTAGTATAAATTTATGTAATCATTTTAAATCCAAGTGAAAAGTATCAAGTTAAATTTTAAACAAAATATCATGTGTTTATTTACTATAGTAGGACTCATTGTATATCTTCTAAAGCCATGCATTAAGTGACGGTTATTGTGAAAAGTTCTGCAATCTACACAGGAATGTAGACATCTTTAATGCCCCATGTTCACTTCTTTTATGTATATACCCATTATGTTAATTGGACCAATGCAGGGAAAGAGTCCCAAATACCACATTATAGAACAGTTGGGGTCCTAGAAACAGATAGTGGAATGAAGCCCCGGGGAGAGGATAGGAGGAAATGGGAAAGACTCCACAAAGGATGAAAAGTGGCAAACAGGAGAAATAAGATCAAATGTTCTATTGTACATTAGGATAATAATGGTTAAAAGTAAAATGCTCAATATCAAAATATATACAGAAAAGAATTTTTAAGTGTTGTCAATGCAAAATAATAAATGTTTGAATTGATGATTTGTTAATTCTCAAATTTGATAAGTATATGCTTTATGTATCAAAACATAATTAATGTATCACCAATAAATATACATATTGTATACCAATTAAAAAATAAACAACAAAAGTCAAAACACAGAGAGATCTCCACCAAGGATGCCTAGTCCCACAAAAATATCAAAGTTGGAGTGTTAACATCACCTGAGTTTAGTATTACAATACCGCAGGGCTTGGATGTGGCCTAGTGATAAAGAGCTTGCCTGCCAAGGCAGTAGGAGATCCCAAGTTCACTCACCAGTACTGTAAAAAAAAAAAAAAAAAGTGTGAAAGTGCCAGGCGTTGTGGCGCATGACTTTAATCCCAGTACTCGGGAGGCAGAGGCAGGATAATTTCAGTGAGTTCAAGGCCACCCTGAGACTATGTTGTTAATTCCAGGTCAGCTTGAGCTACAGTAAAACCCTACCTTGAAAATAAAATAATGAAAGAATGTGAGAGAGAGAGAGAGAGACAGAGCAAAGCAGACCCCTTAGTATTATAATAATAAAAACTGTGTTGTACTGGTACAATGATAGAGAAAGAAAATATTGCACCAGAGTGAACCATTATACCCTGGCTTATATAAGCAATTGAAATCAAAGGAATGTAAAGGAATGTACAAGGGAACTCATTGTAGACAGGGCACTTTCAACAGGTAGAACTGAAATAATGGGATAATAATATGTAAATTATAAGCTTTGAACAGTAATTATATAATATGTCCTACTTCAACACATATAATCTGAACTCTAGACTGTGCAAATTGAAGAAATGCTAGTAAAGAGACAGTAACTGAGAATTCTTTGGAACTGAAGGTGAATCTCTTCCCACTTAAAAATATACAATAAACAGCCAGTTTGAAAAACCTGTGGTGGTGTTCACTTGAAATTCTAGCTTTCAAGAGAAGTTTGAAAATGCTTTGTTTATAAAGTCTTTCAATTTTAAACAATTTGAGAGAAGCAATACATTTAATTTAATGAAAAATATCATAATTCTGGTTCATGGTATTGTCCTCTCTCCCTAGCCTTAAAAGCCAAGTATTGTAAAAGTTCAGCTGGAGCTGTTGTTGTTCAGCTACAACATGAGCCTTTCCTGATAAACTAGGACAGTGCAGAGAATACAGAAGCTACTACATGTATTCTAATAGGATTCTTTGTTTCATGGTTTACAAATCTGCTTGACTTAGTAGTGGCACACAACACAGTTCCCCAAACCCTGCTGACAGTCACAGGAATTCACTTGACAAGAAATGCAGCCTAGCACATATATTTTCTTTTCAACCAGAGGATTTCTGAGCAAGCCACAGAGGGATTTATTGTAATGCTGCTTCTTCTTGTGCAGGCTCCTTGTACATAAAATATTCCACAGCAGATATGTATCAAGTGGCTGAGAAGACAGGAGCAGCAAGCTAAGAGAGTACTATTGAGTAAAAAGGAATTATTTAAATGCAAAAAAAGAAACCAAATAGCCTTTAAATAAGCTCAAGAAAATGTCAAAGCCCACTGAGTCTTATAAATGGCAATCAAAATTTTAAAAACTCCTCTAAAATTAAATGTCAGAGTACTTGATGACCCACCAAAGGCCAGTGGTAAGACCCTATTGCTGAAGACTCCATACACAGCTGATGTGTAAAATGGAATGACATGGCGGGAAGCCAGGAGAGAGTCAGTCCCCAGACAGTCAGCATGTCTAGTGCCAGAAGGCGCTACATAGGCGACTGGGGGAAATGACCAAGATCTGTCCAAGCAACACATTGTTTAACCTAATTAGCAACAAATAACTGGATGTGATGCCCACACAAGTGCAATAGTGGTACACAGCCATGGTGAGGAATCAATTGCTCTTGATTTGGCTAACTGATCCACTCAGTGGTACTAGACCCATAGCTGGAGCTGGGAAACAAGTCAGAACCATACCCAAACACAAGCCCACTCTTCAATATCAAGCTACCATCAATCACGGGGTATAAGAGGGCCTAAATCTACCATACTGTCTATCAAAAAAGTAAGTGTTATCTCAATTTTCCGGATGCTAACTTACTCTCCGTTGGAGAATCTGCTTCTCTTTTCCAGATAGATGCAGATCCTAAGAAGAGAGCTGCCCCAACATACCTCAAAAGGGGCCCAACTGAAACTAAGGACAACTGGCGAAATAAGCAAGGGTGATGTTTTCCTGTGAACTGGATACCAGCACAAAGGGGAAGGAGATCAATGCAGAGAAAAATCAACTCCTACCAAAGCAGAGAGCCAGAGCCTCAGAGGCCCCCAACACCTCAGCACTGAAGCAGACCAAAAATGAACCCAACATGTCTCAGGGAAATTTTGAGGAAGTGGGGGCGGAAAGAATGTCAGAGTCACATGTTGGGTCATGATTTGCAGAGACATTTATCATACCAATAACTGGGGGCTAACTCCACAATGCACGACCCATTTTCATTAACAAGGAGGGTCTAATGGGAAGGGGTAGATCACAGATGAGCCTAAATAATGGTACCAAACTGCCTGTATTTACTGAAAAGCAAACTAATAAATTAAATTTAAAAAAAAATTTTTAAAAAAATAAATAAATAAAGGATATAATATATAGACTATACTTGGTCTTCAACAAAAAAAAAATAAAATAAAATGTGATTAAACTGTTTTTAATTACAAAATCTCCATAGGAAAATCATTACTTTTTTCTTATTATGTAGTCTCTCTAATGCATATATCTTGTTATTGTTAAAACAATAGTAATATTTAAGTATAAGACATCACCTATTTAGAGGATTGTCTTTTGTTAATATTGTATTCCTGACGATGTAGTTTACATGAAAATAGTCAGCATGTGGAGCTAAACTGGTGTCTGTGTATGTCAGTAATTAAGATACTATCTTTGCTTCAAACTCTCCTATATGCTACTTTATAATTCTGGGACTAGGGTTTGCCAAACACGTTATAGTTTTTCCAGCTGTTCATTTTAGTCCATGCCATTAAAGACATTGGAAAGGGACTCAAAGGCTATAGGATGGAAGAGAAATTTCTCTCTATTCTCCACTTTTTCTTTCTGTTCTGGCTCCCAGCATTTCCTAGTGCTATCTATAAGTACTTCTTGCCTCTAGCAGGTACAATTTGCTCAACAGCAGTCAATTCCGGTTTGTGGGTTTTTGTTTTTGAAAAATAATACTTGTAGACCCTATCTCATCATGGTGCTGAAAGTAAATCAGTGTTAGCCCACTGATGGCCCTGCATATAAGTCCATACCTACTTGTAGTGGCTCCTGTGAGAGTACACATAGGTCAGGAATACTCTGTTCATGTTCTCTGTTTTAGCAGTACCAGCCATTGTCCTTTTCCACTAGTAGGAAGATTATACCTGCCTCCTGTGGTTGTCAGTTGTGTGACACTTTAATATACCTTTAAAAATGTTGTTCTTTACCCACTAACCAGTTTATTTTATTAAATGATGGCTAACTAACATGACTGAGGTGTTTTTTTCTTTCTGACTACATAACACATAATGTACCTTGTTATTTCGTAGCTTAGAATAATCACCCTACTTATGGGAGTAATTTTGCTTTCATTTCATTGCATTTCATTTGGTTAAACTAATGCATAATACTACTCTACCATATCATTCATTTGGTATCTAATAGATATAATTGTATTGTCCTGGGTAGCGCAACAAATTCACAGAACTATTAGTTGTAATTTTGCCTACAGGTATTTGGGTAGTTTTAATTAACCTAGCTATGTATATAATCATTATAATACATTAACTTCTTTATGAATATTACACAGAATGAGTTATAAAGAAGTAAAAAGGAAGGAATTTATTATCAGTGAAATTCCGAATTTCCCTGAAGAACTCAAGAGAGAATTAATTGTAGTAGTTCAGACTTGAAATTATATTTATAAGGAAAGTTAAGAGTATGATTGGAGAGATTTTGAAAGATGACATTGTACAGAAGATAACAACTGAGCTGGGTGTGGTGGTGCATACCTTTAATCCCAGCACTCAGGAGGCAGAGTTAGGAGGATTGCCATGAGTTCAATGCTACCCTGAGACTACAGAGTGAATTCCAGGTCAGACTAGGCTAGAGTGAGACCCTACCTTGAAAAACCAAAAAAAAAAAAAAAAAGAGAAAAAGAAGAAGATAACAACTGAGCAGATTAATTTAAGATCACTCCTTTTTTGCATGGTGGGGAGCAGTGTTTCCAGACTCACTGTAGCCTAAGCTGACCTGGAACTCATGCTGTAGTCCCATGCTGGCCCTGGACTCACAGCAATCCTCCAACCTCTGCCTCCTAGTGCTCAGATTAAAGGGATTTGCCACCATGCCTAACATCACTCTATTTTTGTAATGTAGGTATTAATGCTAGTTTAGCCATAAATTATCATGGGCAGTTTTTCCTTCACCTCCAATTATGAGGAATAATTTTTCTTGGTAGAGTAGTTTTGGTTAGTAACCCTTGTCTTTTAAAATTTGAAATCTTCCATTGCAAGCCATTCTGTATTTCAGAGTTTCCATGCAAATTTGCATAGCTACTATGGAAATCAGTATGGAGGGTTTTCAAAAAGCTGAAGTGGATCTATCATCTGATCTGGCTATGCCACGCCTGGCTACATACATACCCTAAAGACAGAGAGAGACACTTGCTGGACCATGCTTGTCCCTGCTCTATTCACAATAGTTAGGGATAGGATCAGCCCAGATGCCCATCAACTGATGAATGAATGCTGAAGATGTGGTACATATTCTACTCAGTGATAAGGAAAAATGAAATTTGGAAAATCATACTAAGTGAGATCACATTGGCTCAGAAAGTACAATGCTGTGTATTCTCTCCCATATGCACTTCCTAACTTGGAACAGCTAGAGTTGGTTGTAGTAAGCAACAGGAGTATTGCCATGAGGCTTTGAGAAAGAGGAAGTAGGGAGTTAGAGGAGGAGAGAATTTCTTACTGGATATGAGGCCTGCACAGTGGGAGATAATTCATATCTGGCACTGATTGAGAACCAAGTCAGAATCCTATGGGTAGGAAGGTTATAGACTCTGAAGAGAAGCTTTCACTGTTCTTTGACTAAAAAGAGTGGACATGCCCATCCAAAAGTCTTTTACATAATTGTGTTTCTCCTATTAATCCATGTTACTCTCACACTTGGTGGAAATACCTATTATTTTTAAGGATGGTAGGCCAATATTGGGGAGATCCATATGATGCATATGACAAGAAAAGATAGCCAAGTGCCTAGCACAAAATGAGTTATCTCTATGACATCCGCCAGAGTCTAGGAGACCTTACACAGAAAGTGGGGCATGCATCCCTCAATATCTGATAGGAATACCCGGGGGCACTGAGGTATCTTTTAAATTTTGTTGCAAATAGCTCAGCTGAATGCTTAGTGACCTATCATTTACCCAAAGCTTCAGTGGTAAGCATAACGGAGGGAGATGGAGTTAATAAGTTGAGGGCACACATGTATAAAATGGGAGATAAAGATATAGAGGGAGATGATGTTACTTGTGTGGTAGATTTGAATGCAAGGGATGAAGTGGAGAGATGTGAGTTGAAAGTCAATAACAGAGATGCTTGGCATTGAAAATTTGAATGCCATAGAGTTATTTCTAAAAATAATTCTATGAAGTTTGACCTCTGGAATTTAGAATTTGGTATGTGAAGTGTGGCTGATGAGAACATGAGAAGATCCTAAGTCACAGGGCTCAGGGTCTAATATATTTAATGGATTATTTTGTGGATGTATAATTTTTATGCTAAGATTAATGTTGGAAAGAAAAATGGAAGTTGAGCTAACATGATTACTGTCCCTGTAAGGTTTACTAAATGGAATAAAAAAAGCATCTTCCTCAAGTTCTATCTACTCCAAAGCACAAGGATGAGATGTGCTTTACAAAGAAAGTTCATGTGGCATATAAACTGTGTTCAGAGATGAGATGCAATATAGCTGACATGAATGGATAAAAAAGGGCATATGAACTGGTATATCTTCACTTAGGAACACACATGATATTGATATTCTTATCTCTTGAAAAATGTAACCAGAGAGTCAAAACTAACCATGCATTTCTCTAGTGAGAAAATTGTGCCAGTATTTGCTAATTTAGTTTTAAAAAGAACTTTATAGAACATAACTTCAGCCGAAAAAGAGAGACTTAATTACACATGTCCATAGTACAAGTATTAATGTTAGAAGAGGTGGCTATGTGGTTATCTTTTTTAAAAAAATTATTTATTTATTTGAGAGCAACAGACACAGATAGAGGAGAGAGAGAGAATGGGCGCGCCAGGGCTTCCAGCCTCTGCAAACAAACTCCAGACGCGTGCGCCCCATTTGTGCATCTGGCTAACGTGGGACCTGGGGAACTGAGCCTCGAACCGGTGTCCTTAGGCTTCACAGGCAAGTGCTTAACCGCTAAGCCATCTCTCCAGCCCGCTATGTGGTTATCTTAAAAATTATTAGCTTTTAAAACTCTGTAAAGACATAATTCAATATTAAATAATCATATAGTAATTTAATAATATATGGAAATAGAATCATAGAAACAACAGCACAATAACTAGGAATGGGGAATATAAACATACTATTAATATTATTAAATATACTACTTAGGGGATAGAAATATACTATTACTATTAAACTTATACAAATATAATATTTCTGTGCCACAGGTATAATGGTACAATAGCATTTTCAAGCACACTGCTATACAACAAACTATATACTATAAAGCTTAGAGTAGTTACTAAGTAAAGTAGAGGAGATATAATAATTATATGGTGATGATAAAAGTGGAAAAACTAAAATATATCATCCCAAAAGCATAAATAAAGAATAAATACCAATTTGGAGGGCTGGAAAGATTGCATAGGGGTTAAACTGCTTGCCTGTGAAGCATGAGGACCCAGGCTTGATTACCCAGAACCCATGTAAGCAAGTCGTAAATGGTGGCATATGCATCTGGAGTTCATTTGCAGTGGCTAGAGGTCCTGGTAAGCTCTCTCTCTCTCTCTCTCATAAACATATAAATAAAAATACTTTTTTTTTAAAGAAAACAGTTTGGAAGAATCAATCCCAAAATGACAGTAAACACATTATCCTAGCATTTGGGAGGCAGAGGTAGGAGGATTTCGTGAGTTTAAGGAAACCCTGAGACTACATAGTGAATTCCAGGTCAGCCTAAGCTAGAGAAAGACCCTACCTCAAAAAAATAAATAAAAATTATTTTAAACTATATTTATTTATTTGCAAGGAGAGAGAGAGAAAGAGAAATAATAAAGACAGGGAGAGAATGCATGAGAGACAGAGGGAGGGGGAATGGACATGCTTGGGCCTCTTGCCAGTATAAACAAACTTTGTGTATCTGGCTTTACATGCATACTTGGGAATCAAACCCAAGGCATAGGCTTTGCAAGCAAGTGCATTTAAGCACCAAGCAATTTTTCCAGCCCCTAGATTAATTAACTTTGCATGAACACTTCTCTTGAGAAACTCACACCCATGTCCTAGATGTATTACATTTTCTAAGACCTCCTTTCTCCCTTAATCATAGTGTAAGTCATAATATAACTGTTTCTAAACAAATTCCAACTTTGCATCATATTGGCTCATCCTGCAATCCTTTTCTGTGGTGTAGTCAATAATTCCAGCTTAACCTGAGTAGAATTATTTGAAAAGAAATCTTTAGTAGGCTATCAGCTGCAGCGTGGGTCTGTGTTTCCTGCTTCCAGTGCCACTAGCGTCTTCTTTAGTGGCTTTGATGAGTAGTGTCTCTGAGGCATTGTTGAAATGCAATATTACATACCCAGAAATTCTCCAGGGATACCTTTAAGAAAATTGGCCACCTGATCAATGGGGGTGTCCAGCACCCCATAAATGGCTGCATTGGACAAGTTGATGATGTTGATAGCAGTTAGGCAGCCATATCTTAGAGGGAAAGCGAGGGACACAGGGTCAAAAGAACATCACACAACTTGTCCTAGCATGACTAGATAGCAACTCTACAAAAAGCTCTAACTCATCCAATGCCAGCTGCATAGCAGCCATTGTTCTTTTTACTCACTGGTTCTTCTTCCTTCTTGGAAGGCTTTTAACCAACTAGTAAGCTCTTTAATAGGCCTGTGCTTTTCTACCCAATCCACCTGCCAATTAGAGTCCCCCATATACACTTAAATTAACCTACCACACCATTCCATCTTGATACCACACTTGCCTATGGACAAGATCACTTTTAAAATACAACCTTCAGTTCCGAGTGGCAAACTGAAGCCCCTTTAGGACCCTTTTCCCCAACAGGGCACTTTTTACTTCCATTAGTCAATAAAACATTGCCATTCTTTTATCCACATTTATTATTATATGTGTTTTTGACACAATAAATTCTGACCCAAAATACAGTAATAATGTTTAGTCCAGTCCCATGGCCTTGAAGACAAGATTGAATCTACCTGTGAACTGCTAGAAGACTTAAAAGGTCTCTCCAAACAACACAAAACATGTTTCAAATTCTCTTTTTTTTCTATTTTTTTTCAGTTTTAATTAATTACTTTGAGACATAAAGGAGGAGAGAAAGAGAGAGAAAGAGAGAGAGAGAAAGAGAAAGAGACAGAGAACGAGGGCCTCCAACCACTGCAAACAAACTCCAGATGCATGTGCCACCTTGTGCATATGGCTTACATGGGTCCTGGGTAATTGAACCAGGGTCCTTGGGCTTTCCAGACAAGTGCCTTAACTGCTAAGCCATCTCACCAGCCCTTAAATTCTTGAATGTAAAAATAAGTCATATTTATAAATCAGCTATTACATGCTGCTCTATGGTTTAATTGCTTCATAATTTTTTCTTAATATACACTTATTCTGACATTGTTCTATAAATCTATTCTATCCCATTTATTTTTGAATTTGTTCTCCCATACTCTCAGCATATAATTATTCTTTGTACCACTTAAGAGAATCTCACTCCTATACTGAAAAAGTTAGTGATGCAGATAGCTAGCCTACAAAACCAAATGAGCCTTCTTTTTTGATAGCTTGCTGAATAAGGAAAATCTGTGTCATTATTAAAATGATGTGTACATATATCTGAGCTTGGGACATGGTATCTTCCATTCTGTAAGACTTGCCCTCAAAATAAATCTATATTAGGTTCTGCCTTAAGGCTTAGAGATTTACTAACATGATGTTCACAGATATCTCATGAGGAAAAGGTCTTTCTAATTTGGGTGCTAATCTTTGGAACAGCCATAACAATCTGTTGTATGTTTATTTATATGCTTTGATGTCTGAGGTAATAAAATCTCTCCCCTATTCCCATCAAGTGGTAATTCTTCACTCTCCAAGATTGAGCCTACTCATGCCTCTCTTAGATCAGGAAAGTTGAGTCTCAACCCTTTGACTTAAAGGATCAAAAAATGAATTCATCATGGCTCAGGGAAATTTGTGGAAGAGGAAAGAATGTCAGAGCCACATGTTGGGTCATGATAGACAGAACATTTCCTCCTACCCATAACTGATGGCTAACCACACAATGTATGAGCCATATACCCCAACAAGGGGGGGGGGGAGGTAGAGGGGGAGGACAGGAAGTAGGCTAAGAATAGTAGGTACCAACTTCGCTGTATTTACTGAGTACAAAATTAATTAAAATAATGAATCAAAGTCTGAACTAGTGGGGGGAACAGATAAAAAAACAGATGAAGGACTGGGGAGAATAAAGCTATTTGTTAGCAAAGCTTACTGTCCTGGGTTCCACTTCCCCAGTACCTATGTAAATCCAGATACACAAAGTGGTGGATACATCTGGAGCTCAATTACACTGACAAGAGGCCCTGGCTTGTCCATTCTCCCTGCCATCTCAAAAAGATAACTAAAAATATACTTCCATTTAAAACTATATATACAAATGTGAATAGATGCTTAACTTTTAATGGTCCCTAACAGAAATAATCCAACTTAGTTACTCTGAAATAGATAAACTATGCTGATTTCTTAAAGTAGATTATTACTAGAAACTGGAGAACAAGTTAACAAGTTATGGCTATATACAATATTAAAATTACCCTTAAACTCATTGTGGTGGTTTGATTCAGGTGTCCCCCATAAACTTAGGTGTTCTGAATGCCAAGTTCCCAACTGATAGAGATTTGGGAATTAACACCTCCTGGAGGGAGTGTATTGTTGGGGGCGGTCTTATGGGTGTTATAGCCAGTTTTCCCCATGCTAGTGTTTGGCACACTCTCCTGTTGCTATTGTCAACTTAATGTTGGCTGGGCGGTGGGGGGTAATGTCCAATCTCTGTTTATGACATCGTTTTCCCTGCCATTATGGAGCTTCCTCTCAAGCCTGTAAGCCAAAATAAATCTCTTTTTTTTTTTCCACAAACTGCTTTTGATTGATAATTTATATCAGCAATGTGAAACTGACTGCCTCCAAAGGAACAGAAAGAAATGGCAAACAAGAGTAAAACATAATGTGTAATTCTAAAACTTGCAAACAAATCCACAGTGAGAAAAAAACAGGTCAAGGGTTCTTTATAACAGGAGCTAGGGGGGCTGGAGAGACAGATAGCTTAGCATTTAAGGTGCTTGCCAACGAAACTTCCCCAGAAACCAAGTAAACCAGAAGCATAAGGTGGCCCATGCATCTGTAGTTTATTTGTAGGGGCTGGACGACCTGGCTGGCCCATTCATTCTCTCTTTCTGCTTCGCCTTCTCCGTTTCTCCTTCTCTCATCCTCCTTTTCCTCTTCCTACCCCACCTTCTCCTCCTCCTCCTCCTCCATCCTCCTCCTCCTCCTCTTCTTCTTCTTCTTCTCCCTCTCTCTCTCTATCCCTCTCTGTCTCTCTCTCTCTCTCTCTCTCTTTCTTCCCCAACCTCTCTTTCTTCAATACATAAATAAGAAAAAAAAATTAAAAGAAAGGGAGCTAGAGAAAAGGCTGGAGGAAACTTGGGGATGATGGAAATAAATGTGTGTTACATTGATTGTGTTGACAGCTTTATAATTATACATATGTCAAAGCTCACTTTAGTTTATGCAGTTTATACTTCATATGAAGACCCTACAAAGTGGTTGAACTGAAACAAAAATCTGGCTGCTTTTTCATAGATGTAGAAAACAGGGAAGGATGGGCTGGAGAGATGGCTTAGCAGTTAAGCGCTTGCCTGTGAAGCCTAAGGACCCCGGTTCGAGGCTCGGTTCCCCAGGTCCCACGTTAGCCAGATGCACAAGGGGGCGCACGCGTCTGGAGTTTGTTGGCAGAGGCTGGAAGCCCTGGCGCGCCCATTCTCTCTCTCTCCCTCTATCTGTCTTTCTCTCTGTGTCTGTTGCTCTCAAATAAAAAAAAAATAAATAAATAAAAATAAATAAAAAAAAAAACAGGGAAGGAATTATACAGGTGTTTAGCAATTTAAAGACTGCTAGAGAACACAATGTAAATATTTTCTGGGTAGTTGGGAACATGTATTGAAA
The DNA here is from genome assembly GCF_020740685.1 of Jaculus jaculus. Taxonomy (NCBI): domain Eukaryota; kingdom Metazoa; phylum Chordata; class Mammalia; order Rodentia; family Dipodidae; genus Jaculus; species Jaculus jaculus. The sequence continues at coordinate 66,334,455 of NC_059110.1, forward strand.
ATTATCACACCATGGTGACTTCAGATTTGGGGGAGCACATGTTATGTAGTAATAATGTCAAAGCACAAGAATTCACCCTAACTTCTCCAATTCACAATTTCAGCATTAAAGGGAAATTTCTTTTGGTAGATTTTATTAAAAGATACATGCTAATTTTCCTTAAAAGCTCTGATATTGGGACTTCCGGCCAAGATGGCGACCGCCTAGCTGCACTCCAGATACCAGGAGGAAAAAAAGGCAAGTATTCAAGGGCTATTAGGGTCTTTTTGCCAGTGGGAGGGCACAGAGTGGGGAAAAACAGGGAAGCACACATCCCTGCGCCATGCACCCCTGCGCACCCCGTACCCCTCGTGAGCCCTGGGGCGCCCCACGCACCGGCGGACCCACGCGCCATGAGCCCCACGCACACCGGCCTGCCCTGCGCCCCCTGCACACCCTGGCATGCCCCGCTACCCGCCCACGCCCTGCACCCCCTGCACACCCCCGCCCCATGCCCCCCACCCCCCCGCGCCCCGCCGCGCCCCACAAGCCCTGCACCCGGGCGTGCCTGGCGCCCCATGCCCCAACGCGACCTGCACGCCCCTGTGTGCCCTGCGGACCCCCGCGTGCCCCACACCCCAACGTGCCCCGCGCACCCACTGCACATCCCGTGCTCCCTGCGTGCCCTGTCACACCCCACGCACCACGCCCCCCCCGCGCCCCCCACGTGCTCCCCACATACCCCACACCCTGTGTGGCTGTGCTCGGATCAGACACCCACCAGCCACGCCCACCAGCCTGCTGCACTGAAGCTGTGACATCTGCCCTTGTTCTCTGATCCTGCGAGTTGGCCAGCCACATGGTGCTCAGTTTGCATGTCCACGGGGCCACCTCTGCCGTGATAAGGTGGCTGCCAGATCACCTGTTGCTGTGCTCCCATCACTTGCCGGCCAGCCAGCCTCTGCTGTGTCCTGATCCCGTACCCGCATCAGCTGCCTCTGCACTACAATTGCACGTGCAGCAGACCCAGTCCCACAAAAAGGGCCACACAAGTCCACACTGAGTCACTAGTGCCTTCACAGGTACCATCCCCTACCTGTACATCGCCACCCATCCCCCACTCCCCTGAGGCAGGAGAGTGCAGACTGTTTGCACATCCCAGTGTTCCCAGCCAGAGTTTGGGCAACTTCAGGGCTTGCTACCTCAGTCCCCTTTCAAGCTCGAAGGCAGGCAGCTTAGGTGCATTACTGGGTGAGAATTCAGGCAACTTTGGCACCCCTGTTAAGCTATAGATAGGCGGCTTTGGCAAGAGAGAGAGAAAACCCAGGCTGCTTGCAACTGCCCCAGGCTGCCTTGGTTTCTCATAAAGCTAGATCCCAGGCTGCTCCACCCACCTACCTGCCCATACACTGTCATGGGTAGACAACAGCACAAAAGAAATAACATGGAAAATAAAATGCAAGAAAATCCAGAGAGATCATCCAGTCTAACAAGGATTACATCTAACCAAAACATATAAGAGTGTTTAGGATTAGAACATCAAGTGGAAGCAATGAACAATGCAACCCTGACCAACCTACTGCTAGAACTGGCAGGAAAGCTACAAAGGACAGATAATCGTGTGGATGCTACCATCACTAAGCTAGAGCAATATGATAAGACACTGGAAGGAATTCAAAGAGAACTAAGAGAGTTGAGAGAGAGTGAAAAAAAAAAAAAAGAGGACCTTAAAAATCAGCTGGCCACAATAAATGAAAACATAAAGAAATGCAAGGATGGTTTCCAAGAATCATCAAGAAAATCAGAAAATGAGATGAAAAGGGAGGTAGACAAAGTGATGGAAGTGATATATAGGAAAGTAGTAGAAAATGCAAACTTAATTGAACAAGTCCAAAACTCGCTAGAGGCTCTCAAGAATAGAGTCAGCAAAGTGGAAGATAGAAATTCTGATCTGGAAGACAGGATGGAAGAAACAGTTCAAGAGTCCAAAAATTTCAGTAAGTTCAAAAGTTCCTATGAACAGAACATGAGAGAATTGTGGGATACACTTAAACGTCCTAATATCAGAATCATTGGAATACCAGAAGGAGAAGAGTCCAAAGGCATGGAGAACTTATTTAACACAATAATTGAAGAAAACTTCCCCCGTCTCTTAAAAGAAAGGCCCATCAAGATACAAGAAGGAAACAGAACTCCTAACCGACAGGCCAAAGGAGAAACTCCCAAGACGTATTATCATTAAGACTCTAAACATTGACACCAAAGAAAAAATCCTAAAAGCAGCTAGGGAAAAACAGCACACCACTTTCAAAGGAAACCCCATCAGAATTACTTCACACTTCTCAGTGTAAATCCTGAAAGCTAGAAGGGCCTGGAATGAAACTCTCCAAACTCTAAGATCCTATGGCTTCCAACCCAAACTACTCTACCCAGCAAAAGTCTCCCTTATAATAGAGGGTGAAAGGAAAATTTTCCATGACAAAACTCAGCTTTACAATTATATGAACACAAAACCAAACCTACAGAAAGTATTCCAGGAAATTCTCCACAGAGAAGAAACAAATAACCAAACACAAATGCCTATAAGAAGCAGATCACAGCAACCAAACCCAGAGTAGACAGAAAAAAATTTAAATTCCATGGAAATGCCAACACACCTCTACCACCACAACATGATAGGGATCAAATCAAATCTCACAGTCATCACCCTAAATATTAATGGCCTTAATTCACCCATCAAGAGACACAAGCTAACAGGGTGGATCAAAAAATTAGACACCTCAATCTGCTGCCTTCAAGAAACCCACCTTACCAATAAAGACAGAAACCTCCTAAGGGTGAAAGGGTGGAAAAAAATATTCCAAGCAAATGGGAAAAAGAAACAAGCAGGTGTAGCTATATTAAAAACAGATAAAATTGACTTCAAACCAAAAACAATCAAAAAAGACAAAGAAGGCTACTTCCTACTTATAAAGGGAACAATCCATCAAGAGGATATTACAATCATAAATCTGTATGCACCAAACACAAGGACACCACAGTTCATAAAACAAAACCTACTTGACAATAAAACAGAAATAACCACCAACACCATCATAGCTGGGGACTTTAACAGACCATTATCAATAGTAGACAGATCATCCAAACAGAAGCTCAACAGGGAAGTAAGAGAGCTCAACCAAACCATAGAGCACTTAGACCTAACAGACATCTATAGAACTTTCCATCCCAAATCCACAGACTACACATTCTTCTCAGCAGCCCATGGAACATTCTCTAAAATAGACCATATATTGGGTCACAATGATAGCCTCCACATATTTAGGAAAATCGACATAATTCCCGGCATGATATCAGATCATAATGCTATATTCCTAGAAATAAAAAAAAAAAGAACCCCAATGGCAACTGGAAACTGAATAGCACACTCTTAAACAATAAATGAATAGTGGATGAAATAAAAAAGGAAATTGCAAAATTGCGGGAATTGAATGACAATGAGAACACATCATACCAAAACTTATGGGACACAATGAAGACAGTCCTCAGGGGAAAATTCATAGCACTCAATGCCTTCATAAAAAACACAGAAAGATCCCAAATCAATAGCCTAACCATCCACCTAAAGGCACTGGAAAAACAAGAAAAATCCAACCAAAAGAGTTCCAGAAGGAAAGAAATAATTAAAATCAGAGCAGAAATTAATAAATTGGAAACCAAGGAAACAATTAAGGCAATTAACAAAACAAAGAGCTGGTTCTGTGAAAAAATAAATAAGATTGACAAACCTCTGGCCAATTTGATCAAGCAAAAAAAGGAGAGACTCCAAATTAACAAAATTCAAAATGAAAAATGAGAGATCACAACAGACATGAGTGAAATTGGCAGAATCATCAGGACTTATTTCAAAAACCTCTACTCCACAAAACTGGAAAATGTGGAGGAGATTGATAAATTCCTGGATGCATATCATCTACCAAAGCTAAACTCAGAGCAGATTAATCACCTCAATGAACCCATCACACTCATGGACATTGAAAAAGTAATAAAAAACCTCCCAAAAAAGAAGAGTCCAGGACCAGATGGATTCCCAGCTGAGTTATATCAAACCTTCATGGAAGAACTCAAACCAATCTTTCTAAAACGGTGCCACACAATTGAAGAACAAGGAAAGCTACCCAACTCCTTCTATGAAGCTAGTATCACCCTAATCCCAAAACCAGGCAGAGATGCCACAAGAAAAGAAAACTACCTCCTATTTCCCTAATGAACATAGATGCAAAGATCCTCAAAAAAATATCCGCCAACCGAATCCAACAACACATCAAAAGCATTATCCACCCTGACCAAGTGGGATTTATCCCAAGAACACAAGGGTGGTTCAACATATGAAAATCTGTCAATGTAATACACCACATAAACAAGCTTAAACAAAAAAACCATATGATCAATTCAATAGATGCAGAAAAGGCCTTTGACAAGATACAACATCACTTCATGATCAAAACATTGGAGAGACATTGGAGAGAAACTGGAGGAATTCCCATTGAGATCAGGAACAAGACAGGGATGTCCTCTCTTACCTCTGCTTTTCAATATAGTTCTGGAAGTCCTAGCCCAAGCAATAAGACAGGAGAAGGAAGTAAAAGGGATCCAATTTGGAAAGGAAGAAGTTAAGTTAGCTCTATTCGCTGATGACATGATTGTATATGTAAGAGACCTGAGAGACTCCATCCCAAAGCTCCTGAAGGTGATTAACTCCTATAGCAAAGTAGTAGGATAGAAAATCAATGCACAAAACTCGGTAGCATTTCTGTACGCAAATGACAAAGACACAGATAGCGTAATAAAGGACATAATCCCATTTTCAATGGCAACAACAACAACAACAAAAAACCTTGGAATAATATTGACCAAGGAACTAACAGATCTATACAACGAAAATATAAAAACTCTCAAAAAAGAAATTGAGGAGGACTTGAAAAGATGGAATGGCCTCCCATGCTCCTGGATAGGCAGAATTAACACTGTGAAGATGACAATTCTACCAAAGGCAATATATAGATTTAAGGCAATTCCAATTAAAATCCCTACAGTGTTCTTAACAGAGATAGAAAAAATGATCTCAAATTTCATATGGAAAGGCAGAAGGCCTCGCATATCCAAACATATCCTCAGCAAAAGAGATACCTCTGGTGGCATCACCATACCTGATCTAAAGCTATATTACAAAGCCATAATAATAAAAACAGCATGGTACTGGCATAAAAACAGGAGTATAGACCATTGGAATAGACTTGAGGACCCAGATTTTGGGTCAAGCAACTATAGCTACTTGATATTCGACAAAGGCCCAAACATTATAGACTGGAATAAAGATAGCATCTTCAACAAATGGTGCTGGACAAACTGGATAACCACATGCAGGAAACTAAAATTTGATCCCCACATTTCACCATGCACTACACTCAAATCCAAATGGATCTAAGACCTCAACAAAAGACCAGAAACTCGAATACTACTGGAAGAAAATTTAGGAAGTACTTTCCATGATATAGGAATGGAAAAAGACTTCCTGAACAAAACACTAGTGGCTCCAGTTCTTAAACAGTCACTCAACCATTGGGATCATATGAAACTGAAGAGTTTCTTTACAAACAAGCATATAATAAGCAAAGCCAATAGAATATCCACAGAATGGGAGAAAATATTTGCAGGTTATCCAACTGATAGAGGCCTTATCTCTAGAATTTACAAAGAACTCAAAAGTCTAAACAATAAGAAGACAAATACCCCACTCACAAAATGGGGCACAGAGTTGAACAGGCAATTCACAGAGGAAGAAATACAAATGGCAAACACACACTTAAGAAAATGTTCATCATCTCTATTCATCAGAGAAATGCAAATTAAAACAACCAAGAGATTCCACCTTACCCCAATAACAATAGCCAACATCAAAAATTCAAATGAAAATAAATGCTGGCGAGGATATGGATAACCAGGGACACTCATTCACTGTTGGTTGAATTGCAGGATGTTACAACCACTTTGGAAAGCAATATGGAGACTCCTGAAAAAGCTGACTATAGAAATACCAACAGACCCAGTTATACCCTTACTGGGCATCTACCCTAAAAACCTTCAAACCAAAGGCCAGAGAGATTTGCTCAATCATGTTTGTAGCAGCTCAATTCATTACAGCTAAAAGCTGGAATCAACCCAGATGTCCATCATTAGAAGAATGGATAACAAAGATGTGGTATATCTACACAATGGAATTCTATACAGTAGTAACAAAAAACGATATAAAGAAATTTGAGGAAAAATGGTTGAACCTGGAACAGATCATTCTCAGCGAACTTACCCAATCACAGAAAAAAAATCGACACATAGTCTCACTCATCTACAACACCTAACCTGAATCTACCCAAGACACTTTACATACCCAGCAAGCACCTCATGGACTAGACAATAGGATGGATGGTAGGGTAGGGAGGGCATCGAAGGGTGGAGAACAGTAATCTGTACCCAAATGGCAATGGTACCATAAAATTCTACTTCCTAAAAGACAGACCAAATGGCTGAACCTTCACTAGATCCTTACAGGAAAAACCTGAGCCAAAAAACACTGGAGAGGGCAGGATCAAGACTAACCTAAATCTTCTACATCTTCCCTCCCTCCCTCTCTCCTTTCCCCTCTATCTCTCTCCTCTATAACTCTTGTATATTAGTTATGTTCTTCCTCAATTTCTTAGTGGACACTGACCTATAACCCTCACTTCCAGCTTGGGCCTACGATCCACAATGAGCTTTTGATCAGAAAAACCCACAAGGTTTCCCAAAACAATGACAGACTTCTGTCAGAGTACTTGATGACCCACCAAAGGCCAGTGGTAAGACCCTATTGCTGAAGAGTCCATATGCAGCTGACACATAAAATGGAATGACATGGCTGGAAGCCAGGAGAAAGTCAGTCCCCAGACAGTCAGTGTGTCTAGTGCCAGAAGGTTCTACATAGGCAACTGGGGGAAATGACCAAGATCTGTCCAAGCAACTCATTGTTTAACCTAGTTAGCAACAAATAACCTGATGTGATCACCACACAAGTGCAATAGTGGTACAGAGCCATGGTGAGGAAGCAACTGCTCTTGATTTGGCTAACTGATCCACTCAGTGGTACTAGACTCATAGCAGGAGCTGGGAAACAAGTCAGAACCTATCCAAACACAAGCCCACTTTACAATATCAAGCTACCATCAATCACGGAGTATAAGAGGGTCTACACCTGTCAAACTGTCTATCAAAAAAGTAAATGTTATCTCAATTTTCCGGGTGCTAACTTACTCTCTGTTGGAGAATCTCCTTCTCTTTTTCAGATAGATGCAGATCCTAAGGAGAGAGCTGTCCCAACATACCTCAAAAGGGGCCCAACTGAAACTAAGGATAATTGGCAAAACAAGCAAGAGTGATATTTTCCTGTGAACTGGATACCAGCACAAAGGGGAAGGAGACCAACGCAGAGACAAATCAACTCCTACCAAATCAGAGAGCCAGAGCCTTAGAGGCCCCCAACACCTCAGCATTGAAGCAGACCAAAAATGAACCCAACATGGCTCATGGAAATTTTGCGGAAGAGGGGGTGGAAAGAATGTCAGAGTCACATGTTGGGTTATGATTTGCAGAGACATTTATCATACCAATAACTGGGGGCTAACTCCACAATGCACGACCCATTTACATCAACAAGGAGGGTCCAATGGGAGGGGGTATATCACAGATGAGCCTAAACAATGGTAACAAACTGGCTGTATTTACTGAAAAGAAAACTAATAAATTAAATTAAAAAAAAAACTCTGATATTAAGAAAGCAGTCAGGATAGGTAAAACTTTGTTCACATAAAATCAATTTAATCTAAGATCTCAGGATGACTCTGTTTCCTTTGAAGGTAACACAAGGAAAAATCAGAGTCTGGTGAGAGTAGAGATGATAGTGATGCCACTAGGGGGGAAAAAAAGAACAAAACATTTGAAGAAAAGCACTAGGAAACATTATTAATAAAATTGAAGAACCATATCTGTATCCTTTTATTTTCATCATGAGCCCTCATTTATTATTCCTGCTACCAAGTCAAAATGATATATTTAGTCTTTTCAAGGTAAAAATTTTAGAACTATTACAAGTCATATCTTCACATTGTTTGCAAATTTTTGTAGGGCTTTAGAAAGGCAAGGGTTTAATTATCATTTCATAAACTTCTGTAACCAAAATAAAAATGACACAGGGTGCTTGCTTGTATGCTTACTGCATCTTTGCCAAGGGGATGATGAAACCCTGCTTCCAGATCCCTCCCTTAAAAACCTTAATGGTACTAACAATTGTCATCTACTTTGAGTGTCTCTGCTGATCCACTGCTAAGCAAATTCAGAAATACAGCAAAAACAAAAACTGTTTCCCCAGGTTCTTTGGAGGTAGAACAAGTTTAAGCATGTATAGCCAAAAAAGAAGTTACATACAATTAGTCTCACCTCTTTACCAGAAAGTTAATGAAAAAAAAAAAATAATGCATAGACTGAAAAACAGAAAGGAAACTCTGAAAATTGCCCTGCTCGAATGCTGTGGTAGAAATAATATGAAATGTACAATGAGATACCTAAGTTTGAATCTACATTCCATAGATTACCCTATGAAGTTGGCATAACATTAAGTCTTTTAATCAAGAATTCCTACATGTCATATATATAAGGTAATATGAATACAATGCCTATGGCATATAGTGTATAACAGTTTATTATTACAAATATTTTATATGTATTACATGGTATTACCACATGAATAAAGAAATTGTTATATAAAATTATATAAATAAAACATTGATGTATACATGTATAAAATAAACAATTCACATATTACATAATATATTATGCAATGCATATCATAAATTGCCATAAACGTTGACTAATTATATTTTCTATGTAGAAGAGTATGACTTATGTTACAATACATAATACACTTTACATGTTATGTAAATTATATAATGAACATATATTGTGTAAAATATTGTCAATAAAACTATCATAAATAGCGTAGTAGAGATGTTGAGTATTATAGGTTTATGTTAGAAGTAATAATATAAACGCTATGTGATATTCAATATATAGTACACACATTATGTAATCATAACATAATACAAGTTTCTTATAAGAATTTTATGGTGTGTTATAAATATAGTTGTCAGAATGTACTACATGACATAAAATATTGTACTCTGCATGGTTTTGTATAAAATTAGATTATTGTGAGATCTTTCTTTTTTTAATTCTTTATCTGAATTGGGGATATTTTCTAATAAGAAAGTAGCATGGAGATTTTAATTTGTCTCTTTTTTACTTCACTTCTTTAGTTTTGTTTTGAGACTACATATTTTACAACTACAGTGAGCCCCTTGGCCCTTCAATACAGGAGTAAATAAATCCCTATTTCCGTTCATTTCAATAACTTTTCCTCTCTGATAGAGCATTCAGTTTCAGCTCATCTATCTTTCCTTCCTTCCTTCTTTCTAGAATTCTGTTCTAGCTCTGCCACCTGTCCTTGCCATCCTGTCATCTAGCATTCTATTCCAGCTGTTCTTTCTGTGCCTGCCATCCTACCCTCTAGTGTTCTGTTCTAGCTGTTCCATCTGCACCTGCTGCCTTGCCCTCCAGCATTCTGTTCCAGCTGTTCTATTTGCCCCTTTCTGTCCTACCCTTTAGCATTCTATTTCATCTGTTCTATCTGCTCCTTTCTGTCCTACCCTCTAGCATTCTATTTCAGCTGTTCTATCTGCTCCTTGCCTTCCTGGGTCTTTTTGACTTCACCTTGGTCACAGCTCTGTTGTAGGAGCTTCTTAACAAACTTTTCTCTTAAGACTGCCATTCATGTCACAGCTACATGTTGGGTCATGATATACAGAGACATTTATCATACCGATAACTGTGGGCTAACCCCACAATGCACGACCCATATACCTCAACAAGGAGGGGCCAATGGGGAGGGGGTAGGTCATTGATGAGCCTAATAATGGTACCAAACTGCCTGTACTTGCAGAATAAAAAACTAATAAAAAAAAAAAAGACTGCCATTCATTGTCTGTGTCCTATCCACTATCTGTGTGTTTAACATCAGTTCTGTGGGTTTAGTTTTTTTTTGTTGTTGTTGTTTTTTAAAATTTTTATTTATTTATTTGAGAGCGACAGACACAGAGAGAAAGACAGATAGAGGGAGAGAGAGAGAATGGGCGTGCCAGGGCTTCCAGCCTCTGCAAACGAATTCCAGATGCGTGCGCCCCCTTGTGCATCTGGCTAACGTGGGACCTGGGGAACTGAGCCTCGAACCAGGGTCCTTAGGCTTCACAGGCAAGCGCTTAACCGCTAAGCCATCTCTCCAGCCCTTTTTTTTTAACTTATTTATTTTGAGAGCGACAGACACAGAGAGAAGGACAGATAGAGGGAGAGAGACAGAATGGGCGCGCCAGGGCTTCCAGCCTCTGCAAACAAACTCCAGACGCGTGTGCCCCCTTGTGCATCTGGCTAACATGGGACCTGGGGAACCGAGCCTCGAACCGGGGTCCTTAGGCTTCACAGGCAAGCACTTAACCGCTAAGCCACCTCTCCAGCCCTGGGTTTAGTTTTTAAATCATGAGTAAAAATAAATTTATTGTCCATTTAGACACATTAATTTTGATGAAGATGAAGGATGCGCACAATTGGAATACCACAAGACAGCTTCTGTGTCTTCTAGAACAAAGGCATTTGACATAGTAACTGTGCAGAACAGCTCATGAGAAAAGACAGGTGACCAGGTCTTGCATTTGATGACATATTGTCCTTGCCTTCTGCCAAGGTGACCTACTCTTCTCACTGGAGCCACCTGCTAGTCTCAGCACCAGAGAGCCTCATTTCTTTCCTCCTGGAGGTTGTACAATTGTCCCATGACCTGACTTTCTCCTTTGATTATTATTGGCAGTATTCTCTCTGTCTAGTGGTTGCTCTGATAACTGATGAAAAAACTATGGATTACTAATTTTCCAGGAATATCTTTCAGACATATTAATACCTGCATTTGGTATTTACACCTAATATATCTGTTCCATTCATTCCTGCTAAATTTCTGTTCTAACAGGCTTAGAAAGATCCTGGGTTCACTTCCCTCCTTAACTCCTCCCATGCAGCCAAATAATGTACTTTCTTTTCCAGTAACAGGAATGTTTTATGTGCTGCTTATTCTCAAGTGGATTCTTTGAACTTACACACACATGTGAATGTGCATGTACATGTGTGCACGCATACACACACACACACACACACACCCCAAACCCCAAGCAGTGTTTAGGTCTCAATGTTTTATTATTCAGAGTTTATTATCTCAGGAAAGGCTTTCAATAAATCAGGAAGTAACAATGTGAATAAAGGAGAAAATGAATTCTCTCCTGTGAGAGTAATTCATAGATATAATTACATTTGGCTCAATATCCATATTAGCCTCATGTTTGCTAACTTCTGTAATTAAACCACGTTAAATTCTCACTGGTTTAGTGAAAAAGTATTCTACCTTACAGACCAAAAGAGATGCTCATAGTCAAGGGAATTCCCTGAAAAGCTCTTCACAAGTATGGGGACCCACAATACAGGCTATCTTACACCCTGCACTGGCACACTCATGTAGACCTTGTAAAACCCCCTATGTGCCCCCTCTGCCTGATTGTCTGGTGAGAAAATACACAGAATTGGAGAATCTTAGTTGGTATGCATTATGAAGCATCAACAATTGCCCCACACCCACTGGTCACCACTAGTTTCAACAAATCAGTCTTCCTGTTTGCCTTTGATAGCTGTTTTTCAGGGTTGATATTTTGGTTTTCTAATTTTTAATGCTCAGAATATCCCTTCATAAAAATATGTAGTACAAAACAATGAAAATGAAACATTAAAAGTTTAGAAATTTTTGTAAGATTTTTTTTTCAAAATCTCATCAAAATCCTTTTAATAAATTCTTACAAAACAAAGAACAGGGCTGTTGTAAAATTAAAGTTGTCTTTTTAAAAGGTTACATTCTTATATCTCCTCTCACCCACTCCTATTCCACTGAGGACCCTTCTAGGTGGGGTCATTGATATTCATTGTGGAGTCCTATAGGCCTCAGTCAGTCTCTAGAGAGTGGGGGAGAACATGCTTGAGTTCATCCTATCCACCCTGTGACTATTACAGTCTTTCTGCACGTTCTTCCATAATGTTCCCAGTGTGTGGAAGGGCATGTTAGAAATCAGATTTAGTATTGAGTTCTCAACAATCTGGACTTTTGCTTTGAAAGCGTTCTAAGTGACTACGGTATTGGACTACATCTCCCTAGAGCAGGTTGTCAGGCTTGCAGTTAGTACAATACTTGTGTCACTGCCTCCTCTGCAATGTCTCCTGGGTCCCTTCAGATGTGGTAGGGGTGACACATTTTGTTGTAGGCAGTCAGCTATTCTTTTTTGTTGCATTAATGGATCCTGGAGATCCCCAGAAATATCTACCATTTGTAATAAAAAACAGATTTTTGAGCCAAGAGTTAGAACAGTTTGAATAAAAGCTGATAAGCATTGTTATTTGAGAGACTTTTTTGATGTGTATACCTTCTCTTTCTTAGCCAAAAAGCAATGAAGTTTCCCTATGGCTACTCACATATACTATGTTCCACTATTGCATAGGTGTGTACTATTTTGTTTGGATGGTTGATTTCATAGCTTGCAGGGTCTCCTGCTTATTCTTTCTGTTGCCCCAAAGCTCCCATAGTACTTTAAAGATCTATGAGGGATAGCCAGGAGGAAACTGGCTTATCTCTCAGTTCCAGTGTGGTCGCTTGTTGTCCAGAGACCACAACCTGTGGTGTTTCAGCAATGGGATCTTACTTTTTTTTTTTTTTTTTTTTTGTTTTCTAAGCTAGGGTCTCACTGTAGCTCAGGCTGACCTGGAATTCACTATGTATTCTCAGGGTGGCCTCGAACTCTCGGCAATCCTCCTACCTCTGCCTCCAGAGTGCTGGGATTAAAGGCGTGTGCCACCACGCCCAGCTGGGTCTTACTTTTAAACTAGCAGGTAACATCATGCTTTCTCAAGGGCGTGCATTACTTTGTGGGCCTCATGGGTCTCCCTGACCAACAAGTCACTGTGGTGGGTAACCCAATTCTGGCTATGTGATATACCAGCCAGAGCTCATGGTTTTAGAGTTAAAATTTCTCCTTCTACAAGTCACTTCAGTCTGGCCCACTCTACCTCCCACCCTCATGGAGGGTTATATCTTGTAGAATCCTATCCAAGAGGACGCTTTCTATGTTACTAATAGATGTTATCATTAGTTTTGTGTAATTATACCTCCTCCTTCCCATTCCCCTTTTCCAAAGGCCTGTCCATTCCCAGCTTGCATTCTTCTTTCTTTTTTCCTTCCTTTCTTTTTTTCCCTCCCTCTCTTTCTTCTCTGTCCCTTGACTACCTTCATTCTAGTTTCATGATGCTTACTACCACACAGAATGAACTAAATCTGTTCCAGGTTAGGAATGGTATATGAGAGAATATATGACAATTGTCTACTAAGCCTATATTACCTTGCTTAGTAATATTTTTCCCCAAATCCATCCATTTTCCTGAAACTTTCATCATTTTATTTTTCTTTATTGCTAAGTGGAATTCCACTGTGTGTATGTGTCACATTTTTGTTAACCATTCACATGTTGATGGACATTTGGGCTGATTCCCATTCCTAGATACTGTAAATAGAGTAGCAATGATCTGGTTGAAAAAGTATCTCTGTTCAGTAAATGGTAGAGTATATTTAGGGTATATGCCCAAAAGTGGTATAACTTGATGTAATGTATCCTCTATTTTTAGCCTTTTGAGGAGTCGCCATACTGATTCCATAGAGGCCATACAAATTTTCACTCCTACCGTAAGTGGAAAAGGGTCCTATTTTCCCCTATCCCTGCCAGAAATTGTTGTCATTTTATTTTTGGATGATTTCCATTATGACTACAGTGAGATGGATAAAAGGCTTACTTCAATAAATGGTGCTGGTGAATCTAGATTGCCACATGTATAAGAATGAATGTAGAAATGAGGGGAGGTTTAGGGTGACTGGACACTTAAAGGTAAAAATGACAAAAAAATGTTTATACTTTCAAGAAGTCAAATTCTCTGGGAGAGACTCTCTAACTGCCATAACTTCATGCCACATTCAACAAAAAAACAGTTAAAGATCTGATGTCATCACCTCTTGACCTCTAACAACAGTTAGAGTGTCTGCTCATGAGAGGAAAAAATAGGGAGGGGGATAGAGTTAGGGTGATTGAATCCCTAAAGGTAAAAAGGACAAAAAAATTACACTTATTAGAAATCAAAGATAATCTTATTTCTTATTTAGTGCCTAGTTCCCTAGAACTGATTTTCTGCAGTCAGGACGGCTCCTTTGAGTGAGGTATTTCATAAGATTTGGACATTGTGGTTGGTCACATTCAGTCCCTGGAACTTGGTGACATAGCTAATCTCTTCCTGAAATAGCCACTAGCCCCAACCAACAAGCTGGCCCTCTGTGGACTAAAAGACAGCCCACCACACTAAGGTTGTAAATACCTTTAGAAGGAGAGAACAGTCTCTGTCTCTCTCTCTCTCTCACTCTCTCTCTCTCTCTCTCTCTCTCTATCTCTCTCTCTATCTCTCTCTTACAAACTTCCAGCTGTGGGTGAGTTTTTCCCTCTGTTGAGCCTGGGCTGGCTCCACCCATGCTCAGACCCAGGCCCAGCCTGGAGGGTCCCCTAACCCTTACTCTCCACATGGGTTTTTTATCCCCTCCAGCTCCCCACATGGTAAGAACTTCTTAAATTTTCTTTTCTCTTTTCTTTCCATGCTTTTTTACTAGATCTATATCCAGTCACATGGACTTCTGAACTACAGGTGGCCCATATGGATTTTTGGGCTCCATGTGATGCACTTCTCTTCTCCTCACTTACACTTACCTCCCAGCCACCCTTTTCCACACTGTTTTATAAAATCAAATTAATTGTGGTATTTTAAAAATAATTGTTTTAAGGGCTGGAGAGATGGCTTAGCGGTTAAGCGCTTGCCTGTGAAGCCTAAGGACCCCCGTTCGAGGCTCGATTCCCCAGGACCCACGTTAGCCAGATGCGCAAGGGGGCGCACATGTCTGGAGTTCATTTGCAGAGGCTGGAAGCCCTGGAGTGCCCATTCTCTTTCTCTCCCTCTATCTGTCTTTCTCTCTGTGTCTATCGCTCTCAAATAAATAAATAAATAAATAATTTTTAAAAATACTTAAAAAATTGTTTTAAATCTAAAATTTCCAATTTTTTGGTTAGTTTACAAATGTAAACTCAGCTTGGGGATCCAGAAAACACCCCCAAAACCTAGTTTCTCTATTATAGAACCTCTGTTCCCACTGTGCATAAAATTCAACTCTAAATGCATCAAGGACCTCAACATAAGACCTGGAACTCTAAAAGAATTGGAAGAAAAACGTATGGAGAACACCTCAAGATATAGGCATAAGGAAAAACTTTCTGGGTAAGACCCATGAACTTATACAGTCTCTTAAATACTGGGGACGCATGAAACTGAAAACCTATTGTACAGGTAAGCCAACCATAAAGGGAGCTGATAGACACCCTGTAGAATGGGAGACAGTCTTCAGGAGCTATACATTCTACAAAGTTTTAATGTCTAGAATCTACAAAGAACTCAAAAATAACAAATAATAAAAATTCAAGCAACCAACTTAAAAAATGATGCAGGGGATTGAAAGTGGAGTTCTCAAAGAAAGAACTACAAATGACACATAAACACTTAAAGAGCTGTTCAATATCTTCAGTCACTGGGAAAATGCAAATTGAAACAACTTTGAGATTATGTTACCTTTCGTCATCTTTGGTGTTATCTCTGTGGGCCTAACTATGCCTTATTTTCACCTTTGTTGGAGTGACTTTCTCAAAGAATATTGTAGAACTTTCTTAGTCACTGTTTCCATTAAGGAAGTGGAGATGAATCTTAACATGTAAATGGGATTGTGGAAATCAAATTAATAATGATGAGTGGGGAAATACTTAAGATAAAAGATCTCTTAATATAATTGATTGTTATTAATGTGAAATATAAGGTCATCAAATTTTTAGGGAAGTGAGAGTATAATACTCATGGAGAATTACATCATTTTCTTATAAAAGTATTCATAAAAATATTCCCCTAAATTCTTCTCTGTGGTGATTCTAAATGTCCCTTTGATGTTGTGTCTTGACAGTCAACTTAGTGAGCTTTAGAATCATTTAGGCTACACAGCTTTGTGTATTTCACTGAGGAAGTTACTAGAACAGTCTAACTGAGTCAGAAAGAAATACTTCAAAACTGGTTTACACCATCCCATGGGCTAAGGATCTGGACTGAATACAAAGGGGGAAAGAAAAAGTGAGCTTAGCATTATCAAACATCTTTCTCTACTTCCTGACAGGGAAGTCTTTGGGACCAGGCTTCTACCACTATGCCTTCCATTCAGATCGTGAGCCAGAATAAATCCTTCTTCCCTTTAGTTGCATTTTTTCATGTATTTTGTTCAAGCAATGTGAAAATAGTTAATATGCAACACATAATAAATATCTAGTCCACATCCAGGAATATGAAAGCAATGAAGAGTTATTGCATTAACTTGGGAAAATAAAGTCATCTTCCATCCCCTGTTTGGTACAGTTATGTTATAGATTTCATTGAAAACCTGCGTTAGAATAATGTACAGAAGTGAAACATTTCTAACTATTAAAAATTATGGTTGAAACCGGGCCTTGTAACACATGCCTTTAATCCCAGCACTCAGGAGGCAGAGGTAGGAAGATCGTTGAGAATTTGAGGCCACCTTGAGACTCCACAGAGAATTCCACATCAGCCTGGGCTAGAGTGAGACCCTATCTTGTAAAACAAACAAAAAAAAATAAAAATTAAAAAAATAAAAATAAAATAAAAAATGAAGGCTGGGACTAAGGACATGGTTCTGTGGTAAAAGCACAAACTTGAAAACCTGAGTCTGAATCCACAGAACCTATGTAAAGCAAGATGTGGTAGTGTGTGTTAGGAATCCTAACACACACACACACACACACACACACACACTCACTCACTCATGTACACATTAAAATAAATCAAAGTAATTCTAAAGGAAGGCTTGGTATTGTTCACCTATATTAAAGTAATTTATGAGGCTATGTTAGGGGAATACTTGAGCCCAGCAGTTCAAGATCATCTTGGGCAATAAGAAAGACTCTGTGTCAAACACAATGTCATCAGTTATCAAAAACAATGTCATCAGTGCTAGAGAGATGGTTTAGTGGGTAAGAGTACTTGTTATGCAAGAAAGAGAATGGAAGTGTAATCCCAAGCACCTATATAAAGCCAGTCTTGCCTCTAATACCAGTCCTGAAGTAAGTGAAGATAGGAGAAGCTCTGGGACTTGGTGATCTGATAGCTGACCAAAAAAAGCAAATGTGGTTGCAGAGAGAGAATCTGTCTGAGGAAAACACCATGAAAGAGAGAAGAGGACACTGTTCTCCTTTAGCCTTCCACTTACATGCTCATAGGGCATGTACAACCTCATATGCAAGTACATACATATAACACACACACACACACACACACACACACACACACACACAAACCCTGCCACAAACAACACACGTCCTACAGCAAAATTCTACTTCCCAAATTGCCCTCAGCTAAGGACCAAGTATACAAACCACATGAGTATATGGAGTACATCAGATTCAAGATACTATATTCTACACCTGGCCCCTATAAAATGCAATACATTCAGTACAACTTTTAAAAGGGCACACAGTTTTATCAATCCCAAGACTGTTCAAACATTCCCATAGTCCAAGGTCTCACTTAAGAGTCTGTATAACTAAAATAATAATAATAATAATAACACAGAGTAAACACTCTCATTGCAAAAGATGGAATTTCAAGAAAAGACTGAACTGCTGCAAGATCTAAAACAAGCATGAAAGACATCAAATCCTGCAGTTCTGTGTCTTTTTGGAACCTAAAATGAAGTTTATGGGCTTCTACTCTAGCAGGGATGCTCACAGTCTAGGGAAAACTCCAACCAGAGCCAGAAGTTCTCCATGACAGCCATGCCACAATCCTAGTACATCAATAATCTTGGGTCTCCACTGCAGCCCAAGGTTCATCCTCATGGCTCCATCAGGTCTCCATTCGGGGACCCCAACACCCTGTCTTATATTGTTCAGTGATTATTTCCACAAAACTATGTTGCACATCCAATTATCATTTTCCCTTTATTTGTTACATTCCCATGGTACCTGTGAGGCTACCAAATTGTTAATCCATGGAAAAGTAAAACAATTTTGAAAAGCAGGATACTCTAGCATTCAGTCCTCTACTTTGAAGAGTGAACATTCTTCCTGTTGTGCCAATGCAGAACAGCTGGCCCAAACTTAATGGTGGTCATCTCTCAAACAATTTTTGCCCAATAGGCAGCAGTTTCACCAAAAGATTTCATTTCTTTCTGGACTATACCACTCTGCTCACACCAGTCAAGTCTCCTAAAATCAATCTTGCTCAAATTCTCATGACACAGGAAGAATGCAGCAAGCTTCTCACACAAACTCCCTCTAGCTCAGTCCACATAAACTCTTTCTTCTCCTCAAAAATCAAACCCTAATAAACCACAGTATTTCCTGTATTTAGGTCTCTAAACGTTGATTATAAGGGTCTATCAAGTTTTTCTTATAGGGCTGCAAGAGACATCTCTTAGGCCAAGGTTTTAAATCCTTCCACATTCCTCCCTCCTACAAATCAATTCCTAATGCCCAAAGCCATAAAATCGGGTTTCAAGTAAAAATGACCCCACTCTTAGTACCAAGTTTCTGTTGTATTTACTATCTCATTTCTGGGGGAAAAAAAGAATGCAACTGAAAGCAGTTGATGGAAGGAAAGCTTTTATTTTGGATTACAGTTTAAAGGGGAAGCTTCATGATAGCAGGGGAAGTATGGCATGCACAGAGGTTAGACATCATCTCTTCCAGAGCAAGTGGAAAACAGCAGCAGGAGAGTGAAATTTGCCAGACAGAACTGGGTATAACATCGCAAAGATCATTCCCAACAACACAACTGAAGCAAGCTCCAATCCATAAATTGCTACTAGGCCCAAGTATACAAAATACATGAGTTTATGGGGGATATCTGATTCAAATTACTATACCCTCCCTAGAAATTCTGTGGAACTATGCCGTGCAAGAGTATTAAGGGGGAAATGCCTAATTCTATGCCACTGCATGAGGAGAAATAGAATAGTTTGAAGGAGAAAAAGTGAAAGCAGAAACATTACCAAAGGATGGTTTCAAGTAGTCTATGCCAAACATCAGGTGTTAATTCTACCAGTGAGAACAGGTTGCATGTGGGAATTAATTCATATAGTGATCATGAGAACTTTATGTAGCATATAATTTGATGTTTGGGATATACAGTTTTAAGTAAATATTTAAAATGTCATATATTAATTCTCATATAATGTCACATACCTAAAATCTAAGTACTCCAAGGCAGGGAAAAGTGGATCACTATGATTTTTGAGGACAGCATGTTCTGCATAGTAAATTCTAGGCTACTTACATTGTGAAATCCCATTTCAACACAAACAAAATTATCATACACAATAAAACTATAAATACAGGGCTAACAAGAATATGCTAAGAAGCACTGGTTAAGTTAGGCATTGGGAATGAAAACAATGCAGATAATAATGATGACTGACATGAGGCTATGCTCTGAATTTCCATCACTGCACCACTGTATCCTGTACACAAATCACCAGGAAACTTGAGTTGAATACAGATGCTGATGAAGGCAACATGGGACATATATATGGAACATAAATATATAAGTAAATATATATCTATATATATCTTTTCTTATATATTTATACATATATACATATACATACACACACACACACACACACACACATATATATATATATATATATATATACATATATATATATATATATATATATATATATATATATATTTACTTTGTGTTTTCATCAGATTCTGATTCATGGCATTATGTGCTGGTTTAGAAAATACAATGAATTAACAGAGTCCAGTCCATTTTGTGTTCACATTAGTCCACTAGTGTTGGCCCGTTATCTCCACATCAAAATGAAGGAAGCAAAAGGAAAGCACAGTTAAAGTTATGTTACCTGACATGCAGTTAGTTAATGAGAATCTAGACTGTGAAGACCCTCAATTAGGCTTTATATTTCCATAAGTATCAAATAAACTTTGATGAAAAGGAGATATTCAGAAGGCAAGCATTCTTTGTCTGAATATTAATCTTTGTGGTATTCCCTGTTCCTTTCTACTATATTTTTCCCACCATGATGAAAATATGGTGGCTGTAAAACCTTGACCACGTAGTCAGTGTCAAGCTCTGTCACCAGCTCAAGCAGTGGCCAAACACCTTTAAAACATGGTTGCAGTAGTCTCTGAGTGTCTGTATAACTAAAGCAGGGAAACATTTGCTAGTCAGCCTTGTGTGGGCAGTGTGCCCTAAAGCTCTCTTCATAAAGTAAATCCATGAAAATCTTTATATTTTTTATCCTGCCTATGGCCAAGGTCCCTTCAGTTTCAAAGTGTATTCAAAAACCTTCCCTGTTGTCCCAATGCAAACTACTTCATTTATAATGACACTGGTCTCTTCAGCACTCACAGTGGACTCAAGTTTCATACATTTCTTTTCTATGCAAATTGAAAGCTTTCCAAATCTTTCAGCTGTGACTTTTGTTATGTTTTTTATTTTTTCATCAGCTACAATAGCTAGCAGTAACCATGCCACAGTCTAAATAATAGGCTTGAAATAATAGGCTTTAAAACTTTTACTACTACATGAACTAATTATCACCTTTAAATTTAATCTTATACAATTCTCAGGAAATAGGCAAGATGTTGGCAAGTTTCTTGCCAGGGTGTATCATGCATGACCTCTAGTCCCATTCCCAGTAGGATGTTAGTTCCCACCTGGAACACCATGAACACGGTCTTTAGCACCTGCTGTCCTCCCATGCAGGGTTTTCCTGAACTTCCACCACAATCACACGTTAAACTCTACATATATCTTTCTCTGGCTTCTCCAGCCTGTGTATTTACAATGTTCTAAATTTCATCTGCCTCCTTAGTGCAGTAGGCAGCTTCTCAGTCTCATACATTTTTTAAATTCTCCCACAAAATAGTTCTAAAGGCTTCAGAATAACATAATCATGGGAATAATTCTATTCTCAGTATCAATTACCCAGTTACCCACATTTTCTGTCGCCAGGAATTGTACCTGAAAACAACAAATGAAGAAATTGTTTATTTTCACTCATGCTTTCAGAATCTTCAGTTAATAGTCATCTGGACCATCATGATGCAGAGCATCATGGTGACAAGAATATGTAACTAAAGCTACTTACCACATGGCAGACAGAATGGTGAGGAGGAGTGAGAATGAGAGGTTTCGGACAACACAGCCCTCAGTTACCTAACTCCCTCAGCCTGACCCAGCTTTCCAAAGTTTTCAGAACATCAAAAAATTCTCCTCTGGCTGCTGACCAAGCCTTCAACAATGAACTTAAGTGAATATTCCATATTCAATCCATAAGAAACTATTAATGAAGATAGAAAACTGGTGGTGGCTTAAGCTGGGAGTTGAGTAAGAGAAAGTTCTGAAGGAGAGAAGTGATACCCAGGGAAACTTGCTTGGCTTAGGGTTAGCTGATTCCCAGATAGCTGGATGAGGTAGTAAATGCAGATGGGACTTCTGCAGACGTGGCAACAAGAAGGAAAAAAAATCAAGTTTTATTCTTCAAGCAATAATAAGAGGGTGGATATAAGATTGAGAAAAGGTGTCCCCTCTGGATGTCTACATATTTCAAGCCTACATGCAACTGCTATTCTGTCAATAGTTTGACTACTGGATCTCAGGATTACCACACTATGGAGATGGAAAGGATACTGAGATGAAAAGGTGAGGAATTTGAGGCAATAATAATATTTTTTAAACTTCTATGCTAGAAATGCTCAGTCTTCATTGTAAGTCCTGACTTCTGGCTGTGTTCTATAGTATTTTCTGTAAAGGAATTAAATCATCATAAATTTGTGTCTTAGAGTTTTCCTCAGAAACTCAAACTACAAAGACGCCTATAAACTCAAGACATCTTCCCCTGTGTCCACACATATACCAGGGCTTCAGGCATCTATTCACTTCATTCTGATTCTTTCTCCTTAGAAAAAACATCATGATAAACTGCCCCAGCAACTCTTTCCTACAACTGCAAAAACATGAAACCTCTACTGCTGTTTTTGTCTTCCTACTAATATATATACATACATACATATATACATACATACATACATACATACATACATACATACACACACATATATATATATATATATATATATATATATATATATATATATACATATATATATATATATATATATATTCCCTTTCAGTCCTCAAATTCATTCCATGTTTTAAAGATAAATGATCCTTCTATAGGATGTTTGTAAGTCATAGAATACATCAGGTGTAATTTTAGAGCTGCATAGCATTGGGTAAGTAAACAGGGGCTCAAATGCCTCCTAAATAAACAAATAAACAAAAAAACAAATAAATAAATAAATAAAATAAAGTGTCAGTCAAGCTAATCAAGTCCAGCATAAAGATACTTTTCCTTCCCTCTCAATAAATTAAAAAAATATGATAACCTAAATGAATGTCTCATGCAAATTGTTAGAAATAACTGACAATGTGTCCATTCCCCCACCCTAATACCATTTAGGGAATCTGAAGTAATTGTGGACTTACTCAGACATTCACACAGAGATATGCATTTAAAATTGATGAATTCCTGGAACTTATTTGCCAAAACAGTGAATAAAATACTTGCTGCAAATACAGATTTCCATAGCCTGTTATTCCCTCAAATAGCCTGAGCTTTGTTCTGTAGCAGATAGTTTGGCTTAAAGTATATGCCCATACAGTCATGATTAAAACATAAGCACACCCACACATAAACATGTTTAGAATAAACAAGAAAAAGCTGGCCATTGCTGACAATACAGGCAATACATCTGTAAATTTATTGCATAATTTATTTCTAGTTACAACATTGCCCAACCACTATGAACAACGGTGCTTTTCCCCAACAAATTTATTGCTTCTGGTTGCTCTTCTATTGCTTTCAATAAGAGATGCCAGAATAACTGTGATTTTAAAATACTATCCACTGATATGACTGCTCAGTAGATTCCATGCATTATAATAAAACTCTTCTCTGAGTGTTATACTTAGAAGAAAACAGAAAATGTTCTTAATTCCTTGGCTTTGGCTGCACATTTATGTCGACATATTCACTACAACATTGGAAGGCTATCTTTGTTTTCTTTTTTTTTTTCCTTTCTTCTTTTTTTTTAATATTTATTGATTGATTTGAGAGACCAAGGGAGGGAAAGAGGGAGAGAGAGAGAAAGAGAGAGAGAGAGAGGGAGGGAAAGGGAGAGAGAGAGAGCGCACTAGCTCATCCAACCACTGTAAATGAACTCTAGACATATGTGCCACCTTATGTATCTGGCTTACGTGGGTCCTGGGGAATTGAACCAAGGTCCTTTGGCTTTGCAGGCAAATGTCTTAACTGCTAAGCCATCTCTCCAGCCCTGTATCTTTGGTTTCTTTAACTGAGATTTTTGTTTCGTTTTGTTTTGTTTTTCAAGGTAGGGTTTCACTCTAGTCCAGGCTGACCTGAAATTCACTATGTAGCCTCAGTGTAAGCCTCAAACTCACAACAATCCTGTTACCTCTGACTCTTGTGCACCACCACATCCAGCTTTAACTGCATTTTCATAAGGCTGTCAAGCAGCTTGGAGAGAGGCCTTATCTAGTTATCTCAATTTAAATATTACCACTTGCTAATGTTCAACTTATGCAAATCTTGAGTCGAGTTTATATTACCCCTGTGATATTGTGGGTCAAAATTTCTTTATAAGACAGGCCAGAGACTACTCAACATCCAGATCATAAATACATGAACCCAGATTCCTTGTGACAGTTTTAAAGTTGAATATTATTTCATCTTCCAAGGAAAGAAATTCAAATCTTTCACTGTTCGTGTATGTCACAGGATAAAGAAGCAGAGGAAATAGGCAGACTAGATATTTAGTATAGACATCAAAGCACAGCTTCTCCTCATAAAGCCCTTTGAGAAGGAGATTCAGTCATTCTGAAGGTAATTTTGATATGATGATCTTTTGACTTGAGGAAACTGTGTCTGTGCTTGTGTTTGTGAATTATAGTCTCTAGAAGATTTTTAATCACCATTAAGTTGTCTAATCTGCTTTTAGAGTCACATTCGGTCTTATTTTAATTTATACACTTCCCTTATGAGAAGATAATGTTCAGTTTTTTCTATTTATAATTTGCAAAGAATTCTATAGTGATTGGATTGTAATATTACAAAATTGATAAATCAACTTGGATTAGGGCTAATGCTAAAATGTTTATACTTTATAGGAATTGATATTTTGTTACCCAGATAAGAAACAGTTTCATTAAGGTGTATGCTTACTAATTGGAACCCTCTTAAACTTCTTGTGACATGCCCAGATCTTGGAAATCTCTACTCAATGCTTCTAATACATGCACTGTGCAAAATAAATAATATTTATAAGTTAAGTGAAAATTACATGATCAAAACCATCATTTCTCTAGTAATAACTTATTTAAATTAATATCATTATTAACGATTATAATTTTCCTTAATACAAATTATCTCTTTAGAGGTAAAAGCCAAGTGAGATGCATTCATAGAAAAAGAAATTGGCATGTTTGTTGGGAGTTCAGTAAGTGAACAGAACATGTTAAGGCTCCACTAAAATTACAAGTGGAAGAACATTAGAAACTAAAGGTAAGTCATAATTTTTATTTCATTCTACTTGCCACAAATAGTCTTTCAAAACATATAACTGTATTAAATGTCCATTTGTGTATATAATATATATGATTAAAATGTTCTTATTTATGTAAAGAAGTATTGTCTTTGACAGAAATTTTCTTCTAGATACATTATTATTATTTATTATTACATTATTATTAGAGGTGGTAAGTGTGAGAGTTCTTGGACTAAGCTAGGCCCTTACATGGGGAAAATAACTCACTAAGGGTGTGGGAAGAATTTCAAAGCTGAGCTAGAGAAATCATTCTGTAGTTAACTACCATTTTGCAGAGACCAGTGATTTAAAATAGGTTAACTTCAGCATCAGAAGTAAGAAAAAGAACAATAATGGACAATTTGCTATAGCATAGGCTAGTCAACGTAGTATGTGATTAAGTTCATGAACAGAAAGTTTGAGACTTATATAACAAGAAATTTAAGGGCAGTAGGAGAGTTTCCAATCCCATAACTCCTTGACACTCAGTTTAAATATTTTTTTCCAGTGATCTAAAATACTACTATGTGATTTAATTTCTACAATGATCACAACCCATAATTATTTTCTATGAAAATAGTTCTAATGAGTAAATTTTTTTTTTCTAAGAGATGTTTGTGGTTTCATGTTAGTGCACAGGGAAAATCCCTCCTTATTTGGTTCAGATTGTATCAATAATATGAATATTACTGATTGGCCTGGTGTGGTGGCACAAGCCTTTAATCTTAGCACTCAGGAGGCAGAGGTAGGAGGATCATTGTGAGTTCAAGACCACTCTGACACTACATAGTGAGTTCCAGGTCAGCCTGGGCTAGAGTGAGACCGTACCTTGGAAAACCACAAATAGTAATAATACGAATAAATTGGATGTGGCAACCAAGTGCAATGAAGTTATATAACTGATTTACATGCTACCTGAATTCTTTCCAAATATTTTATGTAATTGTGACTGAATTCCTTTTTTGTCTGCATTAAATGTGGATTCAACCAAAATGGAGCCTGACAGAGTCCATTGCAGAAGAGGTAGCGGAAAGAATGTCAGAGCCAAAGGAAGGGTAAGACTGCTTACAATGCAATTGTCTAGACAGGAACTGACCTCAATATATATGACCTTGCAGTGCCTAGTACTACCTTCACAAGACCCTCATAATAGGAGGAAAAGAAAATAACATTCAAATAAAAGAGAGACTAACAGAGAGTGAGAGGGGATATGATAAAGTGTGGATTTGTGAAGGGGAAAGTGAAGGAGGGGAGGAAATTATCATGGTTTATTGTAAGTATGTAAGTTGTCAAAAAAAAAAATGCCAAAAAAAGTGGAGCCTAAGGGAGAGGCACAGATGAGTGTCACAATAACACTAGTTGACCCTTTAGGCAGTTTTGAGCCCCATGTCAGGAACTGCAGTAAGCTGAAAATGAATAAAATATTATTTTTATTAGATGCTTTATTGAATGCAATCATTTATTTATTATCCAGAAATTTAGTTACCAGGATTCATCCTTGAGAATTCCATAGTAGAATTTCTTCTGATGTGATTAAAGTAAGTAAAAACAAATGCAATTTCCAAGAACTCTGTGAATGTTGACTGCTGCTTACTGAGGAGACTGAGGCATGGGGCTTCTGGTTCTTGCCAGCACTGGGAAGGCAACTGGTAACAGATGGTAAGTAGTACTGTGTTAACAACTATTCTGAGTGTAGATGTCAGTAGCACAGATAGATAGGGGAAGCCAGACATAGTTTGTGAAAGGGTTACACCCAGAAAAAGAAATCCTTAAGGATTCCACCTAATGTGGCAAGAATATTCATGGAAAGCTACTTGTAAAGCCTAGAACTCTTAGCTGCAGAATCTGTAGGTGCTATTATGTAAGGAAGAGGCCATATGGTGCTTCTACTTATGGTTCCACTACATTAAAAATAGGAAAATATTTTAACCATAAAACCATCAGCAATGGAGAAACACTATGAAAAATATTTGATGTTCTTCTCTGGCAGGCCTGAAAACTCCAGCTATCTTGATTACTGGTATTAATAATTTTGACCTGGACTTTGGCTATACCTCAGTGGCCAAGTGCTTGACTGGCATTATTTTTTGTTGTTGTTGTTTTGTTTTGTTTTTTTAATTTTCAAGGTAGGGTGTCACTCTAGCCAGGCTGAGCTGGAATTCACTATGGAGTCTCAGGGTGGCCTTGAACGGATGGCAATCCTCCTACCTCTGCCTACCAACTGCTGGGAATAAAGGTGTGGGCCACTACGCCTGGCTTTGACTGGCATTCTTGAGTCCCTTGATTTGTTCCTCAGCAACACACACAGACACACACACACACATAAAATTCATGCCTTCTTAGCAGTGGAAATTAAAATAATCTCTCTTGCTGTGTTGGCATTTCATGTTGAGTTTCAAAGGGAAATGCACTGGAGAAAGAATTCAAATTTCTAATCCCTTGGGTCTGCAGTGCCCACTGCAGGTGAGTTTCCTGACTAGAGCCTCAGACCCTCGTCCTCAGTTAATGCAAATGCTTTTGACTATGTATTTTAAGGCTTCTCAATTTATAAGAATAAGCAACTTAAACTTGACTTCAAAAGACAGGGGAGATGAATTAGTGGTTAGAGGCAGTTGTTTGCAAAGCCTGCTGGCCCACATTCAATTTCCTGGAACCCATGACTCTCACATGTGGAATTCATTCACTGAGGCAAGAAGCCCTGGTGCATCCATTTCTCTATCTCTTTTTCTGCCTCTCTTGAATAAATACATTATAAAAATAAAATAAGAAATCAAACAACCCAATTAAAATGGATGGCCCATGGAACCAAATAGAGAGTTCTCATCAGAAGAAATACAGATGGCATATAAACATGTAAAATGTGTTCTACCTCCTTAGCCATTAGAGAAGTGCAAATTAAAACTAGCTTGAGATTCCACCTCTCTCCTGTCAGAATGGCTACCATCAAGAAAACAAATGTTGCTGGGCATGGTGGTGCACGCCTTTAATCCCAGAACTCAGGAGGCAGAGGTAGGAGGATCACCGTGAGTTTGAGGCCACCCTGAGAATACAGAGTGAATTCCAGGTCAGCCTGGGCTAGAGTGAGACCCTACCTCAAAAAACCAAAAAAAAAAAAAAAAAAAGAAAAGAAAAGAAAACAAATGATGATAAATATTGGTGAGGATGAGGCAAAAGGGGAACCCTTCTCTCTACACTGTTGGTGGGAATGTAATCTGGTACAGCCATTGTGGAAAACAGTGTGGAGGTTCTTGAGACAGCTAAAAGTAGGTTTATCATATGATCCAGCTATAGCACTCCTAGGCATATATCCTAATGACTCTTCTTACTACCTTAGAGATACTTGCCCAACATTGTTTATTCCACTCCATTTGCAATAGCTATAAATTGAGCCAGTTTAGATGTCCATCCACAGATGAATGGATAATAAAGTTATGGTACATTTACACAATAGAGTTCTATTCAGTGGTAAAGAAAAATGAAATTATTAAATTTGCAGGGAAATGGATGGATCTGGAAAGGACTATACTAAGTGAGGTAACAACGAAGTGAGGCCCAGAAAATCAAATGTCGCATTTACTCTCTCATATGTAGATGCGAGCTACAAATGTATAGACTTTTGTATGAGCAGAGGCCCAGAAGCTAAAAAAAAGTTATCTTGCAGTTTAAATACTCTGTATTCATTTTCTATGTTTAATGTTTTAAGCATAATGTGATATGGGAAATTTCTTCTCTGGTCTTGTCTGTTTGGTGTTTTGTATGCCTCCTGTACCTTGAATGGTCTCTCTTTTGTAAGACTTGGAAAATTTTATAACTTTTTAAAAGATATCCCCTATGACTTTTCCTTATAGTTCCTCCCCTTCTTGTGTGCCATGACCTGAAATTTTTTTTTAAGTTCACATAATTTTGCATTTAGACTCCTGATCTAGTTACTCTGTCTTCTCCTCGAGTTATCTATTTTGTCATCCACATGATTTATTCTGTTCATGAGGCTTTCTAGGGAGTTATTTTACTGTTGTTTTGCATTAAGGCTTTCTTCAGTGTTTCCATCACTTTATTGAGTTCAATTTTCATTTCTTGATTTGACTTTCTTTTGGTCTTCATAGAATTCTTTCCTACATTTGATTATGTCATTGTTGAGTATTTCAGAGGTCACTGATTTTATTTTTATTGAATGTCATCATCCTATCATTTAGCCATCTATTGAGCTATTTTTTATTTTTTTCAGTCATACATTAAATTCTTTGTGTTAATTCTCTTCCATTTCATTTATCCAGCTGTTGGGTTCCTTTGTTTTTTCTTTTCCATTTCATCCAGGTATTTTTTTTTTTTTATTAACTAGTTTTGTATTCAGAAAATACAGTCAGTTTGGTACATTATCAGGCTCATCCGTGGCCTACCCCTCCCCATGGCCTTTCCTTGTTGAGGTATATGGGACATGCATTGTGTAGTTAGCCCACAGTTATGGGTAAGATAAATGTCTCTGCATATCATGACCCAACATGTGGCTCTGACATTCTTTCCACTCCTTCTACTGCAAAATTTCCCTGAGCCATGTTGGGTTCATTTTTGATCTGCTTCAGTGATGAGGTGTTGGGGGCCTCTGAGGCTATGGCTCTCTGACAGAAATCTGTCATTTTTTTTCTTTAGGAAACCTTGTTGGTCTCTCTGATCAAAAGCTCATTGTGGATGATGGCCACATGCTGGTACTGGGAGTTACAGGTCAATGCCCACTAAGAGAAGGAGGAAAAAGATAACTAATATACAAGAGTTAGAGAGAAGAGAGAGAGAGCGATAGAGGGAGAGGGAGAGGGAGGGAGGAAAGATGTAGAAAATTAAGGTTAGTCTTTATGTCTTCTGGTTCAGGTGCTCCCTGTAAGGGCCTGGTAAAGGTTCAGCCATTTGGTCTGCCTTTTAGGAAGTAGAATGCTATGTTACCATTGCCGTTTGGGTCTACATTTTAATAGATTATCATATTTAGTTTTAGATTCTATGGATGGAGATACCTCTAAGTTTTCATTTAAAACTTCCATTATGAAACTAAGAATTATTACAGGAGATGCCATGCCTCGGTTTCTGAAATTATTTGTTTTGCATTAGAGTTTGCACATGTCAAGATTGTCCTTTTGTCTTTGTAATGATGTGGCAATAGCAGTTCTTAGGGGGCCTCCTTTGAGTGACCTAGTGAACCTTGAATAAGATGGCAGTCTATTCAAAGGATTAAGGTTGGTACACTTGAATCTGAACAGGTTTCTCCTTGCATCCACATTCTCCAGGGAGAGCTGGAATGAACCATGAAGGGCTGACCCACTCAGTGCCCAAGCTGTATAGTATGATCAGCTAAGGAGTTCCTATTGAGGAAGGTACATTCAGGTATACAGGTAAGTAAGGTTATTGCCAAATGGTGCCGAATGTCCATTCCAATAAATGGGTAGTTATTGTTGTACCTGAGGAGTGGGGGTAGCTTACCTTGGGCCTTGTCACCCCACTTTACTCATTGCAAAGGGCTTGGAGTACAATCAGATCTGAGTCCCTACTGGTGTTTGTGCCAGTAGAGGCTCAGGGGAGCAAGCAGGAAGAGATTTTAGTGCCTAATGTGATTAATGATCAATCAGAGAGCCAAGCAAAGAGGGGTTTATACCTGAGGGGTGCAGAGGAGGGCTCACCTAGCCCCTGGTTGCCCTATCCTACTCATTACCTAGGGCTTGTAGTGTAATCATTTCTGAAGCCCCTCTTCTGGTGTATGTGGGGGTAGGCTCTCATCCTCTCTTAAAAAGAAGTTCAAATTTTGCCTCCTCCTTCCTAGGAGCTTAATATCTCACATTACTTTTCTTTATGTTCTTGTTTATCTCTATCAGCACCATAACACATAAGAGTTGAAGATTCTAATTGTTTGCTGCTCCAATAAATCCTTGTGTTATAAAGGCTAAATCTATGAGGGTCCCTACTAAGTAAATACTTTTTACCAGGCATTATGATCTTGCCTGAATGATCTCATTTAATCCTCACAACAACTTAATTAGCCAGTAGGTCTGTTTTTATGAATTTATAAACACACAAAACAAACCCAAAAATGTAATTAAGTCATAATAACATTATAATACTGAGAGCCATTATTTAATTATTAATAACCACACCTGTTAGAATTATTTTTGTAATTTTAGTACCATTACTATTGTTGCCAATAGTAGTTGATGAATAAGTGAGTAATTAAAGAGTGAATAAATCTCCAAAATCAATGTTTCATTTCTTTTGTGGTTTCTGAGCCTGCTAAGCAGAAGTGCATTATTTCATATTGAAAAGTATCATAGGAGGTAGGGACTTATATTTAGAAACAGTGTAAAATAAAACTCAGGAAGCCACAGATATATTGGTCTAGAATTTCCTATATTTTTCTCATCAGACTAGTTTCCAGAGAAATAAAAACTATTGTCCCTCTGGAAAGGTGTAAATATAGCTAACCCTTTATCATGACCTTGTACAATTCTTTTTTTTTTTATTTTTTAGTTATATACACAGTGTATGCAGTCATGTTAGTACTATCATTAGCCTCCTCCCTGCCCTATCCTTATGCAGGGACTCCCCTTGATGGAGAATATGGGTCATGCATTGTGGGGTTAGCTAGCCATCAGTTATGGGTAAGAGTCAATGTCTGTGTGCATAATGACCCAACATATGTCTCTACCATTCTTTCTGCCCATTCTTCTGCAAATTCCCCTGAGCCATGTTGGGTTCATTTTGGGTCTGCTTCAGTGATGAGATTTGGAGAGCCTCTGTGTCTCTGGATACCTGGCTTGGTAGGAATTGAGTGTTCTCTGTGTCTATGTCCTTCACCCTTGTGCAGGTACTGGGTTCACCAAGAAATCAACACTCTTACTTATTTCCCCAGTCACTTTTTGATTTCAGCTGGGGCCCTGCTGAGGTGTGATGGACTGGTTATCTCCTTAGAATCTTTGTCCATCTGAAAAAGAAAAGCAAATTCTCCAATTGAGAATGAAGTTAGCACCAGATAAATGGGCTAACCATTGCCTTAAAAAAAAAATTAATAGGTGTAGGCCCTCTTGTAGCCCAGGATTGGTGGGAGCTTGATAATGGAGAGCAGACTCATTTTTGGATATGGTTCTGACTTGTTTCCCAGCTCCAACTATAAGTTCCATTCCACTGAGCAGATCAGTTAGCCAAATGAAAAACAGTTGGTTTCCTACCATGGTTGTGTGCCACTATTGCACTTGTGTGAGCATCACATTACGTTGTTTTCTTTTGAGTAGCTTGGACCATGTGCTGTTTGGACAGATGTTGGTCATTTTCCCTCAGTTGTTCATGCATCACCTTCTGGCTCTAGATGTGCTAACTGTCTGAGGACTGACACTTCCAGCTTCCAGCCAGGTCACTCCATGTTATGTGCCAACAGCATATGATGTCTTCAGCAGTAGGGTCTTACCACTAACCTTTGGTGGGTCATCAAGTACTCTGACAGAAATCTGTCATTCTTTTAGGAAACCTTGTAGGTCTCCTTGATCAAGAGCTTATTGTGGATGATAGCCACCTGCTGGTACTGGGAGTTACAGGTCAGAGCTAGATAAAAGAAGGATTAATAAGGTAGGTAATATGAAAGAGATAGGAGAAGAAAGAAAAGACACACAGAGAGAAACAGGATAAGATTAAGTTCAGACTTCAACATACCCTCTCCAGGGCCTTGTGATTCAGGTGTTCCCTCTAAGGACCTAATGAAGGTTCAACCATTTAGTCTGTCTTTAGTATGTAGAATTTTATGGTACCATTATCATTTAGGTCCAGTTTTGTGTCCCCTACCCCCACCCTTATTCTCCCCTCCTGCCACACCCACCCTATTGTCCTGTTCTCAAGATGCTTATGATGCTTATTAGGTATGTCAGCAACTTCAGTAGACTCAGATTAGGAGTTGTAGATGAGTGAGACTATGTGATCATTATCTTTATGTGATTGTGTGAGTTCACTGAAATGATCAGTTCCAGGATCAACCATTTTTCTTCATATTTCATTGTGTCATTTTTCCTTACTGCTGTGTAAAATTCCATTGTGTAAATATACCACATATTGCATTGAAACTTGACCCACACATCTTGCCATGCACAAAAAATCAACTCCAAGTGGATTAAAGACCTCAATATAAGGTCCAAAATGGCTACTTCAGGAAGAAAAAATAGGAGGAATTTTCCATGATATAGGAATGAGAAAAGACTTCCTGAATAAAACCCCACTAGCTCAGGATCTTAAACAATCACTTAACCATTGAGATCTCATAAAACTGAAAGTTGGGCTGGAGAGATGGCTTAGAGGTTAAGCGCTTGCCTGTGAAGCCTAAGGACCCTGGTTAGAGGCTCGGTTCCCCAGGTCCCACGTTACCCAGATGCACAAGGGGGCGCACGTGTCTGGAGTTCGTTTGCAGTGGCTGGAAGCTCTGGCGCGCCCGTTCTCTCCCTCTATCTGTCTTTCTCTCTGTGTCTGTCGCTCTCAAATAAATAAAAAAAAATGAACAAAAAAATATTTAAAAAAAAAACCTGAAAGTTTCTTCACAGATAAACATAAAATAAGCAGAGCCATTAGATTACCCACAGAATTAGGCTCTTAATACCCATTAAGTAATCGTGATATTACAGATAAGAAAATACATCAAAATTTCAGGATTTCTACCTAAAACTAATTATTTGGGGTAATTGGAAAATGGTTATTGTTAAATTTTCTGTGAAAGTATTTTCTTAAATAATGATTTAAGTGTGGTTACCATATCATAGCATTCTGAAGGGACTTCTTTAAGTAGGCATGGACACACAACAGAGAAGTGCTTGCAGACTACAATTGAAGTTTGGTTCCTGAGGTTGCCAGGCAACAAGTCATGTACTTGTGATGTACATGTTCCTTAAACCTTAGCAGAAGCAACTCAGACACGTTTGTCACCACAGGCATGTACAGACCACTCAGCTTGGACTTAAGTTACTTCTAGTCATTAAGGAAAATTCCACCATGGATTCTCTGAACACACAGCCTTCCTCTCATCATGTGAATTTACTCCAAATTTAGTCAAAAATAAGCAGGGCTGAGAAAATTCAAATAAAAATTCAAAATAAGTAAATGAACAGTTACTGGTAAGAAATAAGGTTACCTTCATTACTCTAACTATTGTGAATCAGCCCTTTTTCTTTATCCATTTCCCAAGGTCATTTAATCAACCTAGCAAATCTTGTAGTTATACTACAAGAATTTATTTAATTTATTTTATTTGAGAGAGGGAAAGAGGCAGATAGAGACATACAGACAGAATGGGCAGGCCAGGGCCTTATGACACTGTAAATGAACTCTAGACATATGTACCATCTGTGCATCTGGCTTCTGTGGGTCCTGGTGAACAAAACCTGAGTCCATTGGTTTTGTAGGCGAGAGTTTTAATTGTTAAGTCAACTCTCCAGTCCAAGAAAAATTCTATTAGGTATTTTGAGGCTAAATTTTTATATATACTGTAGCTCCTATACCCTATAAGATAATATGAGTGTTTTTTGAAACATCATTTTTTAATTTTAGTATATATTATTGACAACTTCTAAACTTACAGACAACAAACCATGATATTTCCCTTCCCTCCCCCACTTTCCCCTTAATAACTCTGCTATCCATCATATTCCCTCCCTCTCACCATTAGTCTCTCTTTTAATTTGATTTCATCATCTTTTTTTTTTTTTTTTTGCTGATATTAGGGGTCTCATGTAGGTATTGCTAGGCACTCTGAGGTCATGGATATCAAGACCAATTTCTGTCTGGACAGTTACATGTAAGGATTAGTACCCTTCCTTTGGCTCTTACATTCTTTCCGCCACCTCTTCTGTAATGAACCTTGAGCCTTGAAAGGTGTGATAAAGATGTTTCAGAGATGGACAGTCCTCTGTCCCTTCTTCTAAGAACTATGTTACCTTTTGGGTCATGCCAGTGGTCGTCGCCATATGAAAAGAGAAGCTTCTCTAACCAGAATTGAGAGTAACATTAATATATGAATATGAACATTAAGTGTAGTGCTTTCAGGGCAATTTGGTAAGAATAATATATGCATTTATCCAGACAGGACTAGGATTTATATCACTAAGGCTCATGACCTCTCCTGCCATAGGCTTTTGATTAGGTTTTCATTACCAGGCATGTATTCCCTCCCATAGAGTGGGCCTCAGCCCAATTGGAGAGCAGTTAGTTTCCTCCAGAGAAGATATGCTACTGAGGCTTCCAGGGTCCACTGTTTTCACCACTGATGACTTCTATGTCACATAATGCCTCATACAATGCAGTTTTTTCCAACTTTTAGTTGGCTGGTCTACAGGGAGAAGGTTTTCTGATTAGCACCAGCTTTATTTCTCAGTGACTTTGCTGCTGAGGCATGTGAAGTCTTCAGCAGTAGGTCTTAACATCTCTTTTTCAAGGTAAACCAATGGCCTTAACATTAGCCTATGGTGTTTTAGAGGTAACAGGGATCTCCCTGACCAACAACTCACTGGGAGTTATCTCATCCCTGGCCCTGAAATTTTTCTAGTAACAGTGTATGGCTTCTGGATGTGCCATTATTCAATAAAGTAGGTTTTCATATGTCTTATTCAGAATATCTTGAATTTTGATTCCCCCTCCCCCTCCCACTCTTGCTTAACACAATCTCTTCCCCTAACACCACTTAGGCCTTTCTGCTCCTTCTAATCTGTTCTTCTAATTACATATATATAATACCATCCCATTAAGTCCTTCCCTCTCCTCCCTCCCTTATAGCCTTTTTTTCTAGTTTATTTGCCTCTGCTACCAGTTTTTGGTTCCAGTTCACATACAAATCGATACATTTGTGGTTAGGATTCACAAATGAGAGAAAACATGCAAAATTTGGCTTTCTGGACCTGGGATATCTCACTTAGTATAATCCTTTGCAGATCCATCCATTTCCCTGTAAATTTCCTAATTGCATTTTTCTTTACTGCTGAATAGAACGCTAATGTGTGAATGTACCACGTCTTTATTATCCACTCATCTGTCAAGGGACATCGAGGCTGGTTCCATTTCCAAGCTATTGTGAATAGAGCAGCAATAAACATGGCTGGGCAAGTATCTCTAACATAGTGACAAAAGTCATTAGGATATATGCCTAGAAGTGCTATAGCTGAATCATATGATAAATCTATTTTTTAGCTGTCTCAAGAACCTCCACAGTGATTGCCAAAATGGCTGTACAGATTAAATTCCCACCAAAAGAGTGGAAGTGTTCCCCTTTTTCCACATCCTTTCCAACATTTATTGTCATTTATTTTCTTGATGTTAGCCATTCTGACAGGAGAGAGATGGAATCTCAAAGTAGTTTTAATTTGCATTTCCTGATTGCTAAGGATGTAGAAGATTTTTCTATATGCTTATTCACCATCTGTATTTCTTCAGGTGACAAATTTCTATTTAGTTCTATAGTCCATTTTTTAATTGAGTTGTTTGATTTCTTATTGCTCTGTTTTTTGAGTTCTTTGTGTATTCTGGATATTAATCATCTATCAGATACATAGCTGGTAAGGATTTTTTTCCCATTTAGTAGGTTGTCTCTTTTCTCAGTATCCTTTGCTGTTAAAAAGCTTAGTAATTTCATGAGACCCCAGTGGTTGATTAGCGTATTTCCTTAGCAGATGGGTTTATATTCAGAAAGTCATTACCTATGCCAATCTGTTGAAGGTTTTCCCCTACCTTTCAGAGTTTCAGGTCTGATATTAATGTCCCTGATCCACTTGGATTTGAGTCTTTTGCATGGAGAAAGATAAGGATCTATTTTCATCCTTCTATACATAAATATCAGTTTTCCCAGCATGACTTTTTGAAGAGGCTGTCATTTCTCCAATGAATATTTTTGGCAATTTAATCAAAATCAGATGGCTGTAGCTGCCTGGATTAACATGTGGGTCCTCTGTTCTCTTCCACTGATCTACATGTCTGTCTTTGTGCCAATACTATGCTGTTTTTGTTACTATGGCTTTGTAATATAGCTTAAACTCAGGTATACTGCCAGCCTTATTTTTGTTGCTAAAAATTGTTTTGCTATTCGAGGATTTTTGTGCTTCCAAATGAATTTTAGAATTTGGTTTTCTATTTCTGTGAAGAATGCCATTGGAATTTTAGTAGGGATTGCATTAAATATGTATATTGCTTTTGGTAAGATTGACATTTTCACAATATTGATTCTTCCTATCCAAGATCATAGGATGTCTTTCCATTTCCTTGTATCTTCTGCCATTTGTCACTTGATTGTTTTAAAGTCTTCATTGTAGAGATCCTTTACTTCCTTGGTTAAGTTTTTTTTTTTTTTTTTTTTTTCCTCAAGGTGCATTTTTTTGAGGCAATTGTGAATAGGAGAGATTCCCTTATTTCATTCTCCACATGTTTGCTGTTAGTATATAGGAAAGCTACTGATTGTGATTATTTTGTAACCTGCTAAATTGCTAAAAGTGGTTATCAGTGCTAACAATTTGCTGGTAGAGTCTTTAGGGTCCTTTATGTATATAATCTTATCATCTGCAAACAATGATAATTTGATCTCTTTCTTTCTAATTTGTATCCCTTTTATAAGTGTCTCTTGCCATATTGCTATAGTTAAGACTTCCTGTACTATATGAAATAAAAGTGGGGACAGTTGGCACCCTTGCTTTTTTCCTGAATTTAGTGGAAAAGGTTCAAGATTTTCCCCATTTAGTATTATGTTGGCAGTAGGTTTGTCATAAATGGCTTTTATTATATTGAAATATGTTCCTTCTACTCCCAATTTCTGTAATATTTTTACCATGAAGGTATGTTGGATTTTGTTGAATTCCTTTTTTCCATCTATTGAGATGATCATGTGAATTTTGTCCTTCAGACCATTTATATGATGTATTACATTTATCATTTTGTGTAGTTTGAACCACCCCTGCATCCCTGGGATAAAGCCAATGTGGTCATGGTGAGTAATCTTTCTGATATATTCTTGTATTCTGTTTGCCAATATTTTTTTGAGAATTTTGCATCTATGTTCATGAGGGAGATTGGTCTGTAATTTTTCTTTCTTTGCCTGGTTTTGGTATGAGGGTGATGCTGGCTTCATAGAAGGAGTTTTGTAGAATTCCTTCCTTTTCTATTTTATGGAAAAGTTTGAGAAGCAGTGCTGTTAGTTCTTCCATGAAGGTCTCATAAAATTCACTACTGAATCCATCTGGGCCTGGACTTTTTATAGTTTGTAGACTTTTTACAAATGCTTAGATTTCTGTACTTGCTATAGGTCTATTAAAATTGTTTATCTCATCTTCATTTAATTTTGGTAGGTTATAGGAATCAAGGAACTCATCTATTTCTTTCAGATTTTCAAACTTAGTAGCATATATTCCTAAAGTATGTCATTATAATTTTCTTAATTTATTTTGTATCTGTTGTAATGATGCCCTTTTTTTCTCTAATTTTATTCATTTTTTGTCTCTTCTCTCTATCTTTTGATCAGATTTAATAAGGGTGAATCAATCTTGTTTATCCTTGCAAAGAACCAAGTCTTTGTTCCATTGGTTCTTTGGGGTTTTTTTTTTTTTTGTTTGTTTGTTTCTATTTCATTAATTTCAGCCGTAGTTATTATTTCTTCCTATCTACTGATTTTTGGTTTGCCTTGTTCTTCTTTTGCAAAGGACTTAAGATGAAGCATTAAGATTTTTATGTGTGAATTCTCAAATTTCTTCATATAGGTACTTAGAGCTATAAATTTCCCTCTTAGGACAGCCTTCATTTTGTCCCAAGGGTTTTGCTATGTTGTATTCTCATCATCATTTGATGATGTGAATTTATTGATTTCCTTTTTGATTTTTTCAATGACCCATTCATCATTCCATAGTGTACTGTTAGTCTCCATGAATTTTTGTATGCTCTTTTTCTTCCTTTATTGCTAATTTGCAGTTTAATCCCACTGTGGCCAGATAGAATACAAGGGTTTATTTCAATTTTCTTGTATTTGTTGAGATTTACTTTGTATCCTAATATATGGTCTATTTTAGAGAATGCTCCATGTGCTGCTGAGAAAAATGTATATTCTGCAGCATTTTGATGGAATGTTCTGTAGATATCTGTTAGGTCCATTTGCTCTATGACATCATTGAATCCAGATGTCTCTCTCTATTTTTTGCTGGGATGGCCTGTCTGTTGATGAGAGTGGGGTATTGAAGTCACTGACTACAATTGGGTTTGGTGTTATCTGTGACCTTAAGTCTAGTAGTTTTTGATGAAATTGAGATCCCCCATGTTTGGTGCATATATGTTTAGGACTGTAATGTACTCCTGTTGGAATATTCCTTTAATAAGTATAAAATGCACTTCTTTGTATTTCCTCCCTGATGTTGAAGTCTATCTTGTCAGATATTGGAATAGCAATCCCTTCACTTGTTTTAACTGTTATTTGAGTATTGTTTATGTTCTTTTATTTCTTCATGTGCATGTTTTGCTTTGATTGGTGGGCAGCAAGCTCCTCAGTGGGATACTGTCTGCTTTCCTCCTTTCTCATGGATCTTGGTTTCTCCTGCTTCTCCACTGTGTATAAGAATAACCTGTAATCCTTTACTTTTCAGAAGAAGAGTGTATTTTACTGTGGTTTTGCTCCTAGTCTGGCTTGGGGTGGCTTCTGTGTCACCATTTTAACAGGATGTCCCAGTTTATTTGAGTTTTGAGAGTCAGTAAGGATGCTGGAAGACCTTTTGATTTCCACAACAGTGAAAAAAAAGTCAGTGGTGTCTAGAAGTTAGGTGGATGGAAGGAATGTCTGTGCATATTACAGAACTTTTATAC
The DNA here is from genome assembly GCF_020740685.1 of Jaculus jaculus. Lineage (NCBI taxonomy): Eukaryota > Metazoa > Chordata > Mammalia > Rodentia > Dipodidae > Jaculus > Jaculus jaculus. Next base: position 66,374,318 of record NC_059110.1, read on the forward strand.
AGTTGTAACAACTTTGTACTCTGTGCTCTCTATAATGCAATTACTGATATATGACATTAAATCCCACAAGAGCAAAACAATGACTTTTGGGTAATAATGGGAGCATGTCAATGTAGGCTTGGTAATTTTAACAAAATTATCACTTTGTTCAGCAATGTCAATTGTGCTACAACTTAAGTGTGATCTTCATGAATAATTCTATTGTTAATATAAAATTTTCTAAATAATATTTGTTAAAATAAGCATGGATGTTAATAGAATATGTTAATATCTATGAAGAAATGCAAACCAGAATAAAGAGAACCTAGCATGAGATTGCTGTTTCAGAGGAAGTGCCAGGAAGAAAACCATAAGGGAATGTCACATGAACAGACCTCCTCAAGGAGAGAAGTGAGTGAGCCATAGTGATATGTAAGAAAAGATTCCCACGGATGTAGCAGAAAGTTTGATCACACAAGATAAATATCAAAGCAAAATAAATAGCAAAGCAAATACTAGTAGTTTCTTCTTAAGGGGCATATGGTAATAACAGATAACCAAACAGGTCAGAAAACATAACCCCAGATCTCAGAAAAGACTGCCATCTAATCATTCTATCATGCATCTATTTACTTTTACCAGTGAGTAATGTCTTAGCCCATTCAGGCTGGAATAACAAGATACTATAAAGTCAGTGCGGGTGCTCTTTTCTTGGTGAACCAGGTACCAGCACAAGGGTGAAAAAGATCAACACAGAGAACAATCAACCCCTACCAAATCAGATATCCAGAGGCCCCAGCACCTCATCACTGAAGCTGACCCAAAATGAACCCAATATGGCTCAGGGAAATTTTGTGGAAGAAGGGGTGGAAAGAATGTCAGAGCCACACCTTGCATCATGATACACAGAGACATTTCTCCTACCCATAACTGTGGGCTAACTCCAGTATGCATGACCCATGTACCTCAACAAGGAGGGGCCAGGGGAAGGGGTTAGGACATTGAGGAGGCTAACAATGGCACCAACTTGACTGTATTTACTGAGTACAAAACTAATGAATAAAAAAATAAATTAATTTTAAAAATAACTGAAATGTACACATTTATTTCGTACAATTCTGGAGGTTGGAAGTCCAAGATCATGGTTCTAGGGGCTTCCTGTCTGTCTGACTAATGTGCTTGTGCACGTGTGTGTGTGTGTGTGTGTGTGTGTGTGTGTGTGTGTGTGTGGGTGTGTGTATTTCTGTTCTCATGCAGTAGAAGAAGTAAGGCAGCTCAAAGTATTTTTTCCTCAAAATTTGAAAAGAATCTGATTACATTATAATTCATATATTTATAATAGACAGTTGGAATATATATATATATGTATATATTTCAAGTGAAATGTTAACTAAATAATAATTATTTTCTTCTCTTCAAAGGCATAATATTCATCTGTGTTGGGAGCATGAAAACTCTTCTAATTCTTCATAAAATATTAGAAGAACTGCTTTGTTAACTCCAGGAGTTGCACTGTATGATTGCAAGCAAGGTATTATCCTCACTAACTGTGTTTTGATACTCATTATAAATGGAAGTTAGATAACCAGGCCTGTTTAGGACCCTACCCTCATTCATGAGAACTTCGCCCTCAATACCTAATCATCTCTCCAAAGCACCCCTTGGCTAATTAATTAACATTAAAACTATAAATTTTGAAGATATACAGTCAGTTAAAACAAACTGGAAAATGTGGAGGAAATGGATAAATTCCTGGACGCATATCATCTACCAAAGCTAAACTCAGAGCAGATTAATTACCTCAATGAAACCATCACACTCACGGAGATTGAAAAAGTAATAAAAAAGCTCCCAAAAAAGAAGAATCCAGGACCAGACGGATTCCCAGCCGAATTTCATCAAACCTTCATGGAAGAACTCAAACCAATCTTTCTAAAACGGTGCCACACAATTGAAGAACAAGGAAAGCTACCCAACTCCTTCTATGAAGCTAGTCTCACGCTAATCCCAAAACCAGGTAGAGATGCCACAAGAAAAGAAAACTACTGGCCTATTTCCCTAATGAACATAGATGCAAAGATCCTCAACAAAATACTCGCAAACCGAATCCAACAACACATCAAAAGCATTATCCACCTTGACCAATTGGGATTTATCCCAGGAACACAAGGGTGTTTCAACATATGAAAATCTGTCAATGTAATACACCACATAAATGAGCTTAAACATAAAAACCACATGATCATTTCGATAGATGCAGAAAAGGCCTTTGACAAGATACAACATCATTTCATGATCAAAACCCTGGAGAATCGGCATGGCCAGTTCACATCTTAACATAATAAAGGCAATATACAAACCGACAAAGGCCCAAATAATACTTAATGGAAAGAGACTGGAGGAATTCCCATTGAGATCAGGAACAAGACAGGGATGTCCTCTCTCACCTCTGCTTTTCAATATAGTTCTGGAAGCCCTAGCCCAAGCAATAAGGAAGGAGAAGGAAATAAAAGGGATCCAATTTGGAAAGGAAGAAGTTAAGTTAGCTCTATTCGCTGATGACATGAATGTATATGTAAGAGACACGAGAGACTCCATCCCAAAGCTCCTGAAGGTGATTAACTCCTATAGCAAATTAGCAGGATATAAAATCAATGCACAAAAACCGGTAGCATTTCTGTATGCAAATGAGAAAGAGACAGAAAGAGAAATAAAGGACATAGTCCCATTTTCAATAGCAACAGAAAAAATAAAATACCTGGAATAACGTTAACCAAGGAAGTAAAAGATCTATACAACGAAAGTATAAAAACTCTCAAAAAAGAAATTGAGGAGGACTTGAAAATGATGGAAAGACCTCCCATGCTCCTGGATAGGCAGAATTAACATTGTGAAGATGACAATCCTACCAAAGGCAATATATAGATTTAAGGCAATTCCAATTAAAATCCCTACAGTGTTCTTCACAGAGATGGAAAAAATGATCTCAAATTTCATATGGAAAGGTAGAAGGCCTCGCATATCCAAACATATCCACAGCAAAAGAGATACTTCTGGTGGCATCACCATACCTGATCTAAAGCAATATTACAAAGCCATAGTAATAAAAACAGCATGGTACTGGCATAAAAAAAGTAGTATAGACCAATGGAATAGACTTGAGGACCCAGATTTTGGGTCAAGCAACTATAGCTACTTGATATTCGACAAAGGCCCAAACAATATAGACTGGAAAAAAGATAGCATCTTCAACAAATGGTGCTGGAAAAACTGGATAACCACATGCAGGAAACTAAAACTTGATCCCCACATTTCACCATGCACTACACTCAAATCCAAATGACCTCAACATAAGACCAGAAACTCGAATATTACTGGAAGAAAATTTAGGAAGTACTTTCCATGATATAGGAATGGAAAAAGACTTCCTGAACAAAACCCTAGTGGCTCCAGTTCTTAAACAGTCACTCAACCATTGGGATCATATGAAACTGAAGAGTTTCTTTACACACAAGCATAAAATAAGCAAAGCCAACAGAATACCCACAGAATGGGAGAAAATATTTGCAGGTTATCCAACTGATAGAGGCCTTATCTCTAGAATTTACAAAGAACTCAAAAGTCTAAACAATAAGAAGACAAATACCCCACTCACAAAATGGGGCACAGAGTTGAACAAGCAATTCACAGAGGAAGAAATACAAATGGCAAACACACACTTAAGAAAATGTTCATCATCTCTAATCATCAGAGAAATGCAAATTAAAACAACTATGAGATTCCACCTTACCCCAATAGGGATAGCCAATATCAAAAAGTCAAATGAAAATAAAGCCTGGCGAGGATGTGGAGAAGCAGGGACACTCATTCACTGTTGGTGGGAATGCAGGATGGTACAACCACTTTGGAAAGCAATATGGAGACTCCTGAAAAAGCTGAGTATAGAAATACCAACAGACCCAGTTATATCCTCACTGGGCATCTACCCTATAACCTTCAAACCAAAAGCCAGAGAGATTTGCTCAACCATGTTTGTAATGGCTCAATTCGTAAAATTCGTAAAAGCTGGAATCAACCCAGATGTCCATCATTAGAAGAATGGATAACAAAGATGTGGTATATCTACACAATGGAATTCTATACAGCAGTAAGAAAAAGTGACAAAATGAAATTTGAGGAAAAATGGTTGAACCTGGAACAGATCATTCTCAGCGAACTTACCCAATCACAAAAAAAAAATCGACACATAGTCTCACTCATCTACAACACCTAACCTGAATCTACCCAAGATACCTTACATACCCAGCAAGCACCTCATGGACTAGACAATAGGATGGATGGGAGTGTGGGGAGGGCATCGAAGGGTGGAAAACAGTAATCTGGACCCAAACAGTAATGGTACCATAAAATTCTACTTCCTAAAAGACAGACCAAATGGCTGAACCTTCACTAGACCCTTATAGAAACACCTGAACCACAAGACACTGGAGAGGGTAGGATCAACACTAACCTACATCTTCTACATCTTCCCTCCCTCCCTCTCCCGCTCTCCTCTCTATCTCTCTCCTCTCTAACTCTTGTATATTAGTTATGTTCTTCCTCAATTTGTTTGTGGCTTGGGCCTACCATCCACAATGAGCTTTTGATCAGAAAAACCTACAAGGTTTCCCAAAACAATGAGAGACTTCTGTCAGAGTACTTGATGACCCACCAAAGGCCAATGGTAAGACCCTATTGCTGAAGAGTCCATATGCAGCTGACACATAAAATGGAATGACATGGCTGGAAGCCAGGAGAGAGTCAGTCCCCAGACAGTCAGTGTGTCTAGTGCGAGAAGGTGCTACATAGGGGACTGGGGGAAACAACCAAGATGTGTCCAAGCAACTCATTTTCTAACCTAATTAGCAACAAATAACCTGATGTGATGCCCACACAAGTGCAATAGTGGCACACAGCCATGGTGAGGAAGCAACTGCTCTTGATTTGGCTAACTTATCCCCTCAGTGGTACTAGACCCATAGCAGGAGCTGGGAAACAAGTCAGAACCATACCCAAACACAAGGCCACTCTATAATATCAAGCTACCATCAATCATGGGGTATGAGAGGGCCTATACCTATCAAACTGTCTATCAAACAAGTAAGTGTTATCTCAATTTTCCGGGTGCTAACTTACTCTCTGTTGGAGAATCTGCTTCTCTTTTTCAGATAGATGCAGATCCTAAGGAGAGAGCTGCCCCAACATACCTCAAAAGGGGCCCAACTGAAACTAAGGACAATTGGCAAAACAAGCAAGAGTGATATTTTCCTGTGAACTGGATACCAGCACAAAGGGGAAGGAGACCAACGCAGAGACAAATATACTCCTTTCAAATCAGAGAGCCAGAGCCTCAGAGGCCCCCAACACCTCAGCACTGAAGCAGACCAAAAATGAACCCAACATGTCTCAGGGCAATTTTGCGGAAGTGGGGGCGGAAAGAATGTCAGAGTCACATGTTGGGTCATGATTTGCAGAGACACTTATCATACCAATAACTGGGGGCTAACTCCACAATGCATGACCCATTTAAATTAACAAGGAGGGTCCAATGGGAGTGTGTATATCACAGATGAGCCTAAACAATGACACCAAACTGCCCGTATTTACTGAAAATAAAACTAATAAATTAAATAAAAAAAAAACAAACTAATTTCAGAGTCAGATGTTCAAACTCAAACAAATTTACTCAATAAATATTCATGTGCCTATGCACTGCTTCTAGGCACCACTCACAGCTTTTCCCCATTTGATCAGTTCTCATGGACTTAAATTATTATGGAGTCAAGCAAGAAATTATGAGTAATACTTTATTCTTCTCAGGTCATACTTGTATTACCTGGACTCTTATAGCAACTTCCATTATACTATCATGGGTTTTAGTCTCACCTGTTGGGTTGCAATCTCTCCAGATCTATGACTAAATTTCCTGGAGGGAATATAAGTCTGAAACTCTAACTGTACAATAAAAATGAGTGTAGCACGCCACTGAGTTGAGCTTTTCATGAAATGATACATTTATTAAATAAATATTTATTCAGATTTCTTTTAAATTAAAAATAAAGTTAAAGACTGACTATGTAAAGTTTGATATGGAAATGAAATATTTTTTTTCTTATTTTATGTAAAAGCCCATTGAGTCTCTGGGGAATTCTGAGGATAATTAACAAAATATTTAATTATGGCTTAGCTATGTTTAATTCTCAATATGATAGGTTTACACTAAGATAATAAAGCAAGATTTTTGTACCTGTTGAATAACAGAGATTAATGAATTTATGGTTTTCTTACAATTTAAGAAATGAACCAGTTTGTATTATTTATTTTATATTTTTTACACAGAGCGAGAGAGAGCGAGAGAGAGAGCGAAAGAGAGAGGAGAAAGAGAGCAAGAGAGAGAGAATTGGCATGCTAGAGCTTCTAGCCACTGCAAACAAATCCCAGATGCATGTGCCACTTTGTGCATCTGGCTTACATGTGTATGAGGAATTGAACCTAAGTCCTTAGGTTTTGCAGGCAAGCACCTTAACCTCTAGATAATCTCTCCAGCCCCATGAACCTGTTTATTTTAAATCTAAGAATCTCACAAACTGTACGAGATACATAGCACTAATATATTTACTTTATTAGTTAGGTTGTTTTTAAAGTAATACATACGAAAATTATATACCAATAGAGTACTATGTGATGGATTGGATACATGTGCATCATTATTTTATATATTTCTTTTGTATCTTTTATATTAATTTTCTCACATCACTACTTCCTATTTAATGAACTAAATTAAATTTTGACAAATTTATTGACATAAGAATTGTGTATTAGCATGTAATGAATCTCATTTGACACATGATTGCTCTTATCATAACAAATTCAACTAGCTAAAACAAGAATTCAAATTAAGTCTTATATATAATTCTGAATATTATCTACTCAGACATCTGAATATCTATCTATGTGTAAAACTGTTCCAGAAGTGTGTTCAAATCCATCTGCAATAATACTTGCAAAATACCCACTTGCGAGTTAGTTATAAATGCTTTGGAAATTAATTTTGCTCAATTTAAATTAGAACTTACTAACGGTTGTAGTCAACTTCTTATTCCTGGCACAAAGCACCCAACCAAAAGCATCTTGGGGGAGGAAAGTGTTTATTTTGACTTACAGACTTTAGGGGGAGCTCCATGATGGCAGGGAAAACAATGGCATGAGTAGAGAGTGGACATTACCTCCTAGGCAACATTAGGAAGACAACCGCAGCAGGAGTGTGCCCGACAATGGCAAAAGGAAGCTGGCTATAGCACTCATAAACCTGCCTCTAACAATACATTGCCTCCTGGAGGAGCCACTTTCCAAATTGCCACCAGATGGGAACCTAAACATTCTGAACACATGAGTGTATGAAGGACACCTAATTCAAACCATTACATCCTTCTCCTGGCCTCCATAAACTGATAACCATCCATAATGTGAAAAACGCAATGCATTCAGTCCAAATTTAAAAGTATCCATAGTTTTTATCAATCCCCATAATGTTCATACATCCCCATACTCCAAGGTCTTTCAACTAAGCCATGACACCAAAAATAAATAAATATATAGAGAGAGATTGAGAGAGAGGGAAGAAAACACTTAATGGCACAGATTAAATATTCACAATGCAAAAGATGTCATTGGGCATAGCAAAAAAAAAAAAAAAAAAGAGTAGACTAAAACAAACATCAAACTTTAACTTCAAGTCTGACAATGCTAGGCAGTGACAAGTCTCCAAGTCCAATAATTCTAACCAGTGATGAATCTCTGGAGTTATAATTTCACACCTCCAGTTTGACTGCTCATAGCCTGGGGTATACTCCATCCAGTTCCAGTAGCTTTCCTTGACATCTATCTCATTATTCTAACATCTCTATTGGGTCTCCACTGCAATCCATGGTCCATCCTCATGGCTCCATCAGGCCTCTTTACAGGTAATCTAACAAACAAGCTTCATACCTGCATGGCCATTTAAAAAAAAAGTAAACAAAACCATGTTGCAAATTCAATGATCCTCTCTAGCATTTATCATACACTGTAGTACCAGGTGGACTACAAATTTGCTTATCCATTGAGGCATTAAAGCTGACTTTGAAAAGCAGTATATTTCTTCAGCATTCATGCCTCTTACTCCAAGAGTCATTATTCTCCTTGCTGTCCCAATGCAGATCAGTTGACCCAGTCTCAATGGTGGTAATCTCTCAAACAATTGCACCAAAATGGGCAATAGTTTTGACCCAAAGATTTCTTTACATTCTGTGCCATATTCTTCTGTTCACATCAGAATATTTTTACACAACACAACACAGCCCTGTACAAGTTCTCAAGACACAGGCAGGCAGTATGCAGCAAGTTTCACACAAACTGCTTCTAGTTCAGTCACAACAAAGTTCTTTCTCATCCTCACAAATCAAACTTCACAGTCCATAGTTCTTATTAAATTCAGGTCTTTCAATTCTAACCAGAATAGTCCATCAAGCTGTACTTACAGCACTGCAAGGTGTCTCCTAGTCCAAGGTTTAAAATCCATTCATATTCCTCCTACAAATCAGCACCAAAAAGCCAAAGCCACAGAATCAGGTTTATAGCAGCAATAACCTGAATCAAAGCACTACATTAGCAAATGTAATTACTGGTAGGATTTTCAATGATTTTGGGAAAGGTTGATTCAGCAGTATGCGCAGGTAACTTTTCTTTATACCTTACCAGTTCTGTGTGAGAGCTCAGCCAAGGTGGGGTCAATAGTGAGTACCATTAGATATAATGCAGGGAGAAGGTCAAGAGTTTATTATTATTACTATTAATTTTTAAGAGAGAGAGAGAATGGACATGCTGGGGCCTTTCAGCTACTGTGAACAAACTCAAGATATGTGCGCCCTCTTGTGTGCATGTGTGGCAGTGCACACTTGCATCAATGTTGCATCAGGATACATGGGATGTGGAGATTTGAATATGCATTCTCAGGCTTTTCAGGCAAGCACTTTAATGGCTAAGCTATCTCTCCAGCCTAAGAGGTTTTAATTATTGGAATTTTAAGCATAATGTTATAGTCTTGGATATTAGTAGCTCAAAAGTTTGTGATCTTGAAGTGAGCAAAGCAAGAACCAAAGCCACTTACTAAAAATGGCTTCAGAAGATAACACATATGGAAAACTACTTGGAATTTTATCAAAAAAGCCATATAATTCCTTGAAAGCAAAGAACTTAATCATTATACACTGCAGCACAATTCTCACATTTTAAGGTAACTCAGTAAATTCTAAGATTATTGATGATATCAATGCAACTTTCAGGTTGACAATTGGAAATACAAACTAAGACTAAATTAGAAAGACACAATAAATTTCTTCAATAGACAGCTGTACAGATGAACTGAACCAGAGAGTTATAATGCACATCAATAATGGAGTTAGGTAGCCTGGGTTCAAACACTAAATAAATGACATTGTTTCTGTTTCAAAGTTTCTTCATCTGTAAAATGGGCTAATAGTTATAACTATTATGTAAATTGCACAAAATCATAAGATGTGAGCATATAGGTGTAGGCTACTGTTATTGTTACATTCACACTAATTATACACAGGCCATTGAACAAGAGGAGAGTAGTCATAGAGGCTGGTAATGCTTTGCATCTAGCTACTGGAAAGCTAAGTAAGGGGGGATTTATAAAATTATTAAAGCTTCTGTGCTTCAATAATGACAAACTTTTCTTAAGGAGTTGTCCCCTAGATGTGTGACTTATGAGCCATTTTGAATTGATTTATTTCTAAATTTTAAACCCATACGAAGTCAGATGAGAAAGAAGCCTTACAAACTCTTTAGTCTAATCAATTCCAAACTTTCATCTATATGACGATAGAAAGGGGAGATTGATTAAAATTGTGGGTGCCTGGGTAATGGTCTGAAACATACTGAATCCAAAAATACAGGGAGATCATTTTCAGATTATTAAGCCGCAGATAACAATGGAGAAATAATAGTCTAGTCCAATTGCCTTATTTCACACTTTGGAAACAGAAGTGCAGACCCATGCGACAGCTTAGGTGAGTCAACATTCTCAATAACGCAGGATTCTTCCCTGTGTGTCCTGATATGTATTTACAGTGAAAAGTTCAGAGCACAAGTTACAAGGGAAGACTCATGTATCCCTGGCTTACAATCACACACACACACACACACAGAGAGAGAGAGAGAGAGAAGGAGAGAAACAGAGAGAGAGAGAGAGACAGAGAGAGAGGAGATTGAAGCACTCGTGAGGCTTCTGATTGAACATTCATTCTTCCTTCCCATCCTCCTGCATCTTCATAGGAAATGTCTGAGCTGTTGCCTAGCAATGGCATTGTTCAGAAGTCAGGGTTTCAGCAAAGGATATGAAGGCCATGTTGCTCATTACAGGCAGCAACTGCATCTCACTTCTGTGCTTCCTCAAGTACAATGAGACACTTCTAACTTCCTTCCAGTGAGAGAAGGCAGGATCTTATGAAAGATACAAAATAACATCTTAATTGACTAAAATATTCTTTGTGAGGCAGGGGCAAGACAACTGAGGTGTCAGAACATATATGCATTGTTTTTGTAAATTCATTTTCATAAGGAAAATAAGACATAACCCAGAAAAATTGCTGCACTTAAGAGCTTTTTTTCTTGTCATTGTTTTAAATGTCCCTCCACTCATTTTTTATCACTCAATTTGAAGTTCCCTCTGCAGGGAATTCTACTGTAGGTTCCAGAAGACAGCTGGCAGCACTGGAGCTAGGTTTTCCTTGTGGACACTTGCTGGAAAGATGTGATAATTCCATTTTCTGTTGAACAGCCAAGTGCATGTTGTTAAATGTCAAGTATTTCCACAAACAGCTGGAAATATGAATCCTGGAAAGCCTAGTTTATTACTCTACTGCTTCTTATCCTACACAGAAAACAACTTTGACCATGTGGCTCAGGATATTAATAGCATATTCATCCATGATAGATTTATTCTTTCTTCTGACAATAAAAATGTCTACTTTTTCTTCCTTTCATTTTTCTTCCCACCATGTTGACTCAGAAGTCATCTGAGGAGGACTTACCAGTTCTGCTTTCAGATTGACAGAAAGAGGATCCTCCTATAGTATCTCAGGCACACAAAATATGTATGCTGTGTGACATTCGTCCAGTTGTGCACAAGACTGTGAAATGTGAAAGAGTCACCATTAAGATGAGACTAGTCACTATTATGACAATATGGACATTTTATAACAATCAGAAGGCAACCTTATATGACCATTTCATGAAATATCAGTTCATATATTCATTCATTTCTAGTATAAGTGCTATAAACTGACTGTAATGCCTGGATATTGTTAATGAGAAAATGCCCAAATTCTGGTCAGTAGATGCTATTTATATGGGATTATTTTTCTGAAAACCAAAGCATCCTATTAGAAAGATGATAACCAAATCTCTTACTTATAAATTCTGATACAGGGATGCTACAAGACAATTCTGGGCTTGGAAGATGTCTCCCTAGAGAAGAGCACTTACACTATGCACGTATGAGATCTTAAATTCAGTTCCTTCCACTCACCTTGAGCCTGGCCATGAATGCCTATAACCCCAACATGGATAGGAGCAAAGACAGGAAGATTATTAGGGTTGCTGGTCAACCTGAAAAAAAAATTTGCATGTCCATGAGTTTCTCATTGAGCCTGGAGATGCAGGAACAATATAGGAGTGAGGCTAGCCAGTGTTTTCCTCTAACTTCCACATGTGTGCATTTGTGCAAATGAATCTGCACACATGTTCATAATACACCACATACCACATATATTATACTACATACCTACAAAAGATGTCAACTCCAGCTATAATTGACATTAGAAGCAAGTTCTCCTATTTCCCTGTCAATTCAACTCTGTGAGTAAAATATGTAATGAAGTAGTGAGCACATGAGGCAGGTACTCTTCTGGGCATTAGGCTAAAATAAACAAAAATGGGGAAAGGGTTATTAAGCTCAGTGACCTGTGACAGAAGAGCTAAAGGAAGAGTGACAGTGAGGCAGCAACCCAGAAAGATGGTTTGGAGTCAGTGTGAGGTCTGAGTGTAAGTTCACACTTAATCATTCACAGTCAAACAACATAGACAAAACACAAGGGACCAGAAGAGAAGAGCAGTGGAAAGAAATAAATTTCACACAGAATGGAGAGTGGGGCTAACAAGGGTGATGATAAAGATTCTGTTCTAATACTCATTGCTGCATTGTTTTCTTTGGAATTCACTAGGGCCTATTACAGTTTCATACTATCATGTCACATAAAGTTTCCACAGCAAGATAACAGATAGCATTCAGGACACACCTAGAGTAGTTAGATTACTTAATGGACATTCAGCTTGTCCCCTAATAAATATCATGCTCATGTGTTACTCTCTCAAGGCCAAGGCCTTATGAATTCTACTCAACATTGTAAGTTGGATAACAATACCCCTTAGTAAGATGCATCTAAAAGAGAAATATGGGGAATACACAGTTTATGACCAGTGCTCAGCTTGAGAAAATCATTGTGCTTACTGCTGATGTTTGACCTTCACTTAACTATTGACAGCCAAAACTGAATTGCTTGGCTACTATTTGGGGTGCTATTGAGAATTCCAACTCATTTTGTCCTCTTTTTGACCCAGTAACAAGCAAGTCCAGTAAAATCAAGTTAATGTTCAAGTCCTCACTTTAAGACAGACTTCGTGGTCTTACCCCTGCTGCCAAGGACCAAAGAAGAAAAGCAGAGTACACATACTGAGGTGCTAGGTAAAACCAACGTTAGCTGCATTTTAGTTTCATCAAGTATTTCAAATGGATTTCATGTTTGAGTCTTGTTCTTTTCCATGACACCAAAATTTTCATGCTAGCTATTTGAATAGTTCGTCAGCTTAAATGTGTGCAATATACTGAAAGAACTTGATTTATAATTGTATTTTTTCTTTGGAGAAAATTCCTTCTGCTCTGGCCATATCCTAGGTAGCCTTCCCTTCTGCTCAAAGTCTTCAATATTTGGCCCCAACACCATCCAACATGGAAGTTGGCAGAGAATGTGTTAGTGAAAACTGATTTCTTTCTGTTCTATTTCCAGAAAAGAATGTAATTGTTTAGCTGTTTCTAAGCTATTACTTACAGTGACTGATGCTAATGAGGGCATTAGAGATGGTGTCTTTCTGAGCTAAGAGCCATAATCATTGTAAGTGGGATAGATGTCAAGGAGGGCACTGTAGTGGTAAAGCCACACACAGGTCAAAGCTATCAAATTCACGTCACTTGCTGCCAGTTGTCCATTTCAGTTTGAAATTGCCAGCTCTGCGTTCTGGCCAACCTGGTACTGATTGGTTTGGAGGGAAAAGTCATCACTATGAGCACAAAAGGAGAGAAAGAAGTTAACATATATTCTCCATGTGCTTTGTGTTTTGATTTTTTTCCTCCCACATATAATCAGAGGAAAGCCTGGCCAAGATTTAAAATTCATATTTTCTTTACAGACGTTAATCAATGGTATTTATTTCAGATTTTCTGATGATCCTTTGTTCATGAGGGAAAAGTTACCTTGCTTTTAATTAAAGACAAAATAAAAACTAGAACTAACCAGGCATGATGACACATACCTTTAATTCCAGCATTCAGGAGGCAGAGGTAGGAGGATTGCCTTGAGTTTGAGGCCACCCTGAGAATACAGTTAATTCCAGATCAGCTTGGGCCAGAGTGAGACCCTACCTCAAAATAAATAAATAAATAAATAAATAAATAAATAAATATCTATAATGCCTAGTAGAGATGGTCACTGTTGAAGAAATAGTGCTTAATTAGAGTGAAAATTCAAGAGCAAAACTCTTCAAGATTTGATGAGCTCTGAAATGGAGAGTTAAATGAAGAATTTTACTGTAACTCTCCCAGTTATCAAGTATTTAGATGCTGTTTATAAGAAGTTTTAGAAAATTAAATTGCTTTTAGGCTCATTTATTTCATTGGCTTTAGGTAGAGAATATGAGCTTCATTTAAGAAATCTGCTACTGGGGTTTAGCAGCAACTCAGAATAGACAAGTCTGGTAGAGACCAAGAGAAAAGATCTCACAGGTCATGTATGAGCTCAGCAATCTACTCTTACACTGCAGTCTTCACATCCTGTAGGGGTGGCTTCTCCATTTTAATGGGATTTTGTCCAGGCTTTGATGGTAGTAAAGGTGAGGTTTACACATATAAGTAATATAAGCATTATATGTCACAATTGATTTCCTGACCCAAAGTTGTGAAAAGGCAAAAGCTAAACAAAGTGTGATCTTGTAGAACAGACTATCAAGGGTGAATAACATGATGTGTTATTCCTTTTCACCCTCCACAGCACACTGTTCTTACATTCTCCAATATGCACCTGCTCTTTCTGCTAGGAGCAGCATTCCTCTGAATATACCACTGTGATTTGTAAGCCATCCCTTATAAATCCTGCTTATCATTTGCTTTCCTAAGGTTCATGTACTTATGCAATACCATGCTAAACCATGCTACATCATACTCTGATAATCGTTTTATTTCTGCCTAACCTACACTATGAGAGCAGATCTCCATTTTTGTCTTGTTCATGAATATGTGCCAGGAATTTCTAGGATAGTGGTTGGCTCAACAATATTTTATGAGTAAGTAAATGGACAAATGAGTAATCAAACAGACTCAATGCTTTGTTAGATAAAAAATTAAGAGTTAAAATCATTTTCATATGTTTATTTTAAAAAAATCATTTTCCACCCATTGGTGGCTGCATGATGCAAGCTAAATATGTGTGGAAGTGCTATTACCCATGATTTTAGCCTTTTACCATATTCTTCAGGACACTGAGCTGAACATGCTCAACAAAGGATCTGCCATCATTCCTCCTTTGGCTTCGGTAACACCCTATCTTGTTGTCTTTCATCCTCACTTCCTTTTTCACAGACTTTCCCCTGAGCTCCTTTCTCCATTACTCCTTAATACTGGTATCACTCTGAGCTCTGACTTTGACCTTCTTGTGGGTTATCTTCATTTAAACCTTCACATATTTATTTTTATTTTTTTATTTCACTATTTTAAATTTTTTATTATAGTGTCTCCAAACAATTTTTTAATTTTTTTAAATTTAATTTTACTTTTTTCTCAATTTTTAAAAACATTTTCCATGATTCTAAAAACTATCCCGTGGTAATGGCTTTCCTCCCCCCACTTTTCCCCTTTGAAATTCCATTCTCCATCATATCCCCTCCCCATCTGTAGCAGAAAGCTTCAGGTTCACTGAGATGAACTTCCAGACTGGGCACAGTTATGGAAGAAGGGATATTTATTGAAGCTTACAGATCCAGGGGAAGTTCCATACATAGCAGAAGAAGATAGCCTGCCTTCACAGGACCAAGCAGAGAGAGAGAAGTACAAGCTAAAGGTCAAAAGCCACAGCAAACTTCAGGAACTCTAGCTAGGCAGACTTTGCATATCTTTAGATTGAAACTGAAACCCACCACCACAACTTCAGATCCACCCAGTGATACTGCCTCCAGCCAGGTAGCTATAGATGCAAACTACAAACAAATAACTGAACATATTGGGGGCCATCTATTCTATTGAAACCACCACACCATCTCAATAAGTCTCTCTTTATTTTTATGTCATGATATTTCCCTACTCTTATGATGATCTTATGTAGATAGTGTCAGGCACTATGAGGTCATGGATATTCAGGCCATTTTTTGTCTGGAGGGAGCACATTGTAAGGAGTCCTACCCATCCTTTGGCTCTTACATTCTTTCTGCCACCTCTTCTGCATTAGACCCTGAGCCTTGGAAGGTGTGATCAAGATGTTACTTGGTACTCTAGTCAATTCTATCCAACACCATGATACCTCCTGAGTCATCTCACAGTCACTGCCATCTGAAAAGAGAAGATTCTCTACCCAAAGTGAGAGTAGCATTAATATAAGGGTATTAATATTAAGAGAACTGCTTACTGGGCAGTTTGATAAGCATAGTATATACACTTATCCAGACATCAGCAGATGTTACAACCCTAGGGCTCATGGCTACCCCTGTTTTAAGCTTTCAGTATCAGGGATGTATTCCTCCCTTGGAGTGGGCCTGCAGTCCAACTGGAGGGCAGTTGGCTTCCACCATGACAGACGTACCACTATTGCACCCCTGGGCTCATTTGGCCTGGCTGGCCAATTATAAGGCTTGTAGTGTCCACTGTTGAGTATCTTCACTGGTTGTGTATCTGTCTCCCATTGAACTGCATGTAGAATGGCTTCTTCCAGCTTTCTGTCAACTGGTCTACAGGGAAGAGGTTATCAGCTCAGTTCCAGGATTTCTCAGTGGCCTTGCAGCCCAAGTATGAGAAGTATTCAGTAATAGAGTCTTACCATTGATTCCTGCTAGGAAGCCAAGGGCCTTGGTAGTGGCCTATAATGTTTGGGGGGCATCAGGGAACTCCCTGGCCAACAACTCACTGGAAGGTATTCCATCATTAGAACTGAAAAATTTCTAGCAATGATTTATTGCTCCTGAGTGTTCCATTGTCCATAACTGGAGGATTCCATATGATTTATTTATATATTCTTAGATTTTGATTAGCTCTCCCTTCAACTTTCCTTTACTCAATATCCTCCCCTGACCTCAC
Source organism: Jaculus jaculus (assembly GCF_020740685.1). Taxonomy (NCBI): domain Eukaryota; kingdom Metazoa; phylum Chordata; class Mammalia; order Rodentia; family Dipodidae; genus Jaculus; species Jaculus jaculus. The sequence continues at coordinate 66,391,014 of NC_059110.1, forward strand.
TTTGGGCCTTTTCACCCCTGGTAATCTATTCTTCTACTTACATATATACAATACCAACCTATTAAGTACCCTTCTCCCAACCTTTCTCTTCCATTTTATCTCTTTTTTTGTGTGGTTTTAGCTTACTGGCATCAGCTACTGAGTTTTCTTCTCACATAGAAGCCCAATCATCTGTAGTTAGGATCCACATATGAGAGAGAACATGTGGCGCTTGGCTTTCTGGGCCTGGGTTACCTCACTTAGAATAATCTTTTCCAGGTCCATCCATTTTTCTGCAAATTCCATAACTTCATTTTTCTTTACCACTGAGTAGAACTCCATTGTATAAATGTGCCATATCTTCATTATCCACTCATCAGTTGAGGGACATCTAGGCTGGGTCCATTTCCCAGCTATTATAAATTGAGCAGCAATAAACATGGTTGAGCACGTACTTCTAAGGAAATGAGATGAGTCCTTAGGATATATGCTTAGCTGGGTCATATAGTAGATCAATCTTTAGCTGTTTTAGGAACCTCCACACTGATTTCCACAATGGCTGAACCAGACTGCATTCCCACCAACAGTGTAGAAGGGTTCCTCTTTTCCAAAATCCCTGCCAGCATTTATGATCATTTGTTTTCATGATGGTAGCCAATCTGACAGTAGTGAGATGGAATCTCCAAGTAGTTTTAATTGGCATTTCCTTGAATACTAGGGACGTGGAACACTTTTTAGATGCTTATGCACCATCCACATTTCTTCCTTTGACAACTCACTAGTTAGTTGCATAGCCCATTTTTTAATTGGCTTGTTTGATTTCTTATTATTTAACTTTTTGAGTTCTTTGTATAGCCTAGATATTAATCCTCTATCAGATATATGGCTGGCGAAGACTTTTTCCCATTATGTAGGTTGCCTCTTTGCTTTACCCATAGTGTCCCTTTGCAGTACAATTTTTTTGTAATTTCATGAGGTCCCAGTGGTTCATCTGTGGTTTTATTGCCTGAGCAAATTGGGGTTGGATTCAGAAAGTCTTTGCCAAGACCAATATGTTGAAGGGTTTCCCCTACTTTTTCCTGTAGCAGTTTCAGAGTTTCAGCTCTGATCTCAAGGTCCTTAATCCATTTGGACTTAATTCTTGTGCATGGAGAGAGAGTAATCTATTGTCATCCTTCTACAGATACATATCCAGTTTTCCCAACACCATTTACTGAAGAGGCTGTCATTTCTCCAATAAGAATTTGTGGCATTTTTATCGAATGTCTGGTGGCTATATCTACCTGGGGTTAAATCTGGGTTCTCTATTCTGTTCCATTATTCTACATGTCAGCTTTTGTTCCAGTACCACACTGTTTTGGTTACTATTGCTCTGTAGTATAGGTTAAAATCATGTATGGTGATACCACCAGCCTTATTTTTGTGGCTCAGTATTATTTCAGATGTTCGTGGTTTTTTTGTGATTCTAAATGAATTTTTGGATTTTTTTTTTCTATTTCCATGAAGAATGCCTTTGGAATTTTGAAGGGAATTGCATTAAATGTGTAGATTGCTTTTGGTAAGAATGCCATTTTCACAGTATTGATTCTTCCAATCTAGGAACAAGGGATGTTTTTCTACTTCCTAGTGTCTTCTGTGATTTCTCATTGAGAGTTTTAAAGTTTTCATTGTAGAGATCCTTTACTCCCTTGGTTAGGTTTATTCCAAGGTACTTTATTTTCTTTGATGCAATTGTGAATAGGAGTGATTCTCTGATTTCATCCTCTGTTTGTTTGTTGTTAGCATATACAAAGGCTACTGATTTCTGTGTATTTTTTTGTATCCTGATACGTGGCTGTAGGTTTTTACCAGCTCTAACAGTTTGCTAGTAGATTTTTAGTGTCCTTTATGTATAGAATCATGTCACCTGCAAATAATGATAACTTGGTCTCTTCCTTTCCAATTTGTTTAGCCTTTGTGTGTGTCTCTTTCCTTATTGCTATGGCTAAGACTTTCAGTACTCCATTAAATATAAGGGGGGACAGTGAACACCCTTGTCTTGTTCCTGATTTTAGTGGAAAAGCTTCCAGTTTTTCCCCATTTAGTAATATGTTGGCTCTAGGCTTGTCATAATTAGCCTTCACCTTATTGATATATGTTCTTTCTATTCCCAGTCTCTGTAGGACTTTTATCATGAAGGGATGTTGGATTTTGTCAAACGCTTTCTCTGCTTTAATGAGATAATTATGTGATTTATGTCCTTCAATCCATTTATATAATATATTACATTTATTGATTTGTGTATATGGAACAATCCCTGAACTGGGAGACAGCCTACTTGGTCAGGGTGAATGATCTTTCTGATATATTCTTGTATTCTGTTTGCCAATATTTTGCTGAGAATTTTTGCATCTATTTTCATGAGCAAGATTGGTCTGTAATATTCTTTTTTTTGTTCTATCTTTGCCTGGTTTTGGTATCAGGGTGATGCTGGCTTCATAGAAGAAGTTTGGTAGAATTCTTTCCTTTTCTATTTTATGAAAAATCTTAAGAACCAATGGTGTTAGTTCTTCCCTGAAGCCCTGGTAAAATTTATCAGTGAATCCATCTTGGCCTGGGCTTTTTTTTAGTTGGGAGATTTGTGATAACTGCTCAGATCTCCATGCTTGTTATAGGTCTATTTAAGTGATTGATCTCATCTTGATTTAATTTTGTAAGTCATATAAAACAAGTAATTTATCCATTTTTTTCACATTTTCATACTTTGTGGAGTATATGCTTTTATAGTATGTCTCAATGATTTTTTGAATTTCTCTGACATCTGTTCTGATGTTACTTTTATCATCCCTAATTTTATTATTTTGTGCCTCTTTTCTCTTTCTTTTGGTCAGATTTGCTAAGGGTTTATCAATCTTTTTTTATCCTTTCAAAGTACCAACTCTTTGTTTCATTGATTGTTTAGTTTGTTCTTTCAGTTTCTATTTCATTAATTTCTGCCCTAATCTTGATTATTTCTTTCCATCTGCTGATTTTGGGTTTGCCTTGTTCTTCTTTTTCCAAGGGGTTATGGTGAAGCATTAGGTCATTTATGTGTGACCTTTGTAATTTCTTAATATAGGCACTTAAAGCTATGAATTTACCTATTAAGACTGCCTTCATTGTGTCCCACAGATTTTGGTATGTTGTGTTCTCATTATCATTTGACTCTATGAATTTTTTTTTATTTTTATTTTTTAAATTTATTTATTTATTTGAGAGCGACAGACACAGAGAGAAAGACAGATAGAGGGTGAGAGAATGGGCACGTCAGGGCTTCCAGCCTCTGCAAACGTACTCCAGACGTGTGCGCCCCCTTGTGCATCTGGCTAACGTGGGACCTGGGGAACCGAGCCTCGAACCGGGGTCCTTAGGCTTCACAGGCAAGCGCTTAACCACTAAGCCATCTCTCCAGCCCTCTATACATTTTTTGATTGCCCTCTTGATTTCTTCATTGACCCATTCACCATTTAGTAATGTGTTGTTTAATTTCCATGATTTTGTGTATGCTGTATCACCTTTCTTGCTATTGTTTTGTAGTTTGATTCCATTATGGTCAGATAGAACACAAGGAATCATTTCAATTTTCCTGTATTTGTTAAAATTTGTTTTGTGTCCTAATATATGGTCTATTTTAGAGAATGTTCCATGTGCTACTGAAAAGAATGTATATTCTGCAGCATTTGGATGAAATGTCCTGTAGATATCTGCTAGGTCTGTTCCATTCCTTATATGACCTCATTTACTACAGATGCCCCTTTGTTTATTTTTTTCCTGGGATGACTTGTCAATTGATGAGAGTGGGGTGTTGAAGTCACCCACTACCACTGCATTTGGTGGTATCTGTGACCTTCATTCTAATAGCATTTGTGTGATGAATTTGGGGGGCCCCATGTTAAGTGCACATATGTTTAAGATTGTAATGTCCTCTGTAGGGAGCTAATGCAGACGCCATTACAAGATGGCGCTGGCTTCCTGCCAGTCTTGAGGTAAACAATTCCTTATTAGGCAGCGCCTTGGCGCCAACCTTGCTTGAGGTTGTGCATGCGCTTGACGCACCTTGTCCCAAGCCTATCCTGTGGCTCCTGTGGGCGGGTGAGCTTTGGCAGCCAATCAGCAGGCACCCCATAGTATTCTGCCCTATAAAAGCAGCTACACTCCTGCGCCCCTCGCCCCTCGCCATCAGCTTTCCTGTTAACCAAGAGGCTCTCCAATAAAGTGTGATGAAGAAGGATCTTCGTCTGGTGGTCGTTCTTCTCCTGCAGGACAGGGGGCTTGCCCCAAAGTGGTGCCGAAATCCCGGGATGCCAGGTGCTTTGTGGTCACTGGGCGAGGGGCCGAAGAGGATCCAGAACTTGACACACAGAGAGGAAGACGTCCGTAAGTCATCCCCAGTCATAATGTTTTTTCACTTAGATCCCTACCTGATCCTTGTTATTTTCATTCCTGTGTGGTTTATTGTCCTTGTCGTTTGCTGTGAGCGCAACATGGGCAACTCTCAGGGTGCGGACTTTGCGCCCGTTGACTTCGTCCAGCCAATAAACGAACTGCTTAAGCAAAGGGACATTAAGGTCTCCTCCACAACAATAAAAAAGATTGTTAAAGATTTGGACGAGATTGCGCCATGGTTTGCGGTGTCAGGGGACTTCTCTCTCCCTACTTGGGAGAAGCTAGGTAGAGACCTGGAAGCGGCAAAACAAGAGGACAGAATTGGTAAGGGTACATTGCCGTTCTGGCGGCTTATTCACTCCTGCTTGAGTAAGGGGAACCACATAGACATTATTAGAAAGGGACAGGAGGCTTTGGAAAGGCATCAGGATAGACTTTCTGAGTCAGATCCAAATGGGGATTCACAGACTAGGCCTAGAAGAAAGGGAGAAATAAAAAAGGAAAAACAAGGACAAGACAAAGATAAAAGTTTACAAGATGAGCTCAGAGAAACAGGTGAAATCTATAATTGCCCTCCCCCCCAGGGGGAAAAAGGAGCCCTTGACAGGCTCTATCCTCCCATTGAGAAGCTTGCACATTTAAATGTACTTGACACAGATGAGGAGGCTAGCTCCGATTCTGCAGAGGAGGAAGAAAAAAAAAATTATTTAAAGGGGAAGAGGAAAGACTAAAGGAGGCCACCGCCTGTTATAAAAGGGAGCGATATAGGTCCCCGCCTAGGCGCCCTCTGCTGACAAAGGGGCCTAAAGGCCAAGGGTGTGGTCCTTTACAGTCGATAGAGCCTTCCACACCCCCACCCTATAACTCCCCTGGGGACACATGCCGCTTCATTAAAACAAAAACCTGGTCGCGACTGGCCTCCGCTTTTCCCGTTTTTGAGGACCCAGTAACTCAACAAAGGAGACATGAACCAGTTCCCTATAAACAACTAAAGGATTTGGTTCAGGCTATCAAGGATTTTGGACCAGGTGCAGATTATTCCATTGCGTTGTTGCGCAGGATCATTACAGCAGGGCTCGGAGCCTATAGTAAGAATGTTTAGACCCGATTCCCCTCAAATTGTTGAATGCCTAATTGTTTTGGAGGTCTTTCAGACATTCTCTACTTCTTTTAACTTGTTTACGGATTCCTTATATGTGGCTAATGCGGTTGCTGGCCTAGAGACTGCTGCTTCTATTTGCTCTGCTAGTCTGGTGTCTAATATTCTTTTACAACTTCAGTCTTTAATTTTGCAGCGAACTTGCCCTTTCTATGTCTTAGATAATAAATAAAAAGGACCGGATCTTGTTATAATAAGATCCAGGGGAGCTGTTTGTGTTTTTCCACAGGAACAGGATTCCCCTCATTGGGTTCCAGCCTGGCTGGTGAGGACAGTCAAGCGATCTCCAGAGGAGGGTCCAGAAGACAGTAAGGTCCATCAGGGAGGAGATGATAAAGGTTTTGTGGATAATCTTCCTCCTGTGCCCGAAATCCATTAAAGGAGAGCCATGTTGGGGTATTCTGTCAACCTTTCCCAAACCTATGCTGGTGCTCCATTCTTCCACAGTCTTCCCTCGCTTCTTTACAACTCCATTTTCAAAGTGGATTTTATGTGGGACAAATGGCAGCTGCACGGACTTTAGACCCTTTGTACTGTTACAAGGAGGACTTGTAGCATGCAATAATGTGTCCGGGACCCTCCATACGGAGAATCAAGTGGAAGAGGAAGAGACACAAGATGAAGGGGCATTTTGGAAGTGCCTCAGTACATCTGGGGGTGTTAATGACATTGGACATGGCTGTGGGAGGAATACTTCCTTTGCCCCTGCGCCGGCGTGTGTTCATCCACCGTTTCTGTTCTTTCTTAGTAACTTCTCTTTCAGTAAGTGTACCAATACATCCTGTTACTTGTCTCAATGCTGGAATGCCAAGGTATTCAAGAATGCTATGGTCCTTAGGGTGCCCCAGTGGGTCCCCGTGCCTGTAGAGGCCCCCAGCACGCTAATGCTATTCAGATAAAAAAGAGATTTTAGTATCACGGCAGTGGTGATAGCGGCTGTGGCCGCAATAACAGCTGCTGCCACAACAGCCAGTGTGGCCATGGCCACTTCAGTACAGACTGCTGAAACTTTGAATAGTTTGGCCTCCTCCACTACCGTGGCCCTGGAGACTCAGACAGCCCTAAATTCCCATCTAAAGAGTGTTCTCTTATTTTAAGGAATGGGTAGGAGTGGGAATGTTCCTGGTGTGCTGCTTGGGAGGATGCGTACTTTGCCTCTGGTTGGTTTGCTGCTTGCGAGCCCAGACCAGGAGGGACAAGGTGGTCATTTCTCAAGCGCTCGCTGCCTTGGAAAGTGGTTCCTCCCCCCAAATTTGGCTGTCAGCTTTAAAAGGCAAATAGCTCCCCTGGCCCTTGCACCCTCAGGGTCTCAGAGTACCCATTGCACAAGGATGGGCAGGGATCTGGTAGCTTTTGTTTGACCGCCGCCTTTGCACTCTCAGGGGATCTGTCCCATTGCACTGAGGAAGGGGAGGTTGAACTTCTTCCCTTGATCGGTCAACACATCATGAGGTGCGGACCTGATTGGTAAGGTGGCTATTTTCCTGAGCTATGCCATAAGTTAATAAAAAAGGGGGAACTGTAGGGAGCTAATGCAGACACCATTACAAGATGGCGCTGGCTTCCTGCCAGTCTTGAGGTAAACAATTCCTTATTAGGCAGCGCCTTGGCGCCAACCTTGCTTGAGGTTGTGCATGCGCTTGACGCACCTTGTCCCAAGCCTATCCTGTGGCTCCTGTGGGCGGGTGAGCTTTGGCAGCCAATCAGCAGGCACCCCATAGTATTCTGCCCTATAAAAGCAGCTACACTCCTGCGCCCCTCGCCCCTCGCCATCAGCTTTCCTGTTAACCAAGAGGCTCTCCAATAAAGTGTGATGAAGAAGGATCTTCGTCTGGTGTTCGTTCTTCTCCTGCAGGACAGGGGGCTTGCCCCAAAGTGGTGCCGAAATCCCGGGATGCCGGGTGCTTTGTGGTCACTGGGCGAGGGGCCGAAGAGGATCCAGAACTTGACACACAGAGAGGAAGACGTCCGTAAGTCATCCCCAGTCATAATGTTTTTTCACTTAGATCCCTACCTGATCCTTGTTATTTTCATTCCTGTGTGGTTTATTGTCCTTGTCGTTTGCTGTGAGCGCAACATGGGCAACTCTCAGGGTGCGGACTTTGCGCCCGTTGACTTCGTCCAGCCAATAAACGAACTGCTTAAGCAAAGGGACATTAAGGTCTCCTCCACAACAATAAAAAAGATTGTTAAAGATTTGGACGAGATTGCGCCATGGTTTGCGGTGTCAGGGGACTTCTCTCTCCCTACTTGGGAGAAGCTAGGTAGAGACCTGGAAGCGGCAAAACAAGAGGACAGAATTGGTAAGGGTACATTGCCGTTCTGGCGGCTTATTCACTCCTGCTTGAGTAAGGGGAACCACATAGACATTATTAGAAAGGGACAGGAGGCTTTGGAAAGGCATCAGGATAGACTTTCTGAGTCAGATCCAAATGGGGATTCACAGACTAGGCCTAGAAGAAAGGGAGAAATAAAAAAGGAAAAACAAGGACAAGACAAAGATAAAAGTTTACAAGATGAGCTCAGAGAAACAGGTGAAATCTATAATTGCCCTCCCCCCCAGGGGGAAAAAGGAGCCCTTGACAGGCTCTATCCTCCCATTGAGAAGCTTGCACATTTAAATGTACTTGACACAGATGAGGAGGCTAGCTCCGATTCTGCAGAGGAGGAAGAAAAAAAAAATTATTTAAAGGGGAAGAGGAAAGACTAAAGGAGGCCACCGCCTGTTATAAAAGGGAGCGATATAGGTCCCCGCCTAGGCGCCCTCTGCTGACAAAGGGGCCTAAAGGCCAAGGGTGTGGTCCTTTACAGTCGATAGAGCCTTCCACACCCCCACCCTATAACTCCCCTGGGGACACATGCCGCTTCATTAAAACAAAAACCTGGTCGCGACTGGCCTCCGCTTTTCCCGTTTTTGAGGACCCAGTAACTCAACAAAGGAGACATGAACCAGTTCCCTATAAACAACTAAAGGATTTGGTTCAGGCTATCAAGGATTTTGGACCAGGTGCAGATTATTCCATTGCGTTGTTGCGCAGGATCATTACAGCAGGGCTCGGAGCCTATAGTAAGAATGTTTAGACCCGATTCCCCTCAAATTGTTGAATGCCTAATTGTTTTGGAGGTCTTTCAGACATTCTCTACTTCTTTTAACTTGTTTACGGATTCCTTATATGTGGCTAATGCGGTTGCTGGCCTAGAGACTGCTGCTTCTATTTGCTCTGCTAGTCTGGTGTCTAATATTCTTTTACAACTTCAGTCTTTAATTTTGCAGCGAACTTGCCCTTTCTATGTCTTAGATAATAAATAAAAAGGACCGGATCTTGTTATAATAAGATCCAGGGGAGCTGTTTGTGTTTTTCCACAGGAACAGGATTCCCCTCATTGGGTTCCAGCCTGGCTGGTGAGGACAGTCAAGCGATCTCCAGAGGAGGGTCCAGAAGACAGTAAGGTCCATCAGGGAGGAGATGATAAAGGTTTTGTGGATAATCTTCCTCCTGTGCCCGAAATCCATTAAAGGAGAGCCATGTTGGGGTATTCTGTCAACCTTTCCCAAACCTATGCTGGTGCTCCATTCTTCCACAGTCTTCCCTCGCTTCTTTACAACTCCATTTTCAAAGTGGATTTTATGTGGGACAAATGGCAGCTGCACGGACTTTAGACCCTTTGTACTGTTACAAGGAGGACTTGTAGCATGCAATAATGTGTCCGGGACCCTCCATACGGAGAATCAAGTGGAAGAGGAAGAGACACAAGATGAAGGGGCATTTTGGAAGTGCCTCAGTACATCTGGGGGTGTTAATGACATTGGACATGGCTGTGGGAGGAATACTTCCTTTGCCCCTGCGCCGGCGTGTGTTCATCCACCGTTTCTGTTCTTTCTTAGTAACTTCTCTTTCAGTAAGTGTACCAATACATCCTGTTACTTGTCTCAATGCTGGAATGCCAAGGTATTCAAGAATGCTATGGTCCTTAGGGTGCCCCGGTGGGTCCCCGTGCCTGTAGAGGCCCCCAGCACGCTAATGCTATTCAGATAAAAAAGAGATTTTGGTATCACGGCAGTGGTGATAGCGGCTGTGGCCGCAATAACAGCTGCTGCCACAACAGCCAGTGTGGCCATGGCCACTTCAGTACAGACTGCTGAAACTTTGAATAGTTTGGCCTCCTCCACTACCGTGGCCCTGGAGACTCAGACAGCCCTAAATTCCCATCTAAAGAGTGTTCTCTTATTTTAAGGAATGGGTAGGAGTGGGAATGTTCCTGGTGTGCTGCTTGGGAGGATGCGTACTTTGCCTCTGGTTGGTTTGCTGCTTGCGAGCCCAGACCAGGAGGGACAAGGTGGTCATTTCTCAAGCGCTCGCTGCCTTGGAAAGTGGTTCCTCCCCCCAAATTTGGCTGTCAGCTTTAAAAGGCAAATAGCTCCCCTGGCCCTTGCACCCTCAGGGTCTCAGAGTACCCATTGCACAAGGATGGGCAGGGATCTGGTAGCTTTCGTTTGACCGCCGCCTTTGCACTCTCAGGGGATCTGTCCCATTGCACTGAGGAAGGGGAGGTTGAACTTCTTCCCTTGATCGGTCAACACATCATGAGGTGCGGACCTGATTGGTAAGGTGGCTATTTTCCTGAGCTATGCCATAAGTTAATAAAAAAGGGGGAACTGTAGGGAGCTAATGCAGACACCATTACAAGATGGCGCTGGCTTCCTGCCAGTCTTGAGGTAAACAATTCCTTATTAGGCAGCGCCTTGGCGCCAACCTTGCTTGAGGTTGCGCATGCGCTTGACGCACCTTGTCTCAAGCCTATCCCATGGCTCCTGTGGGCGGGTGAGCTTTGGCAGCCAATCAGCAGGCGCCCCATAGTATTCTGCCCTATAAAAGCAGCTACACTCCTGCGCCCCTCGCCCCTCGCCATCAGCTTTCCTGTTAACCAAGAGGCTCTCCAATAAAGTGTGATGAAGAAGGATCTTCGTCAGGTGGTCGTTCTTCTCCTGCAGGACAGGGGGCTCGCCCCAGTCCTCCTGTTGGATGATGCCTTTAATCAATATAAAGTCGCCTTCCTTATCTTTCTTAACTAATGTTGGACTGAAGTCTACCTTGTCAGATATTAGGATAGCAACCCCTGCTTGTTTTCTAGGTCCATTTGCTTGAAACACTGTTTTCCAACATTTCACCATAAGATAGTGTCCATCCTTTGTAGAAAGTTGGGTTTCTTGGAGGCAAAAAATTGAAGGATCCTGCTTTTTAACACACTGTGAAAACCTATGTCTTTTGGTTGGGGCATTGAGGCCGTTGATATTAAGAGATATTATTGAAAGGTGTGTATTTATTTTTCCAATTTTTTGTAGTTCTACCAGTTTTACCTTTGCTCTCTGTGTTAACTAATATTTGAGTATTGTATGCTTTTTCCTGGTTTCTTATATGTGTGCTTTGCTTTTTCTTCAGCATGGAGGATTCTTTCAAGTATTTTATATAGAGCTGGTTTTGTCTTCAAATCATCATTTAGACTGCTTTTGTCATGGAATGTCCTTATTTCTCCGTATACTTGAATGGATAGCTTTGCAGGATAAAGTAACCTTGGTTGACAGTTGTTATCTTTCAGAACTTGGAATACATCACTCCATGCCATTTTCGCTTTTAAAGTTTGTGTTGATTAATCTGTTGTAATCCTGATAGGCTTGCCTTTGTAGGGGTAACTTGATTTTTCTCTCTGACTGCTTTAAATATTTTTTCTTTGGCTTGTATGTTTGGTAGTTTGATTATAATATGTCGAGGATAGGTTCTTTCCAGGTTTTGTCTGGCTGGTGTTCTAACAGATTCCTGTATTTGCATTGGCACCTCTTTCCCAGTTTTGGGGAATTTTTGTCCTATGATTTTGTTGAAGATGCCATCTCTGACTTTGGAGTGAAATTCTTCTGCTTCCACTATGCCCTGAATTCTTATGTTTTATCTTTTCATAGTGTCCCAAATATCTTGAAATTCCCACTCATACTTTTCTCTAAGTTTGTCTTTCTCTCTGTTGGTCTGTATCAGATCTGCCACCTGGTCTTCTAGCTTAGATATTCTGTCCCCTCCTTCATACATTCTACTGGTGAGATTTTATACAGGGTTTTTTAATTTCATTAATGTGTTCTTTATTGCCAGTAATTCTAACTGGTTTTTCTTTATTATTTCTATTTCCTTATTTTTGTCTAGTATTAACCTCTTTATTTCATTAAATTGGCATCCTGTGTCTTCTTAGCTTCCTTTTATTTCTTCTTTGAGTTCTTTGAACATGTTTATAATAATTCTTTTGAAATCTTTCTCAGGCATTTCCTCTAATTTGTTCTCAGTGGAGGTCATTTCTGATGCATTAATACTTTTGGGTGGTTTTATATTGTCTTGATTTTTGGTGTTTCTTATGGTATAATGTACATATTTTTTGCATCTTGGATTAGTTAATGATTGTATTTTCCAATTAGCTGGGTATTATGTGATGTGTCAGTCAATCTGATGTTGTATATCTTCAGGGCAGGAGCTTAAGGCACTAGTTGTGGCTCTGAAGACTCTCATAGTATCTACAAAAGTGATTCTACATGTTGGGTGTGCCTGCTATGAAGGTATTCAAGTAGGCTAAGAGGAATGAAATATAGGTTGATTCTAAAATTTAACTAAATAATGTACATTGTCAATGAAAAACAGCACAGAGTATTTATCCAAGAGTAGGTATTATGACAACCAGGTCTTCTGTCTGTTCCTTAGGCTGTGTGGTGCCTCACCCACTCCCTTAATCCTGACAACAACATGGTTAAGATTTCTGGTATGTAGGGTGTTCCAAGTCAGCTTGTTGCCAGGTGACACCCTTCCCTAATGTATAACAGAAGAGTAAACAAAGCCACTATAATTCAAGAAGCAACAAATAACAAGCCCAAAATACAGCTATTTATGAATGGAAAATTTGACCATTCATCCGATTTAACATATAATTTATCCTGATATGGAAGGTGCAATTAGCACCTCTGGTTCAGGCATATATACCAGGTATATTATGTGGGTACTGACCTGGTGTAATCCCAGATACCTTTTGGGATGATTTTGGTCTCAGTTGCACTCTTGATTGGGTCCCTCATTGGTGCTCTGTCAGTTCAAGTAGGCGTGGCAGGGTCCAAGGACAGCTGCTCTGTTCATGGGGGCTGGGCACTGGCGGTGGGGAAGGGGAGGGAACTGATGCTGCTCAGTTTGCCCACTGGTCCTCCTGTTATTTACCTTGTGATCTGCTCCTCCATTGTTCACTGTCATTCTACCTTCAAATTTCTTGAGTTTGCGGAGAGCTCTGGTGTGAGTGGAAAATCCCCTCACCTGGCTTGTCCTGCAGCTGAAGCTGAGCCTGCTTCAGTCTCGTGCAGTCCTTCCCTGCCAGAGAAGCTTCTGCTGGCCTGTGTGGGCTCTGGATGCTCTGGATTTCTCCTACTTCTCCACTGCTGTTTCAATTTCCTATATATCTCAGATTTTAGTAAAAGTGTGTATGTTGCTGGGTTGGTTTTTTTTTTTTTTTTTTTTTGGCTTCCCTCCCTCCACCCCCAGGCTGCTTTGGTATGGTACCTATGCCACCATCCTTACTGGAAGTCCACATATTTATTTTTCATTCAATTATTTCTGCAAAGTTTAACTTCTATATTCTTCTGTTTACTCAGCATATGCTTAAGCAGATGTTTGACTAGAATCTGTCAATCTTTCCAGGCAAACTACCTTAGGATGTTCAATATTGATGTTAATTGTATTATACACTAACCTATTGAAACAAAAGTGTGAAAATCAGTCTCTATTCTGCCTTCTCTTTTATTCACTATATGTATATATATCTCCAATACTTAATAGTAAGTAAATATCTTAAATATTGCAGAAAGATGTCCTTTAACTTTCTGTTTTCATTCATTTTACGGATGTGGACATGTGTGTATGAAGGTTCATGTGTGTGAGGTGCATTAGTTTTTTGTGAATGTATAGGCCAAAGAACAATATTGGGTGTCATCCTTAGAAATGTCATCCATCTCCTTTGATACAGAGTTTTTCAATGACTCTAATTCACCAGTGCAGCTAGACTACCTAGCCAGTGAACCTCTGGGATCAATCCTTCCTGTAGTTACAGGTGTGTACCACTATGCTCAGCATTCTAAGTGGGCATTGTGGATTGAACTTAGGTCTTCCCACTTGAAAGGCAAACACATTGCTGATTAAGCTGTCTCTTAGCCTCTACTTTCATTTGCAGTTCACTGTAATGCATGGTATAAGACCAGAATCAAATGGAAGAAAATCCCAGTTTGGTCATAAACTTGTACTACCTGAATTAGCTCAAAGACACCCTAAATATGTGAAGTGATGTAAACCCAGAGGGAAAAAAGAGGACAACAAAAAGGTGAAGGAACACCTTCAACAAAGGAGTCAGCAAAAACAAACTTATGTTATCAACTGTACCCAAGTTGGGACCTGTCGGACCAAAGAGAGCAATCGCTTAATGAAATGATGGATCAACTATAGAAGGTCAGGTACTTTTTGAAAAACTTCAAGTAGTGATCAGGCTTGTAATAATTAATAATACTTCTTCTTTCCACAAGTCTTATGTTCTTCTAAACATCTACAGGATTAACAGGATGGTCGTTCTAAAATAGAATTGAGATTATATTAGACCTTTACCTAAAATCCCTGTGAGGAACATTTCCTTGACTGTTAGAACACCAGCCTGTTTACATAAGATGTGTTTCTTCATGACTCAGTCACTGCTTCTTCTTCCTCATTTCCCAGTGGTCACCACTCCTTGCCCAGCATTCTTGATCTTAGAACTGCAACTGTATTAGTTCACAATACACTCTTATATCTCACTCCTACATATTTTTAACATAACTTAATATCCTCTCTCAGCCAGTATATGCAATTATTGAAAGATTCATATTAAAAACCTCTTGCCGGGAAGTTGTCTTTACCATACTCATCAAGCTCCCTTCTAGACTTTAGTGTGGATTACTTAACTAAGAACTTAAAATGCCTGTTTGTCCAACAGTATATAAGCTTATGCTATGGTACACTATTGATATTATATTGAGCTGAGTTATATTTTATTATTAGATATTTGTTCAGAATGTAACCATGTGGAGAATGGATTGAACTTGGCTGAATTTGAGGTCACTGTCTACAACCATTCTGCTACAGGTATCTGAATGAAAGCAGTTGTCATGTTCACGTCATTTCCTTCAAATCTATTAACTTGGGATGAAAGTAATCCTTCAGTGCTCCATGACTAGCCTATTCACTTTGTTACCCTAATCAACTCATACCCCAGATTTCAATTTCATATCTTCTTACCTAGCTCAACTTTTGTTAAATCCTCTAATCTCTGCTTCTCATTTTACTGAGAAAATAGACCTCCAAAATACAATGTTCATACCCATATCTATTTTTTACACTCACTATTTTTCTTATTTTTTGTCAGAACACATAAATTCTAATATTCCACACAACCACTTATTTATCTTAATTTGGTTTCCACCAACCACTAGAACATAAGCTCATTGAGGCCAGGATTATTTCTGTGTTTTGTTCATTTTTGGACCCCCCACTCCTAAAAGATAGCCTCTCACATGGCGAATAAGAAAAAATTGTTAGAATGAAATGATGAATTCTCCTACCTTACTATCTGTAATTGTACCAAGATACTGTCCATTCTATTCTAATGGATTAACTTTTTTTTTTCTCAGTTTTAAGCCTTACTTTAATTCTTATGAGCTCAGTACAGGACTACCATACATTATGATGTAATTTTCTAATTACAATATGGTATGAGGCTAAGATCAAATAGGATTAAAAGCCATCTGCTATATGAAATGACTTTTCATGACCATGAGGTCCAGAGGAAATGCAAAATGTGACATACGAGCTAGTACCATGGACTGCATTTTTACTGAGAAAAGACAGAGTATATGACTACATAGATCCATGGACTTGATATGAGAATGAGCTGATATTTTTCTGAGATAGGAGTTTAGAAGTAAAGAGACTATAAGAAAAAAAAAAGATAGCTTGATATATACAGAACATCAGTAATGAAAATGCTCTTGAGTAATTTAGATAATGAGGGATATCCATCTGTACAATCTTAAAACTAGAGATTTAATAAAGAAAAGAAAAAATTGATAAGAGAAACAATCTTTCAGATAGAAAAGAGGTATAAAACTTATTTCTAAAGTTAAACACAAAATTAGGAAAAAGGGATCTGAAGATGTATAAATAAAAATTACTGATATAGGAGAAAACTGATGAAAACCTAATTTCTGAAATTAAGGGGTGGAACGTGAAGGGATGAGAATTTGAAAATGTGAAAAAGAACTAAAGAGTCACCTTGACAAATGATTGATGGTCAATGTTAGTGTTTCAGGGTGACTTAAATAGCATTTAATTAAGTCATATTAGTAAGCATATATAGTTTTCTCCCTCAGGTACCAAAATATGAGAAAATGGTCTTTTTCTTTTTAAAGAAGGACACTAAACAGGGTAAGAATTGATCTGGTAAAATGCAGAAGATGTAGAGCAGAGTATACAATGGGTATGAATTCTAGACAGATAGAGAATGTTTGGAACTAAAAATGTTTGAAGTGATATGTGGTGTGAAATGTAACAATTTGTGTTTATTAAGTCAAATAGTTAAAGAAAGGTATCATATTATGCAAAGGATGGTGAGAAATTTGTTTAAGAGATTCACTGATTTTCTAGAATTTGGAAGAATCTTTGATGGGCCAGAGGACATTATGGGATGTGTCTAAAATAAGACAAAACCATTACTATAGTTAAAGCTTGCTTCCTCCTCCTCAGCACTTCATTGGGTGAGTACAGGAGGAGAAGGTAACAATTTGTAAACTAAGACATGGGCCCTTCATGGCCTCATGAGCTGCCTGCATCATGACCTTTGATTTCCTAATCTCCAGACTATGGAAAAAAGTTCTTTATATTACAGCAATACAGTCTTTGCTACATTTCCTAGAGCCACATATTATCCCACAGTGATCCAGATGGGCACTGCAAATTAGTGTAGAAATATACCCCCATAAACTGCAGGCAAATCATGAACCAGGGAATCAAATTCAATAGCTAAGATGAGGAAGACTCAGCAAAAAGTATCCTCCACATCCTTAAACTCCTCACACCATTATAATCCTCATTTCTATTCTCAGTACAGATTAACTAAACTTTGAATACCTTTGAGATCTTCTGAGTGTCATCAGGTTGTTTCTAAATTTGAAATCTGGCATCAAAACACTCTTAAAACAGGGCTGGACAGTTGGCTCAGCAGGTAAGAACACTTCCAATAAGTTCATGAAGGCCTGAACATTCTAATTCAATCCTGAGTATCCACGTAATATTATGGGCATGGCTCTGTGCATCTGTAGACCATCCCCCTAACCCTATAGGGGAGCAGACTCAAGAATTGCACTCTTTCATGAAAGGATGGCAAGATCTGTGTAGAAGAGCCAGGAGTGACCCACTGGATGCTCTGCTCTAGCCAGAGCAGGTGAGTGCATAGGGTGCCACCTGAGCACAGACAAATGCATACACACACAAGAAAAACAAACAAATTTAAAATAAAATGAAACATTTAGTAGGAAATTAAGGTAATTCACTCCATAGCAAGTATAGTTGGAGAAAACATTCTTTTATTAATTAGTTTTGTACTCAGTGAGTACAGACAAGTTGGTACCATTGTTAGGCTCATCCATGTCCTACCTCTTCCCTTGGGCCCTCCTTTTGAGGTATATGGGTCATGCATTGTGGACTTAGCCCACAGTTATGGGTAGGAGAAATGTCTCTGCGAATCATGACCCAACATGTGGCTCTGACAGTATTTCTGCCCCCTCTTCTGCAAAATTACCCTGAGCCATGTTGGGTTCATTTTGGGTCTGCTTTAGTGATGAGGTGTTGGGAACCTCTGTGTCTCTGGATATCTGATTTGGTAGGAGCTGATTGCTCTCTGCGTTGATCTCCTTCACCCTTGTGCTGGTACTCGGTTCACCCAGAAAACAGCACTCTTGATAGTTTCAGCAATTATTCTTATTTCAGCTGGGGCCCTATTGAGGTATGATGGGATGGATCTCTCCTTAGTATCTGTGTCTATCTGAAAAAGAGAAGCAGATTTTCCAACGGAGAGTAAAGTTAACACCAGACAAATGGGATAACCCTTATTTTTTTTTTTATAGAGAATTTAATAGGTGTAGACCCTCTTGTAGCCCATGATTAGTGGAAGCTTGATAATGGAGAGTGGGCTCATGTTTGGATATGGATCTGACTTGTTTCCCAGCTCCAGCTATGGGTACCACTTTGGAAAGCAATATAAAGACTCCTAAAAAAGTTGACTATAAAGTTACCCACAGACCCAGTTATTCCCTTACTGGGCATGTACCCTATAATCTTTAAACCTCAGTCCAGAGAGATTTGCTTAATCATATTTATAGAGGCTCAATTAGTTATAGCTAAGAGCTGGAATCAACCAAAAGAATGGATAACTAAGATGTGGCATATCTACACAGTAGAATTCTACACAATAAGAAAAAATGACACAATGGAATTTGAAGAAAAATGGTTGAACCTATAAGAGATCATTCTCAGTGAACTTACCCAATCACAGAAAGATAATTGCCACATAGTCTCACTCATCTACAGCATCTAACCTGAATCTACCTAAGATGCTGACATACCCAGCAAGCATCTTGAAGATTAGACAATAGGGAGTGTAGGGAATGAGGGGAGGGCAACAGAGGGGGTGAGAGACACAAATATAGATCCAAATAGCAATGGTACAATACAATTCTACATCCTAAAAGGCAGACCAAATGGTTAAACCTTCACCAGGCCTGTAGAAGGAATATCTGAGCCACAAGGCACTTGAGAGGGTATGATGAAGACTGACCTTAATCTTCTAACACTTTTCTCTCTGTCTCTCTTTTCTCTCCCCCACTGTCTCTCTAACTCTTTTATATTAGTTATCTTTTTCTTCCTTCTCGTAGTGGGCACTGACCTGTAACTCCAAGTGCCAGCATGTGGCTATCATCTACAATGAGCTTGGGATCAGAGAGACATACAAGGTTTCCTAAAAGAAAGATAGATTTCTGTCAGAGTACTTGATGGCCCACCAAAGGTTAGTGGTAAGACTCTACTTCTAAAGATACCATATGTGTTGATAGGTAAAATGAAATGACATGGCTGGAAGCTAGAAGAGAATCAGTCCCCAGACAGTCAGCACATCTAGTGCCAGAAGGTGCTACATGGGCAACTGGGGGAAAATGACCAATATCTGTCCAAGCAACTCAAGGTCTAACCTACTTAGCAGCAAGTAACCTGTTGTGATGCTCACACAGGTGCAATAGTGGCACACAGCCATGATGGGAAACCAACTGCTCTTGATTTGGAGAAAACATTTTGAGTTTCATAAATATAGTATGGAATCACCTATGTAAGTATCTTCAGCTTATACCTATCTTTCTTTATTAGTAAATGTGTACAAACAATGTCCTGTTGGGTACATCTAAACTGCATCTTGAGAAATACTACACATTCCCTTAGCATCCAGGTCAGTGTTTGTCATAACATGGACCTCTCCTGCAGGGATAAGACCTACAAAGAGTTGTAGTGAAAGTTTTGTCATTAGGTTAGTTCCATCTTTACATGACACTGGTATGCTCAGAGAATAGAAACTAGAATTTTTATGAAGTAGCTTACTTCTGATCCTGGCATTTAGAGACTGAAAGATAAAAATGACCCCTATGCTCCCTAAATCTCACCTCCAATGCTTAAAAAGTTTTCCTGCTTCATAAAACTACAATAAAGCCTCATCCTTAAAAAAAAAAAAATCTCTTTATGGTGTTTCCCATCTTTGATCACCAGTAGAGAAGCTGGCAAGATGCCCAGAGCATGGAGAGACTAGGTTTTGTATTCTTCTACCTATTAAAATATTCTTGTGCTTCAAAAAATTGCACAACAGCCCAAAATATGTAATTTGTACCATGCAAACATGGTGATTTAATTTACTAGTTTTCAAATTTTTCTTAAAAAAGAAACTACCTGAAATCTTTTGGCCTGGAGATGAATCCTATTAGCATTCATGCCTGTTAGTGACTTAAGATTAGATCAGTTCATTACATTTGTGTTAGAGTGTGATGGTACACATGTGACCCCAGCAGGTTGATGTCTAGAGGCAGTACAATAGTGAGTTCATGGCCAGCTTATGCTGCACAATAAGACCCTAAATCAAAAAGTGGATGGGGGCCTGAGGAAATAGCTCAGAAGTTAAAGGTACTTGCTTCCAAAACTTGCTGGCCTGAATTCAAGAATCTTGAACCCATGTAAAGGCAAACTTAAATGTGGAGGGGATGCTATTTTCTTCCTACTTGAATTTCTTTATGATAGATTTATGAGGCCAGAGTTTTTATATAGCTATTCACAAAGTAGTGTCAAGAATACTAGGAAAGATTCTCTTTCTGAAAGTGGAACCTTACATAATAAGGACAGGCACCCACATTTCTGACATACACAGACCGTGTTTGAGGCCTAAACGTCAATGGCATATTTGACCTTTGGGCGAAGGAAAATTGGAAAATTTGGGCTCTAACTTGGCCCTTGAATCTCCAACATTCAGGCCTGGACCATTCACATGGAATATGTATATATATATATATATATATATATATATATATATATGGTGGAAAAATTATGATCATCCCCACTAAAATATATTTTGAAGAAAAATGGGTGGTAAATATGTTTAAAGTGCTTTTTAAATTATTTTATCCTTTCCATGAAGTTTGAAAGCTCCCAAATACAGTGATTCTAATAGGTGTTGCTTATGTAGATTTTCCTACTCCCTCCTGTATAAGTAAACTTGAGTCATCTTTGTACGCAGCCATTTGCATTCACACCATGTGTTGTATTTGTCATCACATTTTCATGCTTGTAATATTCAGCCCCATGATAATCATCATTTTCTGAGTGCCTTCTGCCTTCATGGTGCTTGCCTGTTTACTCACACAAGCACAAGGTGAGTGATCATCGCATTAACCCAGTCCTAAGAATAACTGCTATAAGTAAGAATGTTGCTGGTAGCAACCCAGTTTGGATGGCAGTTAGAAACATTAGAAAGGCAACATCATTTTCACTGCACCACAGTATCTGCTCATAGCTATTGTTACATATGAGAACTGGGAGAGGGAGTCTCCCTCCTGAAAGTCCACAAATTGCAGTACATACCCACTTGCAGAGCCCATATCCAGAATAAAGACAATGCCACATGCTGCTGAAGATAGGTGCAACACGATCTCTCCTCCACATCACATGGAATGCCAAGTGGTGAGAACGCTTTAAAAGACAGCGGTTACTTAAAAATCTAATACTCAAATCACAAAGCCTAAAGTTTTCTCTTGTATCGACTTAAGTTACCTGTAAACTTATATCTAGATGAAAACCTGCATTGAAACATTGCCTTGGTTGTACTTGCTATAAGTCCATAATTACCTGCAACAAGAACAAAAAATTAATTAATTAATTAATAAACCATGGCTAATTTTTGCAAGGTAATATTAATTTATTTCTAAAAGAAATGAGCTATGAAGTCAACATAGACACTTTTATACAGTTACACAAACAAATGCTATAAGGCTTATACTTTGTAAGTCCAAGACTTTATCAATTTGGTAGAGGCAACATCAAAGGAACAGCAAAAAGATCAATGGTTTTCCAGACACTGTGGTGGAGGGACAGAAGGATAGGTAGAGTACAGAGTAGTTTCAAGATGAATTTGGGGGCTGGAGGGATGGCTTAGTAATTAAA
Organism: Jaculus jaculus; assembly: GCF_020740685.1. Classification (NCBI taxonomy): domain Eukaryota; kingdom Metazoa; phylum Chordata; class Mammalia; order Rodentia; family Dipodidae; genus Jaculus; species Jaculus jaculus. The sequence goes on from NC_059110.1 coordinate 66,412,395, forward strand.
GTGTTTGCCTGGTAAGCCAAAGGACCCAGATTCAATTCCCCAGGATCCACATTATCCAGATGTACAAGGGGTCACATATATCTGTAGTTTGTTTGCAGTGACTGGAGGCCCTGGCATGCCCATTCTGTCTCTCTCTATCCCTCTCTCACTCTTTTTCTCTCTCACTTTTTCTGTCAAATAAATAAAAATAAAATAAGAACAAGATGGATTCGGATTGATGCCATCATGGAAGACAATCATCATGATTTGTATATCCCAGCATATGGAATGCACAACACAAAGACTGTACCCCAGTGTAAACTTTGCCCTTTGTATGATAAAAATGTTTGGGTGTAGATTGATCACTTATTAGAATGTACCATTTTGTAATGGGTGTTGATAATGGAAGGGGCCATTCATTATAGGAGCATATCAGAAGGTTGTACATTTTCTGGCCAAAGTTGCCATAAGCTAAGAAGTGCTTTAAAAGTAACATATGCAGAAAAAAAATAAGTAACTAGATATCCACAAAGGACAGCATGAGATGTTGAACAAAGAAAGCCTGGTAAATATGACTGCAGTATTTTATAAGAGATGAATGAATTGCTACATGCATGATCCAAGAAAAAAAAATCCTGAAAAAGTGAACTACTGTGACACGAATGCCCCATTTGCTCATCTAATCTAAGAGCTACAGATGAATTTTGTTTATTCCTCCCTCCATCCTTCTCTTTCCTCTGAGGAAAAAAAATCCCAGGAACTCTCACATAACAGGCTATTTTCTACTACTGAAGTATATACCCCAGCACTGAGAGTAAATTTGAATATACTGATTGACGAAGACATAGATGCCAAAATAGCAAATGAGGAAGGTTGATGCAGACATCCCTAGATAAAGCTAAGATCTCTCACTCCCTATTACCAAGAAAAAGGAAGAAACATGCAAAATGTAGTAAGTGAAAACAGCAGCAAAGGGAGACAGTGGATTTCCTGATAATGTAGCTTTGTAAAATGAGGTGAAGGGAAGAAAAGTGGGTTAAAAAGTGGGTGAATAATAAGAGTATATGCCACACTCAATTTTTTGAGATAAAAAGTTATCAATTTGCTCCCCCAAACACTAAAGTAAAAAAAAAAAAAAAATCACCCTAATTAAAATCTTAGCACCAAGTGCTCCTGGATACTAAGGGACCACAGATAGATGTGAATTCAAATTCTTTTTCAAAGAACATACTTTAGATTAAGAAGTCTCGGCAATACAGAAAAAGCTAGAGAGAGGAAGTGAATGTGCAGAATACCAGTATTCACACAGAAATGGAAAAGATGTGAGTGTTCAGAACAACAGTACTCACACACAAGTGGAAAAGATGTGCATGTGCACAAAAACAGCACTCACAACACAAGTAGAAAAGATGAGTGTGTAAAACAACAGTACTCATACACAAGCAGACAAACTATTGTTAATGGACATACAATAGAAAAAATGAGCCAGAATGGGTTTTTGAATAATTTGTGAATTTGACTATAATGTATTAGAGTTTTAGAGGTGTAAGGGAATATAGACAAAAATTGAGTGTGATTAAGAAAAAATATTATCTTGTGCTGGAGAGATGGCTCAGCATTTAAGGTGCTTGCCTGTGAAAGTACCCATATAAACCAGATGCATCAAGTGGTACATGCATTTGGAGTTTGTTTGCAGCTGCTAGACGCCCTGTTGTGCCCATCTTCTCTCTCTCTCTCTCTCTCTCTCTCTCTCTCTCTTTCTCTCTCTCTCTCTCTATCTTCTGGGCATGGTGTTGCATGCCTTTAATGCCAGTGCTCACTTGAGAGGCTATGATTTTGAGACCACCCTGACACTACATAGTGAATTTAGGGTCAGCTTGTGCTAGAATGAGATTCTACTCTGAAAGAAACAAGAAAGATTCAACTTTTTGGTCTCTTCAGAACCTTTACCAGGTCCTTAGAGGGAACATCTGAGTAACAAGGCACTAGAGAGGGCACGATGAAGACTGACCTTAATCTTCTACAGCCTCTCTCTCTCTCTTTCTCTTCTCTCTAACTCTTTTATATTAATTATCTTTTTTCTTCCTTCTCTGACCTGTAACTCCCAGTACAAGTAGGTGGCTATGATCCACAATGAGTTTTTGATCAGAGAGACATACAAGGTTTCCTAAAAAAAATGACAGATTTCTGTCAGAGTACTTGCTGACCCACCAAAGGTTAGTAGTAAGACCCTACTGCTGTAGACACCATAAGCAGTTGACACTTAAAATGGAATGACATGGCTGGAAGCTGGAAGAGACTCAGTCACCAGACAGTCAGCATGTCTAGTGCCAGAGGGTGATACATGGGCAACGAGGCAAAAATGACCAATATCTGTCCAAGCAACTCATGGTCTAACCTACTTAACAGCAGGTTAACTTAACTGTTGTGATGTTCACACAAGTGCAATAATGGCACACAGCCATGATGGGAAACCAACTGCTCTTGATCTGGCTAACTGATCTGTTCAGTGAAACAGGACCCATAGCTGGAGCTGGGAAACAAGTCAGAACCATATCCAAATATGAGTCTGCTCTCCATTATCAAGCCACCACCAACTGTGGGCTAGAAGAGAGCCTACATGTAGTAAATTCTATATATAAAAAAATAAGGGTTATCCTATTTATCTGGTGCTAACTTTACTCTCCATTGGAAAATCTGCTTCTCTTTTCCAGAGGGCCCCAGCTGAAAGTAAGAATAATTGGAAAAACAAGCAAGGTGCTGTTTTCTTGGTGAACTGGATACCAGCACAAGGGTGAAGGAGATTGACACAGAGAATAATCAACTCCTACCAAATAAGTTATCCAGAGACACAGAGGCTCCCAACACCTCATCACTGAAGCAGACACAAAATGAACCCAACATAGCTCAGGGAAATTTTGCAGAAGAGGGGGCAGAAATACTGTCAGAACCACATGTTGGGTCATGATATGAAGAGACATTTCTCCTACCCATAACTGTGGGCTGACTCCACAATGCATGGCCCGTATACCTCAACAAGGAGGAGGCCAGGAATGGGGTAGGACATGGAGGAGGTTAACAATGGTACCAACTTGACTGTATTCACTGAGTATAAAACTAATTAATAAAAAAATAAAATGAGTAAAAAAAAAAACATGAAAGAACAAGAAAATCTAATAAAACTTAACTAATGGTGATAATTGTAAGAAGCTGATTATACCAGTGTAAAGAGACAATCATTGAAGTGTGAATGGGATAAAGTTTACTGGGCTGCAGCACAGCAGGAGAGAATGGGAACAGGAAAAAGATTGGGACAAATGTAAGTTAAAGTCACAAAAACTAAATCATCTTATAGACTGCTGAAGTTCAGGAGTGAAAAACTGAGTGTCTTCATCAGGACTGAGTTATATTTGCAAGTAAATCTCATTGTCTCAATAAATAAGTAGAAGGTATGTTTTCTGCGTTAAGTTCAGCAGATGTTCTTGGTCTACAGGTCATCTACCCAGTGATGGGAGAATGTTTCCAAACCACTGCAGTGCAGCTGTCCCTGCCAGTGTCATGGTCATGGCACACAACGTATTTCTATGGAAAATTCCAAGGTCAAAACATGGAAATGATGTTCATTACCTTGTCTCAGCTTCCTTTGAATGAGCTGTTATGTGATCTTATGTTATAGTTAAGATTATGAGAAAATGAAGGTGCCAGATGCTCAGAAGTGTAGGAGATACATTTAGTGTTTGGTCTGCAGGCTTTTTTATAGCCTACATCTCTGGTCATCAAATGCAAATTTTACACTCTTCTCCACAAAGTATACACTCATGCTTCCACATAATAGACAAGATGTAGCATAAATTACTACTCATACCTCACACTTGGGATCTAGAATCCTGTTGCTATAACTCCTTCTAGTTCAGCCCATGATTACTCAAGCCAACTTATAAATCAACATTGTCTATCACCAAAATATATCAAGGAGGTATAGGCACCTCGATTAATATTCTCATTCAGAACAGAAATGAAAAGGAGACATGGCAATCAAGGTTTTCACAATATGGAAAATAAAGCCAGTCTTACTAATGAAAACAGATGAATAGCTCTTAAAAAATATCTACACAGTTAAATTCAGCAACACCTAAAAGGAATAATGAGTAATAACCATGTTGATTTTCCCAGGTATGCCAACTTGATTAACCATGTAGTAATTATTAATATAATTTAACACATTAAAATCAAGTGATGGATCATAAAAAAATGATGAGTAAAATCATCAAGTGACAGAAGACTTGCAATAAGCTACACTAATATATGATTTGAAGCATACAAAACCAGTCAGCACACTTCTTAATGGGAGGCTTCAGATGGATGGGTGGGATTCTCTTAAGATAAGAGATGATTTTACCACAGAATTTCCATGGTTAATGTATTTTGTAACTTAAAATAGACAACTGTCATTTCATATATAATTGATTTTTAATGTTTAAAAATTTAATTAAAACTTCATAGAAATGTAATGACCTTTATTGGTGGCAAGTGTTGTTAGGAAAAAGATGAATTTCAGGGTAGGAATTTGGGGATAAAGGGGACAACATTCACCCTTCTCTACATATTCTCAAGACTGGCTTACAGTTCTTTGAACAAGAGGTTTAAGGTAATTAAGCGATGCAAATAATTTTCATGAAGGATTTTTGAAGACTACAAACATATGCAAACACCTTGCTTTGGGCCTAGGTGACAACCTTGATGTCAGAAATGAAAATTATTCTGTCACATAAATGGTTAACATTATTTTCCCACATTTGGTTTTATCCTAGCTTCTCTCAGGAACCCTGAAAAGCTAAAAGTGGAGGATACACTGGCTCATAGACTGCTATTTCCCTAAAGACACCTACAAGGTCCTTGCCAGTGTCAACTGTCTTCAGGGTTGCTCATAAGTCACAGAATACACATATGAAAATCAGGAACTAGTGAGCTGAACATGGTAGAAATCAAGAGGTGGCTACCAGGGACTCAAAAATTTTTTAAACCACTAGATTGAAAAATAATATGATTAAGCAGATCGAGAAAGTTAATATCTATCCTGAAACATCAGAGTATGTCTACTTTTAAAGTCATTTAAAACAATTACAATTTTGTGTATGCATATTATATGTTGCACATATAACTAAACACACACACACACACTAACAAATCAAAAAAACCTTCTGTGTAGTATATATGGGTGGGTGTGAGAGAGAGAAAAAGAAACATGTTTGGAGACATCATGATTTTGGAAGTGCATCATTTCTTAGTTCCCTAAATATATGTATTCACTAAAGCACAATTGAAATACGGAGCATTAAGCTCGGCTTAGAGGCACATGTCTTGAATCCTGGCACTTGGAGGCTGAGATATGGGGATCACTATGCATTTATGGTCAGCCTGAGACTAAATAGTGATAAGTCTGGGCTAAAGAGAGACCCTGCCTTGAAATACAACCAACCAGACCAAAAATAAGTAAATAAACAAAACAGAACAACAAAGACAACTAGGATTTAAGATTGCAGAGCTTTAGTTCATACCCAGTTCTCTAGTGATATTTATAATGGTACGTTCTTTGCTTGTCCTTCTTCTATTGCTGTGAGAGCATTTCTGTAAGATGCCCTTTTTGGTTAAATTTCTATCCATAATTAAGCCAATGCTCTGAGGTTATTTATAAGTAATCAGCCTGCTTAGAACAATGGAATTGGTTTTCCTATGCCTTAGTTTACCTATGCCCTTGAACAGCCTGGGCAGTCAATATTTACAAGGAATGTTGAACCTGACCTTAAGCTATGGTCTCAAATGACCAAGTTGTGCTCTTGGCCTGGAACAATGCATGTGCTCATGAAATATGTCAACCACCACTAAAAGAATTGGACATTAGAAGCAACAAATTGCCCACAAGAATATTGAAAACAACAGTTGAGTTTAGAATGATAACATCTATATATATGTGTGTGTGTGTGTGTGTGTGTGTGTGTGTGTGTGTGTGTGTTGGGTCAAATGAGTACACCAGTCCTATCCCTAAGTCCCTTTTATTGAGCCAATGTAAAGAAATATTTTTGAAGATAAAGTTCATTATCCCTCACTCACTTGTTACTGATCCCTTACTATTATATTACTAGGCTTGATAATCAATAAATACACCAGATTTTGCTTCAACAGTGACAGTTAAGGAAGTAGGATCACTATTGTTTTAAACAATGCTAAGAATAGGTATCTTAATTTCAGGGCCTTATCACATACTCTGAGCTATACCCCAGTCCAGGACCCATTCTTGAATTGAAGTGGTAGAGTAACCCAAAGATTATTACTTTAGTGAACACTTACTAGGTTCTATGCCTGTGGTTTTCTGTCCCAGCCCCTTAGAATGTGTTAAAAGATCTTTTCAGAATACTTAATTTTCTTGGGTTTCAACATATTTGATTATTTAATAGATACCATACCATGCATCAGCTTTGGCAGGACCTTAATGATTCTGCAATTGAGATAATATAGTTGAGTTTAATTGCAGAAAATAGCTACAACTAGCGATTTACTCAGCATAGCACTCAAGCACACACAGAGAGATGGTCAGTAAATATTTCTGCCATGAAAACTTCAACAAAATTCCTTGCCTTTGTTTGTATCATTTCTATTAGGCAATTCTAACTTATATACAGCTTTCCTGAAAATGAAGCACTGCTAAAGAGTAAAGCTGCTTATCAGGCACATTCCACAGGCTTAGTATATTTTAAAATTAGTTTCTCCTTGTTCAGATAGTTTGAAAAGCAAAAGAAACTTTCATCAGATGAGGTCATCCCAGCAGGAAGCCCAATTAACTCAGAAAATGGTAGATGAACCAGAACTCATAGTAACTTTTCCCAAGGGTACTGAAACCCATTTGTGCATTAAAATGCTTTAATGTGCTCTTTCCACATATTCTTTAGCTTGTCACCCATTTTACCAATGTATTCTTGTCTCTATTGTATGAACTATTAGATAAACACATATAAGTATGTCTATCAATTGGTTGTGCTGCTCTTTAGTTCTTTTTTATATATTTGCTTAGCTTTTATTATCTGGACAGAAACATCTATTTTTACCTCTTTTGCAAACATTTAAAATTACTAGGGCACTTTTGTAATTTGTTGACGTCATTTATACTAGCATATTGGAAGGGTAAGTCAAGGAGCACAGGAAAGAGAGAGAGAGAATACTTAACTTTATAGCATATATAGCAGATGCTGGGAGTGGTATTTCTTCTTCAAAACTGCATGGGTCATTCATTAAAAGCTCAGTTTTAATTAGCAAACACCTGTTTTTTGCTTGATTTTACACTGATATCTACTGTCTGCTATTTGCTTTCTTTAGTACATGCAATTATCTAGCCCTGACAGTAACAGTTAATGTAATTAGTCCAAAAGTGTCCTGGGAGGTAACTATTGACCTGAAGGAATTACAGATACAGTCTTCACAGTTTCATTCACCTGGGTGAATAAGATCTGTGCACACTCATTGTTAGGTAACACCTTTTGCCTTTTTAATATTGATGGTATATAGACTGCTCAGCTAGCTCAGTTGGTAGAGCATGAGACTCTCAATGCTCATGACATAAATATCTTTGTAGCTTTAATCCTTCATCACAAATAAATACCAAGGAGGTGGTGAAAGACGTTCGTGCCAGCTTCCAGGAGCTGGTAGGGAGTGGCTTCATCCCTCCTCTGGCAGATCCAGCGCTGCAGTGTCAGATGTTTTCTCAGCAGCTTCCACTTCTTCATAGTACAAATCTCTCCTCCCAGGACAGTTCATCCTCATCAGCACATACCCCCACACTGGTACACTCATGTCCTTTCATTGTCTAGGACAAATTTCCATTTAGTACAAATTAAACTAATTGGTTACTTATCCTAGAGAATTTGGTATTTTATGAATTAATAATAAAAAGAAACAGGTAGAAAGCAGACTTTAAAGGACACTATAGGAAATGAACATTTATGTAAGAATAGTCAATGTGGCAATATACTAGCACAAAGGAGCCCCTCTAATGCAAAGTGCTAGGTGAATGAGATACTAGAAAAAGACAAATCCTTTCAGGACCATTCTCATCATAGCCTGTGGATGTGGTCAAGAGCCTGTAACAGTCATATTCAGAGTTCAGTTGGTTGTTTTAATACGGGTTCCCCTTTGTCGTTTTACTGTGAATTCTTTATGTTAGTACATTTCTGCTTTGGTTTCTCTTTGGTGCAGACCACTCTGCTTTTATCTCTCTAGTTACCAGCAAGAGACAGAATCTTAACATGTCAATGTTGTTATTCAGCTGGAAGATGTGGGGGCGGAGCACTCAATGAGTTGCTTACTACATGGAGCTGTGACAGGCTTTGCTGTTCTTTTTCCTCTATTTTTTGTCAAATAGCAAAATATCTCTGGATATTTTCATCTATTTGTCAAATAGCAAAACATCTCTGGATATTTTCATATTCATATTAAATAACTCGATTGTAGAATTGTTTCAATACATCAGAAAGTCACTTTCTCTTTAAAAGCTTTGCTGAATTTTAAAATATCTTTTTGTCATATCTCTATGCTTATAATTTTTTCATAGAAAAAATGCTACCAGTTTGATAATGGAAGTCATAGAAAGATTCATGTTTTGAAATGCATTCTTCAGTGGGACTTTTATTTAATAATAATCATAATAAATGCATAGCATCTGTGAAAAACATTGGGCAAGACACTATACATATGCTAACTCACAAATGCCTCATAATAGTTAAGTACTACAATACTCCAATGTCCAAATAAAGACTTTAAGACACAGAAAGTCACACAACTAGAACAGAGCGGAATTGAAATCATTTGAATCCAATCAATTTGGCTCCAGAATCTGGCTTAGTTCTATCCTATAAAATTTGACTAATAAAAAATAGTGATAAAAAATTTGAGCTATAATATATGGACAAAGGATGTTTAAAGTTAAGAGTCAGCCATTCTAAGTCTCCCACTGAAGGATGCAGAACACAAACCACATGGATGGTACTGAAGCATATTCTGTCCTCAGATAAAAACAAAATTGCTGAGAAGTATCTCAGGTAGAGCAATGAAATTTGGAGGATAGACCATCCATATTAGAACTTCATGCAGTGTTTCTGCTAGTATTGGTTACTTTCCACAGCATGCCATGTTTCTCCAATAGGATGGCTTTTCTCTGCCACAGCCACATTGGATGGCATAGGTGTGTTTTTGAGTCAATGCCATGAATAATAGGTAGGATAGATTGTTACTACTCATAAAGACTTGACTGCATTAGAGAGTATCTCTGCAGTGTAGAACACATGGCTCACTACTCAAATACAGAGTATTTAATGAGAAAAAAGTTAATGCATTTTAAGATTAATTGCCGCATGAATGCATATAATGACAGCAGTTGAAAATTATATGTTCATAGAAAATATTGGGTGGTTACAGGCTATGAGAACATGAAGCCAAGTGATGAGTCTGGAAGTAGGACTGACATGGAAATAAAGATGGATTTCATAAAAGTCACTTCTGAGAAACAGATGAAAGGATAGTAGAAATCAGGAGTGTGCACTAAGGTTAGAAGAAAATTAATAATATAATCACTAAGAAATATAGAAGGGGAAGTGGGGAATATGTATACAACTGCATGATAGCAGAAATTAAATGAAGAAGTATGCCTGAAATACAAATTGAAGTCTTAACCACTTTCATATTGGTAGCTAAAATCATTGCTTCTCAAGGACTTCACTCTAGACAGGTAAGTTTTTTTATCAGCATCTCTCCCTGCTGCCTCTATAGGATACTCACACAGGCAAAACCCCTTTCTTCCTATATTGGTGCAAAACCCCTGAAACTTTGATTTTGTTACTGTTTATACAATATCTTCTTTATGCAACTTCCCTTTAGAGGAGTAACTGATTCATCAACTGAAAACATTCAGCTTTTTGTCTCCTATATTCTTGATTATCACTAGCTTCTGGGCCATAATCTCTGTTCAAAGTCTTGCTGAAATATTTGAAAGGATAGTGAATGATTAATGTAGTTACCTTTGCATTGCTGGGATGAAACCCAACGCCAAAAGCAGATGATGGGAAGAAAATATTTATTGTGGCTTACAGTCTTGAGGGGAAGTTTTAACATGATGTAGGAAAGTATAGAATAAGCAGAGACAGCACATCACAGCTTACCACAACAGCTGGCAGAAGCTGCAAGAGTGAACTGAGCTCTGGGAAGAGGAAGCTGGGCATCACATACCTGTGCCCACACCCATCAACACACTTCCTACAGCAAGGCTCCACTTCTCAAATTTTAAACAGCTGTGAGCCAAGAATTCAAAACAAAAGATTCAAATCACCAGTTAAAAATGGGTTTCTATTGTTGTTAACAAATGAGAAATATAGAAGATGAAGCAAGCTTTCTTTCATTACCTGTCTGACACATAACTCCTTGCTTCTGATTGACTGATATAAAGAAGTAATAGGCATTTAAAGCAAAATCCCATGTCATGACCATACTTTCTCAGCTCAAAACACAAGTGGAATTCTGACAAGCAATAATATTACACTGTCTCTTTTTGCACCAGTTACAACTGTGGCCTGATCACATGACAATAAGTTTGTGCTTTCTAATCACATGGACCTATGAGTTTGCTCTACTTCTTTCATAAAATAGGCTTGGTTACTTTAGCTTTTCAACATCATGGTATGAGGCAGATCTAAGTGCCAAGGGCAAATAGTACCTAGGGACTTGTTGGTCAGGGAAGCCACTAAAGCCTCCCCCCACTTCCTGCCAATAATACAGACTATTGACAATGATCTTGGTTGCCTAGAAGAAATAGATGGTAAGATTCTATTGCTTGCAAACACCACACATTTAGGTGGCAAGACAGAAAAATCAACCTGGAACTGAATCCTCCCTGCTGGTCAGCTGTTACAGTATAAGAAATTTTTATGTAGGATTCTGGGCCAAAAAACTCATCAACAGTCAACTGGGAATGAGCCCACTGGTAAAATAGTGGCATTAATGTTATGGGAGTAGCCATATTCTCTCTGCTTCAGTTAGAAGCCTACTCCACAATAGAGAATTCATGCCTGGGACAGAAAACCTAGTCAAAAGGTTATAGCTACCACTGTTATTAGGCTAAATGGATATGTTTTGCTCATCAGAAATTTTTATGTCTGTAGATTAGTGCTACTCTCACTTTGAATTACAGAAGCTTATTTTTTCAGATGGTGATGACTACTGGGGTGACTCAAAACGTTTTAACTTGCAGAGAAGAAGTTACTGTTGTAGGCTTGGCACTAAATGAGACATCTATATAACCTTTTCTATCATCTAGGCTCAGGGATCACTGTGGAATAGAGGGTGTAAAGAATACAAGAACTGGATGATAGGTAGGAGTGTTTTATTTTATTTTATTTGTGTGTGTGTGTGTGTGTGTGTGTGTGTGAGAGAGAGAGAGAGAGAGAGAGAGAGAGAGAGAGAGATTGAGAGTGGGTGCTCCAGGGCCTTCAGCTGCTGTGAATGAACTCTAGACACATGTGCCACCTTGTGCATCTGGATTATATGGGTCCTGGTGAATCAAACCAGGGACCTTTGGCTTCACAGGCAAGCACCTTAACAGCTAAGCCATTTCTGCAGCCCAAGGAATAAGTGTTTTAAACATAAAGTTTTGGACATAAAGTTGCCATTGCATTCATGACCTCACAGAGGCTATCATTACCCACACAAGACCTGCACAATATTTGGCCCAACAATACAGTCCATCACATATGATGGGCGGGAAGAAAAAGCAGATATCAAAATAGAAAAGAGACTAGCTGGAAAGAGGAAGGGGTTTAGTTGAAGGAGCATGGGGGAAACAAGAGAAGGCAATGGGAGAGATTATGACCAAAATACATTATGTACTTGTATGAAAATTGACAAAAATATGAAAAAGGGATGGAGAGATTGATTATCAGTTGTGGCACTTGCTTGAAAAGCCTAAGGACCCAGAGTTGATTCTCCAGAACCTATGTAAGCCAGACACACAAGGTCATACATGTGCAAAAGGTGATGAGTGTATTTAGAGTTTGATTGCAGTGGCTAAAGACCCTGGACTTCCAATTCTTTCTCTCTCTCTCTCTCTCTCTCTGTCATAAATAAACAAAATATTGAAAATAAATGTTTAGATGACATGAAAATAAAATAGAGATGCATAGAGAGGTGGAAGGTATATGGATAATGGAGTTATAAAGGTTAAAGTGGGGGGATTGCCATGGTTTATTGTCAATAAAAAATGGAGTTATCAATAAAAATAAAGAATTTTTCTGTATACACTATTGACATCATGAGATCAACATCACTGATTCACAGAATTGGTGTACAAAGCTGAACACAGGTATTGGTGTGTGTTTGAATATTTTTTGGCTACTAAGTATTGTAAGTTGTACATATTTAGCCTCTCAATGGCAAATGCTTTCTGGGCTCATAATATACCATATCTTGCCAAGTGGTACCCAAAGAGAATCACATAAAGATGAAACTCCAATCTTGAATGGAAATCTGAGTATTTTTAGCTTAGCTCAGCATTGTGTTGCACCCAGTAACCTATCTTGTTGTCTGAACACATTCCTAGTTTTCTTGTCTTTTTATAAGTTGATTTCATAGGTGATATCTGAATCCCTTTTTGCAGCTGTAACAATGATAGAAGCATTGATAGTGGCTTGACATATGTCAACTAGAGCAGGATTTTGACACTCACCATCTGAACCAAGCCTGCTGGTTGAGTATTACACATGCAACTGTGATATATATTTGGCACTAAGGTGCTCTGTACAGTGCCCATGCACTCATATAACTTTTAGAGAACATTCCCATCTGTTCTTCCTTGGATCCTAGATATCATTTATGCCAGATCCAAAGCATTTTGAATGTCAAGTCAATTCATCTAATCAGCAAAGAAACAGCTCCAATCAACTATGCAATCTGTACAATGACTGGCAGAGTACTGGGGAGGACTGCTCCTTGTCAAACACAACACGAGGATCACATGATTAATGGTGACTGCAGTGCCAGTCATCATCACAGAGAGCATCAGTGCCTCTGTCTTTCACAGAATGGTCCTTGAGCAAAATATTTTGTCAATCAAGTTTAGCAAAGCTATGGTTCCATTTGTTACCCTACCCAATGGAGTATGTGTCTCTGCTCACATGAAGCTACATAGCCTCCTTCTGCCAAAAGCTCTTTGTCTCTTGCCGTGGGTGCTCCTTCAGATCCACTGGGAGACAATTTTGTTGATGGGTTTTGGTTGTTGCCATGTATTTCTAGGAATAGTAGCATCTTCCTACCTAATTAGAAAAGGGATTGTTGACATTTCTATGGTTAAAGAAAGAACAAGCAAGCTGTCCAAAAATGCCTGTATTTGTACAGACAGGTTCTAGGTACCCAATCATGATCCATTCTCTTCTTCTGAACCACGAGACCTAAGTTTCCTATGTTCCATTACCCTTGTGACCCCACCTTGTGCTTGCATTCATGCCTTCACTCAAAAGACCTGAGTCTTACCACTACTTTCTGCTTATTATTACACACTTATCACTATTTCCTGTTTATTACTGTGTCTGTGATCACAGCTCAAATTTAAATTTCTGTACATGATAGGTATTCTGGACCCACAGGGTTTCTCATGGTTCAATCTCTAGATGTCTTGGTCCATTCACTGAATTTTCCCTCTCAAGCCCAGCATAATTTCCAGGCTTCTCAGAGTAGCACCTCTTCAAAGAATCCATACTCTATTCCTCTTGTTCCTATTCTAATATGCTCCCATCACACACATGCAAATGTTTTTTTAAAGCTAGAGCTTACTGTCCTGACAATCTGTGTGCTAAGTGTGCCTGAGCTCAGGGAGATGTGAGCCACATTGATGACTTTAGCTATATTAGCTATGTTCCAAGCCCCAAATCATAATTTCTCTCCAGCAGAATTAAAGGACGTTTGGAAATAAAGGCTGCTAAGAAACCTCAATTATGCAGTCTAGGGAAGCTGAGTGCAATAATTAATCTAAGCCTCTTTCAGGACCAGAGGACTCTGTTTTCAGGCTGCTTTAGGGAAATTTAGTGAAGAAGATGGAAATGATGCTGGCTTCTTTGGAGTCAAAGAGATGATATAGAGCTTCATTGAGCAAGGCAATTAGGCTCAGTAGTGAACCAGAGCCCAGGATGATTAAAATACAGTAGTTGCACATTGAAGCCTCCTTACAAATAGCTAGTGCATACAAAGGGCAGATCAAGGATTCTAACACTTCAAAACCATGTCCAAATGTAACATTTTCTCCTGCTAAATCACTGGGGCAAGCTTTGAAATCAGGTCTAATAGGAAAACTCTTGGAAATCTGTTCCATTTTACAATTATTTAGAAAGTATCTAGTGTATACCAGGCATGGTTACAGATGTTACAAACACAGATGTTGTAAATACATCCCTTTCCTTATCCTGCAGCAGAGAAGTGACAGGAGCACAGAAGTAAGATGCCAAAGTGTGGGGAATGGTACACAATTCCATGAGTGCTAAAGGTAATTGTGGTGTCAAATTTAAGTATGATGGCTAGGAAGATGACTTTCAAATAAAAGTATGGAGGAATAAAGAACCTAGCCACAATGATAACTAAGGTCATTCCAGGAGGCAGCACCAGCAAATGCAGTGTCCCTAAGGCAGGGTCTGCCCTACAAAGACTGAGAAAAGACCCATAAGAAGGTAGAACTTGAGTAAAGTGAGATAAAGATAGAGGACTAGGATGAAGGGGAGCATGTAACAGGTCCTAGCAAGGACCTGGGTATACTTTCCAAGCATAGCACTCCATGATTTCTGAGCAGGGGAGAAGGACAGTCTGACATGATCTGACAGGTCACCTGGCTGCTCTTTTAAATTTGGAGAGCAGGGTTGGAGAGATGGCTTAGTGGTTAAGCCCTTGCCTGTGAAGCATAAGGATCCAGTTGGAGGCTCGATTCCCCAGGACCCATGTTATCCAGATGCACAAGGGGGTGCATATGTCTGGAGTTCATTTGCAGTGGCTGGAGGCCCTGGCGTGCCCATTCTCACTCACTCCCTCTCTCTGCCTCTTTCTCTGTCACTTTCAAATAAATAAATAAACATAAAACAAAAAAAATTTGAAAAAAAATTGGAAAACAAAGGAGGAACAATGAAGAATATATTTTGAAGGTAAAAAAATTATGAACAGAATCAAATTTAACAACTAGAGTTTGGGCCTGATTAGCTATAAAAGAAGAGCATTGCCATTAATTGGTGTATGAAAGATGAGAAAGATCAGCTTAGACGAAGCTAAGGGCTCAGCTCTGAGTTTGTGTATCTGTACCCTGGTCAGGAATGCAAATGGTCATGTTACACAGGCATTTGGGATAAAGGATCCTTGTTTTTGAAGTTTTATTAATAGCCCCTTTCAAAGGGAAAAGGAAATATGAAATAACATCAGAAACTTTGCTTCTTCTAAATCTTACTTTTTATTTTTGCTTATTATTGTTGTTGTTGTTATTTTACCCTGAGTGGCTCCTGGACTGTGGCTGGGCCATGTGGTTGGTGAGGATTCCCTGAGAGCACAGAAATCCCAGATTCTCTTGCATCCTTACAAAAGGAAATTTAAAGCTGTTTTCAATTCTGTGTTGTATTAGCTTCTAAGATCTTAGTGGTAAATCACAGCCCACTAGGTAGTTGGATAATTCTTTCAATCTTTGAATTTTGATGATAATTATTGCTTGCAAAAGTTAGACCCTTGTCAAACCCATGTTGACTTGCTACCAGGAATCTATGACCAGGTTGGTTTCTGGATTTATGTATTTGTGCAATGGCTCTAACTCCATGACACGCTGTGACAAAGAATATTCTAGTTGAAATGTCATGACACCCTCGTTATTAAGCATTGAGTACACTGAGACTTAGTAATTCAAATATAAGTCTTTTCACTTGCAAAGTATTTGTCTGGGGATGCCTATTCCTCTGGTTTCTTACCTTCTAATTCATGTTCTAAAAAAGTTAATTGCCAGCTTATTCACAGGCCATATTGTAAATAACGATTTTGCAGCTAGACTTGAGGAAAGAGTTCATCATCCTTTGCATATTCAAATCCTTAATTTCTCAAATTTTAACAATTTCTAGGCTTTAATGAACATTCAGTTTTTCATAATTTTCACCAAATGGCACTTATTTTTTCCTCATACATTCTTCCCTATGTATCACCTACCTATTTGACCTTCAGACTGCATTAGATATTTATATTTTAAATTACATGTTATTTACTGGTAAACTTGGAATACAAATGTTTGGTCACTTTTCTCTAGCACACTGAGGTAGGGTTTCCTAAGCTTATACTCATTATGTGGACAAAAGAGTTTCTCAGACATTTTCCCTTCATTGTACCTTTCCTGCACAATTTTAATGCCCAGATGCACTGTCTGTTTCCGTACTGCGGCTTTGGAGCAATGTTTAAATCCCTCTCTATTCAAGCAGTTTTCAGTCCTTCAGATACAACACTTCCCCCCAAAACATGCTCTAGAGTACATGTACTACTGCAGTGTTTGAGAATTAGGGACCTTCCCTACCAGGGAGAAGAGGAAGCAAGTTGATTCTTCCATTGTCATGGTTACCATCCTCCTTATGGAAGGAATAAAATGCAGCTGTCTGAAAAGCTAACATTGATCAAGTCATGTGTTTCTGTGTGCTACTAAGTCCATGAGCATGATAGCAGTGTCACCTAAGCCAAGGAGACTGACCATGGTGTGTTTTCAACATTCAACCACAATTTTCTATTTTCTTCAGTTTAGTAAAACTTTCCCCACAGGGTGAAAAATTCCTTAGTAGTTCTTTACAGGAATGAAAAACAAGTGCCAACGACTTGATTTTGCCATACCAACAAAAGGTGCCCCAGGAAGGAGTTACTAGCTAAATGCTGTATTAAAAGATAAATGAGTAGTCATGCCTTGCTACATGACAAGATATTGGCTTTTATGTCTTTCACTGAGATTTTATTTTTAATTTAATTTATTCTTGTTTGGAGGATAGACACAATGGTAAGGAAGGATATATGAAATATCATAATCTACAATCTCAGAAAACATCATTTATGGAGTTCCAGACTTAGAGATTCAAGTACTGATTGCAGTTCTACTTTGAAAAGAATGCTCCAACTTATGTGGGTTTTTCTTCTCTTGTTTGGTATTAAAAGAATGGTAATGAATTCTATTTAATGTTAAAAAATTGTTATAAGTTCTATGTTTTCTAGTTTATTAACTAGTTCCAGCTGAAATGTTTATGATTATGACAAGATAAAATGCACAATATGAATAATACTATGAGAATGTTTTATATGTCTGTTATTCAGTTTTGTTCAAAAATAGCCTCATTTTAAATCAAAAAGTTGAATTTTATCAGCATTTAGCCGATTTTACATTTAACAAATATACTCAGGGCATGGAATCAAAGCACCTGCACATAATTTGTTCCTTCCACAACAATCTTCAGCTTTAACATTATTTCATCTTCCTAAGATAGAACTTTCTCACCTTGCCTCTATTTTCTGTTCAGAAGATTCAGGTCTAAGTTGGTAACAGAATGCTTGACTTCTATAGATTTATTGGCCAACATATTTATAAACCAGAATAAAAATATAAGCTTTTAAAAAATTAATTTTGATTTTCTAATTGGCTTCCTTGCTCATACTAACACAAACCTTTCTACTCTTCTTGTCAAAGGGAAGCATTCCACTAATCCTAAACCAGAATAAGAATTATTTTCTTCAACATGAAGTCAATGTTTCCTTGGTGCTGACATTCCATAATTAGCAAACATATTTGCATAGCTTTTCTATATTATTACACTAATTTATAGCTCTCTTACTTGGCATCATGTTTCTTTGGTACTCATGAGTAGTATTAGCACACAATGAATAAACCTCCAAGAATTTTATAGTACTCGCTAGCTAGGTCATACGTTTACAGTGCCTCTGACCACATCACAGAGAATATGTAAGTTTAATGCTTAGACACAACTATGCATGTATGTGTCAGATTAATCTTAAAAGAAACTTTGAACATAGAAACTGTATGCCCCATTTTCTCTCTATTACATACAACCTTAGTGCTGTAAAAGCCTATGACACTCTTCCTAGAGATGTCATGTGGGCAAAGTCATCAAGGTCTGCTCAGAGCAAAGAATGAAATTTAACCCAGACCATTCCACAAGAACATACTTCCTTTGGAACATAATTGAAGGTCATAAAGAAGTATCCTACATGGGAAAATGGTGGTATTTGTGGCTTTTAAACCTCTACCTCAGCTTGGTGTGGCTCCTACAGTGCTTCTTATTTCCTCAGCACTGATCAGGGATGTACAGCAGGGAATGCCTCCCATACCCAGCAGTCCACTGAGACTCCTCATGTACACATTGAAGGTGACACTTAACACTGACACAGCAGAAATGGCCTTTCTTTGTGTCTCAGTTATAAAATAGTCTCTACACATGTTGATGTGGTCTCCCTGATGCATATGTCTGTACAAGCAAAGGAATGGCAATTTTCAAGGTGTTGTTTCCCATTCATAGCATGTGTGACCTAATGGGACACCATTTCATGCTTCATGGATTTCTCAGTCTCTGCCCAAGGGGTCAAGAACTTTCCAGAATTTGAATCAGAAGCAAAAAAATAAGACATAAGGCAACCAAAGCTACAAAAAGATTTGCTTTAATTCTTTTGTTTCTAGATTTATCCTCATTGAAATTGATATATTTTGAAAATTTTCTTGAAATATTAAAACATTGTAGACTAACTAATCTACAAACACATTTTGAAATAAATACCATTTCTAAGTTTTGAATGAATGTCAGAGGAAATCTCCTTGTATAGGAAAAGAAATCAAAAGAAAGCACATGGAGCAGGGCTTGTAAACTGAAATAATCAAAGGAACCACCACAACAGAAAAGGCAAACAACTCTGTGTACCTTTGCCCTAGTTATGTTATCTAAAATAATGCTTTTAGGAGTTCGCAAAATTAGTATTAATAAATTCTGAGAATTGTAATTGATACAACTTTAGAAAATCATTGTGCTAACACCTATAAGGAGTGATTTACTTCATTGACTACTAAAAGGATCTCCCATGAATATGTCCTACAAATAATAAATATCTCACAAGACAATTAGGCAAAGACTGTTTAACTAATTACTAAGACATAATAATAAATAAACAGGAAAGTAAATAAACCAGTGATGTAGCTTGAGAGATACTATGATAATTCAGGGGAGAAAGTAGAAACATTAAAAAAATTATAAAGGAAATATATGAGATTTCAGAAAAACATTCCATTAGTATATGAGTTTGTTTGTAGGAAAGTCCAATGATGATAGGAGTAATGAGAACATAATAAAGTTAATTTAGCTACACTGGAAAGAAGATTTAAGATTCATTTTTTCTATTTTTTCATTATTTTTTGGTCTATACTTCTTCTTACATATTTTTCCTTTTTGATCAAAAAAGAACAAGACATTATGAACCCCATTTCACCTATTATATAGAACTAATTGGCTACCTTAGAGCCAGAATCAAATGGCAAAATTCCAATGGTTTAAAAATTAGGGGCCTGGAAAGATAGTTCAACAGTTAAAAGTCATGAAATTCTTTGCTTAAGTTAAAAGATGAAAGTTCTCAGTTCAATCAGAAAAGAAATTTATATGATGTAGTTGCTAAAAGTTTATGGTAAGAATGGATTAAAAACTGGCATGAGCAGTGTTGTTTGTTTCTGGTGATTATTTATAGTATAAAGAAACTCTGGAGCACCCTTACATACATACACAGAGAGAGAGCGATGGGGGGGGGAGAGAGAGAAAAGACATATAAAATGAAAAAATAAATATTTTTATAGTTCACCATTTTTCCTTTATTAGCTGAAAAGAAATGGCTTTTAAGTAAGTTTTTAAAATATTTTTATTGACAGCTCCCATAATTATAAACAATATCCCATGATAATTCCCTCCCTCCTTCCACTTTCCCTTTTGAAACTCCACTCTCCATCATATCCCCTCCCCCTCTCAATCCATCTCTCTTTTATATTTTTTATCTTTTTTTATTTTGATGTCATGTTCTTTTCTTCCTATTGTAATCTTATTTTTTAAAATAAAGAAGCAAATACAAAACTGACAACCAATTTCACTTTTGTATCAAAAAGAAACAGAAGAGAACCTCAAGGGGAATTGATATGTTACTGAAGGAATAAGAACATGTTGATGGCAGCAACAGAACACTGGGAACTGGGAAGAAGGGTGAGGTGAAAGTCTTGCTGAAGCAAAGGAGAGATGCAAAGGTAAAAGTAGCAGCTGCCTTCATATTGGTAGTACAACTTAAAGTTCAAGTTTGATTTGTCTTCACCTTATTTTCATCATATTGTCAAACTGTTCCTTATTTTAAATTCTGAGATGCATTTAATATCTTTATCATGATGACTTAGTGTTTCAGTCATGTTCTCATTAGTGGTAGAAATCACCCAACCAAGAGCAGCTTGTAGGAAAAGAGATTTATTTTGGCTTACAGGCTCCAGGGGAAGTCCATGATGGCAGGGGAAAATGATGGCATAAGCAGAGGGTGGATATCACCCCCTGGCCCACATAAGTTGGATCATAGCAACAGGAGAGAGTGCCAAATACTGGCAAGGGGAAACTGGCTATAATACCCATAAGCCGGCTCCCAACTATATGCTCCCTCCAGGAGGTGTTAATTCCCAAACCTCCATCAACTGGGACCCTAGCAATCAGAACACCTAAGTTTATGTGGGACACATAAATCAAACCACCATATTCCACCCCTGGCCCCCATAAACTGATATCCATACATGAAGTATAGTTTTTTTTTTTTTATTTCCTGATTAAGAACTTTCATCTTTTAACTTAAAGGGAGAATTGTATTACTTTTCTGTGTCATAACTGACTTGACAGTATCACTACCTTTGTATCTGAGGACTAATGTTACATAAGTTGCACACCAGCAGTACCCTAGCTGTTATAACTGTGGTATAACTGAGAGAGCTACTATATGACCAATGGGTAGATAGCATAAAGAAAATCAATATACTAAGAAAACAATGGCCTATGTACTGGTCATGACAGACCAAACAGATTTTGTACTAGCACTGTTTATATTCAGAATTTTCCCACAGGTAACTGCATCCTCCATAATCAAAATAACAGAAAATAGGTTGCCCCAAAAATGCTTCATGACACTAAAAAGTGACAGAAAGTAAAAAAAAAAAAAAAAAAAAAAAAAAAAAAAAAAAAAAGAAGAAAGAAAAAAAAAAGAAAGAAAGAAAAAAAAACTTCCATGCTTCTGGATTGGATTTGACAAATAAATATTGCAAAAATGGCTCTATTGCCAAAAGTCATCTACAGATTCAATAAAGTTTCCATCAAAATTCCAATGACCTTCCTCACTAAGCTGGAAGAAAAAGTCCAGGAATTAATATGGAAGCACAAGTGACCCCCAAAACTCAAAGTAATCCTAAGATGAATGAACTTGGGTGAAAGCATAAAAATACCTTATTTAAAATTATACTACAGGGCAATAATACATGGACAGTATGGTAATGGTTTGAAGATAGACAGATATACAGACCAGTGGAACATAATATAGGATTATGTATTCATCTTTTTAGTAGCTTTTCAGAGTGTCTGGAATTTTTCTCTACCAGAAACTTTATAACATGAAAACAAGAGGGGTTTTTTTTCACTTTTTTTCCTCCTTGAACTATATTCTTTTTACTTTTCTTATTGCACTATTGCAATGGTTATGACTGACAAGTAAATGGTGAATGTCAGTGGATAAAACAGGCGCTAATATACCATTTCTAACATTTGGGGATACGAATTATCTTTCATTGTTAAGTGAAATTAACAAGTTCACTTGTTATGTGTGACTATTGTCAGCTTGAAGAATTTTCCTAGAACTATTCTTCTACTTTGGTAATTTATTGCAATGTGATTATGTCTTAATTATGTTAAATACATTTCTAGTTGTATTATTCTATAAGTAGAATGATTTACATTATTTTTTCCTTTCCAAATATATAATGAATCTTGTGTTACTATATAAATCATATTTGACCGTTATCATTTTTTCATATTACTAAATTTGCTTTATAATTCTAAAAATAATATTTGTGTTCATATTCCTGAAGAATGGTGGTTTAGAATTTTCTTTTTTGATATCTAAGATTCTTAAATTAGATTTGCTTAATCTTATGGCTTCAATGTCTATCGTACTTGGCCTGTGGTCATGTGATTGCATATCTTCTAGAGAGAAGAAAGATGAAACACTGTGATCTGGAAGACATGCCCCTTGCTTTCTGAGTACACCTGATGGCCCCATTGCTTATGTCCATCTCTATTTCCCAGAGTGATATACATTAGCAGCAAGATAGATTGCAATTTTTATTTTGAGTAAAGTTGTGATCACTAAAATTGGATTATCTAATGTTTTATATAATAGGAACAATATATTCTGAAGGATGACAGGATTCCTAATTTATAAAAAAAAAAATAACATGTTCAGGGTTTTTGAAGGACATATGTGAATGACTGTTTCCAAACTTTGCAATGTATAAATTCTTTATGAATCCTTTCAAGTTTCTTGATACAGAGATTATGTTATCCAAAAATTGTATAAATAGAAGCTCAGATCAGGAAGATATATTTTGTGATATTTATTTTAACCAGAAATAATTTTAGTATCTTGAGACACATCAGGTAAAGAAAAGAATTCTCAAAAATATTTAGTTAACAATAACAAATACATGAACCTTTCAAGCATGACCTTCAAAATGATGTTTTTGTCAGCCTAGAGTGAAACATCATTGAATATCCTCTAAAGGTTACCTTCAATGTAGATATGCTTTGTGCTATAAATTTTTAGGTCCTGGAATGTATATTTTCTAAAACATTGAATACCTTTATCATGGTCAGGTGAATTCTGGGTGACTACGAATTACCACAAATCAAGGAGTGCCATAGTACAAAGGGAAAAATTGGGAGCCTTATTAGTATAACTGATAAAAGTTAAACTGCATAAAGGTTTCTCTTTTAATTAAATTTATCATATGACATAGCAATTCTACTTTTGAGTACTTACTTAAACGATTTCATCTAAGAATTGAAAAAGAAGTCTATACTCATGTTCCATTGCAGCAATATTTACTTTGCTAGAATATGGACTCAATCTTGGTATCCATAAAGAAAGATGAATGTCATATATATATATATAGACAGAGAGAGAGAGAGAGAGAGAGAGAGAGAGAGAGAGAGGAAGGGAGGGAGGGAGAGAGAGAAAGGAACACTATTCTGCCTTTTAAAAGAGATATATTTGTCATTTGTATCAAACTAGCTGGCATTAAATAACATTGTATGAAATGAAATAAAATAATCACAGGTAAACAAATCCCACGTGTTCTATAGAACCTAAAGCAATCAAACTCAACAAAAAGAATATCATAGTAGTTTCCACACGTCAAGGACTAGAGACAATAGGTAAACAACTCATAGTATTCTAAGCTTCAACTAGACAAAAGGAAGAGATTTTCTCTTCAGCCTCATGAGTATATGATGATGTACTGCTTACTTCAAAATCTAAGGAAGTAAATATGAAATGTTCTTACCACAACAAAATTATTATTTAAGGAGATAGATATGTAATTTGAATCAACTTAATTATTCTACATCATATTTATAAATAACAATACTGTACTCTGTAAATCTATTCAACTTGATTTTGTAAATTTGTAATTAAAAAATAATCAAAATATTTTACCCCAGATATTACTGCTGCAGAATTTATTACAGCCAGTTTTCTTATCTTAGAAAAATGGCACTATCTTAAACCTCAGAAACTAATGAAACTAATTCTTTTCACCAAGTGATAACTTCTCATGGCTGCAGCAAAATGTGTAAGAAAATCAAATTAAAGAAGGAAAGATTTCATTCACAACTTGGGAGATCTCCACAGAAAATCAAGATGGGTAGCATGCAGTGGGGCAGAATTCCAGACCTCATGGTGGTACTAAAGCACAGAGAATATAAAAGAAGAAGGAGTCAGGAACATGATCTGTTTTCCATAGGCTTGCCCCAGAACCCTCTCTCTTCAACTGGGTCTGGCCACATAATTTTCTATCACCCACCCTGAGTAGACCATAAAATTATGAACTCATCAATACATTACTCATGGGGTGAAGTCTGTGCCTTCATGATACAATCATTGTCCCAAAGACTATCCCTGAAAATTGCTAAACTGAAGACCAAGCCATTAATACATGAGGTATTGAAAGACATTTTAGATGCAGACTAAAACAGACTGTGGCCAATAGCTGAGATAACCATCATTTTCTTCTTTTTCATCATTTCTTCTGTAAGAGATCTTTAAGCTTCATATGGAATAGTATTGGGCTGGTTTTTACTGTATAACCTTGCTGAAGTTCCCTAAACTAGAAATACATATATGGTATAGTTATGTAAAATATTGTGTGTGTGTGTGTGTGTGTGTGTAATATGTATGTGGTGTGGTGTGCATGATCCATGTGTGTGTGCAGATGCAAGGACCCCATAGGTGAGAATGTGAAGGCCAGAGCAGAATTTCAGGCATCCTTCTTTTATGGTTGACATGTGGATTTACTTGAGATATTGTGTCTCTCCCTTTGCTTGTGACTATTGTCTGTCAATGAGCTCCAGTGATTCTCTGGTCACTGCCAGCCATGGGCTGAGATAGAGACATGCATACCCATATCCAGCATTTGAAGTAGGTTCTTGAGTGTCAAACTTAGTGGTCTGCATCCTGAGTGGCCCACATGCTTAAGTGTCAAATTCTCTTAACTACTGTGCTATCTCCCCAACCGTAATGACCTAAATCCTAACAACAAATATCTCATAGAATGTAAGGTAATTTACAAAATTTTATGCTTCATAATAAAGACATACATTAAATGGAATCCTCTACAGTATTCTAGTACAATAATGCAACTCATGCCATTACCTCACCCCCCCACCCCCTCCCCCACACACAAGTAAACATACTTTCTATCCTAATTTTTTGTTGTTGTTTTTGTTTTTCAATGTAGGGTCTCACTCTAGTCCATACTGACTTGGAATTCACTATGTAATCTCAGGGTGACCTTGAACTCACAGTGATCCTCCATCCTCTGCCTCCCGAGTGCTGGGATTAAAGGCATGTGCCACCACACCCAGCTTTTCCTAATATTTTTCAACAATACTGCTTTTTAAACCAGAGATTAAAGTCAACAGTAGACATGATAGTGTGATCTGTTTTCTGGAAGCTAAGGTCACTGCTATAAATGATTATGTCCTTATAACTTAGTGTAGGCTACAAAATATCAGAATGGTTTATATTCTATGAATTTATGAGGAACTGAAATTCTAGGGAGCAAAAGTGATGGATTAGAGAAAGAGCAAAGAACCAAAAAGGATCAACATAATGTTGCTGTAGCATTTACTTTCTGGTCAGGACAAAATATCTGACCAGCAGCAGTTTATGTAAGTGAAGGATTTGTTTCTTGCTTTCAATTTCAAGGGGAAGTTTCATAATGGCAGGGGAAACATGGCAGAAGCAGACACGGAGCAGCATATCTTTATAGCAGCAGGGAAGAAATGTAGCAAGAGTGAGCTAAGTGCACTAAGTAGGGTTGGGCTGTGAATTATCCAAGGCTTGCCTCTGGTGACACACCTCCTCTAGTGAGGATCCACCTCTCAATGGTTCCACTAGTTAGATGTTAATTATGAGACAACCACAAACACCTGAGGTTATGAGGGATATTTTACATTAAAACCACCACAGATCTAATCAAGCAAGTATGAAATGAAACATACTGCAGACTTCATATATAAGAGGTTTTATCAATAAATGTTTCTGAAAGAACAAAACCAAGCTTGTCAAAATAGTTAAGATGCAGTGGATTATACTAGGAAGACATAAATCAAAATGTAACTTCCTGCTATGTTCTTCTACTTGAGCTCAGCCATGTTTCAAGTTCACTTTGTTTTAGTAATTACAGCCTCTTGTCCCTTCTTGTTCTACAAGTACATAAATCACCGATGAGCTCATTAAGAAGAACAGAAAACAAATTTATAAAGTGGATCCAGTTTCCCAAAGTTTGTCACACAGGAAAATTTTCTCATGCACACCTTTTCTTGGTACATGGATGCAAAACAGCCTTATGACATCTCATATGTTAGTACCAAGAGGGAGGCTCCTGGGATAGAGGTAAGGGGTACATGACATGTACACAACAAGAAGTGTTGGGCATGTATCCTCATGATATTGTTTGGAGCCCATATGCATCTGTTACTCATAATGGCCTCAGGTTCTAGAGAATATGGAGAACAGGTTTTGATGTAGGTAAGGCCAAGATTTAAAATGAAGCATGAGTAAAATTTGGCTGCTCCTCACCTATGCCACTATCCCTGTAGGGTAGTCATAGATATCTTACTACATCATCCCAAGGGCAGGAGGGAAGCCTATAAAAGGAAGAAATATGTCACAGAAGATTATATCAACTTAAAGCATCCCCACATGAGAACCTAACAAAAACTGTGGATCAAATAAAAAATGCAAGAACAATCCCACCCCCACTATTGAGCAGACGTTGGACCTCACAGCAGATTGTTTTCAATGCCTATTATCACTCATATATTCTCAGTTCTCCTTGATTTCTACTTTTTAACTTTTGCGTTTTTACTTTTGTGGTTAACTATTCTTGGGCTCACATGCTGGTTGTCTTGCTAACACTATAACCCCCACCAAATTCTTAAAATGTTATTTTATATTGACTTAGCACTCTTATGCTGACTTTCTATTTACCTCTTTATGATAGAAATATTAGGGTAGAAGCTATGTTTACTTGTGGGGGGTTGAGTTAATGGCATGAATTAGGTTATTATATTAGAATCCTATAGGGGAATCTATTGACATTTATCACCTGTAGAAGTTGGATGTTGAAGATAGAGTGCAGGAACAGCAGGAGGAACAGGCGGAGTTAAACAAAGTTTCCATAAAGAAGCTGCATCTACATTAAACATTTAACAAGGCCTATTGACTGATTATAACTTCAATGATTGAGGAGAAGGTGAAAGGTGGCAGGTCCAGATATAAATTATCTTGGATACCTTCATCCCATAAATAACCATTTATTGCTCACCTGTGTGTGAAGTAACATCTTTGTGACTATTATCTAATCCCTAGCTTCCTCCAAACCAAAAGTTAAGAGTGTTATAGAGGGCATGTGAGGCCTTTAGCAGAGAATTCCTTGCTTTGCTGTAACAATCCTACTGATATTTATATCAATTTGCTTTAAAGGTATCTTCAGGGCTGAGAAGATGGCTCAAAGGTTTAAGGTCCTTACTTGTAATGTCTGCCACCTGGGGTCATTGTCCCAGTACCCATACCTAGCCAGATGCACAATGTAACACGTGCACCTCGAGTTTGTTTACAGCAGAAGAAGTCCCGGAATGCCCATACCTCTCTCTCATTCTTTCTCTCTCTGAAATCATTAAGTAAAACAAAAATTTTAAGTGTCTTCTTTTGTGACTTTCTTTGTAAGATGACCATAAAAATCTTCATGAAACTTACCACACTAGAACAGAGAATATGGAGTAAATGCAGGCCATGGTCATTCATACTTGGCTCTGCAATGAACATTTTTCTTCCCTTTGAGAAGAAAGCTGTGTTTTATGTATTTGCAGAATCCAGCCCATTTTCATGACTTAATATATTTGTTGTTTCATTTGACACTGCAAATGAACTTGAACACTCTACTACAGTCATGTGTGGCCACCTGTGATCAAGTTACAGTGGGTTAAGGGCACATGTGTGCACCATGGTGCTTCTCCAGGTCTCTTTCAGGAGGTGAGTGGTCAGCATCATCTCTGCGGATGTGAGTAGTTTCTATCACTGATCTCTTTCCAGAGGCGGTGAGCTAACACTATTGCAGTGTATTTTCTTAGAATGGAATACTTAGATAGCATACATATGGCCATTCATTTCATCCACTTAGAGCTGGCAGAACAAATAAGACCCTCCAAATTTATATGACCAATTACTTTTAGGTTAACAAGCTCTGAAGTGCTGTAGAAATGCTCCCCTAGAGTTTCATTGTGGGTTAATGGAGAATCATCCAGGCTTTTTTCAAGACTATTAGAATTTAAAAAAAAAAAAAAAACAAAAAAAACAAGCAGTTCAGTCAATTAGACACTTTTCTAGGACCATCACTCACATGGACAAATTATTCAGACCATTCCCCAAGGAAAACTGGCCTCAGTGAGCTCTGTGCCTCACTGAAATCCAGGCATGGGACAATTAGGAATTACTCTTATCAACACCAGGCAGAGCATGAGAAAGAAGCCAGAAAGGTTGTAGGAAAAGGACAAGAAACAGGGGCCATATAGGCAAAAGGGATTCTTGATCTTACAGAAGAAAATCAATCAACATAGTTTATTTTTCTAAATATAAAGGGGTGGGATAAAGCCTCAGTATCTTAGAAAATCTTAGTATCTTAGAAAGAATATGAATATGTTTGTGGTTGTGGGAGTAGGTGAGTGAGTGGGCAAATTCTAGTTTGAATATACAGAAAAACATTTTCAAGGCACTTTATTATTGTCCTGTTTTCTTTGAGCTAAGTTCTCATAAATCCTAGGCTAGCCTCAAAGTCATCCTGACTCAGTCTCCACAGTGCTAGAATCACAGGTGTCTACCAAGGTTAGGTAGCTACTGAGATAACTAGAAGACTTGGAAGTCACTAGTTGGAAATCCTACCTTCTGGTTTCATGGTAACGAACTAATTTAAGAAAGGAAAAATATCACACTTGTCACAGAAGAGCAGAGGAACATTGCATTTGTCCATCATTAAATTTTAAATGTATTATGAAAGGAAGGCAAGTGGAGGTAGCAGAGTTTTGTTAAAGGGAAAGCTATAAAACAGGCAAATTTTTAAATTTTTCTTTTATTCATTCAGTCTACTCTATGATGTTATCTTTGGTTAACAAAAAAGGATTGGAGTTGTATCTGTGGCCCTATGTGGAGATATGACAGACATTCTCATATGCCTAAAACATTATAGGATCAGAAATACATGCTATTACTCCCTTCCTTAAGAGGTCAACCAGCTGGTCCTTTAACTCACTCACTAGGGAAGCTGATAGTCCTGAAGACATGGCAAATGATGGGCAGAGTGTCTATCCTTTTAGAGAGACATCTGGTCATGCAAGAAGATGCCCTTCCCTCCATGCAGCTGCTTCTGCTTACTCTTCTGAGATGAAACTCAGAGAACCTGACTCTTGTGTTCCCCCATTTCTGTCTCTTTGTCAGATCCCAGCTGTTGCAGCTAGCTGAGAGTTGCTGGCACAAAGCACCTGACCACAAACAACTGATGGGAGCAGAGTTGTTTTCTTGGCTTACGGCCTCTAGGGGAAACTCCATAATGGCAGGGGAAAATGGCATGGGTAGAGACTGTACATCACTTCCTGGCCAACATCAGGTGGACAAGAGTAGCAGGAGAGTGTGCCAAACATTGGCAAAGTAAAGCTGGCTATAATATCCATAAGCCCACCCCCAACAACAGACCTCCTCTAGTAAGGATCCAATTCCCAAATTGCCATCAGTTTGGGATCAAGCATTCACAAAATGCAAGTTTATGGGAGACACCTAATTCAAACCATCACATTCTGTCTCTGCTCCCATAAAATGATAACCATCTGTAACATAAAATGCAATACATTCATTCCAACTTTAAAAGTCCTCATAACTTATCAATCACAATGCTGTTAAGATATCCCCCATAGTCCAAGGTCTATTAACAGCTAGACTGTAAAACCAAAACCTATAATGGCACATAATAAATACTCACACTGCAAAAGATGATGTTGGACAACTGTGTTGCACAAACCCAGCATTTCCCAATGAGGAAGGTCCCTGCAAAGGGGGAAGAACAGGGAGGAGGCTAACAATGGTACCAACTTGGCTGTATACATACTGTGTGCATAACTAATAATGATTTTAAAAACATTTAAAAATAGATGGAGTTGGCATAACACACACACACACACAAACCAATTGAACAAATACAAGTTTTAAAATAAGCAGGGCAAACATCAAGTTCCATAGCTCCAAGTTTGGCATCTCCAACCAAGTCTCTGGAGTTCCAGTCGGGCCCCTTGAGCTTGGCTGCACATAGCTGGGGGAAAAATCCCAAGGTGGCAACTCTCGCTGGCAGCTATCCCACAATCCTACATCTCCACTGGGTCTTCACTGCAACTCATAATCATCTTCACTGCTCTGTTGGGTCTCATCCACAAAAGGACTTCCAACAACCCTGCCTCACATTTCCCATGGTGGCCATTTCCAAAATACAAAACAAAACAAAACAAACAAACAAACAAACAAAAAAAAAACACCTTGCAAATCCAATGACCCTCTCTTAGTACCAGGTGGGCTTCACCAACATGTTAATCCATGGAGGAGTAAAGCCAACATTGAAGAGCAGGGCACTGCTTCAGCATTCAGGACCCATAATTTCAAGAGTCCCCTTTCTTTCCTCTGCTTCAGTGCAGAAAAGTTGGCCAAATCTTTCTTTCTTATGTATTTGTTTATTTATTTATTTATTATAAGGAGAAAGAGAGAAAGAGAGAATGAATATAGGTGTGCCAGGACTTCTAGCCATTGCAAACAAACTCCAGACACATGTACTACCTTGTGCATCTATCTGGTTTATGTGGGTACTGGAGAATCAAACTTGAGTCCTTATGCTTTCCAAGCAAGCACCTTAATTGCCTAGCCATCTCTCCA
Source organism: Jaculus jaculus (assembly GCF_020740685.1). Lineage (NCBI taxonomy): Eukaryota > Metazoa > Chordata > Mammalia > Rodentia > Dipodidae > Jaculus > Jaculus jaculus. Next base: position 66,443,256 of record NC_059110.1, read on the forward strand.
GCCTTGGCCCCATCTTAATGTTCACTATCGCTCAAAAAAATTACAGCTCAACAGGCATTATTTTCAGCCTGAAACTTTCAATTACTTTCTATGTCATATCCTTCTGTTCACATGGATACATTTCTGCACAACACAACCCACCACAAGTTCTCCTGACACAGACGAGAGCACAGCAAGCCTCTCACATGAAATGCTTCCAGACCAGTCCCCCCCCCCCGTCATAATCCAAACCTCACAGTCCATAGTTCTTACTCCATTCAGGTCTTTCAACTCTAACCAGAATAGTTCATCAAATTTGCCTTAGAGCACTGCAGAGCATCTCTTAGACTGTTTAAAATCCTTCCATATGTCTCCTGAAAATCAGTTTCAACAGACCAAAAGCCACACAGTCACATTTCTAGCAGCAATGAGTCCACCTCTCAGTACCCACTTTACTGTCACAGTTACTTTTATGTTGCTGGCACAAAGTACCCAACCACAGCAGCTTATGGGAGGGAAGGACTTATTTTGGCTTACAGACTTGAGGGGAAGGATAACATGGTATGAGCAGAGGCTGGCCAACATCAGGTGAACAACAGCAGCAGGACAGTGTTTGAAGCACTGGCAAGGGGAACCTGGCTAAAATACCCCATAATTGAGCCCACTACAAGGCACTTCTTACAGTAAAGGTGCAAATCCCAAATTATCATCATCTGGGGATCAAGCATTCAGAACACATGAATTTATGGAGGACACCTGAATCCAGTCACCACACCAACCCAAATCTTAATCCTGCTTAACCTGTCACTCTTGGCATTCTCAATCTCACTGAGACTCAACCCCCATTCCACCTCCCCACATTCAACTGCATGCAGGCCTCCACGGCACAGCCTGTCTGCCTTTCTGACTTCTAACTCAAAAGGCATGATTTTTTTTTTTTTCTCTTATCCATGTCTTTCCTTCCAGCACTGCTCAGATCTACAGCTTGCCTGTCCAGTTTGTTTTTTCTGTAAAAATGTAATAAAATGTAGTAGTGCTTCCTTCTGGGCCCATTTTTAAATTATTTTATCTAAGACTAAGAAACTTTATAAGGGATCTCAGAGCTCACTGTTCCACCACCAAAAGTGGTTATTTGTAAACCATTTTTTGTGTCTTTCAAATACACAGACTATGGAAACTAGAGGTGCCAATTGTCTTTGTAGTGATGGTCTTCAGTCACCTGCTATTTGTTACACACATATAAGCATTATTTTAAGTAGTATATCATTTGATTATTTATAATAGTTCTTCTTAAATGCTAGAGGACCCTTGAAAACAAACATTTAATTTTTTTGAATATCTTATTATTTAGAAAGGTCATTATTTATTGTCAGTATAAAGATAAAATTCAGTATAATTCTAATAAAAATTATCAAAAATTATATGAAAAAAATTATATGACACTATTGATCTATTTTATTGCTAGGAAAACAAATTTCTACACTTAAATGTTACTATAAAGTAATAGCTACTTCCCTACTTCCATAGCAATATTTTTTTTGCTTCAGAAATATTGACCAAAAAAATGAATCTAGAATCTTATGTAGTGTTTTCATATTTCTACCACTAAAACCAAGATTATTATTTTTCATTCATATTGCTTTGTCAAAGTGATTGTCTAGTCAAATTGTTATTGTACAGTCACATTTTCAAACAAAGGCCAGAACTGGTATGTGTGCCTGTGTATGTATGTGCCATCTGTTTTTCCACTTTTCTCACAAATGACCAGGCTATTGTCAATTGCACTAGTGAGTTAACCTTCAGAAATGCTGATATAGCATATCCCAATGTAAGATTTTTATTACATTTCAATAATGTACTTTACTATATGAACACAAGTCCATGTCTTTTTATAGGGTTTTAACTATTGAAATCAATCAAATAAGATAATATGTTTTCTTCTTTGGGAATAGAAACTAAGTTCATGGTACCATTTCATTGAGAAGATACAATAGTCCTTGTATGTTTCTGGTACAGACACAATTCTTTCATGAAACAACCACTTTTTTTCATTTAAAGTTCTTTATTGAATACCTGCTATGTACTCTATGGCAATCTAGGCAATGAGGCCTCACCCATGAATAAAATAATACCTTGTCATCATGAAACTTATTTTTATTTGCCTGATTATGCCTTCCCAACCATATTACACTTTCATAGTTTTTCACAGATTTCAACACAGTTTGATATCGAAGATGGTCTTAGGGGTACTGTGATATTATTTACTATAATATGCCTTAAGTGTTGAGCTGCACAAAACACAGAATAATAGTGAAACTATAAATTTATTACAAGTAAGAGTAAAAGCTGAGAATATACTCAACAGACCTGGAGCCCACTGGGGCAAAAACATGGCTCAAGATCCTAATGCCTTTGTTCTTTCCCAGGACTCCTTTTAAGAGTTCAAGCCGGGCGTGGTGGCGCACGCCTTTAATCCCAGCACTTGGGAGGCAGAGGTAGGAGGATCGCTTTGAGTTCGAGGCCACCCTGAGACTCCATAGTGAATTCCAGGTCAGCCTGGGCTAGAGTGAGACCCTACCTCAAAAAACAAAACAAAACAAAAAAAAAAAAGAGTTCTAGCAGAGGGAGTATCATTTTCCCAGCATCAGGAATACGGTGGATCCTTACACTGATTGGCATATGTGTTCTTGAATAACTCTGGATAATCTTCAACATGGGATGGCAAGTGGGGGTTTTCTCTATCTGATCACTTCTAGGGAGGACTGGCATTCCCTGTGCTTATACCCAAGAGTGGCTTAATCTTCCCCTTCTTATCTCTCCTTCTATAAGATATACCTTAACATAAATTAGCCACAGGGGCTGGGGTGAAAGCCACTGGGTATTATCCTACCTAGAATGGGACAGCCAAGGGGAGGTTTCACTGGGCTGTCCCTATACTTGACAGCCTTATTTTCCACAACCGTTATTCTATTTTGAAATTGATTATAACAAAATCATCTGAATTAGATAATGTCTTCAATATAACTATCCAAAATAAAGATAAATTGAGGCTTAGTGAGGTTCACTGTTTTGCATATGGTTACACAGGAAATTAAAATGCTAGCATCCCCTTCGCTCCTGTCAAACCTACTGGTTTACATTTGGAATCTCCTAAGTTCATAAAGTACAATTACTGTTTTATTACAGAAATATGTGGACACATTTTCACGTTTACTGTGGTAATTTGAGTGTGAAGCACTCAGCATAGCTTTCTCATGGGTTTGTAGTTAAGCCTCACACGCAATCCTCAGCTGGTGGCTATTTGGCAGGTGGAGCCTTACTGCAGTAGGTGTATTACTGAAGGCTGAACTTGAGCTTTACGAGCCCAGTCTGCTATTACTAGCCAGCCCACCTAGTGTACAGTCTTCTCTATAGTCTTGCCAATTCTATGCTTTATTGGCCATGATGAAGCTTTCTCTCACAATTGTCAGCTGAAATAAACCCTTCCCTCCCATACACTGTTTTGGGTCAGGTGATTTTAGTCAGGTCCTAGCAATGAGATACTCACTGTATCAGTTACTTATTTTTTACTATTAACTCAAACCTGCAGTAAATTTTATCCTTATGCATGGTAGGTTTTGAGTCTACAAACATGGTGTTCCTATGTTTCTTAGCGATTCACTCTTGTAAGCTTTTATCCCAAAACTTCAAAAATAGCACAATACCAAAGTCCTTTTTCTTATTTGCGCATGTTTTCCATCAAAATTCTCTTCTTGGTAATGCCTTCACTTCCAAACAATTCTAGAGAAACATCTCCAGTTCCTGGATATCAGCAAGAATCATCCCATAAAACCCCAAGGCTCCTTCATTGGTGACTTTATGCTTGTATTTTCAAAGGGACTTTAAAAGATGCCTGAAGAAAGTCTTTGAGAAGAGAATGGTTGGTGCTTGTATTTTAAAACCAGCAGTTCCACAGTAATAGTGACATTACAAATACAGGATGGAAGATTCACTTTATTGCTTAAGGCTGTTATTTGAAGCCATCTCAGATTTAATATATCTTGAATCTACTTCATCTCCCTGGCTTTATTATTTTCACACACTAAACCTCAGCATTTATTTAGATGGCAGGGAGCATCATTCCCCTAAGAACCAGATCTCATTCTCAAGAGTTGTAGCAAGCAAGTTGGCTTAAATGCAGTATCATATTTGGAGATGGGGAGTGGGGTCTCTTCTAGCTTCCTTTAGATTCTGGTTCATGGATTAAAAACCTAGGAATCTGATAATAACTTACAGGTAATTTTATTACCTTAGCACTTTCAAAGTGGAGATGTATTGAAAAAGAAACTAAAGATTTTTGTTAGAAAGATGTAGAGAAAAAGTTACCCTTGCCTTGTTTGGAGGATTTTCTGTTTTCATTGCTTTTTTTAAGACTCAGCAATAGATTGTTTTTTTGGCTCCCTGAAATGGGACCCAGGAGTGACACTGCTGAATAGTCCCCACTTGATTACAGCATGTTCTTTTCATGTTAAATGGCTGACAATGTCACTAGGCATTGTGCCTTGTGTTATGAGCACAGCTGGATCTGCAGCTAAAATAGTGGGTCCCCAGGCAGCTGGTAATTTCTTCCTAAACCCAGGCAGCTAAACAATAAGGAATAATGTGTCCACAATTTGATCTGCCTTGAATGAAGACCGGGGCTGTTTACTCTACAATGGAACACACAGCAAGATTCTCACACTATTTTTTTAACCAAACGTCTCTTCCAGGTTTCCAGATTTTGAAAGAAAAATATCCAGGAAGGGATATTTTCCCTCTGATACTGGGGCCTGGAAATAAATTTCTAAATTTGGGTTAGAGAGATGGGTTAGTGATTAAGGTGCTTGCCTACAAAACCTAAGGACCCAAGTTTGATTACCCAGTATGCACATACAGCCAGATATACAAGGTGGCACATGCATTTGGAGTTTATTTTCAGTGGCTAGAGGCTCTGGTGTGCCCATTCTCTTCTATCTCTCTCTTTTCAGGGTTTACATCCTAGTTCAGGCTGACCTGTAATTCACTACGTAGTCTCAGGGTGGCTTTGAACTCACAACAATCCTCTTACCTCTACCTCCCAAGGACTGGGATTAAAGGTTCTCACTCTATGTGCATCTTTCTCACTCTCTCTCAAATAAATATTTAAAAAATAAATAGTATTGTGTTTAGGGAAGATAGGAACTGTCTGAGGTGTTGGTCTGTCTACTTTATATTTAATATAATTTCTTTTGGAATATGTTAGATTTTGTACAGCAGGACAGAAATACTGTGGCAAACATGTTTTGGGGGGTTGAAGAATTTGTTGTAATGGGAAAGAGGATAAGAGGGAGGAGGGATAGAAAGCAAGAAATATTGTGAATACTACAGAGAAATCAAGAGGGCCCAAGTGAGTGAGAGAAAGAAAAATAAAGATAGAGATAGAGAAAGAGGGCAAAGAGAGGAGGGGCCACATGTACCTGGAACAGAAAAGACAAAAGAGAAATTGAAAGAAACTAGACAGAGAGCTTTGTGAGAGAAAGAAGGAAAGCTATGTGATTTGATTCAAGGCCTTATCAGAACATGGCTGGGTAGGAGGAGGCAGATGGGGATGGGTGAGAGCTCTAAGGCACTACAGAACATATAAAAACCTCAATTTCTATAACCTTGCAACTGGACAAGTCTGCCTGGTCATGTAGGCATTCTTACAAGTGATACTAGAAAAAGCAAAGGCTTAGCTTAGAAGGTTGGAGAACAGCAGTTCCTATAATATATAAGTTTTCTAGCTTTACATATCAGAAGATGAGAGAATAAAAGCAAAATTTATGATAAAATAAGAGCATTTGCCTAGGAGTAGATATAACTATCAAATGTTTGTACCTGGGCTAGAGATATGGTTTAGTGGTTAATGCTCTTGGCTGTGAAACCTATGGAACCAGTTTCTACTACCTAGGTCCCACATAAACTAGATGCACTTGGTGACGCATGTACAAGGTCACACAGGTGCACAGGGTGATACAGGAGTCTGGAGATTGATTGCAGTGGCTGGAGGCCCTGGTGCCTTTCTCTTTCTCTTTCTCTCTTAAAAATAAAAATAATGAGGGCTGGAGAGATGGCTTAGTGGTTAAGCACTTGCCTGTGAAGCCTAAGGACCCCAGTTCGAGGCTCGATTCCCCAGGACCCAAGTTAGCCAGATGCACAAGGGGGCGCACGTGTCTGGAGTTCATTTGCAGTGGCTGGAAGCCCTGGTGCACCCATTCTCTCTTTCACTCTCTGCCTGCCTGCCTGCCTGCCCCTCCCTCCCTCTCTTTTTCTCTCTCTCTCTCTGTCACTCTCAAATAAATAAATAAAAAATGAACAAAAAATTAAAAAATAAAAATAATGAAATACATATTTCCTTTTATTTTAATGTTTAATTAGAAAAGTCTCCTTAATACAAGTTGTATTCATGTAGTCTCAACCTTTTGCATGGCATAAAACTTTGTCACTGCCATCATGGAAGTTATATATATGTGTGTATGTGTGTGTGTGTGTGTGCGTGTGTGTGTATTAAATTTTATTATAATGAGACAGGATGAGAGAGAGGGGGAGAAAGAAAGAAAGCAGGATGAGATAGAGATGGTATGCACACTAGGAAGACAACAAAAGGGCCCAAGAGAGTGAGAATGAGTAAAAGAGGGAGACCAAGTATAGTATCTGTTCCCATCAGCTTATTGACAAATGTGAAAGCCATATCATTTGAATGCAATTACAAATTATGTGGACTTTATATATAAAATAGTTGTACAGTGCCGGGCATGGTGGCTCATGCCTTTAATCCCAGCACTAGGAAGCAGAGGTAGGAAGGAGGATTGCCTGTAGTTCAAGGCCAACCTGAGGCTCCATAGTGAATTCCAGATCATCCTGGGCTAGAGTGAGACCCTACCTCGAAAATCCAAAAAAAGAAAAAAAAAAGAGTTTTACAATATTCTTCCACTTACAGCTTTATGAGTCTCCAACTGGAGTTTCCCTGTTGTGAGTTTGATTGGCACATTTCTGCCACTACTACCAAATATCTGGGATAGTCAGCTCACAAAAAGAAAAAATATTTTGCTTAGAGTTTTTGGGTTCTTATCCATGATTGATGAACTCTGCTACTTTAGAGTCTGTTAAAAAAAAAAAAAAAGAAAGAAAGAAAGAAAAACAGCAGATCATAATGCAAATGCATGGCAGAACAGGAGAGTCACTTCATACAGGATACAGGGAGAGAAAAACATGGGCTTGTGACAATTTGGAGAAAGTGTCTTCCTATCAGAAAGTATATTCTCATTCATTTTCACCCCTCTCTATTTCCTGAACAAAACACTAATATTTCTCTCTATTATTAAGAAAGTTCAATGGTGTTAGATAATCTGCCTACAGGAACAGTGACAAAGATTAGGAGCAAACCAGTTTCCGTCTGTAGTTAGGTTGTTAGGGAAACAGGCCCAAGAGAACATAGATTAAAAGGCTCCTGTGCCTCACCCAGATCTCCTATTAATCTTTAAACTTTGTGTAATTTTATCTCCTTATTTACAGTCATTCTATCCTCAGATGGTCCTTCAACAATGTAACACCACCTCCCCTTTGACTGCCCTGAAAAACCTGAAAGTCAATAAGAGTGGAGACATTAAAGATTCATCTATGCCCTGCTTCAGCCTGTAGTGGTTTTGCATCTACTAAATGACTTTAGGGTCTTCAGAGACCAATGATGCAGGCAGGAAGTCATTTGGCTGAGAGGTCACTGAAAGAAGGCCTCAGCCTCCTTTTGCCCTGATAACATTAGAAAGAGAAGAGCCACTTCCTCCTGACCAAAGGAACAAAGTTTTCCAGTCTTGGGAGCCTGTCAGTTATTCACCAGTCAAGAGACAACCCCTCACAAACATGCTAAAGAGGAAGAGAAATAGTTATCCCCTTTCTATGAGAGAAAAAAAGAGAGTTGATCAACCAGAACCTCCAGCCACTGCATTCAAACTCAAGATGTGTGTGCCATTGTGAGTGCACTTATGACTTTGTGCACTTGCATCTAGCTTATGTGGAATCTGGAGATTTGAGCATGGGTTCTTAGGCTTCACAGGCAAGCACCTTAACTGCTAAGCTATCTCTCCAGCCCTAGTTGTCCCTTTTAATAAGATAATATACTATACTATAAGAATCCCCTTTCTTAGTGCAATTGCTCTCAGAGCCTCACTGCTGAGCCTGCCTGTTTTTCTGAGTTCTAACTCTAAGAGTGTGACTATTGTTTTTCTTTTCCCTTTCCTTTCTTTGGATACAAGTGGAAATACTAAGCATGCTTGCTGTGTCACTTTGGGAGCATTGCACGTTTATATTCCCAGCTTCAAGGCCCTGTCAATCCTCCCTCTTCCTTCTGGGGAACGCTTCCACTCACAGGAGTCTTTTTATAAATTTTCCTAAATAAAGTTTGCCTGCACTCAAACTTCCTTGTTTGCATTTATTAATTTTTGTTTGCTATGCGGCATGACGTGGGGAAAGTCAGCCACTTGGAGTCCAGATCTTTTGGACAAGCCAAAAAAAGCCTCATTGCTCTAAAGTTCTACGACAATAATGCCATGGTTTGAATCAGATGGCCCCAATAAATTACTCATGTGTTTTGAATGCGTGGTCCTCAAGTGATAGCATTTTGGGAGGTGGAGCTTTGCTGAAGGATGTGTGTTGTTCTGGTGGGCTTTGCAGGGTGGTAGCCAGTTCCTGATTGCCAGAACTCAGCTCAGTGTCTTGCCATACTTTTCCACCCACTGCAGCAAGAAGTTGATACCCAGCTTCAGCTTGTACCATGCTGTGCCCTGCCATCATGAAGATGCTGCTGGAGAATATAAAACAAAATAAAAGCTTTGCTCCCATCAGATTCTTTCAGTTCGGTGTTTTATCCCAGCAACAAGAAAGGGATACAACAAACACTATAACAAACACTAATGAGCAGAACTGGGAGAACTTAAAAAACCTGTCCTTTGCTCCAAAGCTCTTTCCAGTAACAAAAGCTTTCCCTCACTGAGATGCCATGTCCGCATCTTTTGTTAGCTGAGTGATGAAAAGGTTCACTCAGCCTTTGCTGAACTTAGGTCAAAACCATCTCCTGTGGGTTACTCCACAGGAGTTAGAAATTAGGGACACATTATTTATTTGCCTGTTTGCTTTCTTCAACTATTAAGAGCCTATCAGCAGGTGTGGGTTCTTTGGATAGTGGGAACCAGGAAGCTGTCTAGGGACTGGTCAACATTATTTTGACTCTGGGCAAATGTTTCTCACATTTTCAGGTTCTTGAGCAGGTCTTTGAGGTAAGTGAATTGTAAATCAATTTTCTCCTGGCAAGTTGTATCAATGATAAATTAAACTCTACAAAACCATAGCCAGGTATTGAATAGCTCAGCCACTTCAGTGTCCCATTGTTGTCAATAAACCTTTTTTTGTTGTTATTGTTCTTGTCTCTCTTTCCTTTCCTTCCATCTTTCCTTTTTTTTCTCTTATTCCCTCCTTCTTTTTATTTTATTTTTCTCTCAACTAGAATAACATCGAGTCTTAACAAGACTTAGAGACAATTTTAATTTCTAAAACTAAAAGACAGTTCTACTTTTAATAAGCTTTAATATCAGGGTATCAGCAGTACTCCTGAGACTACAGCCAAAAATGACAGTTTTATTACCTCTGGCTTTGAAACTGATAAATTGGATCAGGTTAAGAGTAGCCTTTTTAGCTGCCACAAGAAAAAAAAAAATAAAGGGAAAAGAAAGTGACTATCATCAGAGTTATTTAAAGCTCTACAGAAAATTCTAGCAGACAGGACATTTTATGTGATTATTTCCACTGAGGGATAAATCCTGGATATTTGCCAAATGCAAAGAGACATATTCATGTGTGTGTGTGTGTGTGTGTGTGAGAGAGAGAGAGAGAGAGAGAGAGATTGAGAGAGAGACAAAGATAAAGAGAGGGAGGTAGGGAGAAAGATACTAAGAGATAATATTTGGCTTTAGGCTCATCTTTAACACTGTCTAACCAACAGTCTCATTAGTTTTAATAAATCAAATATTATCAAAACATAAATCCATATACTAGATATTTATATATTTAGTCATATTGATGATGAAGAGTGAAGAGTCATATCAAAATATAATTTTACAATATCTTATTATGTAGTACTTAAAACTATTTTAATACTCTCCCAACTTATTGAGATATAATTGAAAATAAACATTTTGATATATTGAGTCCATGTAAGGTGATGTTTTGATATACATTTACTGTGAAATAATTTCCACAACCAAGCTACTAAATAAGCCCATTGTCTCACATTAACTTTTCAGTTTTGGTGGTGAGGATATTTAAGATCTACTGTTTCTCTAAACCTCACAGATAAAATACAATTTGGTAAGCACAGTCATGATGATGCACATTAGATTTTTCAGAAACATTCTGCTTTGCATAACTGATACTTTATACTTTTTGATCTCCTCATTCAACTGCCACCCAAGTCTCTGGAAAACACAATTTTACTCTCTGCTTTTATGAACTTGACTTTTATAGATTCTGTGTAAATGGTCTCATGCAATATTATACATCATCACAAAGTAGGATTTGTTCCTGAGATATAAAAATGGCTCAGTATATGCACATCAATAAATGTGTTTAAAAAGCCTAAAAATTATCTAGCTTGTTTCATCATTGGTTGAGAGTTGAGGCCCACAGATAGAAGTATAAATTTTGGAAGCAGTTGGTTTAAGACCCAGAGTTAAGTTTTAGTTTTCTTAAATTACTTGATTCTGAGTATTTTGTTGTTGTTTTGAAAAAAAAAAAATTGGCCTTTTTGTGTGTATGTACCTGTATGTATACATGTAGGTGTGCATGGGCACATGTGTGCCATGACATACATGTAGAGGTCAGAGGATAACCACCTTGAGGGGTTTGTGCTCTTCTTCCAACATTTGTGGAGACAACGTCTCTTACCACTTGCAAAGCAACACCAAACTAGCCAACGCATGAGCTTTCAAATCTCCTGGCTCCACCTCCCATTGTCATAGATGCCTTGGAATCACAGATTCATGTGCTATCTGCATCTGAATTTATGTGGGTACAGAAGCTTTATCTTGGTTCTGGAGAGGATCAAATTGTGTCAACAGGCTTTGCAAAGTAAACATTTTTCACCACTGAACCAATCTCCCTACGCCCTGTAATTTTCCTTTCACTGTAATGCATGCTTTAATTGACTGGAATGATTTGCAATTTTAGCCAGAAGGAAAAATCATAAAAGTCATCATATATTATGTGCAGGGCCAGCAACAGGGTAATCACGATCACGTCTCCTTCTTATATGTAGTGTTAGCATGCCTATACCTGCCCTTTGTAGTTTATGCTGTATCTGAGTTGCTTAGTCTTCTGAGCACTGAAGTACGTGATATACTCAACAAATATGGGGTATTTTTGTTCAGGAATGGAATTCAGATAATCTGAGCAGCGTAGCAAAATTTCTACCCACCTCTATGGAAGGCAAGTCATCCAGGGGTCCACATAACACTGCTATCTTAGTGAGTTTCCATTAATACAGAATAGCAGCATAGTATGCAAGCCCTCACTTCTGCAAAGTAAGGCCTGAAGAAGCTAAATGAGGAGGTTGCTGTGAGCAAGGCTTCTGAGTGAGTGTGCCTTGATTCTCACTCCTTTTCTAAAGCTCTGAGTTTATTTTCATATTGCTACAACAAACCAAATCATACCATTAAATAATAAGAACTAAATGAAATAGCTAAACATGGAACCTGGCACATGTAATACAGTCAAAAGTGGAATCAGGCAGAGTTATTATACCATTAATGTCATAGTTACTGACTACCACCACCAGAAGTGATACATATTTCTTGATACAGTATGAAGAAATTCTTTTTACCCTCAACAAATTCTTTGGTATCATTTTCTCAATGAGGATGCCGAGTAGGAAAAGAGTTCTATATCATCTATAAAATCCCCAGTTGTCATTTTAGTAGGCATTTCTTTTTATTAATATTTGATTTATTTTTTTATTTAGGAAAGAGGGAGAGAGAAAGAGAAAGCCTACCAGGGTTGACAGCTACTGCAAAAGAACTCCAGATGTATGCCCCACCTTGTGCATGTGGCTTATGTAGGTATAGGGGATTTGAACCTAGGTCCTTTAGCTTTGCAGGAAAGTGCATTAACCACTAAGCCATCTTTCCAACCCTTTAATAGATATTTCTCATTAAAAATATCATAGCATTTCTTAGTAAAACATCACTATTATTATATTCAAGCACACTTTTCACATGGAATATGGAAAAATCATGAACTTCAATTCTGACACTTTGGGTGGAATCCTTGCTTCATGACTCTGTGTGGTCTTAAGAGTTAATTCATCTAGCAGAACACAGCTCTTCAACTAGAACGGATGGAACCTTGGGGCAAAGGGCTCTCTGACTTCAAAAGCTCCTAACAGCTCACAACTATAATTAGGCCAATATTTATTTATTTACTGGAATGCTTGTTTGCTTGCTTACTTACTTATGGTGGAATTGGGCATTGAACCCACAGCCTTGTGCAAGGACTATACCACTGAGCTATATCTCCAGGGTCAACTATCTTCATTTTACGTACTTAATCTCTTTTATGGAGAGCCTTTTTGTTAGGTGAGGCCCTGTATATAAAAGGTAGATCATAGGTGCTGGAGAGAAGGCTTAGCAGTTAAGTGCTTGCCTGTGAAGCCTAAGGAACCCAGTTTGAAACTCGATTACCCAGGACCCATGTAAGCCAGTTGCACAAGGGGGCGCATGCATCTGGAGTTCATTTGCAGTGGCTAGAGGCCCTGGTGCACCCATTCTCTATCTATCTCTTTCTTTCTCTGTCCATATGTCACTCATAATAAATAAGTAAAAATAAAGTAGATAATAGGAAGCTGTGAGAAAAAAACATACCAGGCATCATCATCATACTGCGTTGTCTGCCTTCCAGACTGCTTGCTTGCTCCCATGGAAGCTCTTGTCTGGCCATGTCCATTTTATCCAGTAGCCTCTGTCACAGTTCTGAATTAACTATGAGTTAATTTTTCCCTAGTTAAAGGTACAGAGTCTAACATACCTTCTCATTCTTCTTGTCTTGACTACATCTTAGACAATCATACCAGTAGTCACAACACCCAGCTTGGGGTGGGGCAGGGAAAGAAATGTATGGTTATATCAAAGAAGTGTTTTTTTTTATGTCCTACCCTTTCTGTTTGCAGAATATGAGGCAGGTTACTGGATTATAATTTTGACCATAGGTATCACATATTTTAAAAACACTTATTACACATTTTAATTAAAATCCATTATCATGTGTTATCTGAAACCACATGAGAATGGAGTTGCTGATGACGTTTGTTCGAAATTAATTTCATGATTTATATTTTAGCAGTGGAGCCAGTCTTTCTGGGCCAAACCAGTAGGAAAAAAACTGAGTCCTCTGACTTTGATAATGTGCTATCAACAGAGGAGCACCTTCCATTTTGGGAAACTCACTTTTTCTTTATTTTACATGTTCATGGTTGTGTGTGTGTGTGTGTGTGTGTGTGTGTGTGTGTGTGTGTGTGTGTAGGCCCATTCATATGTGAGTGTGAATGTGTGCATGCATGCTTATTCATGTGTAAATGTGCATATATATGTTCATGTGTGTGAATGTGTGCATGTTTGAATGTGTCTGTGGATGTATGATACATGTTTGTGCATGTGTGGATGTTTGGGTGTGGAGGCCAAACGTTTGCCTCAGATGTCTTCTTTGCTTGTTCTCTACCTTACTTTCTAAGACAACTTCTAGAACTCAGACTTGGCTAGTCTATCACACCAGCTTGTCCCAGGGATCAACCTGTCTCTTATGGAAAACTGGGAGACTTACAGTTAAGATGGCGGCATAGGTACCACGCCAAAGCAGCCTGGGGGGACAAAAGACCAAAAAAACCCAGCAAAATACACACTTTTACTAAAATGTGAGGTGTATAGGAAATGGAAGCAGCAGCAGAGACGTAGAAGAGATCCAGAGCATCCAGAACCCACACAGGCTGGCAAAAGTGGCCCAGGCAGTTCTGCCAACCGCGGTGGGGGCGGCGCACCAGAAAGCCTCCAGGCTCGGCTTTAGCCACAGGAAAAGCCAGGTGCGGGAGCTTCCACTCACACCGGTGCTGTCCCCAACTCAGGAAACGTGAAGGGAGAGTGGCAGTGAGCAACGGAGGAGCAGATCACGAGGTATGAGAACATGTGGAACAGCGAAAGAAGCAGAGCAGCTACGGCTCCCTCCCCTCCCCCACTGCCTGAGCCCAGCTCCAGTGAACAGAGCAGCGGTCCCGGGACCAGCCATGCCAACAGCGAGACCCAGCAGCTCTGGCACCGGTAACAGAGACCCCAACAGCAACAGACCCAGGAGCATCAGCAACGGCAGACCCAGCAGCAGCAGCTTCAGGAGCAGCAGTGGCTCCAGAAGTGGAAGCTACAGCAGCAGCAGCTGCTGCAGCAGAGGCAGCAGCAGTAGTGGACCCAGCAGCAGCAGCTTCAGCTGCTGACAGACTCATCAAAGGCAGCTTTAGCAGCAGCAGTTACAGCAGCAGGGGTGCTGATCTGCAGGGCCACAGTTGCCAGGCTTGGTTGGCCCCAGAGGAAAAGCCAATGCCCAGCTACAGAAATCAGAACAGCAGCCCGACAATCAGGCAGCAACTTGACTGAGACCAAAATCAGTGTGGAGGTTCCTAAAACAGCTAAAGATTGATCTACCATATGACCCAGCTATAGCACTCCTAGGCATATATCCTAAGGACTCATCTCATTTCCTTAGAAGTATGTGCTCAACCATGTTTATTGCTGCTCAACTGATAATACCTGGGAAATGGAACCAACCTAGATATCCCTCAACTGATGAGTGGATAATGAAGATTTGGCACATTTAAACAATGGAGTTCTACTCAGCGGTAAAGAAAAAGGAAGTTATGAAATTTGTAGAAAAATGGATGGACCTGGAAAGGATTATAGTAAGTGTGGTAACCCAGGCCCAGAAAACCAAACACCACATGTTCTCTCTCATATGTGGATCCTAGCTACAGATGACTGGGCTTATGTGTGAGAATGAAAATACTTAGTAGTAGAGGCCAGTAAGTTAAAAAGGAGACATAAAGGGAAAAGACAGGAAGGGAGGAGGGTACTTAATAGGTTGATATTGTATATATGTAAGTACAATGATTGTGATGGGGAGGTAATATGATGGAGAATGGAATTTCAAAGGAGAAAGTGGGGGGGGGAGGGAATTAACATGGGATATTTTTATAATCATGGAAAATGCTAATAAAAATTAAAAAGAAAACTGGGATTCCAGGTGACCCTTTCATACCTTCACACCTAGCATTTACATGGATGCTGGGGAGCTGAAATCAGCTCTTCACTTGTGTGGCAAGAGCTTTATTTATTGAGTCATCTCCCTGGTATGGGGTAATCACAATAGGAAGATATTGTAGGAGTCTACCATACTGTGATATTTATTTATTTATTTATTTATTTATTTATCTTTTTCTCTATTTCTCTTTCTCTCTCTCTCTCTCTCTCTCTCTCTCTCTCTCTCTCTCTCTCTCTGTGTGTGTGTGTGTGTGTGTGTGTGTGTGTGTGTGTGTGTGTGTTGGGGACATACTAAGGTGTCTTGTCACTGCAAATTAATAAGAGTCTCTCATGACACTTTTGCATCCAGCTTTATGTGCATTCTTAGGAACTGAATCCATGCTGTCAGGCTTTGCAATCACCTTTTACTGCAAGATGGTTATCTTGCAGCCCCATATCTTGCTGTCAAAAAGTCATATGGAAACATTACACAGAAGATTCAGGTCTATGGCATCAGCAGAGACTGTAACTACCTGTTAGCATCAACTGTCAGCATCAACCCTAGCACCAAATGCTATCAATGCAAATGAGCCACATTATATCTCCAGCTCAGGCAAATCTTCAGTGAATACAGTCCCAGCTGACATTTATTTCAATTCTTCTTTAAAAAAAAAATAGATTTAGAGCTGGAGAGATTCCTTAGTACTTAAGTCACTTGTCTGTGATGTATAAAGATTCATGTTTGAATCCCCAGAACCTATGTAAGCCAGATGTACATGGTGGCACATGTGTCTGGAGTTCATTTTCAGTGGCTAGAGGCCCTGGTGTGCTGATTAATTTCTTTTCTCTTTCTCTCTCTTTCTCTCTAACAATAAATAAATAGATTTATTTTGTTTCTTACGTGTACATAAACTATTTTAATCACAATCATATCAGCAGTGAAGAAGGCTACAGATGCCTCTAAAACAATATACACTACTGCCATTGCTCTTGGCTGACCACTGACACTAGATTACAGCCTTATGTTGCTGAAGACACTACCTACATTGGTTGTAAGACATACAAAAAACAAGCTGAAACTTAGCTAGAAGTCTCCTCACTGCTGGCTAGCTGTTATAGTGCTAGAAGGGGCTATGTAGGCTGCTGGGGAAGAAAAGTCATCAATGATCTTAACCAGGGGTGCCAGGAGTGGACACTACAAGGTACAAAACTGACCAACCAGGCAAGATGTAGTGCAATAGTGGCATGACTGTTATGGGAGTGTCCAACTGCTATCTGATGAGGTATGAAGCTCAGTCCACAGAAGGGAGTTCATGCGTGGTCATAAAATTCTAACCAAAAATCTGTTTGGTAAATCTAAGGCTCATAGGTAAGGGGGTAAAGCTATTATTGTTGTTTGGCTAAATGGTTATATTATGTGCATCAAATTTCTTCCTACGTGTTTATGTTTATGCCTATAGATTAGTGTTTCTCTCACCTTGGTTCAGAGAAGCTTCTGTTTGTGGATGACAATGACTACTTGGGACACTCAAAACTAGCACTAAAGACACACCTATACCATATCCTTCAAGGATCTATGAACTCTGAAGAAGTAGGGGAAGAAAGAATGAAAGAGCTAGAGGGTGGGGAAGAAGGCTTTGTTAGCCTATCTTCTGGACTTTTTTTTTTCCTGGTTTTTCAAAGTAGGGTTTAATTCTAGCCCAGGTTCAACTGGAATTCACTCTGTATTCTCAGGGTGGCCTCAAACTCCTGGTGATCCTCCTACCTCTGCCTCTCAAGTTCTGGGATTAAAGGTGAAGACCATGCCCGGCCTGGACATCTTTAATACAGTTCTTTATACTGTATTAGACAATTCTCTTTAATTATTTTGAGCTTTCAAAATATTCATAATAAATATGTGAATAACACATAAATCAATGTGTGCCTTATTTTTTAATGTTATTTTTATTTTATTGAGAAAGGGAGAAAGAAAAGGAGAGAAAGAAAGAGAGAACAGAGAGAAAAAATAGGCACATCACAGTCCTCCAGTCACTGCAAATGAACTCCAGACTCATGTGCCACATTGTGCATCTGGCTTATGTGCATACTGGGGAATTGAAACTAGGTCTTTAGACTTCACAAACAAGCACTAAGCTATCTCTCCAGGCCCTTTATACTTAATTTAATTTAAATAAAGTACACTATCATGACATCTTTTAGGAAAATATGCTATTATTCACCAGTAGCATGAGATTGTGAGTGATTGATAAACTTTGATATGGAGGGATTTGGTAGGAGTAAATTACTGAAGTTATCATATTTCTTTCTAATTAATCTTTACTATTATTATTATTATTATTAGTAGTAGTAGTAGTAGTAGTAGTAGTAATATTGACAACATATTTCATATACATCATGCATTGGTACCTTCTTCTCCCTCATCACTGCCCCCATTCCTTTGGGGACACTCCTCAGTGGGGTTTGTGAATATTCTCTATGGGGTTGTGGTTTATGCATTGTGGAAGCAGCAGTCAGTATTTTTTTTGGAGGGGAGGGTATGCCTCTGGGCATGATGTCTCAATCTGTAGCTCTTACAATCCCCCCCCCCCCCACACACACACCTTCTGCAAAATTCTCTGAGCTGTGATGGGTGAGTTTGAAGCCAACTTCAGTGATCAGCCCTTAGGAGCCTCTGGATCTCTGCTTTGGTAGATGTTGAGTATCCTCAGGGTCTGTCTCCTTCACCCTGGCACTGATTATCAGGTTCAACCTGGAAATAGCATGCCTGATTGTCTACCCAATTCCTCTGTAGTTTCAGCTGTGGCTTGGCTGAAGTGCAAGGTGTAGTCTATCTCCTTGGGTCTTGCTACCTTCTGAAAGAGAAGAACATATTCTCCAACAGCGAATGAAGTCAGCATAATTTAAATGAGATGAGCATTATGGATTTAGAGAGAATTTGATGTAAATAACCTTACCTTTAACCAAAGACTAGTAGGAGCTTGGCACTGGAGAGCATAAACTTTGTCTCCATAGGATGCTGATCTGCTCCCCTATTCCAGATAATGGGTTCCTTTACACTGAGAAGTTCTCTTAGCCTATCAGAAAGCTATTGGTTATCCACCAAGGCTGTATACCCCTATTGCATTGGCATGTCCATCATGTCAAGGTGTTTGCTTCTGAGTAGCTTAGACCTCTGGTTGCTTAGACCTTTGTTGGTCACTTTCCCCTAGTAGCACATGTAGTGCTTTCCAGGACTAGACAGGCTATCTGGGGACTGGATTTGTTCCACATTCCTGCCAGGTTTCTGTATGCTCTGTTTTGGCAGTATATGGTGTCTTCAGCAATAGGTTCTTACACTTTTGCCTCAGGTGGGTAATCAAGCATTATGACAGAAAGCTGTCTTGATTTGGGGATGTTACAGGTCTCTTCTATCAAATGATTTCTGGTACTGGCAGTTAAAATCAAGAAACAAACAAACAAAACATTTTAAGGTAAGGCTTCATTCCACCCTTTCCAGAGCCCTTCTTTTCAGGCGCCCTCCCCCCTTACTCCTTTTGATGGTTATAACATTTAGTCGATTTTGAAGGACAAAGATTTCTATGGTACCAGTTACTTTTGGATTTAGTTTCGTGTTTGTTTCCCCCCATCCCTCGAACCCTTTTACCCCTATGTTCTGGTCTTGCATTGCCTATCATGTATGTAAGCACCTTGAGCAGTTACAGGTTAGGCACCATGGATAAGTGAGACCATGTGGTGTTATTCTTTCTGTGATTGTGTGAGTGCACTGAGTATGATCTGTTCGAAACCTCTCAATTTTTCTACAAATTTCATTGTATCATTTATTTTCTTGTGGTTGAGTAGAATTATATTGTGTAAATGTACTACAATTTTGTTATCCATTAAACCAATAATGAACAACTGTATTGAATCCAGTTCTTAGCTACAATGAATTGAGCAGCTATAAACATCCTTGAGCAAATCTCTTTGTATTGATGAATATAAGGGAATAACTGGGTCTCTTGGTAGATCTATATTCATTATTTTTAGGAATCTCCATATTGATTTCTATACTAGTTGTACAAGTTAACATTCCCACCAACAGTGGATGAGGGTTCTCTTTCCCCACATCTTTGCCAACATTTGTTGTTAATTTTTCTTTTCATGATTGCCATCCTTACTGGAATAAGGAGGAATCTCATGGTTGTTTTAATTTTCATTTTCCTAATGGTTAAGGATGTTGAATATTTTTTTAGGTGTGTGTTAGCCATTTTTATTTATTCTTCTAAGAATTTCCTCTTCAGTTCTCTGCACTATTTTTGGAGTGGGATGTTGAATTTTTATTGTTTGGTTTTCTTGAGTTCTTTGTAGATTCTGACAAAAAAAAAAAAAATCCCATTCAATGGTTAATCTCTTGGCTCTGCTTATGGTATATTGGTGTGTGCAAAAGCTTTTGAGCTTCATGAGAGCCCATTGGTTGAGTGTTTGTTTAGTTTCCTAGACTACTGGGGTTTTGTTCAGGAAGTCTTTCCTTACTCCTATATCTTAGAGAGTTCTTATTTTTTTTTTCTTCAAATAAGAGAAGAGGTTCAGGTCTGATATTGAGGTCTTTAGTCCATTTGCTTTTTGTGCATGGTGCAATGAGTTGGTCTCATTTCATTTTACTTTTCTTTTTCTTAATATTTTGTTTATTTATTTATTTATTTAGCAGAAAGAAAGAGGGAGAGGGGAGAGAGAGATATAAATAGAGAGAAAATGGGCATGCCAGGGTCTCCAGCCACTGAAAATGAACTCGATATGTATGCACTACCTTGTGCATCTGGCTTACATGGGTCCCAAGGAATGTAACCTGGGTCCTTTGGCTTTGTAGGAAAATGCCTTAACAACTAAGCCATCCTTCCAGACTTTGTTTCATTTTTCTACATATGGTTATCCAATTTGTACAACACCATTTGTTGAAGATGCTGTCTTTTCTCCCATCTACTTTAATGTTACCTTTGTCAAAGATAAAGTAGGTGTAGTTACCTGACCTAAGGTCCAGGTCTTTAGTTCTGTTCCTTTGGACCATGTTTCTTTTCTTTTCTTTTCTTTTCTTTTCTTTTCTTTTCTTTTCTTTTCTTTTCTTTTCTTTTCTTTTCTTTTCTTTTTTTTCTGCCAGTGCCATCCTGTTTTTGTTAATGTGGCTTTGTAACATAGCTTTAGATCAGGTATGTGATACCTGAAGTGTTTTTATTTTTATTTTTCTTGAGGATATGTTTAGGTGTATGAGGCCTGCTTCCATTCCACATGAATGATGACATCATTTCTTCTTATCTATGTAAGGAATGATCGTGGATCTTTATTGGTATTGTATTACATCTGTATATTGTTATGGTATTACTGATATTTTCACAATATTAATTCTACCTATCTAGGAACATGAGAAGTCTTTCCATCTTCTTAAGTACTCCTCAATTTCATTCTTTGATGTACAGGTTTTTCACATCCTTGGTTAGTGTTATTTCAAGGTATTTAATTGTTTTGTTGCTATTAAAAATGAGACAGCCTCACTAGTTTCCTTCTCCAAATACTTTTCCTTTGCTATAGAAAGGACACTGAATTTTATGTGTTGATTTTTTATACTGCCACCTGCTACATTACTGAAGGAATTAATCAAATTTAGAATTTTTAATGGTGACTTTTGGGTCAATAATGTATACCATCCTATCATCTGTAAATAGGGCTAACTTAACATCTTCCTTTCCAATTTGTATTTATTTCTCCTGTCTTATTGATTGGCCTAGAACTATGTTGAAGAGCAGTTGTAAAAGGGGGTACCCCCATCTTATTTCCAAAATCAATGGAAATTCCTTGAGTCTTTCCACATTAAGTATTATGTAGACTTTGGGTGCCTTATATGCAGCCTTTATTGTGTTGAGATATAAATCCTTCATGCCTATTATGAAATGGTGTTGTATTTGGTCAAAGACTTTCTTCTGCATCAACTGAGATGATCATGTGGATCTTAGTTAATTTTATTTATATGGTATAATACCTTGACCAATTTCCATATGTTGAACCATCTTTGCATCCCTAGGATGAAGCTTACTTGATCAAGGGGGAGAATGCCTTTGATGTGTTGTTGAATTCAATTTGCTAGGATTTGGATCAGGATATTTGCATCTAAATGCATTATGGATATAGGCCCATAGTTTTCTTTTCTTGTATCTCGGCGTGGTTTTGGCATTAGGGTGATGCTATCTTCATAAAAGGAGTTGGAGAGGATTTCTTGTCTCCAATTGTGTGAAACAGTTTGAGAAAATTTGGTTTTAGCTCTCCAGTGAAAGTTTGATAGAATTTGGCTGAGAAACCATTAGGTCCTTGACTTTTCTTTCTGAAAGACATTATGATAAGCTTTATTATTTTATTTTTATTTTTTTAATCTTATTTTATTTTCATTGTTCTCAATTTTTTAAAACATTTTCCATGATTATAAAAATTATACCATGGTAACACCCTCCTTCCACCCACTTTCTCCTTTGATATTCCATTCTCCATCATATCCCCTCCACATCTCAATAAGTCTTTCTTTAATTTTGATGTCATTATCTTTCCTTCCTCTTATGATGGTCTTGTGTAGGTTGTGTCAGGCACTATGAGGTCATGGATATCGCGGCCATTTTATATCTGGAGGTAACATGTTGTGGCCATTTTATATCTGGAGGTAACATGTTGTAAGAAGTCCAACCCATCCTTTTGCTTTTACATTCTTTCCACCACCTCTTCTGCATTAGTCCCTGAGCCTTGGAAGGTGTGATCGAGAGGGTACTTGGTACTCTAGTCACTTCACACCAGCACCATGATCCCTTCTGAGTCTTCCCAAGGTCACTGCCATCTGAAAAGAGAAGATTCTCTACCCAAAGTGAGAGTAGCATTAACATAAGGGTATGAATATAAAGAGAAGTGCTTACTGGGCAGTTTGATAAGCATAGTATATACACTTATCCAGACATCAGCAGTTGTTACACCCTTAGGGATCATGACTACCCCTAATTTAAGTTTTCAGTATCAGGGATGTATTACCTCCCTTGGAGCGGGCCTCCAGTCCAGTTGGAAGACAGTTGGTTTCCACCATGACAGATGTGCCACTATTGCACCTGTTGGCTCATTTGACCTGGCTGGCCAATTATAAGGCTTCTAGTGTCCACTGTTGAATATCTTCACTGGTGGTATATATTTCTCCCATTGAATGGAATATAGAGTGGTTTCCTCCAGCTTACTGTCAGCTGGTCTACATGGAGGACGTTGTCAGCTCAGTTCCAGCAGGATTTCTCAGTGGAGCTGCAGCCCAACTATGGGTAGTCTTCAGCAATAGGGTCTTACCATCTATTCCTGGTGGGAAATAAAGGGCCTCGGAAATGGCCTATAATGTTTACAGGGCATCAGGGACATACCTGGCCAACAAATCACTGGAAGGTATCCCAAACTGGCACTGAAAATTTTCTAGCAATGATCTACGGCTCCTGAGTGTTACATTGTCTAAAACTGGAGGATTCCATATGATTTCATATGATTTATTTATATCCTTTTAGATTTTGCTTAGCCCTCCCTCCACCTTTCCTTTACTCACTCTCCTCCCCTGACCTCACTTTGGGCCTTTTCACCCCCATTAATCTATTCTTCTACTTACATATATACAATACTAACCTATTAAGTAACATCTTTCCTTACTTTCTCTTCCCTTTGTATCTCCTTTTTAGCTTACTGGCCTCAGCTACTGAGTTTTTTCCTTCTCACACAGAAGCCCAATCATCTGTAGCTAGGATCCACATATGAGACAGAAAATATGGCACTTGGATTTCTGGGCCTGGGTTACCTCACTTAGTATAATGCTTTTCAGATCCCTCCATTTTTCTGCAAATTTCATAACTTCATTTTTCTTTACCACTGAGTAGAACTCAATTCTATAAATGTGCCATATCGTCAGTATCCACTTATCAGTTGAGGGACATCTAGGCTCGTTCCATTTCCCAGCTATTATAAATTGAGCAGCAATAAACATGGTTGAGAAATGTTACAGTCTGGTTCGCCTTCCTGGTAGAAATCACCCAACAAAGAGCAGCTTCTGGGAAAAAGAGATTTATTTTGGCTTACAGGCTCAAGGGGAAGCTCCACGATGGCAGGGGAAAACGATGGCATGAGCAGAGGATGGACATCACCCCCTGGCCAACATAAGGTAGACCACAGCAACAGGAGGGTGTGCCAAAGACTGGCATGGGGAAACTGACTATAAAGCCCATAAGCCCGCCCCCAACAGTACACTCCCACCAGGAGGCATTAATTCCCAAATATCCATCAGCTGGGAACCTAGCATTCACAACACCTAAGTTTATGGGGGACACCTGAATCAAACCACCACAAGCAAGTACTTCTAAGAAAATGAGATGAGTCCTTAGGATATATGCCTACTATTGCTATAGCTGGGTCATATGATAGGTCAATCTTTAGCTGTTTTAGGAACCTCCACACTGATTTCCACAATGGCTAGACCAGACTGCATTCCAACCAAAAGTGTAGAGGGGTTCCTCTTTTCCCACATCCCTGCCAGCATTTGTGATCATTTCTTTTCATGATGGTAGCCAATGTGACAGGAGTGAGATGGAATCTCCAAGTAGTTTTAATTGGCATTTCCTTGATGACTAGGGATGTAGAACATATTTTAGATGCTTGTATGCCATCCATATTTCTTCCTTTGAGAACTCTCCATTTAGCTCCATAGCCCATTTTTTAATTGGCATTTTCCATGATTATAAAAAATATCCCATGTTAATTCCCTCCCCCACACTTTCTCCTTTGAAATTCCATTCTCCATTATATTACCTCCCCATCACAATCATTGTACTTACATATATACAATATCAACCAATTAAGTACCCTCCTCCCTTCCTTTCTCTTCCCTTTATGTCTTTGTGCATAATTTTGCCTATGCTGTCTATTATGAAAAACACATTCACCCCACCTTTCAGTGCTGCCACTTGGCCCTTGTTACCCTGAGATACAGTTATACCCATTGCATCTAAATCATCTAATGCAGCAACTGAAACTCCCACTATGAGGTATTCTTTACATAAAAGTCCAATGATAGGGGACTTTAAGTATGCTGGTGCTCCCCTCACAAACCTGTTTCTCGTAGTCTTAGTGAAGGGCACATCTTCTGGTTGCTCCCATTGTTGGGGCAAAGATGAGTTTACATGGAAAATGCACTGCAGCTTTCCAAGTACTCTGAGGTTTTTAATCGTTCATCAACATTAAGCCAAGGGATATCAGGCAGCTCTAGCTCACTCACAGTAGGCCATCTTTGTATCCATACTTCAGCCAACCAATCAAATAAACTCTTTGCAGCCCTTCCAACTGCAGGAGCTGCATTGTTAAATCTAAAATCTTTTCTCAATTGGCCTATTTCAGTAAATTCAGCCTGATCTAATCTTATGTTCTTTCTTCCATCATACTACACCCTTAAAGTCCGTTCCCACACATATTCCTCATGCTTCTACCTGTACAAGTTAGAAAACTCCTGAATTTCTTTAGGGGTGTACCTCACCTCCTCCTGTATCACACTTTCTACCTCACCTTTTGGGGCCTGCTTAGCCTTCTGTCTGGTTATAGACCTAGAGGCAAGTATGGGTGGGAACTGAGAAGCACCAGCACTTCCTGATGATTCCTAGGAGAAACAGGGATTAATTCCCTCAGGCAAAGGTGGGGCTGATAATACTTCAGGGTGTGGAGGTGAGGATACAACTACTCCTAAGGGAAGGCAGGTCATATTTTCATCCAAAACATCTTCAGAATCTAGCATTTTGATGTCCCCAGGTTCTTCGGGGATTCAACACACATCACCATCCCAAATCACAGGATCCCTCTCTTCCAATCAGTGCCCTCACTTTAACTTCTGATAGTTGGTGAGGCTGGGATTTGAGTTTACATTGCACGTTAGCCAATCTCAGAATGACAGCTTGGGTTTGCTTTTCTGCAATCTGAGCCCTGTTCTGGCAAGAGAGGGTACTCTCCTCCAGGGCACCTTTAGAAACCTTGAGATCATGTATGTGGGTCTTAAGCTTGGAATTTTCCTTTTGGAACTTCTGCTGTTCCCTCAGTAGTTTGTCCAGAGATGCTAAAAGCAACCAACCAGAATTGGTCTTACTTTTCCACAAATATTCAAATGTTTTAAATACAGAGTCATTAAATTCCTCACTCTTCACAAGACATGACTCAGGATCACCAAATACATCTATCTCATGGAGTTCTTTAAATAGTGCACTCCATGGATTATTAGTGCCTTCCTTATTTCCAGTAAAAGCACTCTCCTTATTGCCAGTAGGGCCTTTACTAGCATTGAAGTTGGAGAGCCAACCCCAGATAGCACTCAGCCCACTAGAGAAATCCATCCTTATAAAGAATCTGTTTCTCTAGAACCACTTCTGGTACCAAAATCTGTATTAGTCAGGGTTCTCTAGAGGCACAAAAGTGCTAGAATGAATTATTATTTTTTTTTAATTTTTATTAACATTTTCCATGATTATAAAATATATCCCATGGTAATTCCCTCCCTCCCCACCCCCACACTTTCCCGTTTGAAATTCCTTTCTCTATCATATTACCTCCCCATTACAATCATTGTAATTACATATATACAATATCAACCTATTAAGTATCCTCCTCCCTTCCTTTCTCCACCCTTTATGTCTCCTTTTCAACTTACTGGCCTCTGCTACTAAGTATTTTCATTCTCACACAGAAGCCCAGACATCTGTAGCTAGGATCCACATATAAGAGAGAACATGTGGCGCTTGGCTTTCTGGGCCTGGGTTACCTGACTTAGTATAATACTTTCCAGGTCCATCCATTTTTCTGCAAATTTCATAACTTCATTTTTCTTTACCGCTGAGTAGAACTCCATTGTATAAATGTACCACATCTTATTATCCACTCATCTGTTGAGGGACATGTAGGCTGGTTCCATTTCCCAGCTATTATAAATTGAGCAGAAATAAACATGGTTGAGCATGTACTTCTAAGGAAATGAGATGAGTCCTTTGGATATATGCCTAGGAGCGCTATAGCTGGGTCATATGGTAGATCAATCTCTAGCTGCTTTAGGAACCTCCACACTGTTTTCCACAATGGCTGGACCAGACTGCATTCCCACCAGCAGTGCAGAAGGGTTCCTTTTTTTCCACATCCCCGCCAACATTTATGATCATTTGTTTTCATGATGGTGGCCAATCTGACAGGAGTGAGATGGAATCTCAATGTAGTTTTAATCTGCATTTCCCTGATGACTAGTGACGTAGAGCATTTTTTAAGATGCTTATATGCCATTCGTATTTCTTCCTTTGAGAACTCTCTATTTAGCTCCATAGCCCATTTTTTGATTGGCTTGTTTGATTCCTTATTATTTAACTTTTTGAGTTCTTTGTATATCCTAGATATTAATCCTCTATCAGATATATAGCTGGCGAAGATTTTTTCCCATTCTGTAGGTTGCCTCTTTGCTTTTTTCACTGTGTCCTTTGCGGTGCAAAATCTTTGTAATTTCATTAGGTCCCGGTGGTTAATCTGTGGTTTAATTGCCTGAGCAATTGGGGTTGTATTCAGAAAGTCTTTGCCAAGACCAATATGTTGAAGGGTTTCCCCTACTTTTTCCTCTAGCAGTTTCAAAGTTTCCGGTCTGATGTTAAGGTCTTTAATCCATTTGGACTTAATTCTTCTGCATGGTGAGAGAGAAGAATCTATTTTCATCCTTCTGCAGATATTTATCCAGTTTTCAAAACACCATTTGCTGAAGAGGCTGTCTCTTCTCCAATGAGTATTTTTGGCATTTTTATCGATTATCAGGTGGCTATAGCTACTTGGGCTTACATCTGGGTCCTCTATTCTGTTCCACTGATCTACATGTCTGTTTCTGTGCCAGTACCATGCTGTTTTTGTTACTATGGCTCTGTAGTATAGGTTAAAATCAGGTATGGTGATACCACCAGCCTCTTTTTTGTTGCTCAGTATTATTTTAGATATTCGAGTTTTTTTGTGATTCCAAATGAATTTTTGGATTGTTTTTTCTATTTCCATGAAGAAAGCCTTTGGAATTTTGATAGGGATTGCATTAAATGTGTAGATTGCTTTAGGTAAGATTGCCATTTTCATGATATTGATTCTTCCAATCCAGGAACAAGGGATGTTTCTCCACTTTCTAGTGTCTTCTGCAATTTCTCGCTTGAGTGTTTTAAAGTTCTCATTGTAGAGATTCTTTACTTCCTTGGTTAGGTTTATTCCAAGGTATTTTATTTTTTTTGATGCAATTGTGAATGGGAGTGATTCTCTGATTTCATCCTCTGTGTGTTTGTTGTTAGCTTATATGAAGGCTACTGATTTCTGTGTATTTATTTTGTATCCTGCTACATTGCTGTAGGTTTTGATCAGCTCTAACAGCTTGCTAGTAGAGTCTTTAGGGTCCTTTATGTATAGAATCATGTCATCCGCAAATAATGATAACTTGATTTCTTCCTTTCCAATTTGTATCCCTTTTATGTGTGTCTCTTGCCTTATTGCTATGGCTAAGACTTCCAAAACTATATTAAATGGAAGTGGGGACAGTGGACACCCTTGTCTTGTTCCTGATTTTAGTGGAAAAGCTTCCAGTTTTCCCCCATTTAGTAATATGTTGGCTGTAGGCTTGTCATAAATAGCCTTTATTATATTGAGATATGTTCCTTCTATTCCCAGTCTCTGTAGGACTTTTATCATGAAGGGATGTTGGATTTTGTCAAATGCTTTCTCTGCATCTAATGAGATGATCATGTGATTTTTGTCCTTCAACCCGTTTATGTAATGTATTACATTTATAGATTTGCGTATGTTGAACCATCCCTGCATCTCTGGGATAAAGCATACTTGGTCAGGGTGAATGATCTTTTTGATATACTCTTGTATTCTGTTTGCCAATATTTTGTTGAGAATTTTTGCATCTATGTTCATGAGGGAGATTGGTCTGTAATTTTCTTTTTTTGTTCTATCTTTGCCTGGTTTTGGTATCAGGGTGCTGCTGGCCTCATAGAAGGAGTTTGGTAGAATTCCTTCTTTTTCTATTTCCTGGAAAAGCTTAAGAAGCAATGGTGTTAGCTCTTCCTTAAAAGTCTGGTAAAATTCAGCAGTGAATCCATCCGGGCCTGGGCTTTTTTTAGTTGGGAGATTATTGATAACTGTTCGGATCTCCATGTTGGTTATAGGTCTTTTTAAGTGATTAATCTCATTTTGATTTAATTTAGGTAGGTCATATAGATCAAGGAAATCATCCATTTCTTTCAGATTTTCATACTTTGTGGAGTATATGCTTTTATAGTATGTTCCTATAATTTTTTGAATTTCTCTGGAATCTGTTGTGATGTTACCTTGTTCATCTCTGATTTTATTAATTTGTGTCTCTTCTCTCTTTCTTTTGGTCAGATTTTCTAAGGGTTTATCAATCTTGTTTATCCTTTTAAAGAACCAACTCTTTGTTTCATTAATTCTTTGGATTGTTCTTTTTGTTTCTATTTCATTAATTTCTGCCCTAATCTTTATTATTTCTTCCCGTCTACTAATTTTTGGTTTGCCTTGTTCTTCTTTTTCCAAGGCTTTAAGGTGAAGCATTAGGTCATTTACTTGCGACCTTTCTAATTTCTTAATATAAGCACTTAAGGCTATAAATTTACCTCTTAGAACTGCCTTCATTGTGTCCCAGAGATTTTGGTATGTTGTGTTCTCGTTATCATTTGACTCTATAAATTTTTTGATTTCCTTTTTGATTTCTTCATTGACCCACTCATCATTTAGTAGTGTATTGTTTAGTTTCCATGATTTTGTGTATGCTCTATAGCCTTTCTTGCTACTGATTTGTAGTTTAATTCCATTGTGGTCAGATAGAATGCAAGGAATTATTTCAATTTTCCTGAATTTGTTAAGACTTGCTTTGTGTCCTAATATATGGTCTATTTTAGAGAATGTTCCATGTGCTACCTAAAAGAACATATATTCTGCAGCATTTGGAGGAAATGTCCTGTAGATATCTGTTAGGTCCATTCCTTCTATGACCTCATTTAGTCCATATGCCTCTCTGTTTATTCTTTCCCTGGATGAACTGTCAATTGATGAGAGTGGGGTGTTAAAGTCACCCACCACCACTGTGTTTGGTGTTATCTGTGACCTTAGTTCTAATAGTGTTTGTTTGACGAATTTGGGAGCCCCCATGTTAGGTGCATATATGTTTAGGATTGTAATGTCCTCCTGTTGGAGTGTGCCCTTAATCAATATAAAGTGACCTTCCTTATCTTTCTTGACTAACATCGGACTAAAGTCTACCCTGTCTGATATTAGGATAGCAACCGCTGCTTGTTTTCTAGGCCCATTTGCTTGAAACACCGTCTTCCAACCTTTCACCCTAAGATAATGTCTATCCTTTGTAGAAAGATGAGTTTCTTGGAGACAACAAATTGTAGGATCCTGCTTTTTAACCCAGTCTGCAAATCTATGTTTTTTCATTGGGGGATTGAGACCGTTGATATTAAGAGATATTATTGAAAGGTGTGTATTTATGTTTGCCATTTGTGTGTGTGTGTGTGTGTTACTGGTTCTACCTGTGCTCTCTTCTGTTAACTGGTATTTGAGTATAGCTTGTTTTTTCTAGGTTCCTTATATGTGTGCTTTTCCTTTTGTTCAGCACGGAGGATTCTATCAAGTATTTTCTGTAGAGCTGGTTTTGTCTCCAAATACTCCTTTAACCTGCTTTTGTCATGAAATGTCTTTATTTCTCCATCTATTTGAGTGGATAACTTTGCAGGATAAAGTAACCTTGGTTGACAGTTGTTATCTTTCAGAACTTGGAATATATCACTCCAAGCCCTTCTGGCTTTAAAAGTTTGTGTTGAATAATCTGCTGTAATCCTGATGGGCTTGCTTTTGTAGGTAACTTGATTTTTCTCTCTAACTGCTTTCAATATTTTTTCTTTGGTGTGTGTGTTTGGAAGTTTGATTATAATATGGCAAGGAGAGGTTCTTTCTGGGTTTTGTCTGGCTGGGGTTCTAAAGGCTTCCTGTATCTGTATTGGCACCTCTTTCCCAATTTGGGGGAAATTTTCCTCTATGATTTTGTTGAAGATGCCTACTATGCCTCTGGAGTGGAGTTCTTCTCCTTCTACTATGCCCTGAATTCTTATATTGGATCTTTTCATAGTGTCCCGAATATCTTGAAATTCCCACTCATACTTTTCTATAAGTTTGTCTTTCTCTTTGTTGGACTGCATTAGGTCTGCCACCTGGTCTTCTAGCTTAGATATTCTGTCCTCTCCCTCATCCATCCTACTGGTGAGATTTTCTACAGAGTTTTTTATTTCATTAACTGTGTTCTTCATTGCTACTAATTCTGACTGGTTTTTCTTTATTATTTCTATTTCCCTATTTATGTCTTGTATTGCCTTCTTTATTTCATTAAATTGGTGTCCTGCCTCTTCTTTGATTCCTTTGATTTCCTCTTTGATTTCCTCTTTGATTTTTTTCATGTGTTCTTTGACCTCTTTGAACATATTTATAATTATTCTTTTCAACTCTTTCTCAGGCATTTCCTCTAACTCTTTCTCACTGGAGGACATTTCTGATGCATTAATACTTTTAGGTGGATTTATATCGTCTTGCTTTTAGTGTTTCTTGTGTTATAATGTATATATTTTTGCATCTTGGATTAAGTTAATGCTTGGATTTTCTAGCTAGCTGTGTATTCTTAGCTGTATCAATTGATTTGATGTAATATATTTTCAGGGTAGGACCTTAAGGTATTAGGTGTGGCTCTTAAGACTCTCAGAGTATCTACAAAGATGTTCTTAGGGGTTGAGTTTCCCTGCTATAGGAGTATTCAAGCAGGCTGAGTGGAATAAAATACAGGTAGATTCTAAAATTTAACTAAACACTGTACACATTCAATCAAAAACAGCCCCGAGTATGTATGCAAGAGTAGTTATTATAATGACCAGATCCTCTATCAACAAAGAGGTTTAGACTTCTGGTCTGTTGAGGGATCCAAGTCAGCTTGTGACCAAGTGAGACCCTTCCCTGGTGCAATCCCAGTTACCTTGGGTGATTTTGGTCTCAGTCAAGTTGCTGCCTGGGTCGTTGGGCTGCTGTTCTGATTTCTGGAGCTGGGCACTTGCTTTTCCTACGGGGCAAACAGAGCCGCTGCTGCTGCCTCTGCTGCTGCCGTAGCTGCCACCACCGGAGCCACCACCGCTGCTGAAGCTGCCGCTGCCGTGTCCACCGCCGCTGCTCCCCCCAAAGCCGCTGCTGCGGGATCTGCCGCTGCTGCTGCTCCTGGGTCCGCTGCTGCTGGGGCCGCTGGTACCGGTGCTGGAGCCGCTGAAGTTGCTGCTGAACTCTGCTCCTGCTTGGGTCCCGCTGTCAGCCCAAGTTGGCGTGGCCGGTCCCGGGCCGCTGCTGTGTTCGCTGGAGCTGGGCTCAGGCGGTGGGGGAGGGGAGGGAGCCGTGGCTGCTCTGGTTGTCTCACTGTTCCACGTGTTCTACCTCGCAGTCTGCTCCTCCGTTGCTCGCTGCCGCTCTCCCCTCACGTTTCCGAGTTGCGGAGAGCGCGGTGTGAGGGGAAATTCCCACACCTGGCTTTTCCTGCGGCTTGAGCCGAGAGTCTGGTGGCTTTCTGCTGCCCCGCGGCTACGCCGGTTGGCCGAGCTGCCGGAGCCGCTTTTCCCGCCTGTGCAGGCTCTGGATGCTCTATAACTCTTCTACTTCTCCGCTGCCGCCTCAATTTCCTATACACCTCACTTTTTAGTAAAAGTGTGTATTTTGCTGAGTTTTTTTGGCCTTTTGCCCCCCTAGGCTGCTTTGGCGTGGTACCTACGCCGCCATCTTGACCGGAAGTCTTGAATGAGTTTTTAAAGTTAGAAAGTTTTTGGACTCCTGATTAATTTCTTTTGTCTGGTTCTTGAGCTCAGAAGTTCTGTCTTCCACATAAGTGCTTGTTAGTTAGGGGTTCTAGAGAAGGTTTTAAAGGCTCTATTTTACTTTTGTTGTGTCATTTTGCATTGTCTCCATCTATTTTTTTTTAAATTTTTATTTATTTATTTGAGAGTGACAGACACAGAGAGAAGGACAGATAGAGGGAGAGAGAGAGAATGGGCGCACCAGGGCCTCCAGCCTCTGCAAATGAACTTCAGACGCGTGTGCCCCCTTGTGCATCTGGCTAACATGGGACCTGGGGAACTGAGCCTCGAACCGGGGTCCTTAGGCTTCAGAGACAAGCATTTAACCACTAAGCCATCTCTCCAGCCCTCCATCTATTTTTTGACATTGAATTTCAACTCAAAGTCTGATTTTCTTGATAGTTTATAGAATTCATTCTTGTATTTGACCATGTCTTCATTAAGGTTAATCAGCTGGTTATTGATATCCTCTATTTGATGACTCACTTTCAATTCACTTATATAACTTTTGTGGCTTCTCTACTTTTGTTTAATTACTAGTGACAAAAACTGAGTGCTCTAAGAGACGATTCTGCTGAATTTCAATTATTCAATTGACTGGGAAAGACTCCCCCAGAGTGGGAAGCCTCTGTGGGCAGTAACCCAGATACAAAGAGGTCTGAGGGAAAGAAAAAAAAATTGTCTGCCTATTTTAACTGATCAAAGTTAAGTACACCTACTCTCTGGCTGACTTTGGAACTCAGCTTCTTTGGCTTTCCACATAGACTGAAAACTAGAAACTGCTTATAAACCCTCTTGGCTTTCAATGTCACACTGCAACTGTTAATGCATCCTGCCTCATGGACTGAGCATCTATGGGTTTCTCAGCCCCTTCAGTTTGGAGGCAGCCATTGCTGGTATAATGTAAGCTGGTCCAATAAAACCTCTTTGTGATGAAGGAAAAAGCTAGACTTTTTAGGCAGTTTAATTAGGGACAGGAACCAAAAGAAAGTACCAGAAAAATTCACCCCCATCTTGTCAGGAATAGAACCATGTCTGTATCAGTTTCATCCATCATACTTGCATAGCCTCCTGCTGTCTCCACAGACTAGCACACTACCTAGGTGGACTGGCCTTTCCGTCAGCCCCTGAATCCCTCAACCAATCAGTTCTTCCCTTTATATACCTGAGTCTGATGACAAAATCCATTTTTAAAAGGTTTTGTTTTGGGGTTTTTTGGTGATGTTTTATGAGAGAGAGAAAGTTAGAATGATCAAGCGAGAGACAGACAATTTGTGCACCAGGGCCTCTAGCCACAGAAATCTAACTCAAGATGTGTGCATCACCTTGTGTGCATGTGCTACATTGTGTGTTCAAGTCACCTTGTGCATCTGGAGAGCCAAACATGGATACTTAGGCTTTGCAGGCAGTCACCTTAATTGCTAAGCCATCGCTCCAGCCCTAAATCCATGTTTAATTGACTGTAAAGGCTTGCTTGTGCTGATCTCTGCTCTCTGCCCTGTGCTCCCGTCTATCTGTACACATGTAAGTCGACCTCTCTTCACCTCAGCTTTTCTGAGACAGGGAGAGATGCCCCCTTCTGCCTGAGCATATCCCTACTTGTCTTTAGTCTGTGTCAAACTTTGGAATAACTTTTTACTGTGATTACATGGATAATTCATCTTTGATCTCTGAGTCTATCCCAAGTGTACTTTCTCTAGACTGAACCTACCACTGGGTATTTCCTCGGAACTCTGGGCCTGCTACCCAGGTAATTCCTCTAGATTCAGGGTCTACCATGTATACAATAATTCTGTTGACTCTCTTTACTGCTTATTTCTCACCTGGTTTTCCTAGTCTTTGCATTGGTACTTTCCCTCTGTTATTCTTCCTTAAGCCATTACCACTTAATGCTTTTACTTTCGTCCATGTGGAGCTTCAGGGAAGATGTTTCTATAATTTGCTTCCCACACAGTGTGTATTTCTTTAAATATTTTCTAGTTCCTATCTTCCATGTGCATGTGAAACTGCTCCAGTCTAGATACCAATTATCTCTAAATAAACATGCAAATTATGATCTCTCCCTAAATAAACTCAGTAGTTCTTAAAGTGTATTTCTGGAGTCTATGTTTTTTTCAGTTAATTCTTTGCTAAAAATAGGTAAAATAAGTCACAAATAGGGGTTCCAAAGTTTGGAAAAACCCTGCTGAAGCCCCAAATCCTGTCAGTGCATCACTAATAGGTGATACACACACACACGTGTGTGTGTGTGTGTGTGTGTGTGTGTGTGTGTGTGTGTGTGTGTGTAGATAGATTCTATGGACTGTTTTTGCTCTAAAAAACCTTAACAAATAGTACATATTCCAACAGATAAGGGATCCATGTTGGTGCATTAACTTTGTGCTTGCCCGACTAATTTACTTTTGCCAACAATATTTGGTTGTTTCAGCTCTGAATGGAGAAGGCACCATATGTTCCTGACATTTGCAATTTTTCTTCCCTCAAGAAATTAAGGCCTAGTAAAAGCCTTCCTTCCACAGCCCGCATGCAGGGACGTGGCCCAAGGCAGCAGAAGGTGTACCAGAACTAGGGAACTGGGATGTGGAGAAGCAACCAGGAACTCTGACCTACTCACTCCATAGGAACCCTCCAGGGTGGGGACTGGGGAATCTGGCACTTGAGGACCCCGGATTGATTCAGTCAGAAAGGCAGATCAATGGACTTGCTTCTGCAGCAATCTTGCAGTGTCCAGGCAGCCCCAAGCCAGCATCAAGGTAACCAATTGGGACATCTATTTTCTTTTTATTTTCCTCTCTGTCTGCATCATTTTCTTACTTTCTCTGTTCTTAAATATGGGAAGTAGGTAAGAAGAACAGCAGATGCATTTATATTAAGATTGAGGACTTTTCATTAGCAAAATTCAATGTAGCACAAACCCATGGATAATTAGAGCAAAGATTAAGGTAGGCCCAGCCAGTTCAAAGATATGAATGTGAGTACCTTTGTTGCTGCATGTAACACACAGAAGATGGACAGCTTTTGTGCTGAAACTCCTTCTTGCCTCCATAGGAAAGGGCTTCTGGAGGAGTCACTTTGACACTGAATGGCTGCTATATCTGGGATCTGCTTAGTTTCTGTGGAATTTCAAGAATCGTTTTATTCATGACTGCTTAACTGTCCTGCAATATATTCTTCTCTAGAACCTTAGAGTTAAGAACCAAAAATTTTAGCAAAAGAATGAATAGGGACATTGGAACTGAGGAGCTTCAGTCCTGATTCTGAAATTTCGTTGATTTTGAATGCCAAGTAAATTTACTTCTTGGAGTTTTTATCTGAGATTATATGATAAACTATCATATAGAAAATTAAATGTTACATATTAAACAGAACCAAGGAAAGTTAAGTGTTTGCTAAAAATACATTTTTGGAAAGGCTCATTATCCAAGGAAAAATCTTCAAGTGACAAGAAAGAACATAGTCTTCACATTAAATTCCTTTGCACTGACTTACATTATTTTAGTGGGGAATGCATTTTGGTATCATTCCCTTCTGCTTTACTCACCAGATACCTGCACACATAATATCTTCTAGTTTTGTTAGACTAATGGCTTAAATTTTTTTTCAAAATATCATAGGGAGCCGGGCGTGGTGGCGCATGCCTTTAATCCCAGCACTCGGGAGGCAGAGGTAGGAGGATTGCCATGAGTTCAAGGCCACCCTGAGATGACAGAGTTAACTCCAGGTCAGCCTGGACCAGAGTGAGACCCTACCTCGAAAAACCAAAAAAAAAAAAAAAAAAAACAAAATATCGTAGGGAAAATAATGATAATGGATACAGAAAACACTGCTATAAATATGATATGTGCTCAGTTCTCTAATACTTCTTTTAATGGGAACCTCAACAAGGAGGGACCAATGGGAAGGGGAAGGTCACGGATAAGCCTAATAATGGTACCAAACTGCCTGTACTTGCAGAATAGAAAACTAATAAAAAATAAATAAATAAAAGATATTGGATCACACACAAAAAAAGTATATGCAACTCAGTTTTCTATTTGTTAGTTCTCGGGCTGTCTGCATGTTGCATGTTGCACAAGCTGTCCTTGAGTCCACACCTCCCACATATGTTGCTTCTTAGTTCTAGAACTACAATGAGCAAAGCTGTGATAAAAATGACCTTCTTTAAAATCCTCTTTCCACCTATCTAAAATCCAATGTGCAAGTATTACATGTCTATTGTGCTGAGCATCATGGGCAAGACGGTATTATAACCAGAACTCCTGCTTTGTTGTTCACTGGGAGGAAGCAAAGGCTGAATATAATAGCACACAGGAAACTGCTGAGTAAACTATAAACAACTTTGGAAGTCACTTTATAATGGAAATAAGATACTTTTACTTCAGATTAAGATGACTTTTATGTGAAGGAGAAATTTCATCATGGAGGGAGATAATGGTTGTTTATCCTCGGTCACTTCATGGTATTCAGAGAATAGCTAGCTATTCACGTTGTCTCTGACATACATCTTTTCTAAAGGCCATCTTTATTCTTTACTGATATCTAAACCCCTTACTAGTATCTCTGAAAGGTATTTAAAATGTGCACCAATAAAGAACAAAAGTGATGATTATAAGAATGGATGGGCACAAGCTGTATAAATCTTTGGTTAACCTCTACGATAAGTAAACATCAGAAAATGGAGAATGGAGGGCAGAAGGCCAGTGGCTGGTTTTCATTCTGACTAATTCATTATATAATATAAACACTGACAAACCAAAGGATTTGGAATACTGGATATTGTGCTATCCAGTGGAGTTTATTCCTGGGTTTTATGTTTGGTGACTTTGTGGAGTGGAAGGAGATGGAAATGTAAGCAAGGTGTGTATGGGAAGTGGTGTTTCTGCTCTTCTCATTTATGTTCTTCTATAGCCCCAAACATGGTGTTTGGTTACTCTCATTGATGTGTCACAATGTCTGTTAGAGGCTGGAGATGTATGTGTGTATGTGTGTGTGTGCACGCGAGCATGTGTGTGTATACATACACATGCACACACACTCATACACATCATATACATTTGTAACATCAATCTGGTGCTTGGGATGGCTGAATGCATTCCCGATGTTGATCCTTTTTTTTAAATATAAATTTTATTTATATAGGTTTTAGTCTTGTATACCCTCACCTCACTCTCCATTACCCTGAGGTTCCTCCTCAGTATGGTGCTTGGTGTTCACTGTGGATTAATCAGGACCTCTGTTAGTTTCAGGGGGAAGTTGTGCCTCAGAGTACTTCTACCCATCCTGTGCCTCTAACAATATTCCTTCTCCCTCTTCTGCAACAGTTCTTTTTTTTTAATTATTAATTTATTTGAGAGTGACAGACACAGAGAGAAAGACAGATAGAGGCAGAGAGAGAGAGAGAATGGGCACGCCAGGGCTTCCAGCCACTGTAAACGAACTCCAGACGCGTGTGCCCCATTGTGCATCTGGCTAACGTGGGACCTGGGGAACCGAGCCTCGAACCAGGGTCCTTAGGCTTCACAGGCAAGCACTTAACCGCCAAGCCATCTCTCCAGCCCCTTCTGCAACAGTTCTTGAGCCTTGGTTATCTTAGCAGATATTTTCCAGTATTGAATTCACTCTGACTTCTATATTTTGTTGCAGTGTTTCAGTTCATCTCCATGTTTGTTACTATCTCTCTGGAGGACCTTTTCAGGCTAGCATTAGGAGCAATACTCATGTTGTTGCTTCCTCTACACTTTCTTCTGGACCCTGATAAATGTGGTAGAAGTGATATGACTTATGATAAGCAGTTGGAAATCTTTTCTTATTGTATTTGGTGGATCTTTAGTTTCCCTAGAATAATGTGCCATCTATAAAATAAAATATATTCTCCAACCAAGAGTGAGAGCAACTTTGATTAAGGGGGTCTACTTGTAATTGTGAGGGACATTTTGATGAGGATACTCACTAGACTTGTCTAGATAGCCATGGTGGCTTTTCTCTGGGGGTTGTAAGTTTCCCACCTGTAGTATGCTTGTTTGATTTCCAGCACCAGATATGAGTACTCGCCCACTAAGTGGGACTCATGTCCAATCTGAGGTCAAGTTACTAACATGGGCTGTGAGCCACTATTGTACAGGTGTGTGTGTTTCTTATCTATCTAACTGGTTGCATAGTTTTCAGGGTCTCCTACTTATTCTGCTGAGTGGCCATTGTCACACACTAGCTCACTTAGCACTTTTCAGTGCTATGAAGTTGTATCAGGACAGGACTGACTTTTCTCTTTCTTCCCATGTGGTCTTTGGTATAATGATGTGACAGCCTATGGTGACTTCAGCAATATGATCTTACCTTTTAGCTCTGTTGGGTAACAAAGTGCTTGGCAAGGGACTACATTGTTTTGGGGACCTCATGGTCTCCCTTTCCAACTTCTTGCTATGTAAGTTAGTCCATTTCTGGTCCTGTGATCCCCAAGCCAGAGCCTATGGTTTTAGGATTAAGCTTTCTCCACCTTCTACTGGGGATATCTGTCAAATCTGTCCACCCACTTCGCTGGGGGTTATATCTTGTGTATTGGTACCCTGTAGGGCTGTTCCTAATATACTAGCCACTTTCTCCAGTATTGACTCTTTTATTCTTTTTTATGTATTTTATTTTTAACTAATAATAATTACAAATGTTTATGGGATAAATATTTTTTTCTTTGTTTTTTGATGTAGGGTCTCACTCTAGCCCAGGCTGAGCTGGAATTCACTATGGAGTCTCAAGATGGCCTTGAAATCATGATAATCCTCCTATCTCTGCCTCCCAAGTGCTAGAATTAAAGGCATGTGCCACCATGGCCAGCAGGGGATAAATATTTTGATAAAGGTTTACCTTATAAAATGAATAAATCTAGCTAAGTAACATGTCCTTGAGTTAGTGAATCTGATAGTTTAGAACAAAACTGTTCTTTTGTGCTTTCCTGAATGTTACAGGGGAAGGCAAATAACTTTTCCCGTTTTTCTTCAAA
This sequence comes from Jaculus jaculus, assembly GCF_020740685.1. Lineage (NCBI taxonomy): Eukaryota > Metazoa > Chordata > Mammalia > Rodentia > Dipodidae > Jaculus > Jaculus jaculus. The sequence continues at coordinate 66,482,555 of NC_059110.1, forward strand.
TGTGGTTTCTACTTAGTAATTGTAGTAGTAGTTATGATTTCTGGAGGGTGGAAGTGAAGCACCTTCAGATTCTCCTGCCTTTGAGTTATAGACATGAGTACCATATAGCCACTAGTTTTGTGGGCATCCAGAAGAAAAGTGAAGTAAGTATAAAAATCTCTGCATGTTTGGCTCATATGAAGTATAGTGTGGGCCACATACATTATGATAAGCTTTACAGTAAATGGATGTTTCCTGATCAAACTGTTTTCTGGGCAATGTCAGTCTCCTTGTTATAGCTCTAGAAAAGGGAACTAGTGTCTGGGTTCTTAGGTGTTTTTTTGGTGATGGTCTTAAAGTGAATATTCAGTTAGAATCTGTTTCTTCAGTGCTACAAACATGAATCATAAGAAAACACATGTTGTTCAAACTAGTTTGCTGTATGAATGAAAGATTGATTGATACCACAGTTAAAACCAGTAGTACTAAAGGAAATTGTGGTTTGATTTTGGTGATCCAAACCTGTTGGGAATGAAGATGAGGATGAAATAGTTGACATGGTGACACATGGGTTCATCAACAATTGTTGTGTTTTATTAGCATTAAAAAGTAGTTAAAGGCAAAGAATTAGCAGCTGTTTACTGCTGAGGATCATTATTGCACACATTTATAATACAAGAAATATGAATATTCAAATAAAACAAATGGTAAGTTTCTGGTCTAAATTCTAAAACAGAAGCCATGGTCAGGAGGCTGAGGATGTTTCTATGCATTATCCTCAAATAATTTCTTATCTCTTTTCAACTCAAAGCAGACATATATGAATCAGAAGCTAGTGAAATTGAATGCTACTGACTCACAAAAATATAAATTCATTGACAAATGTATTCTACTAAAAGAAAGTTGGGATGCTTACAAAAGAGTAGTATTCCAGGAATTTTTCTGAGAACTTTCAAATCCACTTAGACGACATAGAATGTTCAGTCCTTGTGACATGTTGCATGTTGCAATGCCAATGAGGGCAGAAACTTCACTCTTTCCTCAATGAGGCCAGCTGTCCCTGCTTTGACTTTATGGCAATTTTCCTTGAAGACAAAAGAAAGTCAGTCCCCAAACAATTAGCGCATCTAGTACCAGAAGGTGCTACATGAGTGGGGGAAAATAACCAATATCTCTCCAAGCAACTCATGGTCTAAGCTACTCAGCAGCAAACAACCTGACATGATACTCACACAAGTGCAATAGTGGTGTACAACCATGGTGGGAAACCAGCTGTTCTTTATTTGGCTAACTGATCTGCTCAGTGGAATGGAACCCATAGCTGGAGCTGGGAAACAAGTCAGAATCATACCAAATTATGAGTCCACTCCTCATTATCAAGCTCCCACCAATAGTGGGCTACAAGAGGGCCTACACCTTTCAAATTCTCAATAAAAAATAAACAAGGGTTATCCCGTTTATCTGGTGCTAACTTTACTCTCTATTGGACAATTTGCTTCTCTTTTTCAGATAGACACAGATCCTAAGGAGAGAACCACCCCATCACACATCAAAAGGTCCCCAGCTGAGAACAAAAATAATTGGGGAAATAAGCAAGAGTGCTGCTTTCTTGGTGAACCTGGTTCTAGCACAAGGGTGAAGAAGATAAATACAGAGAACAATCAACTCCTACCCAACCATATATCCAGAAACACAGAGGCTCCCAAGACCTCATCACTGAAGCAGACCTAAAATGATCCCAACATGGCTCAGGGAAATTTGCAGAACAAGGGGTGGAAAGAATATCAGAGCCACAGGTTGGGTCATGATACACAGAGACATTTCCTCCTACCCATACCTGATGGCTAACCCCACAATACACAGCCCATATTCCCCAACATGGAGGGTGCGGGTGGAAGGGGGAGGACAGGGAGGAGGCTAACAATGGTACCAACTTGACTGTATTTACTGAGTACAAAAGTAATTTAAAAAAAAAAGAAGTTAAAAAAGTGAAAGGGAAGTCATTCCTTCCAATACATCATCTTGAATTCTCAGCTCAGCATACACCAGAGTGACAAGAATAAAGTTTAACCTTCAGAGACAGTGATACACCAAAAGAAGCAAGTTTTGCTAATTTATATCAACAGAAACCCAAAGAATGTGTGTAAATTAATTTTGTTTTTCATATAATAGGGTGGAGGTACATAACTTTATATTGAGCAAATTTAAAAGAAAAGTTTATTAGAGGTTCTATATTCAGAGTACTCATTTATGTATGTTGTAATAGCTACTTACCTGGCGAACTGCAGTGTAGATTCAAGGAGTGTCTATGCTAACTAAAGTCAACATGCTAGAATGTTCTATATATATATATGAAATATATATATATATATATATATATATATATATATATATATATATGAAATGAAAGTTTGTTTCTGTATAATTTATAGAGTAAGCCCATAAATGCATTCTTTGGAAGATCTAAGCATTTCCTTTACTAAGAAGCTAAAAGAATGTTGGTGAAGACAAAACTAGTATCTTAAGGCAATGACACTCACGATGGCTACCCTCTGGAAAGCAAGGATGAAGTTAGGGGATGCTCCACTGAACTTTGGGAGTGACCACATTTGAGAGCCAGCAGTTATTTTGTTCTGAGATGTGCCAGGACTTTGGTGAGCATAGGCTTAGCTTCAGAAACCCATTCCCTAGCTCTGAGCTACTTTACAGATAGAGACTTGCTCAAAAGAGGGCCTGTGTAACTTTCAGCAGCAATGCCATAATATGAAAATGATAATCAGCTTTTTCTGATGGCCCTTTCCAAAGGGACCTGGAAACATTCATTAGGAAATTGTGCATAAAATAGAAGTAAATTTCCAGTATTTAAATTTTTTGTTCATTTTTATTTATTTGAGAGCTAAAGATAGAGAAAGAGGCAGATAGGCAGATAGAGAGAGAATTGGCATGCCAGGGCCTCCAGCCACTGCAAATGAACTCCGGAGGCCATGTGCCCCCTTGTGCATCTGGCTAATGTGGGTCCTAGGGAATCGAGCCTCGTACCAGGATCCTTTGGCTTCACAGGCAAGTGCTTAACTGCTAAGCCATCTCTCCAGCCCTCCAATATTTTATATCTCAGATCAAATGGTACTCTGTGGATTAAGATCACCACTGGGGTCCATTTGTTAGAGTCAAGATGGAAGGATGCAAGTGATAAATAACTTAGTGTCCCAAGTTAAGTTAAATTGTGGGCCCATAGATTCTATAAGCATATTCTCTTTTTATGTGATTGCTGAATACACAGTGGGAATAAACTGCTGGCAGGCTTCCCACACAGGCTCTTTAGCTATGATGGGAGAAATGATATTGAGTTGAGCAAAGCCAGTGGAAGCTTTAGATTCAATTTTATTAGTAAACAGAATGCACCAATCAATACCATGTTTCTAAGGAAAGAAAATGCTAGCATTGTCATCCAGTATTTGAAAGAATGATGAAATCAATGGTTTCTGTTTTATTTGAGGGGAACTCCTTGTATACATATATCTTAAAATACCATGTTGTACATTATATATATATTATTGCACATTTCTACATTGTGGATAGGCATAAATAGACAGTATTGGCCAAGGCCAATAGAATTCACCTTTTCTTAAATATTGAACAGACTACACTACCCAGTGTTCTCTGCTTCCCCATGTATGTTGATTACTATGCAGTTACAGAGGAAGTGTCTCAAGAATATATCAACTCTCTGGTCTCTTCTTTCATTATATCAGGACTTCGCAATGCAATAGTCAGAATTAAGTACCACCATCCTTGACAAAAAGTAGGAGATAAACTGAGAGTTATCAGGACTCTGTTGGTAGTAATATTGGAGATGGAGGCAACAGTGGATAATAACATTCTGGCATGATGCCATGCAACAAAATTAGTGACAAACTACTATGCTGTATTACACACATCACTATAAAGGAGGTGAAAATCTTGGGGATCTCTGATGGATATTGAAAATAAAAATATTCATATACCTAAAAAATAAATTATAAAGCTACTATTAAAGACAGGACCCCTGCCTCTGTTTTGGACCTGGCTATGGAGTGAGGTGCATACTTGAAAAGCAGCATGAGTTATGGCAGATTGGGATGCCACATGAAGTCTATGGTAGTGACTTGAGAAGGCCCCAAGCACACTGGTAGGGCTGAAGAAAGGACAACACACTCTTCTGCAAGTAATTCATTGCTCTGAGTACCAGCTTCTGCTTGGTTGTGGATGGACAAGGCACATACAGAGAAGGAGAACATTTCAGACAGATGTTTCTGTGTGTGAGATTTATTAACTGGGGAAAACTTCTGGTAATATTGCAGAAATGTTTCCAAATGAATTTAAACTAGTCTGACTCACTCCTACTTCTAAAATTCTATTGCCAAGATATATTTTTTTTTTCACTTTGGGCAGAACAAACTGTTTTATCACAAGCCAGGCATGGATACTCAGAGATTCAGTTCACAGCTTGACACAGCTGGAAATGACTCTGGGCTGAAATCAACCAGGATTCAGCAGTGGCTTGGAAATCAATTCTGAGTGGAGAGCACTGAGATGTATCACACTGACTATACTCTTAAAACAAGCTGTGTGCAAAAAGCCCTTTGTATTTGGTGATATGCAAAGAGGCAGATAAAAACACACATACATACACACACACACACACACACACACACACACAATGAATTTGAAACCTAACTATCGAATGCTTTAACAAGCAGTACATCACCACAGATCAAACAGAAAATAACCATCATAACTCATGACTATACTTAAGTATGTGATGTCATATGAAATTTGTGTACTTGGCAGGTGAAATATAAAATATTCATTTCTATACTCAGTGATTTTTCTAGTTTTAGACATAAACTTTCAATGATCGATTATTTTTTCTCCCCACCCTGAGCTGTCAGTGAGAAAGAAAGAAAAATAAATGTTTTCTAGACTGTCTCATCTTGAGGGCAGATTGTTTCAGTGGATAAGCTTGCTGTAAACTCAGTGCTTAGGAGTGGATAGTGGAGGAGTGACCTCCAAGTGGGAAGCCTTCTTCACACTGAGAACCCAATATGTGTATGTGTGTGTGTGTGTGTGTGTGTGTGTGTGTGTGTGTGTGTGTGTATATATATGTATGTATGTATGTTATTTCTTTTTGCTTTTTTTTGAGGTAGGATCTTGCTCTAGCCAGGCTGACCTGGAATTCACTTTGTAATCTCAAGGTGGCCTCAAACTCATAATGACACACCTACCCCAGCCTTTCGAGTTATGAGATTAAAGGTGTACATTACCATTCCTAGCTTACTGAAGAGATATAACCTGCTTGCCAGCTGCACGATGATATACACATGTCCACATGCGTGCATGCACACCACACACATATGTATGCACATATGTGAACACATGAAAGTCAAATATGTCTTATGGTTGGGATCATAAGTGTTTTGGATTTAGAAATTTTCATATTTTTGAATATTTTCACACATATAATGAGATATGATGGGAATGGAACCTTAGTCTAAACATAAATACATTTATGTTTAAATTATACCTAATTTGAGTTGATTTTATATAAATATTCTAAAATGTGTGTGTGTGTTGGATGCAGCTTTCCACTTGAGCTACTGTATGTGTTATTTTCTATTTATGTAATGTTGATGGTAAAAACGTTGCATATTTTTAAGAAGTTATGATTTTAAACATTTTTGAATTAGGGATATTCATCTCCTGTCTAGCATCTGAATAAAAGTCATCTATCTATCACCTATCTATGCATGTATCTATCCACATATATAGATGTTTATGTGCATAATGTATATCTAAGATATTCTAACATATTTAATGTCTATATCAGCTAGTTTTACAAAATTTTTAAAGCATCTTTTAAAAGAATTAGGTATTACTTCATATTTAACTTTTACCTGTCTAGGGGATAGTATACTATTATTGAAATACCTGAAATAGAAATTTTGCTAAATGTTACTTTCAAAAGAGTTTCTCACCTAGGCACCATTGGGCCAGAGGCTGGTTGTATGTCTTGGGATGATCAGTTCAGCCATCCTTGCAGACTCAGCTTCACTTTGTATAAGACTCTGAGGAAAATAAATGCCATAATAATCTTAGAATCAGCCACATTAAAGTACCCTCCTTTTATTATACAGATGCTCAGATTAATGCTTTTATTATATTATTGTTCAAAGAATTTATTTTCATGTGTGAAAGGAGGAAAGCGTTTATGTTTTATCCTCTTCTGGATTAGTTGAAAAAATCTTGGAAGCAAAACATAATTAAGAAGATTTGTTTTCTCCTCTTCTTGTGCCAATCCTCCTCCAGTGTGTGGGTGGAGAGCAGTGTGACTTCCAGGAGCATCATGCCCTCCCTGTGCCAGGCGAGCGATTGGCAAACAGTTGACATTTTCAAACCTCACATAGCTTAGATAGCAATTAGCAGCACTACTCTCAGATATATGTTAATTGTGTGAAACATCTACGTTTTAACAATAATTGTGCTAATTTGACTCCTCCTTTACAAAATTGTACTTTTATCATGTAATTAAACACACAAAGCAACAATTCCAAAATGAAGTCCCAGGATAACAGTAAAAGTGAAACTGGTATCCTGAGGATGAGAATTGTTCAAGTGAAATAAACATTGTAATCTGCCGGCTCCAATTTTAATTCCAAGTTTAATTTTTAATTTTGATTTTAAGGAGAATAAATCTGAAGGGCAAATGAGCACTGTGATTTTACAATTTTTCTTTCTTTTACTGAAAACAATTCTGGATAGCCATGGGTTTGTTACTACCTGAAAACACATTGTACCCTTACATTACCTCTTACTTGTAGTTTTGATTATTTTTGTAGTTATAGGTACATTTCATTTTAAATAAAATAGGGAATTGAAGAACAGTATAACTTGATCCAATTTCTTTTACCCAAGGTTATGTCCTACAAAAAGAAAATACAATACCAAATCCTGGAATGGACATTGATAGTCTGAAGACACTCAAATTTCACATATGTCATTGTCCTACAGGGTCCCAGGAGTTGTTTTCAGGGCTGTCCCCTGAACCTTGCATATCACAATGTCAGTATGCCTGAGTGTCTTATGTAAAATGGTTTGGCCTTCACACCCTTCCTGAGGATGTTTGCCTTTGTTCTTTCAGTCATCTCTAACTTATTTATAGTACCTACTTCTATGCAACTGCTATGTAAATAATTTCTGCTGTATTATTTAGGAATTAAAAATAGTCACATACTTTTAATACCAGTATAGTTATTTTATTTAAAAAATACTTTTGTTCCACAATTACTCAAACCCAAAGATTTAAGATGCGGATGGCTGATTGTAGGTAGTCTTGACTTTTATATGAACTCATGTGCATCCATATGTAAATGTAGAGCTCAGTGCTATTTATTCACAACTTTAGATTTGTGGAAACAATTGCAATAAAGATACAAAATTACTTCCCTCGTGTCAGCTCCCTGCACACCTGCCACTCCTAATGCCTGATCACCACTACCTGACCTTCATCTTTATTACTTTCCATCACTGATGATACTATTTTATAGATTCACACAGTATGTAAAGTTTTAAGACTATTATTCTTTCAAGTCAGACTGTATGCTTGTCCACGTTTAGTTTTACAATGAATAGCCCAAACTCTTCCAGGGTGTTTTACTATCTTACATCCATCAGTGACTTCTGAGATCCAGTTTGCTGCATGCTCATTGCATCCATGGCCATAACTGTCTCAGTCTCATCTGCTCTTGTGGCTGTGTGACAAGATAGCAATCCAGTGTTGATCTGCATTTCTCTAATGTGCTAGAATATTCTCATGTTTAATTTGCCATCTACATTTCCTCTTTGGTAAAACAGCTGCTCTTAAGTTTTGCCCATTATCAATTTAAGTGATTATTTTCTTTTCTTTTTGCTTTACTTTGTGTTTATCTTGACATTTTTTATTCTAGCTGTGGATCCCTTAATAGATGCATTTGTAAATGTATATGCAATGTATTTTTAAATGTAATAGATGTATTTGTAAGCCTCTAAGTGACACTTTGCTTACACATGTTTTGAGGAAATTTATCAAACTCTTTCAAATATAAAAGTGACTTTCTAGAGTAGTAGCTCAGGGCTTTGCTAATTTTAAAACAGAATTCTTTTGGTATGGTAAATTTCTTATTTTTGTGAGGGATGTATTTTAACACATATTGTATCAAAATTTCTTCCTTGAATCTACATTTCCTTTATATCACTGAGGAAAGATTGCAATGCTATATACTCAATAAGACATATTTATCTTTGGTTAATTCCTAGTTTCCATAGGATAATAATGTCCATATCAGTTTGAATCTCTCCATACATTGATCAAACAGACAAGTAAAATAAATAGAGTTGCCAGTATGGAAGATGTACTCTAGTTAGAAAACAAAGCAGAGCATTGGAACTAATGCATTTAAAAGATATATCTTTAAAAGTACATAGAGCAAGAGCTAATAGTTGAATGAGGCCATTTTATGGGAAAAGGAGTTACCTTAAATATTCCTTGGCAATCTGGTATAAAAAAAAATAAAGAAGATTCCTCATTAAAAAAGGTTTGTTAATGTCTAATTATTAACACTATATAATTAATATATAAGAACACTTCCTTCCAAAGTAGTCATTTATTAATTTAAGTGCACTTTAGCAATTGAAGAAAGCACTGTGCACTAAGAAACCACATTCAGTCCCAAAGACCTCATGATTGAAATAATGTCAAAGCAACAATTAAGCTCTGATTGCTCTATGTATATCATTATAAACAGAGTAGCCTTACAAAACCTTCTCTAATACAGACAAAAGAGCCAAGTGCTCAACACTACAGTAGACTTAAAACATACCCACCAAGGCTCAGGGAATTTTGCAGAAGAGGCAGAAAGATTCTAAGAGTCACAGTGTGGGAAGGACTATCCAGAGATATTGTGCCACCACCACACACTGACTGACTGCTGTTCTCATAATTCATAACCCAAAGCCGCATGATGAATACCAGCAATCACACTGAAGAGGACCCTCAGTGAAATGGGGGCAAGGAGGAAAGGGATGACAGTACCCAGTTCAATTGCCCATTACCCATGACATGCCAGATGCACAGTGGCACATACATTTGGAATTCATTTGCAGCGGCTGGAGGACCTGGCCTGCCCATTTTCTCTTTCTCTTTTTTCTCTATCTTCCTCTGATTGCAAATATGTAAATAAATATATTTTTAAAAAATTAGGATAAAAGAGATATGTAAAGCAATATAAATTAGAAACTGAAAAGCCATAGCTAAACATCTACAGATCCATGAAGTAATATTCAGGAGTAAATGAAGCTGGAATAAAATAAAATAAAATGGTCAAGGATAAGCACTAAGTAAAAAAAAAAAAATATATATATATATACATATACACACACACACATAGATATATACTGGAGAGCACATAGAAGAGAGAGAACCAAGACCAGGAAGGAAAGGAGACAGAGATAAATAAGAGAAGCTGAGAGAACACAGGGACAGTGACATAACATGTACAGAAGGAGTAATTAAAGAATGCTGAATAGATCTCATTTTCATATAGCCCAAAAGTAATTTCAGATTATCAAATGCTTAAGTGACTTACTAGTCACCTGAGATGAATAAACTCCAGAAGATATCAAGAAATTCCTTCTATTTTGAAGAATAATATAAAAACAATTTTCAGTATTAACCTTAAACTTCTCCCATCTCTCTCTCACACACACTGTCTTTCTCTCTCTTTTATATTACCTATCTTTCTCTTCTTACTTTTCCCTTGGCACTGCACTGTAACTTCCAGTACCAGTATATAGTTAACATATACAATGAGCTATTGATCAGAGGGACTTACAGGGTTTCCCAAAAGACTTCTGTCAGAGTACTTGATGACCCACCAAAGGTTAATGGTAAGACCCTACTGTGGAAGACATAATATGTTGTTGGTAAGGAACAAAGAGAGACTTGGCTGGAATCTGGAAGAGAGTCAGTCCCCAGACAGTTAGCTTTTATAGTGCTATAAGGTGCTATATGAGCAACTAGGGGAAAATGTTCAACATCTGTCCAAGCAACTCATGGTCTAAGCTACTCATCAGCAAACAACCTGACGTGATGCTCACCCAAGTGCAATAGTGGCACACAGCCATGGTAGATAACCAACTGCTCTTGAATTGGCTAACAGATGTGGTCAGTGGAATGTAACCCATAGCTAGAAATGGGAAGCAAGTCATAATCATATCCAAAAAACAAGTTCACTCTCTAATATCAGGCCCCCACCAATCATGGGCTATAAGAGGCCTACACCTATTAAACTTTCTCTAAAATGATAATGATTATTCTATTTATCTGGTGCTGACTTCACTCTCCATTGGAGAATCTGCTTCTTTTTTCAGATGGACGTAGAACCTGAGGAAAGAATCAGCCCATCACACCTCACCAGGGCCCAGCTGAAACCATAGAGTAACTGGGGAAATGAACAAGAGTGCTGCTTTCTTGTGAATCTGGTACCAGCACAAGGGTGAAGGAGATAGACACAGAGAAAACTCAACTCCTACCAAACCAGAGGTCCAGAGACACAGAGGCTCCCAAGACCTCATCACTGAAGTAGAGATAAAATGAATGCAACATGGCTCAGGAAAATTCACATAAGAAGGAGCAGAACGATTGTTAGAGCCACAAGTTGGGACATCATGCACAGAGACATTGCCTCTTCCCCATAACTGATGGCTCTCCCTAAAATGCACAACCTACAATCCCTAAGAGGGTCCCTTCATGGGGAGAGAACAAGGAGGAGGGTAAGGATGATACCAACATGTGCTGTCTACACACTCAGTATGTACATACATAATAAAGAAATAAAAATAAAAGAGCAAACCTGAAAACGTTACAAAAATAAAATATGTTAAGAGCAGGAAGTCACTATGAAAACTAAGCTACTCAGCAGCAAACAACCTGACATGAGGCTCATACAAGTGCAATAGTGGTACACAGCCATGGTGGGAAACCAACTGCTCTTGATTTGGCTGATCTGCTCAGTGGAATGGAACACATAGCTGGAACTGGGAAACAAGTCAGAACCATATCCAAAAATGAGCCTTTTCTCCACTATCAAGCTCTCATGAGTTGTGGGCTACAAGAGGGTCTATACCTATTTAAATTCTCTCTAAAATAACAATGGTTATCCCATTTATCTCTCCATTGGAGAATTTGCCTCTCTTTTTCAGATGGATGCAGAGCCTAAAGAGAGAACCATCCCATCACATATTAACAGGGCCCTAGCTGAAAGGAAGAGTAATTGGGGAAATGAGCAAGAATGCTGCTTTCTTGGTGAACCTGGTTCTAGCACAAGGATGAAGGAGATAGACACAGAGAACACTCAACTCCTACCAGACCAGATATGCAGAGACACAGAGTCTCCCAAAACCTCATCACTGAAGTAGACCTAAAATGAACCCAACATGGCTCAGGGAAATTTGCGGAAGAAGGGGTGGAAAGATTGTTGAGTCATTATGCACGAAGACATTGTCTCTTAACCATAACTGATGGCTATCCCCACAACGCACTACCCATATTCCCAATGAGGAGGGTTCCTCTGGATAGGGGAGAACAAGGAGGAGGCTAACAATGGTATTAACATGACTGTATACACACTGTGTTCATAACTAATAAAAAAAATAAACAAGAGACGATGTTCTTGAAATCAGAAGTGACAAGAAATATATTGAAAAGTAAAATGCATAATAAGTCTACATAGGTAACAAGTATTAGTGAAAGCTACTTTTCTTGTTTTCTGAGACAAGATCTTACTCTTTAGGTCAGGATCGTTTGGAACTCCTTCTGTAGCTTTGGCTGACCTCAAGCTCCAAGCAATTCTCCTGCCTCTAACTTTCAGGCACTGAAATTACAGAAGCAATCCATTTGTCTCAAAGAGTACATTTTTAAAATTGCATTTATTTGCAAACAGAGAGAGATAGGAGACAGATCTCTAGCCACTTCAAATAGACTTCAGACACATGTGCCACTTTGTACAGGCTCAAGACTACCTTTTCAAATTAAAAATCAAATAGCATAGTTATGAATAAAAAAACTGAACTAAAAAATTTTTGTAAGGAAATTTCATGCTTCACCATTCTGTAATAATGTGTGTTTGTCCACTTTTAGTTTTATAATGAATAGCCAAAACATTGTGACATACCAGTTTCATTAAATGTCCAAATAAAGTATTAAATGTAGTTTATAAAAGATCAATAAAGGGCTGGAGAGATGGCTTAGCGGTTAAGCGCTTGCCTGTGAAGCCTAAGAACCCTGGTTCAAGGCTCGGTTCCCCAGGTCCCACGTTAGCCAGATGCACAAGGGGGCGCACGCGTCTGGAGTTCGTTTGCAGAGGCTGGAAGCCCTGGCACACCCATTCTCTCTCTCCCTCTATCTGTCTTTCTCTCTGTGTCTGTCACTCTCAAATAAATAAATAAAACATTAAAAAAACATTTAAAAAAAAAGATCAATAAAATAAAATTTAAAATGGAACAAGATTAAAAGAATTAGTTGTATTAATAAATATGAATGATAATTTATTACATATTGATAGAAAATATCAAGATCTGTTTCCAATGGAAAATACAATATATATCATGACTCAAACAGTTTAAAGTGAATTGCAGACCAGATGAATGTAAACATATAGAGTACTGCAATTTTACAAACTTACCAAATTCAAGTCAGCCTCAAAAACAAAAAAGTAGAGAATGAGACACTTTGTGAATGCTATAAAGCTTCCTTTTAAACAATTATAAAGAGTATATCAACACATGTAGTAAGTATCAAAGCAAACACTTTCAAAAAGCATAAAACAGGACATGCAAGGAGAAATTAATAGACATTCATCATAAGAATCTTTCACATATAAATCTTGATTTAAAATGGCTTAAGTGGGAAAAATAAACCTATGAGTATATACCAATTACTTCTTCCTAACAGGGAATATATGAAACATGATCAAATTAACTATTAGTTCAGTTACAAAGAAAATCTCATTAACTGTCATAGAGCAGAACTAATGTACATTTTCAGTAAGCATAAATTGAAATAAAAATTTAAAACTTTCCTATATTAAAAGTATAAACTCATTTATTTACCATAGTATCACAAAGAGATAATAAAATGTCAGGATATCTTTAAAAAGTAAAAGAGGGGGTGGGAAGATGGATCAGTGCTTGACATGCAAGTTTGAGGACTAGAGCTCAGATCTCCAGCACCTATGCAAAAACCAGGAGAGGAGGTGGGGGCCCACCTATAATCTCAGCACTTGGAAGGCAGAGACAATTACTCCCCTGGGCAAGATAGTTTATGGGTGATCTTTAGGTTCAAGCAAGACACCCCCACCTTAAAGAGTGTGCTATGATAGAGAATGACATCCAACATCAGCCTCTGTACAAACATGCATGCCCACCTGTATACAGATACACTTAGACATATGAACATGTGTACACACATGCACACCATACACATTCACAGAAAAAAAGTAATGACAGAATTACTACATATCAAAATTTGTGAGATACAATTTAATTAGCAGTGAGAAGCCAACTTTAAACCATAGATGTTTAGCTTAATGAAATAAAACAATGAAAATAAATGGCAAGTAAGTCTTGAATAGCTAGGAACAGTTACCTATATTAAAAAGAATCCAGGTTCGATTCAACAGGACCCATGTAAGCCAGGTGCACAAAGGAGCACATGCATCTGGAGTTCATTTGCAGTGGTTGGAGGCTCTGACATGCCCATTTCTCTCTCTCTCTCGTAAATAAATGAATAAAATACTTTAAAAAATAAAAAGCAGAAGAAAATATGTACTGTAAAACACATGAAGAACATACTGATAAATATTTCCCAATTGCTAATTAATCTACTTTAAAAAATGGTAGCGAGAATGCACAGTAATGTAAAACATAAATTAAGCTGAAGACATAAAACCAGCATACCTCTATACATAGCAGTATGAAAACCTACATAAAATAGTCAGTGTTGCTGGGAAATCAAATAGAATAGTCCCTTAAATGTAGAGTGTTTAAAACAGAAAATAATCAGAGAAAAATGAATTGAAAAAAGTTCAAGGAATTTTTCAAAAGAATCTCTACACATTGATTTACCAGAGTATTACATCAAAACTCCAAAGACCAGATAGCCCCAGTTCTCGTACAGTATAAATGACCTGCTTTAATAAATACTCATTAAAGACTGAACTACTACATCTTTTTGTCAATATTATCTATGGACACAGCTGCAGTGTTTTAAACAGAATTTGACAATATCTTTGTAAAGAATACATTCTGACAAACTAGGACTTAAGTGAAGGATATAATATTTCAGTTTTAACAAACATATTAATAACATTATCAGATTGATGAATATAAAGAACCAAATAACATATTCTATTATTTGAACTCAAGGAATATCTTCAATTGTAGTCAATACCTATTTACAATTCAAGAGAAATTTAAATAAGTAATAAGTTAATTTTTCCTTAAAATGATAGGTCTCCCTCATCTACCTCACTGCAAAAGTCAGTGTTTTACTTCAAGAAATACGAGAGGCTTGTATGATAAAAATCAGGAATAAATATAGAATCCTCCTTTCACTTTGATTTTTAATATATCCTTAGAGATGTCATGTATTATGTTTGGATGGAAAAAAATCATTAGAACAATTAGAGTCACTGACATTGTGACTCTAATTGTTCTGATTGTGTTTTAAAATACATCATGGAAGGTTGTATGATTTTGTAGCTAAGAAACACAAGGGCCAAAATGAAATCAACTTCAAATAAAATTTAGTCATGTAGCAGGATATCAAATAAACATATAAAACAAATATTTGCACATACCAAATAAAACCTAGCTAGTAAATTCATAGAAAGAAATATATATTTAAAATAGCAAAAGGAGCCAGGTGTGGTGGCACACACCTTTAATCCCAGCACTCAGGAGGCTGAGGTAGTAGGATCACGTTATATTTGAAGATACCCTTAGATACATAGTGAATTCCAGGGCTAGAGCAAGACCCTACCTCAAAATAAATAAATAAATAAATAGCAAAAGGAAAAAAAATAACTCTAGCAAGAAATGTTAAGCACATTTAGTATTCAATATTTTTCACATATAGTAAATTTTTAAACACTTCTGTAAGGCACAAAAATAGCCTTGAACAAATGCAAATATTGTTATCTTGGGGTGGGCATGGTGATGCAAACTTTTAATTCTAACATTAAGGATGCAGAAGTAGGAGGATTTCTTTGAGTTTGAGGCCAGCCTGGAACTACAGACTGAGTTGCAGGGGTCAGCCTGGGCTACAATAAGAAGATTCTACCTCAGAAAGCTAAAAAAAGACTTGCAGCCAAGATGGCCACTGCATAACTGCACTGTACATCCCCAGGAAGGAAAGGAAAGACACTAAGGGTTCACTGGGTCTTTTAGGGTCTTTTATTGCTGATTCCCTCACTCATGGGTAGCCCACCAATCCCCCAGTCGCCCCCTCCAGCAGCCACCTTACTCATATTCCCAGCTTTAGGATACTCCTGCACTTACTGTAAGAAAGGGTATCCAGGCCAACATAGTTCCACTTGTCTCACTGCACAGGGGTGATTGCTCTGCTGTCCCCACCCACAAGTGACCTTGGGGAGGCTTTGACCCCTGGTCTACTGGAGCTCAGGCCCCATCAGTCCAATTATCTGCCACATACAAACTGCCCATCCCTGCTTGTGCAATTTCAACCTGCTCTGCCCATTTGCCCACTTACTGCTCTGGCCAGTGCCCATATAGTTGTGAGCTCAGGTCCATTCCATCTGCCCATGTGAGCTCAGGATCACACTGCCTATCCACCTGCACAAGGTCGGTGCAATCCCCTGTAGTCTGCTGCACCAGCCACCCACCAGTGTCCTGTTGCACATGAGCTCAGACAGCTTCTGTGTCACAGTGTCCCGCCATGTGAGTTTAGGCTTCTTCGGTGCTTGATGCTTCAGAACCCCTCTGAGCAAGAGCTCAGACAACTTTGGGGCATCTCCACATGAATGCTCAGGAAACTTTGGTGCCCCTGCCATTCAGGAACTCAGGCTGCTTTGGCATTCTGCCAAGTGAGAGTTCAGACTGCTTCAGCATCTGACCGGAGGCTGCCTCAGCTTCCCACTGTGCTTGGGCTCAGGCTTATCCACCCACTAAAGTGTTAGCTCATGACACCTCTGCCCATCTCCTTGCATAACAGCTAGCTCAGTCCAGCTCCCCCAAGAGGCACAACTTCCCCCACCAATCAAGACCACAGTCCTACTCTCCCTGCCCATACACTGTGATGGGAAGACCACAGTGAAAAGAAATACATGAAAAATAAAATGCAAGTAAATCCAGTAAGATCACCCAGACCTACAATGAACATCTCTAATTGAAACATAGAAGAGACATTAGTATTAGAACACCAAAATGAACCTATGAGCCATGCAACCATGACAAAGCTATTGGTAGAACTTGCAGAAAAGCAACAGAGGACTGATAATCATATGGATGTTGCCATCACTAGACTGGACCTGATAGATAAGAAAGTGGAATGAGGTTAAAGACAGTTAAGTGATATAAAGGAGAGTGAAAAAAAAAAAAAAGAGGACCTCAAAAATCAGCAGGCAATGTTAAATGAAGACATAAAGAAATGCAAGAATGAATTCCAAGAATCATGAAGAAAATCAGAAAATGATGTGAAAAGGGAACTTGACAGAGGGATGGAAACTACATATAGACAAGTAGTAGAAAGTGTAAACCTAATTGAACAAGTCCAAAACTCTCTAGAAGCTTTCAAGAAAAGGTTCAGTCATGTGGAGAATAGAAACTCCAATCTGGAAGATAAGATGGAAGAAACAGTTTGAGAGTTCAAAAGCTTCAGTAAATTCAAAATTTTCTGTAAAAAGAACATGAGGGAATTGTTGGATACACTTAAACGTCCTAATATCAGGATCATTGGAATATCAGGAAGTGAAGAAACTGAGACCAATGGCATGAAGAACTTATTTAACAAAATAATTGAAGAAAACTTTCCCACTCTCTCAAAAGAAAGCCCATGAAGATACAAGAAGCTAACAGAATTCCAAACACATTGGACCAAGGGAGAAACTCCCAAAACATATTGTCATTAAGACTAAACATTGACACCAAAGAGAAAATCCTAAAAGCAACTAGGGAAAAATGGCACATCACCTTTAAAGGTAACCACATCAGAATTACTTCAGACTTCTCAATGGAAACCCTGAAAGCCGGAAGGGCCTGGAATGAAACACTGCAAGGTCTAAGAACCTATGGCTTCCAACCCAAACTTCATTACTGAGCAAAAGTATCCCTCATAATATATGGTGAAAGAAAAACTTTCCATGACAAAACTCAGCTTTACAATTATAAGAACACAAAACCAAACTTACAGACAGTATTTCAGGTAATTCTCCACACAGGAGAATCAAGTAATCAACCTCAAATGCCTACAAGAAGCAGATCATAATAACAAAACTCAGAGCAAGCACAAAAACTTCAAAGTCCATGAAAACACCAAACCACATATACAAACACAATATGGCAGGGATCAAATCAAACCACACAGTCATTACCCTAATATTAATGGCCTTAACTCACCCATAAAGAGATATAAGCTAACAGGATGGATTGGAAAATTAGACCCCTAAATCGGTTGTCTTCAAGAAACCCATCTCACAACTGAAGACAGATACCTCATCAGGGTGAAAGGGTGGAAAACAATATTCCAAGGAAACAGGAATAATAAACAAGCAGGCATAGCTATATTAATATTGGACAAAATAGACTTCAAACCAAAAATAATAAAAATAAGACAAGGAAGGCCACTTCCTACTTATCAAGGGAATGATGTCTCAAGAGGATATTACAATCATAAATCTGTATGCACCTAACACAGGGACACCACAGTTCATAAAGCAAAACCCACTTGACAATAAAACAGAAATAACCACCAACACCATCATATTTGGGACTGCAATTCACTATTTTCAGTAGTAGACAGATCATCCAAACAGAAACTCAACAGGGAAATAAGAGAGTTCAACAAAACCATATATCACTTAGACCTAAAGGACATCTGCAGAACATCCCACCCCAAATCTACAGAGTACACATTCTTCTCAGCAGCCCATGGAACATTCTCCAAATAGATCATATACTGGGTCATAAGCCTGCCTCCATACATTTAGGGAGATTGACATAATTCCTGGCAAAATATCAAATCATAATATTATATTGCTAGAAACTAACAACAAAAGAACCACTAAGAATTCCATTGGCTCCTGGAAACTAACAACAAATGAACCAACAAGAATTCCATTGGCTTCTGTAAACTGAACAGGCCACTTTTAAACATTACATGGATAGCAGATGACATTTAAAAAATGAAATTGTGAAATTTCTAGAAATGAATGATGATGAGAACATACCATACCAAAAATTATGGGACACAATGAAAGCTGTTCCCAGTGAAAATTCATAGCACTAAATGCCTTCGTAAAAATGACAGAAAGATCCCAAATCCATAACCTAACCATCCACCTAAAGGCATTGGAAAAGCAAGAAAAATCCCACCAAAAAGCTCCAGAAGGAAAGAAATAACTAAGATCAGAGCACAAATTAATGATTTGGAAAATAAGAAAACAATTGAGAAAACTGAGAACACAGAAGACTGCCTCTTTGAAAAAATAAGCAAGATTGACAAACCCCTGGCCATTTGATCAAGCAAACATGCTTCAAATTAACAAAACTCAAAATGAAAAAGGAGAGATCACAACAGACATAAGTGAAATTGGGAAAATCATCTGGACTTATTTCAAAAACCTCTACTCCACAAAACTGGATAATATGGAGGAGATAGATAAATTCCTGGACACATGCCATTTATCAAAGCTAAACTCAGAGCAGATTAATCTCCTAAACAAATTTATCACACTCATTGAGATTGAAAAATTAAAAAAAAAAAAAAAAAAAAAAAAACTCCCCCAAAAGAAGACCTGATGTTTTCTCAGCTGAATTCTATCAAACCTTCATGGAAGAACTCAAACCAAACTTCCTCAAACTGTGCCATGAAATTGGAGAACAGGACCACAAGAAAAGAAAACTAGGGCTGGAGAGATGGCTTAGTGGTTAAGCGCTTGCCTGTGAAGCCTAAGGACCCCGGTTCAAGGCTCGGTTCCCCAGGTCCCATGTTAGCCAGATGCACAAGGGGGTGCACACGTCTGGAGTTTGTTTGCAGAGGCTGGAAGCCCTGGCGTACCCATTCTCTCTCTCTCCCTCTATCTTTCTCTCTGTGTCTGTCACTCTCAAATAAATAAATAAAAAATTTAAAAACAGGAGTATAGATAGACCAATGGAATAGAATTGAGGACTTGGACTTTGGGTCAAGCAACTACAGCTACATGATATTTGGCAAAGGCCCTGACATTATGGGCTAGAAAAAAGACAGCATCTTCAACAAATGGTGCTGGACAAATTGGATAACCATATGCTGGAAAATGAAACTTGATCCACACATCTCGCTATGAAAAACACTCAAGTCTAAATGGATCAAAGACCTCAATATAAGACCAGAAACTCAGATAGTACTGGAAGAAAATATAGGAGGAACTTTCCATGATACAGGAATGGAAAAAGTCTTCTTGCACAAAACCCCAGTAGCACACAATCTTAAACAGTCACTCAACCAATGGGATCACATGAAGCTGAAGAGTTTCTTTACAAACAAGCATACAATAAGCAAAGCCAATCAATTACCCACAGAATGGGAGAAAATATTTGCTGAATATCCAACTGACAGAGGCCTAATCTCTAGAATCTACAAATAACTCAAAAACAAAGTAATAAAAAGTCCAACAACCCACTCATGAAATGGGGCAAAAAGCTGGACAGGCAGTTCACAGAGAAAGAAACACAAATGTCAAACACACACTTAAGAAAATGTTCATAATCCCTAATCATCAGGAAAATGCAAATTAAAGCAAGTATGAGATTTCACCTTACCCCAATAAGGATAGGAAGCATCAAAAAACCAAATGAAAATAAATGCTGGTGAAGATGTGGAGAAATAGGAACCCTCATCCACTGTTGGTGGTAATGTAAGATGGTACAACCACTTTGGAAAGGAATATGTTTAACCCTAAACAAGCTGACTATAGAGGTACCAACAGACTCATTTAATCCCTTCCTGGGCATGTACCATAAAACCTCTAAACCTCAGTCCTGAGAGAGTTGGTCAACCAGGTTTATAGTGGTTCAACTCATAATAGCTAAGAGCTGGAATCAACACAGATGTCCATCACTAGAAGAATGGATAACTAAGATGCGGTATATCTACACAGTGGAATTCTACACAGCAGTAAGAAAAAAATGACACACTGAAATTTGAGGAAAAATGGTTGAATCTCAAACAGATCATTCTTAGTGAATTTACCCAATCACAGAAAGATTATCACCACATAATTTCATTCATCTACACCACCTAACCTGAATCTACCCAAGATGCCCCCATACCCAGCAAGCACCTTGAGGACTAGACAATAGGGTGGAAGGGGAGGGAGGGCAGGGCAAGGGATTGGAAGGGGACAAAAAGCAAACCAAATGGTTGAACCTTCACCAGGCCTTTTGAGGGAACATCTGAGTCTAAATCACTGGAGAAGGTACAATGAAGACTAACCTTAATCTTCTACAGCTTCTCTCTCTCTCTCTCTCTCTCTCTCTCTCTCTCTCTCTCTCTCCCCTCTCTCTCTTTCTCTCTCATCTCTCTAACTTTTTTTTATTTTAGTTATCTTTTTCTTCCTTCTCTTAGTAGACACTGACCTGTAACTCCCAGTATGAGCACGTGGCTATCATCCACAATGAACTTTTGATCAGAGAGACTACAAGGTTTCCTAAAAGAAAGACAGATTTTTTTTTTTTTTGATGACCCACTAACAGTTAGTGGTAAGACCCTACTGCTGAAGCCACCATATGCATTTGACGTGTAAACGGGAATGACATGGTTGGAAGCTGGAAGAGAGTCATGCCCAGACAGTCAGCGCATCTAGTGCCAGAATGTGCTACCTGGGTGATTGGGGAAAAATGACCAATATGTGTGCAAGCAGCTCATGGTGTAACCTACTTAGCAGCAAATAATCTGTCATGATGCTCACAGAAGTGCAATACTGGCGCACAGCCATGGTGGGAATATAACTGCTCTTGATTTGCCTAGCTGATCCCCTCAGTGGAATGTGACCATAAGTGGAGCTGGGAATCAAGTCAGCACCATATCCAAACATGAGCCTGCTCTCCATTATCAAGCTACCACCAATCATGGGCTACAAAATGGCCTACACCTAATAAATTCTCTATAAAATTAAGGGTTATCCCATTTGTCTGGTGCTAACTTTACTCTCCATTGGAGAATCTGCTTCTCTTTTTCAGATACACACAGATCATAGGAGAGAAGCACCCCATTATACCTCAAAAGGGCCCCAGATGAAACTAAGAAAAATTGGTGAAACAAGCAAGGGTTCTCATTTCTTGGTGAACTGGGTACCAGCACAAGGGTGAAGGAGATCGAAACACCAATCAACTCCTACCAAATCAGATATCCAGAGACACAGAGGCTCCCAACACCTCATCACTGAAGCATACCAAAAGTGAACCCAACATGGCTCAGGGAAACTGCTGAAGAGGCGATGGAAAGAATGTCAGATCCACATTTTGGGTCATATGCAGAGACATTTCTCCTACCCATAACTGTGGGCTAACTCCACAATGCATGACTCATATACCTCAACAAGGAAGGTCCAGGGGGAAAGGGTAGCATATGGACAAACCTAACAATGGTACCAACTTGACTGTATTCACTGAGTAAAAAACTAATTAATAAAAAATAATTTAAAAAAAAAGGAGTATTACTTTGGGGACAAGAAAAATACAAAAATAAAATACAATTCTCATCATGTTAAAATTTAACACATGACCAATGAAATATTCAGAAGTATGTTTGATTCAGCATTTGTCAAAAAAAACAAAATAACAACAAAAAAGAAATTACCAACTTAATTATAAAACTTATATAGGAAGAAAAGAATAAGCCACTGGTTGAACCATAGCAACAGCAGGGCAGAAACTGGCTGTCAATCTTTGGACACTTCCTAAAGTGGACCATGTACCAATGATTTAATTTGAAATCTCAAGACACAGAGAATATATAAAAATTCTACAAGCAAACAACCAGACCTCATGAAGGAACCACTACCAAGACCACAGTCCTAGATTCTCCACAATGCCAATATCATGTAACAAAACAGGAACGATATTTTTTCTAGATTAAGGAGAGAAGAGAACTCACAACAAAATGTAAATGGACATATATGGAATTTTATGACAAAATAAGAAAGCTTTAAACAGTTCTTGGAATCATTTCAATCTTTTTGTAGGATACCAGTATTATTATACATGTAAAATTTCTCATTTAGGAGATCATGATTATGGACTTGATGTTTATAGTCTTCATATAAGTACTCTAGTTATATATAAATGAAAATATGGCACAGTGCCAATAATTCTTAAGCTGAATTTGTTGTATTTTTATAGACACTTCTAGCTGTTTAGATTTTTGTAATAAAATATTTGGAGAATGCATTTCTTCTAAAATCATTTAATATCATGCTTATTATCTTTATTTGAATATAATCTTATAGTCCCTAC
The DNA here is from genome assembly GCF_020740685.1 of Jaculus jaculus. NCBI lineage: Eukaryota > Metazoa > Chordata > Mammalia > Rodentia > Dipodidae > Jaculus > Jaculus jaculus. The sequence continues at coordinate 66,505,337 of NC_059110.1, forward strand.
ATAAGCCTGTGTTTTTCCTTTTATTTTATTTAAATGCTTTTTGTTTATTTTTATTTATTTGACAGCAACAGAGAGAAAAAGAGACAGAGAGAGAGAGAGACAGAGAGAGAGAGAGAATGGGTGTGCCGGGGCTTCCAGCCAATGCAAACAAACTCCAGATGCATGCGCCCCCTTGTGCATTTGGCTAACATGGGTCATAGGGAACCAAGCCTTGAACCGGGGTCCTTAGGCTTCACAGGTGAGCACATAACCTCTAAGCCACATCTCCAGCCCATATTTTTATTTTTTTCACAACTTTTAATAACATTTTCCATAACGATAAAAAATATCTCATGATAATACCCTTCCTCACCCCATTTCCCCTTTGAAATTCCATTCTCCATCATATCCCCTCCCCATCTCAATCAGTCTCTCTTTTATTTTGATGTCATCATCTTTTCCTCCTCTTATGATGGTCTTGTGTAGGTAGTGTCAGGCACTAAGAGATCATGGGTATCCAGGTCATTTTATGTATGAAGGGATCATGTTGTAAGGAGTCCTACCCTTCCTTTGGCTCATACATTCTTTCCACCACCACTTAAAAGACCCCGAGCCTTGGAAGGTATGATGGAAATGTTACTCAGTACTCTCGTCACGTCTTTCCAAAACCATGATACCTTCTGAGTTGTCCCAAGGTCACTACCATCTGAAAAGAGAAGATTCTCTACCCAAAGTGAGATTAGCATTAATATATGGGTATGAATATTAAGAGAAGTGATTACTGGGCAGTTTGTTAAGCAAAGTATATACACTTATTCAGACATCAGCAGATGTTACAGCTCTAGGGCTCATGACTACCCCAGTTTTAAGTTTCCAGTATCAGGAGTGTACTCCAGTCCAATTGGAGGGCAGCTATATTCCACCATGATAGATGTTCCACTATTGCACACATTGGCTCATTTGGTCTGGGTGGCAAATTATAAGGCTTCCAGAGTCCACTGTTGAGTATCTCCACTGGTGGTATCTCTTTCTCCCATTGAACTGCATGTAGAATGGCTTCTTCTAGCTTTTTGTCTCCAGGGCTACATGCAGGAGGTTATCAGCTCAGTTCTAGCTGGATGTCTCAGTGGCCTTGCAGCCCAAGTATGTGGAGTCTTCAGCAATAGGGTCTTACCATCTATTCCTGGTGGGAAACCAAGGGCCTCGACAATGGCCTATAATGTTTTTGGGGAATCAGGGACCTCCCTGGCCAACAACTCACTGGAAGGTGTCCCATCCCTGCCACTGAAAATGTTCTAGAAATTATCTACGGCTCCTGAGTGTTCCATTGTCCAAAACTAGAGGATGCCATATAATTTATTTATATCCTCTTAGACTTTGATTAGCCCTCCCTCCACCTTTCCTTTACTCAATCTCCTCCCATGACCTCAATTTGGGCCTCTTCACCACATTAATCTATACTTCTACTTACATATATACAATACCAACCTATTAAGTAACCCCCCACCCCCGTACTTTCCCTTTCCTTTGTATCTCTTTTTACCTTACTGGCCTCTGCTACTGAGTTTTTTCCTTCTCACTCAGAAGCCCAATCATCTGTAGCTAGGATCCACATATGAGAGAGAACATATGGTGCTTGCCTTTCTGGACTTGGGTTACCTCACTTAGTATAATCCTTTCCAGATCCATCCGTTTTCCTGCAAATTTCATAAATTCATTTTTCTTTACTGCTGAGTAGTATTCTATAAATGTGCCATATCTTCATTATCCACTCATCAGTTGAGGGACCTCTAGGCTGTTTCCATTTCCCAGCTATTATGAATTGAGCAGCAATAAACATGGTTGAGCAAGTAGTTCTAAGGAAATGAGATGAGTCCTTAGGATATATGCCTAGGAGTGCTATAGCTGGGTCATATGGTAGATCAATCTTTAGCTGTTTTAGGAACCTCCACACTGATTTCCATAATGGCTGGACCTGCCTATATTCCCACCAAAAATGTAGAAGTGTTCCTCTTTTTCCACATCGCCATCAGGATTTATGATCATTTGTTTTCATGATGGTAGCCAATCTGACAGGAGTGAGATGGAACCTCAATGTAGTTTTAATATGCATTTCCCTGATGATTAGGGATGTAGAATATTTTTTCCTACATGCTTATATGCCATCTGCATTTCTTCTTTTGAGAACTCTCTAATTAGCTCCATAGCCCATTTTTTAAATTGGTTTGTTTGATTTATTATTATTTAATTTTTTGGGTTCTTTTCTATCCTAGATATTAATCCTCTATCAGATATATAGCTGATGAAGATTCTGTCGGTTGCCTCTTTGCTTTATTCACAGTGTCATTTGCAGTACAAAATCTTTGTAATTTCATGAGGTCCCAGTGATTAATCTGTGGTTTTATTGCCTGAGCAATTGGGGTTGTATTCAGAAAGTCTTTGTCAAGACAACTATGTTGAAGGGTTTCCCCCACTTTTTCCTCTAGCAGTCTCAGGTCTGATTGTAAGGCCTTTAGTCCATTTGTATTTAATTCTTTTGCATGGAGAGAGAGACGAATCTATTTTCATCCTTCTACAGATATCCAGTTTTCCCATCACCATTTGCTGAAGAGGCTGTCTTTTCTCCAATGAGTATTTTTGGCATTTTCATCGAACATTAGGTGGGTATAGCTACCTGGACTTACATCTGGGTCCTCTATTGTGTTCCATTTATCTACATGTTTGCTTTTGTGCCAGTACCATGCTGTTTTTGTTACTATGGCTCTGTAGTATAGGTTAAATCAGGTATGGTGATACCACTCTCCTTATTTTTGTTGCTCAGTATTATTCAGATATTTGAGGTTATTTGTGATTCCAAATGAATTTTTGGATTGTTTCTTCTATTTCCATGAAGAATATCTTTGGAATTTTGATGGTGATTGCATTGAATGTGTAGATTGCTTTTGGTAAGACTGCGATATTCACAATATTGATTCTTCCAATCCAGGACCAAGGGGTGTTTCTCCATTTCCTAGTATCTTCTGCAATTTCTCGCTTGAGTGCTTTAAAGTTTTCACTGTAGAGATCCTTTACTTCCTTACTAAGGTTTATTCCAAGGTACTTTATTTTCTTTGATGCAATTGTGAATGTGAGTGATTCTCTGATTTCGTCCTCTGTGTGTTTGCGGTTAGCATATAGGTAGGCTACTGATTTCTGTGTATTTATTTTGTATCCTGTTCCATGGATACAACATGTTATATATATAACCTATAAACATATATAACCTACCTACTATATATATATATATATATATATATATATATATATATATATATATAATAAAATTTAGTTATATAAACACCTGCGGGTAACAATAAAGTGAGTTCCTGCTTTAACAAGACTCCTGGCTCGGTGGTTTTGGTCCTGGCCGTCGACACCCACCCTCCTCCTCAACCCCTTGGGAGGAACCAAAGGGCCTGGTCCTCTCCCAGCACTACTTGCTGGAGGAGCCCGGCAATTGATTTCTGTGTATTTATTTTGTAACCTGCTACATGGCTGTAGGTGTTTATCAGTTCTAACAATTTTCTGGTAAAATCTTGTTTAGGATTGTAATGTCCTCTTGTTGGAGGGTGCTTTTAATCAATATAAAGTGACCTCCCTTATATTTCTTAACTAATGTTCGACTGAAGTCTAACTTGTCAGATATTAGGATAGCACCCCCTGTTTGTTTTCTAGGTCCATTTGCTTGAAACACCATTACCAACATTTCACCCTAAGATAGTGCCTATCCTTTGTAGAAAGGTGGGTTTCTTGGAGGCAACAATTTGAAGGATCCTGCTTTTTAACCCAGTCTGAAATCCTATGTCTTTTGTTTGGGGCATTAAGGCCATTGATATTAAGAGATATTATTGAAAGTTTTTGTATTCATTTGTGCCATTTTTTTGTAGTTCTTTTGGTTTTACGTTTGCTCTCTTGTGTTAACTAGTATTGTAGTATTGTTTGTTTTATCCTCTGTTCCTTATATGTGTGCTTTTCTTTTTCTTTAGCATGGAGGATTCTTTCAAGTATATTCTGTAGAGCTGGTTTTGTCTTCAAATTCTCTTTTAGCCTGCTTTTGTTGTGCAATGTCCTTATTTCTTTGTGTATTTGAATGGATAGCTTTGCAGGATAAAGTAACCTTGTTTCATAGTTGTTACCTTTCAGAACTTGGAATACATCACTCCATGCCCTTCTGGCTTTTAATGTTTGTGTTAATAATCTGCTGTAATCCTGATGGGTTTGCCTTTGTAGGTAACTTGATTTTTCTCTCTGACTGCTTTCAATATTTTTTCATTGGTTTGTGAGTTTGGTAGTTTGACTATAATATGGCAAGGAGAGGTTCTTTCCATGTTTTGTCTGGCTGGTGTTCTAAAGGATTCCTGTATCTTCATTGGCACCTCTCTCACAATTTGGGGTAAGTTTCCTTCTACGATTTTGTTGAAGATGCCTACTATGCCTTTGGAGTGAAATTCTTCTCCTTCTACTGTGCCCAGAATTCTTATGTTTGATCTTTTCATAGTGTCCTGAATATCTTAAAATTTCCACTCATACTTTTCTATTAGTTTGTCTTTCTCTTTGTTGGACTATGTTAGATTGCCACCTGGTATTCTAGCTTAGATATTCTGTCCTCTCCTTCATCCATTCTACTGGTGATATTTTCTACAGTTTTTTTTTTTTTTTTCATTATCTGTGTTCTTTATTGCTAGTAATTCTAACTGTTTTTTCTTTATTATTTCTATTTCCTTATTTATGCCTAGTATTGACCTCTTTATTTCATCAAATTGGCATCCAGTGTCTTCTTTGCTTCTTCTGGTTTCTTCTTAGAATTCTTTGAACATATTCTTATTCATTCTTTTGAAATCTTTCTCAGACATTTCGTCTAACTTGTTCTCACTGGAGGTCATTTCTGCTGCATTAATACTTTTTGGTGGATTTATATTGTCTTGATTTTTGGTGTTTCTTGTGTTATAATGTATATATTTTTGCATCCTGGATTATTTAATGATTTGATTTGCTAGTTAGCTCGGTATTATGAGATGTGTCAATTAAGTTGATGTTATATATCTTCAGGGTAGGAGCCTAAGGTGCTAGGTGTGGCTCTCAAGACTCTCAGAGTATCTACAAATGTGACCCTAGGTGTTGAGTTTGCCTGTATGAGAGTATTCAAGTAGGCTGAGTGGAACCAAATACAGACAGTTTATAAAATTTAACTAAGTAATGTATACTTTTTATGAAAAACAGCACAGAGTATTTATCCAAGAGTAGGTATTAAGACAACCAGATCCTCTGCCTGTCCCTTAGGCTATGTGGTGTTTCACCCACTCCCTTAATCCTGACAACTAGGAGGTTAAGATTTCTGGTCTGTAGAGGGTTCCAAGTCAGCTTGTGACCAGTTGAGACCCTCCCTAATGTATAACAACAGAGTAAACAAAGCCACTATAAATCAAGAAGCAACAAATAACAAGCCCAAAATACAGCTTATTTAAGAATGGCAAATTTGACCATCCATCTGATTTATCATATAATTTATCCTGATATGTAAGGTGCAATTAGCACTTCTGGTTCAGGCCTATATACCAGGTTTATTAGGCGGGTACTGACCTGGTGAAATTCCAGTTACCTTTTGGGATGATTTGGTCTCAGTTAGCTGCCCTCTTGCTTGGGTCCCTCTTTTGTGAGATGTCGGTTCAAGTAGGTGTGGCCGGGTCCCTGGACTGCTGCTCTGTTTCAGGAGCTGGGCACTGGAAGTTGGGGAAGGGGAGGGAGCTGATGCTGCTCTAGTTCGCTTGCTGTTCCATGTGTTCTTCTACCTTTTGATCTGCTCTTCTGTGGTTCATTGCCACTCTTCCTTCACATTTCTTGAGTTTGTGGGAAGCTCCAGTGTGAGTGGAAATTCCCCTCACCTGGCTTTTCCTGCGCTCAAGTCGAGCCTGGTGGCTAGCTAGTGCTCCACTACCGCTGCCACAATTCTGCGCGCAGACCCACTGGAGCCACTTCTGTTGGCCTGTGTGGGGTCTGGATGCTCTGGATCTCTCCTACTTCTCTGCTATTTCAATTTCCTATGCACCTCACTTTTCAGTAAAAGTATGCATTTTGCTGGTGGTTTGTTGTTGTTGTTGTTGTTTTTTGGCTTTTTCCCCCCAGGCTGCTTTGGCATTTGACCTACGCCACCATCTTAACCGGAAGTCCAGGCCTGTGGTTTTTGTGTGCTTGCTGTTCTAGTTTGTTTGTGTGCTTACTTGTCATTATGATTGCAAAAGCAGCAATCTCATATGGCTTGAGATTTACTCACAAATAGTACTTTTCTTTCTTAGCTATCTTTGGTGTCATCAAAGTCATTAATGCTCTCAGAAATTAATGAATAAAGTTTGGCCATATGAAATTAAATTGTCAGTTAGAAGGTCCAGTAGGATGAAACATACTTATTTATCCTGCCATTTAATTGGTTATGTCCTAGTAAACAGCTTTTGCTTTTTCAGTATTTTTAGTTTTCACTTTTGTTTATTTACATGGGGACATTTTTGTCCAGACTTTAATACTACATTGCTACAGAGCAGTCATAATTCCCCTCTCTCTTTATGGCATTTATTTCTTTTTCCTTATAGATACAGTAATATTATGAAGAAAATTAGCAAATGTACTTAATTTTATTTTCCTGTCTTTTTCTCAGGAGTGAGTTGTATTCTGCGCTACTCTCATGCAGGGCATGCATAGAGACTGAGACATGGAGGTTAAGACATTCTCAATCAGATGATGTAAGTGCAGTTGAAAGTTCAGCCCTTGCTACATGGACACAAGATGTTAGAAAACCATCCAGGAATGACATTTTGAAAAGGTGTGTGTAGTGTATGTGTAGTGTGTGTGTAATGTGTATCTATAGTGTATGTGTATTGTGTGTGTGTGCGTAGAGCTTCTGTGATAGTAGAATAAAATACAACATTAAGATATAATATGGTCTTTTTGAGGGATATGGTCTCATGGGACTATTTTGTTTTTGACTGATTTTATCTGAATACATTAAAATAATTCAGTTTTGTCTTTGTAGAATTTTAAAATATTTTATTTATTTATTTATATATTTATTTATTTATTTGAGAGAGGAACAGAGAGGAGAGAGAGAGGGAGAGAGAGAGTGAAAGGGTACACCAGGGACTCCTGCCACTTCAAACAAACTCCAGACACATGCACCATTTTGTGCATTTGGCTTTTCATGGGTACTGGGTAATCAAACAAAGGCCATCAGACTTTGCAAAAAAGCAACTTTAATCACTGAGCAGTCTCTCTACTCCTAGGTAGGATTTTCCTTTGGTGGACACAGAAATTCTTATTGGCTGAAACCTAGGTCTATGAAATTTTTATGAAGACAGGGCAACTAATCCTGGTTCTTGAGTTAATACCTGCAGAATTTTCTTGCTTTAAGGAAAAACAGCTGTTTGGAAACAGAAGGCTTGTGAACTACATGAAAGGCAATTAGGTATACTTTAAGGTTGAGGAAGTTAATTGGGCATGGCAATTTTCATAATTTCTCAAAATGTCAGTCAGTGTGACTTGAACTGAATTTGGCCATGCTGCTTCAGAGAAGCCAGAGAATCTTCATGAAGGAATGAAACCAAATAGTGAATGGTTTGAGGTATAAATTGCTACAGCTTAATCTCAAATTCAAGGGTTTTGTCTGAGGCAGTAGGACAGCTCAACAAAATTAATTTAGGTTTCAGAAAAGATTTATGGAACTCTTGTCCAAAATTGAGGGACAATATCAGTGGAATATTTGGACTTATGACTGTAGGGGACAATAGCAAAATAAATGATGAAAAATGGGTGTAGAAGGGTAAGGATGCTTTTGGGTCAAGTTCAGATCCAATTAAATGTTGGCATTCCTTCTGGGTGGGACTATTTAATTCTGAAAAAAAGAGTTCTTTTGCTTTTTTGTTTGTCTTGTTTTTTGTTGTTGTTGTTGTTTTTTGTTTTGTTTTGTTTTGTTTTTGGAGGCATGATCTCACTGTAGCTCAGGCTAAACTGGAATTCACTATGTATTTTCAAGGTAGTTCAAACTTATTGTGATCCTCCTACCTCTGTTTCCTGAGTGCTGGGATTAAAAGCACACAGCACCATTTCTGGCCTAAGAAAGACTTTTTTAAGTGGGGACACATTTGGTTAACTCAGAACTCTATCATTTAGGTCTACTTAAACCAATTTCATAATGCTCAACAGGTAAAATATCAAATCCCCACCACCTGAGGTGAATTGCCTTAGTTTCTTTGGCTCATTCTGTCATAAAGTTGAGAGTGAGTCTATCCTGATACATCTGGTTGAACATAGATTTGGCCCATGTACGAGACCAAAAGTTGTAGAGTGGGGGTTAGGAGAAATTTCTAAACACCCAAGGTTCTCTTTTGTAATAAAGATTATGTTACTCATTCTCCTCTGTCTTTTTACCCAGTCCTCCAGGAAGGAAGAGACAAAGAAGAAATGTGCTTGTATAGGTAACCTGCTTCCTCCTTTCTCTTGCAAGGAAATTGTTCACATAGTTCATGCACTTGGCTCTATTTCTCTGTGCTTAACTTTTAGGAAGGCCAGACTCTACTCTTTTGTGTGATTTCCATTCCACCTGAGATTTACTGGTTATAGATGGGTAAAACATTTTATGATTGGGCCCCAGTGCTAGGTCTGCTCACGGATGATGTCAGGTAGAAAAGGCAATAAATATAAAATTAAAAAGGAAGAATCCTACAATTGTGCTATAGCACTTTAACATGTCAGATCACATAATATATTTCCTTATATGTAAAATGAGATCATATTAACAGTCTCCTACGGATATATGAAGAATAAATGAATTAATGCATGAACATCTATGACAAGACTCTTTAGACCATGAACACATTATATGTTAGTTTTTTTGCCATTATTAACTTTGATTGTAAGCTTGTTTTGATTAGGAAATTCTTGGTATATTAGTAAATAACCCTTATAAGTAGGTCTGAGGACATATCCAGAAACAAATAGATCATGAGAACAGTCATCTAATGAGTGGTTTATTTCACTGATGCTTTTGAAATTTGAATTGATGGTTGGGAGGTGGTTAACAGTCGAAGGGAGAAACTACTGGGAGGAAGCATATGACTTGGGAGGGGGAGATACAGTACCTCTTCCAGGTATGACTCTACTCTTCATCTGTGGGCATACGGTTAACAGCCTCCCCCAGGTACTCACACTGCCATGATGGTCTGCCCAAGTGCATAGGACCAGACAACTATGGGATGAAGCCTCTACAACTGTGAACAAAATAAAAACTCCCTGAGGTTGTTTCTCTCCACCATTTGGTCACAGTGACAAAAGTCTAACACACGGGCTGGAGAGATGGCTTAGCAGTTAAGCGCTTGCCTGTGAAGCCTAAGGACCCTGGTTCGAGGCTCGATTCCCCAGGACCCACATTAGCCAGATGCACAAGGGGGCACATGCGTCTGGAGTTTGTTTGCAGTGGCTGGAAGCCCTGATGCGCCCATTCACTCTCTCTCTCTCTCTCTCTCTCTCTCTCTCTCTCTCTCTCTCTTCCTCCTCCTCCTCTCTCTGTCACTCTCAAATAAATAAAAATAAACAAAAATAAAATTAAAAAAAAAGTCTAACACACTATTCTGGATTAATGTGCCCTTCATTAACTCATCCTTGCATATCATATTTCAGTTGGTGTTCAGTTCATTCAGGAAGGCGGGCGCTGCTTTGATATATTCCTCAAGGTATATATCATTTATGTGCAACAATATACTAGGTTTTTTTTTTCTGTGACCTTCTAGTCTGTATTACATCATGTGAACCATTAATGTTGGGAAGCATTAATTCAAAGTGTTTCCAAATGCTGCTGGTGAGATGAAATCCAATGGCGACCTCCTCACCTGACTTGGCAATAAAGTTGACTCCAGGCACAATTCTATTCCCTTCTCTTCACATCAGGCTTACAAATATGAAAGAATTTTGCCTACTTACTTTACACCAATCCACAGGATTGGTTCTCACTGATCACAATGATATATACCTGTAATCCCAGCACTTGAAAGATAAAGGCAGGAGGATACTAAGTTTGAAGCAAGCATGGGTTCTACTAAAAGTTTATGACTAGCCTCAGTTATACTATAAGACATTATCTATAAAAGCAAAAATATATAAGCAAAAGGACTTACTTCAGTGATTCAATTAGGGATGATTTTGTTAGATGAAGTGAATCATCATGGTTTTACACACTTTTAACTGACTTTCTTAATATATTTCTATTTCTCAAGGAGACTGTACATCACCCTTCAATATCATCACACTCTAGCCCCATTATCATGACATGTAATAAAATGTACAAAGTTTTGGAAAATGTATGTTACTAATACATACATTTAAGGCCAGTTAGACTCTTCCAATTTTTGTTTAGGTTATTCTAGTAAGTACATTAAACTTTTATATATTTTTTTCCAAAAATATTTTAGGTCAGTATTCAGTCATTGTAAAACACATTGGAAGTCTAACTTACTAAGTTTTATGTGGTGTGTAAAAAGATATAGGTATGATGACAACCCTTAACAACACACCATAGTTAGAAAAATAGGAGTAGGCAATGTAGAAGAAAATAAGCATTAAAGGAGCACAGACATGTCATTACATCACAAGATTAAATACTGATGATTAGCAAACCAAAAGAAAAAAAGTGCATTTCAACCTAAAGTAAAATTCTTTCCCCTCCCATAAGACTTAGTTCTGAGAACAATCTTTGCCAATAGTTACTCTGGTGTTCTCTTCATTCAAACATTCCCTAGAAATCATATTGAGATAACAATAGCTATAAGGAATGGAATGTAAGACTTTTAAATGCTCATAAAAGACTTATTTTGTGTCTGGCTTCATTAATTCAATGTAAGATACTCTGTCATAACATTCAATATCACTTAAGTATATCTAATGAAATCTGATGATACCTGTGCTTTTTAAAGCAGCCTTGTCTATTTTATTGTTAGTTCTATTCATGGACAATGGATTAAGCCAAAATCTGCTTCTAATTATTCCCATTGACTTTTGCTCTTGAAATAACATGAATCATATTTAACACCTCTTTCATATAACTTCTCAAATATTTTACATCATCTATAATTAAGTCTTTGCCATGCTTAAAGTTTTCAGTCTCCAATTATTCTCTATGTGATAAAATTAGGCCCTATTTCCTTCTTTCTTCAATCACCCTTCAGGGACATGTTTTTATCTTCTGATAACACTTTAAAAACATGTGGCAAGTGAATGATAAAGAGACAAGGAAAAATCCTCTTTGGCTTAATCAGAGCACTACATACCTATTGATCCATGATGTTAGATTTAGATTGAGGAAAACAATTGTCTGATAGACCAGAAAACTACCTTAAGATGAATCCAAAATCAAAGTTCCATGTCCATTTTCTGCATTTTATAATTGCTATGTAGATCCCCAATTGGAAAAAAAAATAATTCAATGCAGAATTTAGTGGTCAATGAGTACAATTCCCTCAATTTAGAAATGATAAGGTTTAGAATCCCACAATATCTGTGACTTGCCAAGATTTAACTTTTAGCTGTGAGGGAGTCCAATTTCATGTCAGCTTTTTTATTATCTTTTTTTTTTTTTTTTGTCTACTTTGTTTCTTTAAGACATGGCCATGGAAAACAATGAACATGTGGTTATTAGTGTGTTAATATTCTGCTTAACAAATTTAGCCCTGAACATCTTTCTCATGTAGCTCATATTTTACTGTTAAGATCATAACAAGAAGCTTCAGTAATAGGTATAATAGAAAATTCCTGTGTCTTAAGGTTTCCTCTGATAAGAATTCCATACCAGCTGTGATAGTTAAGGTGTTGTCAACTTGATCTGTTTAGTAATCCGAAGATTGCTTCTAGGAAGGATCAAATAAAGGAAGAAGGCTTTCCTCCAGGGTGAGCCCTTCCCCCAGAGTGGGCGGCCCCCTCTCAGAGAGGGACCTGATATAAGGAAGCTCTGGGTAAAAAGAGTTCCTTCCATTCTCCCTTCCACTTGGCTGCTGGAGCTGCTCACTACCTTCCAGTGTGGACTGAAGACCACTGCAGACTGAAGACCAGCATCAACTGAAGACCCACATGGATCGAAACCCAGTGGCTCCTCAGGAAGCCTCCAGGCTTTCCAGCACCACCTGCAGTGCTGGGTTGGGACTGCTGGGGCTTCTGGACAGGAGGACTGAGCAACTACCAGGTTCGGTGATTCTCGGGTCTGCAACTGCTATTGGATTACTGTAAACTTATCCAATAAACCCCCTTTTTAAATAATTCATTCTAGCAGTTCTGTTCCTCTAAAGAATCCTGACTAATACGCTAGCTAAGCCCTCTGAATATCCAGTATTATTTGCTAACATTACTATTGCATTTTCTTTATCTGAAATGAGGAACTGAGGAGTATCACTTTAAAAAGTCATTAAAGCAGCCTTATCCCTCAAGTTAAAACACACAAATGGTCTTCATCCCAGAACAAAACCCCAAGCATTGGTTCTATAGTAAACAAAATTTTCTTTCTAGCAAACTGACCATAGACCACACATGTTAGTTTTAGAATTGTTTGTTGATAAAGGCTGACTTTTTCTCCTCTCTAGATTGTCAGTGACAAAAGTAAGAATAGATTCAAGGGCTGAAGAGGTGGCTCAGCAGTTAAGGCACTTGCCTGTAAAACCCAACAACCCTGTTTTATTCCCCAATAACCACATAAATCCAGATTCACAAAGTGGCACATTCATCTGAAGTTTATTTGCAACATCCACAAGCCCTGGTTCAGCCATTCTTTCTATCTGTCTCTATTCTCTCTCTTTCTTGGCTTGTGAATAAATAAGTAACTATATTTAAAATTTAAAAAAAAAAAAAGATTCAGTATTTTGATAGGTAACTGTCAATTCCTGTATGCCACATATTGGAGCATTAGAATTCATCATTTGGGACTGTTTTGGAACTTTTTATATGTTGGAGGTCATATTATATACATAAGAAATATTCAGAGCATGTTTCTCAGTTTCTATATAGTAGAAGTGTTATTACAGATATAAAAGATGTTCATAGCATGGTTCTCAGCTTCTGTGTGGTAGAGAGCATATTATAGATATGAGAGATGTTCAGAGAATGGTTCTCAGCTTCTATGTAGTGGAGCACATATTACAGATATAAGAGATGTTCAGGGCATGGTTCTCAGCTTCTCCTCCACTAAAGAGTGAATGAGGCCACCTGTCTTTAGCAGAATGTGCTTCATTCACAGTAGCAGTTTGTATTAAATCCAAATGGAAACCACAGGCACTACCTTAGCAATGAATAAAAATTCTTCTTTTCCAGAAAAAAAGGAAGATTCTTTCTCTAAAGGAAAATAAGAGAAATAGAAGAGAAATATTATTGTGATTTTTTTTTTTTTTTTTGGTGGACATCACCCCCTGGCCAACATAAGGTAGACAATAGCAACAGGAGAGTGTGCCTTATTGTGAATTTGAAAATGTGTAATTGTTTACATTAATTGTTCCTAAGTTATCAAGGAAAACTAAGACCTGAAGAAATCAAATGTGTTCAATCTTACCAGCTTATATTTGTACACATGCAAGTGACCCCTATACACACATACCTTGAAACTCTTGGATTTCCTGATTCTTGTAACTCACTTGGCTTCACATCAGTATCATTCCTGTTACTTGTGTAACAAGCATTGGAAAATCCTTACCCTAAACCTATGTCAGCTATGTAAACCCATCACTTTGTGTCACCACTGTTAAAATACTCATAGCACACAATATCCTGGTGTCTGAACAGATTTTTGTTTTCTGTAGCAACTTAGCATTCATAGTCCAAAAGTTTGTAAAGAAAGCTAAAAAAAAAATTGAGTAAGTTATATTTACATAAATTATACTGTTAAATTTCATGCCTGTGAAAAAGCCCATACCTTTTTTTCTCATAGTTATGTTTAACTTAGCAATCAGTTTGTTTCTAATATTATTTGGTAACTAGTTATTAGCTATGGAGTTGTTTAAGAATTCAAAGAAAAGTGAGCAAGGCTCATGGTACTATAGAATACAGGTTATGCAATCTTAGTTGTCATTCTTCCATAAATGTGCCCTTATCTTTCCTGAGGAATGAACACTACACTCAGAATAATTAAGCTTGCCATAGAAAGGTGCCTAGAAATGATTTACTGATCATTGTACTGATCCTCATTTTGATACCTTGAGTTGTGGTTTCAGAGTGAAATGTCCCCCATAGGATCATGTATTTCAACACTTTTCCCCAGCTGGTGGTACTACTGGAAAAGTTGTGGAAGCTTTAGTGGGTTGAACCTTCCTGTAGGGAGTGTGTCACTGGAGGTGGGCCTGGAGATTTTATAGCCAGCCCCACTTCCTGTCTGTGTTGCTTCTTGACTTCTGGAATAAGTCCAGGTTCTCCATGCTCTTGCTGCCATGCCTTCTCCACCATGAAACTTCCCCTCAAAACTATAACCAAGCCATGCATGGTAGTGAATACCTTCGATTCCATCACTTGGGATGCAAGGGAGGAGGATTACCATGAGTTTGAGGCTACCTTGAAAATATATAGTGAATACCAAGTCAGCCTGTGCTAGATCATGATCCTACCTCAAAAAAACAACAATAAAATTCTGTAACCCAAAGTAAACCCTTTTCTTCTTGAAGTTGTTTCTGGTCAATATTTTGCCTATGGCATCGGAAAGTAAGCAATACAGAGATTTGATACTTTGAACAAGGGTACATGGCTGTGATAAATCTCACCTTGTGGTTCCTGGCCTTTGGAAATGACTTGTGGGAGAAATGTGGAAGAGTATTTGTTATGCCCTGTTCTCGGCACCCCCAGTGACCACCAAGGAGAACCAAACATGCATGCAAAACAAAGAGCTTTACTTTGGGCTTAAGCTCAGACTCTTGACTTCTCCAGCACAGTGGATTGTTCAAGAGCCCTGAGCAGTGGGAGGGTAGGGTTTTTATAGGGATTTGAACAAAGAAGTAGGGGGCAGTTACATGATTGGTTGGTTTAAACAGTAACTGTACTTGTATCCTTTTGATTGGCTGTGGCAGAGATGCAGAAGGGACAAGTTTTGGGCATGCCTGGACATGTCTAGGGACTGACTCAGATCCTCTGCCTAAGCAAGAATTTCAAACATAGGCCTAGCAGGGCAGTGCCTTACTGAAGCCTGTGATGGTGCCAGTCTGGTTTCTGGGTCTTTCAGTTTTAAGCTGTGAGTTAAAAAGGATCTTGAAGCCGGGCATGGTAGTGCACGCCTTTAATCCCAGCACTTGAGAGACAGAGGTGGGAGGATGGAGGATCGCTGTGAGTTCGGGTCCACCCTGAGAATACAGAGTGAATTCCAGGTCAGCCTGGGCTAGAGTGAGACCCTACCTTGAAAAAGAAAGAAAGAAAGAAAGAAAGAAAGAAAGAAAGAGAGAGAGAGAGAGAGAGAGAGAGAGAGAGAGAGAGAGAGAGGGAAAGAAGGAAGGAAAGAAAGAAAAGATCTTGAATACTATTAGCAGAACTTAATGGCTACTCTTCTCAGAGTTGGCAAGGACAGAATGCTAAGAGAGGTGTAAACATAGGAGGGCTGGCTCATGATGTTTGTGAAGGTAACATGGACTCTGGAAGTGGGCCAGAGAGCTCCTATGCTATTCTGGCAAAGATTCTGGCTGCATTCTGCCTGTGTTCTGAGAGCATGAGTGAGGCTTAGTTGAAAAGTAATGGCCTGATGTTTTTGGTGGAGAAAATTTTAAAGCAGAATAGCATAGAGTTGTGGAGTGGCTTCTGCTGACTGCTATTCTTCAGGTCTTCAATGAAAGAGCAAAAAGAAGAGTAAGGAGATATGAAAACATGTGCTATTTTGTGAGGATATGAGTCAGTTGGGGGTGGGCCTTAAGGCTTTATAACCTGGCAACACTTCCTGTTCTCTCTGCTTGTCTGTGCTGTAATGTGTCAGCTATTTCATGCCCGTGCCTGTCATACCCTCTCCACTATAATGGAACTATAAGCTGAATTAAACCCTTTCTTTCATTAAATTGCCTTGTGTCAGAATGAAAAACTAACTGATGATCACATTATGTTGGATTTCCTTTCAAGCGCAAGTAGTGACTATTAGAGCAATGCATGGTAACCTAATGATAGGAAAGTTTTGCTTTTATTGGGATATCATCATCACTATAACTTCTACCCATTGGTTCTAGTTCTGTAGACTATAATATCATGGAAGATATTCC
Organism: Jaculus jaculus; assembly: GCF_020740685.1. Lineage (NCBI taxonomy): Eukaryota > Metazoa > Chordata > Mammalia > Rodentia > Dipodidae > Jaculus > Jaculus jaculus. Next base: position 66,521,590 of record NC_059110.1, read on the forward strand.
TCCCTTTCCACAGGATGAGTCTGAAGGAATATTTATAGTCAGTTCTCTGTCCTTAAATATCTAGCAACCAATCCATTTAGATACCTGGTGAGGTGGGAGAAAATAATATCTCATATCTAACACTGCAGAGATATAATGGTGAGAATGACAGTTTTATAAATTTAATTTGATTTTTGTTTCAGTCATTTTCTTCATTTTAACAAGCAACAGCTTCCTGTATGTATTTTACACTTAAAAATGCTCATGGTGATGTCTGAATATGGTGACTTGCTAAACCAACTGTACTTACACTTTCATGAAGTTTTGATAGAAATAAAGTCTAGTTGAAGTTTCTCTTTTATATGCCAAAGAGTATAGATTTCCTTAATCAAGTTTCTCTCTCTTTATTTGTTTTCATTTTCTTTTCATCTTAAGGCAAAAAGTGATCTACTTTCTTGTTTAATACATAAGAATTTACATATTTTGTCCTTAGTAAGAAAGCTTTTAAATAGTCTTATTATTGTTGCTATATTTTTATGGGTTGATATAGACTTGAGTAAAATATGTCCACTGTTTTTCCTGCTTTTAAGTGTACTTAGTGTAAGTAAATTGATTTGGGAATAAAATGAAAAGGTCACCATGTCCATGGATAAAGCAACTGTTTTCTGAAAATGACATGTGTATACTGCACTGAAAGTCCCAGCATGTTGGCAATGTTTACATTGTAATAGTATGAGCATAGTATAGCATCATGGGACTTCATCCAAAAGCATATACACTGGAATAGGGGCACTGGCCTTCATTATGAGGCAATTGAGCTGATCCAAATAGAGACATAGTGCTCAGATCTTCTAGGAAAAGAAAGCTTGAGTCATGAAAGTATAACCTCAAAGCTTATAACCCACTTGAAAGCTCAGTCACTCAAGATTCTCTAAGCTGACAATCAAAATACATGTTTTGGTCCTGTAAATCTTTAAGGAACAGATGTTTACAAATAAGTTTATACCTTTCCTACTTCATATGAATCTTAGTAATTCATATAAGAAGAAAATCTGGTATATACCAATTAATGTTGAAACAAATAAGGAACAAACAAATAAAAAGACACAGTGCATAACAAGTGTAAACTTTACCTGTAATCATTCATGGACAAAATGATTTAGGAAAGTACAAAATGTGAAGCGACACGGTTTAATTTAAAGATGGTAAATTTCTCTACATTTATAAGAGGCAAAGAAACCCACAGATCATGATCATTTGTATTTTTACTACACTGCTGTTAACCATACTATATACATTAACTTTCTACCTATCTATGACTATTATTTGATGTTATTTGAATCTTATTTTTTGTCAATGTAAAGGAAGACTGATACAAGGCCATATTTATATATTCCTTTAAGTTCACAGAACAATTAGTTGAACCAGGCCTTGATTATAGTCTAGTAGAGCACGTGTACTAAAAAGCCCTTATTAAAATATGATTCTTATCAGCAGAGCTACTAGGAAAAGGAAAGAAACCTACTTGCTCCATGTTTAAAATTATTTTCTTATTGTAGTGTATTTTGAGCACTTTATAGAAAGAAGATGTTGCAATTACTTTCTTTAACAAAATTGTGAATTTAGGGAGTTGCATAATATCAGATACTGAAAAAATTACAGAAAAAAACTATAGCACACAGTACAGTCATTAACATGCTCTTTGTTGGGTTCAAAAGAGAACGTTTAGAGAAATAAGATAACAAAAGTAATAATAAAATGAGTTTATGTTCTTGAGGAATTATTGAGCAATTGAAGTAAACATCCGTGAAGTGAATTGGGGTCCATTAGAACTACAATTGAGTTTATTTGCTGAAGTAATTTATAAGTTTCTTGCAGAGCCTTCCATAAATAATGCAGGTGCAATTTAAGTGATAAAAACAGAAAGAAAGAAAAAATACATAAAAACAAAATCAGAAAGTAATTAACATTGAATTACACATTATTTGAAAGCAGTTACAGTCTATACCACTAGAAACAGCATTAGTTGTCAGCAGAGGAAAGAATTACTGTGGACTCAGAAGGCTCAACAATAAGTAGAAATGACATACATGTAGTCTAGCAAAGTACCATAATTAATCCATGTTTATTCTCACAGCCCTGTAAGTTAGAATTCTAAGATCAGGGCCAACATGGGAAGGCTATGGTGAAGCTCCTCCTCCAGATGACACAAGGCTATTCATCTAAGTCTTCACATAGCAAGGTGCAGAGGCTGACAAGGCTATACCTGTGGTGCTGGTGCTACCTCATTAAGTCACCACTCCAGTTCACAAAGACTTCATCCTCATGACTACCTCACCTCCATGAACCATTTTGCTGAGACTTATAATTTCAACACATGAATTTGGGATGGGCATAGGCATTCAGTCAATAGCTCCCTAAGCTTTACTTTCTGAAACTCATGCGTATCTCAGATGCCAAATATATTTATTCCATCCTATCAGCCCAAAGATCAGCTTCAAAGTCTGAAGTCAAAAAAATCATATGTGGCTGAAATTTAAGGTAATTCATGTAAGGCAAAGTTTTCTAGCTATGAGGCTACAAAACTGAGCAAGACATATGTTTGTGAAATGAATTTGTGAGACAGAAATTTAATAGATATTTTTAATCCAAAAGGTAAAATCAAAGAAGAAAGGACATATTCCAGGGCAGTTGAAACCTTAACTAGACAAACCCCATGTGATTCAAGGCTTGATATTAACCCACGCCGGCTCAATGCTTTGTTCTGCTCTACAGACTGACTTGAGTAGTGACCTCATCTGCTAGACCCTTTGGGATAGTAAAACTGGATTTAAATTTCCAGGTAGTAAAGCCACCCTCAGCCTCCTTTTAAAAATTTGTGACTTTGGCCACCTTTTCCTGAAGTTTTTATTTTTAATTTTTGTTTATCATTTGAGAGTGACATACAGAGGAAGAAAGAGGTAGAGAGAGAGAGACATAGAGAGAATGGGCATGCCAGGACCTTTAGCCATTGCAAGTGAACTCCAGATGCATGCACCCCCTTGTGCATCTGGCTAACATGGGTCCTGGGGAATTGAACCTCGAACCGGGGTCCTTAGGCTTCACAGGCAAGCAATTAACCACTAAGCCCTCCTGAAGATCATAGATGGATGTCATCTGATCTATCAAAAGGAAGAGAGGTGCCTACTATTGGGATAAAAATGTAGCTCTGACTATTCATGAATTATGTGTATGTCCTTCTTTCCATTTCACAAAAAGAAAGCACATTCATAACTGAGTAGCTCTATTGTTTTCTCTATAGAATCCAAAAGTTCATCAGATCATCCTCATTCCTTATTTTCAGGTAGAAATGGCAGTATTCCACATGGTAACTAATTGAGCCTGTAGTTTATACCGATCTTAATGGAAATATTCAATGGGAATTCTCTTAAAATTCTTCTCTTCATAACATACTTTCCCTTTCTATTTTCCTTTTTTCCCCCTAAGTATGAATAAGCCAAAGATTGGCTTGAATAATGTTGTTGATGAGTAGTGGGACAAGGTTTTATGGGTTAGAATGGAAAGGCCTGATGGATACTCAGGTTTAAAGGTGATTGAAACCATGGAATTATGTAAAATAGGACTTATAGAGAAGTAACACACACACACACACACACACACACACACACACACACACACAAACACGGCCTAATAGGCATTTGTGTGTTTGGAAGAAGAATAGATCTAGCTAGAGACTGAGAACCAATACCCAGGGTACTAGTGGTTATGACAGAACAATGAGGTGTTACTGATGGCAAGTTGGAGAACTAAATGTGAACAAAGCAGTAAGCATCGACAATACATGTACTGTTAACTGCAATAGAGCTCTGTCTTTCTTCACAAACTAATGGAAAATAAATGATGTCTATAAAACAGTGCAGACATTAAAGAGTGACAATGAAGGCTAATTAGTTCTAAGACAGGGGAAAATGCTGTGATTTCTTGCAGACTCCAGGTTTGGAAGCAGCTGTCATGTTGCTAGAATTGAGAGGAAACCACACAGATCCTGTGACCCCTGTGATGAGGACAGAGACCAGAGTCAGGGACATTGAGTGAGCTAGGAGGCTGCCAAGAAGAAGTTCCTTCACTTTGCATAAAGTTCCTTTCTTGTCAACTTTCCACACAGTAAAACATTACTGAAAAGGAAAAAGAGGAAAATAAGTTATAAAGAAGTGAACACTAATCAGGAAGTCAGAAGAACCTTTTGCCAAGCTTATATGGAGCAATGAGCCATCTACCTTTCCTTGAGATAGAAAAAAAGATTTTATTAAATAAGAAACCAGTGGACAATCTGTAGAAACAGGAAAAATGTAGACCTTTCCATCCAGAAAAAGCTTTAAATTAGTCCCTAAAATTTTACCATAATGCTCTATTCCTTAATTGCCTGCCTAGAAAAAAGTCAGGATTCAAATCATAACATTTAACAAATTAAAAAGAGCATTAATGTGAGCATAAGCAAAGGGGAAGATATTGAATAGACAGACTTATAAATGATGCATAAAATGAAATACCAATGTGATCTCTATGCTCAAGACACTAAACAAGTGGTGTGTATACATAGCATAGTGAACAGAAATGTGACTGGTATAAACAGAGACTTATGTGGAATATCTAGATTTTAAAAATACACTAATTGAAAGAAGACTATATGTATATATATACACATATATATATATATATACATACATATATATATATATCATACATACATACATACATACATACATACATACATATACATATACATATGTATATATATATCTGGTATGTGAAGTGAGATAAGCATTATATAGGTACCAGAAAAAAAAGAAACAAATAAGCATGTACAGAACAGGAAGGTAAGCTAACAAAATGAACTTCAAAGAGAAAGAATGAGCATCAATAAATTGTGGTAAAGTACTGAACAAATTTATGTGCACATAATGAAAGACAAGATGGGAGGAGCTGAGGTTGAAAATGGATTTGAGAATATATGACTAAATGTTTCAAAATTCACGGAACTATAAACACACATATTCAAGAAGCTCAGTGAACCCTGAAAAGAATTAAAGTGGAATGTACCAAAGTATATCATAATCAAGTTGCTGAAAATCAGTGATAAAAACCTTCAAAGTAACTATAAGGAAATAAATTATGTATGAGCAAAAAGTTAAGGATTATTAAAGAATTTGAAAAAATCTGTGTCAAGTGCATGATAGATTGATATGCTTATAGCACTGAATGAAATAAAATCCCTGTGTCCTGTTAGTACAGATTTATAACCCAGTGAGGATACCTTTCAAAAGTGGTGATGAAATACTTCTAGAGAAGTAAAAGGTGAAATAATTTGTCACTACTTTATTTGCACTAAAAATTATGGAAAACTCTGAAGGCACATGACAAATGATACTGACTAGAAATTTTCCTTAAATAAAATCACAAAGAACATGAAAATTATTAAAACATATACAAACTTATAAAGTATTTTAGGGCTGGAAGATGACTCAACAGTTAAAGAGCACTTACTTACAAAGCATGACTGCCCAGGTTTGATTTCCCAGAACCCACTTAAGTTCAGATGCATAAAGTGGTGCATGCATCTGGAGTTTGCAGTAGTCAGAGGCCCCAAGTGTTACAAGCATAGCCTGTCTCTGTCTTTCTGAAATAAGTAATTACAAATTAAACAATGTTTAAATGATTTAATAACTTTATTCTTTTTACTTGCAAGCAGAGAGAGAGAAGTGGGAGAGAGAAATAGAGGGAGTATATGGACATGTCAGGGCCTCTTGCTACTGCAAATGAACTCTAGATACATGTGCTATTTTGTGCATTTGGCATTACACGAGTCATGGGGAATTAAACACAGGCTGTCAAACTTTCTAAGCAAGCACTTTAACTACTGAACAATCTTTACTGCCCCATTTTAATAACTTTAAAAGGCTATTGGCCGGCTATTAAAGTGCTGACTAGCCTCACAAGGCCTTGGTTTGTATTCTCAGCACTTTGTCAACCCTATGAAGTGGCACTTGGCTTTAATTCTACATTCAGGATATGGTGTAAGGAGTATCAGAAGTTCGGTGTCTTCTATAGCTTCACAGTGAATTCTAGAGAAGTCAAGCCTACATGAAGCTGTTTATCAAAAAATAAATAAAGGACTGAGAGATGGCTCGGTAGTTAAGATGCTTGCCTACAAAACCTAAGGATCCTGGTTTAATTTCTCAGTACCTACATAAAGCCAGATAAGTATGACAAAATGCATGTAACAGTAGTAGAAATGGGAGGGAAAACAAAAGTATACTTGCATAAGATTCTTACATACCATGAGATTAACATTATAATACTTGAATGCACAACATCATAATCATCTATATATAGTAAAGACCAGTCTAAAAAATGAAATAATATGTAAAGTTAATATTGGCGTGAAATGAAGTTATATCATAATAACGGAATCTAAATCAAGGTGGCAAAAAAAATAAATAAATAAATAAATAATAAATCAAGGTGGCAAAGGAGAATAACCTGAGCAAAAAAAAAAAAAAAAAAAAATCAGAGTCATCAAGATGTAACTCAACCACGTCAAGTGTTACATCTAATCATAATGTCCAAACATTTTTTTTTTGATTTTTCTTTTTTGGTTTTCGAGGTAGGGTCTCACTCTGGTCCAGGCTGACCTGGAATTCACCATGGAGTCGCAGAGTGGCCTTAAACTCACGGTGATCCTCCTATCTCTGCCTCCCAAGTGCTGGGATTAAAGGCGTGCGCCACCACGCCCGGTATGTCCAAACATTTTACTGAGAAAATCTAAATTGTCAAATCAGATAAACTCAAGATTCAGTTATAGTGTGGTATACAATGAATCCACTTTGAGCATAAACACACATAGATAAAAATAGAGACTGAACAAGATACTCAAACATTAATCATGGGAAGATGTTGTTGCAGTATTAATATCCTAGAAACTAGAATTTGGTACAAGATAGTACCAAGTATATAGAAAAAAAAAAGGCAACCTTTTTGCAAGAAACAGAGACATAACAGATGCTGCCTTGTCCCACAATGAAAGCTTATAATGAAATCATACAGAAATCAACAGAATTTCAATCACAAAATGAAAATATAGCAACCAATGAAATACTAATCCAAAGAATTAGGACTGCAAGGAAACATTCAAAACACCAATAATCATATCAATGAAATTGAACAGAATCATCTCTTAGATCATGTAGCTTTTGCCAGGAGGCCTAACATGATTGAATAAGATGTTAGAACCCTCAAAACAGATATAAAATTGAATGTGAGTCAAGAAATGGAAGATCTGAAGAACCAAATGAGTAAGCTTAATGAAGACTTGATCAAATGTAGGAGTGAATGCCAGGAAGCATCAAGAAAATCAGAACTCAAATTGAAATCATATCTCAAAAAAAGAGAAGGACACAAGGTAAAATAACAAAATACAAAACAAAAATCAAACAGAGCTAACAGAAGTACTCATGTGAAAGACTGAACCTCTGTCCAGAAAGACAAGACAAAAGAAATTGGTTGAAAGTACAGAAACTTTGCTAAATTCAAAAAATCAAGTGAACAGAATACAAGGGACTGTGGGATACCCTAAAATGACCACACATCCAGATCATGGGTATACCAGACAGAGAGGAAATCTATGCCAGAGACATAGAGAACATATTCAACAAAAATTGAAGAAAATGTTTCAAATCTCTCAAAACAGAGGCCCATCCAGATACAAGAAGCCCACAGAACACCAAGCAGACAGGACCAAAGAAGAACTTCTCCAAGGCACATCATAGTTAAAAATCTTAACAATAAGCTGGGTGTGGTGGTGCATGCCTTTAATCCCAGCACTCAGGAGGCAGAGGTAGGAGGATCGCTGTGAGTTTGTGGCCACCCTGAGACTACAGAGTGAATTCCAGGTCAGCCTGGGCTAGAATGAGACCCTACATCGAAAAAACAAAAAACAAAAAACAAACAAACAAAAAAACTTAACAATGAAAATAAAGAGTGTTAAAAGCTGCAAAAGAGAAAGAACTCACAGCATACAAAGGCAATTCCATCAGAATTACCTCAGATTTCTTAATGGAAGGGCCAAACCCCACAAAGCACCTCCTCATGGCAAGGATTAATTTGAGCCTCAGTATAATAACCTTAAATATTAATGATGTTAATGCACCCATCAAAAGACAAGTTTTCAGAGTGGATCCAAAGGGGAAGTATTGGACCCTTCTATCTGCTGCTTTTAAGAAACCCACCTTACTACTGTAGATAGATACCTCTTCAGGGTTAAAGAACTGAAAATATCATTTCAAGCAAATGGAAATTTAAAAAAAACCCAAGCAGATATTGCTATATTAATATCTGATAAAACAGACTTCAAATCAAAAGTAATCAAAAAGGACAAAGAAGGCCACAGCTTACTCAGTAAGGGAATCATCCAAGATGAGAACATCTCAATCATATATCTATAGGTGCCAGAAACAGGTGCACCACAATTTATAAAACAATACCTACTTGTCTACAAAAGAGAAATAAACACAAACACCATCATAGTTAGAGACTTCAATACTCCATTACCATCAATAGATAGATCATCCAAGCAGAAAATCAACAGGGAAATAATAGATCTCAACACCATAGGACAACTAGATCTAATGGACATGTACAGAACTTTCCAACTCAAGTCTACAGACTATACATTCTTCTCAGAAGCCCACCAAAACTTCTGTAAAATAGACCACACACTTTTAAACAGTGAATAGCTTGAGGAAGAAATCAAAAAAGAAATTGTAAAATTCCTAGAATTGAATAATAATGAAAACACAACTTACCAAAACTTATGTGATTCAAGGAAGGCAGCCCTAAGGGGAAAATTTATATTGCTAAATGCCTTCAGAACAAAGAGAGAGATCCCAAATTAATGACCTAAATGTCTACATTGAGGCACTAGAAAAACAAGAAGAATCCAACCCCAAGATTATAGTGAGAAAAAATGATAAAGATCAGAGCAGAAATTAATGAATTAGAAACTAAGAAAAAATTTTAAAAGTCAATGAAATGAAGAGCTAGTTCTTTGAAAAAATAAATAAGATTCATAAACCCCAGGCCAAACTTATCAAGCAAAAAGAGAGAGAGAGAGAGAGAGAGAGAGAGAGAGAGAGAGAGAGAAAGTATCAAATTAACAGAATCAGAAATGAAAAAGGAGAGGTCACAATGGACATCGATGAAATTGGAATAACCATTAGGTAATACTTCCAAAATCTCTACTTCACAACATTGGGTAATCCGGGAGAAACTGATGAATTCCTACACACATACCACCTACCAAAACTGAACTCAGAGAAGATTAATCTCCTAAAAATAAAATAAAGACCTATTACACCCATGGAGATTGAAAATCTAATCAAAATCCTGACCAAAAAGATAAGACCAGAACCAGGGCTTCTCAGATAAATGGTAACAAACTTTCACTGAAGAATTGAAACCAATTTTTTTCTCAAACTGTTTTATATAATTACGAGAGAAGCTTCCCCAACTCCTTTGATGAAGCTAGCATCACCCTAACATCAAAACCAGACAGAGATGCAATAAAAGAAGAATTCTAAGGCCTATATTCCTGATGAGTATAGATACAAAGATCCTGAACAAAATTCTCAAAACTAATTCAACAACAAAAGAATTATACACTTTGATCAAGGAGGCTTCATCCCAGGGATGCAGGACTGGTTCAACATATGGAAATTGTTTAACATAACACACCACATAAATAAACTTAACCATAAAAACTACATGATCGGGCTGGAGAGATGGCTTAGTGGTTAAGCGCTTGCCTGTGAAGCCTAAGGACCCCGGTTCGAGGCTCGGTTCCCCAGGTCCCACGTTAGCCAGATGCACAAGGGGGCGCACGCGTCTGGAGTTCATTTGCAGAGGCTGGAAGCTCTGGCGCACCCATTCTCTCTCTCTCCCTCTATCTATCTTTCTCTCTGTGTCTGTCGCTTTCAAATAAATAAATATTTTTTTAAAAAATAATAATAATAAAAAAACTACATGACCATCTCAATTGATGCAGAGGTCTTTGACAAAATACAACACTTGTTCATGATCAAAATGCTGGAAAGAATAGGCATGTATGGTTTATATAAAGGCTACATATAATGCACCCAAAGCCCAAATAATGCTTAATGAGGAAAGACTCAAAGAGTTCCCATTGAGATTGGGAACAAAACAGGGGTGCCCACTCTGACCACTGCTCTTCAACATAGTACTAGAAGTACTAGCCCAAGAAAGAAGACAGGAGAAAGAAACAAAAGGGATTCAGATAGAAAAGGAAGAAGTCAAGTTAACCTTATTTGCAGATGACATGATTCTATACATAAGTGACCCAAAAGTCTCCATATAAAACTTCTAAAGGTGATTAATTCCCTTAGTAAAGGGGCAGAATACAAAATCAATGCACAAAAGTCAGTAACCTTTGTATATGTAAAGGACAAATATACAGAGAAAGAAATCAGTGATGCTATCCAGTTTTCAACAGCAACAAAAAATTAAATACCATGGGGTAACCCTAACCAAGTATGTGAAAGGCATATATAAAGAAAACATAAAAAGAAAACCTCAAGAAAGAATCAAGGAGGACTTGCGAAGATACAAAACCCACCCATGCTACTGAATTGGTAGAGTTAATATTGTGAAAATGGCAATTCTACCAAAAGCAGTATACAGATTTAGTGCAATACCAATAAAAATATCAGCTTCATTCTTCACAGAGATTGAAAAATGAATTCAAAATTCATATGGAATGGCAGAACGCCTCAGTTATCCAAACATATTCTCAGCAAAGAAAACACATCTGCAGGTATAACTATACCTAAACTCTAGCTATATTACAAAGCCATAGTAACAGAAACAGCATGGTGAAAGCATAAGAACAGAATCATAGTCCAATGGGACAGAATTGAAGACTGAGACATTAGGTCAGGAAACTACAGCTACTTGGTCTTTGACAAAGGAACCCACAATGTCTAATGGCGAGAAGACAGCATCTTCAGCAAATGGTATTGGACAAATTTGAGGACCACATGTAGAAAAATGAAACTATATCTACTCATCTCTCCATACACAAAAACAAAATCCAAATACAAATGGAGTAAAGACCTCAATATAACACTTGAAAATCTCCTACTACAAGAAAAAAATAGAACACATTCTCCACAATATAAGAGTGGGGAAAGACTTCCTAAACAAAACCCCAGTAGCCCAGGAAATTAAACACTCACTCTACAAATTGGATCTCATGAAGCTAAGACAAGCACAGACAAGCACACCATAAGCAGAGCCAATAGATTACCCATTGAATGGGAGAAAATCATAGACAGCTATATTACTGACAGAAGCCTAATATCTAGAATCTACAAAAAACTCAAATTATAAACAATAAAAAAATCAAATAATCCACTCTAAAAGTGGGACAGAGAACCGAATAGGGAATTCTCAGAGTAAGAATTACAAATGGCTAACACACACTTAAGAAAATGTTCAACATCCCTAAACATTAAGGAAATACAAATTAAAACAACCATGATATTCCACCTTACTCCAGTAAGAATGGAAATCATTAAAAAAAATCTAACAGTGACAAATGTTGGCATGGATGGATAAAGGGGAACCGTCATCCACTCTTGGTGGGAATGTAAACTTGTACAACCACTATGGAAACCAATTTGGAGATTCTTGTAAAGGATGGACATAGAGCTATCAACAGACCCAGTTTTTCCCTTACTGGGCATTTATGCTAAATGCTTCATGCATCAGTAAAGAGACATTTGCTCAACCATATTTATAGCTGCTCAGTTCATTATAGCTAAGAACTGGAATCAACACAAATGCCCATCATTAGATGTATAGATAACGAAGTTGTGGTACATTTACACAATGAAATTCCACTCTGCAGTTAGAAAAAAATGATACAATAAACTTTGTAGAAAATGGACACACTTGGAAAAGATCATACTAAGCAAACTCACGTAATCGCAGAAAGACAAACTACAAACATGTCACTCATCTGTGGTTCCTAACCTGGTCCTGCTCCAATTTCTGGCATATCTGATAGGCAACTCAAGTCCCAGACAATATGCGTGGAAGGGTTTGGGGAGAGATGAGGGAAAGGGAAGGGGAAAAACAAACACAAAGTTAAACCCAATATGAGCTGATACTATAGACACCTTCATCCTTGGGGATAAACTTAAAGATATAATCCTCAAGAGGAGTAAGAGGGGGGCACATGAAAAGTAGGGCTCTGGTGAGGGTGTGATGAAGCCCAAAATTAAAAGGATTTTTTTTTCTGTCTCTGACCTGTAACTCCCAGTACCAGAGATTGGTTGCTACACACATTGAGCTGTTGATCAGAGAGACCTACAAGATCCCAAAATCAAGACAGCTTTCTGTCAAAGCATTTGATTACTGAGGCAAAAGCTAAGACCCTATTGCTATTGACACAGAGCATAGAGAAACCTTGCTGGCTTCAGAAGAAAGCTAGCCCCCAGGCAGTTAGCATTTCTAGTGATGAGCTACTGGGGGAAAATGGACAACAATGGTCTGAGCAACCAGAGGTCTAAGCTACTCACAAGCAAGCACCCTGACACCATGGAAATTCCAGTGTAATAGTGGCACACAGCTTCAGTGGTAACTAATAGCTTTGTATTGGCTAAGAGATCTGCTCCATGTAAAGGAACCCATATCTGGAATTGGGAACCAGATCAGAATCTTATGGAGACAAAGATGGTGCTCTCCAGTACCAAGCTCTTACTAGTCTTTGGATAAAAGAGGTGTTCCGTCCATCAAATTCTCCCCAAATCAATAATGCTTATCTCATTTAAACTGTACTGACTTTTCTCTGTGTTGGAGAATCTGCCCTTTTTCTAAAGGTCATGAGACCAGAGGAGATAAACTATACCTTGCACTCAGCTAAGTCACAGAGGAATGGGGAGATGAGCAAGAGTGCTTCTTCCATTCTGTCCCTGATAATCAGTGCCTCGGTGTAGGAGATAGACCCTGAAAATACTCAACACCTATCAAAGTAGAGATTCATAGGCTCCGAAGTGCACAACACAGAAGTAGACTTAAAACTCACACACCAAGACTCAAGGTATTTTGGGGGAATGGGGTGGAAAGATTGTAAGTGTCACATCATGCCCACAGGCATTCCCTTACTCCCAAAATATCTGACCACTGCTCCCATAATGCACAAACTACAACTCCATGGGGAATACCTGCATCCGCACTGAGTACCGTCCCAAGTGGAATGGAATGGGGGCAGGGACGAAGGAAAACAGGGTACCAACACATGATTTATCCATATTAAATATCATGTTAATAATAATAATAATGTACATCCTAAAGCCAATAAATAACCAAACAAATTAGTAAATGTAAATAAATTATCTAGGGATAAAATTCAAGAAAATGTGACACTTTTATACTGAAAGTTATAAAGTATTGTGGAAAGAAATGAAGGAAGCAAAGCAAGCAGACATTTTGTGTTTAAGAGTTAAAGGATAATATTGTTAAGGTATCCATAATTGCTCAATTAATCTAACTAATCCTTATCAATCCCAGTGGAATTTTAATTGAAATTAAAGAAAATGCTAAAATACACAATGAATCACAGAAGATAGAAGACCCTTAACAAGAAGCCAAGCTAAGTCTTCATTTTAAAATGTCAAGAATCTATCATAATTAACTGTACTGTTGTGCAGGGGAATTGGCTCTGTCACTAAAATGCTTGCCTCGCAGCACAAGGACCTGAGCTCCTGTCCCTAGCATCCTTTTAATTGCCAGACATGAAAGCTCAGCCTGTAAACTGAGCACCAAGCAGGTATAGACAGGAGAATCCCCAGAGTAAGCTGGTTGGCTGGACTAGTCAAACTGGTGCATTCTCATTTTCGGAAGAGACTCAAGAGAAGAGGAAACCAACTGAAGACACTTGACACCAAACTTTGCCCTCTACATGTACAAACACATGTGTACATGCAACCCCACACATGCACCCATATCCACATGAACCTACACACACACACACACACACACACACACACACATACACACACACCAAAGAAAGAACAGTGGTATTTGCTTACAAGGCCAATAAAGTAAATGAGGGAGCCCAGAGATAAGCCTATGTATATATGCCCAAGTAATCTTGATACTACAAGACTATCAAGAACACAAAATTGAAAAAGTAAAGTCTCTTCAACAAATAGTGTTTGAACAACTGGATATTAATAAAAGAGTGAAACTGGATCCTAATCTTGCTAAGAACAAACAAAGAAAAAGCTAACCTAAGGAGTCATATATCTATGATCATAAATAGAACTCATCATTAAGGCCTCATGAAAACTTTCAGATGAGGCTACTGAATTAACTTCTGTAAAACATTAAGGGAATAAATTATGTTTATTTTAAGGGTTTTTATGCAGACAATAGAAAAGAGGGAAGCATTTGCAACAGCAAAAGATTGAACTAATCACAGGAGAAATGGCTCAGCAGTTAAAAGTACATACATAAAGCCAGATGCACAAAGTGGTAATAGCATCTGGTGTTTGTAGCCTGGCATGTGCATTCTTCTCTCTCTCTTTCTCACCCTGTCTCGCTCTCTGTCTGTCTCTCTAATATCAATATTCCTGATGAGTGTTTCTACACAAGTTCTGGAGGAAGACAAAAACATTTTCAATTGCCATTAATTTGTCACTACAAGTTCTAGTTAGTTCAATAAGGCAGAATGAAAACAGACAAACAAATCTGAAAGGAAGAAGTAAAACTCTACAAAATGGCAAATATGTTTTTTTTGGATTTAACAAAAAAGTGTTAGGACTGACAAGTTTGTGTGAGGGATTTGGATGATATAGGTAAAATAGGAGAGTCCGCTGTGCTTGTACATGCAAGGTTCTTAGCCGATCATGGAAAAAATGAAAATGGGTTCCACTTATGATAGCATCAAATAGGTTTACAATTATAACTACAAATCTTAAGTTTTCAAAACCTATATCAAAAGTAGGTCTAAAAAGGAAGATACAGTATGTTCATATCATAGAGTGCTCATATTTGTACACTTATAACCTGGAATCTCCAAATTTAGCTGTAGGTCTAATACGACTTAAACTGAAACACCAATAGCATTTACTTGGAGGATGGGATAGCAGACTAGAAATTGCTCACATCATACTAACCCTTAATTGAAAAACAATGAAAAACTATAGCCAATACAATTTTGAAAAAGGCACAGTAGATAAATTCACTCTTTTCATTTAAAGAATTATTTCAAAACCACTGTGCCAAGATCTGAGTATGGAAAAGGAGAGACATATAGGAGAACAGGACAGAGTAGTCTGCAAGTGCAGATCTAAGAAACTCAAATCTGAATAAATAATTCATTTTGAACACAGGTGCCAAGATGAGAGAAGTGTGTATATAAAGAAACAATTAATTCAAAACTGGTATTCCATGTTGAAAAAAGCAAACAAACAAAGCCTTCACTAGGTACAGAAATTCAGTGAATCATGAACACAAATTGAAAGCCTATAAAAGCATCTACAGAAGTATAAGAAAATCATTTTATCTTTAATTATGCAAATAGTTATATGTAGTATATAAAGTCCAAATTGTAAAAGAATAAGCAGATAAACTGAATTTCATGAAATTTAGTTTTCTTTTCTAATTGCTAAAAGGGCACTTTAAAAATAGCTAGTACAGTCAGTTATGAGACCTGATTTTTTTTATAATGGATATACAGTATGGATACATCATGCATTGGTACTATCCTTTCCCTCATGTACTTACTTTGTGTGTGGGTGGAGATGTGTGTGGGGTGTGCACATCTATGTACCCTTGCAGTACCCATGTGCCCATTTGATTGCAGTGGTCAACTCCATCTTTCTTCTATCAGTGCTTATTTGATACAGAATTTCTTTTCTTTAAATCTTACTTATTTATTGTTTTTCCTTTCTCATTAATATCATTATTAACAATAATTTTGTATGGATACATCATGTGTTGATACTTTCTATTTCTTCATCCCTGCCCCCATCCCACTGGGGCCCTTCCTCAGTGGGTTTGCAGGTATTCCCTGTGGGGTTGTGGTTTAGGCATTGTGGGAGCAGCAGTGAGTTATTTTGGGGAGTGAGGAATGCCTCTGAGCATGATGTTGAGATTTGATTTCTTACTGATACCAGAGTTTGCTGATTTATTACTCTCAAGCCCAGAGATTCCCCGGTCTCTGCTCCACTTTGTGGGACTTGGGTTATATTTGCATATGACCATGTCTAGCTGTTTACTTAGGATTTGGAGATTTGAACTTTGGAACTTTCAGGCGCCCTCATGCTTGTCTATGAAGCACACTTAACCACTAAGCCATCTCTCCAGCCTAGAAACTGGAGTTTTAAAATATTATATGTATATATTTGAAAAGACAAACCACCAAAGGTAAAAAAGTATGCAAAATCACTTTAAGGGGTTCTTGCAATATTAGTAATTATATAGTGTGAATTAATTTTTTTTCAATATAATTCCATCTTCCAGAGACACAAGTTCAAAGCTTAGCACTGATCAATTGTGGTAATTCGTATCCCTTAATTAAACTGCCAAAAATTAAAGTGCAATATTGTATCTGTTTAATAAAAAAATTATTTATTTATTTATTTATTTGAGAGAGACAGACATAGAGAGAAAGACAGATAGAGAGAGAGAGAGAGAATGGGTGTGCCAGGGCTTCCAGCCTCTGCAAACGAACTCCAGACGCGTGCGCCCCCTTGTGCATCTGGCTAATGTGGGACCTGGGGAACCGAGCCTCGAACCGGGGTCCTTAGGCTTCACAGGCAAGCGCTTAACTGCTAAACCATCTCTCCAGCCCAAATAAAAATTTAAAATAGATATTTTTACACTTCTTGGATCACAAGAAATAGAGTATAATAAAATTAGCAGAATGATTAATAAAAAAGAGCATGTGCCACAGTTCTTTGACAGCAAGACACACTAAACCATCTTGGAAACTGTTAAACAATGACTTCTAAATTAAACATACATATTGTGTGATCTATAATTTAATTCCTTGGTGCTTATCAAGTAGAAATAAGAACTTCCATATATACATCTATTGTTCTTAGTTACCCTAGCATGGAAACAACTCAAATATTCATCAAAAGGATAAGAAATTTCGAAATGTAGTATATTCAAACATGCAGCAATTATAATCAACAAGCTAAAGGCAGTGGAAGGAATACATATTAAAATACCTGTTGAGAAAACACAAGTGCAAAAATATGCATACTATCTGGCTATATCTGTATGGAAATCTATGATAGCAATATTTCCTGTGTGGTGACAGATAGTTGCTGCATAACTGCCATAGCCAAGAGTCAGGCAAAGGTGCCTGGGTCAGAACACAAGGGAACTTTGGAGAAATTTCTACCTGGATCATCATTCTAGTTAATTCTGTAAATTCTACTATGTTAGTGAAGTACAGCTATGGGTGCCTGTGTGGATTTCTTCAGATACAGTTGGCCCATGAAGTGTCTGACCTAATAATTCCCTGGACACATTGTTGGACATGTTGAAAGGTAGGATTTTGGTCCTAGGCAGAAGAAGTAGGTCACTAGGGCTCACCTTTAGTGACTATATGTTGCTCTGCCCTCTTCTTGTATCCAGTATCCTATATCCCATATACCTTCTCCTGCCTCCTGTGCCATTATGTTCTGCCTGAATGCATGGGGCCCAGAAGCCATGGACTGAGATCTCTGAAGCCATGAGCCAAAGAGAGAACCCATCCTCCTTAAAGTTATCTATATGTCATGGATTTGACTGTAGGGACAAGAGAAGTAGCTGATATGATTTGATTGATACCTATACAGATTACCAACTGCTGTGTCTACTTAATCAGGCTGAGCACTTGGATTGAGTATCTTTTTATGATGTGTTAATAATAACAGTTTGGGTAGGACAGCCTGCCACCTGTTGCTCACTGTTGAGATGTCCCCTAAGATACAGATAGAGAAAAGCCCATGGCAACTTACACGTCATCAATTGTCTCAACCATTTGTTTCATAAAAGGGGTGAAAAACCAACTCCAATTGAAGAATGTTTCAAGAAAACAGGAGCATAAACCAAAACAAGTGAGAAAATACTATATATGTTTTTGTCTATGAAGACAGCTTGTAAAATGTATATGGGGGATAGTTCTTATATAAGGCTGAGAGTACTGCTATGTATTCATATATATTGTTAAGGATAATGAAGTATAGAGGAAAAAATGAATGGGCCAAGATAAACAATAGATTGTACAGACATTTTACACATAAGTATCACAAGGTTTAGACAGGAGACAGGGTCAACTTCCAAGTATAATCTGATAGGAATATGGCCAAACTGCAATAAGATTACATATTAAAGTTCTCAATTATAAAAAGAATCTCAGCCAGGTATGGTGGTGCATGCCTTTAATCCCAGCACTTGGGGGGCAGAGGTAGGAGGATTTCCATGAGTTCAAGGCCACCCAGAGAGTACACAGTGAATTCCATCCTAGATTGAGATCCTATCTAAAAACACAAACAAACAAACAAAAACCCTTTTTATCAAAACACTTAAGGAAAAATCAGGAGAAAAATTTGAGTTTAAGATTCAAACTCAAGAAGCAGGTATATTGTTGTTGGGAAATGTAAAGTATGTAATAGCTGGTGACAGCAGGAGAAAAGGTAAAAGCCCTGGGAAGAATTAATAAATCATTTACCTTTATAAGTCAGATATTAATTCTAAACATATTTCTTTAATATTGAATACATTCTCTGAACATACTCATGATGGGGTAGAACAATGCACAAAACAGAAATTCATGCTTTCTGTTCCAATGAAACTTGTACCATACACAGTGCATAGGATAAATGTATCAGTAAATAATCAATAAACAAATAATATTTTGTGAACTGCAAAACAATGGAGAATATGAAGCAAGTAATGGGCTAAAGAGTCTCTGGGGAAATAGAGCAAAGATGACTTTAGATGAGGTGTTCAGAGAGGATTTCTCTGACAGACATTCATTTGAAGAGAGACTTGAATGAACAGAAGCCCAGCTAAGTTAATGGTCCACCTGGGAATATAAACAGTGAATATAAGGAAAATAGTAAAGCAAATAACACAGGCAGTTTTTATAATACTTTACAAGCTGCATCTCATCCCTGGCTCTGTATGATCTTATTCCCAAACTGAGCTTCAAATCTGCAATGTCCAGAATCCAGGTCCAGTACTACTGTTCTAAGAGATTGACCCAGTGGGAAATGCACAGTTTTAAATTCAGAAGAAGAAAGCACGGTGGTAAGGAAAACATAACACGACACAGAGGCTGTGTTAATTTCCCACCTACCCCAAGGCCCTGGGCCTCATTCTGTTCTATTTCCTAACAGCTGGCAGGCTTTTGTTCTTTTCCACTGGAACTGTTTCTCCAGCAGGTAAAGCTCCATTTGGCATCCAGGGCATATGATTGTTACAAGCAGGGTCCCCATGACATTTCATTAAGCTGGTCTTTCTGCACTTACTATCAGACTACTGGAGCCTTGTTAAAAGCACTTAATTGCATCCAATTTTTGAGGCTGTAGCTATACATCAAAATTCTGCCCCATGTTAATTTACTTAGAGTTTCTTCCAAGGTTTTCCTGCTGATGAGAAGTTTTAACAAGGATTTTTTTCCTTCCACCTTCCCTGCTTAGTCTTTGCTTCCTTCCCCACTTCCTTGTAACCTGACATGTTTTGGTCAATGGTGATGAGTATTGCTCCTTTGATAATGCTCTTATCCTTATGTTCAATTCTATAACTAACTCAAGGCATTGATTTCTACTACCTTCACTGTTGAATATAACATGTTCCTGTTAAAGCAATGAGACATGCTTACTTTATCTTTAATTCATCCTATGAAAATTCCATGTACAATAAATAAACATTCTGAATATTTAGGGTAGGGAGGAGGAAATGGCTACCAGTGTGAGCACAATTTGGGATGTGATAGCCAACTCCCCCCTGGAAGGCATGGCTTCTCTCTGGCTGCTCTTTTCTACCTGCTGTGGCAGGAATGATGTCCAGCCTCTGCTGATGCCATGTGTTTTCCTGCATCATGGAGCTTCCCCTCAATACTGTAAATTAAAATAAAACTTCCCTCCTATCAGGTTCTTTTGAAGGTGATTTTCTCTCCAGCAGCATGAAAGTAACTACAACATTGCCCAGCTGTTCCTGCATCTCTCACACCTTCCCCACACCTTGACCATCTCAATTATTCCTCCATTCCCCACACTTTTCCTGTGACCTACCAGCTGTATTTGCTTAGCCATGTTCCACTGCAATCAGCTCTGACAATCAGTGGAGCTACACTTTGTGACAATTCTCACAAATCTTTACATCATGCATGATGTACTTAAAAATTTTGTGGTATATATTGCTCACCTGAAGAAGATAAATTCACTATTTTCTTTTCAAAGTCACCCGTCAGTGCTCAAACAATTTATTTCCTGGGAATGGCTTTCCTGTATAGCAAAATAATTTCTGTCTATTAAAATTCAGGTCATGAGTCACCTCTTCACTGCCACAACTCAGAGGTGATTTGGTAAATTTCCTCTAATTTCTGGGAAATGTTATGAATACAGTCACTTTTGTCTATTTACAATCTTTTGTGTCCTTATAGGGAGCATAGCAAATGCTATGATTTTCATTATAATTACTCAAATGTTGCTGCTTGTAATGCCTTGATTCAGACACACAATGCCAATTAAGGACTTTTTGTACCAGTTGTTGATAATGTTTCTTCTTTATATTTTTCATCACCCTATACTTTTTTCAAACTTTACTTTTTAAACATTTTTATTAATTATAAACTTTACTGTATGAATAAATCACATGTTAGTCCCATTTCCCCCATTTCCTCTTATATACTCCCTTCCTGGCTCTCTTTTACTGATAGTCTCCCTCAATGAAGTTATTGGTATTCACCATGGGTTATGAGTGTATTAGTTAGTCAGTCTCTGGTGTGAGGGAGCAATACTTCAGAATTCTCCTTCCCACCCTGTGGCTCTTACAGTCATTCCATCCCCTCTATTACATTGTTTCCTGAGCCTTTGTGGATGTGTTATAAGTCTACTTTAGTATTGAACTCTCTGAAACCACTGGATTTCTTCTTTGATGGGTTTTGTGTCTTCTCACTGTATATTGCAATCTCCCTGGAGCAGGTTGTCAGGTTAGCAGTGAGAGCTTCCCCATTGTTATATTGTCACTCCCTCTGTGCTCGGGCAGATGTGAGAACATGGCTCACTTCATGCTAGGGTGTCAGCTACTTTTTCTTGAGATATTGATAGATTTTTTTTCTCACCAATGTTTGCTGCCACTTGTAAAAGCAAACAATAAAAAAACATATTCACCAATCAAAGGTGAGAGCAGCATGGATTAAATGGGATAACATGGTTAATTATGCGATAATTTGATTGATATAGCTACTCTTTGTGGCCAAAGACTAGTCGGCTAGTAGGAGCTTCTCTCTGGAGTATATGACCATCATATCTATAGGATTATGACTTGTTTCTCAGTAGCAAGCATGAGTGTCTTTCCCCTGAGCAGTACTCTTATCCATTCAGAGATCTATCTATTACTTGCATAGATTGAGGGCCACTATTGGGCAGCTGTGTACATCTTGTTCACCTGTATAATGTCATAGTTTGCAGGATCCCCTGTTTGTTCACAGCATTGTTGGCCATTATCCCTCAGCAGCTCACATAGCACTTTCCAGCAATCTGAGGTCTAGCCAGTAGGCGGCTGGCTTCTTTATGAGCTCCAGCTTGGATCACCCTATTCTTACAGCTTACAAATCCTTACCCCATCTACTAAATGAGCCAGTGTCTTTGTCTATCACACTTGTGGTGGTTTGAATGTAAAATGTACCCCATAGCCTCATATGTTTGGGATTAAAGTTTTCTACTTAATTTCCAGTTAGTGAAGACTTGCTGGAGGAGATGAGTTGGTAGTGAAGGAAAACACCCCAGCAGGGGGTCCCCCACGCTCTGCCCGGATATGATGACATCCCAAATCACTCACGAGAAGCGGTCTTGATGCAAACTGCAAGAGGATTTTATTCCAAGCGCGCTAAGGCCCACAGTCGTACACCTCACAGGGGTAGAGGACTGCAGAGCCCCGAATGCAGGAACAGGACAGTTTTTATAGGGTTTCTAACAAAGCCTGTGCATTAGACCAATCATTTTCTAATATCAGGAGCCCGCAGGGTGTTGGCCAGTCAGTTTGTGCCACCCCATAATTTCTAAGCCAATTAAGTTTAATTTGTTCAAGCCCCTTGTGGACCAATCATTTTCTTATGACCTTGGTGGTCGGCATTTGCGCAGGTCCTCGGGTGGGAATAGCAGAGTGTGGTACCAGTCTCCTATGACCTTGGAGGTCAGCCTCTGCGCAGTTCCTTAGGTGGGGGTAGCAGAGTGTGGTATCAGCCTCCTATGACCTTGGTGGCCTGAGGCAGGCTGCTACAGCTTATGGTGCGAGCTACTAAGGCTTACAGTGTGGGCTATTTACAGAAATCAAATAAGTGGTTCACTTCATTACTTATTCCCCATCCTTGAGAGCTATCTCATGCCGTTTCACCTAGTTTTATATTAGGAGCGGGCTCTGTTATAATGAGAAGAGGGATTCTTCACTTGCTTCCAACAGAGAGTAAAGCCTGGAGTTTGAAGTATGCAGGGAGCCGGCTTAAGCTCCCCTTGGAGCATGATGGTATTTCTTAGCTTCTGAATTCTTGGGCCTTTCATTTCCCACTTTTTCTCTTGTTAATAGTTCTAATCCTAGAACTTGGAAGGACTAAATGTAATCTGCCTCTCTGCCCTGAAGGCCCTTATATTGTTGTCTAAGCATCATGATCTGGACCGCATTCACTCGTGCTCTAACAAAAGTAAAAATCTTATTAAGTATGCAAGGCCCAACTGAAAGCATCAGGAGCAAAACCATTAAGGGCCCCATCAGGGTGGAAAGCAGAGTAGTCATCCAGGAGGACTTGTTAAACCATCCCTCAAACCATCCTTGGTCAGTTTCCCTCTCCCTTTGACGCTTTTCTAGTCTTTCCCTGAGTTTGCTCATGGAGTCTCTGATAGCTCCTGAGTGATCTACATAAAAGCAACATTCTTCCTTTAAGGCTGCACATAATCCACCTTCTTTTAGGAACAGTAGGTTTAATCCCCTCCGGTTTTGTAAGGCCACTTCCGATAAGGAGGTCAGGGACTCCTCTAGATTACTAATAGATTTCTCTAAAGCTTGTAGATCCTCATTTATGACAGCATGTAGTTCACTAAGCCCTCTTTCTAATTGTTGTGGTCCCATGACCAGGGCTGTGGTCCCCATCCCCACACTGGCGGCTATCCCTAAACCAAGTATGACTGCTAGGGTAAGGGTTACAGGCTCCCTTTTGGATCGGGTGGGATGATAGTCATATTCATCAATGACTACTTCTTCAGGATGGTAGTAAACCCGGGGGACAAGCTGGACCATTATACAGAATTTTTTGGGTGGATTAAAAACTGAAGTAGAAACACAGGGAGTTAGCCCAGTATCACATGCCCACCACCTGTTATACCCTGGCACTAGATATTGGTTGTCTGAAGTCTGACTATAGGTCAGAGTAACATTACAAAGATGTTGGTGGGACAGGGGGGCCTTTCCTATACATGCCCCCCTTCCTGAGACCTCGGGGAGAGTCAACTTGTTTTTGGTCCCCCATGAACACCGGTCATTATGTTCTTTAGTCATATGAAACTCTCCCATAGTTGCCATCCCCTCATAGTAGGGTGGTCCTGAGGATAAACAAAGCCAGCAAGCAGAGGTAATGTTGGGGTTGGTGGTATTTATGGCGAGGAAGGCCCCTTGGATTAGGTTAAAGAGCCTCTGTCCTGTCCCATTTGGGGCTTCCGAGAGTGGGCTAGTCAGAGGCGTTCTAGCAGTCATTATGTGATGGGTCTTGGCTGCCACTGTGGGTGGGAGCTTGGGTAATGCCACTTTAGGGGGTCCCTGTTCTACTAGAACTTTATTAGGTCCTACTGGTCTTGGGGTGGGAGGCTCTATCTTAAGTTGTATAGTAAAGGTTAGGCCCTTATCCCATCCTGTCATATAAAAACTGAGTCCCCAAGTTTTTCCTTTTATCCATTCTCGGGACTCTCGACCTTGGGGGGTGAAAGAGATGCTGAGAGGAACTGCTTTTTTCCCATCTAATACTTCCTGCACAGTAATCAGGTCCCAGGAAGAAACTGGGTGCCAGTAGGTATTGCCTGTAGTTGCACAACCCCAGTATTTACAGTAGAACTGTTTTATCCCTCCACAACTTTGTTTAGAAGTTCAGGGGCACACATAAAATGGAGTATGCTGCATCTTACGTTGGGCTGGCCCAGAGCTGCACCCCGGGTTGTCTGCCATGTATTGGCCTTGGGAGATGACCCCTTGTGTGAATGCCCACTTAGCCACATGAGAGTGGACTTCTCTAGAGACCTCCTCTGGGGTGAGCTCTGGGATATCCCAAAATTCTTCCCCGGCTACCAGGGCACATATGTCTGGGGTCAGGATGGGCCACCAAGTCCAGGGGGGCGCTTCCCTAGTTGCAGTCCATATTATATCCCCCGTTTGAGAAAGCACTTGCCAAGTCAACTTTTGGGGGGCATGGGGATTGGAGGCATCACCTAGCTGGAGAAGGAGAAGCCACACAGCAAAGCCTAAGTTTAAGGGGATTGTCTGTCCTCTCGGCTTGCCATTTGGGGCCCAGTGGTGGAGCAGGCTTGACGTGAGATGCATGGATCCAGGCGGGTATTCCTTCAACTTTCACGGCCGTTGGAGTGGTCAGTAGGACAAGGTAGCGGCCCTTCCACCGAGTCTCAAGGTTTCCTGCGCGGTGGCGTCTGACATAGACCGAATCTCCCACCTGGAAGCGATGTGGGACCTGTAAGTCTCCTTTTCCTGAGTAAGCCTCCCGGAGTCACTTCCACGCTCGTTGTCTCACCCACTCGAGCGCCTTGAGCCTAGAGAACAGAGGCTGGGAAAGCGGCACATCAGTACTATGTATAGAGGTTATTTCTACCAGTGGAGGAGGCCCCACGTATAGCAATTAATGGGGGGGTCAGTCCAAATTGTCTGGGTGTGTTTCTGACCCTAAAGAGCACAAAGGGTAGGAGAGCTATCCAATCATTAGCGCCAGTCTCTGCGGTCAATTTGGTGAGGGTCTCTTTAATGGTTCTATTCATCCTTTCTACCTGTCCTGAGCTTTGGGGTCTGTATGCACAATGTAATTTCCAATCAATCCCCAATATTTTGGCCAGTCCCTGACTTACCTGGGCAACAAAGGCTGGACCATTGTCTGATCCTATTACCTTGGGTATCCCAAATCTTGGGAAAATTTCTTACAGTATCTTCTTAGCCACCACGTTTGAGGTTTCTTTCTTGGTAGGATAAGCCTCTACCCATCCTGAAAAAGTGTCTACAAAAACTAGTAAATACTTATTACCATACTTAGCTGGTCTTACCTCAGTGAAGTCCACTTCCCAGTGAGCACCTGGGCTGTCTCCCGTTAGCCTCTTCCCAGGAGGCATTCTTGAGGGATTAGCATTGACCATCTGGCAAGATACACAAATGCTTGACTACTGATCCAGCTATCTCTGGCAACCTCAGAATATGGTAAGGAGACGTCGGCAGCAGTTTTTGTAGATGTTTGGCCCCTAGATGGGTTAGGCGGTGTATTTGTTGAATGTACTCTAGTCCCTTTGCTTGAGGTAGAATCTCTTTTCCCTCTGAGGTAAAACAGGCCCCCTCTGGAGTTTCAGAGAACTGGCCTAACATTCTAACTTCTTGCCAGTCACCTGGGATATATCGTTGCTCACTTTTTTGGTTCTTTGGCTTTTCTATTATGGGCAGAAGGTTGACCCCCTGGGCAGACTGTTTGGCCACTTGGTCAGCCATCTGGTTTCCTTTGGAGATGAAATCTTTGGCTTTTTGGTGGCCAGGGCAATGCATAATGGCCAGTCTTTTGGGTAGATGTAGAGCTTCTAGCAAACTTAGAATTTCTTCTTTGTTTTAATTTCTTTTCCTGCTGAAGTAAGTAGCCCTCTCTGTTTGTAGATGGCCCCATGTACGTGTGCAGTAGCAAAAGCGTATCTGCTGTCCGTGTAGATATTCACAGACTTTCCTTCAGCTTGTCGTAAGGCCTGTGTGAGGGCTATGAGTTCAGACTTTTGTGCTGAAGTTCCTTCTGGAAGACTGCTGGCCCAGACTGTTCGTGTCCCATCTACTATCATCGCCCCCCAGCAATCCTCTTACCTTCTACAATGTGTAACTGCTTCCATCTGTGAACCAGGTTAATGTTCCGTTCCTCCAGTCAGTGGGACATCTGTGAGATCCTTTCGGATCCCAGTTTCCTTAACCAGCAGCTGATGACAGTCATGAGTCACTGTCTCATCAGTTTCTTCAGGCAGAAGAGTAGCGGGGTTGAGGATGGCAGGTGGGGCAAACGTTATCCTGTCAGTGAGGAGCAGGCTCTGGTAGTGAGTCATAC
Source organism: Jaculus jaculus (assembly GCF_020740685.1). NCBI lineage: Eukaryota > Metazoa > Chordata > Mammalia > Rodentia > Dipodidae > Jaculus > Jaculus jaculus. Next base: position 66,548,204 of record NC_059110.1, read on the forward strand.
AGGCGTTAGTCATCCATCGGTCTGGGGGCTGCCGGACAATGCTCTCCAGGGCATGGGGGGCAATGACAGTTATCCTCTGCCCTAGAGTTAGTTTATTAGCTTCTTTGATCAACATGGACACTGCCGCTATGGCTTTTAGACATATAGGCCATCCACTAGCCACGGGGTCAAGTTTCTTTGATAGGTAGGCAATGGGTCTTCTCCATGGCCCTAAGGATTGGATTAGGACTCCCTGGGCTATCCCCTTATGCTCATCTATGTAAAGGGTGAATGGTTTGGTCACATCAGGGAGGGCTAGGGCAGGCGCACTTAATAGTGCCTTCTTGATGGCATCAAATGCCCCCTGGTGTTCAGAGGTCCAAATGAATTTTCCTCTCTCTTTAGTGAGTGGATAGAGGGGGGCAGCTAGGGTTGCAAACCCTGGGATCCATAGTCTGCAGAACCCAGCTGTCCCCAGGAACTCCCTAACTTGTCTGGCCATAGTTGGGACCGGTATTTGTACTACAGTCCTCTTTCGTGCCTCTGTCAGCCATCTTTGTCCATCCCGCAAGGAGTACCGCAAATATGTTACCTCTCTTTTGCATATTTGGGCCTTCTTAGCCGAGGCGCGGTAACCAAGGTCAGTCAGCTCCAGTAGTAATGCTTTTGTACCTTTTAGACAGTCCTGTTGGGTAGCTCCTGCCAAGAGTAAGTCATCAACATATTGAAGGAGGGTTACCTGTGGGTGTTGAACTCTAAAATTGGCTAGGTCCCTGTGTAGAGCTTCATCAAAGATGGTTGGGGAGTTCTTGAATCCCTGGGGCAACCGGGTCCAGGTGAGCTGCCCAGTCCTTCCTGTATCTGGGTCTCTCCATTCAAAGGCAAAAAGAGGTTGGCTGTCCAAATGTAATCTTAGGCAGAAGAAAGCATCTTTTAGATCCAACACTGTATACCAAATCCACTCTGGTGGGAGGGCACTAAGGAGGTTGTAAGGGTTTGGGAAAGTTGGATGTATGTCCTGTACTCTTTTATTGACTTCTCTCAAATCCTGTACTGGGCGGTAATCATTGGTTCCGGGTTTTCTAACTGGCAGTAAGGGGGTGTTCCAGGGGGACTGAACTGATACCAGAATACCTTGTTGTATCAGTCTTAGGATATGGGGCCAAATTCCTTCTCAGGCCTCTCGGCTCATGGGATATTTTTTGACTGATACTGGTGTAGCACTGGCTTTTAGTTGAATGACCTGTGGGGGTACTTGTTTCGCCAAGCCCATGCCCGCAGTTTCTGCCCAGGCTTGGGGTAATTGTTCTAACCAGGGCTTTAGGTCTTGATTAGGCCCTACTGGGGGAGAGTATAATCGATACTCATCATCTAGTTGGAGAGTCAACACGGTGATGGGTCGACCTCCAGCAGACACTTCTGGTTTTTCTGATTTGAAGGAAATTTGAACACCCATCTTGGTTAATAGGTCCCTACCAAGGAGGGGTGCTGGACATTCAGGGATGACTAAGAATGAGTGGGTTACCCGTCCCACTCCCAGGTTAATGGTTCTTTGGGTAGTCCATGAGTATTGCCGTTGTCCATTAGCACCCAGAACCCAGGATTTTTTATCTTTTAGCCCTCCTAGTGGATGCAAGAGTACCGAATGTTCAGCGCCAGTGTCCACGAGAAATTCGGCTGGCTTCCCTTCCACCTTCAGAGTTACCCTGGGCTTGGGGAGGGGCTCCGAGCCCCGTCCTCCCTAGTCTTCATCTTCTCCAAGGGTTAGGACCCTAGGTCTGGTGCTGTTCTTCTTAGGGCAGTCTCTTGACTAGTGCCCTTTCTCCTTGCAACAGGCACATTGATCTCTATCAAGTTGGGTCCTGTTGCCCAGGTTCCCTATCTGCCTAGGGCCTGCTCTAAACTTTCAAAAATTTCTCTCCCTTTCTCCTTTTTTTTCTACCACTGTGGCCAGGATTCTGGTCAGATTTTTCTCTTGTCGTCTATTGCGCCTATCCTCCCTTTCTTCTCTCTCTTTCTCACGTCTCTCCTCACGTTCTTCTCTCTCTCTTTCTCTCCTTTGCTCCTTTTCCTCTTCTGTCTCCCTTTTGTAATATACCTTTTCTGCCTCTTTTACTAAATCATGCAGCTCAGCTTCCTGTAATCCCTCCAATCTCTGAAGTTTCTTTCTAATATCAGGAGCTGACTGTCCTATGAAAGCTAATGTTACTGAGCCTTTTTGAATCTCAGAGGTGGGGTCAAAGGGTGTGAACCTCCTAAATGCTTCCATGAGCCTCTCAAGAAACACTGAGGGAGACTCCGTCAGCCCCTGCATCATCTCTCTCACCTTGGCCAAATTGCTGGGCCTTCTGGAGGCACCTCGGAGACCCGCCACCAGAGCCTGGCGATAGATTTTTAAGCTCTCCCTACCTTCAGCTGTACTGTGGTCCCAAACAGGGCGAGTCAGAGGGAACCCCATGTCTCTCTCATGCTGCAGCTGTGTTGGTCGCCTCTCGGCCCCAGGGACATTTTTTCTGGCCTCTATTAAAATTCTCTCTCGTTCCTTGGTTGTGAAGAGTGTCTGCAACAGCTGTTGGCAATCATCCCAGGTGAGCTGATGAGAAAACATAAGAGACTCCATCAGCCTCGTGAGGCATTGGGGTTCCTCTGAAAAAGGGGTTGATTAGCTTTCCAGTTATAAAGATCTGCAGAGGAAAAAGGCCAATATTGGAGGGATTGTAGTTGGCCCCCCTGCACAGGAGGACCTGCCTCACGTAGCGGCAGTGTTACAATTCCATTTTCTCCCTCTGGGGTAGCATCTCTCCGGCTCTGCGTCCTTGCGGCCAGCCCTCCCATTTCCAGGAGCTCAGGAGGGGCAGAGGGAGGAAGCCCAGGCAAGCTTGGAGGCAGAGGCTCGGGGGCAGGGGATGGAGGCTTGGGAAGGGTGGAGGGTGGAGTTTTGGGAGGGGCGAGGGGTGGAGCGGTCATGGTGGAGCATGGAGTTTTGGGAGGGGCGAGGGGCAGAGGCATGGGAAGGGTGGAGGGCAGAACTTTGGGAGGGGCGAGAGGCCTCCCCTCAGCTCCCGGGACTAGGTAAGGGGGGGAGGGGCAGGCTGAGTCTCCGGCCAAGCCAGAGGCTCTTCAATCTCAGGATAGATACGAGGGGGAGGTCTGGCTCCCTCAGGAGAGGGCTTTTTTGCATTTTCAAGAGTCAGGACTCTGGAGCTTGAGTTCCTGGGTTTATTCAGCCACGGCCTGACCCACGGCGGGGGGTTGTCCACCAAATCCTTCCAGGTGGGGATATAAGCCTCTTGGTTGGGATGGGAGCCTGGTCCATTCTGAAAAATAATATCTTTAACAGCCAGAATAGTCTCAGAATTAAAGGTTCCTTCTGATGGCCATCCGACCTCATAAGTTGGCCACTCAGAGGCACAAAGTGTTTGTCAGGGTCTCCATCTAACCTCAACTGACAAATTATGGGCCCTAGATTTAACTTCAGTCCAATGGTCAAGAGTCAAGCTAAGGGGCATTGTCACCATCTGTCCATTTTAGAACTATAGACAAAGACACAAAGAACAACAACAACACACACAACTGAGACTAACAAATTCAGACACCAGCGACCCGTCCACGTCTTCCACAAGCAGGCAAAAGAATCAGACGGCCGCAAAGGAGGAAGCTTCCGCTCTAACAACAGTACCCGGTCTTCTGACCGACAGTAGGAGACTGCCAGGCGTCCCTGGCTCTCCTCACCTCCCAGGGCGTCCCCCAGGGTGGCAGCCTGTGATCCTCCTAGCACGTCTGCTGATCACTGTCCTCTGGTCCTTTACAGCCCTAGAGGACGGCTGCAAGTCAAACCAAGCCAAAAGCGCGCGTCCCAGAAACCAGATACTCAGAACGAAAACACTAGCCGGCACACATTCACTCTAGAAGGGGCCCCCTTACTTCCAAGTCGGTTCTCGGGTGTGGGGGGGGCCTTCAAATCCCGGACGAGCCCCCAATGAAGGAAAACACCCCAGCAGGGGGTCCCCCATGCTCTGCCCGGATATGACGACACCCCAAAGCACTCACGAGAAGCGGTCTTGATGCAAACTGCAAGAGGATTTTATTCCAAGCACGCTGGGGCCCACAGTCATACAACTCACAGGCGTAGAGGACTGCAGAGCCCCGAATGCAGGAACAGGACAGTTTTTATAGGGTTTCTAGCAAAGCCTGTGCATTAGACCAATCATTTTCTAATATCAGGAGCCTGCAGGGTGTTGGCCAGTCAGTTTGTGCCACCCCATAATTTCTTAGCCAATTAGTTTAATTTGTTCAAGCCCCTCATGGACCAATCATTTTGTTATGACCTTGGTGGTCGGCATTTGCGCAGTTCCTTGGGTGGGAGTAGCAGAGTGTGGTACCAGTCTCCTATGACCTTGGAGGTCAGCCTCTGTGCAATTCCTTAGGTGGGGGTAGCAGAGTGTGGTATCAGCCTCCTATGACCTTGGTGGCCTGAGGCAGGCTGCTACAGCTTTTGGTGCGAGCTACTAAGGCTTACAGTGTGGGCTATTTACAGAAATCAAATAAGTGGTTCACTTCATTACTTATTCCCCATCCTTGAGGGCTATCTCATGCCCTTTCACCTAGTTTTATATTAGGAGTGGGCTCTGTTATAATGAGAAGAGGGATTCTTCACTTGCTTCCAACAGAGAGTAAAGCCAGGAGTTTGAAGTATGCAGGGAGCCCTCTTAAGTTTCCCTTGGAGCATGATAGTATTTCTTAGCTTCTGAATTCTTGGGCCTTTCAGTAGGAGTTAACCTTGGAGTGCTATAACCTAGCCACACTTGCCACACATAAATACAGTCTCTACTTACTTGTTGCTGATGTGGAGATGGACACATAGCTGCCTGTTCCTGCTATTCTTCTTACATCATGGTGAAATTTCCCCTTGAAACTGTAAGCCAGACATAAACCTTTTCCTTCCACAAGCTGCTTCTGTTTGAGTATTTTCTTCCAGGAATGAGGACATAGCTGCTGAACTATTCTGAGCATCCACCCTCACTCCTTTCACCCAAGTCTTGGCTTTATCCTATGCTCTTTCCCTTCAGTGAAACTAAATCACTTCCTAGGCTTTATTAGGTTATTTTTCTAGAAGGTAGATTAATGCCTTGGGCTTTATGGAATAAAAATATGAAAACTACAGCCTAGTAATTTTATATTCAAAGTAGTCATAAATGAAGCACACTTGGAGAGAGATAAAGGAAAAATGTTTAATGCTTCTGAAGTTTTCATGCTTTATTAAACTGTTCTTTCCACCTGTATGAATACAGTATGCCTGCCAGCATTAATGGGAATAATCTCCACATATGAAAAACTGTATGGGCTTGATAGTTGTGGGGTGATAATTGAGAGCACAGATGAGAAGCACAGCAGAGTGTGGACTCAGGATGCTCAGGTCCATGTGTGAAAAAGTCACATCACAAAACCTGAACTCAAAACGCCATCATCTGGACCCCCAGTCCAAGTGTTGTGGAACAATGACATTGCATAATCTAGCATGAAGGCAAAGTATTAATTACAAATAATTAAAATAATGTGGCTTCTAGGTCTTTATGTCCCTCTTCCTAAGCCTGGATGTTCAATTTTTCCGTCACGGGAATATTCTAAACTAGAGAACTTATCGATCTTTGTTTCATGAAACTACTCAGACTGAGTAAACAATATCTAGAATTGAAGCTCCAGTAAGTTCTTAGATTACAAATTTACCCATGATATATGCATAAAATCAATTAAACAATTCGTTTTACACTGAATCTGTCTGTGTATATGTGTGTTCATATGTGCATGGGTGGGTGTTGGGTCTTGAGAGTCCAAGACATGAGGCCTAGTGGAAGTTTCTGAGCCTAGCTAAATTTTGGCAAACTGCCTCTGGTCAGCTATGACTCAGCAGGGGGCCAAATGGCCTCTGGCCTGCTATTTCCACTCGGGAAGTTAGAGTCCCCACCCATGCATGCTGGGAACCAATCATATCAAAGGTCACGGCATTCTATTGGCCCTTACATCTCACCCCATCCTAAAATCCCCACCTTCGTTCTCCACATTATATAAACACCTGCCTGTAATAATAAAGTGATTTCCTGCTTTGAAGAGACTCCCCGCTTGGAGGTTTTTTCCTGGCCATCAACACCCACCCTACTCCTCAACCCCTTGGGAGGAACCAGCAGGCCTGGTCCTCCCCCTGCCAGGGGGAGCCTGGCATCTGGCATCCAACATGGAGAAATGGGAACCCGGCAGACTAGTGCCCCATGAGAGGCATTCGTTGAAGAGGTCAATCGGCATGCAGGAGAGTGTACCCTCATAAGTTATGAGGCAGTCTTCATATTTAATGTGCTAAACTTTGCTTCTATAACCTGTACTTGCTTGTCAACATCTCTTCATTCTCTTTCTCATTCCTTTCACTTTCGGTTCACTGGCAAGGTGCATCTGCAGCTTTTTTTTTTTTTTTTAATTTTTTATTTATTTATTTGAGAGCGACAGGCACAGAGAGAAAGACAGATAGAGGGAGAGAGAGAGAATGGGCGCGCCAGGGCTTCCAGCCTCTGCAAACGAACTCCAGACGCGTGCGCCCCCTTGTGCATCTGGCTAACGTGGGACCTGGGGAACCAAGCCTCGAACCGGGGTCCTTAGGCTTCACAGGCAAGCACTTAACCGCTAAGCCATCTCTCCAGCCCCATCTGCAGCTTTTGTAAAGCATGTTTACCTATCTTTTGGATCCTTGTGTTTGTGTTGTACTCATGTGTCTGTGGGTTGCTATAGCCCTAATTTTATGGACATTTCTCTCCGGTACCTCTGATCAATATGCTACAGGCACTCAACAGGTGGCTATACCTGATCTGTATAGGGACCAGGTCAGGGCACTGGGATTGGCAGCATGGAAAAAACTTGATGAGGGACCTTCTGAACCCCTGCCCCCTTGTGGGTATTACTCAAAAACCATCTGAGGACTTGGCTACATTTATAGATGGGGTGGAAAAAATTCTCCAAAGAAAATTTCCCCCAGGGGCATTATGGGATCAGTTTACTAAAACGTTGGTCTGGGAAGGGATGATGGCTGATCACTGCTTCACCTGTGCAGGTCTCAAGGATAACTCCATGAGTGGATGGATTGTAGCCACCAAGGATGTTGGCACTATCTGCCATCAGGCTAGGGACATGACTGCCGCCCTTCAGGAAAATTAACAGAGAGATTTGGCCAATATGAACTATGCATTACAGATAAACCCTAAAAAATCAACATGTTTTGGGTGCAGGGACAAGGGCCACTTTAAAAAGGAGTCCCCCCTAGAAGACAAAGCTTCACCTGCCCTCTGGGGGGATGACGAACACCCCTCACACCCGCTGCCCTAAATGCTAAAAGGGGTTTCATTGGGCTAGGGAGTGTTTGACATACAGGGAAAGCCTTTAAACTCCTCCCAGGGCTCCCCCCAGTCCTGTTGAATAAGGGGAAAGAGACCTTCAAAGCCCATTGGACCATCCCTCTGCTCCCTGGCCTTAGACCCCAAATTATTTTAAATGTTGACAATAAAAGATTCAAACTTCACATCGACACTGGAGCTGACTGAATAGTCCTGAGAAAGAGGAAGTGGCCCCCCTCCTGGCAGCTTGTGCCCGGCCCTCCCCTACTGGGAGTTGGCAGGCAATCCACCTCCTGGGAGACTGTCACGTGGCTCCCTTGGACTGACCCAGGTTGAGACAGGGGAGAAGTCCACCCTCTTGTGGTGACTGGGCTCACTGCTAACTTACTGGGGCAAGACATCCTCGGAGATGCCAAGGCATTCATCACTACTGACCATAAGGCCTTTTATAATGATTTGTTAAATAAAAAAGAATATCAACAACAGTTTGAGGAAGGGAGGGAATGCCATCCCAATTATAGAGATAACCCTTACTTTGAGCAACTCAAACAAAAGTACTCAAATAAATACCCCCAATTCTAAGGGCCACTGCCCAGTCCCCCCCCCACCTTTTACAATCCAGTGTAGACCGGGAGATCCTATATGGGTTGAGCAGTGGCCTCTCCCTTCTTTTAAGTTATACAAACTCCACCTACTTATTGATCAACAGTTGGAGACCAGACATCTCCGTCCCTGTACTAGTCCCTGGAACTCTCCTGTCTTTGTCATAAAAAAAAGCCTAATGGGTCCTGGAGATTTTTACATGATTTAAGGAAGATCAATGAACGCATGATCCCCTTTGGATTCTGTCAGAGGTGACTCCCATGGATCTCAGCTATTCCCAATATATACCATATTACTATCATTGACATTAAAGATTGCTTTTTCTCTATCCCTCTCCATCCAGGAGACATGGAAAAATTTGCATTCTCTGTACCTGCTGTTAATTTCTGTGGCCCAGATAGGAGATTGAGTGGACTGTCTTACCTCAGGGCATGGCTAATAGCCCACCCATTTGTCAATATTACCTGTCATCCATTTTTCTCTTCTCTTATCAATCTCCCCAGTACCCTATTTTATATTTACATGGATGATATTATTCTTGGGTGCCTAGATTCCTCCATACTCCAGGACCTTACTCACCAATGTCTAACTATCCTTTATACTCAGAGCTTTAAAGTTGTTCCTGAGAAAGTTCAAACTTTGCCTCCCTTTAAGATCTTGGCCTCAATCCTTACCCTAGATACTCATTATTCCCCCTTTGGAAAACTTAAATATATTTTTTTATCAGTTGATACTTTCTCCTGTGCCTGTTGGGCATCTACACATGCTGGGGAGAAATCTAAACATGCCATTAGTCATATGCTTCAATGTTTTGCCACTCTCGGGCTGCCCAATCAAGTGAAAACAGATTACGGCCCCTGCTTTGTAAGTCAGAACTTTACACATGCCACAGGCATTCCATACACCCCTCAAGGCCAAGCTATCGTTAAAAGATATAACCAAACACTTAAATCACAATCACAAAAACAAAAGGGAAAATCACTACCACCATGATCAGCTAAAGAAAGCATTATTCACCTTAAATATTTTAAATTTTTCTAGAAATGAAAAAAATGTCTCCATTTCAAAAGCACTGGTCATCCTCTGTCACATACAGCTCAAACAAGGTCAAATGGAGAGACCCATTGACTGGGACCTGGAGAGGACCAGGCCCACTCCTCACAGTAGGGAAAAGGTTTGGATGTGTCTTCCCTCAAGATCAAAAAAGACCCATTTGGGTACCATCAAGGGACCTAAAATATTTATTCCAACAAGGGGACACTGATAATCACCCCTCCAGGTAGTGTCCCACCCCTGAGTACTGTTCCTAAAATGGTCTTCACCCTGCTAAACCAAACAATTCCCTCCCTGGTGGAGGATTGCTAGCTTTGCCTCTGATCTGGGCCTCTCTGGCTGCTTACAGTGATCACCAATGATACAAATAGAGTTGCCCATACAACCCTACTCGTTGGGTTGTGAATATCAGTGGCATAGAAGCCATGTTCAACACTATCCTTGATCTCCAACAACAGATAGATTCCCTGGCTGAGGTAGTCTTACAAAACAGGAGGGGACTAAACCTATTAATGGCCGAAAAGGGAGGTATGTGCTTATTTTTTACAGGAAAAATGCTGTTTCTATGCCAATAGATCAGGAATCATTCAAGACAAGATCAAAAGACCTCAAGAGGACCTGGAGAAGAGATGGCGGGACCTCCAGGACAACCCACTATGGACGGGCCTGCATGGCTTCTTACCCTACCTCCTCCCTCTACCTGTTCTTCTCCTTTCCCTTACCCTCACTGTCGGACCTTGTGTAATTAAAAAAAAAATAAATACACAATTCATTCACCAGTAGATAGAGGCAATAAAAATCCATCAGGTTGAGAGACATTACCAAAGGCTGGCAACTCAGGAATTAAGTTCCTCAGATGACCCACTGCCACCTCCTCTGCCCTCCATGTAACCGATGACGGGTAAGATCTCAGACTGACTGAGACAACCAAAGACAGGCCATGGAGTGGGTTCTCAGTGAGCTAAGCACCTGATACCCAGTGATGGGTAAGATCCCCAGAGGGGGACAACCTAAGACAGGGGCCATGGTGACTAATGGTCTTACAAAAACAAAAGGGGGAAATGTTGGGCCTTGAGAGGCCCAGACGTGAGGCCTAGTGGAAATTTCTGAGCCTAGCTAAAGTTTGGTGAAATGCCTCCAGCCAACTATGACTCATCAGGGGGCCAAATGACCTCTGGCCTGCTACTTCTGCACAGGAAGTTAGAGTCCCCACCTGTGCGCACTTAGAACCAATCATCTCAAAGGTCGTGGTATGCTATTGGCCCTTACGTCTCACCCCGTCCTAAAATCCCTGTCTTCATTCTCAACATTATGTAAACACCTGCCTGTAACAATAAAGTGAGTTCCTGCTTTGAGGAGACTCCCAGCTCAGTGGTTTTGTTCCTGGCTGTTGACACCCACCCTCCTCCTCAACCCCTTGGGAGGAAGCAGTGGGCCTGGTCCTCTCCTAGCACTAGCTGCCAGAGGAGCCTGGCATCAATTTACCCATGATATATGCATAAAATCAATTAAATAATTGGTTTTACACTGAATGTGTCTGTGTCTATGTGTGTTCATATGTGTATGGGTATGTCTGTGTATGTGGAGGTACATGTATATGTGTGTTGAGGTAGAGGCTGGAGGGTGGTATTGGATATCTTTCTTAATCACAAACAGCCTCTTTATTTCAGCAAGGTCTCTCCGTGAACTTAGAGCTCACTGGTTCAGCTGATGAGTAAGAACCAGAGATTCCCTGTGTATGCCTACCCAGCACTAAAAGCATAGGCATGCACAATTATGCCTGGATTTTATATGTGAGGTAGGAATCCAAAATCAGGTCCTATGCTGACACAGCAAGCACTTTCCCCAGTAAGCCCTCTCTCCATCCTAGAAGCTTTTCTTTTGTTTGAGCTTACTTAATTTGAGTAAATAAGTGATTTAATGTTTAAATTCTCCCATGTTAATTTTTATTTTTATTCCAATATTTATTATTGACAATAGACATACAAACAGAAAATATGGAAAAACAGGTTCCTGGTACCTTACTAATTTGTTTGTGTGAGTTTCCACTGAAATTGAGAAAAATAATTTATCCCTCATTTTATTTGTTTTTTTTTTTTTTTCTATCTACCCAGTCTTCAAACAGATAAACACAAATACAATGTTGTCTACCTGGTACAAGAGAAAGCCAACTGATTATAAATTGCCAAAATAATCCATTTAGTGATATGATTATATTTCTATAATGTGACTTAAATTACTGCATATTTGAACTTGTATTCCAGCTTCTACTAAATAGATGAAATTCCATTGTAATCCTGGTAGCTCAAAAGCCTGTATTGAAAATGTGTATCTAGGTTCTAATTTTCCATATTACCCATTTTATAGCTAACCAGAGCCTTCTTAAGGTGAATCTGTTATAAGTCTGGTTGCAAGTTTTCTACTTTCACATTTCATCCAATTTCCACATGTTTTGACACCTAATCTGATTGCATAAAGAAACATAGCCAGCCCAGCAATAAGTAGAATCCTACCAAGGCAGGAGTCTTCCTGAGCCTGGAATGATTCTTCCTAATGACTCCAGTTTTACCTATGCAATTGGAAATCAGTGAAAAGTCCTTCAGTTCTAAAAATCAGAGCCCTTAGTGGGTGGTCCTCTCCACCATAGATTACTTTGACACATAGTAAGAGTCATTCAAAGGCAACTTGTACTAAATTTTCTACTCTGCCTCATACAGAGCATTCCAAAGAGCATGCTTTCTGATTTGGTAGTTCCTGGAAACCTGATTCCATTGTGTTCCCAAGTAAGAAAAGCACTAGAATTTTTCCATAATGTTCTACCTACAAACATATTAAACATTTTTTTCACATTGTTCAAGAACACATTTGTCCTTTGCTCATAACTATGGAGAATCCATGGCCTGTGGAAGGTAGCTGTTGAAATACAACAGAGATGCCATCACAGCAGATGGTACCAAGCCACCATCTGCTGAGGTATCAAGAATCACATCTGCTGGGCAATCTTATTTCCTAGTTTTCAGATATCTCAGGTTCTTACTATCTTCATTCTGCAAATATAGCAGGAATGATGGTGAGAATCTGTTAGCTCACTAAGAACGATTAGAGTTAAAGGTAGTCTTAGAGGACTTCAAGTATTGATACATAATCATATTATTAATGATCATCTTGTACCAAAAATTGAGAGGAAGGAAACTGACATTCATCAAACTTTCACAAGCTGCTAGGTTATTTCCATGTTGGATGTTTTAGATAATAGAATGGATTTTTTTCTTTTTCTTTCTTTTATTCTTTCCTTTTATGTTCTTTTATTTCATAGAGTCTAAGTTACCCTCAGACTTGCTGTTTAGCCAAGAATAACCTTAACTCCTGATCCTCCTTCCTTTGCTTTCTAAAGACTGGATTTGTAAATCTGTGGCCCTAGATCATGGTACTCCTTTCACTCCCTTAACAATTTCACATGATGAGAATTCCCTTACTTGAATCTTAAGAGAAAAATAATTGATGACATATGCTTGCAAGTTGCTCTATTAGTCAGGGTTTTCTAGAGAAACAGAACCAATAGGACAAACAAAACCAAGATGGGCAGTTCAACAATACCTGTCTTTAGGCTTAAATACAAAGGAACCTGGTAGCTGCTTAATCCATGAAACTGGATACAGACTACTAGAACCCAGGAACTGCCCAGTGCACAAAGCAATCTGGCAATGAAGACATTAAGTATTCCCAACAGTCACTGGTCTTCAGTACATGTTGGAAGGCTGAGGAAATTCAGTCCCAAAGTATACAAAAGATAGTCAAAACAGGGTAAGTACACACATGGATAAGTAGGAAGGGCATGCAGCTAAAAAGCACACACCAGCCAGTGACATGTGCAACCAGATGTAAAAGCCCTATGTTCTCTGAAATCTTCTTATATAGTCTACCACAAGAATGGCCAGCTACTCAGAAGGAAGGATTTCCTTTCATAGTTAATCCTTCTAGACATACCTTCACAGACCCACTCAAGAGGTATATCTATTACTTGATTCCTAGTTTGGTTAAGTTAACAACATAACATAACTTTCATAATTTCACCACTTGGAAACTCACCTTAAAACTACATATCCTTATGCTTAGTTTCCAAATGAAGACAATGACAAGGTCATAATGTGCTTAGCATAATATAACTGCCCCATGTACAACCAGTAATGTACAATTCTCTACCCCTTAGCATGATATAACTATCTCATGTACCACAAGAAACCCCTTATTTCCCGCCTCCAGCTCATGAGAAAGTCCACGTAGAAATGCTGAGATTCTAATACCCAATAAATAGATTTAACAACATGTAACTACTTATCTCAATCAATATTATTTACACAGTAGAGAAATAGAAGAAAGAAAAACAAAACCATCTTAATATTTGTGTACATATACTTCAGCACTCTTTAAAAACAGGATAGAAACATTCATGGTAATTAAATGCTATTGTCTGTAACTGATCATGTGATCTTAGCTGGTACTTGTAACTAATTTCTATTCCCCTTTCCTATTGCCTTCACTCTCTGGAAGAACTTTAGAAAGTTTGGCCCTTTACATGGAGTGATGACCCACACTTTTATTCCTGATGTGTCTGGTCCATTTCTCACCTTGACTTGATTGCTGTAGTTTCCAATTGACCTTGATCACAGAACAAGTCAATACTAGCAGGCATCCCAAAGTATCTCCTGAATACCATACATTCCATTGGGAATGAGAAGTCCACATCTACCATAGTATTTTGGATCAATCACCCCTTATAACACAGTAACTCTCTTCTTAGTCTGTAGATTGAAGGGCATAAGGACCCCAAGGTGGCCAAAGTAAATCTTAGCTTCCATTTCAATAGGATGTTTATTGTGCCTTCTGGCAGAAGAGCCCTCCTCCCCTGCTGGCCAGCAGAATATAATTCTGAGACAGACACATTTTTTGTTAGTGTTGGTGAGTGGTATCATTGCTATTTTAATCGTTTGATTCCTGGACCTGTGGACCCTTGACTCCTGACTATAGGAGAAATAGTATCATATATTGGATGCTGAATCAGAAAACATAAGGCCTTCTGGAGAACTCTCCCACAGCTCTCGAAGATATTATCACCTAATTTATGTCATAACTATTTCTATAAAAATACCAGGATGGTGGGAAACATGGTAAGACTAGCTAATTCCATGAGCATGAACCCATTGCCATATTTCTTTGGCTTCCATCCCTGTCACCATGTGCACTTTGTTAATGGTCCATTGTTCAGAGGCAGGAATGTCCAAGACAAGAAGTTGACTGTCATGCCCATAATTGTTCATTTTATGTAGTATTCTACTATCAAATCTGTGCTGTCATATGTTGAAAGCATGTAACTTGTGTTCTGTATTTTACCAGGCTCATAGTTCAGGGATTGTATTGTGTCTTAAATGAGACCTTTGACTTTGAATGTTTGAACAGTGTTGGGACTGGTAAAGACTATAGGGACTTTTAAAGTTGGATTAAATGCATTTTGCATTAAAAATTGGCCATGAATCTAGGAAAGCAATGGGCAGAATATGGTGATTTGAATATAAAATATCCCCCATTGCCTCATAGGTGTGTAATCAATTTTCATACTTAATTTCTTTTTTTTTTTAAATTTAATTTATTAGTTTTCATTTCAGTGAATACAGGCAGTTTGGTACCATTATTTAGGCTCATCTGTGATCTACCCCCTCCCATTAGACCCTCCTTGTTAATGAAAATGGGTCGTGCATTGTGGAGTTAGCCCCCAGTTATTAGTATGATAAATGTCTCTGCAAATCATGACCCAACTTGTAACTCTGACATTCTTTCCACCCCCTCTTCCGCAAGATTTCCCTGAGCCATGTTGGGTTCATTTTTGGTCTGCTTCAGTGCTGAGGTGTTGGGGGCCTCTGAGGCTTTGGCTCTCTGATTTGGTAGGAGTTTATTTTTCTCTGCGTTGATCTCCTTCCCCTTTGTGATGGTATCCGGTTCACAGGAAAACATCACCCTTGCTAATTTCACCAGTTGTCCTTAGTTTCAGTTGGGCCCCTTTTGAGGTATGTTGGGGCAGCTCTCTTCTTAGGATCTGCATCTATCTGGAAAAGAGAAGCAGATTCTCCAACGGAGAGTAAGTTAGCACCCAGAAAATTGAGATAACACTTACTTTTTTGATAGACAGTTTGATAGGTGTAGGCCCTCTTATACCCCGTGATTGATGATAGCTTGATATTGTAGAGTGGGCTTGTGTTTGGGTATGGTTCTGACTTGTTTCCCAGCTCCAGCTATGGGTCTAGTACCACTGAGTGGATCAGTTAGCCAAATCAAGAGCAATTGATTCCTCACCATGGCTGTGTACCA
Source organism: Jaculus jaculus (assembly GCF_020740685.1). Classification (NCBI taxonomy): domain Eukaryota; kingdom Metazoa; phylum Chordata; class Mammalia; order Rodentia; family Dipodidae; genus Jaculus; species Jaculus jaculus. The sequence continues at coordinate 66,563,578 of NC_059110.1, forward strand.
CTATTGCACTTGTGTGGGCATCACTTCCAGTTATTTGTTGCTAATTAGGTTAAACAATGTGTTGCTTGGACAGATCTTGGTCATTTCCCCCAGTCGCCTATGTAGCGCCTTCTGGCACTAGACACGCTGACTGTCTGGGGACTGACTCTCTCCTGGCTTCCAGCCATGTCATTCCATTTTACGCGTCAGCTGCATATGGAGTCTTCAGCAATAGGGTCTTACCACTGGCCTTTGTTGGGTCATCAAGTACTCTGACAGAAGTCTGTCATTGTTTTGGGAAACCTTGTAGGTTTCTCTGATCAAAAGCTCATTGTGGATGGTAGGCCCAAGCTGGAAGTGGGGGTTACAGGTCAGTGTCCACTAAGAAATTGAGAAAAAAGATAACTAATATACAAGAGTTAGAGAGGAGAGAGATAGAGGGGAGAGGGGGAGAGGGAGGGAGGGAAGATGTAGGAGATTTAGGTCAGTCTTGATCCTACCCTCTCCAGTGTCTTGTGGTTCAGGTGTTTCCTGTAAGGGTCTAGTGAAGGTTCAGCCATTTGGTCTGTTAGGAAGTAGAATTTTATGGTACCATTGCCGTTTGGGTCCGGATTACTGTTTTCCACCCTTTGATTCCCTCCCCGCCCTCCCATCCATCTTATTGTCTAGTCCATGAGGTGCTTGCTGGTATGTAAAGCATCTTGGGCAGATTCAGGTTAGGTGTTGCAGATGAATGAGACTATGTGTTGATTTTTTTTTTTTTTTGTGATTGGGTAAGTTTGCTGAGAATGATCTGTTCCAGGTTCAACCATTTTTCCTCAAATTTCTTTATGTCATTTTTTCTTACTGCTGTATAGAATTCCATTGTGTAGATATACCACATCTTTGTTATCCATTCTTCTAATGATGGACATCTGGGTTGATTCCAGCTTTTAGCTATTACGAATTGAGCTGCTACAAACATGGTTGAGCAAATCTCTCTGGCTTTTGGTTTGAAGGTTTTAGGGTAGATGCCCAGTAAGGGTATAACTGGGTCTGTTGGTATTTCTATAGTCAGCTTTTTCAGGAGTCTCCATATTGCTTTCCAAAGTGGTTGTAACATCCTGCATTCCCACCAACAGTGAATGAGTGTCCCTGCTTCTCCACATCCTCGCCAGTATTTATTTTCATTTGACCTTTTGATGTTGGCCATCCTTATTGGGGTAAGGTGGAATCTCATAGTTGTTTTAATTTGCATTTCTCTGATGATTAGGGATGATGAACATTTTCTTAGGTGTGTGTTTGCCATTTGTATCTCTTCCTCTGTGAATTGCTGTTTAACTCTGTGCCCCATTTTGTGAGTGGGGTATTTGTCTTCTTATTGTTTAGACTTTTGAGTTCTTTGTAAATTCTAGAGATAAGGCCTCTATCAGTTGGATAACCTGCAAATATTTTCTCCCATTCTGTGGGTATTCTATTGGCTTTGCTTATTATATGCTTGTCATACTTAATTTCTAACTGATTGAACCTTTGAGAGGTGAAGCCTTGCTAGAGGAGATACATTGCAAGGAGCAGGTGTTAGATTGTGACAGTCCAGCCTGACATGCCAGTGCTAACAAGCTCAATCACTCTCCTCTGCTGATGTGTGAAGGTGTGATACTCAGCTTTTTGCTTCTGCTATGTCTTCCCTGCAATGGTGCAACTTTCTTTTGAAATTGTGAGCTAGAAATAAACCCTTTCCTTCCATGCATCTAGTTGGGTATTTTGTCCCAGAAAATAACAGCTATAGTGGCACTATTAACATGTGAATCCATTGTTATGTGCATTTCCTTCCTTGTTCCTTGTATCACACTTTTACTATTCTTGGGATTAAATGAGATGCTGGCAAGGAGTAGCCATGATATCTATTGTGAGAAACAAAACTATCTGCAAAACAGTAGTTTGCATTTGTAAGTGCCTAACATGGATCATTTAGCTATTTGTAGACCCTAGGAAATAAGTTGCAAAAAATAAAGAAACAAACAGCCAAAACTTTAAATAAACACTGAAGAGGAGGATGTTTATTGTAATTTATTTCTGTGCCTCAAAACTATGAGGTTGGGAAGCTGTGCCTTCTAAAGGCAGAGGCTAGTTAGATCCTGAATGGAGCTGGAAGGGATCTCATGGCTATTTTCTAGCCCTATCACTTTAGAGTGTGGTAAGCCTTGAGTAACAGTGATACAAATGCTGCTCTGCACAATTCCATGCTGCCTTTTGCATATTCTTATATTTATTTAATTTTAATTAATCCAAAGTGAGAGAATTGTAAGTAGCTGAAGTCTCCTTCTCTATGTAAGGCCGTGGTCATAGACAGTAAAATAGTCTGTCTTTTAACAATGGTGAGATACTCATCTGCCTTAAAGTTTTGGTGGCTTCAGTTAAGAGCATCACAGCAGTATGAATTCTTCTTTCAGCGACATAGCTGTGTGCTTGGCCCAGGCTCAGAACATGGGGGAGTCTTAAGTCACCAGGTTACAGTTTCTATTATAGGTATAAATATGAGGACTTCCTGCTTATCACTCAAAAAGTTATGCAAGACTGACTTTGGAATAGAGTTACATAATCTCAGAAGTGTTCCAAATGCATAGACATGACCCATAGTTCAGGTGTACTTCATGCTATGGTGTTGGTCCAAATACTGAAAAAATTCTTCCTATATTTTCACATTGAAAACAATTTTCAGTCACACATTTGAGAATCACCCTAAATATTGAAGATCTCTTTGCTTCTAAATCTTGATGGTTCTGCATCTGATTTCAAATTCATCCTTTCTTCTACCTGGGCATGAGTACTATCCTGAGACAAGACCTCTAATTGAGGCCAGGGGGGTCCTCAGTGTTCACATTCCTTCATTCCACCATCAATAGGATTTTTTATATGTGGAGTAAACCTCATCCTCTTGCACACTGAGCAAACATTCTGTCAATGAGATGCATCCCTCTGCTTGGTGTAACTCTATACTCCCTGTCTTTAATCATTCTATTCTTCTCAAATAGCTTTCATGCCATAAATTTACATTTAATTATTTTCTGTAAGTTTCACAACATTTTCAACAACAGGTTGTTTCCTGTTTGCCTGTGCTAGCTGTTATACAGTCTATACACTGTCCTACTGCTTGCTCTGATGGAACAACTCTCTTATCTGGTTTAGGATTATTTCATATTCACTGCTGTAGAGTATTTTCCTATTAGGTTTAGGACAAGCCTTCATCCATGATGAACTTAAATTTATGACTACTCTAATTTATATTTCTATTACACCTATTGTGATCTTTATTTATTCTGAAAAGGACAAAAATAAACAGGAAATTTAGAAGTTTTCTTTAACAAAAACAAATTACCATTTTAGTGAACAAAGCTATATAGGGTAGTGATTCTCAATGGTTTGAATTGCGTATTGAATAGATATTATGAGAAAATATTAAAATACAAGAGGAGGTATAGCTTGAATTTGAAGTAAATGCTATTTTTGGATTTGTCTTTATCACAGAGATTTACAATTTAGAACAACATTAAATGAAGCCATAAGAGAATCTTGAGATACATGGATACTGGCATTACTTCCTTGGCCATTCTAAGAAATTTTCTTTACCCACCTCCCTTATTTTAGGGTGAGTTTTTGATTCACTATACTGTTGTCTCTCCTAGGATATGCTATCTTTGTACTTCATGGTCATAGTGAGTAGTACGATTGAATTAGGCTAGACTACCTCCATATACTAAGGTCATAGCATGGAGTACACCTGAACTAGGGGTTTTAACTGTACATTTGGACCACTTCTGTTGAGGATGTCTCTGGGTTGCACAATCTTTTTCCATAAAAATACTTCCTCAGAGCAAGTTTGGTTACAATAAAACTGAATTTAAACTGAATCAAGATTTGAGAAATCTAAAAATACTAAGATAAGAAAATTGGAAGGTGTGCCACATGGACATGGAGTTGGAGTAGAGAACTGGAAGGGTGGGACTGTGTTGGACACCAACAATGGCTATGCATAAAATCTGGACATGTGATAGCTCTAAAGGAGTACCAGTGAAGTTACACAGAGAAGCAAGTGTGAGGGGAACATAAACATGCTCATGAAGGCAGCAACATGGTCTTGGCTGAGACACTTGGTCTTGCTTAGGCACTTGAACAGATGACCTAATGCAGTTATGTGAGGGGAGGCCATGGGGAGCAATGAAGCAAAGAATCTGAGACCCAGGGAGAACCTGCCAAGCTGGAACACTATGCTTGGTAAGGCTGGTTTTCATGTCCCTGTAGAACATATACTTATAGATGTAGAGTCCCAAGCAATACATCTATTATAGATATAGGTGTTTAAGCAACACACATTTTTATTTTCTTAAGAAAAGCAGAGAGAAAGTAGGAAAAACAAATAATATTTTGGGTTATACAAAAGAGGGTTCCTTAAGTAAAGAAAGTGCTTAAAAGATAAAGAATAAAATGTTTATTAAAGTTCACTTTTCTGGGTCATCTTTCAATTTAGTCTTTCTTCCTAACAAGTTGAATTTTTTTTTTTTTTTTTCTGTTTACGGAGTGTAACCAACTCTCATTTCATTTCCTTTTGTTACTTTTTGTTACTTCTGGATGTTAATTTTAGTTTTTCAAGTTACTTTTGATGCTAAATGCTACACTTAAGACTATGTAATTCAATTTGAAGTACCACATTGCTGTCAACTGTTTGCATCTTGATTATTTGGACAAAGATTTCATTAGTGAGCCTTTTTGCTTTCCATGAGTAGACTTAAAATAATGGATTGTCTTTTCCTGCCATATAGCATTTGCAGGCCAATTTAGATATGGCTTTTTGTTAACTCTGGTTTCCTGGGAACCCATGTATCACTTAGCATTTCCTTCACTTCCCAGCTCCTAAAGAAACATGCTTTAATTTTCTTCCTCCTCTTCAGTAACATGGCTTCTCCCATAGCTCTGATATTCAAAATAAGCTCAATTGTAAGATACAATTAGTCCTTCTTATGGTCCTTATCATAATCAACCAGCACTTTGATACCAAGATCCTCTCTTCTCCCCTATGCCTCTTTCTCTCATCCACATGATTTCCAACAAAACTTCTTTGTTACATATTGACTAATAAGCAACAAAAATACACCACTGAAGTCATTTTTACTTACTATATCATTAGACCCATAATATGCTGAGTAGACATTTATATATTACAAACTTGTCCCATGTTATAAGATATTTCAGATGCTAAAACACTGAAATTTAAAGTACATCAAACATCACCAAATAGGGAAATGATAATAAAGTGAGCCATTATTAAGGGCTTCCTGGGCTCAATACAAAAAGCTGAATAAAGGTCAACAGACTTCACTACATGATTTTCTAATTTAAAAGGATCTGATTTCACATACACATGAAAATTTAAATGGCAAGTGGAAAAATCATTTATGAAATGCATAGACCAAAATATCTTTAGTACATGTTAAAACATTAAAAAGTAAACCTGGGGATAGAGAGATAGGCTCAGAACAAAAAGAAAATAAACATGGAAATTGACATGTCAGGAACATGAAAAACATAAATCTATTCCACAAAATTTTGTTTATCTATTTCAATTAAGAATTTGGAAATGATGATATTAGGGCTGGATAGATGGCCCAACTGTTAAAGACACTTTCTTGAAAACCTTACAGCTCAGGTTCTAGTCCCCAGTTCTCTTACAGAGCCAAGTGCACAAAGCAGCAAATGCAACTGGAGTTGATTTGCAGTAGCAGAAGGTCCAGGAGTGCCTATGCCCCCCACCCCAAATAAATAAATAAAAGTAAATAAAAATATTTTTCAACAAAGATCATATTACACTATAATATTCTATGTGCATAAGCATACTGAAAAATGACTACATTTATATATTTCAGGTAGGAGTAAATTGATAATTGTTATAATGTCACTAAAGTAAAACTGTGTAAATTATATTACTTAGAAATTCTTTAGAAATTAACTGTTGGGCTGGAGGGATGGTTTAGCAGTTAAAGCAATTGCCTGCAAAGCCAAAGGACCCAGGTTCAGTTCCCCAGGATCCATGAAAGCCAGATGCACATGTTGACGCCTGCTTCTGGAGTTTGTTTGCATCAGCTGAATGACCTGGCACACCCATTCCCTCTCTCTCTCTCTTTCTGCCTTTTTCTCTCAAATAAATTAAAGAAAAAGTTTAGAACTTAATTATATATATTCCTTATTATATATCATATATGTACATATATATGGTAACATTCATAAATGTGTATGTACAATTAAATCTATATAAACTTATACTTTACCTATACATATATATTTCTATATGATTGTTTATATTACACAACAGACATTATACACACACACACACACACACACACACACACACACACATATATATATATATATATATATATATATATATATATATATGTTTGGAGAGAGAGAGAGGAGAAAGGAGATAGATAGAAACATGAAAAATAGGATTTTATAAATTGGAAGTTACTGAATGTCCAACAATAGATTAAATGAAAATTTTCATCATGAAAGCTGTCAAAAACTCTACATCAGGTGAAAATAAATTTAAGTTATAGTCTGTGATGGACAGTTATATAGAGAAACATAATGTTTTGAATAGATTAATTTATATTGTATTCATGCATATATGTGGACAGTGGGAATATTTTCCTTCATTTTGTCTTCACTTCTATAGCTCCAAATGTGTTCTTCCACTGCAATTTGATATTTAAATAAACATGTATATGAATGCACATATGCATACACACATGAAATCAATAAATTTGAGATCTGGAGTATCCATACTTCTTTCACACATTTTTCTTATTTCTGTACCTTACTTCCTAAACTATTCCTTTTTAGAATGAAATCTTTTCTCTGACCTCACTTTCTTGGACCCTTGCTAGTGTTTGTTTGAATATCTCCAAATAGTTTTCATGAGTGTGATTATTTGAAAGAGACCTCCATCAGTGTTTCCTGAAGGAGCGTGGGTGTTGCAAATGGAGGAGGAAACATCAATTTTGGAAGAATCCTGAAAAATCAGGGACCAACATTGTCTCAAATTCTGCCCAATATGATGCATGTAGATGAAATATTTCTAGGAACTTCCATTTTAGGGAGCTCCGTAAGATGATATCCCAAAGCAAATAGTGGATGGAAAAAAAAGCAGTCCACACTCCTTTTTATGTTCAATCAGCTCTCTTCCAAGAACCAAAAGACCCATAGGGATTATTTGGCAATCCTCACTTTAAAGAAACCCCACATGCTTCAGTTTGCTGCTGTGAACTGAATAAGGCAGTGGGTGGTATCATGAAATCCATCCTAGTACTTTGTGTTAGCAGCCACTTGCCAAACAAATTTGGACAGAAACAGCTGCCTTGAAGCACTAGTGTGGCTTCTTCCACTTTCCCAGACCAAAAAGCAAAGCTGGGACCCATTGTGATTCTGTTTCAGTAAGTAAAAGGTGTGAGTTGGATGGGGGCTGTCCAGAGTGAGAAAATATTGGCCAACTGAGAAACTAGATCATTTCTTTTGGAGAGTTTTTCATATCCCATCAAAATCTTTAGGGATTGCATCCTCAGGATCTGCTGCTTGCCAAGCAATGTCTGAATTAGGCACAGAGCAAGTGAGATTTTAAATGCTTAATTTTGCTTCTAGGTAAACATATGCCTATTTAAAACGTCCTTTCTCATGGGCACTGCTTTAAAAACTTGTGAATTTGGTTCCTTTTCAAAGAAAGAAGAGTTCTAGTCTTGTTCCACACCAGGACTTTGCCCCATTTGGTATAAGGAAAGCATTATATCTTCTGACTAACAGCCTCTGGTGTCAAGGTCATTGGCACAAAATGTCACACAGAGCCTCTGCATATATCAGCAGTGAGACTCATTTTTATGTTGCAAATTAGGCTACAAAGGTAAGAACTCCAACTCCACTCAAGTTCCAAAGAGGAACCTGGGCACTTCACCCAGAACAATTCCCACCCCAGGACAAATGTCAAGAGCAGATTTGCTGTTCTGTGAATTATTTCCCTTCTTTCTGGTACTTGGGGTGAGCTGTAGAAGGTCCATAAATTCTATCTCTCCTGATGGGCTACTTAATTCTCCAGCCACCAGGTGAGGAGTTGGAGATTTATGACAAAGCCACTCTATGGATGCTTTGCTGGAGAGTAGTCAAGAGCTTTGCTTAAATCACCATAGGTGTATAGATGGGAGTTCTAGGTGAGTAACACTTCAAAATTCTTTCTTCACAAAAGCATTTAAATCATGTATGTTAGGTTACCAGTCTGAGAAGTGCTTGGGAGTCTGATATTGTGCATGCTTTTTCTTGAACTTCCTTCCATCTTTAAGATTCACTGACATCACTGAAGTATGTGTTAGCCATGGAACTTTTTGCTTACTATCATCCTGGGAAATTTGGGGGAACAAAGAAAAAGAAAGAAAGAAAACTGACTGGGCTCAAGGAGTTTCTGTAAATAGCTCTATAACCTGAAATCTGGTTTTGTTATCTATTCAGCTTCACTGCATGGAGACACTAGATGATCCCATGTGCCTTTGCATAAACAGGACAATAACAAGCACTGGAAAGAAGTGTCTGACCCCAGGGTCCTCTCTGCACCTACTATCAAAAACATGAAGGCTCAGCAGCTCCCACCCTCTAATTTGCCAGGAAAATGGACCTGCTGCCCTATAACTGAAATGTATTCACTCTCTGTCAATTTGGCTGATGTCTGTAGCTCTGCGGCAGCTTGCTAGGCATTCTGAGAGAGCAGCAGAGAGCTGGCACAACAAAGAAACTGCTATGTTTGATTAATGCACAAGATACCTCATGGTAGTTCTGCCAAAACCTCATTTCAGCATTGTACAATTGTAAGGAGGAAATATTCAGTACAGCCATCCTCTTTGTAACTTGTCATACAAAGGAATCAACAAATTCTGTGAGTGTCGGGAAGGTTGTAAGAAAAGGTAATTGTTCGCCGTTGCACCTGCTCAGCCCCTGCCATCACAGTACAGCAGGGAGGTCTAAATATTGTGATTTACTCATATTGCAGTATGTCTTTTAAAAATGATTCCCTTTTGTACTCACCTGAAGGTGTTGGAATTTTAACAGTGGCTATGCAGCAGTGAAAGCATGGAGCACAAGCCCCTAATGTCAGTAACACCCTGTCATCAGTCTGGTACCACAGGTGTTGAAAGTTCCTTGTGGGGTGGTTGATATTAGTATTATTACAGGACACAATAGCTTTTATTCCTGTAAGCTTTCTGAATGAAACAGGTTAGGCAAGATGCTAAGTTCTAGGATCAAGAGAGAAGAGCATAGCAACATTTATCACAGTGAGCAATTCTAGAGGAGTCTAGTCTGGACCAGTGTGCCACATTCTCTTTTGGAATAATATTTAAAAATAAGGAAAATTTCATTGATGGTGAGCTTAACCAGACTTTTGGATTGCAGAATGGGTACTCATAAATATCAGAGTTCTTTCTTCTTAGCCTCTGCTTTTTAAATTGGGATTCTTTAGCTCTGAATATGAATATAATTGCTCAGGTCTAGCAGATGGGAAAGTGCCCAGCCTGCCAAAAATGCCAACCAAACTAATGGGGAAGAGTAATTTAAACTATTCTATGTGGTAGCTTAAACAACCAGAAAGTATGTCTGTTATAGGAAAAATTGGAGGTCTTCACTCTTCTAACAAGTTATTCTAGCTCTCTGTAGATAGTAACATGCATTTCTGGGATCAAAGACTGCTAAGTGCTGGTCAACTTCCTTTTTAAAAAAATTAAATTTATTTAACTATTAATTTGCATCCATAGCCAACTCTTCAATGCCAGGTAGCAATTGCCAAGAACACCTGACAGAACAAGTTAAGAGGATGAAAGGTGCTTGGACTGACTCATAGCTCTACAGCTTTTGATGTATAGTTTCTTAGTTTTGTTTCATCAGGCCTATGATATGGAAGGACATGGTGGGGAGCATGTAGTAGAAAAAACAACTCATCTTGTGTTGGACAGTAAACAGAGAGAGAAAAAAGGGGAAGAGAAAAGAGAAGGGAGGGGGGAGTGGAGGAGAAGAGAGGAGAGGAGAAGAGAGAAGAGGATGGGAGAATGATCTACCTCCTTTATCTAGACCCAGTGATCTACCTCCCCTATCTAGGCCCAACTTCTTAGTATTTCCAGAACCTCCCATAACATTGCTGCTTGGGAGCCAAGTGTTCAAACACAGGACACAAGAGCCTGTGGGAGACATTTCCAATTCAAATTAGATGAAACTACAAAGAGTTTTTGCAAGAATTGGTCTCTGGCTCTGCAGGACAGATGTTTGTTCCTTGGTCTGTAGAGAGCATATTCACTGGGTCTCCCACTCGCTGCAGCAGGTAGAGATGGCAAAACTCCAGCAGTCCATATGACGTTCTGAAGAAGCATATGGAAGAGCATCATGTTGAGTATGCATGCAGGGTAAATGTCATGTATAGAGCACATACTGAACAGTCATAGGCAGGCCAAAACTACATCCTCTCTTGGAATCAGTCAAGAAGATAGTTTTGTAGAAGGAACATAGTCTAACTGTGCAAGTGTGTGTGTGTGTGTGTGTGTGTGTGTGTGTGTGTGTTACTCTTTTAACAAGTCATTATGGGTAGACTTGTTTTGCTGATTCAACTGGACAGATAAAGCAAACTCTGCGCAAAATTTGGAACTTGATCTTATGACATAAACAGGAATTATCCAGGTGGAGGCAACAAGAGAAGAGAGGAGGAAACAAAAGGAAAGGGGAAAAAAAGTTAATTTCAGGTGCTAGCAAACAAAGAACATGTGTGAGGTAAGGTCTAGCTAATCTGGACCAGAGGAATAAAGACGGGGTTGGATAGCCAAACTTCAGGCTGACTATAGAAGCTAAGGATTCCTATTGTGAATTGTACTGGTAAATAATGTGTTCTAACACAGCTTTAATAAAAGTGGCAATAAGTGATATTCTAGTGATGAACTGATGATGATGGTGATAAAGTCCACCTCCTTACCTACGGACAAAACATCTTTTTTTCTTTTCTCATTCTCAGATAAGTTGAGGGAAGAATATTTATCTAAAAGTCATCCCATGTACAAATGGCTCATGAAGTTTCATAGTTTGCTTTTTTGAGATAGCACAGATTTTCTTAGCTGAGTGTCTATAACACTTAACTTTAAAAAGCAAGGAAATTGGAAACATCTAAAGCTCTTCAAGGTGACATGCTGTGGCATGGAGCAGCTATGACAGACTCAAGGAGGTTTATCATCAGAGATCCCTGTTCCAGAAAGAGTTTTAAATAATATTTCCTTTCATTGATAATTTAAATTTTTTTTTTATTTGAGAGAGACAGACACAGAGAGAAAGACAGATAGAGGGAGAGAGAGAGAATGGGCGCGCCAGGGCTTCCAGCCTCTGCAAACGAACTCCAGACGCGTGCGCCCCCTTGTGCATCTGGCTAACGTGGGACCTGGGGAAGCAAGCCTCGAACCGGAGTCCTTAGGCTTCACAGGCAAGTGCTTAACTGCTAAGCCATCTCTCCAGCCTCATTGATAATTTTATATTAAATGTGAATGATTTATAAAGTTCAAATGAGACAACAGTATTAACTAATAACCCATCATTCAACAGTGGTTATTCTTCAAGTATTGTAGGTCAATATTTCCAAAACTGAGTTCTATGGTTCTACCAACCATCTTTTTAAAGAAAAGTAAGTATTATGGATTAAAAGGTGGTACATGGAAAAAGTTGAGTGTATACATAAGTTTAGAAAATTAGGTTGAACATAAATAAGGCTATTCAGTGTACTAGTATACTTGGTACTTTCAAAAAAACAAAAATCAATCAATGTGTTTGTAGTGAACAATCTCTATCTATCTATCTATCTATCTATCTATCTATCTATCTATGTATCTATCATCTAGACTCCTCCCTCATATATATAGATATATTTCATTATACTGTTCACTATAGCCTGGACTAGTGTTTAATATGACTTGGAGGAGGAAAGATACAGGGGTTCTGTTTGTTTACATATACACTTATATGTGTAAGAGCATATGAATAAATCCATTTGTGTTTTGTATGTTATATACCATTTTAATCTTTGCCAATAATTGAGAGAAAAGTTTATATGTCAGTGTTTTCTCATGTAAAATAATTATGCATGTAATTTTCACTTTAGTGAAAATTGGTATTTATCCTCATAAATTAGCAATGTTTTTATTGAATAATAATGGGATTGGAATCTGCATTCTGATGTTAAGTCAGGGGAAGGAGGTTGGCATAGCTAGGGTTGCACAAATTTTAGTTTTCAATCAAAATAAAATCTGAGACCTTTCAGCTGTAGTCAGTAATGTAATATAGTAATGTATGTACTATGAAAACAGGAGCCCAAAATTATAATGTACAGTGAAAAGTAAGGCTAGGATGAAGACTTTAAAATTTTTGTTCCAGTCAAATAAATTTATGCCTTATTATTTTTATTCCACTTGTAAGTTATCTACATGCATGTATACATCACATAATTTTATATTAGTTATATAAATAGAAAACAGATAGAGAAAGGAGAAGGGAAGGGAAGGGGAAAAGAGAAAGGAAGGAATTAGGAAAGAAAAAAAGCACACATGTATTGAATACACTACAGCTGGGGAAACAGTGAATCTTGATCATGTAATCTCAGCAGCCTTCTCTGACTTATAGACTACCCAGACTTCTTTAGTTCTGAATTCCAAATAAGCCTGAACAGGGTATTGGGAAAGAAGCCTGCTCCTGTTCCTGCTCCTGTCTCTCTAGAGCTAACAGAGCTTAGTGTCCAGCTCCTTGTATCATCCTTTGGTTCACTGTATGGATAGCATGTGTGCTACCCACTCCATCCTTCTTCCTAATGGTTCTGCACTGGGCTTCAGTCCTACTCTAGGTGATTCCTCAACTCTGCTAACTCCAAATCAGCCTGTGTCTGCCACAACAAAGCAATATGGAAATATGATGGAGAGCCTGTAGTTATGTATATTTTGATTTTGTGAAGTATTTTTGGGAAACCCATAACTATCTATCATCATATGATATCAGGAATAAGAGGATGATTTGTTTTATATCTAGACTCCTCCTTCCTCAAAAGAGGCTCACTGCAGTTCTAAATCACATTTCTGAGACATGATTTGTTCAGTGTGATTTTTAATCCCTGTTACTTTATGATTAGCTTAAAAACTTGTGTACTTGAGAGTCCTGACCCCACCAGAAAATAGCTCCAATAGGAAATTCATCTATTTCCTGCTGAATTTCAGTGCTCTTATTCTGATTTCACACCTTGAAATTTCAGGGAAGAACTGCATCTTAATCTGTGATTTATTTAGTCAATTTCTTTCTTGAACAATTTGGTCAAACAAGAAAAAAATAGAATTTAGAGTATTTGATGTGGACAATGGTTACTTCATAGTTAATTTTAAAAGTTATAAAAATATTTTAATTTGAAAACAACCAGGTTAAGTAAGTGTTCACCAACAGTAATAATTTGTGTAGCCCCATAAATTATTTCACTTAAAAAAAATAGTGTCATATTTCCTTTTTAAGAATTTTGAGGTTTTTTATATATTATTTACTTATTTATTCATTTGAGAGAGAGATGCAGATAGAGAGAAAGAGAGAATGGGCACACCAAGTCCTCTAACCACTGCAAACAAACTCCAAATGCATGTGCCTCCTTGTGCATCTGGTTTATGTGGGTTCTGGGGAATCGAACCTGGGTCCTTAGGCTTTACAGGCAAATGCCTTAAACACTAAGTCATTTCCCCAGCCTGAAATTTTAGTTTTTTGATTATCATATATTAATTATGAAAACAATTGTTTTATTAATACATTTTCATATGTATATAATGTTTTACCTTATTTACTACCCATTCTTGTCCCTACCCACTCCCACTGATGGTCTTTCTCCAACTTACCAGTGGGTACCATGCAGAAGAAAATATACTTCTGTCCTCCAGCAATGATTAAGTGCATATGGATCCTCAAGGAGGGACAGTGCCTCAGTTGTCACACATCCTCTCCATGATGGAATGTTGACAGGTCCAAACTTGTGTTGGGCTTACGCAGTTTACTACAGATTATGACAGTTCAAGAGCACAATTGCTATGTCATGTCTAAAGAACAATTTTCTACAACACTCCAACCCTACCTCTGCCTCTTTATTCTTTCTACTCCTTTTGCAATACATCTTGAGCCTTGGGGTTTGGTGTTAGAGACCTGAAATTCAGGGTTGAGCATTCAACAGTCATTTATTCTCAGTACTTGGACCAGTTATATACACTGCAATAACCACCACCAACTGCAAAAGACCTTTCTCTGACCAAAGCTGACAGCAACATTAATCTATGAACATACATATTTAGAAGGCAATTTGACAGGAACATCATGTTACTTTAGCAAAACAATAGTAGTAGCTTTTCCATTAGGAGGAGAGATGGAGACAACTCCCATCACATCTCCAGGAAAGAAGTTATCAGTGAAGGCACAAAGGCATGCACAAACACACACACACACACACACACACACACACACACACACACGCAAAATATGACAAGATGCCCTTCACCTTCACACCTACACAGGGTGTCGGAGAAACTAGGAAACAGGATAATGAAGGACTCAGGGCTTGAACAAAGATCGTACATGTAGTAATACAGACAAACACAGACAAAACAAAGATAGAAAACAAGCAGGAAAATGCCCAGGCAAATAAATAATTCTTTCCCCATCCAAGTTTGGGATTTACACACTGGTGTTCAGTTGGAAGCACAGGATGCAAGGGGCTAAAACAAAGAAGAGTTGCAAGTTTTGTTATGCTCCTTTTATGTGGATCAAACATCTTATTAGGATGAATTTGCCATGTGACTCAGGTATGTGGCAAAGGCATAGTGACTTCATTGAGACTCAGAGGCCTGAAAGTAAAGTTTGTAGCATAAACATGTGCCAGTTGTGTCATTTCTACAACTTGAAGAAAAAGAAAATGTCTTATATTTCAGCTCAGTGTGATTTCAGAATATTATTCTTTTACCAGAGTGGAAAACCTTACAATGCTATATGCCATGCTGCCATACTCTGAACTAGAAAAGGAATTTATCAAAATTCAACCATGTGTGCATATATATATATATGGCAGTCCAAGAAATCAAACACAGAACCTTGAATATCCTAGGTATATATTATCACTGTCTGTCTGGATTTAAGTTTGAGATAGCATGTCACTGTCTTATTACATATATCGCTGTTTTTTAATTTTAATTTTTTATTGACAACTTCCATAATTATAAACAATAACCCATGGTAATTCCCTCCCTCTCCCTCTTTACCTCTTGAAACTCCACTATCCATCATATCCCCCTCCCATCTCAATCAGTCGCTCTGTTATTTTGATGTCATGATCTTTTCCTCCTATTATGATGGTCTTGTGTAGGTAGTGCAGGCACTGTGAGGTCATGGCCATCCAGGCCATTTTGTGTCTGGAGAAGTACATTGTAAGAAGTCCTACCCTTCCTTCGGTTTTTACATTCTTTCTGCCACCTCTTCTGCAACGGATCCTGAGCAATGGAAGGTGTAATAGAGATATTTCAGTGCTGAGCACTCCTGTCACTTTTTCTCAGTACCATGGTGCCTTCTGAGTCATCCCAAGGTCTGTATGGCTGTGTTTTACAAGTATTTTTTCTGAAGCCATCTATCTGAGGGAACATATCAAAAAGAGTTACATTTCAACTCTTTTCCAAACATATTTTTTGCTAATAGGTTATGGTATTTAAGTTCATTTTTTTCTGTGCCTCTGAAAATTATAAAACTTTGAAATGATTTACCTGAAGCCCACCCCAATAAACAATTACTTCTGTAACATGCATGGCAGTCCCATTCTCTGCAAGGTTAAAAACTCTCTTAAGTTTGGGGAACTATGGTTTTGGATATTTTATAATCACTATTCCTCCTAGTAATTTGAAGAAGATTCATCCTTCAGATCTGCACCTCCAACCCACCATTAGAATATACTGATACAGCTATTTTCTAGTTCCATCACTCTCATCACTTTATGTGGAGTCACATAGGTGGGCACATGCCTGTAATCCTAGCACTAGGGACCCTATGTAAGGAGGATCATGAGTTACATTTTGCTTGGACTACATAGTGAGACCCTGTCACAAAAATCAAACAAAACAAGGGGCTGGAGAGATTGTTTCATAGTTAAATGCTTGCCTGTGAAGCCTAAGGACCTGGCTCAAGGCTCAATTCCCCAGGATCCATATAAGCCAGGTGCACAAGATGGCACATGCAGCTGGAGTTTGTTTCCAGTGGCTGGAGGCCCTGGCATGCCCATTTTCTCCCTCTCTCTTTCTCTGCCTCTTTATCTGTCTGTCTGTTGCTCTCAAATAGATAAATAAAAATAAATCATTTTTTTAAAAAATCATACAAAACATAATTGAGTTATATGAAATAAATAGCCTAAATTTTCTCAATTTCATTTTTATAGGTCTGTGCCTTGGGGCTGGAGAGACAATTCATTGGTTAAAGGTGCTTGCTTGCAAATATTCTGGGTTTGATTTCCCATTTCTCACACAAAGCAAGATACATGAAGTGGCACATTTATCTGGAGTAACTTTGCAGTTGGAAAAGGCCCTGGTACACCCATGTTCTCCTCTTCTGTCCTCCTCTCCTCACCTCTCTTGTCTCTCTCACATTCTTTCTCTCTCTCTCTCCCTCTCTCAAACAAATAAATAGATCTGCAATTTTTGAATTTCTGCTTTGAAGCATTTTGAGTGTCCTCAGTGACTACCACTATCTCTGTGGTGCTGGTTGTCAAGCTAGCAGTGAGAGTAAAACTTGTTCAGATAGCCACTTCCTCTGTAATGTCTCCTAGGCCTAGCAGATGTGAATGAGGTAAGTCATCTCTTGTGGTAGGCAGTCACCTTTATTTTCTTGTTGTATTGATCAATCTTGCTTCTTCCTGGATTTTGCTGCCTTCAGTATGAAGAAAGCAGATTCTCCCACCATGACTGAGAACAATATTGTTAAAGGCAATAAGCCTGGTTATATAAGGTACTTTGGGGGCCCTTTGGGGGGGATCTTGCTACTCTTTTGTCCAGACTGGTAGAAGCTTCTCTCTGGAGTCTATAGCCTTACTATCAATAAGATTCTGACTTGATTCATTCTACCAAATATGAGTTCTCTCCCAGTGAATAGGTCTCATATATAGTCAGAGAGCCACTGATTACCTGCATAAGGTTTGTTCCATGTGTATACATCTTTTCTGGTTAGTCGATTTCCATAGCTTGCAGGATCCCCTGCTTATTTATGCTATTGGTGATCATTATCCCCAACAACTTGAATAGAACTTTTCAGCATTATGAGGTCTAGCCATCAGGAAGTTGGAATGCTTTTAGTTTTCAGTGTGATCTATGTCCTGTGTTTGTGGTCTGTGGTATCATTATCAATTGGGTCTTATCATTTAGTCTGGCAGGTAACTAAGTATTTGTGCAATGATCTGCCTTGTTTTGGGGACCTCGTGGTCCCAACCAACTGTCACTGTTGGGGGTAACCCATTTCTGGTACTAGTATTTACCAGCCAGTGCAGAGAGACACTACCAACAGCCAGCAAACATGAATAGCCACAGCTCCAACTGACTCTGAACAAGTACATTACAGCTGGACATTAATATCTGCCTTCTGTGACACTCCCTCTAGCAAGCTGCTGGAGACTTAAGTAGGAAGCTTACCCTGAATCAAAACTTCTTATAAATTAGATACTTTAATATTTTCCAAGAAACCATTGACTCAGAAACTAAATTGAACTAAGTATGGTACGGCAGTTATGCACCTCAGGCTGAAGTTTGCAGTCAGATAAAACATGAAATCCAATGCTGACTAAGTTATGAATTTGTGACATTAGGAGAATGCTTCAAAGGCAATTGCACCACTAAAAATCTCACCTAGAGTGGGAGAGTGGGTACCATCATTGGAGTCCCTGCTCATCCACTCTACCTCTATTCCAGAACTTGCTCAGTGAGGGGCTTTATGAGACTTGTAACTTTCTGAACTTCTTGGGTCTTATAAGCTTCATGAGCCTCCTAAGATTACTTAGCTTCACAAATTGCATGAACCTTCCTCCAGAAGTGAAGGTTTCAATTCAGAGGAAATAGCTACACAATACTTTGGATATTCAATGAAAATTTCTTTAATGTGTGAGAGGCCACCCAGCTTCAGTTGTTCACTTTACATATGACAGGAGGAGATCACAGAATTGGTTGGCTGAGTTTATATAACTATGAGCAAAGGATATTGATATATCCAACAATGCATTTGTTTATGATTAGCTTCAGTTACTTCCTGGGCAAATTCACTAATAATATTAAATAACAAGGAAAAATAACATTTCTTACATACAATTCAGCACATAAGCCAAGAAATTAACTCAGCAATTTGTTTAGTTGGGACAACATTTAAGAGGCAACTTTATTGATCATCTTCTTGGAAATTTTTGAGTTTGAAGTTGGGTTGATTTTTCAAGATCAAGAGTTATTTGATTCAAGGTTGATACCTATCACTCAGTCTGAATATTAAACTCCCTTTCACTATTACAATCTCACATTAAGAAAGTTGTACCATGTCTTATTCTCACCATATCTTTGCCTTTGACTGCAAGTCTTCATACACCTTTATAATTCTGCAGGTGGGAATAAACTCAGAGATACAAGATAATGACTTGCACATCTAACAGCAAGAATCTGTGTAGAGCAATTGGTGTTCATCTTAGAGCTCTGTACCCTATTCCTACTGAAGTTTGTTCTAATATTGTAAATACTTATACTATGAGGCTCATAGATCTAAATAAAAAGTAAACACAATGACCCACACCTCAAGAAGTGTACATTTTTATCTACTGATAACCCCTGGTCAGTAAGCAACCCATGTATGTCAAAATGAAAATGATAACTGACAGTGTCAAAAACCTTCCTTGAATTGTATAGTCCATTTCAACTGCTGGCCAAAGTGTTGAATAATTGCTATCAAATTCTTTCTTCCTTAAAGAAGAACTCTTCCAGTCATTCTAGTAGGGAAATTCTACCATTCTGAATGTCAACCTGCATTCTATAGATATTGTTAAAAGATGATTTCTATAAGATATGCCTTGTTTTAAAGAATGATTGCTGTCTAAGGCCACTAACATGAAAACTGTATACAGTTATAATTTCCCACTTAATTTCTTTGGCCTGTTTGGAGCTGAATGTAGTCATTGCATTAGCATGCCAGTAGCTAATTGCACTTCAAGATTTCTTCTCCTCTAATGATTTCATGGAATATAGAGGCTGAAAAGAATATGACTAATCGGGCTGGAGAGATGGCTTAGCGGTTAAGCGCTTGCCTGTGAAGCCTAAGGACCCCGGTTCGAGGCTCGGTTCCCCAGGTCCCACGTTAGCCAGATGCACAAGGGGGCGCATGCGTCTGGAGTTCGTTTGCAGTGGCTGGAAGCCCTGGCGCGCCCATTCTCTCTCTCTTCCTCTATCTGTCTTTCTCTCTGTGTCTGTCGCTCTCAAATAAATAAATAAAAATTTTTTAAAAAAAAGAATATGACTAATGACAGAGAATCAGTTCAGCACTTCAAAGTTTATTAATCAAGTGTGAGATATACTGGAGCTCCAACTGGAATGACAAACTTCAGGTAATTGTTTCCATTTCTAAATGAATCCTCACATATGTGATATGTGAAGATTCCGTGATGAAATGATAGCATGACTCAGTGCCCATTTAAGGATGGTTCATTGGCTGTCAGAGTTGATCCCTAATTCATTTAGATTTCATTCTCCACTGGACCTCAAGGGAACAGATATTCCATGTTTAAGTTTCTGTACATCTTCTTGGTTTGTTTGGTTTTCATCTTTTAAGTCTAAGTCACAAGAGAATGCAGGCACTCAGTTGAAGCTCAAGGCAAAATAAACAGTGAGAGCCGCTAAGAATAAATCAAGAGGATATTCATGTGATTGAGTCATTTGCCTTCTTACTGATACAAGGGAATTGGCCATATTTTTTGCAATATGAAAATGGTATGTCTATTATAGTCCTATTATTTATATGTAAGAGACTCCTATAGAAAATGGCCATCTCAAGGGCCTCCTAATCCATCTACCAAACACGGTATTTTCACTTCATATGATTTTGTGGTAACCAGGGCAGATGATCTCAAATACTTTTTTATTTCATGGCCAGAAAGCAATTTTAATTATTTGTTGTTTTTCCCAGAAAATACAAATATTGTCCTTGAGGAAAGTGTTAAGCCTTTCTGAAGATGATTTTCGGTTTTATTTAGGAGAATTCATATTAGAGGTGTGTAACATCAATGTGAGATCAGGTCATGCTCTAACACTACCCTATGCCAACATTTTACCAAATTTTTGAAGTTAAGAATTTTCCTTTCCTTCTTTTATTCAGAGATGAGGGGCTGTACAGCAAATTTCTTTGCAAATTCTTTTGTCTCATAAATATAAAATGAAAGTTACAACTTAAGGCTAAATATAAAGCTCTAATAAAAATGTCTCCATCACTTTGTATGCTTTGTTAAGCTATCAATGACAATAGATTATAATGCTTCACAATTAAATGTTAATATTAAAAATTAGATGTTACATAACTGTGCTGCACCTGTAGACATATTTAGACTATTTAATGAGAACTAGTTTTTAAGGAAATATTTGTCTCTGTAGTTTGGTCTGGATTTGATATTGTTCTTTGCTTCTCTTACTTTTAAGAAAAACTTTCTAATGATAGCTTATAGAAATATAGACAGTATGCTATGATCTTAATCCCCTCTCACAAAACATCTGTGCCCCTCCCAAATCCTCTATCTACTGAATCCCTACTTTCCAACTAGTCTCTTTTCTGTTTTTGAACATCATGTATTTCCTCCCATTATATACAGATGTTGTGTAGGAAGTATTGGCCACAGCAAGGTCATGAATATCAAGGCCATTTTATGTCTAGAAGACAGTATTATAAGCACTCTTCCTTCTTCTTTTGGCTCTTACAATATTTCTGCCACTTCTTCTGGCAATGAGCATTGGAGGATGTGATAGAGATGTCTCACTTAGTGCTGAACACTCCATTGTCAACTTCTTCTCTGCACCATGGTGAGTTTTGAGTCACCCCTAATGGTAATTGTCATCTGAAAAGAGAAGTTGCACTAACTGAAAGTGAGAGTAGCATTAATATACTGGCACAAATATAAGTATTTAGAGGGCTGTTTGGTGGACATTATATATGCATTTAGCCAGACTACAATAGTAGTTTCCCTCTTAGTGCTGGACCCTCCCAATCCATAGACATTTGACTAAGTTTTCAGCAACATGCATGAATTCCTTCCTATAGAACTAGCCACCAATACAATCAGAGAGCAATTTGTTTCTCCCACAATAGACATGCCACCACTTTTCTAGCTGGTATATTTGACTGGGCTGGCCAGCTGTAAACAGCTTGTAGTATCCACAGTTGGTTAAGTCCATTGATGTTTTTCTTCTGCAATAGGCAGAATAGGTATTTACATCATCTTTACTGCTAGCCAACAGGGAGGAAGTTTCCATCTATGGTCTAGCTTTATTTCACAGTGGCCTACATACCAAACAGGTGTTGTCTTCAGCAATGGGGATGTAACATGTAGTTTTGGCGGGCAACCAAGATAGTCTATAATGTTTTGGGGGTATCAGAGGCCTTCATGGCCAAGAGGAAGTATCCCACCTCTGCCATTAATTTTCTAATAGCTATCTATGGCTTCTGTGTATAACCTTGTCCATCTCCACAGGACACTTCTGCCCAAACTCTGATTTTTAACATAAAACCGTTAGTTGCTAAGAAGTAGGTTTTCATATAGCTTGCTCATAAAATCTCAGGTTTCTTAAAAA
The DNA here is from genome assembly GCF_020740685.1 of Jaculus jaculus. Classification (NCBI taxonomy): domain Eukaryota; kingdom Metazoa; phylum Chordata; class Mammalia; order Rodentia; family Dipodidae; genus Jaculus; species Jaculus jaculus. Next base: position 66,585,492 of record NC_059110.1, read on the forward strand.
AATACAGATTTGCAATTTTTATTTCTATTTTTATTGGAGAGAGATAGAGATTAAATGGGCATTCCAGGGCCTCAAGCCATTACTGATTAACACAAGATGCATGTGCCACCTTGTGCAGCTGGCTTTATGTGGGTACTGGGGAATCAAACGTGAGTGCTTTGGTTTTGCAGGCAAATGCCTTAAGTGCTGAGTCAACTCTCCAGAACCCTGCCTTATATATTTATTAAAGAGGGAGAGAGAGAGAGAGACAGAGAGAGAGAGAGGGAGAGAGAGAGAGGGAGAGAGAGAGAGGGAGAGAGAATTGAGAAAGAAGCAGAGAGAGACAGAGAGAGAGAGAGAGAGAGAGAGAGAATACTGACACACCAGGGTCTTGTGTCCCAGCAAATTAACTCCACATGTATGTACTACTTTGTGCATTTGGCTTTATGTGAGGACTGGTGAATTGAACCCAGTCTATCATGCTTTGCAAGCACACTACTAAACCATTTCTCCAGTCCAACATCTAAAATTTTTACTAACTCTCTTCCTATACTTCTATTCCTTCATCTACTCCCCTGACTCCTTTTAGACTATTTCACCCCCAGTGTTTTCCTTTTCCTTTAGACAAGTCTGATTATGTAGAACAAGTTGACTTTAAATTCCTAATCCTCTTGCCTCAGTGTTTCAATTGCTAAGTTTATAGGCATGCACCATCAAACTGAGTAGAAACAGCCATCATGAGACTGAGCATTTTCCTAGAGTTTTCTTCATACTGTCTTATAAATATATATCTTATTACTTTATAAATCCAGTGACTCAAATTTATACTAATTTCTAATTGTCAAAAATTAAGTGTGTGTATATTTGTTTTCTTGTAAGTGCTATAAATGCATTATTCAATAAGTACACAAAAAATAAGCTGTAAAGTAGAAGTTTAAGGGAAAGAGATGAACAGAGCTTATAAATAGTAGGTTTAGTACTTCCTCCTGTTTTTTTAAATCTTGGAAACTATTTATTTATTAATCCACATTTTGAAGCTTCACATGTACAATATATCTGGCAATTGTAAGTTATGGGTGTTCAACCTTCCAAAATTAAGAGGAGCTATTGGAGAGAAAAGCCTTGATTGGCCTGCAAAACAAATCTGAATCGGAGAAGCTATGTAGTTATATATTGAATAAACACAACTTTAGCCAGGTGGTCAAGGCCAACATCCCCAGTGATGAATTATAGTGATGGGGTATAGTTTCCACATATATGATAAAAATGGTACCCCACTTTTGTAATCTTAGCTCTAACATCTTAATTGAGAAACATTCTATAAAAAGATACATACCAAATTTATAGATAGATAGATAGATAGATAACAGATAGATAGAGAAAGCAAGAGTCATTCTTTGTAGCCTTGCTAGTAGCCCTGAACTTGTGATCTACTTGTCCCAGTTTCTATACCTAGCTCTATGAAATATCTTTTTTACTTTACTTTTAATTTTAATGAGATATTGACATATTTAGTATATAAACAACACATGCTGATAGCATACTTTCCCTCCTCCCTGCCCCTTTTCTGAAGAGGCCTTCCTCATTGGGGGTGGAGGTCAACCCTGTGGTGATTGTGGGTTATGCATTATCATAGGGAGAGGAAATATATTTATGCAAAATGTCCCAACTTGTGGCTCTAACATTCTTTCTGCCCTTCCTCCACATGATGAGTCATCATGTGGAAGAAGGGGCAGAAAGGCATGATGAGATCATTTTAAATCTACTTCAGTGATGGGCACTTAGGAGCCTCTGGATCTCTGATTTGTTAGGTCTTTAGTGATCTCAGTGTCCACCTCCATCACCCTTGTGATATCAGATTCACTAACAAAACAACATTCTTGCTTATTTCCCCAGTTCCTCTATGATTTCTTCTAGGACTGGGGTGTGGTGAACTGGGTCATTTATCTCCTCAGGTCCAGCTCCCATCTGAAAAAGAGAAGCAGATTCTCTAACAGAGAATGAAGTCAGCACCAGTTAAATTGCATAACCATTATTAATTTAGAGAGAATATAAAGAATATATACTGTCTTATAGACCAAGGTTAGTAGGAGCATGACAATGCAAAGCAGAATCATTATCTGGATATGATTCAGACTTGTTTCCCAACTCCAGATATGGTTTCTAATCCACTGAGCACCTTTGTCAATGATATGAATTTTGAGATCACTTTTACAAACTCTTTGAAGAATGATGCTGGTATTTTTATTGGTATTGTGTTAAATCTTTTATTGATTTTGGCAGATTTGCCATTTTCACAACATTAATTCAACCTATCCAGGAGCATGGGAGGGCTTTCCATCTTCACAAATCCTCCTCTCTTTCTTTCTTGAGTATTTTTGTTTTTATGTTTTCATTATACACACCATTCACAACCTTGGCTAATGTTATTCCAAGGTATTTAAGTTTTTTGTTGCTGTTGAAAATGGGACAGCCTCAGTGATTTCTTTCTTTGTAAATTTATCCTTGGCATATAGAAAAACTACTCGTTTTCGTGCATTGATTTTGTATCATGACATTTTGCTGAAGGAATTTATCACCTTTAGAAGTTTTTGGATAGAGATTTTCAGTCACTTATTTATAGATCATGTCATCTGCAAATAGGGTTAACTTGCTTCTTCTTTTCCAATTTGAATTCTTTTTATTTCTTTCTCTTGTCTTATTGCTTGGGCTCATACTTCTGGTAGCACATTGAACAGCAACAGTGAGAGTGGGCATCTCTGTCTTATTTCCAATCTTAGTTGGAACTCCTTGATTTTTTCCCCTTTTAAGAATTATTTGGGCTTTAAAGGCTTTATATATAGCCTTTATTGTGTTGCAATATAAACTCTCCATGGCTATTCTTTCCAGTGTTTTGATCATAAGGTAGTGTTGCATTTTATCAAAAGCCTTCTCTGCATCCATTGAAATGATCATGTGGTTCTTATGGTTTAGTTTATGTGGTATATTACATTGACCAATTTCCCTTTGTTAAACCATCCCAGCATCCCTGGGATTAATCATACTTGATCAAGGTGGATAATGCTTTTGATGTGTTGTTGAATTTGGTTTGCAAGGATTTTGTTCAGGATTTTTGCATCTAAGTTCATTAGGGCTATAAGTCTATAGTTTTCTTTCTATATTGCATTTCTGTCTGGTTTTGGTATTAGGGTGGTTCTAACATCATAAAATGAGCCAGGGAGGATTCTCTGCTCTCTGATTATGTGGAACACTTAGGAAAACATTGGTTTCAGTTCTTCATTGAAAGTTTGATAGAATTCAGCTGAGAAGCTATCTGGTTCTGAACTTTTCTTTTTGGGGAGGTTTTTGATTACCTTTTCAATCTCCATGGATATGGTATGTTTGTTTAGGAGATTAAGCTGCTCTGAATTTTGTTTTGGGAGGTGGTATGTGTCTAGAAATTCAACCATTTCTTCTAGATTATTTAATTTTGTGGAGCTAAGATTTTGGAAGTATGGGAAGTATGCCCCAATGATTCTTCCGATTTCATTGATGCCTATTGTGATCTCTCCTTTCTCATTTCTGATTTTGTTAATATGAAACTTCTGTTCTTTTGTTTGATCAGTTTGACCAGGAGTTAGTCAATCTTTTTTATTTTTTCAAAGAACCAGGTCTTCGTTTTATTGATTTTAAAATTGTTTTCTTAGTTTCTACTTCATTAATTTCTGCTTTAATCTTGATCATTTCTTTCTGTCTGATACTCTTTGGGTTAGAGTCTTCTTGTATTTCCAGAGCTTTATGTGGACATTCAGGTTATTGAATTGGGGTATCTCTGTATTTGTAATGAAAGCATTTAGTGCTATGTATTTTTCCCCTTATGACTGCCTTCATTGTGCCCCATATGTTTTAGTAGGTTGTGCTTTCATTATCATTCAATTCTAGGAATTTTACCATTTCATTCTTGATTTCTTCCAAGACCCATTCATTGTTGAAATGTGTGTTTTTTACTCTCTAGGATCTGGTGGAGTTTGTGATGTGTTTCTTGTTGTTAATTTCTAGCTTTAAAACATTCTTATCTGACAGGATAGAAGAAGTTACCTTAATTCTCCTAACTTTATGTAGGTATGCTTTATGGCCTAACAGATGGTCAAATTTGGAGAAGATTCCATGGGCTGCTAAAAAGCATATGTGGTCTATATATTTGGGGTGGAAAGTTCTGTAGATGTCCATTAGGTCTAGTTGATCTACAATGTTGTTTAGCTCTATTGCTACCCTGTTGATTACCTGCTTGGATGATCTGTCTATTGATGATAGTGGAGTATTGAAGTCTCCAACTATGATAGTGTTGGTATTTATTTCTCTTTTATTATTGAGTAGATTTCATTTTATAAACTGTGGTGTACCTGTGTCTGGCACATATATATATTTATGAATGTGATGTGCTCATGTTGGATCATTCCCTTGATGAGTAAGAAGTGGCCTTCTCCATCTTTTTTTATTACTGTTGGTTTGAAGTCTATTTTAGCAGATATTAATATAGATATTAATATATGCTTGTTTGTTTTAAGTTTATTTATTAATTATTTTTTTACTAACAACTTCCATGATTGTAAACAATATCCCATGGTAATGCCCTCCCTCTCCTCACTTTCACCTTTGAAACTCCATTCTCCATCATATCCCCCCCCCTCAATCAGTCTCTCTTTCATTTTGATGTCATCATCTTTTCCTCCTATTATTATGGCCTTGTGTAGGTAGTGTCAGGCAGATGTGAGGTCATGGATATCCAAGCCATTTTGTGTCTGGAGGAGCATGATGTAAGAAATCCTACCCTTCCTTTGGCTCTTACATTCTTTCTGCCACCTCTTCTACAATGGACCCTGAGCCCTGGAAGGTGTGATAGAGATATTGTAGTGCTGATCTCTCCTCTGTCACTTCTTCCCAGCACCATGATGCCTTCTGAGTCAACCCAAGGTCACTGCCATCTGAAAAGAGAAGGTTTTCTACCAAAAGTGAGAGTAGTATTAATATATGGGTATGAACGTTAAGAGAAGTGCTTACTGGGCAGTTTGATGAGCATTGTAATACATTTAACCAGACAGCAGCAGATGTTACACCCCTAGGGCTCATGACTACCCCTGTTGTAGGTTTTCAGTAGCAGGGATATATTCCCTCCCTTGGAGCAGGCCTTCAGTCCAATTACAGGGAAGCTGGTTTCCACCATGACAGACATGCCACTATTGCACCCGTTGGTTCATTTGGCCTATCTGACAAAATCTAAGGCTTGCAGTGTCCACTGTTGAGTATATTCACTGGTGATTTCTCTCTTTCTCCCATTTAACTACATGCAGAATGGCTTCTTCCAGCTTTCTGTCAACTGGTATACATGGAGGAGTTCATCAGCTCAGTTACAGCAGTGTTTCTCAGTTTCCTTTCAGCCTAAGTATATGGAGTCTTCAGCAATAAGGTCTTACCATCTTTTCCTGTTGGGAAACCAAGAGCTTCATCAATGGCCTGTAATGTTTTGGGGTCATCAGGGTCCTCTCTGGCCAACAACCCACTGGAAGGTATCCTGTCCCTGGCACTGAAAATTTTCTAGTAACAATCTATGGCTCTTTCCATTTGCTTGAAATGTCATTTTCCAAACTTTCACCCAGCAAGGTGTCTATCCTTAGTGGTTAGGTGAGTTTCTTGAAGATAGCTGATAATAAGGTCCAGCATTTTTATTTTTTGTTTGGTTTTTCAAGGTAGGGTTTCACTCTAGTCCAGCTGACCTGGAATTCACTATAGAGTCTCAGGGTGGTCTTGAACTCATGGTGATCCTCCTACCTCTGCCTCCTGAGTGCTGGGAATAAAGGCTTACATCATCACACCCAGCTTTAAGGTCCAGTATTTTGATGCATTCTGATAACAAGTATCATTTGATGGGTGAGTTAAGACTATTGATATTAAAGGTTATTACTATGAGGTTTGAATTAACTCCCTGCCATGATGAGGTGTTTTATGGGTTTTGGTGCTTTCATGTGTTTTGTACTATTTTCAGCCTGGTCAATTTTGTCTATTGTAATCCTCTTGTTGACTCTTGAGATTGGTTGTTTGACTGTTCTGTGCACAGTATTCTCTCAAGTATTCTCTGTAGGTTTGCATTTGTATTCATACGATAATAGAGTTTTGTTTTTTTTTTTTTCATAGACAGATTTTGTTTAATCATCTGGTATGAGGGATAATTTTGCTTGTTCGAGTAGTTTCAGCTAGAAGCCATATTTTTTCAGATTTTGAAGTGTCCAATTCCAGGGCCTTTTGGCTTTCAGGGTCTCCATTGAGAAATGTAATGTAATTCTTGGGGGATTGCCTTTGTATGTTGTTTATTGTTTCTCTCTTGCTGCTTTTAAGACTCTTTCTGTTTTCATTGTTAAGAGTTATGAATATGATTTGTCCTGGAGAGTTTCTTCTTTGGTCCTATATGTTTGGCTTCTGTGGGCATCTTCTATCTGGATATGCCTTTCTCTTGAAAGATTCTGGAAATTTTCTTCAATAATTTTGATGAATGTGGTCTTTATAGGTTTGGCCTGGTTTTCCACTTTTTCTGGTATACCCTTGATGCAGATTTTTGGTTGTTTTAGCATTTCTAACAATTCCCTCATATTATGTTCACTTTATTTTTTGATCTTAGCAAAGTTTTTGGCCTCCTGATCAATTTCTTCTGTCTTGTCTTCCAGGTTAGAGGTTCTGTCTTCCACATGAGTAACTCTGTTAGGGAGACATTCTAGAGAGATTTTATAATTTTTATTTGAGTTTTGCTTTCTGTTGTGTTATTTTGTGTCATGTCCATTGCTTTCTTGTGATATGATTTTAATTTGAGTTCTGATTTTCTTGATCCTTCCTGGAGTTCCTTCTTACATTTGATCAAGTCTTAATTATGCTTAATCAGCCAGTTGTTGAGATCTTCCAATTCTTGACTAACCTTCAATTTATTCAAATGTCTTTGGATGGTTCTAACGTTTTCTTCAATCAAGTTAAGACTACTATCAAAAGCCGAATGCTCTAGGAGACAATTCTGTTCAATTTCATTGATATGATTGTTGGATCTTTGATGGTTTGCTTCCAGTTCAGTGATTTTTTGATCAGGGTCTCATATGCTGATTTTTTTTTTTTTTTTTTCATTTTGGGAATGAATTTCTGTTGATTTCTCTATGACTTCATTGGAGGCTTCCATTATAGTACCAGTCATCTTTGATGAAGGTCTCCCAGAATTCTGACTCTTGTTGGCTTTTTTGCATTGTTGTCTCCCCATTTTAATAAGACTATTTTATTGAGGAGGAAGCAAGTTTTTGTCCTTTGGCCCATGCACCCTCTGACTCAGGTGAGCAGGGATGTTGGTGTGCAATAGCCAGTCAGTATAACTGAGTAAAAGGCCTGATTCCACAGCTCACACAGGGGCCAGGTCTCCCCAAGGAAAGCACAATGGGACCTACCAGAACCAGGGAACTGGGAGGAGCAAGGATACATGGATCTGGCCTACTTACTCTATGCCATGCCCTCTAGCACACAGACCGGTTCAGTGAACTTGGACCAGGGAAACAGGAGGGGTCTTGCCTGCTCACTCTAGACCTCCATGCCTGCCTGAACATGGACCAGCAAAAGGAACTCAGACTGGGAAGATGGGAGGAACCCAGAAACAGAAGTCTGGCCTACTCACTCCAGACTGTGGTGCCTTCCCGCACTCTGTATGTGCAGGCAAACCAGACTGGGGTGGTGGGAGGACCCTAGAAGCAGGGGTCAAGACTACTCACTCCAGATCACTGCATCTGCCTGCACACTCTCTGTGCAAGCAACTCAGACTGGGCCTTTCTCCTGATTTTAATCTCCTTCAGTGGACTGTCCATCATGGACCTGGGGTGCTCTATGATGAGGCCTTAGATCAGACTTCCTCAAGATGCGTTTGTTACAATATTGAGCACAGAACACTACTGAAATGAAAGTAAGCAAGAACCATTGAGAGACATTGCTGTGAGCTGATGCTAGGTGTGTTATTTAGAAATATATTGTCTATATGCACTTCATTTCCTAACATCCATTTTCTTTTTCAATGTGCTATTTTCCTCAACTTTAGCCCTTTCTGCATAAACATCAAATGCAGGTAATGAGTGCCTTATCTTGGAAAATACCATAACTCTAGGCCTCTGTACTTCTATACTATGCAGCTTGGGAACCATGTTTCCTTCTTTCTGGTGTATTTATGAATATAAATTCCCTTTAATTCATACTGGAGAAGGTGACAAAAAGGAAGTTATACAACATCTGTCTGGTTTCACTACTGAATATCAGGAACAGCTGTCACAGCACATCTGGAAGATCTGCTTCTGGAAAAAAGAAGTACTGTGAATAACATTTCTATAATTCCTTAGAGACCAGAGGTGGGATGCTGGAGTCATTGATTCTGTGGACTCATTATTTAGTTCAAGAATTATTCAATCTTTGGCTTCCTTTTCTCTCCCAACACCTCGAGTGTAATTTACATTTCACATTTTCATCACAGGTCAGTGACTAAGAAATAAAATTAAAATCAACCAATGATTGTTTTATATCATGTGGACATATTGATTGAAAAGTCCTATGTTAACTCTATATTTAATTTTCCTAATAAAAATACAAAGCTGGACATAATCCTAGCACCTGGGATGTGTAGTCGTCATTGCATTGAAAATTTGAGGCCAGTTTGTGCTACGCGAAAGCCTCTCTCTTGAAAACATACAAATGAAACAATATTGAGTGGAATTAATACCAAACATACAAGAAGTATATTACTAAGTATGAATGACAAAAAGCAACCACCTTCAGATACAAAGTGAGAAAATAAAAACTTAATTTGGTAAATTCTAAAACATTTTAAGGCTTTAAAAGAAATATCAGCAACCTACACTTGGGAGTAAAAGGTAAAGAGAAAAAAAAATGTGGCTTGCTTCTGAAGAGGAAAAGGAAGAGAAAGAAGGAAAAGAGGTTTCAGTAAGAATCCCATCTGGAATCTCCCAGAATGGCCAAAATTACTTACTGAAAATATTTTAAAGAATTTACAATATTTCAAATAAATTCCTCTAGTTAATGAAACAAAAATATGATGAAAATAAAGCATTACATATAAAAAGGCTATAGTTTATCTAGACAAAGTATGATATTAGAAAGAAAGCTAGAGTAGAAGGTCATTCAGGTTATTTACTTAGTAATTCAGAGAGAATAGGTATTTTGAGCCACTAAAGACTATGGCAAGCCAGGCATGGTGGCACATGCCTTTAATCCCAGCACTCTGGAGGCAGAGGTAGGAGGATTTCTGTCAGTTCGAAGCCACTCCAAGAATACATAGCAATTTCCAGGTCAGCCTGGGCAAGAGTGAAACCCTACCTCAAAAAATGAATATAAAACAAAAGACTATGGGAACAAGGCTCCAAATTTTATACAATATTCTTGCTAAGAATATTTCCAAAAGTTCATGGAATTAAACTTGAGATAATTGATCTAATAAGTCATTAAATATCATAAAATGTCCTTTAAAAATTTTTTAATTTATTGTTGAAATATAGAGATTTAGGTATCATTCATTCTTTCACATTCAAATACAATTTGTTTTTGTTGATTTCCATCCCCTTACTGACCCAGACCCTTCTGTCCCTCAATTCTCCCACCAGTATATTCTCCCCTCTGTTTACATGTACATGCATCCTTTTGACCTTCCCTTGCCCTTCTTCTAGCTCATCTATTTACATTCACTTGTTTGTGGTTCTGTCTTTAAAGATTTTATTCACATTTCTTCCCCCATATATACATGCTTACAGATACTATAAGCTACAGCACACATATCAGAGATGTGTGGTTTAGTCTTTTTGATTTTCAGTTACATCACTTAATATTATTATTTTGAGGTCCATCCATTTTCTTGTGAACTTCATGATTTCATTTTTCATGCTGCAGAGAAGAATTGTGTATATACCACACTTTTATTATTCATTCATGAGTCTATGGGGCACCTAGGTGTATTCCATATAAAGTGCTAGAGGAAAAATAAGAAATACTCTTCAAGATCTAGGTATGGGTAAGAACTTTCTTAACAGCAGTACAGAAAATTGCCCCAGAATCAACAAATGGCAATACATGAATTTATTTTCATATATTGACCCACTCATAGGAGAGATTAGCTTCACACTTGATAAACTATTTTATTATCTTCTCTGTCTTAAAAATTCCATCTTCATGATTGACAGATTTATTTATTTGGTAAGTAATTTTTGCAGTTATTTATAAATTCTGATTATTAGTCACCTGCTTGAAGTATAAATGGCACCAGTTTTATTGTATTCTGTTTGTAGTTCACTTCATTGATAATTTCTTTTGCTGTGCAGACACATTTTAATTTCATGTGATCTATTGGCTTTGCTTATTGTATGCTTGTCTGTAAAGAAACTCTTGATCTGATCCTCTTAGTTGAGTGATTGTAAGATGGTGAGCTACTGGGGTTTTGTTCAGGAAGTCTTTTTCCATTCCTATATCATGGAAAGTTCTTCCTATATTTTTTTCCAGTGGTAACCGAGTTTCTGGTCTTACATTGAGGTCTTGATCCATTTGGACTTGAGTGTAGTGCATGGCCAGATTTGTGGATCAAGATTCAATTTCTTGCACACAGTTATCCAGTTTGTCCAGCACCATTTGTTGAAGCTGCTGTCTTCTTTCCAGCCTGAATTGTTAGGGCCTTTGTGAAATATCAAGTAGCTGTAGTTGTTTGACTCAAAGTCCAGGTTCTCAATTCCATTCCATTGGTCTATACTCCTGTTTTTATGCCAGTACCATGCTGTTTTTATTACTATGGCTTTGTAATATAGCTTTAGATCAGGTATGGTGATGCCTCCAGAAGTACTTCTTTTGCCAAGGATACGTTTGGATATGCGAGGCCTTCTGCCTTTCCATATGAAATTTGAGATCCTTTTTTCTATCTCTGTGAAGAACAAGATTTGGATTTTAATTAGAATTGCATTAAATCTATATATTGCCTTTGGTAGGATTTCCATCTTCACAACATTAATTCTGTCTATCCAGGATCATGGGAGGTCTTTCCATTTTCTCAAGTCCTTCTCAATTTCTTTTTTGAGTGTTGTTATGTTTTTGTTGTATAGACCTTTCACTTCCTTGGTTAATATTATTCCAAGGTTTTTTTGTTGTTGTTGCTTTTGAAAATGGGAACATGTCCCTTATTTCTTTCTCTGTATCTTTGTCATTTGCATATAGAAAGGCTACTGATTTTTGTGCATTGATCTTAAATCCTGCTTCTTTGCTATAGGAGTTAATCACCTTCAGGAGTTTTGGGATGGAGTCTCTCGGGTCTCTTTCATATACAATCATGTCTTCAGACAATAGAGAGAGCTTAACTTCTTCCTTTCCAAATTGCCTCCCTTTTATTTTTTTCTCCTGTCTTATTGATTGAGCTAGAACTTCCAGTACCATACTGAAGAGAAGAGGTGAGAGTGGACTACCCTGTCTTGTTCTGGGCTCAATGGGAATCTTTTATTTACTGGTTATATTTTTTTATTCCTTTGAAAGAAATTTATTCTCTGTTCAGTTACGTTTCCTTTGCCTTGCACATCATCGTTGATCCATCAGTATCAGTTAAAACTAAATCATGTGTTAGTAGTGGTTCCTTTCTTATATCACATTCTGCTTTCTTATCAATCAGAAAAATGAATATTTTCAAGGTATGGTATCACTTATGAGCTGCCTTTACAGGATAAACTTTCCTTCTCTACTTTCTATAGATTTGTATTCCTTTCATAGGAGCAATCACAGTCTACAAATAGGTACCTATATCCTTCTATTCCCAGACACCCTTACTCTTCTGGATACATTGTCTTCATTGCTATTCTCTGGACATAGTGCAAAGCATTTGCTGTTGACTTGGGGCCTTTATGGTGGGGGCAAGTTTCCTACCTGGTGATTGTTTTTTACCCAAACCACCATTCCTACAATACAACCTCAAAGAGTCATTGTCTAGTTCTGAATTCTGAAGGTTGTCCTTGATTCTTCATTACCTCTATTACACTGATTTATTTTACTGAACATTATGCAACATCATATTTTTGCATTGATTTTGTGTTCTAGTAAGCTAGAACTTAAGTTCCATGGGAGGAAAAATATAACTGCCCATTGGCATAATGTTAATACTAGAACAGTACTAACATAGAAGGTTCAGCTAATATTTACTAAATGAATAGGTGGCAAAAAAATCACATAGGATGTCTGTAAAAATATTTCCAAGGGAAAATAAAAACCCACTGTTAGATTGGAAGGTAGAATAGCTAAATTCAAATCTCTGTTCTGCTCTTAAATAAAAATGATCAATGCAGAGCATCACAAGCTGGAAAGTAAGATGTCCTTGTTGTCACAAACCAGCCAAGAGGTCAAAATGTCAATGAAAGTTGGGTGGCTTGACCCAACAAAGTAGACTAAGTTAATCACCTAATACTCTAATTTCAGTTTATTTTGTCTTTTGAATTTTTATTTATTTATTTTCATTTTTTGAGGTAGGGTCTCACTCTAGCTCAAGCTGAACTGAAATTCACTATGTAGTCTTAGGGTGGTTTCGATGTCTACGTGATCCGCCTACCTCTACCTCCCAAGTGCTGGGAGTAAAGGCATGCACCACCATGCCCATCTGTCTTTTGAATTTTTAAGGAGATAGACTAAAACAAGAAAAATTTATATCTTTCTGTGCTTTCGAAGCCAGATGCTGCTTCTTCAGTTGGCTCCATGGTTTCTCCTTGTACCAGGAAGACTCATAGGCTACTGGCATTCAGCGGGGAAGTCAGCCTTCAAAATGCATTGTGACACAGACAAGAAGTGACCAGAATTCACCCTGGAATAGTTTATATTGGTGGAGAAGCTTAATGCAATGACAGCTTTTACTTTGTAAATCAGCTAATTGTCTTGACAAGAAACACAGTTTTTATGCAAGAACATGAACAGCCCAAATAATAAGTCCTTTAACTCACTCACCAGGACTGTCATATCCTCAAGCTGCATCTGTTAGCAACCTTGTTGGTGCAAAGGCTTAAAAAGTTCAATAATCTTTCAGTAAGGACATAGCAGTATCATTCTCTTCATCTTGCTGGATTGTGTTACTTGTACTACAGCAATTACAATTGGGGTGGTTGTTCCAAAGAGTGGAGAAAGCATGGGGAACTAACTTGTTGCATTTCTGGACTGGAATGGGTGAACTAACCTAACTGTGTGGCAAAGCCAATTACAAAACCATCTAAGTGTAACAAATGAAGCTTTGAAAGACCACACTATTAACTAAGGGCAAGAGCATTCAAGTGAAAAAAGATGAGCATTTAGCCTTAGCCCAATGATGCATGTATCTCTTGGCAAGCAAATTTGTGATCATATTTTTGAAGAGAGACCTTGTTGGAACTCTGAAGCACTCAGATGTAACTAGATCAGGCACCATGAAGCCAAGCTGCCCAACTTCCAGTGGGTCCTTGACTTCTTGGCCGACTCCTGACATTAGGGACTTTTTTTTAACTTGGCAACTTAAGACTGTTTTCTATAGGTCAAGGACTTTAAAAACACAGCTTTTAAAAAAAATGAAACATGGAATTGAGAGATCTCAAGCTATATATACAATGTTAGTCTTCTGGGCATTAATGTGAGGCAAAGTCACTTCCAGTATTGTTTCTAAATATGGCATCTTTATTTTCCACCTCTCTTCCATGAGATATCTCCCCCAGGTCCATATTGAATGAGACCCCATGCTTATTCATGCTAATGTCATGGGTTCTGACTGCTCAATCTCAGGATTAGAATTTAGTTACCCATAATACTGAGCTGTTGGTCAGGAAGGCCCAAGTGATTGCCAAATAATGCTGGTCATTGCCAAAGTACTTGGTTGTTTGCCACAGCTAAAAGGTAAGACCCTGTTGCTGAAGACACCACAGGCTACTGTAGGCACTGAGATCCCACATCTGAGGGGAAACACAATCCTCTCCTGGCAGACCCTCATGGCACATTTAAGTGCTACGGGAGCTTTGGGGGATGAAGATCACCAACATTGTCTTTTTAAGAAGAAGGTATTTCACAGATCATTTATTCCAAAAACTTACTTCTGCTAATAATGAGCCCTGATGTTCAAAATCCTGGTCCTAGTGACCTTTATGACTGGGTGCTTTTTCTAGTAACTCATACCAATTCTTTACCTAGTGCATGGTAGCTCATTTGGTGTAGTATTTGCTTGGCATCCCCACATGCCACTGTTTATCTGTGCAAAGAATTAGTTCTGCAATAGAGGAAGACATTCACATCATTTTTGTATGACTATAAGATATTACAAATCCAGCATGCCTCAATCCATGTCAGATTCTGGCAGAGAAAAGTCCATTACAAACAAGCAGTGTGGTATAGGGGTCTCCCAGGGTTACTAGTATCCTTATTTCCTTTAATTACATGCCCTCTTTTAATTAAAGATATTGAATATACTTCTACATTCCCATACATATTTTAAAAAAGCATTCTGCATGCATGTAGTCTGTAGATAATCAAAATAATAGCCTCCCCACCCTATTTTTATTTGAATGTAAGGGAGAACCAGGAATGGTGGAACACACTTATAATCCTAGCTACTCAGAGCAGGATGATCACACATTGTTTGAGATTTGCCTGGCCTACTTAAGGAGTTCAAGGCCAGCGTGGAAAACTGAGTGTTACACTGTCTCAAAATAAGGATACTCAGTGGTAGAACACTTTCCTAGCATCTACAGAGCCCTAGGTTTGATCTGAAGTATGGCAAAAATGAAAATAAATAGTGATTTTTCAGTTACTATTAAAGTGAATTGTGGGTAGACTTGATTTTAGGGCTGCTGCCTGGTAGCTAGTGGACCAGCTGAATGTCAGCTGCAAATAGGGTCATGCCACAGAGAGTCTGTTGAGCATGGGAGTTTCATACCACAGCTAAGCTCCATTCTTGAGCTGCTGCCTGGGAGGGGATGAACATGTTGAAGGTCAGCTGGAAGCAGGGCTACATGCATCATGGGTAGGACCTGAGCAGGGGAGTTGCACACCATGGCTGTTCTCCATTCTGAGGCAACTGCCTCGGCAGAACACTTCCAGAATAGTGGTAGGTTCTGCTCGTCTGGGTTAGTAAGTCAAGGTAATGAGCAGTGATGTCAGACTCTGTCATTTTGATCCTAGTTGGTAATTTATACATCAAGCCTTAGGAGAAGCTCTTAAGAGGACTTGGCACCCTGAAATGGCATAGCATACCTCTAGCTAGAAACGCAGAATCAAGTCCTCCTGTTTGGCCCTTTTCTCTGTGTAAGTTATAGATTTCTTTCTTCCTCCCTGTAACTAATGACAAGAATCTGTTCAATCAAATGCAAATTAACATAAACACACATGCTCAATTTCCCAAAAGAAACAGTAGTTACCAGTGAGAGTGAAACCTAAATGCATAAGAGATAAGAACATGTATCTCTCTGACTGTTTCCTGTGTTTCGAGGTTTCTTTGCTCAGTGGTGCGACTATTTCTCTTACTTTTCACAGATGATGGTCTCCTGTGTTCCAAATGAGCCATTTGTACACTGCCATGACTACAAAGGGTCTGACTTATTTCTTCATAGAATTATCAGAAAGTCTCTAATGTAACAGCAACACTGTCCACATTTTATTTGTGTGTGTGGCTGGAAGGTTTGCTCTTTTCAGTTGATAGAGTACATAAAGAAGTTCACAACCTTTGGAATGCAGGTGCACATTCCATTTTATAAAGTGATTATGATGTATGTGAATGTTTAGCGCAGAGACAGTGGACTGTCCAAATGACGCTAAATACCATGTGTACTACCTCACATTCTGAGAACAAAGGAAAACTGTCTCTTTATCTTTCTGGGTTGATGTATTATGGAACTTTCAATAGAAAATTACCATGTTCACTTTTAAAATCAACCTGGTGCCTTCATGAAAATATCTTAACATTAAATGATATATCTGTTAGAGGTCATGCATTGGAATGAGCTGGAGAAAAAAAAGTAAAGCAAACATATCCTTGTGTCCTAGTGGGCCAAGCTTTTTTTAGTGAGACTGAAAGGAATAAAAAGGTTTCCTACTACATTCTTATAATGGTCCCACACTGTATAGCCCAGTGCTCAGATGAAAATCTCTGAGTTCTCCTTACTCCTGGTGAAAATGGAGTAATAAAACAAGGAGTTTCCTATAATCCACTGGTGTATTTGTCTGGCACAAAGTTCTGCATAGCCTGACTATCACACCAGCCTGCTGGTAGACAGGATTCTGCAGAAGCAGGAGCAGAGGGACCACAGGATAACAACCCAAGGCTTATGTTTGTGACTTGAATCATTGATGCCTGCAGTTAACAAGATGCATGGCTGTACAGAGCATGGTGAAGGCTACTTTCCAATTCCCTTAAATGTCTATTTCCACAACATATATAATTGAATTACATACATATCTGATTGAAGCAGAAAATGGAAAGTCTTTGGATAAACAACACCCTGTGTGACTGTCTTAACATGCACTCACTCACTACCTCACTGCCAGCTTTAATATGGCAATTAGTGCTGGCAAAACTCTATTTGCTTATAGACCTAATTAGAGATCAAGAGAGTGGCTCACTTTTGATAATTGCATGGCTGTGGCCCATCTATCAGCCATTGTTAAATTGTTGTTATATTAATGTAAAGCTTATAATCACGGCTGTTCCAAATTGAATACAACATTCTTGCCAATTCTCCAATGCAATTAATTTACATAAAAGCCGTTGGAGCCAAAATTAAAATGATATACATCTTTGCAAAAGCTTCAGTTAAAACAAAGCTAAGTAATAGGGACCTCATATATCTTTCCCCCCATTTTTTTATGTTTAGAGGAGTTATGGCCAAACAATCATTAGAATGTGCCTGAAACTAATTAAAATTGTTGTGCTCATACCTCATCTACTATGTTCTCTAATTTATTATTCAAGGCATTAATATTTTAAACTCTCTCTTTCAGAGTCCAGGGAGATTCCAACAGAGGAATGTGAGGTCAGCAATTCCACTTTCCTTCCAGGAATCTGCATATAAATTACATTAATCTCACAATGACATTTGATTTCGCTCTGAAGAAATGATGGTACAGGAAGATTTATCTCTTTTGTTGCTTTGGTTTAAACTAACTAAATAAAATTGAGCACAGTCACGCATCATCAGGACATTGGTGCCAGATTGAAAGTAAGGAATATCACATGCAAGATGGTCAAGTTTATATCAAGTCAAGTCACAGATTAAGAATGTGAAGTGTACTGGGTACTGTGCCATGAAGACCAACAGAGGCAGAAACACTGGTGTAAAACTGGGGGAGCTTCAAAGTTTCAGTGTAAATATATAGCCAACATAACCTAGTGTAGCAGAGCCAGGAAAGGTTATTCAACCAGTATGCCTAACATTAGACATCATATTAATAATGTAGTGTATTCCCTGTTAATTTATATTATTAGTCAGGTTATGCTAATCAATTACCAACAGCTAGAGCTTATTAAGAGAATCATCTCAGGTAGTGTATTACATAATTTACTGAATCTAATCTATCCAACAATACTACTATTGTTGCTACTTGAATATTTGATGAGAAACCAAAGCTAGAAATATTAAGTAGCTTGCCCAAGGCCTCACACTCTAAGTTCAGAGCAGGAATTTAACTTGGCATGGATGGTTTCCAGGGTAGCTCTGCTAGAGACTGCTCCACCCTGAGTGGTTTTGATTCTTCTGGAGCAGAATGTGGTGACTCCTTCCTCACATATCTCCTACACAATCACCTGAAAGCATTTGTTCTTTAGTTCTCTTCTTCCCTTTTTACACTATGGTGCCACAAAATAGACTGAAACTGATACTGCAGCTAGAGGGACAGGAATAGAGACCTAAAGAAAGAAGCACCAGGTCCCTTTGCCTGGAAAGAGATTTGGTAATTCTTTGAAGTAATGGGAGGCAAATTCACTTTCCATGGATTGAGAAATATATAAGAATAGCTTAAGATAAAAAAAAATACTAGGTATTTGCCAGAATGGCATACAAAATGTGCTTTTCACTGGAAACCTATTTCTGATTTTTGATATTTTGACTTGCAGGCTAAGTAACTGTGAATGTGAGCCAATCAGTGCCTCTTAGGGCCTATTTCCATCATCTGTATATGAAAGATGCTGTACAGGAAGCTGACAAAGCATCTTTGCAGCTCCATCATCAGTGATATGATTAGAAGAACTCGAGCCTAGACAATGTCCACAACTTTCAGTCCATCAACTTGTAAGTAAAATCATAAATGTGCTAGGGTATCTGATTGAAAGGGAAATAGAACATTGAAAATTTCTCTGATATTATGGGTCATATATTCAGTTTTTTAAATGCCTCTAAGAACAAAATTATTTTGTCAAAGAAAAAATCGGTACTTGCTCACATATATGTGTATATTTCTAGCATATTAATAGGTGTAGTGTAAATAGGAATGAGGGATATGGCTATGGAAAAGCCATAGTTATGGAAAAGTTAAAGAAAATAAATTTTCTCAATTTATCTTTTTTTGTTTATAATAAAATGCTGTGGAAACAACAAGAACAACAACAAAATACCTAGGTCTCCAAATATCTTAGTTAAAAATCTACTCCAGCGACTTCCGGCCAGAATGGCAACCACCTAGCTGCACTCCAGATACCAGGGAGAAAAAGACAAGAAATTAAGGGCTAACAGGGTCTTTTTGCCAGTGGGAGGGCACAGAGTGGGGAAAAACAGGGAAGCACACATCCCTGCGCCCTCCGGTACGACCCAGCACTCCCCGGCCCACACGTCCCGGCCCAGGTGCTCCCCGAGCCACCTGCACGCCCCGCACCCCCACGCTCCCTGGGCAAAGAAAGGCAAGAAATTAAGGGTTATCAGGGTCTTCTTGCCAGTGGCAGGGCACAGAGTAGAGAAAAACAGGGAAGCACGCATCCCCCCACGAGTGGGTAGTCTACCCCCGCACATACAGCCACCGCGCCCCACACCCCGTGCCCCACGCCGCACTGCTGTGCTCTGTTCGCGCAACTGCCAGGCCATCGCGAGCCTGCCAGCCTGCTGGACACACAGGGATCTCCGTCTTTGTGCTCTGATCGTGCATGTTGGCCAGACACGCTGTGCTCGGTTCCAACACCCGCGGGGGCCGCCTCTGCCTTGATTAAGCTGCTGCCAGACCCCCTGCTGCTGTGCTCCCAACGCTTGCCTGCCAGACAGCCTCTGCTGTGTCCTGATCCCGTGCCTGCATCAGCTGCCTCTGCACTACAATTGCACGTGCAGCGGGCCCAGTCCCATAGCAAGGGCCACACAAATCCACACTGAGTCACTAGTGCCAGCTCAGGCACCATCCCCTACCTGTCCATCGCTACCCATACCCACTCACCTGAGGTGGGAGAGCTCAGTCAGTTTGCAGGTCCCAGTATTCCCAGCCAGTGTCTGGGCAACTTCAGGGCTTGCTGCCTCAGTCTGCTTCCAAGCTAGAAGGCAGGCAGCTTTGGTGCATTACTGGGTGAGAATTCAGGCAACTTTGGTGCCCCTGTCAGGCTATAGATAGGTGGCTTTGGAAAGAGAGAGCAAAAACCCAGGCTACTTGTAACTGCCCCAGGCTGCATTGGATTCTCATTAAGCTAGATCCCAGGGTGCTCCACCCACCTATCTGCCCATACACTGACATGGGTAGACCACAGCGCAAAAGAAATAACATGAAAAATAAAATGCAAGAAAATCCAGACAGATCACCCAGTCCAACAAGGATTATATCTAACCAAAACATAGAAGAGTATTTAGGATCAGAACATCAACTGGAAGCAATGAACAATGCAACCCTGACCAAACTACTGCTAGAACTGGCAGGAAAGCTACAAAAGACAGATAATCATGTGGATGATACCATCACTAAGCTAGAGCAATATGATAAGACACTGGAAGAATTCAAAGAGAGCTAAGAGAGCTGAGGGAGAGTAAAAAAAAACAGGACCTTAAAAATCAGCTGGCCACACTAAATGAAAACATAAAGAAATGCAAGGATGAATTCCAAGAATCATCAAGAAAATCAGAAAATGAGGTGAAAAGGGAGCTGGACAGAGTGATGGAAGTGATATATAGGAAAGTAGTAGAAAATGCAAACTTAATTGAACAAGTCCAAAACTCGCTAGAGGCCCTCAAGAATAGAGTTAGCAAAGTGGAAGATAGAAACTCTGATCTGGAAGACAGGATGGAAGAAACAGTTCGAGAGTCCAAAAATTTCAGTAAATTCAAAAGTTCCTGTGAACAGAACATGAGAGAATTGTGGGATACACTTAAATGTCCTAATATCAGAATCATTGGAATACCAGGAGAAGAATTACAGACCAAAGGCATGGAGAACTTATTTAACACAATAATTGAAGAAAACTTCCCCTGTCTCCTAAAAGAAAGGCCAATCAAGATACAAGAAGCAAACAGAACTCCTAACAGACTAGACCCAAGGAGAAACTCACCAAGACATATTATCATTAAGAAGTTAAACATTGACACCAAAGAGAAAATCCTAAAAGCAGCTAGGGAAAAACAGCACACAACTTTCAAAGGAAACCCCATCAGAATTACTTCAGACTTCTCAATGGAAAGCCTGAAACCTAGAAGGGACTGGAAGGAAACTCTCCAAACTCTAAGAAACTATGACTTCAAACCCGAACTACTCTACCCAGCAAAAGTCTCCCTTATAATAGATGGTGAAAGGAAAACTTTCCATGACAAAACTCAGCTTTACAATTATATGAATACAAAACCAAACCTACAGAAAGTATTCCAGGAAATTCTCCACAGAGAAGAAACAAATAACCAAACACAAATGCCTACAAGAAGCAGATCACGGCAACCAAACCCAGAGTAGACAGAAAAATTCCATGGAAATGCCAACACACCTCTACCATTACAACATGGCAGGGATCAAATCAAATCTCACAATCATCACCCTAAATATTAATGGCCTTAATTCACCCATCAAGAGACACAAGCTAACAGGGTGGATCAAAAAATTAGACCCCTCAATCTGCTGCCTTCAAGAAACCCACCTTACCAATAAAGACAGAAACCTCCTCATGGTGAAAGGGTGGAAAACAATATTCCAAGCAAATGGAAATAAGAAACAAGCAGATGTAGCTATATTAATATCAGATAAAGTTGACTTCAAACCAAAAACAATCAAAAAAGACAAAGAAGGCTACTTCCTACTTATAAAGGGAACAATCCATCAAGAGGATATTATAATCATAAATCTGTATGCACCAAACACAGGGGCACCACAGTTCATAAAACAAAACCTACTTGACAATAAAACAGAAATAGCCACCAACACCATCATAGCTGGGGACTTTAACACACCATTATCAGTAGCAGACATATCACCCAAACAGAAACTCAACAGGGAAGTAAGAGAGCTCAACAAAACCATAGAGCACTTAGACCTAACAGACATCTACAGAACTTTGCACCCCAAATCCACAGACTACACATTCTTCTCAGCGGCCCATGGAACATTCTCTAAAATAGACCATATACTGGGTCACAAAGACTGCCTCCAGATATTTAGGAAAATCGACATAATTCCCTGCATGATATCAGATCATAATGCTATATTCCTAGAAATCAACAACAAAAAAACCAACAAGAACCCCAATGGCAACTGGAAACTGAATAGCACACTCTTAAACAATAAATGGATAGTGGATGAAATAAAAAAGGAAATTGCAAAATTCCGGGAATTGAATGACAATGAGGACACATCATACCAAAACTTATGGGACACAATGAAGGCAGTCCTCAGGGGAAAATTCATAGCACTCAATGCCTTCATAAAAAACACAGAAAGATCCCAAATCAATAGCCTAACCATCCACCTAAAGGCACTGGAAAAACAAGAAAAATCCAACCCAAAGAGCTCCAGAAGGAAAGAAATAATTAAAATCAGAGCAGAAATTAATGAATTGGAAACCAAGGAAACAATTAAGGCAATTGACAAAACAAAGAGCTGGTTCTTTGAAAAAATAACCAAGATTGACAAACCTCTGGCCAATTTGATCAAGCAAAAAAAGGAGAGACTCCAAATTAACAAAATTCAGAATGAAAAAGGAGAGATCACAACAGACATAAGTGAAATCGGCAGAATCATCAGGACTTATTTCAAAAACCTCTACTCCACAAAACTGGAAAATGTGGAGGAGATGGATAAATTCCTGGATGCATATCATCTACCAAAGCTAAACTCAGAGCAGATTAATCACCTCAATGAAACCATCACGCTCACGGAGATTGAAAAAGTAATAAAAAACCTCCCAAAAAAGAAGAGTCCAGGACCAGATGGATTCCCAGCCGAATTTTATCAAACCTTCATGGAAGAACTCAAACCAATCTTTCTAAAACTGTGCCACACCATTGAAGAACAGGGAAAGCTACCCAACTCCTTCTATGAAGCTAGTATCACCCTAATCCCAAAACCAAGCAGAGATGCCACAAGAAAAGAAAACTACCGGCCTATTTCCCTAATGAACATAGATGCAAAGATCCTCAACAAAATACTCGCAAACCGAATCCAACAACACATGAAAAGCATTATCCACCTTGACCAAGTGGGATTTATCCCAGGAACACAAGGGTGTTTCAACATACGAAAATCTGTCAATGTAATTCACCACATAAACAAGCTTAAACATAAAAACCACATGATCATTTCGATAGATGCAGAAAAGGCCTTTGACAAGATACAACATCACTTCATGATCAAAACATTGGAGAGAATCGGCATGGCCGGTCCACATCTTAACATAATAAAGGCAATATACAAAGCTCCAAAGGCCCAAATAATACTTAATGGAGAGAGACTGGAGGAATTCCCATTGAGATCAGGAACAAGACAGGGATGTCCTCTCTCACCTCTGCTTTTCAATATCGTTCTGGAAGTCCTAGCCCAAGCAATAAGACAGGAGAAGGAAATAAAAGGGATCCAATTTGGAAAGGAAGAAGTTAAGTTAGCTCTATTCGCTGATGACATGATTGTATATGTAAGAGACCCGAGACACTCCATCTCAAAACTCCTGAAGGTGATTAACTCCTATAGCAAAGTAGCAGGATACAAAAACAATGCACAAAAATTGGTAGTATTTCTGTATGCAAATGACAAAGACACAGAAAAAGAAATAAAGGACATAGTCCCATTTTTAATAGCAAGAAAAAAAATAAAATACCTTCGAATAACGTTAACCAAGGAAGTAAAACATCTGTACAATAAAAATATAAAAACTCTCAAAAAAGAAATTGAGGAGGACTTGAGAAGATGGGAAGTCCTCCCATGCTCCTGGATAGGCAGAATTAACATTGTGAAGATGACAATCCTACCAAAGGCAATATATAGATTTAACACAATTCCAATTAAAATCCCTACAGTGTTCTTCACAGAGATAGAAAAAATGATCTCAAATTTCATATGGAGAGGCAGATGGCCTCGCATATCCAAATATATCCTAAGCAAAAGAAATACTTCTGGTGGCATCACCATACCTGATCTAAAGCTATACTACAAAGCCATAGTCATAAGAACAGCATGGTACTGGCATAAAAACAGGAGCATAGACCAATGGAATAGACTTGAGGACCTGGATTTTGGGTCCAGCAACTATAGCTACTTGATATTCGACAAAGGCCCAAACAATATAGGCTGGAAAAAAGATAGCATCTTCAGCAAATGGTGCTGGACAAACTGGATAAACACATGCAGGAAACTAAAACTTGATCCACACATTTCACCATGCACAACACTCAAATCCAAATGGATCAAAGACCTCAACATAAGAACAGAAACTCGAAAAGTACTGGAAGAAAATTTAGGAAGTACTTTCCATGATATAGGAATGGGAAAAGACTTCCTGAACAAAACTCCAGTGTCTCAAGTTCTTAAAGAGTCAATCAACCAATGGGATCATATGAAACTGGAGAGTTTCTTTACAGACAAGCATATAATAAGCAAAGCCAATAGAATACCCACAGAGTGGGAGAAAATATTTGCAGGTTATCCAACTGATAGAGGCCTTATTTCTAGAATTTACAAAGAACTCAAAAGTCTAAACAAATAAGAAGACAAATACCCCACTCACAAAATGGTGTGCAGAGTTAAACAGGCAATTCACAGAGGAAGAAATACAAATGGCAAACACACACTTAAGAAAATGTCATCATCCCTAATCATCAGAGAAATGCAAATTAAAACAACTATGAGATTCCACCTTACCCCAATAATGACAGCCAACATCAAAAAGTCAAAGGAAAATTAATGCTGGCGAGGATGTGGAGAAGCGGGGACACTCATTCAGTGTTGGTGGGAATGTAAGATGGTACAACCACTCTGGAAAGCATTATGGAGACTGCTAAAAAAGCTGACTATAGAAATATGAACAGATCCAGTTATAGCCTTACTGGGCATCTACCCTAAAACCTTCAAACCAAAGGCCAGAGAGGTTTGCTCAACCATGTTTGTAGTGGCTCAATTCGTAACAGCTAAAAGCTGGAATCAACCCAGATGTCCATCATTAGAAGAATGGATAACAAAATGTGGTATATTTACACAATGGAATTCTATACAGCAGTAAGAAAAAACGACACAAAGAAATTTGAGGAAAAATGGTTGGACCTGGAACAGATCATTCTCAGTGAACTTACCCAATCACAGAAAAAAAAAAAAAAAAAGTCAACACATAGTCTCACTCATCTACAACACCTAACCTGAATCTACCCAAGATACCTTACATACTCAGCAAGCACCTCATGGACTAGACAATAGGATGGAAGGGAGGGCGGGGAGGGCATCGAAGGGTGGAAAACAGTCATCTGGACCCAAACGGCATTGGTACCATAAAATTCTACTTCCTAAAAGTCAGACCAAATAGCTAAACCTTCACTAGACCTTTACAGGAAACACCTGAACCACAAGACACTGGAGATGGTAGGATCAAAACTAACCTAAATCTTCTACAGCTTCTCTCCCTCCCTCTCTCCCTCTCCCCTCTATCTCTCTCCTCTCTAACTCTTGTATTTTAGTTATGTTTTTCCTCAGTTTATTAGTGGGCACTGGCCTCTAACCCCCACTTCCAGCTTTGGGCTACCATCCACAATGAATGAGCTTTTGATCAGAGAAACCTACAAGGTTTTCCCAAAACAATGACAGACTTCTGTGAGAGTACTTGATGACCCACCAAAGGCCAAACCCTATTGCTGAAGACTCCACATGCAGCTGATATGCAAAATCGAACGGCATGGCTGGAAGCCAGGAGAGAGTCAGTCCCCAGACAGTCAGCGTGTCTAGTGCCAGAAGGCACTACATGGGCGACTGGTGGAAATGACCAATATCTGTCCAAGCAACTCATTGTCTAATCTAATTAGCAACAAATAACCTGACGCAATGCCCAAACAAGTGCAATAGTGGCACACAACCATGGTGAGGAACTGAAAGGCCCAAGAATTCAGAAGCTCAGAAATACTATCACGCTCCAAAGGGAGCTTAAGCGGGCCACCTGCATACCTCAAACTCCAGGTTTTACTCTCTGTCAGAAGCAAGTAAAGAATCCCTCTTCTCATTGTATCAGAGCCCACTCCTAATATAAAACTAAGTAAAAGGGCATGAGATAGCCCTCAAGGATGGGAAATGAGTAATAAAGTGAACCACTTATTTGGTTTCTGTAAATAGCCTGCACCATAAGCCTTAATAGCCCACACTGTAAGCCTTAGTAGCCTACACTGTAAGCCTTAGTAACTCGCACCATAGGCTGTAGCAGCCTGCCTCAGACCACCAAGGTCATAGGAGGCTGATACCATACTCTGTTACCCCCACCTAAGGAATTGCACAAGTGCTGACCTCCAAGGTCACAGGAGACTGATACCACACTCTGCTACTCCCACCCAAGGACCTGCGCAAACGCTGACCACCAAGGTCATAAACTAATTGGCTTAGAAACTATGGGGTGGCACCAACTGACTGGCTAACACCCTGCGGGGCTCCTAATATTAGAAAATGATTGGTCTAAGGCACAGGCTTTGTTAGAAACCCTATAAAAACTGTCCTGTTCCTGCATTCAGGGCTCTGCAGTCCTCTACCCCTGTGCGGTGTACGACTGTGGGCCCCAGCGCGCTTGGAATAAAATCCTCTTGCAGTTTGCATCAAGACCGCTTCTCGTGAGTGAGTGATTTGGGGTGTCGCCTTATCCGGGCAGAGCGTGGGGACCCCTTGTGGGGGTTTTTTCCTACATTGGGGGCTCGCCCGGGATGTGAAGGCCCCCACACACACCCGAGAACCGACTTGGAGGTAAGGGGGCCCCTTCTGGAGTGAGTGTGTGCCGGCCGGTGTTTGTGTTCTGAGTATCTGGTTTCTGGGACGCGCGCTTTGTGCCGGCCGGTGTTTGTGTTCTGAGCATCTGGTTTCTGGGACGTGCGCTTTTGGCTCAGTCTGATTTGCAGCCGTCCTCTAGGGCCGTAAAGGACCAGAGGACCGTGATCAGCAGACGTGCTAGGAGGATCACAGGCTGCCACCCTGTGGGACGCCCTGGGAGGTGAGGAGACCCAGGGACGCCTGGCAGTCTCTTATACCCAGTCAGAAGACCGGGTGCTGTTATTAGAGCGGAGGCTTCCTCCTCCGCGGCCGTCCAATTCTTTTGCCTGCTTGTGGAAGACGCGGACGGGTCGCTGGTATCTGGATTTGTTGGTCTCAGTTGTGTGTGTTGTTGTTGTTGTTCTTTGTGTCTTTGTCTATAGTTCTAAGATGGGACAGACGGTGACGACGCCCCTTAGCTTGACTCTTGACCACTGGACTGAAGTTAAAACTAGGGCCCATAATTTGTCAGTTGAGGTTAGAAGGAGACCCTGGCAAACGTTTTGTGCCTCTGAGTGGCCAACTTATGAGGTCGGATGGCCACCAGAAGGAACCTTTAATTCTGAGACTATTCTGGCCGTTAAAGATATTATTTTTCAGAGTGGACCAGGCTCCCGTCCCAACCAAGAGGCTTATATCCTCACCTGGAAGGATTTGATGGACAACCCCCCGCCGTGGGTCAGGCCGTGGCTGAATAAACCCAGGAACTCAAGCTCCAGAGTCCTGAGTCTTGAGAATGCAAAATGAAAAAAAAAAAAAAACCCTCTCCTCCCCCTCGCATCTACCCTGAGATCGAGGAACCTCCTCCGGCTTGGCCGGAGACTCAGCCTGCCCCTCCCCCCCCTTATCTAGTCCCGGGAGCTGAGAGAGGGCCTCTCGCCCCTCCCGAAGCTCCACGCTCTGGCGTGACTGCTCCGCCCCTCGCCCCTCCCGAAGTTCCGCCCTCCACCCTTCCCACACCTCCGCCTCTTGCCCCTCCCATGCCTCCGCCTGTCGCCCCTCCCGAAGCTCCACGCTCCGGTGTGACTGCTCCTCCCCCCTTCCTCCCAGAGCCTCCACCCCCAAGCTTGTCCGGGCTTAGCTGGAGACTCAGCCTGCCCCTCCCGAGCTCCTAGAAATGGGAGGGCCAACTGCAAGGACGCAGAGCCGGAGAGATGCTACCCCGGAGGGAGCAAATGGAATTGTAACACTGCCGCTACACGAGGCAGATCCTCCCATGCTGGGGGGCCAACTACAACCCCTCCAATATTGGCCTTTTTCCTCTGCAGATCTTTATAACTGGAAAGCTAACCATCCCCCTTTTTTTCAGAGGAACCCCAACGCTTCACGAGGCTGATAGAATCTCTTATGTTTTCTCATCAGCCCACCTGGGATGATTGCCAACAGCTGTTGCAGACTCTCTTCACAACCGAGGAACGAGAGAGAATTTTAATAGAGGCCAAAAAAAAAAAAAAATGTCCCTGGGGCCAATGGGTGGCCCACGCAGCTGCAGCATGAGATAGACATGAGTTTCCCTCTGACTCGCCCTGTTTGGGACCACAATACGGCTGAAGGTAGGGAGAGCTTAAAAATCTATCGCCAGGCTCTGGTGGTGGGTCTCCGAGGTGCCTCCAGAAGGCCCACCAATTTGGCCAAGGTAAGAGAGATGATGCAGGGGCCAACGGAGTCTCCCTCAATGTTTCTTGAGAGGCTCATGGAAGCATTTAGGAGGTTCACACCCTTTGACCCCACCTCTGAGATTCAAAAAGGCTCAGTAACATTAGCTTTCATAGGACAGTCAGCTCCTGATATCAGAAGGAAACTTCAGAGATTGGAGGGATTACAGGAAGTTGAGCTACGTGATTTAGTAAAAGAGGCAGAAAAGGTATATTACAAAAGGGAGACAGAAGAGAAAAAGGAGCAAAGGAGAGAAAGAGAGAGAGAAGAACGTAAAGAGAGACATGAGAAAGAGAAAAAAGAAAGGGAGGATAGGCGCAATAGACGACAAGAAAAAAAAAATCTGACCAGGATCCTGGCCACAGTGGTAGAGAAAAAGAAAAAAGAAAGAGAAATTTTCACAAGTTTAGAACAGGCCCTAGGCAGATAGGAAACCTGGACAACAGGACCCAACTTGATAGAGATCAATGTGCCTATTGCAAGGAGAAAGGACACTGGGCAAGAGACTGCCCTAAGAAGAACAGCAAAAGACCTAGGGTCCTAACCCTTGGAGAAGATGAAATCTAGGGAGGACGGGGCTCGGAGCCCCTCCCCGAGCCCAGGGTAACTCTGAAGGTGGAGGGGAAGCCAGTCAGATTTCTCGTGGACACTGGCGCTGAACATTCAGTACTTTTGGAACCAATGGGAGGGCTAAAAGATAAAAAATCCTGGGTTCTGGGTGCTACTGGACAACGGCAATATTCATGGACTACCCGAAGAACCGTTGACCTGGGAGTGGGACGGGTAACCCACTCATTCTTAGTCATTCCTGAATGTCCAGCGCCCCTCCTTGGAAGGGACTTATTAACCAAGATGGGTGTTCAAATTTCTTTCAAATCAGAAAAACCAGAAGTGTCTGCTGGAGGTCGACCCATCACCATGTTGACTCTCCAGCTAGATGATGAGTATCAATTATACTCATCCCCGGTAGAGCCTGCTCCTCACCGACAGGATAACGTTTGCCTCTCCTGCCATCCTCAACCCCGCTACCCTTCTGCCTGAAGAAACTGATGAGACAGTGACTCATGACTGTCATCAACTGCTGATTGAGGAAACTGGGATCAGAAAGAATCTTACAGATGTCCCACTGACCAGAGGAACATTAACCTGGTTCACAGATGGAAACAATTACATTGTAGAAGGTAAGAGGATGGCTGGGGCGGCGATAGTAGACGGAACACAAACAGTCTGGGCCAGCAGTCTGCCAGAAGGAACTTCAGCACAAAAAGCTGAGCTCATGGCCCTCACACAGGCCTTACGACTAGCTGAAGGAAAGTCTATGAACATCTACACGGACAGCAGGTATGCTTTTGCTACTGCACACATACACGGGGCCATCTACAAACAGAGAGGGCTACTTACCTCAGCAGGGAAAGAAATTAAAAACAAAGAAGAAATTCTAAGTTTGCTAGAAGCCCTACATCTACCCAAAAGACTGGCCATTATACATTGCCCTGGCCACCAAAAAGCCAAAGATTTTATCTCAAAAGGAAACCAGATGGCTGACCAAGTGGCCAAGCAGGCTGCCCAGGGGGTCAACCTTCTGCCCATAACTGAGAAACCAAAGAACCAAAAAAGTGAGCAACGATATACCCCAAGTGACTGGCAAGAAGTCAGAAAGTTGGGCCAGTTCTCTAAAACTCCAGAGGGGGCCTGTTTTACCCCAGAGGGAAAAGGGACTAGAGTACGTTCAACAAATACACCGCCTGACCCATCTGGGAGCCAAACATCTACAAAAACTGCTGCAGACGTCTCCTTACCATATTCTGAGGTTGCCAGAGATAGCTGGCTTAGTAGTCAAACATTGTGTACCTTGCCAGATGGTCAATGCTAATCCCTCAAGAATGCCTCCTGGGAAGAGGCTAAGGGGAGACAGCCCAGGTGCTCACTGGGAAGTGGACTTCACCGAGGTAAAACCGGCTAAGTATGGTAATAAATATTTACTAGTTTTTGTAGACACTTTTTCAGGATGGGTAGAGGCTTATCCTATCAAGAAAAAAAACCTCAACCGTGATGGCTAAGAAAATACTGGAAGAAATTTTCCCAAGATTTGGGATACCCAAGGTAATAGGATCAGACAACGGTCCAGCCTTTGTTGCCCAGGTAAGTCAGGGACTGGCCAAAGTATTGGGGATTGATTGGAAATTACATTGTGCATACAGACCCCAAAGCTCAGGACAGGTAGAAAGGATAAATAGAACCATTAAAGAGACCCTCACCAAATTGACCGCAGAGACTGGCGCTAATGATTGGATAGCTCTCCTACCCTTTGTGCTCTTTAGGGTTAGAAACACACCTGGACAATTTGGACTGACCCCCTATGAATTGCTATATGGGGGGCCTCCTCCACTGGTAGAAATAACCTCTATACATAGTATTGATGTGCCACTTTCCCAGCCTCTGTTCTCTAGGCTCAAGACGCTCAAGTGGGTGAGACAACGAGCATGGAAGCGACTCCGGGAGGCTTACTCAGGAGAAGGAGACTTACAGGTCCCACATCGCTTCCAGGTGGGAGATTCGGTCTTTGTCAGACGTCACCGCGCAGGAAACCTTGAGACTCGGTGGAAGGGCCCCTACCTCGTCCTACTGACTACTCCAACGGCCGTAAAAGTTGAAGGAATACCCGCCTGGATCCATGCATCTCACGTCAAGCCTGCTCCGCCACCGGGCCCCGAATGGCAAGCCGAGAGGACAGACAATCCCCTTAAACTCAGGCTTCGCCGTGTGGCTTCTCCTTCTCCAGCTAGGTGATGCCTCCAATCCCCATGCCCCCCAAAAGTTGACTTGACAAGTGCTTTCTCAAATGGGGGATATAATATAGACTACAACTAGGGAAGCGCCCCCCTGGACTTGATGGCCTGTCCTGACCCCAGACATCTGTGCCCTGGTAGCCGGGATAAAATCTTGGGATATCCCAGAGCTCACCCCAGAGAAGGTCTCTAGAGAAGTCCACTCTCATGTGGCAAAGCAGGCACTCACACAAGGGGTCATCTCCCAAGGTCAATATATGGCAGACAACCCGGGGTGCAGCTCTGGGCCAACCCAACGTAAGATGCAGCATACCCCATTTTATGTCTGCCCCCGAACTTCTAAACGAAGTTATGGAGGGACAAAAGAGTTCTACTGTAAACACTGGGGTTGTGAAACTACAGGCAATACCTACTGGCACCCAGCTTCCTCCTGGGACCTGATTACTGTGCAGGAAGGATTAGATGGGAAACAAGCAGTTCCTCTCAGCATCTCTTTCACCCCCCAAGGTCGAGCGTCCCGAGATTGGATAAAAGGAAAAACTTGGGGACTCAGGTTTTATATGACAGGATGGGATACGGGCCTAACCTTTACTATACAACTTAAGATAAAGCCTCCCACCCCAAGACCAGTAAGACCTAATAAAGTTCTAGTAAAACAGGGACCCCCTAAAATGACATTACCCAAGCTCCCACCCACAGTGGCAACTAAGACCCATCACATAATAACTGCTAGAACCCCTTTGACTAGCCCACTCTCGGAAGCCCCACATGGGACAGGACAGAGGCTCTTTAGCCTAATCCAAGGGGCCTTCCTCGCCATAAACGCCACCAACCCCAACATTACCTCTACTTGCTGGCTTTGTTTATCCTCAGGACCACCCTACTATGAGGGGATGGCGACTATGGGAGAGTTTAATATAACTAAAGAACATGATAGCCGGTGTTCATGGGGGACATATATAAAAAAAAGGCCCCCCCATCCCACCAACACCTTTGTAATGTTACTCTGACCTATAGACAGACTTCAGACAACCAATATTTAGTGCCAGGGTATAACAGGTGGTGGGCATATGATACTGGGCTGACTCCCTGTGTTTCTACTTCAGTTTTTAACCCATCCAAAAATTTCTGTATTATGGTCCAGCTTGTCCCTCGGGTTTACTACCATCCTGAGGAAGTAGTCATCGATGAATATGACTACCATCCCACCCGATCCAAAAGGGAGCCTGTAACCCTTACCCTAGCAGTCATACTTAGCTTAGGGATAGCTGCCGGTGTAGGGACGGGGACCACAGCCCTGGTCATGGGACCACAACAATTAGAAAGAGGGCTTGGTGAACTACATGCTGTCATAAATGAGGATCTCCAAGCTTTAGAGAAATCTGTTAGTAATCTAGAGGAGTCCCTGACCTCCTTATCTGAAGTGGTCTTACAAAACTGGAGGGGATTAGACTTACTGTTCCTAAAAGAAGGCGGATTATGTGCAGCCTTAAAAAAAAAAATATTACTTTTATGTAGACCACTCAGGAGCTATCAGAGACTCCATGAGCAAGCTCAGGGAAAGACTAAAAAAGCGTCAAAGGGAGAGGGAAACTAACCAAGGATGGTTTGAGGGATGGTTTAACAAGTCCTTCTGCATAACTACTGTGCTTTCCACCCTGATGGGACCCCTAATGGTTTTGCTCCTGATGCTTTCAGTTGGGCCTTGCATACTTAATAAGATTTTTACTTTTGTTAGGGAACGAGTGAGTGCGGTCCAGATCATGGTACTTAGACAACAATATAAGGGCCTTCAAGGCAGCAGAGAGGAAGATTATGTCTAGTCTTCCTAAGTTCTAGGATTACAACTATTGACAAGAGAAAAAGTGGGAACTGAAAGGCCCAAGAATTCAGAAGCTCAGAAATACTATCACGCTCCAAAGGGAGCTTAAGCGGGCCACCTGCATACCTCAAACTCCAGGTTTTACTCTCTGTCAGAAGCAAGTAAAGAATCCCTCTTCTCATTGTATCAGAGCCCACTCCTAATATAAAACTAGGTAAAAGGGCATGAGATAGCCCTCAAGGATGGGAAATGAGTAATAAAGTGAACCACTTATTTGGTTTCTGTAAATAGCCTGCACCATAAGCCTTAATAGCCCACACTGTAAGCCTTAGTAGCCTACACTGTAAGCCTTAGTAACTCGCACCATAGGCTGTAGCAGCCTGCCTCAGACCACCAAGGTCATAGGAGGCTGATACCATACTCTGTTACCCCCACCTAAGGAATTGCACAAGTGCTGACCTCCAAGGTCACAGGAGACTGATACCACACTCTGTTACTCCCACCCAAGGACCTGCGCAAACGCTGACCACCAAGGTCATAAACTAATTGGCTTAGAAACTATGGGGTGGCACCAACTGACTGGCTAACACCCTGCGGGGCTCCTAATATTAGAAAATGATTGGTCTAAGGCACAGGCTTTGTTAGAAACCCTATAAAAACTGTCCTGTTCCTGCATTCAGGGCTCTGCAGTCCTCTACCCCTGTGCGGTGTACGACTGTGGGCCCCAGCGCGCTTGGAATAAAATCCTCTTGCAGTTTGCATCAAGACCGCTTCTCGTGAGTGAGTGATTTGGGGTGTCGCCTTATCCGGGCAGAGCGTGGGGACCCCCTGTGGGGTTTTTTTCCTATAGAACCAACTACTCTTGATTTGGCTAACTGATCCACTCAGTGGTACTAGACCCATAGCTGGAGTGGGGAAACAAGTCAGAACCATACCCAAACACAAGCCCACTCTACAATGTCAAGCTACCATCAATCATGGGGTACAAGAGGGCCTAAACCTATCAATCTGTCTACAAAAAAGTAAGTGTTATTTCAATTTTCTGGGTGCTAACATACTCTCCGTTGGAGAATCTGCTTCTCTTTTTCAGATAGATGCAGATCCTATGGGGAGAGCTGCCCCAACATACCTCAAAAGGGGCCCAACTGAAACTAAGGACAATTGTTGAAACAAGCAAGGGTGATATTTTCCTGTGAACTGGATACCAGCGCAAAGGGGAAGGAGACCAACGCAGAGAAAAATCAACTCCTACCAAATCAGAGAGCCAGAGCCTCAGAGGCCCCCAACACCTCAGCACTGAAGCAGACCAAAAATGAACCCAACATGGCTCAGGGAAATTTTGCGGAAGAGAGGGCGGAAAGAATGTCAGAGCCACATGTTGGGTCATGATTTGCAGAGACATTTAGCATACCAATAACTGGGGACTAACTCCACAATGCACGACCCATTTACATCAACAAGGAGGGTCTAATGGGAGGAGGTAGATCATAGATGAGCCTAAACAATGGTACCAACCTGCCTGTATTTGATGAAAAAAAAAAAAAAACTAATAAATCAAATTTAAAAAATAAAAATAAAAATCTACTCCAATGGGAAATTATTCTGGGTAGGGGATGCATAAAGAAATGAAAACACATAAAGAATTCAGGAAGCTCTCTGTAAGTTAAGGTTCCAAAAAACAATGAAAGAAGTTGCAAGAGCAATGGACCAATTTATAAAATGCAAAGAGACTTAGAGACTTGTAACTAGAGAGAAAACCTAAGGCATGCAAGTCTTGAGAGACAGAAAGCAATCTTACTGACAGGATGTGCCATGCACAAGAAGGATGCCTGCCTGCACAAGAAGGGAATACTGTGCTCAGGAACATACACTGATGGAAGACTAAGGTGTTTAGAGAAGAGGGAGGGTACATTCAACTACAGCCATTCTATGGTAGGAATCAGCATAAAGCCAAGAATGCATTTGATTGAAAAAGTATTGGAGTTGTTATAGAAACATGGCTATTTTTTTAGAGCTGAGAAGGGGTCAAGAGACTTGACTTGGCAGAGATTCAGAGAAAGGATGAATGCTGTTCTAGGCAAAGAAGGAAAGAGACTGATAAGTTAAAGAAAGGCAGAAAAGGTCTAGAGTATCCATCTGAAAACAGTGTGTTCTTTCTTAATGAAGGAGGAAGTGTGATGTGAGCATGATTTTCTTTTCTTTTTCAACCTCTAAGATGAAAAAAGGAAGAGCATGTTTTCATGATGATTGGGAATCATCAAGTCCAGGTAAAACTGAAAGAAGATAAAACCAAATTATGAATAGATTAAATTTTAGGATAAGCAATTTGAAAATCTTGTTTCCAAGGCAATGAAGAGAAATTGGAGCCAAAATAATATATTCAAGAATGAACTTCAGGAAAATTAACGTGAGCTAGATTACAGAAAGAAAACACAGAGAAAGTATTGTTAAACATGCAAGCAAGAGGGAAGTATGGGCTATATTAGAGTCACAGAGAATGGGACATGGGGTAGAAAATTGATTTAATCATGTTATAAACAACAGGAACACATATACCTCAACATGTTGGTTGCTGTGAAGGAGAAGAATGGCCCAGGGGAAGTGGAAATGGTCACTGTTTTAAGAGTGAGGTGTCCAGCAGAAGTACAATCACAGATGGAGGACTAGGAGATAAATAACATTCTTCATTGAAATAGTGAACACCAGAGAAGAAGGATTGCAATAGCTTTACTAGTTGGCAAGAAGGTGTCTCTGTGTTTGCATGACATATCTGGAACATACTAACAGAGAAAGCATAATAACTGTGTTGAAGAGAATTAACTCAAGAAGACTTTTGGGTTGCTCAAAGGTTTGCATGATTAATGATGGGTTAGTATACTAGATATGAATAAACATATAGCCAGCACTGTGAATGTACATCTCTCTCCTGTGGCTTTGAATGCCATGGAAGATGAGTATGAGTATGCATGATAATGTACTTGCAGCAGCATCCTTTAGTCCTATCCTAACTCACAGAAATCTCACTTGAGAAACAAGATGAGAATTTTCTAAAGCAATATTATCATTTAAGAGGTAAAATGTAGATATCTTATTTAGAAGCATAGGGATTTTTACATTTCAAATTCAATAGAGTTTGTGTCATGGTTTCCTTGATGTGAAGAAGATACCATCAAGAAATGAAACAATAACTTATAATACATAATATTTTAGAACTTACAAAATATATACAAAATAATCCCAATAATGTCTGTTTAGGTACATTAACCTTAGTTTCCATCACTTCACTGCTAGTTCACACCTGGCCTGTGATATGCCTATGATATACACATCGTTTTACTGCTGTCTTCCCAGAATTGAGTGTAATTGTATTTTCTGATATTTGACTTTCTAATGAACTGCACTGTTCCACCCCAACGTCACATTCATCTCTTCCATCCTATTTCAGTTTAAGCGTTTCCCTTCAACCACCTTTACATCACATTCCAACTTGACCATTTTCTGCCATCCACACAACTGATGCTTTAGCTTTCCTAGTCCTGGAAAGCTTGTGTGCTGTCTTGGTTATATAGTACCCTTAGTAAGACACAAGTAAACAACTCAAGAAAAGCTTCTAATACCACTAGATATACACCTAATATGGAAGTCTTAGTAGTTGAGTTATACCCATTGCATTGAGTCATAGCAGAGGCAAAGCTATAAAAATCTAGAAAAAGAAGAGGGAAGAGAAAAGGAGAAAACACAGAAACAAGCATAAAGAGAGAGGGGCGACATTTATCCTGGTTCAAATGCTTGTTCCATAAGTCATAATATTCCAGTGCTGGTCCAAGGACTGATGCCAATCCATAGTTGATTTTTAACATATGTGCAGCATGAGAAAGATGAATGCAATGGATTTTCAGTGTATACCTGGCATGCACTGTGAGAATGGATTTTTCTTGCTCTTTGAATTATAATGTCCTTTTAAATTTATAAAACATGTTAATATGAGTAGTTTGTTTCTAATTCCTAAAAAGAAAAACTCCAAAATGGTCAATTATGTTTGTTCATAAACATCTGGAAACTACTGTCATGAATTAAGTTATTTCAATACCAACATACCTTAAATTCCTGAGTTTGGTACAAAGCATCTGTGTGTGTAAGTATGGCTGAAAAAAATGCATATGACAAAAATAAGTTTTCAATGATGTGGTTGCATTTATGTAAGTGTTGAGTGAGACAGAAATAAAGCAACTTAAATGTTTTAATAGGATGACACCTCACTTGCCCAAACTTCTGTAAATTTAGTTTATCAACCAGTCTTAAAGTTCTTAATTCCATGGAAGAATGGTATCGTATGAATTTATGCAATTAGTACATTTTTACTATCACATTTCTACTACTGTGTCTGTTGGGATTTGAATGTGTTCTTACCTTGTTTGCATTGTACTTACATGTTTCATGTGTTAGAAACAGATTTGGCTGAGCTGTCTCTACATATCTTTCTAAGCAAGAGCTTCTAGGAAGCTGAATTTTGTTTGTCTAAATGTGACTGACTGTTTATAGAGCACCAGACCACCCAATGTTGATTCATTTTCTTCTGCTGCCTTAAATCATGATTCCAAGCAACATTTGGCATCTCTATCCTCCCTTGTAATAGTCTCATTCAGGAAGACAGCCCCTTCAGCCCTCAGTGTGTCTGCCCCATAGCTCAATAGCACACTCAGCTTCTACTCTCACTAAATCTT
Source organism: Jaculus jaculus (assembly GCF_020740685.1). NCBI lineage: Eukaryota > Metazoa > Chordata > Mammalia > Rodentia > Dipodidae > Jaculus > Jaculus jaculus. The sequence goes on from NC_059110.1 coordinate 66,622,904, forward strand.
CTTTAGCTTTATAAATACAAATGGAGAATGTACCCACCTCTTTAACATGCTCACTTCTGACCTTTCATGTTTCCCCAAGCAGTAAACATTTGCAAAGGGGAAGAGTACAGAAGAGAAAGCATCATCTAGCATTTTTACTTAGCTGGATAGTGTACTTATAGCAACTACTGACCTTTCTCAAGAAAGATATTCTAAGACAACTACTGACCTTTCTCAAGAAAGATATTCTGAGACAGGTGGCTTTCATTCTCACCATACATTACCATCTTTCTCCTACCTTCTGAGCTCACACTCATCACAAAACTCCCACTTGTGGAAAAGAGCAGAAGGCTCCAGGATGCCTCAGGAGCACTGAGTTATTGTGAGCTAGTGCTAAAAATTCATGTAGAACCCTCCCTGTGCATCCCCATGTTTATAATTTTATTCATTATAGTAACAATGATCACTTAAGAAGCTCAGTGGTAGAATGGGAGGGAACTGTCACACAGATGGGAGATTGTCATCAAGGCACAGGTTCTGTTCTTTGCCTAATTACAAGCCATAGAGGTAAGTTAGTCAGCCGTGTGTGTGTGTGTGTGTGTGTGTGTGTGTGTGTGTGTGTGTGTGTGTGCGCATGTGCACACACACACGTGTGTACATGCACGTGCGATGGAGAGATTCCATTTTCTGTTCTATAGTTTTACACAACTCTCATACTTCTTTCTTATATTCACATTTCTTTATTTACACCTCTATCTTCAAGGGTAGTAATAACCTCTTGCCTTCTTGCAACATTTTTACTGTATTATCATTGGATCATGTTAAGTTTCCTAATTATAATATAGGAAAATGAAGTCCTGTGCCCAAGACATAAACTATAAATTCTGCATGAGCAAAAATAATGTCATATTAATCCTGTATCCACTTCTGACTGAGGAATGTCTTGACCCGGACACACTTAGACAGTTTACTACATTTGTCTAAATCCTGCCATAGCCTATGCTGATAGGTGGTGTGCAGTGCATCACTAGGCATCAGAGGATATGTAATTATTGAGGTTTGTTCTGTTGCACTGGTAATTTAAGGGGTCAATGATTTGGAGGTCAGTGTATAAAGCTGTGTCATTACACAACAACAGAGGACATGCTGTTGCCACTGGCTTGCAGCTTGTCTGCCACATAGCCACAAAGCAACTGGGTGCTTAAGGAATGAGTTACATGGCTCCTCCAGCCACATAGAAAAGTACATAAAGCTTCATAATCACTGTTACTTTTGACTCACAGATTATAATATTGCTCCCATCCTGTTCCAAACAATGACATATTAAATGAGTCTTTTAGATTCCTTATTATAAAATAATATAAATGTACCAAAGGATAATAGCATAACAAAAACAACTAGCCAAGTATAATAAGTTCTTGCCCAGAACATGAACATGGAATATTTTAATACACATTCAACTTAACTTTAAGACACAATAATGCATCAGAGTTTTGTAAAAACATAAATCATTTTTGTCTACAAATGAAACAAGTAAAGCTTAGAGAATTTGAAAGGGTTTTCTCTCCAATTCAAACTAAGTTATAGTAAACACAAAATGGTAATTTAAAAGGCAGAATAACTTACAACAGTAGAAAAACACAAATGGAAGATTTTTTTATAGAACAACAAAAAAGGTAGCTTAGAAATGAATTTCTTAGGATCTTTTACTATTCAAAACTTGAGCCAACTCTTTTCTTATGTTAATGGTGAAAAACATGAAGAGTAGAATTTATTGTTTTGTGTAACCCAAGTTCTATGTTTTTGTGTATTACCTTTTAACAGTATTTCTCAAAGTCAAACTGAATTGCGAAATTCTAAGTTAAGGAATTGAAAGTACTTTCATCAAAGAAGTTCTCAGGTCCTTTTCTCAATGAGCATGTGATTTAGGTAGCAAGAAGATGATACATTATGGATTGTGTAGATGCTGTTTCCTTTGTCTTCTGCCATGGATTGCCCTTGACTTGTTAATTCTTAATGTAAAATGAACCCCACTCCTCTGACTACATTCCTCTACAGAATTCCACTTCTTACAACATGGGCCACATCTATACTGTCCTTCTCAGGGACTATTGCAATGGCTTCCTGACTGGCCTTACTGTCTTTCTTCTCTTCAGCTTGAAGGGTTTATTCTTGGAACAGCCAGTATGGCTATTATATCCATGCAGTGACTTTCCCTGACAGAAAAGAATTTAAAATTGAACTATGGCATTTCAAGATCTCCTTGGTTCCTCTGTCTTCCTCTCCCACCAATATTCTGGGATCATCTGGTTCTTCATTTATGCCTGTTCACCCCTGCCTCAGCCTGTGCCTCTGCTGTTATCTTTATTTAGAGGGTCTTTGCTAGGTCACCTCCTGGGCTGCATGTTCAGCTCATTCTCATCTGTCCTTAGGTATAATCTCTCAATCCACACTATCAAAAGTAGCATCCCATGTGATTGTGTTTCCTGACTCACTCGTGTTTTACTTCAAAGCACTTTTCTCTACCTGACATTGTCTGTATATATATATTTTTTTTTTTCTTCTGTTGACTCTGCCTAAGTGTATGGTCTTTCAGGACAGGGATGCTATCTTATGGCTTAGTAGTCTTACAGAAGCACCTTTTCACAGGGTAAGTATAGAATAAGTGATTATTTAATGAATAAAATTTTTTTAAAAATTCCTTAGAATAGTAAAGGAATACCGATGAATTATTCATTTATACAAGATACCATGTTGACCATCTATTAGCTTACTAGTGAATTCTAATTGTATTTCTTCAAAGTTCCTCTCTGCTGATTACAGTTATGTTCTAATTATGATTTTCTTGATTAAACAGTTTTTCACCTTCTACCATCTTTGCCTACAGGTTAATTTTTTAATGCTTTTTCATTTTATTTTTTTCAGAAATACCCCTTTTGTGACATTAAATAAAAGCCAAACTTTTAATCTTCCAAGCATTATTTGAGCTACCACTGAGACTTCTTTACCAATAGACCCATGTTCAGGCCATGCTTACTCACTGTGAAGCCCATAGTGCCTACAAACTCACTGTAATCCTCCTGACTCAGCTTCCTGAGTTCTGGAATTACAGACACACACCACCAGGCCCAACCACTAAGTAAATCATTAACATCTGTGTACTCTTAATTCATATATGGTAGATATCTTATCTCAGATATAACTTTGTAATTAGAAATGGCATTTTTCAGGCTGTAATTAGAGTTAAGTCCTACCTGCCATGTGTTATTCAAACTCTTTCCTTCTTGGGTTGCCACTGACCACTTGGGAACCACACTTCCAGCTGTGGGTGAGTTTTTCCCTGGCTGGGCAAAGGCTCAGCTGGGAGGTCTCTTTAGCCTTTACTCTGCACATGGGCTCTTTTATCCCCTCTAGCTCCCCCATGGCAGGAACTCCTTGAACTTTCTGTTCTCTCTTCTCTTTCCATGTTTTTTGTTTGTTTGTTTGTTTTCCAGGCCTTCTACATGGGATCTCTAGCTATATGGATGCCTTTCCTTGGCTCTGTACTTTCCTCAATAAATATAATAATTTAAAAATTCTTTCCTTTCTAAAATGAAGAAGTATCAGCAGCTATGCTATCAGATTGTGATGAAAATTCAATGAGTCACTCTTTACAAAGTATCCATTCACTGCCTTCCCAGTAATTATTTTAAATTTAGAAGACAAATGTAAACCACATGTTATAGGAAAAGGAAAGAACCAGAGAAAGACAGTGCTTTGGACAAAATCAAGGCATTTATTTTATGATGGTGCTTGGGTTATAATACAAAACTTAAAACTCTTAAGCCAGTAATATTAATGTGATCATAGATTTTTCCCATGATATAAAAATATAAAGACATTAAAACAGATGTTTCTGTCTATTAGTGTTTCCATGATTAAATATATCACACTGGGTAATTTGCAAACAATATAAATTTACCCCTCACAGTTTTGGAGCATAGAAACACCCAATCAAGGCACTAGTAAGTATGAAGCCTGGGGTAGACTCTGTCTCTGTTTTCAAGGTGGCACCTCTTGGTGCTTTCTCATACAAAAACCAAAAAGGAACCAGACTCTCTCAGTCCTCTATAATGACACTACTCCCTCCTAAGATGCTGGACCCTTATAACCGAATCACCTTCTAAAAGCCTCACCTCAATATCCTTAAATTGAGGATTAAGCCTTAAAATACATTTTGGATGAGCACAAGCATTCAGAACATAGAAGTAGGCAGTCACCAGCTTGTACCAGTGTGCTATACCTTATAAAATAATGGATTATTTCTACTCTGGTGGATAAAAAGCCACTTGTGTGAGTTCTGATATTCTCTCTCAAGTCTCCCCAGCGATTACCTCTATGGATGTTCTTTTTCCTTCCATTAGAACCCTTCCAACTCTCATATTTAATATTTAAAGATTAATGTTTAATACTGGGACTATGGACACTATTTGCTGTTTCCTCTCTTCTGACTATCTAATGTAAGTATACATCTTTTACTATTTTAAAAATTACTACTTAATGCCAAAGAACTCCTAGAAAGGTTATGATGACCAAAGGAAGTTGTGCCTATGATAGCAACAAAAATCAGAACATGTTGCATATGAAAACAAATTCTCGATTTTAAGTACATGGCACAAGTCTGACCTTCCTTAAAGAGCATCCTGGTGTTTATTCTTTTAATCCTTTCTATTAGAATATAAGTTATGTTGCTTTATTTGCTCTTCATGAACTTGCAATGAATTAATAATAAATATAACACTCTCCATTTATTATCAATATTATCTACTATTAATCATCTATTGTTTATTATTGTCCTTTATTATTGTTTATTATCTATTATTTATCATCATCTATCAAGTCAGTTTCTTTTTCTGCTAAAATGTTCAGCAAAGAATGGTTTGTGACAGTGCAGAAAATAAATTCTTGCCTGAAAGAGAAATTGAAGGAGGGTGGCTTCAGGTCAGAAGTCATGGGAATACAACTATCTCTTTGATGACTTCTGGTCACATTGGACATGTACTCAGTCATCAACAGTTGCATCAAATGGTAGTTTATTTTTAATTTGGAGGAATCGTCAAACTGTTTTCATAATGGTTGAATAAATTTACATTTCTGGCAGTCCTCTTGTAAATGGGTGAGATTATATCTCCCATGTGTTGGATGTATAATTTCTTCAAGATTCATAGTACTGAGTATTTCATATATTTGTCTATTTGCATATCTTCTTTGAAAATGACTGTGAAGATCATTTGGCCACTTTTAATCCTATTTGTTATTTTTGGTCTGTTGGTTTATGTCAAGGTACTTCAAAGAGCTGGGGAAACAAAGGAAGCTATAGTTCAATTTGATGGACTTGATTTGAAAAGGGTCTCCTGAACTTAGTAATTACATGGGCAATTATCTGAATTAAATTTATAGAAATCTTCTTGATAAGTGCAAACAAACATTTTTAAATAGCATCATATATATTCATATATTATTCAGATGGCATTTTTTCCCCTGGAGCTTGAAATTTTGTTTTGGCTGCTTATATTTAAAATTTCTGTTTCTATTTTTACATGTTTAACCACCTGACATATTTGCTTCACTAATTAATGGAGTAAAATACAGAAAAAAATATTATAGTAATGTGGGGAAAAGCACATTTCTCCTAACTAAGGAAATAGGTCACTTAAATTGAATTCAGTATTGCAGCAGAATGGGGCATTTTGTATTTCAGCTGTAATGTGTGTATGGACAGCTGATCCACACTCATCAAAATTTATTTACATCCAACTACCATCGTTGAAAAATAGGTATGTTCCTACTTTAGTTGGAAAACACCAGAAACATTATGGGAACTGTGTCTTTTGTCATAATTTTCAAAAGTATTAACGTGTCTGTTTCCAAGATGAATATGAAAACAAGATTGTGAGGAATAAAGATGAAAAGTTGAATTCACACACTTACTTAACTAAAAATAGAGCTTGTGACACTTATAATACATTTCTTTTCTACCCATAAAAATTCAATTGTTTTACACTAGATTAACATAACCCTAATATCAATATCTTAGCATGGATGTTGTTTTTATGTTGCCATGTCCATGTAATGGGTCACTTACATGTATGGAAGTAAGTAGTGACCATACTGTGCAGACAAAAGCTTCACAGCACATAAATAATGACACAGCTTTCATCTTTGTGCTGCTCAACATCAACTAGCAAAATAAATGAGAACTTGCTACCATACACACAGATAGTTGTCATTGCAAACAGTAAAATTTGTCCTTCAACCTACAAGGACCCAAGAAGTCTAAAAGCCCATCTAAGTGCACATTGATTTCTATTATCCAGAGGGCTCACTCAATTCCATGAATGTTGTTAATTGTTGTTTGGGGGCATGATTAGCAGAAAAAATGGAATATACATCAGAACAACCTCTTTAAAAAGAAACCAGGTATTACTATATAATGTGGCCAACAGGTGAACAGTGCACACTTAAGTCTAATCATTCAGAGTCACCTTTTCCCTTAAAAGCATTTGAAATGGAATCAAGTGAAATATTCCTGGTATTTGTAGATACCATGCTCTTAAATGTATTCTAAACTACTGTAGAAACCAGGGCATTCATAACTCACCTTTTCCTGCCTCTGACTGCACATAGGATATCCAACTACTTGTGTATCTAATGTAGGATTTTGAAAGTGGAGCAGAGTGTTACCTTGATCAATTTCTTTATGAAAAGGAAATTCCATTTTTGAGTAATACATCCAAGTTTCTGTTTCTGTTTAGCAAATGAAAAAAGGAAGAATAAATAACATTATCTTTATACCCCTCTTGCTACCTGCTGCAATGTCTTTTCACATGATCGTGTATGAACCAGAGGGACAGCCATTAAAAATACTGCAAACCTTGGACACAAAAGCAGCTCCAACTCACAGCTGAACTTAATAAAACCACCAATGTCAGAGCCCACCAGCTAGCTTCCCAGGAATGGCACTTGCTCAAAATCCTTGCGCTGAAGCCATGCCTATGACATTTTGTCCTTCTCCCCATGCAGAACCATGCCATCTGCTACAAGGCAAAGATATACCACATGCCAGGTGACATTTTCCTTTAAATTCCTTTTTCATTTACTAGGAAGTATACTCAACAGGCAATGAACAAGAAGAGATTTCAGCTCTACCTAGGACTGTCTTCTCCAATTTCCTGATATTTTTTATATGCTGACTCTGCATTAAAATGACGGTGAGCAATTTATGAGCACACCTCCTTAGAAATGAGTTTGTAGATATGTAATAAAAAGCATTGAGTGCTGGCATGCTAACAAACCAAGGGGTAATTGTGAGTTGATTCTTTAAAAAATAAGGAGAAAAAATCATCAAATCAATAATAGTGAGGTCTGATGGAATTATGGAAAATCAATAACATCATAAATTTTTATACTGATTTTCAGCATGGGAACATACCATTATCAGTAGCAAGTGATGGCTAAAGAATTCAGATCAGACACATTTGATATAATAGATAAAGGGGCATGTTTAGGAGATGATACGTATGAGTGCCCATACATGAATAATTGGTACTATGTTTAAAGTCAGGCAAAGAATAGGGTGGAGCCAAGGAAAATTGGAGATAGCCTATTTTAAAAATAGAGGGAGATCCTTATCACTATATTCAATTCAAATTACAGGTATAAATATATTCAGGGACATCTTTAAAACTCTTAATCTTTAGATTTACAGTATTTATATATAAACTACAAGACCCATAAATATGGTAACAGAGTCTCATTACAAAACTTCTCTTAGGCTGGAGAGATGGCTTAGCAGTTAATAACTTGCCTATGAAGCCTAAAGACCCTGGTTCGAGGCTTGATTCGGCAGGACCCACGTTAGCCAGGTACACAAGGGGGCATATACATCTGGAGTTGGTTTGCAGTGACTGGAGGCCCTGGCATGTCCATTCTCTCTCTCTCTCTGCCTCTTTCTCTGTCGCAATCAAATAAATAAGAATAAACAACCAAAAAAGTTGTTTTTTTTTTTTTTTTTAAACAAACTTCTCTTATGGGAAGAGACATTCAGCAAGGGAACAGTAGTGATAGTAAAAGCCATGTCCTCCAGTATACTTGATGCATTATATTTTATTCACATCATACTTTTGTGAGGTTGGAGTTCTGGGAGGGATTAGATCTCCATAAAGATGTGGGAGGCTCTAGGCCAGTGAGCCCCAACTTTAGATCCTCATCAAAATTATCAAAGAATTATAAACACAGCCTCAAAGATGGGTAAATTATGCATTATGGGATTTATTTTAGGGGGGATTAGAGGGGAAAAAAAGTAAAGTAGGAAAGCCCAACCCGAAAGAAATACCCCAGCTAGGCTGGATAGGGGGAGGGGATATAAAAATCTCCCTCACAACTCAGGGAAGAAGCTCTTCGGAAGAGACTCACACACAAGTCAGGACCCTTTCATATGAATCAAACATCCATTTAGGATAAGTTTCATCATGGGGCTCACGTGTAAGGGAGGGATCTGATTGGGTAGTAGACTCAAGAGGGTGACTCAGGAAGGGCCAACCCACAGGTGTGCTAAACCAAGGAAAACTTGAGGAAAAAGCAGGAAGCTCTTGTTATGGAATTGTTGCTTATAGTCAAGGTGGATGAAACTGGATAAGATGTGGGTCTTGCCAAAGCAGGCTAGGTGGCATCCACATTTCCACCAGCCACTCCCCAGGTAAATATTAGAAAAACACATCATCTTGCTCCTAATCTATATTAGCATGGCCACATTATTTATTATTGTTTGGTATAACTGTGAACTGTGATTTCTGGAAGGGAAGCTTCTTGACAATTTTGATTGAAATATATATAATGAAGGTGATACTAAGTCCAACCATGACAAAAATTATTTTCTGCATGTATAATGAGCTGGACAGTTATCTGAACACATATAAATGGATTTATACTTAATCACATTCCTCCATCTCTTGTTCCTTTACTATTATTCCCCTCTCTCCATACAAATATATGTTTACCTCACTTCATTGAGACCTTAAAGATCTAAATAAACTCCTCACCCTGACTAAACCCCATAACAGCTATCTTGACAAGTAAATTGTGTGGAAACATATCATCTGATCAGACCAATTCTTACCAAAATATCCATTTCCTAACCTTCATCTTTCAGTGCTGACAAAATAGTGAAATGCTGCAATCTTATGACTTAGATTGTTCATTCCCAGTCCTTCCTCACCCCTCACATCAGACAAACCTCCCACTGAGCAATGGCCATGCTAGCCTGCCCTTACTTTTGGCCTGTCTGTGATAATCCCGTCCACCTTTGCACCATTATTCCTTTTAAGAATGTTCTTCCTTTTTTCTCCTGAACAAGATGTTCACATCTTGTCACTTCTCTGTAGCATTTATCACAATTTAAAATGGATTCGAATTTATTTTTAGAAACACTTGATTGCAAACTAGTTTGTGTCTTAAAAGCATGAAAAATATGTATTTATTTCCATGGCCTTTGTATCTGAAGACATCTAACTCTCTGCTTTGCATTTAATCACCAAACATGTTGTAAACTGCAGTCCATGAGTGGGTTAAGAAGCATCATTGCTGTAATAACATTTCTGAACTCTGCCTCCACTCTAGATGAGTAAGTACAATGAGGGTTAGAGAATAGGTTTGACCTTGGGATCCACAAAATTCCTAATTAATTCATGAAATATATATATATATCTGTAAAACAGGATGAACACAAAAGCCATGATGTTTGTGCTTAAATGATTTGCTATACTGTGATCATGACAAAAAGAAAGGTTTGACAAAATTCCTAATAGGTTCACTGCTGAAAAATAACTTATATACAGGATTGGGATAAAGGAGAACCAGAGACTCCCTCGGGTGAAAAGACACTTCTCACAGGAGAAAAGTGAGGCACTCAATAGGAGAAGAAATGGGCTAAGCAGAGAATGAAGAAAAAATTCCTAAGCTGAGACTATAGCCAACTCTGAGATACTAATACTAGAATTGGCTCAAACCTTTAAGAAGTAGAAACAAGCATGGTAGACCAAGCAAACAGTGGCAAGGTACATGAACAAAGACAATCAAGGTTCAGCAAATTATTTTAGCTTAAATGCTGTGGTGGTCCTTGCAATGTTAAATAAACAGTGTTGCATTCTAGCTATCATTGAGCAGGAATCCTAATTCTTCTATATAAAGAAAAGCTAACATGAACAAGAGCAGAAAGAAAGAGAGCAATGAAGAGGGTTAGGGACTTCTAGAAATAATCTGGTGTGAGGTCTAAGGAGGTATCTCAGCAGCTAAGCACATTGACAAGATAAAATGGTATGCAGTGGAGGCTGCAGTAGAATAGATTGATTGGGACAGAATTGAGGTATAGCAAGATTGTATAACCAAAAGGACTTGCTGGTGGTAGAGGTGTTATGGGAGACAAAACTGTCAAGGATGACTAGGCATCTAACTTAAGCATGGAGTAGGTGACAGTGCCTGTAAAAGTTTATAATGACAATGTTAAAGAAAATAGAATAAGTTAGGAAATGAGACTCTGGGCATGCCAGTGAGGATTATCTTGTTGAAGTTAGTAGAGATGGGAAGACTTGTATTCACTGTGGGCAGGACTCTTCTACATGCTGGTGTTCTAGACTGGATAAAAAGGAAAACACTAGCTGGAGTAGCAGTCATCTCTCTTCTTCCTGATTGTAGAAGCAATGTGAGTAGTGGGCCTCATTTTCCTGCTACCATTCCTCCACACCATGATGGAGGATAGCTCTTGGAACTGTATGTTGACATAAGTTGCATGTGGTCATGCATTTTTCACAGCAATGAGAGATTAACAAATGCAATGCCATATACTGAGAAAGAAAGTTTCAGGGAAGAAAGACAAAGAAAGTGAGGAGCAAGCAAATAGCCATTTGGAGCTCATCCTTTCTTAATCAACACATTTTGTCCTTTTTTTTTTTTTCCCTATAAACATCCCAATGAAGCAATTCACCTTCATGATTTCACTAAGATAATTGATTTTATTTTATCTTGTGTTTGTTCTTAGGAACCAAGATATAACCAATGAGCATAAGCTTCATATGAACCCTGATCCAGCTAAACATTTTCAACTCATAAGGTCAGTGTCTTCCCCAGGTCCACAAACATCTACGGGAGAAAACATCATGATAAAAAAAAGCCCACTGGAGTGAATAATCACTGGGAGAGCTAGCAGAGTAAAGGAGGCAAGGTGTTCTCTACTAATTAAAAGCATAAAGTCCACTTATAATGGAGCCCAGAAGTGAGTTCCAGCTGTTCAAAGCCTGGAGCCTGAGAAGATTCCACACTGTTCTGTATGATGAGCAGAGGCTGCAATGGCATCCAGTCAATACCATTCAATTAAGTAAAATGAGCACCAGCAGAGAAAGCATGAGGAGGCCACTGTAGCAAATTTTTAAGGGATAAAATTAGGGACAAAAGTAGAAGTCTAGAAATGCAGTGCCTTACATAAAGAGGCCTCCTTGGAAAGAGTGAAATAAAGACAACACTCTCCCCTCAGCTGGCATTTGCTACACAACACAGAGAACACAGGAGAAGCCTGGCAGGACTCTCCCTAACCTTTTACTAATGCCTCCAAACTTTCTGTAGTCAAAATAGAACTACACAGGTAATTAGTTAAATCATTTGCAGGACATAATAAACTTCAAACTGTAGTTTCTTATTTCCATAAGATACCATATTGAAGCTTTTTAAAGGGTGATCTAAGAATTTCTTTTCTCTGGAAAAAATGTAGTTAGAATTTTACACATATGTTTTAAGTGATGTACTGCTAAATGACCAGGGATATTTTCTAAGCATTGTATCATTAGGTAACTTTATCATTGTATGAGCATGACGTAGTATACATAGACATACTAGGATTGCTAAGATAGTATTAGGCAATATAATCTTATAGAAATAATGTTTAAGATGTTACGTAAAGTCCATTGTTGTCCATCATGTCCTTTGTGGAGAAAAACTGAATTTCAAATACAGCCTGGGGTGTTCACAGCACCTTCTGACACTTCTCCAGGCATAGTGGTCAAGGGGGATTAGGCTAAGAACACTATTTGTTTTATGGGCAGATGACATTGATGTGAGAACAGCAGTCTGTTCTTTGGGGAAGTCTGGTCACTGTCTTGGGACAGCTGCTGTCCTGGGAACCAAAGCACTGTCACTTCTTATTTCTCAATCTCTAGGGTTGTAAGTGGCAGTCATCTACTTCTCAGTTTTGGGGGCTCCCAGCATTGTAAAATATTTTCAAGTTACTGCAAATGAAGGCTGGTCTCAAAAGCCACAGTACCAGCCCTTTCAAATATAATAACATTTTTCATGTACTTACTATGCTCTGATATATTCATGCCAGCCTATGTGGTGAGTGCTACTATTGGCCACATCTTGTATTTGAAAAAATAAGTAATTTTTCCCCATGCTAACCATTGGATTTTCTCTTCAAAAGATGAGAGAATACAATTTCCAGCATTGTTGCATCTATATTGGCCATACTTCTGGGTATGTCTAATGGGATGTGAGCTTAAATAGCACTCTTTGCTTCTGCCTTTGCCTACACAATGTTCTACATTATGACTTATGGCATACTTCAAACATGCCATCTATAGAATGGCAGGAGTTACTCCATAGATAAGGCATAGACACTATGTCATCACCTGGCTTATAGCCACTTATTAAAAGCCTAGGGGCTTCTGGGTTGGATTTTATATGCACTGGAGAGAAATGATCTTTTATTGTCTTGAGCTAGTGAAATTTTAAGATCCAGTTATTATAGTGTACATTAACAAATCCTGATTAAAATTATTGTACACAACCATTGGACAGAATGGGATTGAAACCAGGGTTTCTTGGCTCTAAAACTTTTAAGTTTAAGTGAAACATGCATAGCTCCTAACTTCTCAGCACCTGTGGTTTCAATAAAGTTATAATAACTGATGAGTAACTTGAAAATTTTTTTAAGATAAAGTAAAAGTGGTCAGTGCCAGGGAGTTTAGGACTAGGAAAACAAACAAAAAAAAGAAAAAAAAAACAAACAAACATTGAAACACAAGCTTATTTGATATGCTCAGAAGAGAATAGCATGGGCTAAACATGTTTGCCTCATCCCTGCCTGTACAATTCTCCAGCTATAGCACCCTCCTCCTAGTCACAAAAACTGAGGAACAAAACAGCTTAAAAGCTTGAAAAGAAATTATAATCATTTCTACAGAACAGATCTCTGAACCTTTAGGATAAAGAGAGCTTTCTATGGGAATTCATATAATTGCTGAAGGAAGATTGACAGAAATTGTTCCACCAGTTTGAGTGAAGTCTGGAGCTGTGTTAATGAGAACTGGGACATGGGAAATAGAAAAGGAAATCTTGATGGTAAGTAAGAGAAATAAGTGGCTATCACTTCAGATGGAATCCTATTAGGTCTTAAATTCTTCCAGGAGTTAAAAAAAAAAAAAAAGGTAAGAAAAATAGAATTTGCTTGAATTAAAAAGCTGAGGAAAAAAAAAAAAAAACAGAGGATCTGGGATTAAAGTATACTCTGTATCCAGGGAAACAGGAAATTTACAGATGGTCATAAAATGCAGAAATGTACAAATACAGGAAAGAGGAAAGATATGAATATAAAAGTTGTTCAAGTTGGCTATTCACACTGTAGAATGTTAAAACAGAATGAATGCAACAAGGGGAGAAGTTGGCAATGGAAGGAATAGTAGATAAACTCTTTGTTAGGTTACATCTAGTTTCAGATGACAAAATGATTCCTGATTTTCTCATTAGATCTAGAGAACATACTGTTACAGTGATTTCTTTGTACTGTGGTGAAAAGGAGAATGGGGCAATGACATAGTATCGTCATTTTCTGCTGAGAAGGTGAAGCAATTTGTACCAACAGTGGACTCCATTCTTACTTTTGTGACTGGTAGACACATTAGAAGAGATCAAAATCCTTCTGGACTCTCTTCGCTCTGCCCTATGCTCCAAGTTAAAGCATGAAGCAATTGCATCCCAAATTGCTTATTATTACTGTTTTTCAAAGATGAATCTTTTTGGGAAACTATAGGGGTCATAAAACCAAAACGAACTCCCTCACACAGATGCCTGTCATGTCTGCCCAACTTTAACTTAAGATTTCAAGCAATCTGATTTAAACAAAATAGTCACTGTTTAATGTTCACCCTCACAAGGAAATTTTAAAGTCTCTATGGAAATGAAGGCAAATACCTTCTTTCTATTCTCTAGACCTTACAAAGGACATCAATGAGTAATAAGAAAAAATAAAAAGGCAACACAATAGAAGAATGGTCAAGAGCTTAAAACAAGTATTTACTCAAGTAGGCATCCACATTACCATTACATATTTGAATGAGCTAACTTCGTCAATTATCAAAGATGTGCTAATTAAAACCGAATGTGATAATATAACACATCTGAGTCCTCTTCACCCTGTATTTCCTTCTCTTAGTGTACTTTGTGCCCATACTTCCTCTTTATATAATTTTTCATTGAATTAAGGCACACTAATGATCTAATTTTAAAGCATCTTTCACTTTGGGGTACCATCTGCAATGCAGATTATCTCCGAGGAACTGAGGACTAGGACTTCAACATGTGGATGTGGAAATTTGGAACAATTCAGCCAGTAACACCAAAGGTGGACATATTTCTTTTGTCTACCTCATGAACTATGAACAGATTTATAATCAGTGCTAGGTCTATAGACCTCAGATCAAATATTAGAGATGAGGAAGGAATCTATGTTTCCCAGCAGCAGCACTTTTCTCCCACACAAAGTCCAATTATCTGTGGGTGAAAATTGCCCATGACACTGAGCAGTTAGTCCCAAAAAGACATGGGAGGTTCAGTCAGAGCATCACAGAGCTAGACACATGACCAAAAATGGTCATGGTGAGTTATTTATACACAAGATAAACCTTAAGTGAAAGACACATGAAAATTCCCTAAGGCTGTTGCTCTTTTGAATACGGAGTTTTAAACTATGTATGTACTCATAGTACACAACAAGGAGTTTCATTATCATTTGCATTCACCTATTTTATGTCCTTGGATCATATTCAATCTCCTCTTACTGCTCATAATGGTTTTCTTTCCCACTTTCATATCTGTTTTTCTAAAATGTAATAGTAATGCAAAACACAGTTATCCCCGCAAAAGGACTAAACCATGGAACAGAAATTCAGGTTTTCACAACTAATAGGTAATGATTAATCTTGGTTGCCAGCTTGAGAGAGTTAGAATCACCATGGAAACAAATAACTGGAGATGTCTATGAGGGGTTTTCTACATTAGGTCAATTGAAATTGAAAGACCCATGCTAAATGTGTGTGGCACCATTCCGTGGGCTGGGCATCCTAGACTTCTCAGAAAGCATGACTTAGCCGTAGCATTCATCACTCTATACATCCTGTTAGACATGTGTGTGAGCAGCTGCTTCAAGCTCCTGCCACCATAACTTCCTAGCACCCCCTTGAACTGTACGCCTGAATAAGCCTACCTCTCTTAAGTTGCTTTTTATAGATTTTTTACACCAATAATAACTAATACAATGTTTCAAATGGAAAAGATATAGTTTTTATAGTAACAGAGCAAAGGCATATTTGAAATGCATTGGTGGAACCATTATATATATGGGTTACAGTAAAGCAATTTTTGCTGTATGTTTCAGAGGCTATCTGATGGCATTATTAGCTTTGTAGATGGGGAAGCTACTGGACTGTTAACATATCTCAAAAGGTCTCACATGCTGGTCCTAAGATTGTTAAATCAAATGCAGAAGTAGGCAAGGAGTGGTTATAAAGGGAAGTGATGCTAGCCAAGATACTTTGAATTTGGATCTACATCAGTCATATTCTCTGTAGTTATGAACTTCCAATCAGTCAGATAAGCCTGTAGAATCTTTAATATTGGTGTTGCTTTTTATCTGGGCATTTCCGTTCAAATAAGCTTTATCATATGAGAGAAAACAAGTGTCTTCCTGAGTCTGACTAATTTTGCATAACATGATGATGTGGATTCAGTTCCATAATGTTCCTATAAAAGGTGTAATCTCATTCTTTATACATAAATAAAACTCCATTGTACATATATAACCCATTTTATTTATCCATTCATTTATTAATGAGCACCTAGGTTGATTCCATAATTTGGCTATATCCAGACACTGATATGGTATACTGATATACATACCCAGGAGAGGTAATAATATGGGTCAATGATTTTCAACTCAGCTTGCCTGACTCAGAATATCTGAGCTCAGATCAAACTTTTTACAGTTGAGACTTTACCATTAATGTCCATTATAAACTCCCCAGCTATTTCAAATATGCAGCTGGAAAAGGAAAAATAGATCATATTTTCATCCCTGTCCGAAACAGTATCAATCAGAATCAAGTTACCTATAAATGTGAGGATTTACACCAAAGATGCTCATGGGACCACTGCCTTTCATGGGGGTTTGTATATGTGAGGACAGAAAGAGTTCCCCTGGCACCTCAGCATTATTTTCCAATGATCTTAAAATATTTGTAAAGTGTGCATCCATCACCTATGCTATCCACTATATAATACTTGCCTTAAAGGAAATTATATTCCAAAATGGATAAATTTAAAAATGGACTCAAAACTACAGGGAAGTATTTATATATTTGTTAGCACTTCAAAGTTAATTTTTCCCAAAATAGCTCAAGGTTACATTCTCATTCTTGAAGTGAAGACAGATGGATATGGACCATCTTGCCTAGCTGATTTCAGCTGATCTTATTTCATTTCCAATCTATCTACACTTATTCTCCTTTCCCTACCTTCTGCCCTTCCCTTCTTTTCTTCCCCATCTGTTTCATGTCTCTTCCCTTTTTCTTCTTCCCTCCCATTTTGCCACTTCATTTCCTTTGCTCCTTCCTTCCTTCATTTTGTTTATGGTTTTCAGGGTCACCTAGAGTTTCTTGCACATTAGGCAAGGACCTTACCACTGAGATGTACCCAACCCTGATAACAAGAAGAAAAGCGGGATTTAAAACTTTGGCAATTATTTTTTGGTTTTGTTATTGTTGTGCTTTTTTTATATATATAATATATAAATGATTATATAATATATATATTTATATATAAACTATATATATGTATATATGTATGTACGTATGTGTGTGTACATATATATATATACTATATATATATAGTTCTGACTATATACTATGTGTGTGTATATATATATATATATATATATATATATATATATATATATATATATATAGTTCTGACTTGTTTCCCAGAACCAGCTATGGGGTTCTGTTCCACTGAATGGGTCTACTAGCCAATCCAAGAGCAGTTGGTTACCCATCATGGCTGTGTGCCACAATTGCATTTGTGTGAGCATCACCTCAGGTTGTTGCTGCTGAGTAGCTGAGGCCATGAGCTGCTTGGAGAGATGTTGGTCATTTTCCTCCAGTCACTCATGTAGCACCTTCTTGCACTAGACGAGCTGTCTGGGGACTGACTGTCATCCAGATTCCAGCAAGGTCACTCCATGCTCCATTTCAACAGCATATGGTGTCTTTGGCCATAGGGTCTTACTGCTAACCTTTGGTGGGTTATCAAGTACTCTGACAGAAATCTGTCTTCTTTTGGGAAACCTTGTATGTCTCTCTGATAAACAGTTCATTGTGGATGTTAATCACATGCTGGTACTGGGTGTTACAGGCTGGCACCAAGGGGAAGAAGGAAGAAAAAGATAGGTCATATAAAAGATATAGAGAGAAAAGGGAGAGGGAAAGAGAGAGAGAGAGAAATAGGAGAAGATTAAGGAAAATTAAGGTCGATCTTCATCATAACCTCTCCAGAGTCCTGTGGTTCAGGTTCCCTCTAAGGACCTGATGAAGGTTCAACCATTTAGCCTGTTGGGAGGACAGAGAGGAGGCTAACAATGGTACCAACATGGCTGCATACACACTGTGTACATAACCAATAATAATAATAATAAAAATGATTGAGGAAATGGAAACAAATCAAAAGCAAGTTACATACTTCCAGTAATAAAGACACAGAATAAACATTCCCACAACATAATTTTTTTAAAAAAAGGTTGGCTGAACTTGCACATGTTTGTAAATTAAAGGGGAATGACTCCCATTGTATTTTATAAGGATTACTCTTAGGATTCTAAGATTAAAAGGAAGACAGAATATTGCATGTGAGACTCTTGTGACCCTCCTCTACCCAGTACCTTATAGTTCTTCATAATGATAGTCCTCCCACTTGGCCAAGAAGCTAATGCTCTAACTTTAAAATAAGTTGATTAGGAAGAGTTTAATAAGTAAGACTGAGGGTCTGATTGTCTGGTAATTTTATCTAATTCCTGATTCCATGTTCTATTTTATTCACTCCAGAGACTTTCTAACACCTTGGAGACAGATGAAGGAAGTAAATATTTTGGATAATCCAAATTATAGAAAATTATGAAAACAGTTTATACTGGAGTTTATATTGGAGTCTGAATAAGGAAACTAGTGATTATGAGTAACTGTCAAGATCAAAATAACTGTGACAGTGCCCCTCTCTCTTTTTCCTGGTTCCCAACCTCAGGCTGCTCCTTCTCTAACCATCATTATTGTGGCCAGATCATGACTCACATTGCATATTGTCCATATCTAGTATAGGTCTTCAAATACAGAAATATATCAATTGTTTGACCTGAAAGGAGGTATTGATGCATTAAGGACAATTCTTATATAAGAGATCAATTTGAAAGGAGTGTAATTGTCAAAACACAGGTAAGTTCATGGTTCTAAAAAGTAGTCACTACGAGAGCAGACATGCTAAAGAAAGATGACCTATAAGGTGACAAGTTACAATGGACTCCAGCAACCTATCTGTTCAGAGAGTGCTCTACTATGAAGTGAGGTGAACAATGCTTTAAGAAACTGCAGGAAGCAGGCAGACTCAGTGTGGATCAATGAAAGGAGCTGTAGAAGAAATCAAGTGACATGTCAGAAATGGCTCTTATGGGCTTAGCTTGGGAGGTCAGACTTTTATTCTGAAAAAAAAAAATGAAAAGCTAGAGAAAGATACATGCTATAGATATTTGGGCAGATTTGAAATTTCAAAAGTCATCCTCACTGATGGTTTAACATTTGATAACCCTGAAAATAAGGATATCAGTTAAGGAAGCATGGATTACCTTAGGGAGAATCTGATACTTGGCCTAACATTCAGTGTGCTCTTACATTTTGGCTTTCACCTACTTTTCCAACATTCTTTCTGTTCACCTCCCTCACTCCAAGAGATAGGACTCAGAGCGCTCCTTCAGAAGCAAAGCTCCCAGATTCTGAATGTACTGGAGCCCAGCCATGGTTTGGTTGTTCACTCATGGCCTTGTACAGCAGGTGGGAGGAGTTCAGTACAAATATAGACAATTCAGAGAAAAATTTCAGAAGCTTAAAAAATTTTCTAAGAATCTTGTAGGCAAAGTAACATATTTTGAGCCTTTTTTGAGCTAAGATCTCACTGTGGACCAGGCTGGCCTCAGACTCAGAGCAATCATCTTTCTTCAGGCTTCTGAATGCTGTGGCTATAGGCAGAAGCTACCATGTGCAACAATAAAGCAATAGCTTAACCTGAAATATTGTACAATTTATCCCAGAATCCAAATACTAAAATAGTTTAGGAATTAAATTCCTTTGTTTATCCTTTGCAAATTGATCTCAATAGGATTGTTCAGTAGCCAGATAAATAGATATCTACAGATCTTATAATTGAAAGCAGGGTCAGAAATGGTGCCAATCATACTTATGTAACAAACAAGTTCATGATGTGTATCTGCACTTCCAGTTACACTGCATCATCTTCCCAGTTTGGTACCCAGACTCTTCCATCCACTTGTGGTGCTTCAGAAGAGTTATTTCCAGATTTTTTGCCTTTTATGCAGAGACATTTATCTTACCCATAACTGTGGGCTAACTCCACAATGCATGACCCATATACCTCAACAAGGAGGGGCCAAGAGGAGGGGGTAGTTCACAGATGAGCCTAATAATGGTACCAAACTGACTGTATTTGCTGAATACAAAACTAATTAATAAAAAAATATTGAAATGTTGTTTAACGGCATGGCTGGAAGCTAGGAGAGAGTCAGTCCCGACAGTCAGCATGTCTAGTGCCAGAAGGTGCTACATAGATGACTGGGGAAAATGACCAATATCTGTCCAAGCAACTCATGGTCTAAGTACTTAGCAGCAAATAACCTGTGGTGATACGTACACAAGTGCAATAGTGGCACACAGCCATGGTGGGGAACCATCTGATCTTGATTTGGCTAATTGATCCCCTCAGTGGTACCGGACCCATAGCTGGAGCTGGGAAACAAGTCAGAATCATATCCAAACATAAGCCCACTCTCCAATATCATGTTACCATCAATCATGGGCTACAAGAGGGCCTACACCTATTAAATTCTCTATAAAAAATGTAAGGGTTATCTCATTTGTCCTGGGGCTAACTTACTCTCCCTTGGAGAATCTGTTTCTCTTTTTAAAATAGATGTAGATCTTAAGGAGAGAGCCATGCCATCATACCTCAAAAGGGCCCTGGCTGAAACTAAAAAAAATTGGTGAAACAAGCAAGGGTGCTGTTTTCTTGATGAACTGGATACCAGCACAAGGGGGAAGGAGACCAACATAGAGAAAAGTCAACTCCTACCAATCAGAGAGCCAGAGCCCCAGAGGCCCCCAACACCTCATCACTGAAGCAGACCAAAAATGTGAACCCAACATGGCTCAGGGAAATTTTGCGGAAGAGGGGGCGGAAAGAATGTCAGAGCCACATGTTGGGTCATGATACTCAGAGACGTTTATCTTACCAATAACTGTGGGCTAACTCTCCAATGAACGACCCATATAGCTCAACAAGGAGAGGCCAATGGAGAGGGGGTAGGTCACGGATGACCCCAATAATGGTACCAAGCTGCCTGTATTTGCTGAATACAAAACTAACAAAAAAAAAAAAGAAAGAAAGAAAGAAAAGAAAAGAAAAGAAAGGAAAAAAAAAGAAAGAAAAGAAAAGAAAAGAAAAGAAAAGAAAAGAAAAGAAAAGAAAAGAAAAGAAAAGAAAAGAAAAGAAAAGAAAAGCGCAGGGCATGGTGGCACACACCTTTAATCCCAGCACTTGGGAGGCAGAGGTAGGAGGATCGCCGTGAGTTCAAGGCCACCCTGAGACTACAGAGTTAATTCCAGGTCAGCCTGGACCAGAGTGAGACCCTACCTCAAAAAACAAACAAACAAACAAAAAAAAAAAAAAAAAGAAGAAGAAGAAAATGTTGTTTAAGATACAAAGATATTTAAAAATAACTTTAAATAGGTTGGAGAGATGGGTTAGTGGTTAACACACTTTCCTGGTTCGATTCCTCAGTACCCAAATGACTCAGATGCACAAGGTGGAGAATGTGTCAGGAATTTGTTTGCAGTGGCTAGAAGTCCTGCTGTGACTATTCTCTCCCTCTCTCTCTCTCTCTCTCTCTCTCTCTCTCTCTCTCTCTCTCTCTCTTCCTCTCCCTCTCCCTCTTTTTCAAATAAATAAATAAATGAAATACTTTAAAATACAATGCTAAACCAAAGTATCTTGAGGAAATGACTTAAAAGAATATTTTATTCCAAAACAAACAAAACTTTTTTAAGATCAAGATTTACTTTTACATGCTGTAGAAATTACAGTGTAGCTAATATCATACACCCACTGCAATGTTGCATAATTCATGAATTATGCAACAGGCAAAAATGAAAAACTTCAAAGAAGTCAAACATATATGGAAATAAATAAAACATACTAACAAAGTATTAATCATGTTGTTTCTGTTAATAAAATGTGTGTGCACAGGGGGTTTCTCATAATATTTTAGGTTTAATTTATATTTTAGAACTCAAATGCAAATATGAAATAGTTGGTAATTAACAAGTAATTAGTGCTGAAAGTTCTTTGAAGGCAAAAGAGTGGGTTGTAAAGTACTTATTTGCCTAGATTAGAGTAAAGAAAAAATAAAATATAATAGGTTATTTCTAGTTTGGCATTGTGTAGTTTCTAAATACTCATACTTTCAAAATACTCATAACTGACAGGACTCTGGTGTTTTGTTTTGGTATTATGTGTTTATGTAACCCTTTGCATTGTTGGGGTCAGGAGATGGGAAAATGAAGTAGAAGTTTTATAATCAATTTTCATCTGGAGATATGTTAAAAGTCAACTGATTTTATTGTTCACTTTTCTTGAATGGCCATTTGTGAGGCAACTTCTCTCATGTGATAATAAGGTTGATATATTTATGTCTCCCTTATTGTCCTTAGGGATCATTACAAACAATAGAAAGAATTTACTTTGTGTGAGACTAACTATCTTGCTGCTGGATGGGATGAAGTCTAACCCCTTTCATTTCTCCTCATGTACCACACCAACTCCTCAGGGTCCAGGGACCTTTCCCAGTCAGTTTTCTAGTTGATTACTTAAAATAGTTCATTTGAAAAAAATTTAAATGGAAGCTTTTAAGTAGGATCTGGGCCAGAAAAGAATGAATAGTCCTCAGCACCATAAGTCTGTCTGCGACTGGCAGGCAGGACAGTCTGGCCAAATCCTGTGGCATTGTTTCACTGGGAGTCATAGTATGTCAATGGCTTCTAAGAATCAATGCACCTCATATAGGACTCACTTTCACCTTTATTAATCTGCCCCACAACCAATAAGGACAGAATTAGGCTAAATAAACATATTTATTGGCCAAAATTAAATTATTACTCAGAATTTTTAAAAGACAAAAGTATTTTGTGATCCATAATCACATAGTTCTGCTCAAATCTAGGGAGGTCAGATTTCAATTTTTTAAAGAATATTACTCAGGTAGATAGATGACAGGTTCATGTATCCAAAGGTGGATGGATGGATGGATAGATGTATAGAGATAGAGAGGTAAGGGGATAAGGGGTAAGATTAGACAGATAGAGGATAAGTGGAAAGATACATGTTAGAGATAAATGACTGATAAAGATAAATACCAGAAAGAAACACGATATACAGATGATGATAATGATAGATTGATAGATAAATAGATGGTAGAGAGACAGAAAGATGGATAGAAAGCTGATAAATAAGACAGATAGATTGATTATATAGGTAGGTAAGTAGAGAGAGAGAGAGAGAGAGAGATGGATGGATAGATAGATAGATAGATAGATAGATAGATAGATAGATAGATGGTAGATGGATAGATTGTAGATAGTTAGATGTAAGATAAATCTACAATAGTTTGAGATATGTAAAAGATAGGCAAGGCATTTCATCTGAGGGCTTCTTAGAGTAGGTTTTCTCAACCAGCAGCCCATATACCTGAAATGTTCTTTTCTGAGACTAGACCCTGTAATAATGGGTGGGATAATCTTACATAGTTGCAGAAGCTTGAGTAAATGGATACCAGTGCCCAAAGTAAGTGAAGCCACATTGCTAGGAAAGTAAAATATTACTTTATACATGCCTCATGGTTTCTCCTCACATTACTTTGACAAACAATACAAAACTTCCAAAAGGTCCACATAAGAGATCTACTTACAATGGCATTCAGAGGTGAATTAACACATGGTTATACCATTCTAAACACATGCTTAATGGCTCTAATAGTTTCTCTGACATTTTCAGCAGAACTTCTAGAATTAAGATCTTTCCTCAGACTTTGTATCATGTTATGTTAAAGTCAGGCAGCCAAGGCTTTGAGTCCCCCTGAACTTGGTAGGGAATATTATGCTCTATTAACCACGGCTATTATTTGTGTGGAGAATGTTTCACTGTGACACTACAATAAGCCTGCAGGCAAGACTGTATTCATACTCCACATGTACACATGGATTCCTCCTTTATTTAATGCCTAGTTAGTTTAGCAGGCCAATACTGTCCTGCCCTGGTCTCATCCTCTCAGTCTCTCTCCAAATAGATATGACTCTCCCTCTTTCAGTTTTCTTGTCCTTTTTATCTATTCTTTCCTTTTGGTAGGTTTTCCCAAAGAACAGGCTGCCCTAGCTTGTCGAGAATATGGTCTTTTTTTTTTTTAAATTAACAATGTATTTTGTCTGGTTCCATCATGTGTTGGTTCTTTCTTTTCCCTCATGATTTTGTCTTTCAATGGTGTGTTGTTATGTACATTTTTTTTTATTAACTAGTTTTGTGCTCAGCGAATACATTCAATTTGGTACCATTGTTAGTCTCATCCATGTCCTACCTCTGGTCTCTCCTTATTGAGGTATATGGGTCATGCATTATGGAGTTAGCCCACAGTTATGGGTAGGAGAAATGTCTCTGCATATCATGACCCAACATGTGGCTCTGACATACTTTCCACCTCCTCTTCCGCAAAATTTCCCTGAGCTATGTTGGGTGCATTTTTGGTCTGCTTCAGTGATGAGGTGTTGGGGGCCTCTGGGTCTCTGGATATCTGATTTGGTAGGAGTTGATTTTTCTCTGTGTTGATCTCCTTCACCTTTGTGCTAGTCCCAGGTTCACCAAGAAAACAGCACCCTTGCTTGTTTTGCCAATTGTTCTTAGTTTCAGACAGGGCTATTTTGAGGTACAATGGGGTGGCTCTCACCTTAGGATCTGTGTCTATCTGAAAAAGAGAAACATATTCCCCAAAGGAGAGTAAAGTTAACACCCAACAAATGAGATAACCCTTACTTTTTTATAGAGAATTTAATAGGTGTAGGCCCTCTTGTATCCTACAATCTGTGGTAGCTTGATAGTGGAGAGCAGGCTTATGTTTGGATCTGACTTGTTTCCCAGTTCCAGCTATGAGTCCTGTACCACTGAGGGGATCAGTTAGCCAAATCAAGGGCAGCTGGTTTCCCACCATGGCTGTGCACCACTATTGCACTTGTGGGCATCACGACAGGTTTTTTGCTGCTAAGTAGGATAGACCATGAGTTCTTACACAGATATTGGTCATTTTCCCCCAGTTGCAAAGGTAGCACCTTCTGGCACTGGATGTGCTGACTGTCTGGGGACTGACTCTCTTCCAGCTTCAAGCCATGTCATTCCATTTTACATGCCAACCACATATGGTGTCTTCAGCAGTAGGGTCTTATCACTAACCTTTGGTGGTTCATCAATTACTCTGACAGATATCTGTCTTTCTTTTAGGAAACCTTGTAGGTCTTTCTAATCAAAAGCTCATTGTGGATGATAGCCACATGCTGGTACTGGGAGTTACAGGTCAGTGCCCACTAAGAGAAGGAAGAAAAAGATAAGTAATATAAAAGAGCTAGAGAGAAGAGAGAGAGAGAAAGGGGGGGGGGAGAGAAGCTGTAGAAGATTAAGGTCAATTTTCATCATACCCTCTCCAGTATCTTGTGGCTCAGATGTTACCTCTAAGGGCCTGGTGAAGATTTTCTCCCATTCTGTAAATTGCCTCTATTCTCTATTCACAGTGTCTTTTGCCATACAAAAGGCTTGTAATTTCATTAGACCCCAGCAATTAATCTGAGGTTTTATTGCCAGAGCAATTGGGGTTATATTTAGAAAGTCCTTGCCAAGAACAATATGTTGAAGGGTTTCTGCTAATTTTTCCTCTAGCAGTTTCAGAGATTCAGACCTGAAATTAAGGTCTTTTATCCATTTTGACTTAATTCTTGTGCATGGAGAGAGATAAGAGTCTATTTTCATCCTTCTATAGATACATATCCAGTTTTCCCAGCACCATTTGCTTAAAAGGTTGGCTTTTCTCCAATGAATATTTTTGGCATTTTTTTCAAACATCAGGTGGCTATAGCTACCCAGACTTACATCTGGCTCCCCTATTCTATTCCATTGAGCTTATCTACTTTTATGACAGTACCGTGCTGTTTTTGGTACTATGGTTGTGTAGTATAGATTAAAATCAGATATTGTGAATCCACCAGCCTTATTTTTGGTGCTCAAAATTGTATTAGATATTCAAGATTTTTTATGCTTCCAAATGAATTTTTGGATTGTTTTTACTATTTGTGTGAAGAATGCCATTGGAATTTTGCTGGGGATTGCATTAAACATGTATATTGTTTTTGGTAAGATTGCCATTTTCACAATATTGATTCTTTTAATCCAAGAACAAGGGATGTCTTTCCATTTCCCAATGTCTTTTGCAATTTCTTGCTTGAGTGTTTTAAAGTTTTCATTTTAGATCTTTTACTTCCCTGGTTAGGTTTATTCCAAGGTTTTATTTTCTTGGATGCAATTATGAGTGGGAGTGATTCTCTGATTTCATCCTCAGTGTATTTGTTGTTAGCATATAGGAATGATACTGATTTCTGTGTATTTATTTTGTATCCTGCTACATGTAGGTGTTTATCAGCTCTAACAGTTTTCTGGTAGTCTTTAGGGTCCTTTATATATAGAATCATGTCATCTGAAAATAATAACTTGATCTCTTCCTTTCCAATTTGTATCCCTTTTATGTGCATCTCTTGTTTTTTTGTTTCTATTTCACTAATTTCCACCCTAATCTTTATTATTTCTTCCCATTTACTAATTTTCATTTTGCCTTATTCTTCTTCTTTCCAAGGCTTTAAGGTGAAGCATTGAACTGTATACTTGCAACCTTTCTAATTTCTTTTTTTTTTCTTTTTCTAATTTCTTAATATAGGCACTTAAAACTATAAATTTCCCTCTTAGGACTGCCTTCACTGTGTCCCAGAAGTTTTGGTATGTTGTGTTCTCATTATTATTTGACTCATTCAAAATTCAGTAGTGTATTGTTTGGTTTCCATGATTTTGTGTATGTTCTATAGCTTTTCTTGCTATTGATTTGTAATTTGATTTCATTGTAATCAGATAGAGTGCAAGGATTTCAATTTTCCTGTATTTTTTAAAAATTGTCTTGTGTCCTACTATATGGTCTACTTTAGAGAATGTTCCATGTGCTGATAAAAAGAATGTGTATTCTGCAGCATTCAGATGAAATGTCCTGTAGATATGTATCAGGTCCATTTGTTCTATGACCTCAATTAAGCCAGATGCATTTCTGTTTATTTTTTGCTGGGATGACCTGTCAATTGATGAGGGTGGGGTGTTGAAGTCACCCACTACAACTGTGTTTGGTGTTATCTGTTACCTTAGTTCTAATTAGTTTGATGAAGTTAGGAGCCCCCATGTTCAGTGGATATATGTTTACGATTGTAATGTCCTCCTTTTGGAGGGTGCCTTTCCCCAATATAAAGTGACCTTCCTTATCTTTCCTAACTAATGTTGGACTGAAATCTACCTTGTCAGATATTAGGATAGCAACCCCTGCTTGAAAAATCGTTTTCTAACCTTTCACCCAAAGATAGTGTCCATCCTTTGTAAAAAGGTGAGTTTCTTGGAGGCAACAAATTGAAGGATCCTGCTGTTTAACCCAGTCTGCAATCCTATATCTTTTGGTTGGGGCATTGAGGCCATTGATATTAAGAGTTATTATTGAAAGGTGTGTATTTATTTGGGGAATTTTTCTTATTGTGTTTTCTTCCAGTTTTACCTTTAGTTTCTAGTATTAACAAGTATTTGAGTATGGCTTGTTTCTTCCAAGTTCCTTATATGTGTGTTTTTCTTTCTCTTAAGCATGGAGGATCCTTTCAAGTATTTTCAGTACAGTGGGTTTTGTCTTCAAATATCCCTTTAGCCTGCTTTTGTGTGGAATGTCCTTATTTCTCCATCTATCTGAGTGGATAGCTTTGCAGGATAAAGTAACCTTGGTTGACAGTTGTTATCTTTCAGAACTTGGCATACATGATTCCAAGCCCTTATGGATTTGAAAGTTTGTGTTGAGTTACCTGCTGTGATCCTGATGGGCTTGCCCTTGTATGTGACTTGATTTTCTGTCTAACTGCTTTCAATCTATTTTCTTTGGTTTGTATATTTGTTAATTTATTTATAATATGGTGAGGAGAGGTTCTTTTCAGGTTTTGTCTTTTTGGTGTCCTAAAGGCTTCCTGTATCTGCATTGACATTTCCCAATTTGGGGAATGTTTTCTTCTATAATTTTGTTGAAAATGCCTACTATGCCTTTGGAGTAAAATTCTTCTCTTTCTACGATACCCTGAATTCTTATGTTTGATCTTTTCATAGTGTCCCAAATATCTTAAAATTCCCATTCATGCTTTCCTATTAGTTTGTCTTTCTCTTTGTTGGACTGTATTAGATCTGCCACCTGGTCTTCTAGTTTATATATGCTGTCCTCTCCTTCATCCATTCTACTGGTGAGATTTTCTACAGAGTATTTTTTATTTCATTGACTGTGTTAACATAGTAAAAAAAAACAAGCATCTATTTTGAAAAATTACTTATTAATACAAAATTTCAAAGGTAAACACAGGAAAATAATTATTTCAAGAATGAATTCTAGTTGTATTATATATTTCTAATCACAGAGTGCAATGCACAAAATAAATACAGGGCAACCATTTTTATTTCTTACGTACTGGTTACATTTTTTTTTAATTTACTTTTTTAAACACGCATCTTTATTGACAATATAGGCTCCTATTCATTCCATATTTTCAGACATAAATTTGCAGTTCCATTAAAAAAAAAAAAAAGGGATTGAAAACTGTTGCCAAAAACAAGTAAGTATCTCTCAGCATGTATGACCTTGAAATTATATCCAAGCAATAAATTAACTTATTTATTTATAAAAATAATTATCAAGTAATGTCTTATAATAGAGCTGTTGCAGACTTACTCTCAACTGTGTAGCTTATTTTATTTCTTACCTGGGGTAAAACTACATGAAAGAATATGTCATTAAATTAGGGAACTTTCCTAAAAACCAATAGAAAAAAAAATCTTAAATATAAAAAACCTTCACTTGCAAAACACTAGTTAAGGCCTCTGAATGAGAAATCCTTAATGTTTGGGCCATTAGCCCTTTCCTGATAATCCCCATTCATCCACTCATTGTAAACTGAACATGCAGAAAATTTCTCAAGTGAAAAGTAGTTTGAGTTTACAATTATATGAAATTATATGTAAAAATCATAACATATGTACTCAAAAGTAGAATTATTTGTGTTAATTTTAGCATGTTATTAATATAAATATAATATGTTTAATCATGTCTGGTACTCAGTCTTCTAATCACTACAAAATAAGGAAAATTTAGGCTTCAATTGGTGTTAAAGCAGATTTCTGTATCTGGTAGCTTTTAAAAACACACGTTAAAAATATGAGTTTTTTTTTTTTTTTTAAACAAAAGAAAACAAATATATGTAGGTCCAAAGATTTACACCTCCTTTCTGAATGAAAGATCTTAAGAAAAAAAAAAAAAAAAAAACTTACAGGTTATGAAACCAGAAGGAGCTAAAATAGATCCCAGACATTTTTTTAAAATATTTGAATCTAGTACTTAGGTATTTTAAGTTAACCAAAAAAGGGAGGGAAAAAAGATTCCTTGAGACAAAGGAATTCCAAATTTGAGATGTGCATACCTATCTTGCTGCATCAAACATTTCAACTGTCAGCTCAATGAACTGTGTAGTCAGTTCTTAACTATCAGCAAAAAAAGGAGTAAAAGCTTGTTTTCATTATTAACCAAGAACCAAAACTTATTCTTTCAAGTAGTTTAACCTGCTAAATGTGTCTATTGTAAGAAATTATAAGATTGTCTTTCTTAGAAAGTAATCTTCCTTCTCTTTCATTCCTGAACTATTTCATACTCACAAGTCATAGGTAATTGCTGATAAGTTAGCTACAACTAACCACTTCTTTTGTTGTGCATACAAAACATTCCTGCAGCCTTTAAACCTGAATTGCCTTTGACAACGAGTTTAAGCAAATGGGAAGGTAGCAGGAGCCTCCTGGTCTTAGCTCTCTACTGGCTGACACCAGACAGGAAGGGTGAACCGTGGCATGAGGGACTTGTACTCATAAACCACGGCCAAACTCACACTTTAAAATATGGTTAATACTATGCAAGCGTCTTCAACCTCTAAGTCATCTTCCCAGCCCCTAAATTTGGAGTATCTATGCATGCCCCAGGCATTACTGGGAGGGTGCAAGTCTGCTTAGAGGTCACTCAGAAAGCGCCGGCACCGCTCAACGTGCTGCCGCGCTGCAGTCACCGAAAGCCTTCCCTTGTCCTCCGTCAGCGGCAGCTAGCCTCTGCATCTCAGGTACGTTTGGGAGTGTAGTTTATGACCATTACTGGACATCTTCTGTTGTGATCTCTCAGCCAGTGCACTTGTACGCACTACAGAGCGGGTACAGGCTGACTGAAAGTTTTCTGCTCGTTCATTCATGCGCCGGGGCCAGTCCTGGGGGCCACGTGGAGCAATGCGCAGAGCGAGGAGCCGCACACCTGACAGCCACTCAGCTCTTCCTCAGACTCAGGTCGCTGCTGGTCACTAGCGCCGACAAAGACGTGCTCTCCGACGCATCATCCTTCCAGAGGCTCAAAAATGATTCTCGAGTTATTTGGAGGATCTCTCTCAAGCCTTTGTTTTCTTGTTCAAGTTGAAATATTCGCTCCTGTTCCTTGCAACCCTGCTGTTGATCGATTTCAATAGCCTTCCTCATTACTGCTGCCATTTCCGTTATCTGGTCAATGTGGGCTTGTTACTCCTTGGAGTGCTGTTCTTTTAGCTTCAATATTACACCTGGATCATCTTTCTTGCTAGTCATCAGTAGTTTAAACATTTGTTCTCCATATTTGCTCATTATAAGCTCCAAGGCTGACTGATGCTCTTCCTGGGATGTGCGGGGTTCTGCTTCATTGCTTCCACGCGCTTGCAGAGGGCCGCGGTCTGCTCAATGACTGCGGCGTCGTCGCGGCCTCTCAGCCGCTCAACGAGGGCTGTGGCGTCAGCAGGTGCCTTCTCTATCGTGCAGCTCATCTTCGGCTTCCGGCCCTCGGCGGTCGGGGGGAAACCTGAGACTCGGCGTCCTAGTTCCGCCTCTTCGGAGAGCGCATGCGGAAACCGGACAGACGCCGGCACTGCGGCCGCACCGCCCGCCTAGGTGGAACCACCGCTCAGACGCTCTGGGCCTGCAATTTCCCCGAAGTCTGGTTACGTGTTTTTTAAATGGAACTGTAGCCTAGTTGTCTACATTCCCCCAATATTAACTTTACTTTAACTCTTAACTTTTAGAGTTATAGAGGAAGGAGTGTATGCCCATGAACATGACACAGAGATATAATCAAGATGGTAAACTAAAAATGTCTGATATCAGGGTTCTAGGAGAAATGGTTAAAAGACTCCTTGGAAGTAATCACTTTTACTTTTAGCAGAACTTTCAATGTAATTAGCAAATAGGGTCCTTAATTTCCTCTTAATAATGTTTGAGGATGTTAAGGGATGATAAACTTTATCTCATAGCCTTCACAGCGAAACAATTGTTAGAGTTTCCCATCCTCAAAGCAATGGAAATTCTGAATATTTGACTCTTAATATTGCACTTCCCTAGTTTTTTTTTTCTTTTACATTTACAAACGCGCCTCAACAACTTCTCATCTGCAGACACCTCAAACAACTATTTTGCCATTTAGAAAAGCTGTAACACCAAAAAAAAAAAAAAAAAAAAAAAATCTTTGATAAGCCATTGTAGATATTTCAGGAGAGAAGTTAAATATAAATATTCTGAAATAGGGCTGGAGAGGTGGCTTAGCGGTTAAGTGCTTGCCTGTGAAGCCTAAGGACCCTGGTTCGAGGCTCGGTTCCCCAGGTCCCACGTCAGCCAGATGCACAAGGGGGCCCACGTGTCTGGAGTTTGTTTGCAGAGGCTTGAAGCCCTGGCGCACCCATTCTCTCTCTCTCCCTCTATCTGTCTTTCTCTGTGTGTCTGTCGCTCTCAAATAAATAAATAAATAAATAAAATTTAAAATATATATATATATTCTAAAATGGACTGACTAAAGTATTTAAATAGGATCAGTGTCTAAGCAAATGAACTCTTCAGTTCACATGCATACTTGCTTCCCCTAGGATTGATCAACTTCTTAGGGAAAGGGGGAAAAAAACACTAAAGTCCTAAAATTTTAAATCTACAATGATAAAAACCTATCATTTGCAAAAAGGCTCCAGACATAAAATCAATGATACAAAAGTTCATGAATGAAAAAGAGTTCCCATAAGATGAGAAAGTGAACTATCATGGTAACTTACTCTAGAGTAACAGAATTCTTGGAAACTGTTAAAGATTCAATAGGAATAGTGCCCAAATGCTCCTGGACTTGAATATTTGGTTCCCTACTGGCATTGCTGGCTTATTGGGGGTGGTGGTTGGTTGTATAGCCTTTTGTACATGTAGCCACGGAGGGGCAGATTGAACATTATGTTATAAGATGACTATACTTCCAGTCTTAGCTCTCTACTTCCTGAGCCAAGGACATACATCCAGTTGCCTTACTTTCCCACTGCCACAGCCATAAGCCAATTGAAAGTATGATGTTCCTTCATGATGGATTGAATCCATTTAACCATGAGCCAGAATAAACCCTTCATCCCTTAATTAGTTTCTGTCAGGTATTCTATCATACCAATGAGAAAATAACTAGGAGTTCCCTGCATGGTCAGTGTGAGGGAGAGTGTAGCAATCTGGAGTGAGTAGGCTAGACCCATTTCTCCCCCATCCACAGCCTGGGCCGGAGTTCCCTGCACAGTTACTGTGTGGGCAGCATGGCTTTCTGGAGTGAGTAGATCAGACCCATTTCTGGTCCTCTTCCACAGCCCATGTCTGAATTCCCAGTGTGTGGGCTCCGCATACCTTCCCACTCTAGGTTGCCTGCATTGTTCCATTTTCTGTAGGGCTGAGCATGAAGTAGGCCAAGTCCCTATTCCCTTATTCCTCCTAGTCCCCTGGTCCTGGTAGGTCCCATTGTACCTTGCTCTGGGAGGCCTGACTCCTGTGCAAACTGTGGAATCAGGCTTTTTGCTCTGGTATTGTGACTGGACACTAAGTACCAAAATCCTTGTTCATCTGAGTCATTGGGTAAAAGGGACAAAGGACACAAACCTGCATCCTCCTCAATAAAATAAAGAGTCTTCCTAAAATAGGTATACAACAATACAAAAAAGCCAATGAAAGAAAACTGAGATAACTCCACCAAGAATGTCGAGTCCAACTACAGAAGCCTCCAATGAATTCATGGAGAAATCAACAGAAATTCATTCCCAAAATGAAAACAGAACAACCACTGAGTCCCTGATTAAAAAAAAAAAAAATGCTGCCTTTGAAGCAAACTATTATAGAACCAACAATCATATCAATGAAATTCAATAGAATCTCCCTCTAGAGCATCTGGCATTTTACAGTAGGCTAAACTTGATGGAAGAAAATGTTAGAACCCTCCAAAGAAATAAGAATAAATTGAAAATAAGTCAAGAAATGGAAGCTCCCAACAACCACTTGATTAAGCTTAATGAAGACTTGATCAAATGCAAGAATGAACTCCAATAAGCATCAAGAAAATCAAAATTTGAATTGAAATCATACCTCAAAATAGAGCTGGACATTATACAAAACATCACAACAGGAAACAAAAATCAAATAGAATTTATGAAAACCTCTCTAGAACTAGTCACCAACAGAGTTACTCATGTGGAAGACAGAACCTCTGACCTGGAAGATAGGAAAGAAGAAGTGAATCAGAGGCCAGAAACTTTGCTAAGTTCAAAAAGTCAAGTGAACATAATATGAGGGAATTGTGGGAGACTCTAAAACAACCAATAATCCAGATCATGGGCATACCAGAAGGAAAGGAAATCCAGACAGTAGGCATAGAGAACATACTCAACAAAATTATTGAAGAAAATATTCTAAATCTTGCAAAAGAGAGGTCCATCCAGATACAAGAAGCCCACAGAACACCAAACAAGCAGGGCCAAAGAAGAAACTCTCCAAGACACATCATAGTTAAGACCCTTAACAGTGAAAACAAGGAGTGTTAAAAGAAGCAAGAGAGAAGAAATTTACAACATACAAAGGGAATTCTATTAGAATAATAGGAGATGTCTCAATGAAAAATCCTGAAATCCAGAAGGGCCTGAAATGGAATGCTTCAAAGTCTGAAAAACTATGGTTCCCAACCCAATCTACTTTACACAGAAAAAGTATCCCTCATAATAGAGAGTAAAGGAAAAACTTTCAATGATAAAAATCAGCTCTATAATTATATGAACACAAAGCCAAACTTACAGAGAATACTTGAGGGAATACACCACACAGAACAGTCAAACAATCTCAGGAGCCAATAAGTGGAAGATCACAATAACCAAAATAGACCAGGATCAAAACAAAGCATAACACAAATAAGCACCATACCATCAAAAATAAATAACATGACTGTCCACCTAAAGGTTCTGGAAAAACAAGAAGTATCCAACCCACAGAGCATCAGACAGAGAGAAATAATCAAGATTAGAGCAGAAACTAATGACCTGGAAACTGGGAAAACAACTTTTTTAAAAAATCAATGAAATTAAGAGCTGGTTCTTCAAAAAAAGAAAAAAAAAAAAACAAAACAAAACACAACAACAACATTGACAAACCCTTGGCCAAAGAGATCAAGCACAAAACAGACTCAAACTAACAAAATAAGAAATGACAAAGGAGAGATCAGTACAGACATCAATGAAATTGGAAGAATCATCAAGGCATACTTCCAAAACCTCTACTCCACAAAATTAAATAATCAGGAAAAATTGGATGAATTCCTACACAATACCACCTATGCAAACTAAACTCAGAGCAGATTAATCTCCTAAACAAACTTAGCACATCCATGGAAATTGAAAAGGTAATCAAAAACCTCCCCAGGAAGAAAAAATCCAGGCTTCTCAGCTTAATTCTATCAAACCATCATAGAAAAAATGAAACCAAATTTTCTCAAACTATTCTGCATAATCAGAAAATAGGGAATTCTCCTTGACTTCTCTTATGAAACTAACATCACCCTAATATAAAAACCATAGATGAAACAAGGAAGGAACATTACAGGCCTATATCCCTAACAACTTAGATGTAATGATCCTGACCAAAATCCTTGCATACCAAATTCAACAACACGTCAAAGCATTATCCACCTTGATCAAGTTGGCTTCATCCCATGGATGCAAGGATGGTTTAACATACATAAATCAGTCAATGTAATACACCACATAAATAAACTGAACCATAAGAACCACGGGATCATATCAATTGATGCAGAGAAGGCCTTTGACAAAATACAACACCACTTTGTGATCCAAACACTGGAAAGAATAGGCATGGAGTGTTTATATCTCAACACAATAAAGGCTATATATAAAGCTCCTAAAGCCCAAATAATCCTTAATGGGAAAAAACACAAGGAGTTCCCACTGATATCAGGAAAAAAACAGGGGTGCCCACTCTCACCACTGCTCTTCTACATAGTACTAGAAGTACTAGCACAAGCAATAAGACAGGAGAAAGAAATAAAAGGGCTTCAAATTAGAAAAGAAGAAGGTAAGTTGGCCCTATTTGTAGATATCATTATCCTATATATAAGTGAACAAAAGAGTCTCCATCCCAAAACTTATAAGGGTCATAAATTCCTTCAGCAAAGTGGCAGGATACAAAATCAATGCACAAAACTCAGTATCTTTTCTATATGCAAAGGACAAATATACAGAGAAAGAAATCAGTGAGCCTGCCCCATTTTCAATAACAAAAAAATAAAATAAAATCCTTGGAATAAAACTAACAAAGAATGTGAAGGAAGTACATAATGAAAACATAAAAACACTCAAGAAAGAAATAGAGGAAGACTTAAGAAGATGGAAGGACCTCCCATGTTCTCAGGTTGAATTAATATTGTGAAGATGGCAATTCTACCAAAAGCAATATACAGATTTAATGCAATACCAATAAAAGTGCCAGCATCATTGTTCACTAAGACTGAAAAAATGATCTCAAAATTCATATGGATTACAGAAGGCCTTGGATATCCAAACATATCCTCAGCAACAGAAGCACCTCTGCTGGTATCACAATACCTCATCTAAAGATATATTACAAAGCCATAGTAAAAAAAATAGCATGGTACTGGAATAAAAATAGAAACAAAGATCAATGGAACAGAACTGAACAACCCATATTTTAGGGCAAACCACTACAGCTACTTGATCTTTGACAAAGGTGCTAGTAATGTAGACTAGAGAAAGAGAATCTTCAACAAATGGTGTTGGACAAATTGTATGACCATATGTAGAAAAGTGAAATTAGACACACTCATTTCACCATATACAAAACCAGGTCCAAATGGATTAGATACCTCAATATAAGACATGAAATACTTTAACTACTGGAATAAAAAATAGGAAGCATGCTCTACAATATAGAAAAAGGAAAAGACTTCCGGAACAAAACTCCAGTAGCTAAGGAAATTAAACAAGCACTCAACCAATGGGATTTCATGAAGCTAA
This sequence comes from Jaculus jaculus, assembly GCF_020740685.1. Classification (NCBI taxonomy): domain Eukaryota; kingdom Metazoa; phylum Chordata; class Mammalia; order Rodentia; family Dipodidae; genus Jaculus; species Jaculus jaculus. The sequence continues at coordinate 66,659,362 of NC_059110.1, forward strand.
AAAGCTTTTGCACAGACAACCATACCATAAACAGAGCCAATAGAGGACCCACAGAATGGGAGAAAATCTTTGCCATCTATAACACTGACAGAATCTACAAAAAACTCAAAACACTAAATAAAAAAAATCAAAAAACCCACTCCATAAGTGGGGCAGAGAACTAAATAGGGAGTTTTCAGAGGAAGAATTACTAATGGCTAACACACACTGAAGAAAATGTTCAACATCCCTAACCATTAAGGAAATGCAAAATAAAACAACTATGAGATTACTCCTTACCCCAGTAAGGATAGCAAACATTACAAAATCAAATGAAAGCAAATGTTGGTAATGCTTTGGAGAAATAGGAACCCTATTTCACTGTTGGTAGGAATGTAAGGTGGTACAACCACTGTAGAAATCAATTTGGAGACTCTTGTAAAGGATGAATATAGAGTTACTAGCAGACCCTGTTATTCCTTCACTGGGCATTTATTCTAACAGCTCCACATCTCATTTCAGACATATTTGCTCAACCATGTTTATAGCTGTTCAATTCATAATACCTAAAAACTGGAATCAACCCAGGTGCCCATCATTGATCATTGATGAATGGATAACCAACATGTGGTATATCTACACAATGGAATTCTACTCAGCAGCAAGGAAAAATTAGCACATTGAAATTTGTAGAAACATGGTTGAACGTGAAACAGATCTTCAGATCTTTTAAGTGAACTCACATAATCACAGAAAGACAATCACTGCATGATCTCACCCATCTGCAATTCCTAATCTGGATCAGCCCAAGTTGCTGACATAACTGAATAGCATCTGGAGGCTTTGACAATAGGGAAGACAGGGATTGGGGGAAGAGAAAAGAGGGTAGGGACACAAAATCTGAACCCAAACTGAACTGTTACCATAGAATCCTATATCCTTGAAATCAGACCAAAAGGTAGAGCCCTCAAGCAAACCTCAGAGGGAGCACTTGAATAGAAGGGACATGGAGAGAGTGATGGGAAACCTAACCACAAATTTGTCCTATTTCTCTTTCTTCTCTGGATTTTGCTTGTTTCTTTTCTTTTGGTGCTGGCCTGTAATTCTCTGTACCAGGATGTGTTCTACATCAACAGTGAGCTGTTGGTCAGAGAGATCTACTAGATCTCCCAAAACAAACAAGACAGACTTTTGTCAGAGCACTTGATTACCCACCAAAGGTAAATGGTAAGTCCCTACTCCTGAAGACACCAATCACTGTTGGCATGGACCATGGAGAAACCTGAGTGGAATCCAGAGGACAGACAGTCCTCAAATAATTAGCCCATCTAGTGGCTGGAAGGCACTATGTGAGCTATCGGGGAAAGTGGCCACCATGACTCCAAGCAACTCAAAGTTTGAGAAACTCAGAAGCAAACAACCTGACACAACAGTATAATAGTGGCACACAGCTATGTTGGGTAACCAACTGCTCTTGGATTGGCTAACATATCCACTTAGTGGAAAGGTAATCATATCTGGAACTATAAAACAGATCAGAATCATATCCAGATAATAATTCTGCTTTTCAGGCTGGAGAGATGGCTTAGCGGTTAAGCGCTTGCCTGTGAAGCCTAAGGACCCCAGTTCGAGGCTCGGTTCCCCAGGTCCCACGTTAGCCAGATGCACAAGGGGGCACACGTGTCTGGAGTTCATTTGCAGAGGCTGGAAGCCCTGGCGTGCCCATTCTCTCTCTCCCTCTATCTGTCTTTCTCTCTGTGTCTGTCGCTCTCAAATTAATTAATTAATGAATTAATTAATTAATTAAAAAATATTAAAAAAAAACTGTTACTTAAGATAACCAACCTTCAGAGCCTCAACAAAATTGAATGAAAAAGTGAGGGAAGAAGAAGTGGAATAAGATGATGAAAAATACTACCCAGATGTTGGGATTCTTATGAATCATAAGTTCCATACTAAGTCTTCAGGTTTGTTGCTTTTATCCACAGCTTGTACTGCTCTCCTGTGAGCCAAGGACTGCACCAAGCTTGATCAGAGAGAGCACCATCTGCATGTCTGTTATGTCTATATTTTCCCTGTTCTTATGCTGACCTCTCCCATTTAATTTCATCCTCTATTACTTAATTTAGGCAAATAAACTGGGAGTGAGGATGGCAGAGCATTAGTGTAAAAACTAGGTCCATATCTTCTCCACAAATATTGTTGAAATAATTGGGAATTGGGTGAAAAGAGATAAGGGAAATGTGTTTTTTTTTTCACAACCAAACATGAAGCAATGTGTTTATATTCTGGAACATTATAATTGAAATTTTAATTTCTGACTTATGTGCCCTTAGTTTATGCAAAACAAAACATACCAAGATGTATCCTATATTACTCAGGGTATTGTCTAGCTTTATGTAGTCCCGTGATTTCTAATAAACTGAACATTTTCAAAAAGAAAAAAAAAATTAAAAAAAAATTCTGCTTTTCGTTGTTAAGTTCCCACTAACCTTACAGTACAAAATTATCTAAACCCTTACAGTTCTCTATAAATTACTAATGGTTATCCCATTTAACTGTTGCTGACTTCACTCTCCATTGGAGAATCTGCTTCTCTTTTTCAGATGGGAACTGGACTTGAGGGGATAAATGACCCCACCACACTCTACCCCAGCCCCAGCTGAAACCACAGAGGAATTAGGGAAATAAGCAAGAATGCTTCTTTCTCTCTTAGTTGAGCAGATTATCAGACAAGAGTGATGGAGAAAGACACTGAGGACATTCAACATCTACTAAACCAGAAATCTAGAGGCTTCTAAGTGCCCATCACTGAAGCAGACTTAAAATTTTCCCAGCATGGCTCAGGGAATCTTGTAGAAGAGGGGTTGGAAAGATTGTTAGAGCCCCAAGATGGGGCATTTTACACAGAGACATTACCTCTCCCCCATAACTGACTGCTGTCCCATAATGCATGATCCACAATCCCCATGGGGTTGACCTGCATCCCCAATGAAGGCCTCTTCAGAAAAGGGGCAGGGAGGAGGGAAAGGATGGTACCAACCTGTGATGTTTACATACAAAGTATGCCCATATCTAATAATAAAAAATGAAATATAAATTAAAAATGACCAATGCAGATGAGTATGATAACATCAATAGGAACGTTTTCAGACAAGGAAACCCCTGAGAATTTGGAGTCCAGAGATTCTGTAAAGTAGCCCTAGAGCTCTAGAAAATTAATCCACAGAATCAGATAAAGCCCTGGGAGTATTATTGGCAAGCAGTCAAAATTGCAGCTGTGTCAGAACACTGACATAACCAAACTTCCTATATGTCTTCAACTATCTCCACTATTAACACTGACAGGTCAGCATCTCAGGAGTTCCATTGCCAACTTGCACGAATCCTGGCATCCAGAGGTTTTAATGCAAAAGTTTCCAGAAGAAACAGAAAACCCAACTGAACATTCCAAAGGGTAGAAGTCTGAAAACAACACTATTTTAGTGTTGAATGAATAAAGCCTAAACCCATACTTGTTGTAAGTATCTGGCTGTTACTGATGACAACCATGATGTTAGGCTTGTTATAATGGATTTTTCTGCAATCCAAGTAATATGATGTTCTCACTTTAATAGCAGGAGGATTAAAAGCATGCAATCTTCACTTCCACCCATACCTAAGCTGTTTTGTTTTTGATCAACATGGTGCCATTAAGTTTTAATATTTGCAATGCTGTAGATATGTTTCTAAGACTTTGAGGAACCAGTGTGAGAATGATCACAGTATTAGTATTACCATGACCTACCCCCACCAGGCATCACACAAAATGTAAGCTATTAACTTAGTCTCTATGAAAACTTCATAATGAAAATACCCCAAATAAAGCATCCAGCACAATATGTTAGAGTTTGGATAAGGCAATGGAGAAGAAAGGGACATGAAAACATAAGTATAAGTTGCAGTCAACTTCTCACTGCTGGCATAAATAACCCAACCACAGCAGTTTATGGGAAGAAAGGGTTTATTTGGCTTACAGACTCACGTGGGAGCTCCATGATGGCAGAGGAAAACATGGCATGAGCATAGGCTGGGCATTACCTCCTGGCCAACATAAGGTGGACAATAGCAGCAGAAGAGTGTGCCAAACACTAGAATGTGAAAGCTGGATGTAATAACCATAATCCTACCACCAACAATACATCACCTCCAGGAGGCTCCAATTCCCAAATTTCCATCAGCTGGGAACCTATTATTCAGAACACACAAGTTTATGGAGGCCACCTGAAGTGAACCACCACATTCTACCCTATCCCCCTTAAACTGATGACAATAAATGGTGTATAATTCAAACATTCAGTTCAACTTTAAAGGTCGCCATTTTTTTTTTTTAATCAATCCCGGAGCTGTTCCAACATCCCCATAGTCCAAGGTCTCTTGAATGAACCATAATACCAATTAAAACAAAAACAAATAAACATAATGGCACAGAATAAACATTCACAATGTAGAAAATGGCTTTGGGCATAGCAAAGAAAGATTGAACCAATAAAAAATTTTAAACATACAGGGCAAATATTTAATCCTATAACTCCAAGCTGGACAACTTTAACCAGCAACAAGTCTCCAAGTCTGGTAATTCCAACCAGAGACAAATCTTTGAAGTTCCAGTTCTACCTTTCCAGCTAGGCTACTCACAGTCTGGGAAAATTTCAACTGATTCCAGCTATTCTGCTTTGCAGCCATCTCAGAGCCCAATCATATTTGCTTAGGTCTCCATTGAAATCCAAGGTTCCATTGGACTAATGGCTCCATTGGGCCTCCATACAGAGCCTTTCAACATGCCTGCTTTACATTGCCCATGGCCATTTCCAAATAACAAAACCAGGTTGCATATCAAATGGCCCTTTATTACCAGCATTTGTTATACTCCAAAATGACAGGTAGACTATCAAATTTGTTAATCCAGAGGAGAATAAAGCCTACTTTGAAGAGTTAAGACACTCTAGTATTCAGGCTTCTTAATTTCAAGAGTTAGCATTCATCCTACTGTCCTTATACAGACAAACTGGCCCAATCTCATGAGCTGTAATCTCTCAAACACTTGCAACTAAATGGGCTACAAGGATTTCATTTCTTTCTGTGCCATATCCATCTGCTCACACAAGTACATTTGTATGAAATGCAACCCTGAACAAGTTCTCAGGACATATATAAGCAGAATGCAGGAAGTCTCTCACACAAACTGCTTTTAGACCAGTTCTGACAAAGCTTTCTCACCCTCATAAGACAAACCTCATAGCTGATAATTCTCAGTGCATTCAGGGCTTTCTACTCTAACCAGAAGAGTCCATAATACTCTGGGTTTAGCACTTCAAGGCTTCTCTTAGGTCAAGATCTCAAAACTTTCCATATTCCTCCCACAAATCAGCTCCAGATTACCAAAAGTCACACAGTCAGGTTTTGACTCTGCTCCTCTGGTACCAATTTTCTTGTTGCAGTGAGGTTTACATTGCTGATACAATGCACTCAAGAAAAAGCATCTTGTGGGAGGAAAGGGTTTATTTTGGCTTACAAACCCAAGGGTAAATTCCATGATGATAGTGGGAAGCATAGGAAGAGGCTGGACATCACCTTCTGGTGAATATCAGGTGAACAACAACAGAGGGGAGTATGCCAAACATTAGCAAGGGGCTGGCTATAACACCCTCCAGCTCACCCCCGAAATACCCCCCAAAATGTTCCAATTACCAAATTGCCATTAATTAGTGATCAAATATTCAGAACATAAGAGGTTATGGGGAGCATATAATTCAAAATACCACACAATTTAAAAGAAAAGAAGGATTTTCCAAAGTTGCAGAAAATTCACAGAATAGCTAAAGAAAATAAAGTAAACAAAATAGAGGGTAAAAATATTGAAAACATGGAAAGAACTGCAGTGTAACATCTTTTTTAAATATCTTTTGTTTACTTTTATTTATTTATTTGAGAGAGACAGAGAGAAAGACAGAAAGAGGCAGATATATATAGAGCAAGAGAATGAGCATGCCAGGGCCTCCAGCCACTGCAAATGAACTCCAGATATATGTGCCTCCTTGTGCATCTGGCCTACATGGGTCCTGGGAAGTCAAGCCTCAATCCAGGGTCCTTAGGTTTCACAGGCAAGTGCTTAACCACTAAGCCATCTCTCCAGCCCATCTTTTAATTAATCCTTTTGAATTAATGCTTTCTTTATATTTATGCATCTTAAGAAATATGGTAATATAACCTACCAATTTATATAGCTAAGTAATTGTTTAAAAAAATTAAAATTAAGTTATTCTACTGATGGGTAAAACCTTATTAAACTTCTAATATTTTTATATGAATCAATTATCATTAGTCCTATTGATTACTATTAATTGTTATTATTAACTATTCCTGTTATGGAATTAAGTTAAACCATGTACATAATGTAAAGGTAAAATTACAGAATCAATTGTATGTATCTTGCATAACTTTATGTTAAGGACATTGCTATCATTGTATATTTTATGTATAACACTATTTGTCTAGATTAGTTCAACTTTGACCATCAGACTTGGTAAAGAAATAAAAACTTCTTCAAGAAAAAGGAATTATGTTAAGTAACTTTTGTAATTGTAGCAAGCAACCTAAAATATTTAATGGTTTAGTACCAAAGAAAGGTTTACCCACGTGTGACTTGCCCACAATGCTCCTGAGTGCATTTTCACTGTCATTTATCATCATTCTTTCAGTGAAGCTAAAAATACAGAAGGTACCTAGGCTGAGTTATTCTGATAAGCAAAAAAGCCTCACTCACATGTGTACATATATTTGCTACTACCATTTTCTTGGTCAAATGAGGAACATTGCAGTTGTTTGTGGTGTATAGCCTTCTGGCAGGAGATAGAATTTGGAAAAAAAAGAACAAAAGTTCCTCAATTTTTCTGTCACTGTACATTTAGTTCTTCCCCTACATAAACACCATATTCTCAGACTGTAGGTAGCTAGGCTGAATGTGTGTGTTCTGAGACTATCTGAAGGGGAAGGTCCTGTGCAAGGAATGGAACTCTTAATAACTGGAAAAGACTAATGGTAAAGCAATGTTATGGCTTTGAAATTTTATGGGCAAATATGGTTTTGGTCATTGTGTTCACAACCATAACAGCTGATATCAGTCACTACAGTTATAATGTTTATTTGTCAAATGGCAGAGAAAATACCTGAAAATAATAGTAAACACAGATGAAGAAGAAAACTCTCAAGGCAGTAAGGTCTCTAAGATATAGAGGATAAGACAGAAGCTAGGTTATCCTATGAGTCATGAGAGCAACAGCCCTTTCTCTCACATGCCTGAAGCTTTGATTTCACATGAAGAGAGGATGGACAACATGTGTAAATAACTTCCTCACACAATATGTGAAATTACTATAAATTGTTGAAATGGAGATTCTGTCAGAGCATCCAAGAATACCACAATACACATGCATCACATCAAGCTATTTCTCTTCATAAATGAGTAAGTTTATGTTTTTCAAGGTAGGGTCTCACTCTAGCCCAGGCTGTCTTGGAATTCACTATGGACTCTCAGGTTGGCCTTGAACTCATGGCGATCCTCCTACCTCTGCCTCCCAAGTGCTGGAATTAAAGGCATGTGCCACCACACCTGGCTAAAAAACACATATATTTTAGCTTTACACTAAAACTAATAATAATGAACACTAAAAGGTTTTGTTTCCCATAAATAGTGTAAATTGTTTGAATTAATGATCTGCTACTTCTATTATTAAATAATTGTTGAAAATGCTTAGCTATATAATAAGCTATGAACTAAGACTTAAAATACAAATGGAAAGAGTTTTGAGAGGCTATATAATTATAGCAGTTACTGAATCATTGACACATGATAAGAAGCGGCTTATGGAAGGAAGGGTTTAGTTTCAGATTACAGTTTGAATAGTAAACTGTATCATTACAGAGAAAGCATTTTAGGATCAGACAGCCAGCATCACAGGTTCACATCACAAGGGAGGAAGTAGAAAATAAAAGCCACTGTGCAGGACTAGACTATAACCCTCTGAGACCCACCCCTACAACTTCTTCAGGAAGGCTCATTTCCTACAGGATCCACAAACTTCCAACCAGGGATTAAGTATTCAAACACATGAGTCTATGGAAGAAATTTTACATGCAAGACACAAAATTACACCTCTGGCCCACACATATTCTTGTCCATGTCATGATGCAAAATTCACTCAATCCAACTTTAAGGGTTGCAAAGGGTCTACCAGTCCCAACTGTTCAAAAAAAAAAAAAAAAAATCCAAAGTCGAAAGTCTGATCTGGTCTGAGGCTTGAGGTACTATTTTAATTGGGAGTCATATATAATCAAAATACAAATTACAGACCTAAAAATTTTAATGGGAAAGAGCAAACATGCTTACTCCTTAGGGGAGTAAAGGAGAGACTGAACTAACACAACACTGAGAACCAACAAGGCAAACTTCAAATCTTGAAATCCATGGATGGTACCTGAAACTTGTGACAAAATCATATGGGCTCCAAAAGTCTTAGCCAGATCCAGCTCTCAGCTGGGCTGCTTACAGACCTCTGTTGGGCAAAATCCACCATGAACTCACAGCTTTTTCTCACAGACATTCCATGGCTCTGGTATTACCAACACCCTAAGGTCTTAACTGGGTGTGGTGCACCACCTTTAATTTCAACACTTGGTAGGCAGAGGTAGGAGAATCACTGTGAGTTTGAGGCCACCCTGAGACTACATAGTGAATTCCAGGTCATGCTGAGATAGAGTGAAACCCTACCTTTAAAATTAAAAAAAAAAAAAAAAATCAAAACCTAAGGTCTTGCACTACAACCTATATTCATTTCTACATACATAAGTGTTTTAAAAGGCCAATTTGCAGGGTCTTTGTCCTGCCACAAATGACCTAGTCTCACTGGCTCTCTAGGACCGTGGAATCATCCATATAAATCATTTTCTGCATTTTTCATACTTCTAAAACCAGGATCATTTGGGCAATTCTCTTTTTTTTTATGGGAGATTAGGATGAAGCTCTCTCCCCAGAAGAGCAAGAAACTCTTTCAGAATTCTTCCTTCAGATTCTCTCCATTCAAATGAATTAGCATTCTTATTAGCTTGAGCCTTCCGTGGGTTGTTTCTTGCCCTAAAGACATCCTTCCTATTGACCCAATGCAGGGCAGCTGGCTCATCCCCAGTGGTGGTAATCTCTAACAATTGTCGATGCTTTACCTGCAGTCCCTGAACCTAAGACCTGCAACTTATACACATTTCTTTCTGTGCCAAATTTTATATTTTTCACCTTCTTCTGTTCTGTATTTTACTCTATTTCATTGTAGATCCGATCGATAGCAGCAAAGAGAAGCCAAATGACACACTGTGTCCTTTTCTGTTTGGAAATTTCCTCCACCAATCACATTAGTCCCTTGCTATTTAACTTTTCTTAAGTTCTCAGGATATGGGCAGAGGGCTGCCAGTTTCCAAGCCAGAATATTACATGCCCAGTTCCTGGCAAATTCCCTCTTACCTTCTGAAGCCTCATAAGCCAATCCTTCATGGTCCACATTTCTCTGTGCATTCTGGTCCTCCAAACTGTCAACAGAATGTGGTGTTCAGTTCTAATTATAGCATGGTACAGTTCCCTATCCAACAGTTCCAAATCCTTCTAGATTCATCCTATAAACCAGTTGCAAAAGACAAAGAACCACATGGTCAGATTTATTGCAGCAATGACTCTGATGCAGGATTTGGGGTTTTAGGAGGCATTGTAGTCAGCTTTATGTTGCTGGGATGAACTTCCAAACCAAGCACAGTTTATGGGAGAAACAGGATTTGTTTAAAGCTTACAGATCCAGGGGAAGGTTGATAATGGTGGAAGAAACTGGCCCCTTTTCACAGTCAATGCAGACATAAATACTACCACCAGCACCACAAGTAATCGCTCTATAGGAATTCAGGCAAAACTCAGACTACTCTCCGCACGCCATAGGCTGAAATTCACATGTGCCCCAAAACATACCTTAGCACTGGACTCTAGGATCCACCCAAAGTGACATCTCCTCCAGGCATGCAATTGGAAATCTAATAAGTTACAAGTTTTAATATACTACTGAATCTACTGGGGGACATTCATTCAAACTACTACATTACAATTTGGCCCTCCCAATAGAGATATGACCATCTAACTTTAGAAGTTGTATATTGTTTCCAGACCAAATTCAAACATCCCATAGTTATTGTCAACTTAAAATAGTTTCAAAGTCCCAAGTCTTATATGAAATTTAAGACTGTCTCTTAACTGTGAGTCCTCTAAAATCAAAATAGTTATAATACCCTGCACCACAGGGTGCACATGTGGAGTGAATAGCCCAGCACTCCCTGTTCCCCAGCTACCCCCAATTCTCTGATCCTGGTAGCGCCCCCCTGTGGCTGGCTTGGGACTATATGTACCCTGTGAGCTTACTGCAGAAGCAGGCCCCTTTATCCACCTTCCTGATTGACATGCCCCTAGGTACCCAATTTCCAGATAACCCTATGCTAGAGGATGTGTGAAGTGTGGTTGAGCAGGCTAGATCTCTGTTCACCAGCTCCTCCCAATTTTCTGGTCCTGTTAGGAACCTTGTGGTTGGCTTGGGGTTGCTTGGACCCCCAAGCTTGCTGTGGAAGTAGGCCCCTTTGGTCTGCTTTCCTCAGTGATATGCCCCTGGATATCCCCAATTCCTGGATACCCTGTTCCAGAGGGTGAGTGCAGTGTGAAGTAAGTAGGCCAGAGGTCCTGGTTTTCCTCACCTCCTAGCTCCCTGGTTCTGGTACTGTTGCTGATGCCTTGGGGAGGCCTGATCCCTATGTCTGGGCTATGGGAATAAGCCTTTTGCTCTAGTATCAAGACTAGCCCCTGGGTACCCAAGTCTCTATTCCCTGGAGTAAAAGGATCTTGAATCTTGCCTTTGGCTCTTCAGCTTCTTTGCTACTGGTTCTCCAACCCATGATCCCTGTGTGTGGAAGAGTATATGCAAGTGGAGTGAGTAGGCCAGAGCTCTTAGTTCCCCAGGTACTTGTGATGTATCAGCAATCTCCACAATTATGCATGTATGGTTATGTTTATGGTTATGGTACATCAGTACACCAATCTGGTTCATATTTATAACAGAACACCCTCTGAAGATACTACAAAGACAAAAGCTTGCTTCTTCCTCAATAGAATAAAGGGTTTATCCAAGATGGGTAGACCGCAAAGCAAAGAAAGCCAATAAAAGTCAGAAAGCATAGATCTCCACAAAGGATGTCTAGTCCCACAATGGAAGTCTCCAATGAAATCATAGAGAAATCAACAGAAATTCAATCCCAAAGTGAAAACACAATTTATGAAACCCCAGTCAGAATACAAGGTGGGATACCCTAAAACAACCAAATATCCAGATCATGGGTATACAAGAAAGAGAGGCAAACCAGAACACAGGCATGGAGAATATATTAAACAAAATTATTTAATAAAACCTTCCCAGCCTCAAAAAAGAGAGGCTCATCCAGATATAATAATCCCACAGGCCGGGCGTGGTGGAGCATGCCTTTAATCTCAGCATACGGAGGCAAAGGTAGGAGGATCACCATGAGTTCAAGGCCACCCTTTGACTACACTGTGAGTTCCACGTCAACCTGGGCTAGAGTGAGACCCTACCTCGAAAAGACAAAAAGAAAAAAAATGAATCCCACAGGACACAAAATAGGACCAAAGAAGAAACTCTGCAAGGCACATCATAGTTAAAACTCTTAACAATGAAAATAAAGAGTGCTAAAAGCAGCAAGAGAGAAACAAGTCACTATATACAAAAGCAACTATACCAGAATTACCTCAAATTTCACAGTGGAAACTCTGAAAGCCAAAAGAACCTGGAATGGAACACCTCAAAGTATGAAAAACTATGGCTTCCAACCCAAGCTACTCTACCCGGAAAAGGTATCCCTCATAATAGATGGTGAAAAGAAACTTTCCATGAAAAACATCAACTCTATGATTATATGAACACAAAGTCAAACCTACAGAGAATACTTTAAGGGATACTCCACACTGAAGAGTCAAACAACCAATCTCAAGAGCCTACAAGAAATAGATCACAATAACCAGAACTAGACCAGGCTCAAAGAAGTATAAAAAATAAGAAAGCATCAAACCCCATTAAACACCTCATCTTGGAGGGATTAATTTAAACCTCACAGTAATAACCTTAAATATTAATTGTCTTAATTCTCCCATCAAAACCCACAGTTTATAATGATGGATCAAAAAAACTGGAACCTTCTATCTGATGTCTTCAAGAAACCCACATCACCACTAAAGATAGGCACTTCCTCAGAGTAAAGGGATGAAAAATGATTTCCAAGCCAATGGAAATAAAAAATAAGCTATATTAATATCTGATAAAATAAACTTCAAACCCAAAGTAATCAAAAAGGATGAAGAAGGCAATTTCTTACTTATCAAGGTAGTGAACCAACATGAGAATATCACAATCATAAAACTAAATGCCCCAAATACAGGTGTACCACAGTTTATAAAACAAAACCTACTTAACAACAAAAAAGAAATAAATACTACCACAATGATAGTTTGTGTGGTAGTTTGAGTTGATGGTCCCCAATACATTCAGTATTCTATTACTTTGTAGTTTGGATCTGCAGCCACCTGGATGGAGGAGGTGGATCTTTAGGTCCAGCCCTAAGGTGTGGTGGTGGATTTGAGATTCCAATCTAAAAATATGCAAAGTGCATGAGTTTCTCCTGGAGTTACTGAAATGTGCTGTGTGACTTTTGACTTTCAACTTGTGGATTCTCTCTCTCTCTTGCTCTCTCTCTCTGCTTGAACCTGTGAAAGTAGGGCCAGCTTCTTCTGCCATTATGCATCTTCCCCTGGATCTGTAAGCTTTAATTAGAATCCCTTCCTCCATAACTGTGCCTGGTTTGGAGGTTCATTGCAGTGAACCTGAAGCTGTCTGCTATAGTCAGAGTTTTCAGTACTCCACTATCAATAGACAGATCATCCAAGCAGAAAATCAATAGGGAAATAATAGAGCTCAGCAACACCATAGATCACCTACACCAAATGGACCTCTACAGAACTTTCTACCCAAACTCTGCAGAATACACTTTCTTCTCAGCAGCCCATGGACGCTTCCCAAAATAGACCATATAGGCAATAAGGTGTGCCTTCAAAAATTCAGAAAAAATTGATGTAACTACCTGCATAATATCAGATTGTGATATTTTGAAGCTAGAAATTAACTACGAATGACATACCAAGGAGTCCACCAGTTACTAAACAACAGACTACTAAACAATGAATTGGTTGTGGAAGAATTCAAGAAGGTAAATATAATATTCCTATAATTGAATAATAATGAAATAGAACCTACCAAAACTTATGAGACACAATGAAGGTACTCCTAAGAGGAAAATTCATACATGTAAATGCTTTCATAACAAAGGTACAGACAGCCTAAATAAATAACCTAATTGTACACCTAAAGGCATTGGAACAATAAGAAGAATCCAACCCTAAGAAGCCAGACAGAAATAAATAATCAAGATCAAGTGGAAATTAATGAATTGGAAACTGAGGAACAATTTTAAAAATCAATGTAATGAAGAACTGATTATTTGAAAAAATAAACATGATTTATAAATACCTAGCCAATCTGATCAAGCAGAGAGAGAGACAGAGAGAGAGAGAGAGAGAGAGAGAGAGAGAGAGAGAGGGAGAGAGGAGTCTCAAATTAACATAATCAGAAATCAAAAAGGAGAGCTCACAACAGACATTAATGAAATTGGAAGAATAATCAGGGCATACTTCCCAAACCTCTATTACACAAAATTGGACAATTTGGAAGAAATGGATGAATTGCTAGACACATAGTACCTAAAAAAAGTAAACTCAGACCAGATTAATCTTCTAAACAAACCTATCACATCCATGGAATTTGAAAAGGTAGTATAAAACCTCTCCAAATACAAAAGTCCAGGACCAGATGGCTTTTCAGCCAAATTGTATCAGAACTTCATTAAATAACCAAATCCAATTTTTTCTCTAACAGATTCACAGATAATCAGAGACCACAGAATCCTCCCCAAATCCTTCTATGAGGCTAGCATGCACAAGAAAAGAAAATAAATCTATATCTCTTATGAATTGAGATGCAAATATCCTGAGCAAAATCCTCACAAACAGGATGCAACAACACAACAAAAGTATTATCCACCTTGATCAAGTAGGCTTCATCTCATGGAAGCAAGTATGGTTCAACATAGAGAAATCAGTCAATGTAATACACTGCATAAATAAACCTAACCATAAGAACCATATAAACATCTCAATTCATGCAGACAAAGACTTTGCCAAAACCTAACACCACTTCATCATCAAAACACTGGAAAGAACAGGCATGGAGGGTTTCTTCATCAACACAATAAAGGCTATTAAAGCACCCAAATCCCATATAAGACTTAAGGGGGAAAACCTCAAGGAGTTCCCATTGAGATCAGGAGAAAGACAGGGGTATCCACTCTCACCTCTGCTCTTCAACATAGTACTGGAAGTACAAACCCAATCAATAAGACAGGAGAAAGAAATAAGATGGATTTAAATTGGAAAGAAGTCAAGTAAGCCCTATTTGCAAATGATAAGATTCTATATATAAGTGTCCTGAAAGTCTCCACATCAAAAGGTCTAAAGGTGATAAATACCTTCAGTAAAGTGGCAATATACAAAATCAATGCACAAAAATTAGTAGTCTTTATATATGCAAAGGACAGCTACACAGAAAAAATAAATTGGTGAGGCTGTCTCATTTTCAATAACAATGAAGAAAATTAAATAACTTAGAATAACACTAACCAAGAATGTGAAAGACCTATACAATTAAGAAATAAACAAACTCAAGAAAGAAATTGATGAGTACTTGAGAAGATGGAAAGATCTCCCATGCTCCCGGATAAGTGAAATTAATATTGTGAAAAATGGAAATTATACCAAAAGCAATATATAGATTAAATACAGTACCCATAAGTATACCAGAATTATTCTTCAAAAAGATAGAAAAATTATCTCAAATTTATATGGAATAGCAGCATGTCTAGTATATCCAAATATATTCTTAGCAAAAAACAACAACAACAACAAAAACAACAGACAACAGCAACAAAAAATACACTTCTGGAGGTATCACCATACCCAATCTAAATCTATAGTACAAAGACATAGTAACAAAAAGAGGATGGTATGTTACTGGCATAATAATATAAACATAGACCAGTGGAACAAAATTGAAAACTCACACCTTAGGACACCAGTGCCATTAATGAAGACGAGAAAAGACATCTTCAACAAATGGTATTAGGCAATTTGGATGACCATTTTTAGAAAAATGAAAATAGACCCACTCATTTCTCCATATGTAAGAAAAAATAGGAAGCACTTTCCAGGATATAGGAGGAATAAAAGACTTCCTGAACAAAATTTCAGTAGCCCAGAAAATTAAATAAGCACTCAATCAATGGTACCTCATGAAGATAAAAAGATATTGCACAAACATACCATAAGCAGAACCAAGAGATTAACAATTGAATGCTAGAGGGCTGAAGAGATGGCTTAGCAACTAAGTGCTTGCCAGTGAAGCCTAACGACCCCAGTTCAAGGCTCGATTCCCCAGGACCCACATTAGCCAGAAACACAAGGGGGCGCACGCATCTGCAGTTCATTTGCAGTGGCTAGAAGCCCTGGCGTGCCCACTCTCCTCTCTCTCTCTGCCTCTTTCTCTCTGTCTGTTGCTCTCAAATAAATAAATAAAAATTAACAAAAATTAAAAAAAAACAATTGAATGTTAGAAAATCTTTGCTAACTATACCATTGTCAGAAGCTTAATATCTAGAATCTACAAAGAACCCAAAATGCTAAACAATAAATAAAAAATCAAAAAAAAAAACAACCCACTGCCATATGTGTCAATTTTTTTTTCTGTGATTGGGTAAGTTCGCTGAGAATGATGTGTTCCAGGTTCAACCATTTTTCCTCAAATTTCTTTATGACATTTTTTCTTACTGCTGTATAGAATTCCATTGTGTGGCTATGCCACATCTTTGTTATCCAGTCTTCTAATGATGGACATCTGGGTTGATTCCAGCTTTTAGCTATTACGAATTGAGCCGCTACAAACATGGTTGAGCAAATCTCTCTGGCTTTTGGTTTGAAGGTTTGAGGGTAGATGCCCAGTAATGGTATAACTGGGTCTTTTGGTATTTCTATAGTCAACTTTTTCAGGAGTCTCCATATTGCTTTCCAAAGTGGTTGTACCATCCTGCATTCCCACCAACAGTGAATGAGTGTCCCTGCTTCTCCACATCCTCGCCAGCATTTATTTTCATTTGACTTTTTGATGTTGGCTATCCTTATTGGGGTAAGGTGGAATCTCATAGTTGTTTTACTTTGCATTTCTCTGATGATTAGGGATGATGAACATTTTCTTAGGTGTGTGTTTGCCATTTGTATCTCTTCCTCGGTGAATTGCCTGTTTAACTCTGTGCCCCATTTTGTGAGTGGGGTATTTGTCTTCTTATTGTTTAGACTTTTGAGTTCTTTGTAAATTCTAGAGATAAGGCCTCTATCAGTTGGATAACCTCCAAATATTTTCTCCCATTCTGTTGGTATTCTATTGGCTTTGCTTATTATATGCTTGTCTGTAAAGAAACTCTTCAGCTTCATATGATCCCAATGGTTGAGTGAATGTTTAAGAACTTGAGCCACTGGGGTTTTATTCAGGAAGTCTTTTTCCATTCCTATATCATGGAAAGTACTTCCTAAATTTTCTTCCAGTACTTTTCGAGTTTCTGGTCTTATGTTGAGGTCTTTGATCCATTTGAATTTGAGTGTTGTGCATGGTGAAATATGTGGATCAAGTTTTAGTTTCCTGCATGTGGTTATCCAGTTTGTCCAGCACCATTTGTTGAAGATGCTATCTTTATTCCAGTCTATATTGTTTGGGCCTTTGTCAAATATCAAGTAGCTATAGTTGCTTGGCCCAAAATCCGGGTCCTCAAGTCTATTCCATTGGTCTATACTCCTGTTTTTATGCCAGTACCATGCTGTTTTTATTACTGTGGCTTTGTAATATAGCTTTAGATCAGGTATGGTGATGCCACCAGAGGTATTTCTTTTGCTGAGGATATGTTTGGATATGCGAGGCCTTCTGCCTTTCCATATGAAATTTGAGATCATTTTTTCTATCTCTGTGAGGAACACTGTAGGGATTTTAATTGGAATTGCCTTAAATCTATATATGGCCTTTGGTAGGATTGTCATCTTCACAATGTTAATTCTGCCTATCCAGGAGCATGGGAGGTCTTTCCATCTTTTCAAGTCATCCTCAATTTCTTTTTTGAGAGTTTTTATATTTTCATTGTATAGATCTTTTACTTCCTTGGTCAACGTTATTCCAAGGTATTTTATTTTTTTTGTTGCTATTGAAAATGGGACTGTGTCCTTTATTTCTTTTTCTGTGTCTTTGTCATTTGCATACAGAAATGCTACTGAGTTTTGTGCATTGATTTTGTATCCTGCTACTTTGCTATAGGAGTTAATCACCTTCAGGAGTTTTGGGATGGAGTCTCTCAGGTCTCTTACATATACAATCATGTCATCAGCAAATAGAGCTAACTTAACTTCTTCCTTTCCAAATTGTATCCCTTTTATTTCCTTCTCCTGCCTTATTTCTTGGACTAGGACTTCCAGAACTATATTGAAAAGCAGAGGTGAGAGAGGACATCCCTGTCTTGTTCCTGATCTCAATGGGAATTCCTCCAGTCTCTCTCCATTAAGGATAATTTGGGCCTTTGGAGCTTTGTATATTGCCTTTATTATGTTAAGATGTGAACCGGCCATGCCGATTCTCTCCAATGTTTTGATCATGAAGTGATGTTGTATCTTGTCAAAGGCCTTTTCTGCATCTATTGAAATGATCATGTGATTTTTATGTTTAAGCTTGTTTATGTGGTGTATTACATTGACAGATTTTCATATGTTGAACCACCCTTGTGTTCCTGGAATAAATCCCACTTGGTCAAGGTGGATAATGCTTTTGATGTATTGTTGGATTCGGTTTGCGAGTATTTTGTTGAGGATCTTTGCGTCTATGTTCATTAGGGAAATAGGCCGATAGTTTTCCTTTCTTGTGGCATCTCTGCCTGGTTTTGGGATTAGGGTGATACTAGCTTCATAGAAGGAGTCTCACTCATCTGCAACACCTAACCTGAATCTGCCCAAGATGCCTTACATACCCAGCAAGTACCTCATGGACTAGACAATAAGATGAATGGGAGGGCAGGGAGGGAATCAAAGGGTGGAAAACAGTAATCCGGACCCAAATGGCAATGGTACCATAAAATTCTACTTCCTAAAAGACAGACCAAATGGCTGAACCTTCACTAGACCCTTACAGGAAACACCTGAACCACAAGACACTGGAGAGGGTAGGATCAAGACTGACCTAAATCACCTACATCTTCCCTCCCTTCCTCTCCCCCTCTCCCCTCAATCTCTCTCCTCTCTAACTCTTGTATATTAGTTACCTTTTTCCTCAATTTCTTAGTGGACACTGACCTGTAACCCCCACTTCCAGCTTGGGCCTACCATCCACAATGAGCTTTTGATCAGAGAAACCTACAGGGTTTCCCAAAACAATGACAGACTTCTGTCAGAGTACTTGATGACCCACCAAAGGCCAGTGGTAAGACCCTATTGCTGAAGACTCCATACGCAGCTGATGCATAAAATGGAATGACATGACTGGAAGCCAGGAGAGAGTCAGTCCCCAGACAGTCAGCATGTCTAGTGCCAGAAGGCACTACATAGGTGAGTGGGGGAAATGACCAATATCTGTCCAAGCAACACATTGTTTAACCTAATTAGCAACAAATAACCGGATGTGATGCCCACACAAGTACAATAGTGGTACACAGCCATGGTGAGGAATCAATTGCTCTTGATTTGGCTAACTGATCCACTCAGTGGTACTAGACCCATAGCTGGAGCTGGGAAACAAGTCAGAACCATGCCCAAACACAAGCCCACTCTACAATATCAAGCTACCATCAATCACGGGGTATAAGAGGGCCTAAACCTATCAATCTGTCTACCAAAAAAGTAAGTGTTATTTCAATTTTCTGGGTGCTAACATACTCTCCGTTGGAGAATCTGCTTCTCTTTTTCAGATAGATGCAGATCCTATGGGGAGAGCTGCCCCAACATACCTCAAAAGGGGCCCAACTGAAACTAAGGACAACTCAAGAACTAAGCAAGGGTGATGTTTTCCTGTGAACCGAATACCAGCACAAAGGGGAAGGAGATCAACGCAGAGAAAAATCAACTCCTACCAAATCAGAGAGCCAGAGCCTCAAAGGCCCCCAACACCTCATCACTGAAGCAGACCAAAAATGAACCCAACATGGCTCAGGGAAATTTTGCAGAAGAGGGGGTGGAAAGAATGTCAGAGTCACATGTTGGGTCATGATTTGCAGAGACATTTATCATACCAATAACTGGGGGCTAACTCCACAATGCATGACCCATTTTCATTAACAAGGAGGGTCTAATGGGAGGGGGTAGATCACAGATGAGCCTAAATAATGGTACAAAACTGCCTGTATTTACTGAAAAGAAAACTTATAAATTAAAATTAAAGAAAAACTGCAATAATGGGGCAAAGAACTAAATAGGGAGTTCTCAGAGGAAGAATTACAAATGGCTAGCATACACCAAAGAAAATGTTCAGCATCCCTAACCATTAGGGAAATGCAAATTAAAACAACCACGAGATTCCACCTTAGTCCAGCAAGGATGATAGTCATAAAAAAAAAAAAAAATCTAACAATGACAAATGATGAGGATGTTAATAAAGCGGAACCCTCATCCACTTTTGGTGGGAATATAAACTTGTACAACCACTATGGAAATCAATTTTAAGAATTTTAAAATGTAATTTTTGACCCTTTCACCCTAAGGAGGTGTCTGTTTTTAGTGTTGAGGTGGTTTTCTTAAAGACAACAGATTGAGGATCTAATTTTCTGTTCCATGCTGTTAGCTTGTGTCTATTGATGGGTGAATTAAGGCCATTAATATTTAGGGTAATGACTGTGAGGTTTGAATTGATCTCTGCTATATTGTGTTTGTTTGTGTGGTTTGTTGTTTGGTGTTTTAATAGACTTTGAAAATTTTTGTGCCTTCTCTGAGTTTGGTTATTGTGATCTGTTTCTTGAGGGCACTTGACGTTCATTATTTCATTCTTCTGTGTGGAGAATTTCCTGAAATACTCTTGGTAGGTTTGTTTTTATGTTCATATAGTTGTAAAGCTGATTTTTGTCATGGAAAGTTGTTTTTGTTGTTGTTGTTGTTCCACCATCTATTATGAGGGCTATTTTTGCTGGGTAGAATAGTTTTGGTTGGAAGTCATATGTTTTAGACTTTGCAGTGTTCCATTCCAGGCCCTTTTGGCTTTCAGAGTTTCCATTGAGAAGTCTGAAGTAATTCTGATGGGGTTACCTTAAATGTGATGTGCTATTTTTCCCTGGCTGTTTTCAGGATTTTCCCTTTAATGTCAATGTTTAGAGTCTTAATGACAATATGTCTTGGAGAGTTTTTCCTTTGGCCCAGTCTGTTTGTAGTTCTGTTAGCTTCTTATATGTTTATGGTCCTTTCTTTTGAGGGAGTGGGAAAGTTTTCTTCAATAATTTTGTTAAATAAGCTCTTCATGCCTTTGGGGTGAATTTCTTCCCCGGTATTCCCATGATCTGAATGTTAGGATGTTTAAGGTTATCCCTCAATTCCCTCATGTTCACAGAAAATTTTGAACTTATTGAAACTTTTGAACTCTTGAACTATTTCTTCTGTCTTGTCTTCCAGATCTGAATTTCTATTATCCACTTGGCTAGCTCTATTCTTGAGAGCTTCTAAAGAGTTTGGGTATTATTCACTTAGGTTTGCATTTTCTACTACTTGCTTATGTATAGTTTCCATCCCTCTTTCAAGTTCCCTTTTCACATCATTTTCTGATTTTCTTGGTGCTTCTTGGAATTAATCCTTGCACATAGCCAGCTGGTTTTTGAGATCCTGTTTTGTTGTTTTTTTTTTTCTACTCTCCTTCATATCCTTTAACTGTCTTTGGACCCCTTCTATTTCCTTATCTATTAGGTCTAGTCTAGTGATGGCAGCATCCACACAGTTATTGGTCCTTGGTTGCAAGTTCTAACAGGAGTTTGGTCATGGTTGCATTGTTCATTACTTCATTTCAGGGCTCTGATCCTAATGTCTCTTCTTTGTTTTGATTAGAAGCAATCATTGTAGAACTGGACAATCTTAATGGATTTACTTGCAGTTGATTTTTCATGTTTTTCCTCTTGTCCTGAGGTCTGCCAATCACTGTGTAGGGGCAGAGAGAGTAGGACTGTGGTCACGATGGGTGGGGGCAGTGGTGCTGCTTCAGGGGAGTGGGTCTGATGTCACACAGGGATGGGTGTAGTGGATCTGGGTTTGCAGGGGCACATGGGGGAAAGGGTCTGAGATCTTGTGGGTAGGCAGCCTGGCAAAGTTTGTCTGAGGTTGGATGGGCAGGTAGGCAGGTGGGTCGTCTGAGGCCATGTGGGGGTGGAGGAGTTGGTCTGAGGTCATGTGGACATAGGGAGCAGGTCTGAGCTCACGGGGCAGAGCAGGTTTGAGGTCACACAGGTGGAGTAGGCCTGGGGTCATGTGGGTTGGTGGGTGGGTGGAGCGGGCCTGAGGTCATGTGGGTGGAACAGGCCTTTGGTCATGCGGGTAGACTGGCAGGTGGAGTGGGTCTGAGGTCACACGGGGGCTGGGGAGCAGGTCTAAGGTAGTGTAAGGGCAGGAGTAGTCAGGTGATGTCCCATGCTCAGTGGTGCAGGTGGAACTATGTTGGGCTATGTCCCCTTGCCTGTAGTTAGTGTGGGAGTAACCTGAGGCTGGGGCTATGGCTAGGATGGCTGCTTGGGGGGATGGAGACAATGGTGGGCTACCTGAGAGCATGTGAATTAGTTTATTCCTTTTTATTGCCCCTTTGCTCCCTCCCACTAGCAGTCCATTAGAGATATCTCTCCCCTAAAAGACCCAGTGAACTCTAAATGCCTTGTCTCGCCTTCCCCAGGAGGTGCAGTGCAGCTAGGAAAATGCCATCTTGAATGGAAGTCCCTCCAAAATAACTGTGTACTGATCCAAGAATGCATAAACCACAACCTCATGGGGAATACCTGCAACCCCACTGATGAGCATCCCCAGTGGAATGGGGGCAGGCCCGAGGGAAAAGAGGGTACCAACACATGATATATCCATATGAAACACCTTGTTAATTATAATAACAATAACAATAATAATAATAAAAATTATTTAAAAACAGTTATGCACTTTTGACCTATAATGGCACAGAGTAAGAACCTCTACCTGATATAAGGCATACCAAGGAGAGACTAAACCAATGTAAACTCAACAACCATCAAAGATGCATCAAAAATCTGCCGTTCAAGTTTTGTCTCCATATAAGTCTCTGATTTTTCCAATTCCATAAGGCCACCTGTGATAAATAGCCAGGAAAAGCTTGCATCCCTTGCCAACAGTGATCCATGGTAGCCCTTGCACAATTCTGGTGTATCCAAACATCCTTGGGTCTCTATGAAATCCACAATCCATCTCCCAAGTGGCTTCACTGGCATATATAGGTTATCATTCCATGCTTCACTTGCTGTGTCTCAACAGTGTCTCCTGGAATCTGTCTACTTCCTTAACCACTCCATGCATTTTCTATGCTTCAGATGCCAATACCAGGTTTGCATAATGCAATCGTATTGTTAATTCATGACCTTGCATAGCAGGTTCCTTCCTTTCTAAACAGTTTGCATTTCTACAGTTCAATCTTTCCTCAGACATCCTTTCAATTGTTTCAATATAAAGTAGTTGTGATATCTTCCTTATGATTGCTAATGTATTTGACAATAGCAGCTTCAACCAGTATTTGTAAATGTACATTTAAACTTGTTTGCATTTCTCTAATTTTAAATCCAACATCTCTCAGGTCAGTATCAGTACCAAGTTTCTCAGTCCATTAAAATTTAATTTGATCACACTGATTAGGCATGGGCAGCAGAACACAACCAGAACTTATTCAGGGAATGAGTAGGCCAGAGTGCCCAGTTCCTTCCTTACATACCTGTTTCCTGGTCCTGGTACCATTGTTGGATTGGGGCTGCCTGGACTCTGCAGTGTGCTGTTGAAGCAGGCTTTTTGCTCTGCCTTCATGAGTGACTGGATCCTCTGCTTTAGAAGGAGCACACCGGGAGTAAGCAAGCCAGAGCTCCTTGTTCTTTGCCACCTTCCTGTTTCCTGGTCCCAGTATCCCTGTTGCTGCCTTGGGGTGGCCTGATCACTACATAGGTGCTATGGAAGCAAGTCTTTTTCTTTGTCTTCATGATCAACCGGCTGCTGGGTCCCCAAATCCTAGTTCTCCTCAGCCAGAGAGTGCACAATGGTGGGGAGCTGGCCTCTTGCTCCTAGATCCCCTGCTTCCCAGGTCCTGTTTCCCCAATCTCATGATGAAGAGTGCATGC
Organism: Jaculus jaculus; assembly: GCF_020740685.1. NCBI lineage: Eukaryota > Metazoa > Chordata > Mammalia > Rodentia > Dipodidae > Jaculus > Jaculus jaculus. The sequence continues at coordinate 66,683,020 of NC_059110.1, forward strand.
ACGTGAAGTGAGTGGGGCAGAGCACCCAGTTCAGCACTGCCCAGTTCTCTAGGTACCTTTGATCTACTTGCAATCTCATCTGTAGTTATAACCCAATCCTACACCAATCTATTTCACATTTAAAACAGAAGATTCAATGAACATCCTACCATTTAGATACTTGCTTCTCTCAATAAAATAAGACTTTTTACCAGGAAGGGTAGACCACAATGCAAAAGCCCCACTGAAAGTCAGAAAACTGAGAAATCTACACCAAGGATGCCTAATCCCATTATGGAAGCCTCCAATGAAATCATAGGGAAAAATAACAAAAATTGAATCCCAAAATGAAAACACACCAAGCTATGTGACACTGATCAAAAGAATTGCTAAACTGGAAGCAAACCATCAAAAAACCAACAATCACATACATGAAATTAAGCAAAATTGTCTCATAGAGCACTCAGCTTTGGTCACTAGACTGAACTTAATTGAAGAAAACTGGAGACATCTCAAAAACGATATGAATGAATTGATGGTGAGTCAACAAATAGAGGATCTCAATAACCAGCTGATTAAGCTTAATGAAGACATCATCAAATGAAAGAATGAATTCTAGAGAGCATCAAGAAAAATCAGATCTCTAACTGAAATTGTACCTCACAAAAGAGATGAACATGATGCAAAATAACACAACAGAAAAAATAAAATAAAATAAGGCCTTTAAAACCCTCTGTAGAACCCCTCACTAAGAGAGTTACTCATGTGGAAGACAGAACTCTGATCTGGAAGACAAGACAAAAGAACATAATCAGGAGTCAAAAAACTTTGGGTGGGCAGGTGCAGTACTCCAGATTGAGTAAGCCAGACCCATTTCTGGGCTCCTCCCACCTCCAAGGTCTGAGTTCCTTGTACAGACACTGTGGGTGGATGTGGTAGTCTTGAATGAGTAGCTCAGACCCATTTCTGAGATTGTCCCATTTCACAGGTCTGCGTTTCTTTTATTTTTTTTAAATTTTTTATTTATTTATTTGAGAGCGACAGACACAGAGAGAAAGACAGATAGAGGGAGAGAGAGAATGGGCACGCCAGGGCTTCCAGCCTCTGCAAACGAACTCCAGATGCGTGCGCCCCCTTGTGCATCTGGCTAACGTGGGACCTGGGGAACCGAGCCTCAAACCGGGGTCCTTAGGCTTCACAGGCAAGCGCTTAACCACTAAGCCATCTCTCCAGCCCAAGGTCTGCGTTTCTTGAACAAAAGTGTGTGGACAGGTGCAGCAGTATGGAGTGAGTAGGTCAGACTCCTACAACCTCACCAGTCTGCATTGCCTGCACTGGTCTGTGTCTGGGAGGGCGCAGCACTAAGTAGGTCAGATCCCTATTCCCTTGCCCCTTCTAGTTCCCTGGTCCTGCAAGGTCCCATTATGCCTTGTCTGGGGAGCCCTCAACCCCATGTGAGCTGTGGAATTATGTCTTTTGCTCTGTTATCATGACTGGCCACTAGGTACCAACATCCCTGAGTCAGAGGGTACAAGGGTCAAAGGACAAAAACTTGCTTCCTCCTCAATAAAATAAAGAGTCTTCCTAAAATGGGTAGAAAACTGCAAAAAAGCCAGCAAATTCAAAAACTGAGAGCTCTCCACCAAGGAAGCCTAGTACTACTATGGAAGCCTCCAATAAAATGATAGAGAAATCAATAGAAATTCATTCCCAAAATGAAAACACAACAAATGATACCATGACTTAAAATGAAAATTACTCACTTGAATAAAACTATAAAAGAAACAACAATGGTATCAATGAAATTGAACAGAATTGTCTCCTAGAGCATTCAGTCTTTGTCAGTAGGCTTAACTTGATTGAAGGAAACATTAGAGCCCTCCAAAGAAATATGAATAAATTGAAGGTAAGTCAAGAAATGGAAAACCTGTAAAACCAATTGATTAAGCTTAATGAAGATTTGATCAAATGCAAGAATGAAATATAGGAAGCATCAAGAAAATCAGAACTCAAATTGAAATTCTACGTAAAAAAAAAAAAAAAAAAAAAAAAACAGAGTTAGCTTGGTGGTTAAGTGCTTGCCTGTGAAGTCTAAGGACCCCAATTTGAGGCTTGATTCCCCAGGACCCATGTAAGCCAGATGCACAATTGATTTTACCCATCTGGAGTTTGTTTGCAGTGGCTGGAGGTCCTGGCACACCCATTCTCTCTCTCTTTCTCTCTCTCTCTCTCTCTCTCTCTCTCTCTCTCTCTCTATCTGCCTCTTTCTCTCTGTCACTCTAAGATAAATAAATAAATAAAAATAAACAAACAAAAAAAGAGATGAACATGACACAAAATAACACATCAGAAAACATAAATCAAATACAAATTATAAAAACCTTTCTAGAACCAGTCACCAACAGAGTTACTCATGTGTAAGATGGAACCTCTGACCTGGAAGATAAAACAGAAGAAATTGATCAGGAAGCCAACAACATTGGTAAGTCCAAAAAAAAATCAACCAAAAAAAAAAAAAAATCCATCAAAAGACAGATGCTATTAGGGTGTATCAGAGAGATCACAAATCAACAACCTGACTGTTCACCTAAAGACACTGGAAAAACAAGAAAAATCCACCCAAAGAGCTTGAGATAGAAAAATATAATCAAAGTTAGAAGAGAAATTAATGAGCTGGTAACTAAGAAAACAATTTAAAAAATCAATAAAATAAAGAACAGTTTTTTTTTTTTGATAAAATAAACAATTTTGACCAACCCCTGGCCAAACTAACCTAGCAAAGGAAAAAAGAGAAGTATCAAATTAACAAAATCAGAGATGAAAAAGGAGAGATCATAACAGACACCAATGAAGTTGGAAGAATTGCCATCAATAGAAAGATCATCAAAACAGAAAATCAACAGGGAAATAATAGAGCTCAACACCACCATAGATCATCTAGACTTAACATATATCTACAGAACATTTCATATCAGTTATACATAGTTCACATTCTTCTCAGCAGTCTAAGGATCCTTATTCAATGTAGATCATATATTAGGCCATAAGGCATGTCTCCACAAATTCAGTAAAATTGAAGCAGATGCCTGCATCATATCAAATAACAATGCTTTAAAGCTCGAAATTAATAACAAGAAACACACCAGGAATTCCTTCAGCTCTTAGAAAATGAAAAACACACCTTTAATCAATGAATTGTTGTGTAAGAAATCAACAAAGAAATTGTAAAATCTCTAGAATTGACTGATAATGAAAACAAAACTTAACAAAACTTATGAGGCACAATGAAGGCATCCCTAAGGGGAAATTTTATAGCACTAAATACCTTCCTAACAGAGATGGAGAGACCCCCAAATTAATAACCTAACTATCTACCTAAAGGTGTTAGAAAAAGAAGAAGAATACAACACTAAGAGCTCCAGAAGGAAAGAAATAATCACACATGAGCATAAATTAATGAATTGGAAACAAAGAAAATGGGGGTGAAAAGGCTGATGTGAGGTCAGGAGAAGAGATTAAGGAAAGGAAAGATGGAGAGAGAGCTAACCAAAATCTAAGAGGATATAAGTAAGTCATATGAAAACCTACTTTTTTGACAGTGAAACACTCAGGAGCCACACAGTGTTACTAAAAAATTTTCAGGGTCAGGTATGGGATACCTTCCAGTGAGTTGTTGAGTAGGGAGGTCCTTGATGCTCCCCAAACATTACAGGCCATTGCTAAGGACCTTGGTTTCCCACAAGGAGTAGATAATAAGACCCTATTGCTGAAGACTCCACATACTTGGGCTGCAAGGTCATTGAGAAATCCTGCTGGTACTGACATGAAAACTGGCTTCATGTAGACCAGCTGACAGAAATCTGGAAAAAGGCCACACTGTATGCAGTTCAATGGAGGAGAGAGAAATCACCAATGAAGATACTCAACTAAAAGCCTTATATTTGTCTTGCCAGGCTAAATGAGCCAACAGATGCAATAGTGGCACATCTGTTATCGGGGAAACCAGCTACCCTCTAATTTGACTGGAGGCCCACTCAATGGGAGGGAATATATCCTTGATACTGAAAACCTACAGCAGGGATAGTCATGAGCCCTAGGGGTGTAACATCTGCTGGTGTCTGGCTAAACATATATACTGTGCTGATCAAACTGCCCAGTAAGTACTTCTCTTCATGTTCATACCCATATATTAATGCTACTCTCACTTTTGGATAGAGAAGCTTCTCTTTTCAGATGGATGACTCAGAAGGAAACATGGTGCTGAGAAGTGATAGAGGAGTGCTCAGCACTGAAATATGTCTATCACACTGTCCAAAGTTCAGGGTTTATTGTGGAAGAGGTGGTATAAAGAATTTAAGAGCCAAAGGAAAGGAAGGACTCCTTACAACATAGTCCTCCAAAATGGCTGGATATCCATGACCTCACAGTGCCCCATATTACCTACACAAGATGATTATAATAGGAGGAAGAGATGGAGACATCAAAATAAAATAGAGACTGAGAGTGGGAGAGGATATGATAGAGAGTGGAGTTTCAAAGGGGAAAGTTGGGGGAAGAAGGGAATTACCATGGTATATTACTTACAATCATGGAAGTTGTCAATAAAAAATAAAAATAAAAAAGAGTAAAAGCAAAAAATAAAAGAGAAAATTGAAGAAATGAAGAACTGGTTCTTTTGAAAAATATGTACAAGATTGAGAAAATCAGACAATTTTATCAAATTGAAAAAATATAAATCACAAATTAACAAAATAAGAAATGAAAAGGGCAAGATCACAACAGATGAAAGTGGAAAAATCATCAAGATATACTTCCAATATCTGTGGTCTTGAAAAATTGGATAATCTGGAAGCAATGGATGAATTTCTAGGCATATACCACCTACCAAAATTAAACTCAGAGCAGATTAATCTCCTAAACAAACCTATCACATCTATGAAGATTAAAAAGGTAATTAAGAATCCATCACAGAAAAAAAATTTCCAAGATTGGATGACTGTTCAGCTAAATTCATTCAAACTTTGTTAAAGAACTGAAACCATTTTTTCTCAAACTATTTCACATAATTTGAAAACAGGGAATTCTCGTCAACTCTTTTTTACCAAACTTGACAGAGATACAACAAGAGAAGAAAACTATAGGCCTATAGGCCTGATGAACTTAGATTCAAATATAATGAACAAAATATTTCCAATCTGAATGCAACAACACATGAAAAGTATTATTCAACTAGATCAACAAGGTTTTATCTCAGGGATGCAGGTATGATTCAACATATGGAAATAAGTCAACATAATACACTACATAAATAACCTTAATCACAAGAACTACATGATCAGTAGCTGCAGAGAAGCTCTTTCACAAAATACAGCATCACTTCATAAATAAGGACTGGAGAGGATGGGCAAGAATGGTGTATATCTCAACACAATAGCACACACAATCACAGAAAGAAAAATGCAGCATGTTCTCATTTATGCACAGTTCCTAACCTGGATAAGTTTGAGTTGCTTGCATACCAAATAGGCAATGTGATACCAAGACCATAGGGATAGAAGGGATTGAGGGGTGTGGAAGTGGAGGATAAGGGGGTACAAACATAAACCCAAAATATACTGGTACCATAGAAATCTTTCTCCTTGAAGGTAGACTAAAAGATACAACCCTCAACAGAAGTATAGAGGGAATGCCCAAAAATAAGGGCCCCTAAAGGGGATGGGATGAAGCCTAACATTAAAAAAAAAAAAGAAAACTTTGGCTCTGACCTGTAACTCATAGTACCAGAAATAGGTGATAGTATGTTGAACTGTTGATCAGAGAGTCCTCTGAGGTTCCCAAAACAAGAGAGGCCTCTGTCAAAACATTTGATTACCTGTCTGGGTTAAAATATTGCTGAAGACACCATATTCTAGCAGCACAGAACTCACAGAGACCTGGCTGCAAACTGTAAGAGAGCCAGTCCCCAGACAGTTAGCCCATCTAGTGCTTGAAAGCACAACATTAGCTACTGGGGGAAAGTGGCCAACAATGGTGTGAGCAAGAAGGTGTCTAAGCTGCTTGGTAAAAACCAGCATGACAAGAAGTACACACCAGTTCAATGGTGGCACACAGCCTTGTGGGTAACCAATGGCTTTCTGATTAGCTAATAATCTTCTCAGTGGAAATGAACCCAGAACTAGGATCCAGGTCAGAATGCTATGAAGACAAAGATTATGCTCTCAATGTCAAACTCCCACTAATCTTTGGCTAAAAGAGGGGTGTGGTGGTTTGATTCAGGTGTCCCCATAAACTTAGATGTTCTGAATGCTAGGTTCCCAGCTGATGGATATTTGGGAATTTGTTGGGCCTTGAGAGGCCCGGATGGAAGCAACTTCCTGAGCCTAGCTAAAGTTTGGTGAACTGCCTCTAGCCAGCTATGACTCAGCCTCTGGCCTGCTACTTCCACAAAGGAAGTTAGAGTTAAAACCAATCATCTCAGAGGTTGCGGTATGCTATTGGCCCTTACATCTCACACCATCCTAAAATCCCCACATTCATTCTCAACATTATATAAACACCTGCCAGTAACAATAAAGTGAGTTCCTCCTTTGACGAGACTCCCAGCTCGGTGGTTTTGTTCCTAGCTGTTGACACCCACCCTCCCCCACAACCCCTTGGGAGGAACCAGCGGGCCTGGACCTACCCCAGCACTGCCTGCTGGGGGAAGCCTGGCATCTGGCGCCCAACATGGGGCCCCAGGAACACAGCAGACTAGTGCCCCATGAGAGGCATTCATTGAGGACATAAATCAGCAAGCAGGTGAGTGTACACTCATAAGTTATTAGGCAGTCTTCATATTTAATGTTCTTAACGTTGCTTCTATAACCTGGACTTGCTTGTCAACATGTCTTCATTGTGTTCCTCTTTCCATTCACTTTCAGTTCGACGGCAAGCTGCATCTGGGGTTTGTACAGCATGGTTACCTATCTTTTGGATCCTTGTATTTGTGTTGTACTCATGTGTCTGTGCGTTGCTATAGGCCTAATTTTATGGACATTTCTCTCACGACTTTATAATATGGGAAAGTTGACCTCTAAAACCACTCCTGCCTTAGAATCTCTCAGGGCACTCCTAAAGAGTAGAGGACATAATTTAACTGATAATCATGCTTGACAGACCTGTGATTACCTTCTTAAGCTGGAACCATGGTTGCCAGAAGGAAATCTCTTTGACTGGGACACTTGGGGTAGGGTAGAGGCCCTTGTTTGTTGGGCACAGGTGGAGAAGGGTCACATAGCCCCCTTAGGGGTTCTCCCTAGGATCTCGGCCTTCAAGGGCTACTTCCCTCAAAGGCCAACCAAACATAAACAAAAGACAGAGGAAAAAGATAGTATACAGCCTGATCTGGCTACTCTGCCTGGAGATACAGCTTTAAAAACCCCAGAAAAGGGTACATCTTTATACCCCTCCCTCGATCCCTTTGAGAGTGCTCCCTGGCCTTCCAGGGGACATCCTCCATCAACTAACACTTTCTGGATCCCCTTGGCTCCTCCTTCATATTTGGCCACCAAGCTGACAAAAAATAAAGCTACTTTTTTATTTCCCATCAATCTAAATCCTGGGGGCAATCACCCTGCTGCCTGGTATATGTGGGAAGCTCAGGATATTAAGGAGCTTAAAAAGGCGGTCTCGGAGGATAGACCTAACTCTCCTTGGGCTGAGACCCTTTTACAGGGATTTGCCCATCAACCATGTACAACCCAAGATTGGAAAAATCTAGTCAGGGCTATCTTGTTGGGTCCCCTATACATTAAGTGGTGTGCCTTTTTTAAAGATGAGTGCCATACACAGGCAGAATGAAACCAAAGTCAACAGCCCCCTGTGCAGATAACTTTTGGGATGCTCTCCAGTACCTCTGACCAATATGCTACAGGCACTCAACAGGCAGCTATACCTGATCCGTTCAGGGACCAGGTCAGGTCACTGGGTTTGGCAGCATGGAAAAAGCTTGATGAGAGACCTTCTGAACTCCACCCCCACATTATGGGTATTAATCATAAACCATCGGAGGACTTGGCTACATTTATAGATAGGGTGGAGAAAAGTCCCCAAGAAAATTTCCCCCAGGCACATTACAGGATCAATTTACTAAAATGTTGTTCTGGGAAGAGATGATGGCTGATCACCGCCTCGCCTGTGCGGGTCTCAAGGACAACTCCATGAGTAGATGGATTGTAGCCACTAAGGACGTTGGCACTATCTCCCATCAGGCTATGGCCATGGCTGCTGCCCTTCAGGAAACTAAACAGAGATTTAGTCACTACAATCTGCGCATTACAGTTAGATCCCAAAAAATCAACATGTTTCAGGTGCAGGGACAAGGGCCACTTTAAAAAGGAGTGCCCCAACAACACAAAGCCTCCCCCACCCTTTGGTGGGATGACCAGTGCCCCTCACACCCACTGCCCTAAATACAAAAATGGGTTTCATTGGGCTAGGGAGTGTCAATTGAAGTTTGACATACAGGGAAAGCCTTTAACTGAGGCTTTCATCACTACTGGCCATAAGGCCTTTTATAATGATTTGTTAGATAAAAATGAATATCAACAACAGTTTGAGGATGGGAGGGAATGTCATCCCAATTATAGAGATGACCCTTACTTTGAACAACTCAGACAAAAGTACTCCAATGAATACCCCCAATTCTAAGGGACACTGCCCATCCTGCGCCCCACCCCACCCCCATTTAAAATCCAGTGGAGACCGGGGAATCCTATATGGGTTGAGCAGTGGCCTCTCCATTCTTCTAAATTACACCAATCCACATACTTCTTCATCAGCAGTTGGAGGCTGGACTTATCCATCCCTCCATTAGTCCCTGGAACACTCCTGTCTTTGTCATAAAAAAGCCTGTGGGTCCTGGAGATTTTTACATGATTTAAGGAAGAACAATGAATGCATTGTCCCCTTCAGAACGCCCCAGAGGGGACTCCCATGGATCCCAGCTGTTCCCAAGATATACCATATTATTAACATTGACATTAAAGATTGCTTCTTCTCTATGCCTCTCCTTCCAGGAGACATGGAAAAATTTGCATTCTCTGTACCTGCTGTTAATTTTTGCGGCTCAGATAGGAGATTTGAGTGGACTGTCTCACCTCAGGGCAGGGCTAATAGCCCACTGTTTGTAAATATTACCTGTCATCCATTTTCTCTTATCAATCTACCCAATATCCTGTTTTATATTTACATGGATGATATTATTCTTGGGTGCCTAGATTCCTCCACAGTTCTGGACATTACCCACCAATGTCTAACTATCCTTCATACTCGCAGCTTTAAAGTAGCCCCTGAGAACGTTCAAACTGTGCCTCTCTTTAAGATCTTTGGCTCAACCCTTACCCTAGATAGAGTTCCACCTGTTAAGCCACAACTTTATATTCAAGATTCTTACAACTTGCCTCAACTCCAGAAGCTCTTGGGAGAAATTAACTGGATAAGGCCCTGGATAACTATAACCACTGAGGAATTATCCCCCTTCTTCGACCTACTAAGGGGCCTTGATCTTTCGTCTCAAATAGCGCTAGCACCTGGGCAGAGATAAGTCCTCCATAGAGTCCAGGAGGCCATAGATAATTCTAATCTCAAACAATTCGACCCTGATCTCCCTCTTTACCTCTACCTTTTCCCTGGGGAGACCCTGACCACTGCCCTGTTGGCTCAAAAGGGAGAGCTTATTCAGTGGATTCACCTCTTGATGGGTTGGGCCCCTAGGGTCTATTATTTAAGTAACCAAGTAGCTCATTGCATCATTAAAGGAAGCGAAACTGTCATTAGACACTTTGGTATTGAGCTTCACTCCATTATTACCCCGTATAAGATAACTGATTTCACTTGGCTCCAAAGAAATAATGTAAGGTTCACTATGGCACTTGATGGGTTCCTGGGTACCATCAACTGCCATTATGGCCCTCATAAGTGGATGAGCTCTTTTTCCAGGTTGGGATGGAGACCCCCAGGCTTTTCCTACCTCAACCCAACTCTGACTTCCTCATTCCCTTTATAGATGGGGGACGCCTGGGTGCTTCCTTGGTTGTATACCCACCTTTAAATTGGGGATCAAACCTAAGCCAATCAAGTCTATTTCACTGGAAAAAGAGGGATCAGCATAGTGCAAAGAGCTTTATGCTGTTGTTCTGGCTCTATATACTACTCAGGAGCTTTTCAACTTATTTTCTGACAGCCTCTCTGTGATAAACCTACTGCCCAATCTTATTGAAGCTCACATTAGACTTTATTCCAACCTTATATCCCCCTTAATGATCCAGGCTTGCATCCTACTCAAACAAAGAGTCCACCCTATCTTCATACAACATCTTTGAGGCCATCAGAATTTACAAGTTTCCTGTCTGAAGCAAACAGCTTGGCCAATCAATTGGCCTCTGCAGCTCACTGTCACACTGTCTCAGAGGCTATCCAATTTCATGCCTAACCCACACCAACAGGAGAGGCCTTAAACAAAGATTCCCCCAAATACCAAATAAAAATCTTTAAAAGATTATTAGGATATGCAAGTCTTGCCAGCCCTTCCTCCAGATCCCCCCCCACCAACTTCTGGGAGTAACCCTCGGGGCCTTCGCCCCAACCATCTTTGGCAAATAGATGGGTAAGATCCCCAGAGGGGGACAACCTAAGACAGGGACCATGGTGACTAATGCTCTTAAAAAACAAAAGGGGTTTGGGCCTCGAAAGGTCCTGACTTGAGGCCTAGTGGAACTCCTGAGCCTAGCTAAAGTTTGGCAAACTGCCTCTGGACAGCTATGATTCAGCAGAGGTCAAATGGCCTCTGACCTGCTAATTCCACACAGGAAGTTAGACTTAAAACCAATCATCTCAGAGGTTGCGGTATGCTATTGGCCCTTACATCTCACCCCATCCTAAAATCCCCGCCTTCATTCTCAACATTATATAAACACCTGCCAGTAACAATAAAGTGAATTCCTGCTTTGAAGAGATTCCCAGCTCAGTGGTTTTGTTCCTGGCCATCGACACCCACCCTCCTCCTCAGCCCCTTGGGAGTAACCAGCAGGCCTGGTCCTTCCTCAGCATTACCTGCTGGTAGGAGCCCGATGTCCAACGTCAAGCACCCACTAATCTTTGGCTAAAAGAGGGGTGTGGTGGTTTGATTCTAGTGTCCCCCATAAACTTAGGTGTTCTGAATGCTAGGTTCCTAGCTAATGGAGATTTGGGAATTAATGCTTCCTGGAGGGAGTGGATTGTTGGAGACAGGCGTATGGGTGTTATAGTCCGTTTCCCCATGCCAGTGTTTGGCACACTCTCCTGCTGCTATTGTCTACCTTATGTTGGTCACGGGGTGATGTCCACCCTCTGTTCATGCCATCGTTCTCCCCTGCCATCGTGGAGCTTCCCCTCGAGCCTGTAAGCCAAAATAAATCTCTTTTCCACAGAAGCTGCTCTTGGTTGTGTGATTTCTACCAGCAATGTGAACTGGATTGCAACAAGGGGCTACATCAATCAAATTCTTCCTATATTAATAACACTTATCCAATGTAACCTATGGTGACTTTACTCAGTTGCAGAATCTGTTTTTCTTTTTCATAAGGTGGTGAAATCTGAGGAGATAAACCACCCTTCACATCGCAATTTCCAGGTGAAACCACAGGAGAAGTGGGAAGACAAGCAAAAGTGTTGTTTTCCTGTTGAGCTTGACAAATAGTACCAGGGTGGAGGACACAGATGCTGAGGATGCTCAACACATACCAAAGCAGCAATCCAGAGGCTTCTAAGAGCTAATCTCTGAAGTAGACTTAAAACACACCCACAAGGTTCAGAGTATTTTGCAGAAAAAGGGGGGCAGAAAGATTGTAAGCATCACAGGTTGGGATGTCATGCCCAAAGCTACTGCATAGCCCTCATAACTGAATACTGTTCCCAAAATGCATAACCCACAATTCCATGGGGAATACCAGCAACCCCAGTAAAGAGGGTGTACTACAGAATGGAGGAAGTTAGGAGGGAATAGATGGTAACAATACATGATGTATCTGTACAAAATATGTTATTAATAATAAAAAATTTAAAATTCACATGGTCAGATTCATCATAGAAGCAACCCACTCTTTGTTAGTAATTGTGTCATAGCCAACTTAACATTGCTAGGCTGAACTTCAAACTAGACACAGTTATGGGAGGAAGAGATTTAATGAAGCTTACATATCCAGATGAATTTCCATAATGCCAAAAGAAGCTGGCCCCTTTCATAGGTCCACACAGAGAAAAATACCACCAGCAGCACCATAAGCAAGGACTCTCCAGAAACTCAGCTTTCTCTCTGCATACCTTATACTAGAGTTCAGATCCATAAGTCATAAGAAACGTGCTGTGACGTGGAAAAAACTGCATGGTTCATCATTAAGAAAAATGGAAGCTTTTAGAAAACTACTGGAGTATGGCCACACGCACATGGCGGAGAGTCCATAAAGCTCATTTAAGAGAAACTGAAGCCTTCAAGGGAAGACTGGAGTAAACCCACAAGCACATGGAGGATAAAACTTAGGAGCTTGTGTATGGACATTTAGAAGGAACACCCATAACATTGCCATGAGTTTCCCCATAGAAGAAAGTTAAAAGATTAAATGGTGACTTAAGAAGAACAGCAGACAGAAAATATCAAAGCAGAGACCACGATATCCAGATGAGTAATTTTAAGGAAGAAAGACATTTGTACCTATAATTACTTGAGTTTAAAGACACAGGAAACAGGCATAGAATTAGTGAAAATATCCATGTGGTTGGTAGATCAGGAATGTAAGAGAAATATGCATGAAGTAGATATAGAGACCAGAGGAAAACCACACGTGCAATTAAAGTGAGAAGTTACCCCAAGGTTTTAAACACAGGTAAACAATTATTCAGATCAAGAAGCAAAATTATCCTCTCCTCCCCACAGCTAGGCCAGGGAAAGGATACCAGACTCACATGTATCCAAGCAGCACAAAGCAAGGCCAGGAGAACCACACAGAAAGAAGGGAGGAGGCCAAACACAACCTTCATAGTAATTGATAATGTATTAGTTTGTCAGATGCAGGTATGTAAAGGGAAGGTCAGATTGGATCATAGACTTGGAGCTCCAGAGGGCAGCCCTCTTGTATGCTAGATTGTAGGTAGGTTGAATGCTAGAATGTGGACAGCAGGGGGCACTGTATCTAGTTGTAGATGAGTCTTGATCAGACACAAATTTCATTAATACCAAGGAGGGCTGGCATGTGGGGCAGCATTTTCTGTTTCTCTCTGGATCTCAATTTCTAACTGAAACTATGTAAAAGAAGCTAGCTTTTTCCTATTCTCCTTCAACTCTACTTCTCAGAACCAATTTTCTGTGGCAGTTACCTTATTATTATTATGAAAAACACCTAAAAAAAGAAGTTATGGATGGAAAGAATTTATTCTCAGTTCATAATTTACAGGGGACATTTCATTGTGGCGGGGAAAGCATGGCAGGAGCAGACAGCTGGTATCACATTTTCACACCAGCATGAAGAAACTAGAAAGCGTGAAAACACCAAGCGGGCTGAACTATAACACCCCAATGCCCTCCTCCAGCAACACATTTTCCAAGCTTCTACCTCCTACAGGATCCACAGACTTTACAGTGCCTCAAATGAGGATAAATATTCAAACACATAAATCTATGGAAGACATTTTACATTCAAGCCACCACAATATTAAAATTAACAGTTTCTTCTATTACTACACATAAAACATGTGATAAGAAAATAATATTCTATTTGCAAAACAATCATAAAGTATAAGGAGACATCAAATGTTTTGTCAAATAGAACTAAATTTATTTCCCAGCTCTGCCACTCAGTATGTCTCTTACCAAATTGTTTATTTTTCTAATTGTAAAGCATAAATTACAATAGTATTTCCCTCATAGGCTTTGTGAGGTAGAAAATGTCATTAATCCATTTATTTACAGATAATTATTATGAAACTACCAATCACAATCACAAAGTAATTTACCAAAAGCCATGCAGTTACTAAAAGTGAGGATAGAATCTGAGTGCAAGCTATTTGACTTCAGATCCCATGCTCCTAACTAGGTCCTAAGCATTGATATTTATTTTAAGATTACTAAATTCTTGGAATGTATCAATGAACAAAATGAATATCTGTGACAATAAAGATGTGCCATTATAGTAGTGAAGTAAGACAGGATGTGAACATGAATAGTAAATAGTTTATGTAATATGCTGGAAGTCACAAGTGCTGGAAAATAAATATAAGTGAAATTACAATAAGAGAGAAATGCCAGATATGGAACAAGTCATGGTAAAAATGTGAGATACGAGAAAAAAAATGAGAAAGTAAGAAGGTTTTCAAAGCAGGCTTCAGAGAGAAGAGGTCTCTACACAAAGTGGACAACCAAATTCAAGGGCTCAAGGCAAAATCGCATGCAAATCAGGTGCAGCCGGGAGGAGGGGACTCAGAGTAGGGGGAAAGGAAATAAGCAAAGCTCGATGCTCTAGTCATACACCATAGCTATGGGCTTCCTGGGATATTTTGGCTTCTACTCTAAGTAAATGAGAGCCACTGCAGTGTTTGAAACATATACCAATATCTAAAATATTTTAAAAATTTCCCCAGCTTTTATGGTGATAATCAGTTTCACCAGGGAAGAGTACTGATGGAAACTTTCTGGGAGCCTATTTATAATCCAGGAGAGCCATTATTGCATGGCATGATTAAGATAACAGTAGAGCTAACTAAATGCAGTCTCAGTCTACATAGCAAATCTTATCCAACCGCAGGAAGGACTGAATGTCAAACATAAGAAACATGAAGTAAAGATGTCAAGTTTTTGACACAAATTGACTAGAATTGACATCAACTGAGGCAGGACTTCATTAAGAGGTACATGTGTGTAAGAAAGAAAAAAGTGTTATCTATCTCTTGTTGGTCCAAATGGAGAAGCACAAATGAAAAAATCTGTATGAGAGATATACAACCATGAAGCTTGATGAGAAAAAAAAAAAAAAGGATGCTAGTATTAATCAAGACAAAGACCAAGGACTGAGCTGAGGAAACCTCTAAAATTAGAAAGTTGGAGGAAGGAGAAGGATCCAACAAAGACTGAGTAGAAAGCAAGAAAATCTGAGAAAAATCAACTGAATTTATGCAGCCTGGAGACTAAATGAAATTTAGACAATTTTGCTAAATGGTCTGTCAAATTTCTAATAAACAGAATTAGATTAGAATAGACCAGTCACCATTAAAACTAGAAATATGTACCACTGGAAAACCTAATTATAATGTGCATGGAATGGTGAAGACCAAAGCTTAATTAGATTGGGCTTAAAAGTAAGTGATCAGGAACTTTATGGTATTCAAATTATGTTGAGAGAAAAAAAAAACATATATATATATTAATACATATATATTATGAAGATAGGGTGTATATATGCAGATTGATAGATGATAGATAGATGATTATAGATAGAGAGATTAGATAGATAGGTAGGTAGATAGATAGAGCAGAAATTAGTAATTGGTGTTTTTAATGTAAAACTGAACATAGTGGGAAGTTTGGCAAGAAGATAAAGACAAACTTTTTTCCCCTCTCTTCCTCTATTATTCTTACTGTTTTAAGATGGCATTATATTTTTGTTGATGTACCTGACAGAGAGTAACAATTTGATAATGTAAGCTAGAGTAGGAGAATAGCTATAACAATGTTCTTAAATTGGCAAGAAAGATGGTTGTGTAATCAACAAATGTGGATGATGACTTACATGGTTACAGCCTTCTCAGTGTTGGTAAAGTTAGGAAAGCAGTGAACATGGGTACAGATGTGGAGATGGGTACATGAATTAGAGAAGTCTGGCAATCTGTTCTGTTTACTTCAATTCATCAGTGAAATTAAGAGACATGATAATTGGTTAAAGCTGAGGAAAGAGGAGCTGTTTGAAGGTTTTAAGAATGGAGAAGAGGTGCAATACTCATGTATAAGAATAGAAGACATATCTTATTGTTATTCCAGGCCCTAATTATGTCTGTAACACACTGTGAGACACAGCTCCAAAGCCACTAAACTCAGCTGGCCAGTGCATGAATCAGCACCTGCTCTTGATTCCTGGGCATAGATTAGTACATGTTAACCATGCCCCAAAGACTAGGGGTGCAGCAAGCCAAGAAGAAAAAAATAATATCTCAGTATCTCTTCTATTGTGAATTTGACATTCTATAGACAGGAGATAGGGCTGGAGAGATGGCTAAGTGGTTAAGTGCTTGCCTGTGAAGCCTAAGGACCCCAGTTCGAGGCTCCATTCCTCAAAACCCACTTTAGCCAGATGCACAAGGGGCACATGTGTCTGGAGTTCGTTTGCAGAAGTTGGAAGTCCTGGTGTGCCCATTCTCTCTCTCTCTCTCTCTCTCTCTGCCTCTTTCTCTCTGTGTCTATCACTCTCAAATAAGTAAATAAAAAGAAATAATAATAATAAAGAAAGAAGATTAAAAACAAAATTATGCAAAAATTCAAAGGAAATAACAGTTCAGATAGTCAAGTGTTATGAAAGAAAACATTCTGCAACAATCTGCAGTGTCAAGAATATCATTTCCAGTAAAGTGAAATTTGTATGCAAATACAGATTAAAATAATTGGGAAGCCAGAAAAAAGTAAGTGTAAATGTGTCAAATGATCTACAGCACAGGGCTGGAGAGATGGCTTAGCGGTTAAGCGCTTGCCTGTGAAGCCTAAGGACCACGGTTCAAGGCTCGGTTCCCCAGGTCCCACGTTAGCCAGATGCACAAGGAGGCGCACGCGTCTGGAGTTCGTTTGCAGAGGCTGGAAGCCCTGGCGCGCCCATTCTCTCTCTCTCCCTCTATCTGTCTTTCTCTCTGTGCCTGTCGCTCTCAAATAAATAAAAAATAAATTTAAAAAAATTAAAAAAAAATGATCTGCAGCAGGGTTAATGGGTTATGTTTAGCTGGACCTAGAGACAAAGCAGTAGATGTCCTGGGTGCCATGGTAAAGGTAAGAGGCATTTTCTCATTGTGTAGGGAAAGCTCCCAGAGGGTTCCTTGTAAGCTCCGACCACGCTATTTGCTTCTGGGAGTGACTACAGATGGCACAAAGGGCACATTTAGGAATAACCCAGGTAAGCAATGCAGGTGATTGGGATCAGGGATAGGGTGGAAGTTGCAGCCATGGAGTTGACAAGAAATAGGAGCATCTCCATCAGGTACTGGAAGGTGTAAGCAGCATATCTTTGAAAACTATAAAGCTTAGGATAAATGGTCACAGTAGGATGCTGACACAATTACTTAAGACAAGGAAAGAAGGAAACACCAAATTTGGAAGAGGAAAGACAAGTGAAACCTACAAGTTTTATGAAATGTCAGTGTTCACATGTCCAATAGAACTCCAAGTAGAAATGCTAAGAAGGCATCAGTGTTTGATTTAGAAGTCAGGTAAACGATAGTTAAATTTAGCTTAGGTCACATAGGGCTAAGGACAGAGATTTGTAAATAGAATGTCCTAATTCAGCAAGCATAAAAGACAAGATTGAATTTCAGATCAACAATGATAACTCTTAGTAGAAATATCTCATAATATTTTTATTTTGTTTTTTTATTTGAAATCAAAATTTAAGTAAGTGCATTGGTATTTACCCTGGCAATCCTGTCACTAGGAAATATTTGTTTAATATTGTTTAATTTTATTATTTTTGTTGAAGCACTTTGAAAATAAATATATGTGAAAGATATATACATAATTTTTATAAAATTCAATCACATGTTCATCATTTAAAATACTAAAAGCTAATAGGATTAAAATAAATTTAAATTTTTCAAATGATTTTTCTTGTCCACTAATTTGATAAAAATTATCAGAATTTTTTTATCAAGAAGCTTATGAGATAGAAACCTGTATATGATGTTACTATAATCAAATTTAATGCTCCTCAGAGCAGTTTGACAAGATGAATCAGAATAATGAAAGACAGGGATCTCAGGAGAGTCCACAGCAAACCAAAATTTGTTTCTGACATGAAAGGACTTGACTTGCCACAATATTTAATGTTCCTGTGCAAACATCATGGCAAGAGTCATGTATAGATCATTGCCAGGGTACATGCAGCCATTCTAAAACATGCAATGTTTACACTCAAGATCCTTGCATCTTTATGATGCTGTGAAACAGGATGCATCTAGTTGAAAAACCACTTTGAATTTTGGTCTTTTACCCATGCCAGCAATTTTCTTAAGATACTAAGCAAGATAGCAAGCTGCAGCTCCCAGCAAGTCACATGACTGTGAGGGTGAACAGTTGATGCTAAGCTAGAATGTGAGATGAGTTAGGTATAGTAACTGCATCTACCTCCCTCCTTCCCTCCCCCTTCCTTCCTTAGTGGTGTGTGTGTGTGTGTATCTGAGTGTGTGTGTCTGAGTATGTGTGTGTGTGTGTGTGGAATTCCATGCCCATGTGTGTGCTATTGTAGAGGGTACATAAATGTGTAGCATATATATGGGCACCAATTTTGCGCCAGGTACATCGTCCACCTCTTCGTGAGGCAGAGTCTTATTGTCCTCAAGCTTAGGCTAGACTAGATGACCAGTAAGCTCCAGAGATCCCTCCATCTCCATATTCCTATTACTAGGACATCAGGCATGTGATATCCTGGCATTTTATTTGGGTGCTAGGGATCAAGACTCATGTCTTCATACTTCAAAGGTAAGTGCTTTTACTGAACTGACAGAGCTGTCAGCCCAGTCCATTTTCTGGCTGTTTTTTTTTTTTTTTTTTTTTTTTTTTTGTGGTAGACTCTCACTCTAGCCCAGGCTAACCTGGAATTCACTATGTACTCTCAGGGTGGCCTTAAACTCACAGTGATCCTCCTACCTCTGTCTCTTGAGTGCTTGGATTAAAGGCCACCATGCCTGGCCTCTTCCTGGCTTTTTTGATCCCAGGTGGCTTCAAAATTTCTTCAAATTCTCTTGCTTCTGCCTGGTAAAAGAATTTTTTTTTTTTCTTACTTATGATGTTTTCCACTTGCAATGCAGGAATTTACTCCCATTGTAAATCAGAGATATCTTAACTTGTTCATATTAGAACCAATTTTCCTATTTGTCTGCAACAATACCCACTGATGAAACAGATAACATATGAGTTTTATTAAAGGGGCAGGTTTGAGAAGAGTTTCCAAAGAATCCTGCTCAAAGTAAAAAGGATCCTTGTAAATAGAGAAGTATGGCATCAAAGACACCTCAGGGTGTGAGTTAGTAACTACAGCTGGAACAACAACATCAAAGACACCTCGATGTGTGAGCTAGAAACTACACCCAGGACAACATCAAAGACCCCTCTAGGCATGAGGAGATTCAACAGTAGCAAGGACAACAAGATCAAAGACACCTCCATGTATGAGCTAGCAAATGCATATAGAACAACATTAAAGATACCTCAGGGTATGAGCTAGTAACTACAGCTAGGACACCAACATCAAAGACACCTCAGTGTGCTACATGAACTACTAAGGGAAAATGGCCAACATCTGTCCAAGCAACTCATGGTCTAAACTACTCAGCAACAAACAACCTGACATGATGCTTACCAAGAGCAATAGTGGCACATAGCCATGATGGGTAACCAACTGCTCTTGGATTGGCTAATGGATCTGCTCAATAGTACAGAACCCATAGCTGGAACTATGAATAAGTCATAATCCTGTCCAAAGAATGAGTCCACTCTCCAATATCAAGCTCCCACCAATCTTGGGCTACTAGAGGGCCTACACCTATTAAATTCCTTCTAAACTAATAATGGTTATCCTATTTATCCAGTACTGACTTCACTCTCTGTTGGAGAATCTGCTTCTCTTTTTCAAATGGAAACAGAACCCGAGGAGAGAATAAGCCTATCTCACCTCACCAGGGCCCCAGCTGAAACCATAAAGGAATTAGGGAAATGAGCAAGAGTACTGCTTTCTTGGTGAACCTGGTATCAGCACAAGGGTGAAGGAGATAGACAGAGAGAACACTCAACTCCTACTAAACCAGAGATCCAGAGACTCAGAGGCTCCCAAGAGCTCATCACTGAAGTAGACTTAAAATTAACCCAACATGGCTCAGGGAAATTCACAGAAGAGGGGGCAGAAAGATTGTTAGAGCCAAAGGTTGGGGCATTATGCCCCGAGACATTACCTCTTACCCATAAGTGATAGCTATCCTCACAATGCACAACACATAATCCCCATGGGAATAACTGGCATCCCCAATGAGGATGGTCCTTTGGGAAGGGGGAGGACAGAGAGGAAGGTAAGGATGGTACCAACATGTGCTATTTACACAGAGTATGTACATAACTAATAAAAACAATGTTATAAAAAAGATGAATGCTAGAAAAATAAAAAGAAATCTCAGATGTGAGGTAGCAACGATAGCCACAACATCAATGACACTTCAGGGTATGAGTTAGCAACTACAGAGAGAACAGCATCAAAGACAGCTTAGGATATGAGCTAGTACAACTACAGCCAGGAAAACAATATCAAAAATAACAGGCAGAAGTTTCTACAAGTACAATACCTTTGGCTATTGATTACTCTCTTTAGAGAAACTATGACAAAAATTTGCTAAAAAATTATGACTTAAAACTCACACACCACGGCTCTGGGAAATTTGCAGAAGAGGGGGCTGAAAGAGCCACAGGTTGAGACAACATGCCCAGAGGCATTGCTCCCCACCCCTCGTCAAGCATAATTGACTGCTTCTCCCACAACACATAAACCACAACCACATGGGGAATATCTGAAACCCCACTAAGAAGCATCGCCAGTGAAATCAGGGCAGGGATGAGGGAAAAGAGGGTACCAACACATGATGTATCCATATGAAATATGTTGTTAATAATAATAACAACAAATGTAAAAATGCAGCCAAGAAAAAATATTACCACAAACAAATGAAAGTTATGTCACAGTAAAAAATATTATGTTAAATATATAAATATATGGTAAAAATAGAAGATAAGTAGAACAAAACTGAGAGCACTAATTGAGATAGTGGGGTATAAATAAAATACGTAGCAAGCATTCTCAGACTGCAGTACATATCAAAATCACTTTGAGAATTTAGAAAAATATAGCCACTGTCCCTAGTTGGAATTTAGTAGATATAGAATGTATCATAGTCATTTGTACTTTTAACCATAGATGTACTCTGTGTCACTCAAGGGTCAGTAGATGTGATTTCCCAGGTGCAATGAAAGGACTTCCAGGGAGAGAAAGCATTTTCATTAAGATTTGCATCAGAAAGGATTTGGCCTTGTAGAGTACAATGAGGGTATTCTGGGGGGAAAAAAGGAAGAGCTAATATAGAATACTGTCTTAAAAATTTATTTGGATGATGGGCTGGAGAGATGGCTTAGCGGTTAAGCGCTTGCCTGTGAAGCCTAAGGACCCCGGTTCGAGGCTCGGTTCCCCAGGTCCCACGTTAGCCAGATGCACAAGGGGGCGCACGCGTCTGGAGTTCGTTTGCAGAGGCTGGAAGCCCTGGCGCGCCCATTGTCTCTCTCTCCCTCTATCTGTCTTTCTCTCTGTGTCTGTCACTCTCAAATAAATAAATAAAAAATTAAAAAAAAATTTTATTTGGATGAATCCAAGGATAGTAATGATACATATATGCAAGAACACAAAGGGAATTGCAAAAACAAAGTCCCACATATGAAGTGTAATACTTTCACTAGTGTGCATCAATACAATATTTGTTCAGAAAGCATATGTGCTATTACATATTCTGGAATAATCCTAATACTGTAATAGAATATCTGTATTTTACCACATAATTACATTTTCACAATTCATAATAGCCTATATTTATGAAATTGGATATAATTACTCTTTATATTTAATAAAGTGAATTATTTTCTTTTAGAAAAGAAAACCATGACTGAGAACAGATATCAACCCAGTCAAGATCTAGGAGTGGTTTCCAAATCTAGCCCCTCTGGATTTTGTGTCTGATCTCTGTATCAAGCATATGATATGCAAACAAATATTGCAGCAACATTAAGTAGAATTCTCTAGAAAATGCAGTCAAGGAAGGGGCTCAGGAGAGAGCCCAATAAAGACCCTATATTCACATATCTGTTAAATAAGATTTTGGCAACAGTTCCTTATTTCTGCTTCTCACTGCACAGTACTTTCAAAATTTTATAATTGTCTCTGTACATTCCATCTAGCTAATGATAACAGTATTAATTAGGGCTCACTTTTACTTTGGGCCAAATTATCATTATTGTACCACATGGAATTAATAAGCATGTGACCAAAAGAAGCTGCTGTGAACAACAGAGGTAGGGTTTGATTTTGAAAGCCTGCAGGAATCTGAGAGAAATGTGAAGTACAGGTAGCTTTTGCCAGGGTCCTGGCTGGCATTTCCAGTGTTGTTCATAAGGGAGGGCATGGTGGGTCAGGAGATGGAGACAGTGAATGTAGAAGCAACATGGCTAAGAAATTGAGACAGCAGTTTAAACACAAGCTTGGGCTGTTCAAATTGGGAACATCATTTAGTGTAATTGCATATGTTCAGCATTTAATATCTCTGGAGAGATTTAGTTTGAGTTGCGACTTCTCACATTTAATGAAGCGAAACTCTCTCAGGCCACTGCAAGACATATCTAAAGATGAAAACCAGTAATTTACAGCTTCGGTGACCTTATTACAGTGTACTTTGTGCTTGGCTGCTCTCCACTCTTATCTGGGCCATTATCAAAGGCTCCTGTGGAATACTGGCCATTAGCTTATACAGACTAAAGGCTTTGTCTTTAAGAGCTGGGAGAAGGTGACGAAAAGATATTGAATATTTTATCTTAACTCCTAAAAAAATCAAAATAGTAACATACTCTTTGAAACACTAATATGCATGTGAATGGTGGTGATGAGGCAAAGTCTCAGATAACAAACAAGCCTTGGCTCAAAGGCAAAGGCTTGGGAAGGATGGGCTAATTACCCTGGCAGCCCAAAGAACAATGATGTTCTCTAGCAGCTGATGAATAGCTCCTGATTTTGAGATGTCTAACCTCCATCTGTGCTTTGGAGATGGAAATAACAACAGGAGAGAAAACACTATCCAATCTCCCAGATGCCATGACTCACAGAGGGAGGAGGAAGTTGAGGTTCGCTCAGATAGATGGGTTGTTAAAAGGTATTAACTCCACAAAAGATCCACTCAGCACATGTGCATGCCTACCATTGTGCGTTAACACACATAGAGCCCTTCCACAGACTGGGTAAAACTCTAGACCAGGAGTCAGAAGACATTTACATAAGTGACCTGGGAGTCCATGTTGCTGGTTTGGAGACCACATATGCTCTGTACCATATATTCTTCTTTAGGATTTTAAATAAACCTTTTAAAATTCACAGACAATTTTTTTTTTTTTTTTTTTTTTTTTTTTTTTTTTTTTTTTTAGTAAGGTTGTAGATTTCTAGATCTTGTTCTAGGCACTTTACCAAACTCAACAAAACAAGAAATTCTAGTCTCCCTGGAGATTTGGGGAAGGAATACAACATAAAACTCATCACTGGGAGAAGCATAGAGATAGTAAACCATGATTGATACTAAAGGAAAAAGGAAAAAGTTAACTTACAAATAATGGGATAATAATAGCTTTGCCATCTGAGAGTTGTATGGCCATAAGAAAATGGCTTAATTCTATGGAAATGACCTTCATTTCTTCATTGGAAAAATGTGATCCTTAAGGTTGTTCTATTAGTTTGCTGTGATACTCCATAGAATTAAAATAACAAAATTTTGTTAACAACAGAGGCATTGAATGGAATGGTATCTAGCAAAACATTACTTTGGGTGTGCCTTTAAGAGGTTTTCTAAAGGAGAGTAATGTGTGAATCTGAGAGGACTGACTGGTGAAAATCTTCCTCAGTGTAGGAGGGAAACTTCCAGTCCAGATGTAGCTAGAGAGGAAAAATTCTGAAGGCTAATTATCTTTCTCTGAGAGACTGAACAGGTACCTCAGATATCTGGACTCCAAGCTCCCTGGCTTTAGATTCTAGAACTTAACCAGGGCCACTGTCCCATCATATTGCTTATGGATGAAGTTCCTCCTCCCATAACAGTTAATATGCCTGAGTGTTTACACATGTGCCCCTTTGTCACACTTGGTTGTGAAATACCCCTTATAGGCTCAGGTGTCTAAATATCTGGGCTTCAGCTGCTGACCATGTTTTGGGAGACTGCAGAACTTTGGGAACTAGAATCTATCTAGAGAAGTAGGTCACCATAAGACAGGCTTTGGTGGTTATAGCCCAGACAGCTTAATACCTCTGTTTCCTTGTCTACTATGAGGTAAGCAGGCTGACTCTTGGTCCTGCCACTGCAGCTTAAAAATGTTCCTTCTACAATGCCTTTCCTGCTATGATGTACTCTGCCCTCAAGCCATGAGCCAAAACAAAACCTCCCTCCCTTAATTTACTTCTTGTCAGCTGTTTGATCACAACAATGAGAAAAGTAACTAATAGAATATGTATGTTTTATATAAAATGGCTTAAGAAGTATTCTGTTTGTATTTCTTTAATAAATGTCCTTTTTATAAATAGAAATGTCTATTAAAAATTACCAAAACTTGGGCTGGAGAGATGGCTTAGCGATTAAGCACTTGCCTGTGAAGCCTAAGGATCCTGTTTGAGGCTTGATTTTCCAGGACCCATGTTAGCCAGATGCACAAGGGGGTGCACGCCTATAAAGATCGTTTGCAGTGGCTGAAGACCCTGGTGCGCCCATTCTCTCTCTCTCTCCCTCCCTCTATCTGCCTCTCTCTCTCTCTCTCTGTAGTTCCTATATAAATAAATGAAAATAAACAATTTTTTTAAATTACCAACACTTATTTTGGCAGCATCATATTTTTGATATTTTGATCCTTTTGTATTGAAGCATTTGAAATAATCGTTTTTATAATTATGGCCCAAAACCACAAGAAAACATGTGAGCCAGAGGAATACATGAAGTAGCTATAACTAGATTTCTGTCAGTTTTTGGTCATCTGCCTGCCTCCTGAAATTGAGTGACACAAACGTATTTTCTCCTCTCTCTTCTTTTTAACAGGTAATACCAAATTGCCCTGAGTGGGAGTTTGACCCTGAAAGATTCTAGAAGATAAGCTTCATAGGAATGACCCTCTAGAAGTGATCAGGAGTCATTGTGAAGGCTTTGGCAGCCCATTTTAAGAAGAAAACATGAATCTATGGATCTACAAAATTCATAAATGACAAATATGAATTCTAAAATGCTAGGGACCAAAGTGGCTCTCATGGTGAGAAGACTACTTCCTGAAGTGACAGAGAAAGGCATACTTGAGGCTGAACCCATAATGAAGTCACAACTAACATTCTTTATTACATATCTGATCAAAAGAGACCCAAGGAGAGATATATGCAGGCATACACAATGAGAAAAAGTACATATTCACTTGAAACTATCCTTTTCTAAGCAATAAAACACAAGGTTTATTGCAGAGACTTTCTATGACAACCTGTTACAAACTATTCCCTTTAACTTAGCCTTAGGGCAATTCATTTCTAAAGAGTTCTTCCTGAATGATTAAAGACACACCTGTACTCTCTGGAAAGATCAACCAAGTATACTACATATTAACACACAAACAAAAAAGTCTAATTCCAAGTAACTGGCACTTCCCTGTGTTTCTTCTGTCCTTATTCCTGATTAGCAAGATATTTCTATGCAAACATAAGCTGTCTCAGTTCTAATCAGCCCACTCATGTCTCTGTGACTCAGTCAAGATACCATAGCTCTGCTGGGACCTCAGCTGGTTGCCAGCTTGTAGGAGTGGCCTGGTCAAGGGCAAAGCCAGGCCTTGGGTTTGAGTTGGCTGTTGAACTCTGGCACAGGAACACAGACATTTTATCCATTAGTACAAACTTCATCTTATTTTTAGGAAGATTGTAGCAGTTACCTTCTCGTTGCTGGGAAAACACCTGACTATAAGCAGCTAATAGGGGGAAAGAGTTTACAGCAGAACCAGGGGGAAGTTCCATCATGGCTGAAGAAGCTGGTTAACTCCTGCATGAATAGCATGGAGATACCACCAAACAGCCAGCAATCAAGAACAGCTAGAGCTCAAACTCCCTTCTGTATATCTAGTAGGCCTGGACTATATTACCCACCCCCATTGACACAATCCACGAGCATGGTTCTGCCTGTTGGACATTCAAGTTGCAAGTTCAATCTTAATTAAATATGCCTTAGGCTATGGGGGACATACATTCACATTCAAGGCACCACAAAGGGGTTATTCCTACCCATGTTTTACACCTTATCTGTAGTCTCAATAAACATGTGTTAACTAAATTAAAAAATTTTTCTTTGACATAAAAAGTCAAATTAGGAAGGGTAACTAATTTAGTACCAGATGAAAATATATATCTGATCATTTACACTTCACCCAACCTGTAATGTAGATTTGCATATTATGACAAGATTTTCATTTATTAGATATCAAATGGATTTTAAATACTTTGACTTGTCATGTTAAGTAAAATACCAATACATGAAGGTGCCAAAGGAATCTGCATAAAATGATTGACATTGACACTTGGGTTTGCCGCATTCACTAAATCAAGAAATGTGAGCTACAGTTAGTTTACCCATGTTTGAAAGAACAAAAAGTTCTCACAGGATCAACTTGCTGTGGATATAGAGAAAACATGGTAAGTCTCTCAGCTTCCAGGAAAAACAAAGACCCCAGTCTGATACCCAGCTTCCTGGTTATGCTGCAGCACCATTTGTGTTTGAAAGAGAAAAACCTGAAGCAAAGTATCAGAAGGAGAGGGAAGAACTAGAGATTTTAATGCTGGCTGGGATGCTAACTGAAAGAGGACTTGGGCAAAACACCATCTTCAATCACTGAGCTTCAATTTTGTCTCATAAGTGGGTCTGATTGTGCTCCATACCATATTAAGCCCCATGCATGGAATTATGTTTATCAAATAGAATACTACACTAATTTATATAATATATAAGCACAATTTAACTGTTTAACAAAGAATTTCGATATAGGTTGAAATTTTGATCAAATTTCTTTCACACTGTTATGCCAGGCCCCCTGACCAGGAGCCAAGACCTGCAGGAGTCACCCAGAGGACCGCCACAGAAGCTGAGACACTTGAATGTAAAAGCAGGAGGTTTCTTTATTGCAAGCCTAGGCCTGGGCTTCGTCCACACAGTCCAGCACAGCAGTAGTGAGGGAGAGCCCCAACCCTCAGAGGGAAGGGGTTTATAAAGAAAATAAGATTACTGAGGTTATATCATATTGAGACTTTTAAAATGATTGGTTCTAAGAGGGCGTGCACTGGAATTTTAGAAAGGGCGCGTGTGGGAACTCCAACCTACTTATCTTAGGTGAGTAACTTGTTTGCAGAACCTATCTTTTGCCAGAGGCCAGGGCTTCCATGGCTAAGTATCTCTGGAATGTCCTTGGGTGGAGGCTTCCCAGAAATCTGAGCTGGGCCTGGGCTCTTTATTTACTTAAAATGGTTGTCTGATTTAAAATGGCAGCAGCACTGTCCAGCCACTAAGCGAGGTCACAGAAGCCAGATGCAGCATGTTACTTCTCCTTGGTCTCTCATACACTTGTCAGTTTCTTCTAACATAAGCACTCATTGGGGGTGGTCAGAAGCATCAAGATATTCCTTTAGTGATTATCATTAACATTTGATGAGTGATAAATTAATGGTAATGGGGAAAGAAAATAATGTTGATTGATTCCTAATTAGAAAAAGAACAAAAATATGTGGTTTCCATTATATTTAATAGCCTATGGTAAAAGGTGCAATGAAATATTGATTTTCTTTCTAAAATAAGGCTAAATCCTGACACAGTGGTTGAAGGATGAAAAGTAGGCAAACTCTATGACCAAATGTTTCTTGAGAAGCTGCTCTGTGAGTGACTTCTAGGCAGAGAGGGGTAAATAGCCTAGATGCATCTCACAAATAATGAGAAAAATTAATTACATTAGGTTTAGACCCTGCAAACTACTCAACCCACCAGATATACAGGAAGGACTCAATTGTGCAATAGAGGCACACAGCCCTTGTGGATAACCAACTACCCTCTGATTGGACATGAGGCCTCCTCAGTTGTAGAGAACTCATAGTTGGTGCTGGAAACCGAGTCTATCCCACAGGCAGGAAACTCACAATCTCCAGTGATAAGTTCCCATTGCTCTCTGTATAACCTGTGTGGGCATCCTCATCAAAATACTTTCAAAATTGTATGAATATCACCCTTAATAAGAGCTGCACTCACCCTTGATTGGAGAATCCATTTTATTTTGCAGATGGCAGAGAATACTGGGGAGATCCAATATCCACCAATTTAACAAGAAAAGAGAGCTGACTTCCACAAAATGTGCCGCCACTACCAAATTTACCAGTGTCCAGAAGAAACTGCAGAGGAAGTAGCAACATGAGTATTGTTCCCAATGATAGCCTTCAGAGAAATAACAACCACCACAGAGGGATCTGAAATACATCATAACAGAAATACAGAGGCTACAGAAATATCAACACTAAAAACAATCTTCTATCACACTTAAGGCTCAGAGGTGGTTGTAGAAGAGGGGGTGGGAAGATTGTTATAGCCACAGGGTGGGTAGAAATATCCTAAGGTACAGCTGACCCATAAACCAACAGAGGCCCTAGTTACCCCACAGTGAACACCAAGCACCTTGCTGAGGAGGGCTTTCAGGGTAATGGGTACCAGCAGTGAGGAGATACAATAGTGCTGCCTAAGTATAAAAGAATATACATACATATATATACACATATGTATGTAACTAAAATAATTTCTTAGTTTCCCAAATATATTAAAAGCATTTTATCTTCACAGTTCTCCTGGGTTCACTTTCTCATTTTAAAAGACCAATGCCATCCATATAGGTTAGAATTCATATAATTCCTTCCTCTCCTGTAGCTCCTCTTACAATTGTGCCCACAGTCTAGCTGACTGCAGCACCTATCTGTTTTAAACATTGAATGTCCTTTTGTCTATATGCCTTAGAGAAGATATTCAATGTTAATAACAGCATGCAGGTTGTTCCCCTTTTACTCATCTTCAGGTGTTCTTATTTTTCAGTGATTTTAATGGAATTAATTTCCTAGCATAACTTTCTAGAAATATTCTACTTATGTGTAAGGAGAGACAGAGAGGGAAGGAGTGTGCATGTGAGGGCCTCTAGCCACTGCAAAAAAAAAGAAAAAAGAAAAAAAAAAAAGAAAAGAAAAAACACCTCCAGATGCATGTGCAACTTTGTGCATCTGGTTTTACATGCATACTGGGGAACCTAACCTTGGTTGTTTGGCTTTACAGGCAAGCTCTTTAAATATTGAGCCATCTCTCCAGCCTTCTTAACATAGTTTTTATTGGGTCAATTCCCCATTTGTAACAATAAATGCTTCTCCTTGAATGAAAGACAATGTGTGTTTAATACAAAGGCTTTGCCCCTTGTGACTTTATGCTGTCTGTGAACCTATACCAGCATGTCCTGATTCACCCCTACTCCAATGACAATGAATTAAAGGAAGGCTCGTAGTAATAAGGAGCCGAGGTAAAGTGACCTTCCAAGGGTTCTTTGTATGTCCACAGTGAGACTTATATATAACTAAAATATGTATCGGCATGCACATGAAATGGGTTTTTTAAAGTTTTAACTTTATTTTTTTTTTACAAATTCACATTTGTATTCCAACACACCTGCGTTTATATCTATCTATACATACCATGTTTATATCCTCACTAAATGGATGATCCTAGTCTCATTCTTAAAACTGTCTGAAATATTGAACAACTGAATCTAAACAAAGCTGCAACAAACCCCAAACTCAGCCCAGCTAATGGGTTTATTGACACCAGTGGGCTAAGCTTTTGTACATATGATACAATTCAATTACAGATGGACTATAGATAAGTAGATAGATAAATAGATTGATGTTAGATAGATAACAAGCACTTCTTTCACATGCCTAAAAGACACTGAAATTTTATTTTAAAAATTTCAAGGTAAGTTATGAAGAAAGAACTTGTGGCATATGGCTAAAGGGAGTATGATTAGCTGACACAGATATGAGAATTATATGTTGGGAAACTTATAAAGATAATGATGCTGCACTGAAGAGAGTTTTAGGAAAGGTGAGCAGGTGTTGATGTATCTTATATGTTGAGGAATAAATATGAGCTAAACAGGTACCAATAAATTCTGTAAATGAAAATCATATGAACATGAAAAATTCTCTAATGTGATGCAAGTATACTGAGCCCAGCAGAGGAATACATTAATGAACTTGAAACTAACCAAAATAATAAATAGAAAGACAAAAGATTGAAGCAATGAAAATAAAACAACTAACATCAATGGGAACTACCAAATGCCTTAAAATACATATATTTGATATACCAGAAAGAGAAAAATAATAGAAACTTAGTAGTATTTAAATAGATACTTACTGACAATTATCTAAGTCTTTGAAGGAATAAATTCAGAAACCAAGGGAGTGAATGTAATAGGAGATAAGATAAAATACAGTGAAAAAGATATCTAAACAAACAGCAGAAAGCCATATCATATACCATACAAAGAGAAATTTGATAGAAGTTTAAAAAAACATAAAGCATACGCTATTACACACAAGGAATGAAGAAATGGGTGACTACTAGCTCTCTGTCCGACATGACAGAACACGAAAGACAAATGATGTCTATACAGCACTGAAAAAGTATTGTACTCCAAAATTCTATATTATGTGAAAATTTCTTCTAAACATTAATATGTAGCTGGCATAATTTGGTCTATAGGGGACCTGTGTAAGAAAGGAAGGCTAAGACAATACTATGACTAAATATTTAGGAAGTAATAAAGACAGCCAGTAAATATATGGGGAAACAAAAAAAAAATGTCACAATGTGATGTGTTACTTATTCTCTAGAACAAAACCTCAGAAAATCAATTTACATGAGGAACACTTTATAGTGACTCACAGTTTCAGAGGTCACACTCCATGGTGAGATGATTACAGCACTCACTGTGAGCCTGAGGTGAGACAAAATATTGTGCTTATTGGGAGGGTAGAGAAAGAGGTTTTCGACCTAATGGCAGCCAAGAAGCAAAGAGACAAACTCAAAAATTGGAGATAAGATACATCTTTCCATGGCACATGCTCAGTGAACTGTTTTTTCTAGTTAGGCCCCACCTCCTAAATTTTATGATACTTCTTAATATACACCAAGCTTCACACACGCTCTTGAAGAGGATACTTTACACCAAACCATACAATTCTACTCTTGACCTCAGTGGTTGTGGCTGTCTCATAAAAATCTCTAAGAATCACAAAAAGTATCGATATTTAAAGTATTGTGCAAGAGAGCCCTTGTTGTCATTGGAAACATCATCAGCTATCTTCACTGTTCTTATTTATATTAGTATCCTGCTCTTCTAAATATATAACAGAATCACCCACTAATCTAATCTAAGTATAGGATCCTGGGCTATTTCTAGCCATATCTCCAAGTTTATTTCCAAATTACTCCTGAACACCAGTCTCAAAGTTTCTAAGCCACATGATCAGGTATTCACAGCAATAGCCCCACTTCTCTTTCCTAAATTTCAACATTCCATTGTTATAATTTAAAACTTGAATGATGTATTTTCACTAATAGCTTCAGAGTTTTCGGTACATAGCCAACTAATACCATTGTTGTAGGCCTAAATTGAAATAACTATCATGCAGGTGACACATTTTAAGGGGAAACTATTCACTGCATGACAGCCAAGAGGGAAAGAGAAAGAACAGAGGTTCTAGGGACAAGATATTGCTATCATGGTTTATAATGACTGGCAACTTTATAGGACCTAGACTTACCTGTGAGGGATTATGTAGATTATGTTAGACTCTTTACATGTCTGTGAAGGATTATCTTGATGAGATTAAGTGAGGTGAGAAGACCCATATTAATTGTGTCCAGAGCATTCCATGACTGGGGTCCTGAACTATATAAAGAGAACAGAGCTGGGTGAGCTCCAGCATCACTCTCTGCTTCCTCACTAAGGACTGAATAGCCAGCTTCCTCAAGCTCCTGCCACCATGCCTTCACCACCATGATGGACTGTAAACTGAAAGTGTAGGCTGAAAAAAACTCTTCCCCCACTTATAATGATTTTTTTTCAGGTATTTTCTTCCATCAACAAAAAGGTAACTAATAAACATCCTTCCAAGATGTATCCCCAGTGACCTTTAAACATAGTCCCATCCTCTATAGTTTCTTCCATCTTTCAAAATAGTGGTACCAGCTCAGAGACAAGGACACATTAAGGATTTTTATTTATTTTTCATTCCTTGGACCTTTATACATATCTGTTTTCCTACCTTCCTATTTACATATGACTGTGTATACAAGGCAGATTGATACATGCATACATAAACACTTATTCTTGTTTATTTAAAAATACATTAATTTGAGTTAAAATAATGTTTGCATGTGTTGAAGTAATACATATTTATAAAAAGTAGAAAAATGTAAAGACCTTACATATATATGTGGGGTAAAATAGAAATATAAAATATATTTTATGAAAAATGGTATTAACCATTAGGAAAAGCTGCTCACAGTAATGAAGTGCAGGGTAAAACAATTACAACCATAAAAATGGTAGACTGATTTCTTCATGAAAACTACTGAAAATAAGATATAATAACTGTAAATAAATGTCAGAGATAGACTGAACAAAAAAGTAATACCCAATTATATGCTATTTATAGGCCATACACTTTAAATATCACTTTAAATGTAAAGATATAGCCTGATTGAAAATTATAGGATGAAAACATGTAAAATATGCACATTAGGCCTAATAAATTATCAAGACATAAAATATTACCAGATATAAAGGGAAAAACCTATAACAATAGAAGGAATATTTACTCAGAAGACATAGAGAATAGGCTGGGAACATGGGTCCAGGTCTCAGATTGCTTGATGGTTAAATCCACAGGCCTCTTTACCCAGAGACTGAAAAGTTTGACTTCCCAGAGCCCATAAAATGTAGGTATGTTCAGACAAATCTGTAATCCCACTCCACAGGGGTCAGGGACTGGAAGAATCATTTGAATTCACTGATGGACAGCAGTTCAAGGTTGAGGGATGGACAGAAGGACACCTAACAGTCTCTTCTGACCTCTACAGGCAAGTTCATGAGATGTAAAGATCTGAACGCACACCACACACACACCATACACACCAGCACATGCAAAGAAGACAGAAAACAGGACTCTTGGTGCACCTTTACCATTTTTAACCAAAAAAGAAAACTAACAAACCTAAAGAGAAAGGCAGGCAGTATTTTAAAAATCTATTTATTTGTTTATTTAAAAGAGAGAAAGAGACACAGAGAAAGAGAATGAGAGAGAGAGGGCGATAATGGGCATGTGAGGGCCTCCAGCCACTGCAAGGGAAATCCAGACACATATGGCCCCTTGTGCATCTAGCTTACATGGGTCCAGGAGAATAGAACCAGGATCCTTTGGCTTTATAGGCAAACATCTTAATTGATAAGCTCTCTGTCCAGCCCCAAATTTCAAATTCACTTAAAGATTTTAATATTGTCATTTCTGTAATTAATAAAACAAGTGTGCACTCAAAACTCCATGTCAAAATAAAGAGAATTTAAATAGTACTGCCTGACATTTATATCTACTGGATATTCATGGACTGCAATCAGTGACTTTAGAGCAATTATTCTTCCCAGTGTGCTTATGCTAGATTATTTTTCAATGTAGCATAATTTTCCAGATAACATTACCAGGAGCCAATAAAATTAAATTTCAAATCAGTAGGATAAAGTTATCTAGAAAATTGCTAACTAGACAGAAATTACCAAATCCACTTACAAAGAATCCATATATCATAAAAATATCACAAAATGAAATATATTTTAAATTAATTAGGAGTGCTTATGAAGAAATGTTGATCTTTAACCATGCATATTTTAAAAGCCCCAGCTAAGCAGATAGATATTTGGCAATACTTTTCTTTGCTCTGTAGGGAAATCATTCATTCCCGGCCCTGTTCAAAGGCATGCTAGTTTGATATAACCCTGTTTGTATAATTTCACTTTTGTTGGTTGTGATTTTGAAATCAGAACAGAATTATTGCCCAGACCAATGTCAAGGAGGTTATGTTTACTTTGTTATTCTTCATTTTTTAAATTTTTCTATATTAGTTTCTAATCTGCAAGTACAGGCAGTTTGGTACCATAATTAGGCTAACCCATGACCTACCCCTTCCCCATTGGTCCTCTTTGTTGAGGTACATGGGTCGTGCATTGTGGGGTTAGCCCACAGTTATTGGTACGATAAATGTCTCGACA
Organism: Jaculus jaculus; assembly: GCF_020740685.1. Taxonomy (NCBI): domain Eukaryota; kingdom Metazoa; phylum Chordata; class Mammalia; order Rodentia; family Dipodidae; genus Jaculus; species Jaculus jaculus. Next base: position 66,717,455 of record NC_059110.1, read on the forward strand.
TATCATGACCCAACATGTGGCTCTGACATTATTTCCGCCACCTCTTCCACAAAATTCCCCTGAGCCATGTTGGATTCATTTTTTGTCTGCTTCAGTGATGAGGTGTTGGGGGCCTCTGGGGTTCTGGCTCTCTGATTTGGTAGGCGTTGATTTTTCTCTGTGTTGGTCTCCTTCCCCCTTGTGCTGGTATCCGGTTCATCAGGAAAACAGCACCCTAGCTTGTTTTGCCAATTTTCCTTAGTTTCAGCTGGGGCCCTTTTGAGGTATGATGGGGTGGCTCTCTCCTTAGGATCTGCATCTATCTGAAACAGAGAAGCATATTCTCCAACGGAGAGTAAGTTAGCACCAGGACAAATGAGATAGCCCTTACATTTTTGTAGAGAATTTAATAGGTTTAGGCCCTCCTGTAGCCCATGATTGATGTTAGCTTGATATTGGAGAGTGGACTTATATTTGGATATGGTTCTGACTTTTTTCCCAGCTCCAGCTATGGGTCTCATACCACTGAGGGGATCAGTTAGCCGAATCAAGAGCAGTTGGTTCCCCACCATGGCTGTGTGCCATTATTGCACTTGTGTGGGCATCACAACAGGTTATTTGCTGCTATGTAAGTTGGACCATGAGTTGCTTGGACAGATATTGGTCATTTCCCCCGGTCGCCCATGTAGCACCTTCTGGCACTAGACACGCTGACTGTCTGGGGACTGAATGTCTCCTGGCTTCCAGCCATGCCCTTCCATTTTACGTGTCAGCTGCATATGGTGTCTTCAGCAATAGTGTCTTACCACTAACCTTTGATGGGTCATCAAGCACTCTGACAGAAATCTGTCATCCTTTTAGAAAACCTTGTAGGTTTCTCTGATCAAAAGCTTATTGTGGATGATAGCCCCATGCAGGTACTGGGAGTTACAGGTCAGTGCCCCCTAAGAAAATGAGGAAAAAAGGTAACTAATATATAGGAGTTAGAGAGGAGAGAAAGAGAGAGAGAGAGAGAGAGAGAGAGAGAAGCTGTAGAGGACTTAGGTTAGACTTGATCCTACCCTCTTCAGTGTCTTGTGGTTCAGGTGTTTCCTGTAAGGGCCTGTTGAAGGTTCAGCCATTTGGTCTGCCTTTTAGGAATTAGAATTTTATGGTGCCATTGATGTTGGGGTCTAGATTAGTGTTTCCTACGCCTTTGATGCTCTTACCTCCCTCCCCATACCTCCTAGTGTCTAGTCCATGAGAAGATTTCTGGGTATGTAAGGTATCTTGGGTAGATTCTGGTTAGTTGCTGTAGATGAGTGAGATTATGTGGTGATTTTATTTTTTTTCTGTGATTAGGTAAGTTTACTGAGAATGATCTGATCCAGGTTCAGCCATTTTTGCTCAAATTTCTTTGTGTCAATTTTGTCACTGCTGTATAGAATTCCATGGTGTAGATATACCACATCTTAGTTATCCATTCTTCTAGTGATGGACAGCTGGGTTGATTCCAGCTCTTAGCTATTATGAATTGAGCTGCTATAAACATGGTTGAGCAAATCTCTCTGACCTTTGGTTTGAAGGTTTTAGGGTAGATGCCCAGTAAGGGAATAACTGGGTCTGTTGTTATCTCTACAGTCAGCTTTTTCAGGAGTCTCCATATTGCTTTCCAAAGTGGTTGTTTGATCCTAAATTCCCATGAACAGTGAATGAGTGTTCCTGCTTCTCCACATCCTGGCCACCATTTATTTTTATTTGATTTATTGATGTTTGCTATTCTTATTGAGGTAAGGTGGAATCTCATAGTTGTTTAAATTTGCATTTCTCTGATGATTAGGGATGATGAATATTTTCTTGTGTGTTTGCCATTTGTATTTCTTCATCTGTGAACTTCCTGTTCATCTCTTTGCCCCATTTTGTGAGTGGGGTGTTTGATTTCTTACTGTTTGGATTTTTGAGTTCTTTGTAGATTCTAGAGATTAGGCCTCTATCAGTTGGATAACTCACAAATATTTTCTCCCATTCTGTGGGTAATCTATTGGCTTTGCTTATTGTATGCTTGTCTGTAAAGAAACTCTTCAGCTTCATATGATCCCATTGGTTGAGTGACTTTTTAAGGTCGGGAGCCACTGGGGTATTGTTCAGGAAGTCTTTTTCCATTCCTATATCAATGAAAGTACTTCCTAAATTTTCTTCCAGTAGCATTCGAGTTTCTGGTCTTATATTGAGGTCTTAGATCCATTTGGATTTGAGTGTAGTGCATGGTGAAATGTGTGGATGAAGTTTTAGTTCCCTGCATCTGGTTATCCAGTTTGTCCAGCACCATTTGTTGAAGATGCTATCTTTTTTCAGGCCTTTGTCAAATATCAAGTAGATATAGTTGCTTGACCCAAAGTCCAGGTCCTCAATTCTATTACATTGGTCTATACTCCTGTTTTTATGCCAGTACCGTGCTGTTTTTATTACTATGGCTTTGTAATATAACTTTAGATCAGGTATGGTGATGCCACCAGTTGTATTTCTTTTGTTGAGGATATGTTTGGATATGCAAGGCCTTCAACTTGAGATCATTGTTTCTATCTATGTGAAGAACACTGTAGAGATTTTAATTGGAATTGCATTAAATCTATATATTGCCTTTGGTAAGATTGTCATTTTCACAATGTTAATTCTGCCTATCCAGGAGCATGGGAGGTCTTTCCATTTACTCAAGTCCTCCTCAATTTCTTTTTTGAGTGTTTCTATGTTTTCATTGTATAGATCTTTCACTTCCTTGGTTCACATTATTCCAAGGTATTTTATTTTTATTTTGTTGTTGCTATTAAAAATGGGACTATGGCTCTTATTTCTTTCTCTGTAACTTTGTCATTTGCATATAGAAATGCTACTGATTTTTTGCATTAATTTTGTATCCTGCTATTTGCTATAGGAGTTAATCACCTCGGGAGTTTTGGGATGGATTCTCTCGGGTCTCTTACATATACAATCATGTCATCAGCGAATAGAGCTAATTTAACTTCTTCCTTTCCAAATTGTATCCCTTTTATTTCCTTCTCCTGTCTTATTGCTTGATGTAGGACTTCCAGTACTATATTGAAAAGCAGAGGTGAGAGAGGACAAACCTGTCTTGTTCCTGACCTTAATGGGAATTCCTCCAGTCTCTCTCCATTAAGTATTATTTGGGCCTTCGGGGTTTTATATATTGCCTTTATTATGTTAAGAAATGTACCAACTATGCCAATTTTCTCCAATGTTTTGATCATGAAGTGATGTTGTATCTTGTCAAAGGCCTTTTCTGCATCTATTGAAATGATCATGTGGTTTTTATGTTTAACCTTGTTTATGTGGCATATTACATTGGCAGATTTCCGTATGTTGATCTACCCTTGTGTTCCTGGGAAGAATACCACTTGGTCAAGTTGAATGATGCTTTTTTTTTTTTAATTTTTTTTTGGGTTTATTTTTATTTATTTATTTGAGAGCAACAGACAGAGAACGAGGCAGATAGAGAGAGAGAGAGGGAGAGAATGGGTGTGCCAGGGCTACCAGCCACTGCAAATGAACTCCAGACGTGTGCACCCCCTTGTGCATCTGGCTAACATGGGACCTGGGGAACCGAGCCTCGAACCGGGGTCCTTAGGCTTCACAGGCAAGCGCTTAACTGCTAAGCCATCTCTCCAGCCCTGAATGATGCTTTTGATGTGCTGGATTCAGTTAGCGAGGATTTTTTCAGGATCTTTGCATCTATGTTCATTAGGGAAATAGGCCGGTAGTTTTCTTTTCTTGTGGCATCTCTGCCTGGTTTTGGAATTAGGGTGATACTAGCTTCATAAAAGAACATTGGTTTGAGTTCTTCCATGAAGATTTGATAGAATTCAGCCGAGAAACCATCTGGTCCTGGACTCTTCTTTTGGGGGAGGTTTTTTATTACTTTTTCAATCTCCATTAGTGTGGTGGGTTCATCGAGGTGATTAATCTGCTCTGAGTTTAGCTTTGATAGATGGTATGAGTCCAGGAATTTATCCATCTCCCCCACATTACCCTGTTTTTTCGAGTAGAGATTTTTTTTTTAATTTTTATTTATTTATTTATTTGAGAGCAGCAGACACAGAGAGAAAGATAGAGGGAGAGAGAGAGAATGGGCGCGCCAGGGCTTCCAACCTCTGCAAACGAACTCTAGACGCGTGCGCCCCCTTGTGCATCTGGCTAACGTGGGACCTGGGGAACCGAGCCTCAAACCGGGGTCCTTAGGCTTCACAGGCAAGCGCTTAACCACTAAGCCATCTCTCCAGCCCTCAAGTAGAGATTTTTGAAATAAGTCCTGATGATTCTACCGATTTTACTTATGTCTGTTCTGATCTCTCCTATTTCATTTTGAATTTTGTTAATTTGAAGTCTCTCCTTTTTTTGCTTGATCAAATTGGTCAGGGGTTTGTCAATTTTTATTTTCTTTTTTTTAAAGAACCAGCTCTTTGTTTCGTCAATTGTCTTAATTTTTTCCTTGGTTTCCAATTCATTAATTTCTGCTCTGATTTTAATTATTTCCTTCCTTCTGGAGCTCTTTGGGTAGGATTTTTCTTGTTATTTCCTTTGTGCTGTGGTCTGCTGATGACAGTGTATGGGCATGTAGGTGGGTGGATCAGCCTGGGCTCCACCACAGTGGGAATCTGAGGCAGCCGGGTCAGTTGTCAAACAGCCTGGGCTTTGGCTCCCAATTGCCAAAGCAGCCTATCTACTCCCTGACAGGAGTGCCAAAGTTGCCTGAATTCTCAAGCAGTAATGTGCCAAAGCTGCCTGCGATTGAGCTTGGAGGGGGACTGAGGTACCAAGCCCTGAAGCAGCCCAAACTCTGGCTGGGAACACTGGGACCCGGACACAGTCTGCGTGTTCCCACCACAGGAGAACAGGGGGATGGCGGGGGATGGCACTGAGATGGTGCATGGGACGGGTGTGGGACGGGGCGCCACTATGGGGCACGGGATGGGGCGTACCCCGTTATTTGTTGGAATGGGTGTTCTACCCTCCAGCGAGGGGATCTGCAGTTCCCTGTTTTCTCCCCCTCTGAGCCCTCCCACTGACAAGAAGACCCAGAAAAACCTTAATATTTGCCTATCTTTCCCCCGGGATTTTGCAGCACAGCTAGGTGGTTGCCATCTTGGTCGGAAGTTGTTATTATTTTTGAATAACAATATTTTATTTACTTATTTAAGAGAGTAGGAGAAAGACACACACACACAGAGAGAGAGAGAGAGAGAGAGAGAGAGAGAGAGAGAGAGAGAGAGATATGGAGAGAATAGGTGGCCACTGCAAACAAACTCCAGATGCATGTACCACCTTGTGCATTTGGCTTTATGTCAATACTGGAGAATCAAACCTAGATCCTTAGGCTTTGCAGGCAGGAGACTTAACTGCTGTGCCATCTCTCCAGCCCATTCTTTGCTATTCTTAACAACAAAATAAGAAAATCAGCAGAAATAAACATATAAGTGAAAATCAACAAAGTAAAAATACATTTTTTTTTGAGAGAGAGAGAGAGAAAGAGAATTGGCATGCCAGGGCCTCAAACACTGCAATAGAACTCTAAAAGTTTGTGCTACTGTTGGGACCCCTCCTCACGGAGGGATTCCAAGCCTCGAGAATCAAGCGAGACCCCAAAGACTGACACTGACGCTTCTCCATGCAAAGCAGCAAGATGTGTTTATTGAAGTTCCGGTGCACCAGGGCTCAACACAGAGTCCCCACGCAGGAGGGGTGAAGAGCCCCGATTAGCAACTTAACAGGGTTTATATAGGGAAAAACCACAAAGTTAGGGAGGGGGTCTTGCTCAAGGGTCTTTCCATATAGAGTGGATTTTGATTGGTGGAGTCCATCTGGTGTTGCTTGCCTAGGCCAGAAGTGACCACAGGCAGGACGGTGGCTTCCTGAGTTCCAGGAAACTGAGACAGGGTTCAGGAACTAGGCAGTTGAGCAAGGTTCAAGATCAGAGACTATCATCTTAAAATAGTTGTTCTTTAGTCAATTTGTGGCAAGCAAGCAAGCAAGTTACAAAAGCTAAGAAGGCAGGTTAGCATGGTAACGAGGCTTTTAATTTCTGTAACCTTACACTACCTAATGGGCATGAGTGACATTGCATTTGCCTAACCTTTGTGAATCTGTCTTACATGGGATCTGGAAAGTCAAACATGAGTCCTTAGGCTTCACAGGCAAGCCTCTTAACTACTAAGCCATGTCTCCAGTCAAAAACTACAGTTTTTGTACATATTAATAGTATTGACAAAATTCTAATATGATTGATCATCCAAAGAGAAAAACAAAGTAAAAGTTAAATGTATAGGAATGAGGTTGAGCACAGCACACAAAATGTTTTGTATATCAAACATATGGTAAGGGTGTGTTATTAACTTTATGCCAGTAAGTTTAACAACTTAAGAAAAAGAATCAAGAAAAAAAAAAAAAAAGAAAAGGAAACTAGCTAGATAGGGTGGCACATGCCTTTAATCCCAGAAGGCTAATGTATCCAAAGAGCAATAATTACCATACAATTCATATAATAAAAATGTATGACTTCTACACATAAAACTATAAAATTAAAATAATATATGTTTAAATAAAATAAAATAAAATATTCCTAAAACAGTCATTCCCAAAATATCCTTTATTTAGTGTTATTCCCATCCAAGTCTGGGTTAGTCAATACAATCTTGAAAGGAATGAACAGATACAATAAGTTTTTACTACCTAAGTCACAGAATTCTAAAGAGCTACAGTCACCTGAAATTGTTTATTGTATGTAATTCATATATATGTATACATATATATAGTATATTTAATATTGTATGTAAGAATAAGTTAGACAAGCTATTCAATGGGAGACTTTAAATATTCCAGCCAGATTCATTTATATTAACACTTTTTTTCCCACAAAATTATCAAGCCAGTTCAGTGGGGACAAGATAATCTGTTCTAGAGCAATGTAATATTCATGCCAGAAAAAAAAAAAAAACAGACTACAAATTTTTAAATACATATATATGTCTGAAAGCTAGAATTACAAACTTTCTGGACAAAAGCAAAAGAGAATATTTTGTAATCTTAAGCTACACAGATATATATTCTTTTTTTTTAAATTTTTTATTTATTTATTTGAGAGCGACAGACACAGAGAGAAAAACAGAGAGAGAGAGAGAGAGAGAGAGAGAGAGAGAATGGGCGCGTCAGAGCTTCCAGCCTCTGCAAACGAACTCCAGACGTGTGCGCCTCCTTGTGCATCTGGCTAACGTGGGACCTGGGGAACCGAGCCTTGAACCGGGGTCCTTAGGCTTCACAGGCAAGCGCCTAACCGCTAAGCCATCTCTCCAGCCCCAGATATATATTCTTAAGGTAAGTTATTAAATATGAGCTAGCAAAGAAAAATACATGCACAATAAGTTAGACATTTCAAAATTATAATTTTCTTCTCAGTAAAAATTTTATTGAGAAAATGTATGAGCAATCCACAGCATAGTAGAAATTATTAGCAATATGTACACCTGACAAAGAACTTGCATCTCAAATATGTAAGGAACTCTTACATGTAGTCAGAAAGAAACATAATTTTCAAAATGGCAACAATTTTGGACAATTCACAAAAAAAATTAAAGACCAATAGGTACCTGAAGCCATGGGAAAGTACACAATATTATAGGTACTTGAGACCAGGGAACAGTACTCAGCAGCATAAGCACCTAGAATATGGGAAAGTAATCAGCATCATGAGTACCTGAGAATAGAGGGGAGTACTCAAAAGCATGAGTACAGAAGAATGTGAAAAAGTACTCTGTTCCATGCATAGCTGTGTAAATGAAAAGTATGCATCATGAGTACCTTAGAACATCAGTGAGTAGCATCATAAGCAACTAGAACATTAGAAAGTACACAGCATCATTAGTACCTGAGAACATGGGAATGCACTTGGCATCATGAGTACCTGGTTTCATGGGGAAGTTCTCAGCATCATACATACCTGAGAACATGGGAAAGTACTCACCATCGTGAGTACCTAGGAATATGGGAAAGTGCTCAGCATCATATGTACCTGAGAACATGGGAGAGTATTCAGCATCATGAATATCTGGGAACATGGGAAAGTACTTAGCATCATGAATCACCAACAAAGCACAAACTTGTACTCTAATAAGAGCAACTTCATATGTAGACTGGTTGTAATCAAATAGACATGTCAGATATAAAGACAATATATTGACTTCAGTGTGAAAAAACTGGCAACCTCATCAGTTACAATCAGTGTTGTGAAATCATCCAATTATTTTTCTGTACACATTGCTCTCTTAATTATGTGATGTTTCAGTACATTTACATTTATTAATGTTCAGATCTGGGTTAACATACCCATCTCTCCAATAATTGCTTCTTTATGTTCAAAAATCCCTTCTTACTTTTTGGATATATACTACAATGCATTGCAGTTATCTGGAACCACTTCCTGTGCTACAGAACACTAGAACTGATACTTTCATGTAACTATGACTTGGTACTCTTTAGTCAACATTTCCCTTTTGTTCAGTGATTCTGAGACACAAGTAAGTAACAAATAACTGAGCAATTGAACTGTTCACTAAATATAACAGAAATGAAAATGTAATTTGTACATGAACATCTTGCATACAAACATTTATAGCAACTTTGATAATAGCCCCAAACTATAAATAATTAAATTCCCACCAATAAAGCAATGGGTTTGAAAATTGCTTTATTATCATAGAATGAAATAGTACTGAGAATAAAATGGAACACCACTTCCTTTTCAGTCAATGTGGACAAACTTGAAAATGTAATGATGATAAAACAAACCCAAACATAGGAGAGAGCATACTACATGGAACTGTTTATATAAATACCAATAGCAGGCTATGGTGAAACTAGAGTGATTGTGTCTGGACTGGGAGGTATGTTGAGGGACAAATGTTAAGAAAATTAAAAGGGAAACAAAGGTTCTTTGGGGGATGTCAGGGATATTCTAAATATACTTTATTTTATTTATGTAGTCATTTCATAGGTTCATGTAGCTAACAGCTTACAAAACAACACTTATTACATGGATATTATATTTCAATAAATAAATATCCAGGAAAAATTGAACTGTTGGTAAGTGGGGAAATGGCTTAGTGGTTATAGCATTTGCTTCTGAAGCCTAAGGACCCTGGTTTGATTCCCCAGGATGCACCCAAGCCAGATGTACAAGGGGGCACTGTGTCTGCAGTTCCTATGCACTGCCTAGAGGCCATGGCATGCCCATTCTCTGAGACTTTCTCTTTCATAAATAAATAATTAAAATATTTTCACAAAGAGCTGCTGATTAAATTCAATAAGTTCAGGAGTTGTGTTATCCTGGGATAATATTATTCATATCACCCTGTGGAAAGAGCTCTTCCATCCATAAACACTTGTCTGCTCCGTGGGAGTCTGGCACTAGGAGAGCATATTGTATAGACAGCCTTGAAAGCGGCTGTGTTTATTTTCAGTTTAAGACAATGAGACAATAACAGGCTGTGAATATGAGATGAGAATTATTGCAAAGAGATCTGCTAGGTGTATAAGGAATGACAAGAATGAATGTAGTTCCAAAAAGAGCAGTACATCTTCCCAAATGCTTACACTTACAAGCGTGGGGGTCAGTATTCTAGGAGACCCTTGTGAACACATCCATTCATAACATCCCTCAGTGAGTTTCTACATCATTGGGCAAGGATCTGCAAAGCAATGAAATGCCTCTCTGAGATTTGTAAACAGTGGAATAAACTCCTGAATATCAATCACAACAGGAGAAAGGATGTCCTGACCGTCAATAGCACTTTTGTTCACAACCACAAGTGCATATTCCTCCCATTCCCAGCTGGACCATCTGGAAACTTGGGAAGAGTGGAGACTCTAAGCATTTTCTAAGTCATAACAAATCAGACAATTAGTGAATTGTGGCCAACTTACTGTGAAGGAACACTGTTTCCAACAACAACAAAAAAAGAATTGATCAATGATATAGAAAACTAATGGTGAGCCCTAGTTTTATGAAGAGAGGGGAAACCACAGACACACTTTAACCAAGTGTTGCAGTCAGCTTCAGGTTCACTGAGATGAACTTTCAGACCAGACACAGTTATGGAGGAAGGGATATTTATTGAAGCTTACAGATCCAGGGGAAGTTCCATAATGGCAGAAGAAGCTGGCCTGCCTTCACAGGCCCATGCAGAAAGAGAGAAGTACAAGCCTAAAGGTCAAAAGCCACAGAACACTTCAGAAACTCCAGCTAGGCACATTTTGCTTGAAATCTGAAACCCCACCACCACACCTTAAGAGCCACCCAGTGACATTGCCTCCAGCCAGGTGACCGCAGATGCAGTCTACAAACAAATAAACAACTGAATATGTTGGGGGCCATCTATTCAAACCACCACACCAAGTATCAACTAAACCATTAATTTATTCAAATATATCAGAATTTCTTAGTACCGAAGTGTTCCTTATTCTAAATATCTGAGAATTACAGTTTTTACTTTTCTCAGGTTTTTCTAAAATTTGGCTGGCAGAAGATGGCTTATCTGGCACATCTATTAAATCAGAAAACCTTGTACTACACTACTTTCCAAACATTAATCATTAATGTAATTTCCTTTATAACTCTGTTCCATAATGTTTATAGCTAACTAGCCCAAAGGAGAGAATGCAAAATAAATTCAAAGTCTGACTTAGTAAAGACAGACACACACACACAATAACTATGGTAGGTTGAAATCTAAAAATAGATATGGCCTGAAATGATAGAAAATCTGTTAGAAACAACAAAATATAATGTTTTCAAGTAGGATGAAGTTGAGAGTTAGTAGTCTGACATTAGTAGAACCTTAGGCTTGTACTGGTTCTCAGATGACACTCATGTTGCTCTGAAAAAAAAAAAAAAAGATTCTTCTGTTGTGAGTAATTTATTTTGAATTTTGGGCTCTTCTTAATCCATCAAGATACACATTTATAAAAATCTCAGAAAATTCAAGAACACATATAATAGGGGCTTGCTAGGGCATAAGGCGAGACCTGTGAGGTCAACAAATAAATATAGCAAGAAGAGGAGGCTCCAACCTGTTCTGATAGGTACACAGTGATGGAGGAGGACAGAGGGTGCAGGCATCTGGAGCTCATGTGCAGTGGCTGGAGGCCCTGGAGCGCCCATTCTCTCTCTCTCTCTCTCTCTCTCTCTCTCTCTCTCTCTCTCTCTCTCTCTCTCCCTCCCTCCCTCCCTCCCTCCCTCTTTCCTTCTCTCAAATAAATAAATAATAAAATGCACTAACAAAAGAGAGAGACTGCAAACCTCAAGCAGTAGAAGGCTGGATGCAAAGAGGAGAGGGCTAGTCAGGTAGTTATTGAAGATTATTTAAGAGGACCAATATTTAGAATACTAACTGTAATATTGATTCTGACTACATTATTTGATAGATGTAGTCCTCAGGACCAAGAAAGAAGTTACAAAGACCAAGATAAGTGCATAATACAGCCTCAGGTCGCTGGGATGAACCTCCAATGCAGACACAGTTTTGGAGGGAAATGGCATTTATTTGAAGATTACAGATCCAAGGGAAGTTCTGTAAAGACATTAACCCCTCCTACAGGACGAGAGAGAGAGAGAGAGAGAGAGAGAGAGAGAGAGAGAGAGAGAGAGAGAGAGAAGGCCAAAAAGCAAACCCAGACAAACCTCAAGCACTTTGCATATCTTTCTGTGCTTTAGACCTTAAATCCTCCCTCTCCAGAACAAAAGATTCATGTCTTAAAAGCTCTGGGCCCAGGGTGCTAGGTGGTAGGTACTTTAAGAGGTGGGACCAAATGGGAGATCTGTAAGTCTTTGGAGGGAATTGTGTCCCTTTTGTCTTTTGCTTTCTGCCCAAATGTGAGCAGCTTTGTTTTGCCACACTTCACAGGTATATCATCTAAAACTTGAATCACAGGCTAATAGCAATGGGTCCACCTAATCATGCACTGAAAACTCCAAAACTAGGCTAAAATGAATGTTTTCCTTTACAAATTGATGTTTTCAACTTATAGTAACAGAAAACTAACAAAACAACACATAATTCCATAATTTGAGAAAAAAATTGAGTATATGGAGATTGTAGAGCAGTATGGAAACATGGAGATTTTACTTTTACCCTTTTCACTTTATTTTTCTTTTTAAAAATTAATGTTTTAGACTGACTTTCAGGTAACATGGTGCCATAAGAGTCATGCCAAACCAACCTAATTAGCAATTTAAGCAAAACCACAGAAAAATACACTCTTCTTTCAAAAAGTGAAGGTGTATACATTATTATCAGCCACAGCCAAGAAGCAGGAGAGACCAAGATCTACCAGAAAGGAAGAAACCTGTGAGAATTTTTGGCCCCAATCCATATATATCTGCACACCTGCTTTGCCCCAGTGCTGAGCTGCAGGAGCAGAGATCAAACAAGGGGATTTCCCAACTTTAGCAGCCTCCTTGCAAAGTCTAGAAACCTGAATGAGAGAGAGCAGAGACCAGTTGAGGAGCTGCTGAAGTGGATACAGGTGGGACCAGCTGAGTAGTTCCAGCACAACTCCAGGATTCCTGCACTCTTCTATTCCCCAACCATCAGAACTGCAAACCTCTGGAGAACTCATTCAGCCCCTGGTGGCAGGGCATTCAGCAAAGCTGATCAGAACACTAGATCCACTACACAACATGTAGGGATTGAGGTGGGCACTCAGTATTGGTGAGATTGGAAACAACCCCAAATGGTAACAAGGCCAACTGACAAACAGCAGGTACATAGGCCTACACTGTGCTAATCTCTCTTTCCATGTCAGGGAGGGTTATGGGTTATATATTCTTGGTTGGCTTTATGATTCTCAATGAAGCTGTATTTGGGGGTTGACTATTGTTGCCTCTGATGCCCTCACATTTATAGGGCCTTTTGTCTTTTTCTTCTGTTATTATTGAGGGCAGAGTCTGATTCAGACCCAGCCTGACCTGGAACACATTTCAAAAATCTCAATCTCCCAGTTGACAGGATTAAGGGTGTAGAGCAATACACACCCTTAAGGGTTTTAGCTTTATGAGTCTGTTTATTTTAATCCCCATACTTGCATACTTTATGCTGGTTTTTAATGAATATGTATATTATTCTGTTGAAATTTAGAATTTGCCAGTAAATTGTTCCACCCAGCCCACTAGAATAGTTGACTACTAAGCAAACTCAACACCTAGGATTACTTCTGCAATTGCATTGGAGTATAAGAGCTCCACTTGGCACCTCAAATGCCTACCCTGAAAATATATAAAGTTGGGTTTCCATGTCTAAGAGCACTGCACATAATTAGAAAATCCAAGCATCAAATAAACTCAGGAAGTAAACATTGCTACATTACAATACAAGAAACACAAAGAATTAAGACAAGTCAATCCAACCAAAACTTATATATCCTTGAGAAATGACCCCAAATGAGACTATTTTAGATGAAATGCCTGGCAAAGATTTTAAAAATATGTTTTTTTTTTTTTAAATCTATACTCAAAGTAATCAAAGAAGAAATCTAAGGAATCAAAGAGAAAATAAACTACTGAGAGAGAACACAAGAAACCAGCTTAATGAAATAAGGAGGTCATGACAAGACATGAGGAAGGAAACAAAAATACAGAATAAAAACCAGGCAAAAATTCTAGTGCTAAAAAAAACCACAGTAAGTCAAATAAAAAACTGGAAAGTCTCACCAATAGAATGGATGAAGAAGAGAACAGAATATCTAAACTAGAAGACCAGCTGGCAGATATACTATCATCCAAAAAAGAGAAAGACAAGCTAATAGGAAGATATAAAGGTGAATTTCAAGATATTTGAGACACTAAGAAAAGATCAAACATAAGACTTCAGGGTATAGTAGAAGGAGAAGAATTTAACTCCAAAGGAATAGTAGGCATTTTTAACAAAACCAAAGAAGAAAAATGTCCCCAAAAAGGAAAAGAAATGCCAATGCAGACACAGGAAGCTTTTAGAACACCAAACAGACAAAATCTGGAAAGAACCTCTCCTTGCCATGTTATAATTAAACTACTAAATGTACAAATCAAAGAAAATATATTGAAAGCAGCTACAGAAAAAAAACTTAAATCACTTATAAAGACAAGCCTATTAGGAAAACAGCAGATTACTCAATACACATTTTAAATGCCAAGAGGGCTTGGAATGATATATTCATAGTTCAGAAAGATAACAACTGTCAACCAAGATTATTTTATCCTGCAAAGTTATCTGTCTAAACTGATGGGGAAATAAGGACATTCCACACCAAAAACAGGCTAAAGGAATTTATGACAACTAAGCCAGCTCTACAGAAAATATATGAAGGAATGCCTCATGCTGAGAGAAAGCAAAACACACATACGACAAAATAGGAAAAAATATAAGTCATACTCAAATAATAGGTATAGGAAACAAGTAAAGGGAAAGCAGGAAGCACTACAAAATAAGAAGTATGGGAAGAATAAATACATACATTTCAATAATAACTCATAATACCAATGGTCTCAATGCCACAACCAAAAGACAGAGGCTTTCAGACCTGCTTAAAAGGCCTGCCATTTGTTGCCTCCAGGAAACTCATCTCTCAATAAAAGATAGAGACTATCTTAGGGGAAAGGATGGAAAATGGTGTTTCAAGAAAATGGGCCTAGGAAAGAAGCAGGGGTTGCTATCCTAAAATCTGACAAGATATACTTCAAACCAACATTAGTGAGTATTGCAGTCAGGTTCACATTGCTGGTAGAAATTACCCAACCAAGAGCAACTTCTGGGAAAAGGTGGTTTATTTTGGCTTATAGGCTCTAGGGGAAGCTCCACGATGGCAGGGGGAAATGATGGCATGAACAGAGGGTGGACATCACCCCCTGGCCAATATAAGATGGAGAATAGCAACAGAAGAGTATACCAAACACTGGCATGGGGAAACTGGCTATAACACCAATAAGCTTGCCTCCAGCAATACATTGCCTCCATGAGGCGTTAATTCCCAAATCTCCATTAGCTGGGAATCTAGCATTCAGAACACCTAAGTTTATGGGGGACACCTGAATCAAACTACCATATTCTGCCCCAGGCCTCCATAAACTGATAAGCATATATGATGTGAAATGCAATGCATTCATCTAACTTTAAAAGTCCCCATAGCTTTAAGAATTCCAATGTTCATACATCCCTATAGTCCAAGGTCTTTTAACTAAGCCATAATACCAAAAAATCTCCCCTCCCCTCAAAAACAAACATAATGGCACAGAATAATCATTAACACTGCAAAAGATGGCACTGGGCATAGCAAAGAAATATTCAAACAATATGAGAGTTAAAACAACCAAGGCAAATATCAAACTCTGTAGCTTCAAGTCCAACAACTCTAGTCAATGACAAATCTCCAAGTCCGATAATTCTAACCAGCAACTAGTCTCAGGAAATCCCACCCCTCCAGCTAGGCTACTTACAGTCCTGGAAAACTTCATCGGGGCCAGCAGTTTTCCTTAGTAGTCATCTCATGGTCCTGGCATCTCCACTGCAATCCATGGTTTGTCGTCATGGCTGTTGGGTCTCCATGCAGGTAATCCTGCTTCAGACTGCCCATGGCCGTTTCCAAACACAAGACTGTGTTTCAAATTCAATGACCCTCCCTTTCTTGTATTTCTTACACTCCATAATACCAAGCAGAGTGCCAATTTGTTAATCGGGGGTGGGGAAGGGTTAAAGCAGACTTTGAAGAACAGGACACTCCGTGAGCACTCAGGCCCCTTCAAAAGAGTCTACATTCTTACTGTTGCCCTAATGCAGGTCAGTTGGTCCAATCTCAAAGTTTGTAATCTCTCAATTGCAGCCAAATGGGCAGCAGTTCACCCAGAGATTTTTCCTTCTGTGCCATATCCCTCTGCTCACACAAATTCATTTCTATGCTATGCAAAGCACCTCTGCACAATTTCTCAGGACAGGGACATAACACCAAGCTTCCGACACAAACTGCTAGTCCTGTCCAGGCAAAGCTCTTTCTCACCCTCATAAGCCAAACCTCAGTAGCCGTAGTTCTTATGGCATTCAGGTCTTTCAACTCTGACCAGAAAAGTCCATCAAGCTGTACTTGCAGCAAAGCAAAGCAAAGCATCTCTTAGGCCAAGGTTTCAAATCCTTCTACATTCCTCTTGAAAATCAGCTCCAAAAGGCCAAAGCCACATAGTCAGATGTCTAGGAGCAATCCCACTCCTTGGTACCACTTTACTGTTGCAGTCAGGTTCACATTGCCAGTAGAAATCACCCAACCAAGAGTAGCTTGTGGGAAATAGTGGTTTATTTTGAATTACAGGCTCTAGGGGAAGCTCCATGATGGTAGAGGAAAATGATGGCATGAGCAGAGGTTGGACATCACCCCCTGGCCAACATAAGGTAGACAAAGCAACAGGAGAGTGTGCCAAACACTGACATGGGGAAACTGACTACAACACCCATAAGCCCGCCCCTAATAATACACTTTGTCCATGAGGCATTAATTCTCAAATCTCCATTATCTGGAACCTAGCATTCAGAAAATCTAAGTTTATTGGGGACACCTGAATCAATCCACCACATTGAGGAAAGATAAAGAAGGTCATTTTACACTGATTAAAGGAACACTCCAAGAAGAGGGCATTACAATCCTAAACATATATGCACCTAACATGAGGGCCCCCAGTTTCATCAAACAAACAGTAATAGAGTTAAGGTCACGTATAAAACTGATGACAATTGTAATGGGTGACTTCAATACACCACTCTCATCAATGGACAGGTAATCCCAGCAAAAAATAAACAGAGAGGCATCTGGGTCAAATGATGTCGTGGAACAAATGGACCTAATGGATGCATACAGAGCATTCCATCCAAATGCTGCAGAATATACATTTTTCTCAGCAGTTCATGGAACATTCTTTTTTTTAAAATATTTTATTTATTTATTTGAAAGTGACAGAGACAGAGAGAAAGACAGATAGAGGGAGAGAGAGAGAATGGGCGCGCCAGGGCTTCCAGCCTCTGCAAACGAACTCCAGACGCGTGCGCCCCCTTGTGCATCTGGCTAACGTGGGACCTGGGGAACCGAGCCTCGAACCGGGGTCCTTAGGCTTCACAGGCAAGCGCTTAACCACTAAGCCATCTCTCCAGCCCTCATGGAACATTCTTTAAAATAGACCATATATTAGGGCACAAAGCATATCTCAACAAATACTGGAAAATTGAAATAATCCCTTGTACTCTATTTGACCACAGTGTGATTAAACTACAAATCAGCAATAAAAAAAAACAGAGAATAACAAATTCATGTAGAATAAACATTACATTATTGAATGATGAATGGATCACTGATGAAATAAAAAAGAAATCAATAAATTCATAGAATCAAGTGATAATGATAATACAACATACCAAAACATTTGTAACACAATGTAGGCAGTCCTAACAGGGAAATTTATAGCATCAAGTGCCTGTATTAAGAAATTAGAGAATTCACAAGTAAAAAATTTAATATTTCACCTTAAGGCCTTGGAAAAAAAAGAACATGGCAGATCAAAAATCAATAGGTGGCAAGAAATAATAAAGGCTAGGACACAAATTAATGAAATAGTATCCATAAAAACAAACTAAAGAATCAATGAAATAAAGAGTTGGTTCTTTGAAAGGATAAACAAGATTGATAAACCCTTAGCACATCTGACCAGAGGAAAGAAAGAAGAGACAAAAATTAATAACATTACGGATTTTAAAGGTACCATTACAACAGATACCAAAAAAATTCAGAAAATCATCAATACATACTAAGAATATATATGCCTCTAAGTTTGAAAATCTGCAAGAAATGGATGATTTCCTTGATTCATATGACCTACCAATATTAAATAAAGATGAGATGAACCATTTAAATAGACCTATAACAAGTATGGAGATCCAAGCAGTTATAAAAATCTCCCAAATAAAAAAGTCCAGGCCCAGATGGATTCACTGTTGAATTTTACCAGACCTTCATGGAAGAACCAACACCAATGCTTCTCAAACGTTTCCATAAAATAGAAAAGGAAGGAATTATACCAAATTCCTTCTATGAATCCAGCATGACCTGCATACCAAAACCAGACAAAGACAGGGAAAAAAACGAAAGAAAATTATAGACCAATCTCACTCATGAACATAGATGCAAAAATTCTAGAGAAAATATTGGCAAACAGAATACAATAATATGTCAGAAAGGTTATTCACCCCAAACAAGTTGGCTTTATCACAGGGATGCAGGTATGGTTCAACATATACCAATCAATAAATGTAATACATCATATAAATGGCCTGAAGGACAAAAATCAAATGATTATCTCAAGAGGTATAGAAAAGGCATTCAGCAAAATGCAACTTCCCTTCATGGTAAAAGTATTACAGAAACTGGGACTAGAAGGAATGTATCTCAACATTAAAAAAGCTATTTATGACAAACCTATAGCCAACATAATAGTAAATTGAGAAAAACTTGAAGCTTTTCCACTAAATTCAGGAAAAGACAAGGGTGTCTGCTGTTCCAACTTCTATTTAATATAGTACTGGAAGTCTTAGCCATAGCAATAAGGGAAGAAACACTCATAAAACATACAAATTGGATAGAGAGGCATCAAATTATCATTATTTGCAGATGATATGAGTCTATACATAAAGGACCCTAAAGGATCTACCATCAAACTCTTAGCACTGCTAAACACTTTTAGCAATGTAGCAGTATATAAATTAAACACACGGAAACCAGTAGTTTTCCTATATACTAACAACAAACATGTGGAGGATGAAATCAGTGAATCTCTCCCATTCACAATTACCTCAAAAAAATAAATAAATGAATAAAGTGCTTTGGAATAAATTTAACCAAGGAAGTGAATGATCTGCACAATGAGAACTTTAAACACTCGAGTGAGAAGTTGCAGAAGACATAGGGAAATGGAAAGACATTCCCTGTTCTTGGATTGGGAGAATCAATATTGTGAAATTGTCAATTTTACCAAAAGCAACCTACACATTTAATGCAATTCCCATTAAAATTCCAATGGCATTCTTTACATAAATAGAAAAAAAATCTATAAAAGTCATTTGGAAGCACAAAAAACTTTGGATAGCCAAACAATTTTGAGCAACAAAAATAAGGCTTATGGTATCACTGTACCTGATTTTAAGCTATATTACAAGGCCATAGTAACAAAAATAGCATGGTTTCAGCACAAACACAGATATGTAGATCAATGAAACAGAATAGAAGATTCAGATGTTAATCCAGACAGCTACAACCATCTGATTTTTGAAAAAAATGGCAAAACTATTCATTGGAGAAAAGATAGCCTCTTCAACAAGTGGTTCTGGGAAAACTGGATATCTATATAAGTAGGTGCTGTCTTTCTCCATGCACAAGAATCAAGTCCAAGTGGATCAGGGACCTTAATATCAGACCTGAAACTGAAATTGCTAGAGGAAAAGGTAGGGGAAAACCTTCAACATATTGGCATAGGCATTGACTTTCTGAATATAACCCCAATTGCTCAGGAAATACAACCACTAATCAACTACTGGGTTCTCATGAAAGTACAAAGCTTTTATATAGCAAAGGACACTGTGAATAGAGCAAAGAGACAACCTACAGAATGGGAGAAAATCCTTGCCAGCTACAAATCTGACAGAAGATTAATATCCAGAACATACAAAGAAATCAATAAACAGAACAATAAAAATCAAACAACCTAATTGAAAAATGGGCTATGGAACTAAATAGAGAGTTCACATCAGAAGAAATACAGATAGCATATAAACATCCAAAAAAGTCTTAGCCATCAGGGATGTGCAGATTAAAACTATGTTAAGATTCCGTCTCCTGTCAGAATGGCTATCATCAAGAAAACAAATGATGATAACTGTTAGAGAGAATGCGGAAAAGGGGGAGCCCTTCTACACTGTTGGTGGGTATGTAATCTGGTACAGCCATTGTAGAAATCAGTGCGGAGGTTCTAGAGACAGCTTAAAATAGATTTACCATATGACTCAGCTATAGCACTCCTAGGTATATATCCTAATGACTCTTCTCACTACCTTAGAGATGCTTGCACAATGATGTTTATTGCTGTTCTATTCACAATAGCAAGACATGGAACCAGCCTAGGTGTTCTTCAACAGATGAATGGATAATAAAGATGTGGTTCATTTACACAATGGAGTTCTATTCAGTGGTAAGGAAAAATGAAATAATGAAATTTGTAGGGAAATGGATGGATCTGGAAAGGATTACACTAAGTGAGGTAGCCCAGGCCCAAAATGCCAAATGTTGCATGTTTTCTCTCACATGTGGATACTAGTTATAAATGTTCAGACTTGTGTGTGAGGTGGAATAAAAATAAGTAGCAGAGTCCAATAATCTAGAAAAGAGATATAGTGGAAGGAGGAGAGGGGTAGACTTAAGGGAATGGCATTGTATATATGTAAGTCGATGGACAGATTACTGAGGATGGAATGGCCTAAGTGACGTCAGGGGAGAGATTGAGCAAAAGAAGTATGCAGGAGGGGTAATCAAAATTCAGGATATTGTAAATATGCCTCATGATAACCTACTTTATTGGATAATGTGACACCCAGAAGCCATAAACTGTTACTAGTAAAATTTCAGTGCCAGGGATGGGATACTTTCCAGTGAGTTGTTGGCCAGGAAGTTCCCTGATGTCCCCCAAACATTACAGGTTATTGCCAAGTCTCCTTGTTTCCAACCAGAAATAGATGACAAGACCCTGTTGCTGAAGACTCCACATGGCTGGGTTGCAATGCCAGTGAGAATTCAAATGAGATGAACTGAAAACCTCTCAGTAGACCAGGCTGATAGAAAGCTGGAAAAAGCTGCACGGCATGCAGCCCTATCAGAGACAGAAACTATCAGAGGTGAAAATACTGCACACTGCAATCCTCAAGTTTGGCCACTCAGGCCAAATGAGCCAATAGTTGCAATAGTGGCCTGTCTGTTATGGGGGAATCCAACTACTCTCTAATTGGACATAGTGACCTAGTCTATGGGAGGGAATACATGCCTGGTACTGAAAACCTAATCCAATTCCTATGGTGGGTGAGATCATGAGTATTTAAGATATAATGCCTGCTCTCGTTTGGCTAAATGCATATTTTATGCTCACAAAACTGCCTTGTAAGCACTTTGCTTAATGTTCATACCCATATATTAATGGTGCTCTCAATTTTGATTATAGAAGCTTCTCTTTTCAGATGGCAGTGATGCAAAAGGCACCATAGTACTGAGCAGACATGAGGGAGGAATGTTCAGCACTGACACATCTCTATCCCACCTTCCAAGATTCAAGGTCCATTGAGTAAAAGATGGAAGAAAAAATGTGAGAATAGAAGGAAGGGAGGATGGTTTAGAATGCAATTGACCAGACAGAAATTGGCCTTGATATTCATGACCTCACAGTACCTATCATTATCTTCACAAGACCCTCATAATAGGAGGAAAAGAGAATGACATTAAAATAAAAGAGACTAATGGATAGAGGGAGGGAATATGATGGTGTGTAGATTTGTGAAGGGGAAAGTGGATGAGGGGTGGGAATTATTATGGTTTATTGTCCATAAGCATGGAAGACATTAATAAAAAGGAAAAAAAAACAATTAATGTTTTAATTTTAGTGGATCTTATGACTACTTTAATTCTCTGTTAAAATTTTGAATTTCCTCTTCTACATTTTACAACACAATCACATGGCCACTTTATTTATCTTGAGAAAATTAGTTTAATTCTGTGATTTTCTCCTCAGCAGTTTCTTTTAGTAGAACATGGGATCAGTCCTGTTGTCCACACTGCTCCATTGCATTCTCCAATCCCTTGAACTCACATGGCATCTGGAGGTTCCGTTTCACTTCAATCAGGAGCTCTGTGTGCAGGGCTGTTGTTATCATGATTGGAACATTATTTGTTCTTATTACTCAAACAGTGGTTTATGTAAGTGTTAAAGCAATATTGTTTTTGACTGCTTGGATCCATCAAGTACGAGTTTGTGCTCTGGGGCCTGACAGGGAGTAATCACATGTTAACATTCAGTCCTCACGTATCCAGAAAATGAAACAGGTATTGGTTTGTCTTCAATGTTACAAGCCTGATTCCTTCTTACTATTATATCTTCTCAGGAACCCAGAGGCAGGAAGTAAACAGATAGGTCTCCTAAATCTTGTACAGGAGGGGAAGATTAGACAAAAAGCTCCCAGAATCCTAAACCTCACTTTCCTGTCATAAGGCAAGAAACAGAATCATGGGGCTTTGCAGAGGCTTTGGGGAAAACTTAACAAAAATGAACAAGTTAATAATAGGACATAGCCAGAGAGGGATGGAGAATGACTGTTTTTCCTAACCAGTTAGCTGACCAGTTTTTCCTCACCCAAAGAGTAAAAGCCAAGAGGGCACTCTCTTACCTTCAAACTTGTTGCAAACTTCATTTCTCAATCCTAAAAACAGTAGTAACTAATTCTCAAGTTTTAAAAATAGTGTCTTCTGCATATTCATGATAATTTGTAAATAATGAATGCTATGATGAGTTACTGTTAAAAAGCAACCTCATGACAGTAAATGGACAACCAAAATCCTAGCCTTGCCCTTGTCACTGAATAGTTACCAATGACTGTAGGTTGGTGCTTCCCAACTCAGAATCCACAACAGAATGTCAAATGCAAATTCTCAGCCCCTGGACCCTAAAGTATCAGAAACTGGTGATGGAACTCAGAACTATCTATTTAGTAATGCTCCAAATATTTCACTTAATATTTGTGTCTGAAAGCTATTTTAACCAATAGAAGCTTTCTTTGACTCAGTTATCTCATCTACACAATGAAGGAATTAAAAATGGTATATATATATATATATATATATATATATATATATATATATATATATATATATATATATAGCTAACTCTAATCCACACTGACTAAACAATATTGTAAACTCTGCTAAGAATCTTCATTATTCTGGTCCTGGTAGCAGAGTACCTGTAGGTACCCAAGAAATAAAATTTAAATCTAAAATGTTGCCTATTCCAACCTGAAAAAGCAAGCACCTAAATGAGAAATACTTCAGAACTGTGGGTATTCATGTAAAGGTACTAAACTCACCAAGTAGAGGGAGAAACACATTGCTTTGTACAGGCAGGCAAGAAAGTCAAATAAAGGAATACTGCTTCTCACTTGAAGCACAAGCCATCAGTGTGACCAATGCCAAGAATGCAGGGTTCACAAAGGAAGTAAAATATAGAAAAATATTTGGGGGCTGGGAATATTGCTCAGCAGTTGAAGAAGCTTTATTATAAAAGCATTTGCCATTTGAGTATTTAAAAGATGATGATATAAATGAATTCATCCAGCATTTAAGGAAGAATGTTCATGTTTCTAAGACTTCCGTACCTAATATAAATTTGCAACCAAAATTTGAACACATAGAAATATTTTTCTATTTGAAGTAAATCATACTTGACACGAAACTTCCATTCTAACAGACTAATGAGAGATTTGTTCCTATGTGAACTTGTCCCTCTTACCATGGGGTATGCAAAGGCTTGATGGCCAAAATGAATATTGTAACAGAACTCACACCCCATGACTTCTTAGGAGATTCCCCCCCCCCCCCGCACCATAGCTTCTCTATTCTTTAGAGCCCAAAACCCTTTACCAAGAAGACTAAGCTCCCAGAATATCTGAAAATGGCCAGGTTATATGTTTATTTTAATTAAGGGGTGCATAATCACATTGAAACCCCAAACAAACCTCTCTTCTCTCTGGTTGCCTTTCAAATTACTTTGAGTAATCTGGGTCATCCTCCACAATCATTTCATATGACAGAAGAGCTTATTTGTTTCCATGAGTAAAATACATGTAAAGAAATAAATTAATTGTCATATGTTGTAAAAAAAAATTGGTTGCCCCAAGTTTTTTTAATATTATTTATTTGAGAGAGAGAGAGAATGGCAGTGCCAGGGCACCTAGTCACTGCAACAAATGCTAAAGGCATGTGCCACTTTGTGCATATGGGTCACATGGGTACTGGGAAGTTGAACCTGGGACCTCAAGTTCACAGGAAAGAGCCTTAACCACAAATCCATCTCTCTAGCTCAAGTTTTGTTTTGTTTTATTATATATATATATATATATATATATATATATATATATATATATATATATATAAAACATATATATATATGTGTGTGTGTGTGTGTGTGTGTGTGTGTGTGTGTGTGTGTGTGTGGCATATAATGATGATCCACAAAAGAAAACCAACACAGGGCAATGTATCCCAAAGAATTATTGTTTTCATAATCCAAAAAGATACCTATGATGGAGAATCATTTAAGTTTATGGCTTTGTTG
Source organism: Jaculus jaculus (assembly GCF_020740685.1). Lineage (NCBI taxonomy): Eukaryota > Metazoa > Chordata > Mammalia > Rodentia > Dipodidae > Jaculus > Jaculus jaculus. The sequence continues at coordinate 66,741,903 of NC_059110.1, forward strand.
TAAATAAAATGTTGCACTGATAACAACAATGCAGGTGAATTAATCTATCCAAACTCAAATCTTCATTAAGGCATTAGAAACCAAAGTATAGCAGGAAACATGAAGCTGAGATACCTCCTGACATCAGTAGAACATACACCACATTTTAGGGATGACATTCACTCTTCAATCATTTAAAATGAAGGTTATAGCATGCACGTATTGGTATAACAAGAGGTTCTCCTTTTATCTTTAAGAAAACTACAGAGCAATTTCAACAGTCACTACTCCAAGTTACCCTCCCACCCGTATTGACAAGGGTTCTACTTTCACTATACCCTTACTGTGGTGGTTTGACTCAGGTGTCCCCCATAAACTTAGGTGTTGTGAATGCTAGGTTCCCAGCTGATGGATATTTGGGAATTAATGCCTCCTGGAGGGAGTGTATTGTTGGGGGTGGGCTTATGGGCTTTATAGCCAGTTTCCCCATGCCAGTGTTTGGCACACCCTCCTGTTGCTGGGGTCCACCTTATGTTGGCCAGGGGGTGATGTCCACCCTCTGCTCATGCCATCGTTTTCCCCTGCCATCGTGGAGCTTCCCCTCGAGCCTTTAAGTCAAAATAAATCTCTTTTTCTCAGAAGCTGCTCTTTGTTGGGTGATTTCTACCAGCAATGCAAACCGGATTGCAACACTTACTGACATTTATTGGAGCTTGGTTATGGATGATGGAATGTATTCACTTCTAACATTTCTCAGCTTTTGGAATATAAATTATTGAAGTTCTCCCTAATGATCATACAGATTTTACCATAGTCTGTTGTAACAAATTTTTTCAACTCTAATTTTATTAACTTGGTCTTAATATCTCTTTCAATTAGTTAGTTTGGATAGTGGTTTTCCCATCTTCTTGATTATTTGCAAAGAACCACCTCTTTGTGTATGGATGTTCTTTTATTCTTTTATTAATTTGTGCCCCAACCTGTATTATTTCTTACCACATACTGCATTTGCATTAGTTTATCTTTGTTTTTATAGAACACTGAGCTTTATCATTCTCATATTTATTTGAGAACTTTATTTTTAATGTGAGCAATGATACCAAAAAACTTTTCTCCTAGAGTGTCTTGGCTTACAGCTATGTATGTTTTTATTTGATTGACTATTTCATTTCCAGATATTTTTGATTTTCTTAAAGTATTCTCATTTTCCTGCTGAATTATTCCTCTATGTGTGTTTAAACTTCTCTAAATTAACATTTTGTTCATTTTACTTTATTTCCTAGATCCTAATTTGAAGACCTCACTTCATTTATCTGCTTACTTTAGTCCTCTATTTATAACAGATCACTTTTTAAAATGCAGTAAAACTCTGAATTTCTTTTCTGATATTTCAGCTGTCCTGGCATCTTTGGCTTCTACTACTGGGGAGCTGTGAGATTGGGGATGAGCCACTAGGGGTTGTTGTCTCATATTCTTTGTGTTTTTATGTTGTTTTTCATACATCTGTTGGGGTAGAGGTGTCTTCTTGCTTTAGTGGTTTTCCTTTCCCCACTATTTTAGCTTCTACATTTTGTTTTATGAGTCTGCCTGAAGGATCTCTTTATGTGGACAGAGGTAATTCCTGAGTGATTTATCAGCAGTCCCAGTGTCGATTTGCAGCTGGAGGTACTGATGCACTTAATGTGTGTCCCTGATAAGATTCAGAGACAACAGTATTGGGATATTGATTTGGGAAAATGTCATTTGTTGATTTGTTTAGAGCTCAATGTATCAGTATTTAAGCAGCAAAATGGAAGAGGAATAGTGAGAAGAAGAGGAGGAGGTCAAGTATGAGTACAAATGATAGGGCATGAGTTGAAAGAATGGGAGGCTCTGTGCTATTGTGGATGTAGAAATGTAGAAAACAAGATTTTGTAGATGACTATAATTAGAGTAAGATAAAATATAGTAGCTTAACAAATAAAGTATAAAATTACAAATAACAAAATATGGGGAAAATCTAAAGAACCAAAACCATTCAAAGTATAAAAAAGAGTAGGTAATAACATGGAAGAGGTGTTGCATGCTGGTCAGCATTTCTTCCTCATTGGGACGATACAGTATCTTTGTTCTCTCAGAGTCTCATTTTCTTTTTTTTTAACATCTCTGTGGGATTTGGGGGAGGACAGCTAGTTTCAGTAATTCAGACAACTTAGATCCATTTTCCTTTCTACATAAGAAGGATTTTGTTGTATATAGAATATTTTCCAACAAATTGCCCTTCCAGATCACAACCCCTGTCATTCCCCCTGTGCAAGCTAGAATCTTGGTTCTAGGAGAACTGGGAGTAACCTTTTTTTTCCTGTGACTCAAGAATTTTTAAAATATTTATTTATTCACTGGAGAGAGAGAGAGAGAAAGAGAATGGGTGTTCCAGAACCTCTAACCACTGCAAATATCCAGACACATGCACCACCTTGTACCTCTGTCTTACCTGGGTACAGGGGAATCAAATCCAGTCCTTAGGCTTCATAGTCAAGTGCCTTAACTGCTAAGCCATCTCTCCGACACTTCAAGATTTCTATTACTCAGGCATTGGAGGAGTGTAAAAAGCCTGCCCAGCAGCAGAATTCTTTTGTTATGCTATACTGGGTTGCACTGCACACCTCTTAGACAGTTCACCCCTCAGCAAAGATGGTTAGTAGAGAAATTTTTTCCTATATGCTCAGACTCCCTGGCCCCACTGTTACTTCCCATGCTCCCATTTCCTCTCCTTGCTTGCTTTGCATGAACCTAGATCTTCTCTTTTCAAGTTTCTCAATGTCACTCCTTGATCTGTGCCCTGGAAGTGACAGTGATACCCACCCCTCATGCAGCCCTGAATCCACTCATGGGAGTTCCCTGGAATGTATGTGTATGGCAAATGCTGGTCTCTGGTGTGGTGGTGCAGCAACCATAGTATTTTATTTCTCTTAGCTCCATTCATCCACTTAGCTTCCAACCCACCACTATACTATAATGATCTATAAGTATTTATAACAAAAATTAGAATGCAATCTTGCTCATTTCATAATCATTTATCATTTTATATTTTCTTTGATTATTAACTAGTTTAAAATATGATTGTTTAAATTTTGTTTAAAGTTTTACTACTGAGCAACATTAAGATATTGTCAAATTAATTGGCATTTCCTTGTTTAAGGAATTGCCTCTCCATGTTTTCTCAACTCACTTTCATTTATGTTTATAATTTTATCTACCAAAAAAAAATATTAACAGCAACATAAACAATTCTGTCAAACATGGTGATTAATGGCCCACCTCTAATACCAGAAGGAACTTCCCTGGATATTTACTTTTGTATTGGGGTGGAAAAAAGCTTACATTAAAGCTTCTATCAGACAAAGTACACGTATGGCTTTCTACTCTCATATATTCAGTTGTGTAAATCTCATTACATTTTTATTAGCAATGGAAAAAGAAATAAACATGACATTGGAGCTCTTGAAGTAACACTATTGGAATTTTGAATTCTTGAATTCAGTGTCAAGCTGCTTCCTTATCATTTCCTGATTTCCTCTAAAATTCCTTTTCCTTTTAAATCATGTATCTATTTTACCAAAAGGAAGAGATGAACAAAAATGAAAATAATTTTTCTTCCTTGTATTAGCTTTTGATATTTTTCATTTTTGAATTATGGAACAATTTTTCTATGAAAAATGATTCTTGATTCCATTTTTCATCAATTTTTTTGTCACAAGATGATGGTATCAAATATTTAAGATCCTGTATATTTTATGACTAATAGCACAGCTGATGAGCTACACTGACCTTTTCAGTATTCTGTATTGTGACGAGTCATAGTCAACCATTCATTTTGCTCTTTTATGGCTTCCCTGAGCTTGAGAGCAGAGTGAAATGGCCATCTGAAACAAAATATGATGTGCCAAAAGGTCAAAACAGTAAAGTACACTAGTATATTTCATAGAATATATTAAGGTATTAAAACACTAATATCTTGTCCTGGTGCCAGAATCTATAATGGAAAAAGAAAATGGTAGTAAAGGAATTTGTCCTTGTGAGAGCTGAAACAAGTTCAAACAGGTAATGATCATTTTTCATGTTAATTCCATTAAAATTTTGTTGCTTCTACTTGGAAGTCTATGTTTGGTGCTACATTTTATTTTGCAAATGCAGCATGATGTGGGTTGGTTGAAGCAGGGGATCTTACTGTGGAAGTTGAAAGAATATGCCTCTTTTCTGGCTTCTGCCATCTGTTGCAGTATCTCCATGGTTTCCCTCATCTTTCTAATTACATCTCACTTGCTGAGAAATGAACATGATTTTATGTGTATCTAAAGGTAAATATAGAAAGAGAGACAGATGGGCAAATGGGAGGGTAGTTAATATTCTTTCTTAATTCTTTGCTTTTCACATGATGGTTTTTAATGTTTAGTCTTAATCTTATCAGTGATGCTGTGATAATGCTTAAGGTTATAACACCAGCCCACAGATATTGTTTTATTTTTTTCTTTTATTTATACTTCTAATTTTATTGGGAGACATTTTGGCATGTTTTTGTCTTGGAACATTTCAACCAAAAACAATGTAAAATATTGATTCAACTCTACGATGATTTAGGAAAATGTTATCTGTCAACCACATGTTATAACAAAAATTCAGACTAAAATTCGCTGTCAAGTTCATGACAATTTCCACTGAATCAAAAAAGAATGGGAAAGTAGATATTTTTGGGTTGTCTACTTGAAACAATAGAATTTTTCTTATAAAACATAAATACACCCTTTTGGACAATATTTTTGTCTTTAAAGGTCACATTGCTCACAAATTAAATTCCATTTGAGCATAAGGAACGCTATTTCTAAATGTGAATGTTTCACATGAGAACAGAAAGAAAGATTACCAATTAAAACAGAGTTTAAAAATTATCATCTATAAATGGAAAAGTTTAAATATTATAATTTATAAAGGGAGAATATTTACGTTTTTATTATAGAAATTCAAGTTTATTATCATGCTATATATAATATTCAATTAAAAGAATATAATTAATTTCATATTTAATTTTCAAATTTTGTCAACTTTGATGCTCCTTAGGTAATGTGCATCTAAGGCAATATTATGACAATTAATAAGTTATTTTTGAGACAAGCAGTATAGATTTATTAATTATTTGAAACATACATGAGAACTTACTCATCTGACTGAGCTTTTCCAGCTTCTTCTGAGTGTCCCTCTTTTCAAGGTGTACATACTAGCTCACTTTTTTCTGTCATCTTCATAGCAGACCACTTGTTCGTTACAAATTTATAGCAGAAAAAATGAACAAAAAATACTTTTCTGTGATTTTTTTCTCCTCAACATAAGTATATTAATCTTCCTGGAAACGCATGTTTACACAGTCTTTTTTTATATTGCATATGTTAAAATCATTTAATAATTAATAAATAAATTTATTTAACAATTAATAACATTAAAAATCTTCATAGTGACCATGGGAAGATGAGAAGTAGAGGGAGAAAGAGAGATTTTAAATCCTCAAAAAAATGTGTATACACAATACACATACATTATTGAAAAAGAGCAAAGAAATATAAAATAGATTATCACTTTCTTAAACATACTGCCAAAATGATGCTCTTTGGCCAAGTTTTTGCTTTATTTTACTTATTTTTAACTATGATGAAATTAGTTAATGAGCAATGTTCAGAAAAGTAGTGAATTGCCCATACATATTTTAAAAACAACTACTTTTAATTGTATCCTAATAGGAAAAATGGGGAATTTATTTTTCTTGTCTTTTACACAAATGGTTCAAAATAAAGTTTTAAATGCAACCATTACCATTGTTCTGCCCTATGCTGTTTATCTCCCAACTTCTGTACCTTGGTCCCTGTTTACTTTACTTTTATTGCACAAAAGCAGCAAGCATTATAGATCTAAACATTCAGTACATATATTTAACAGCTGTTAATGCTCTGCCATACTTGTCTCATCTGTTTTATTTGTCAACATAAAGTTAATTACAGACAAGGGGCCATTTCAGTCCTGTGCAACTGAACATGAATGTTCATAAAATAAGAAAACTATCTTGAAAAAGGAAAAAAAATACTAAATTGAAAACAATTAAAATATCTTAATGGTAAAACTGTCACCACAAAACCTATTAGTTTATACAATTAATATATATTCATACAGAAAGAAGTAATCAGAAATTTATTTTTACCTAAAGCCCTGTTTTTAAGCAGAACCCCATCTTTCTTAGATGGTGACTTAGAAATGCATCTATTATGATTCAGATCTACATTCTAGAGTATTAGTTATTTCTATGGACTGTCCAGACTTTCCAGCATTGTCTTGGAATCACTTGGTATGAAATATCTGAGAGAAACTAGGAAATTAGACCATCTGTATGACATTGCAGTCCTAGCAATGTCTTAAAGTAATAGTCAACCCCTTAGAAGACCTGCCTTAACTTGTCATTTCAGTTATTTAAAGTTAAAAAGAAGATGCATTGATTTTATTTGTAGATGAAAGATTATGAGAATTCATAGTCACTGTTGAAGTTAAGGATCATAAGAAATGAAACAAAGATATAAGGTACAAATAGATCTGACAAAATGGAATGGGAGCTGACATATTGAACATCTGTGAACCTGACTCTTAAGTATTAACTTCCTGACATTCAGCTGCTTAATATATCACAATATGAATTACAAACTTTTGGTGGAAATAGGTTAAGCCATTTTTGTTAGAAGAGAAGCTCATTCTTCTGCTCTACCTCTTTGGCAGTAGTGTCTGCTTTTATTAGAGTTGAAACTTTGTGCAGTAAATGTTAACTAGGGGCATTACAGCAGTCATGAATCAAGGCTAAGACAGAGTATAATATTCTCACAGGTCTGTGCTCCGAGATGTGTGGTGGAAATCAAAATTATAATTATTATACAATATTATTCCCCAAGGGCTGGTGAATCTGCTGAAGCAGAAGAGGCCACTGAGACAAGCATGTATAGTATAAGGGCTGATGTTCACTGAAGAGGGGCTTGTGTTGTGGGTGACTTCCAGGACAGATGCTTCCCAGAATAACTGTTGAACAGGAATCATTTGTGACAGTGCTATAAAAGATTATATTGAACTGACAAAAAAAATGGATTTTTTTTTTTCTTTTGGGAACTAGATATTCCAAAGTGGTAATTCTTAACAATTGAGTTACTCTATCAAGGAGTCAATAAAGGAGAAATCACAGTAAGAAATAATGTGTCTGGATGGGACAATATTATATATAATTTGTTGCTTGACATCACTTAAACAGCTAAAATGAATGAATGAATGACATCGTGATGAGGTTTCATGCACTTGGAACACATCAGGAAAAGTCAGATGAAAATAATGAGGGTGTATTGTTCTGTAGAAATTCTGACAGTGTATCAGTTACTTTCTCACTACTGGAACAAAATACTTAACTAAGAGTGGCTTAGGGTAAGAACGGGTGATGGGTGTTTTCTTTCTACTGTTTTGAGGGAGTTTCATCATCATAGCATAGAAAACATGGTAGGAGCAAGAAGCTGGCTGATATCACCTGAGTAGGGAGGCAGTAGAGTGAGGACAGGGAAAGGTCTGATCTCTAAGACCTCAAGGCCTATCCCCAATAAGGCACATCCTTCAGCAATGCTTCACTTTGTCCTGAATAATGCCACCAGCAAGGAATTAAGCATTCATCAGACACATCAATATTAGCTTAACTGGGTTCATAATTTAACCTTACAATTTACCAGTTGAGAAATATTGAAAAAGGTCCTCAACCACTTCAGTTATGAAATGAAAAATCTATTTTTTAAAGTGGTTGTATACTTATAATTATTACTTAACTATAAGGAAAGGACTTTGGTGGTGCTGTTCTGTGTAAATTTATTTTGTTCTTGACAGTTTCCCTATGACCAAAATGCAGGACAAGCTAGCCTGAAACATGTGATCCTTCACTATCTAGAGTGCTATAATTAATTACAGGTATGTGCTTCCATGCATATTTTTTCTCAATTTTTATTAACGTTTTCCCTGATTATTAAAAAATATTCCATGGTAATACCCTCCTTCTCCCCCCTTTCCACTTTGAAATTCCATTCTCCTTCATATCCCATCCCCATCTCAATCAGTCTGTCTTTTATTTTGTTGTCATGATCTTTTCCTCCTCTTATGATGGTCTTGTGCAGGTAGTGTCAGGCACTATGAGGCCATTTTATGTCTAGAGGGAGCACGTTGTAAGGAGTCCTAGCTTTCCTTTGGCTCTTACATTCTTTCTGCCACCTCTTTTGCATTAGACCGTGAGCCTTGAAAGGTGTGATCAAGATGTTACTCAGGGGCTGGAGAGATGGCTTAGCGGTTAAGCGCTTGCCTGTGAAGCCTAAGGACCCCGGTTCAAGGCTCGGTTCCCCAGGTCCCACGTTAGCCAGATGCACAAGGGGGCGCACGCGTCTGGAGTTCGTTTGCAGTGGCTGGAAGCCCTGGCACTCCCATTCTCTCTCTCCCTCTATCTGTCTTTCTCTCTGTGTCTGTTGCTCTCAAATAAATAAATAAAAATATTAAAAAAAAAAAAAGATGTTACTCAGTACTCCAGTCACTTCTTTCCAGCCCTATGATACTTTCTGAGTCATCCCAAGATCACTGCCATCTGAAAAGAGAAGATTCTCTACCCAAAGTGAGAGAAGCATTAATATAAGGGTTTGAATATTAAGAGAAGTGCCTACTCGGCAGTTTGATAAGCATAGTATATACACTATGCATAATTTTTTTTGTTGTTATTTGTTTTCAAGGTAGGGTCTCAATTTAGCCAGGCTGACCTGGAATGCACCAAGTAATCCCAGACTGGCTGAAAACTCAAAGTGATCTTCCTACCTCTGCCTCCAAGGTTTTCGGATTAAAGGCATGTGCTACCACATCCAGCACGAATATCTTTTGAAATGCATGTTAACTACTATGCACATGGATTATTCTGAGGAAGGGATTTAGTCTGGTATTTTGTATATGTGATATACATGTCAAATGACTGTAGCCTGGTCCATGTTCTTTAGGACAATGTCATGAGAAGACTTTGATTGCTCCAGATTCACAAAATTAAGCCACTCTAGTATTCCTCACACACACGAATTGCAAGATAGTAAATGCTTTAAACCAGGAAGGTAATTTGTGAAGGAATAGTTAATGAACAGGCTGCTCATTTTAAACTAGGCTGGAAATGTATGAGATCCACGTGATCTTGCTACCAATACAATGAATATGATAGTTAAGGTTGACTGCATTCTAAGTATGTGACAGGAGGCTTTTCATGAACACATGTTAATATTCTGTCAAGAATGAGCTAGCTAACTTAAAGACTATATTAGGATATAATAAGAAGGAGAACTAGGAAAAAAAATTATCTGCATGGGCTCCATAACTTGTCTCTTTATACCACCTCTAACTGCATATGTTGAACTACTCATCCTCTAGTTGTTATCATCTAGGTGTTATCATGTTCATAAAAGACATTCCGGATAGACTCTGCATCCCTTCTGCCATGGAATGTTATAGTGTGAATCTGTTATGAAGAGAGGGGTCCTCACCACAAAAACTTACCATCATGTTGACCTTGAACTTATAGCCTACAGAATGATGAACATAAATTCCTGTTGTTTATAAATTACCCCCTCTGTGGTATTTTTAGAGCAACCGAGATTGAGGTAGAACAGAATGCCAACAAGTCATCAAGTAAGAATCCTAATAAGGTAAGGTATGTATTTGTCATTCTCCATCTTCAAAGCATGGCATATGTATGCCAGACAAATGTCAAACAGACAAAAATGACATATGTAAGATTTCATCAAATAATTTTCATGAATAATCCAAGGTTTGCATATTGTTGGTGATATGACATGTCCTTGTTTCATATTGTTCCCTATGGGATCCATTCAGTGGTTCTGAATTCAGCGGGGCCTAGGTGAATTCCACTACTCAGTCTGCTCATGGCAGAGCATGACGGAAGCCTGTGCAGCCAGCATTGCAGGATGGATTCTGTGAGGTAAAAGAACTAGAGGAATCTTTTTTTTTTTTTCTTTTTTGTAACATATTCAACCTGGAGAACCAAGTCAACCTAATAGACTTTAGGCACTTTAGATTTTAAAAACTGGCTGCTAGCTGGAAAGATAGCTCAGCAGTTAAGACTCTTGCCTGCAAAGATGAATGCCCTGGGTTCAATTCCACAGTTTCCACTAAAGCCAGATGCCCATGGTCACACATGCATCTGGAGTTTGCAGTGGCTAGCAGCCCTGGCACATCCATTCTCTATCTGTGTCTGCTTGCAAATGAGTAAAATATTAAATTTAAAAAAACTGACAGTAACTGGAAATGATGTTGCCTGACTATGATCTTAGCACTCAGGAAGTTGTGGTAAAGGACTTTGAGGGAATTTGAGGCCAGTATGAACCACATAGGAGATTCTGGTGATTCAAACGCTACAAAAGAAAAAAAAAAAAAAAAAAAAGGAAAAATCTGACTTTAAAGTTGACAGATTTCTATTGCTTCTTCATTACATTATCCCTTATACTTTTCCCATTACTATCGTACGTTTAGGCCTATGCAGCTACAACACCTGCTTTTTGAAAAGCTGTTAAAACTACACATTGGAGAAAAGAAAGTTTTTCTTTTAAATGTCCTGGGAAAATTGAATTTTTACATGAGATGAGTGAAAGATCTCTGACCATGCACAACATAATAATAATAATAATAATAATGTGTAAATGGTTTAAAGTCCTTAAAGTAAAACCTGAAAACTTGAAAATGTAAGAGGAAAAACACTTCAAGACACAGGCTAGACAAAAACGACAGTTGAGGGTACCTCATGCAATTGAAAAGCTTCTATGTATCAAAAGAAACAAATAAGTAAATAAACCATGTATAAAATGGGAACAAATATTTGCCAGCGATAAAAATGACAGAAGATTAACATTTAGAATATGCAAAGAATTCAAAGCAAAACCTATAAAATTCAAGCAACTCAACAAGTGGGTAATGAAATTAAAAATATATATATATATAGTTCTCAAAGAAAGAACTACAAATGGCCAATAAACATGGAAAAGAATGTTCAGCCTCACTTCTATGACAGCCATGATGACAAGGATGGCAAGGATTGTGGAAGGTTGAATGGATGTCCCCTGAAAGATTCAGTTTTATTAAAGCTTCTTGAATTTCCAGCTGCCTGGCTGGAGGAGGTGTCACTATGGGCAGGCCTGAGGTTATTTGTGGGCAGATATGCAATTTGCAGCCAAAACATAAGCAGAGTGCTTGAGTTCTGCCTGAGGTTCCTAGAGTGTCCTTGCTTAGGTGCTGGTGTTGATATTTCTTTCTGTATGGACCTGTTAAAAGGGGTCAGCTTCTTCTGCCATTATGAAACTTCCACTGGATCTTCCAGCTTCAAAAAAACCCCTTCTTATAAAATATTTCTCGTTTGGAAGTTCAACCTAGCAACATGATGATTCTGACTATGACAATGGTAATGATGGAAAATGGTTAGGAGAGATTAGGGTTGGGGAAAATGAAGGTATTTGGAGAGGATTAAGATCAAACAAATTATTTACATGCATGAAATTTGTTTAAAAATTTATTATATAAGCATATAAGGCAGAGTAAAATATGATATACATACACAATGGAATTTATTTTCAGCCATAACATTGAGATGTCCCAGTAGTTGAGGTAGCTAAGGAGTGTGATTTAATTCTCTGGCATCTATGTAAGTGCTCAGTAGGCATGGTAGCCCACCTGTAATCTCAAAGTTCAGGGGATAGATATAGGGCATCTCTAGTACAAGCTAGCTAACTAGACCAACCAAATCAACAATTGGAATTTTAAAAATCCTGTATCAATAAATAAGGTAAAATCATTATCAAGGAAAATGTCCAATATCAATTTCTGGCCTCCACATGCATGTATGCATATGTGTACACATATCTTCACACACATACACATACATACTCATGAAAATAAAAGAACAAAATGACATCTTTTGTAGGAAAATGGAAGGGGGAAATAATCATGCAAAAGTGAGTCAAGCCAGTCTCAAAAAAAAAATCAAAAGTTCTCTCTCATCTATAGTTTCTAGATAATGTAGACTATAGCCATATGTGCATAGATGGCATGAGAATAGAAGCTAAAGTTATGAGTGAGAACAAAGGGGCCTCACAGGAAGAGAGTTTGGGAAAAAAAGGAGATGGGAGAATATAGAGAGTATATGTTCAATATATATTATACAATGTTAAGAAAAAGATCATTTGTAACATAGTACCATATACAATGAAAAATTAAAAAAAATAAATTTAAATAAGTCTTTAATCAATTAAAAAATAAGTCTGAAAAAGACACATTACTCAACCTAACATAACCTGAATATTCTTCCTGATTGTCCCCTAGAAGTTTTACCATTTTATGCTTTATCTTTGGGTCCATAATGAATTTTGAGTTAGTTTTTTGAGCAAAGTAAAGTTGGTATCAATTTTCACTTCCTTACATGTGGATGCCGAGTTGATCCACATTATTTGTTAAAGAAAATATTTTTTTTTCTTTTTCTTCTAACAGGACCACTGCTATCTTTTTCTGCTTATGTGTGTGTGCATGTTATTTCCAGAGTGCTCTAATGATATGCATGATAGACCATGTCTGACTTACATTTGTGTTTCTAATGAACAGTTTTCTATTTTATTCTACTGACATACTTGATTATTCTTTCACAAAGCAATTGCCTCTTGTCTATTGGAGCTTTTTAACACATCTTTAAGTTGAGTAATGTTAGCTGTTCAATACTTTTTCCTTTCTTTCAATATTCTTTATACTATTCTGGGTCTTTACCTTATATCCACAAAATAATTTGGAGTAGGAGTTTTTAGCAGGATTAATCAAATCTTTGAGAAAATCCGGAAGAGCTACCATCTTTCTCCAACTGAGCCTTTTTAGCTGTGGAAATGGGCAATGTCCCCATTTATTTACTTTTATTGTCCTTCATTAGAATTTTATGATTTTTTCTCCTATAGATACTGTATATTTTCACACGTGTGACTAATTATTTCACTATTTTGATGCTAATGTAAATGTGATTGTGTTCTACTTTCACATCCTGCAATTTTTGCCAGTACATGTGGCATTGATTAACATATATTTCATGGTACATCCTACAATCTTACAATCTTATTTGCTCCTCTGTTTTATCTATCCTTTCTGAGTCCATGATGACAATAAAGCCATCTTTGAACAGAAGTAGGTTTGTTTCCTTCTTTTAATCAATACATCTTATATACATATAATTATGTTGATGTACTAGTTGGAATTTGTTAAGAAAGGAATAGTGAGTTAGGATACTATCAGGTCTTAATGTGAAATAGTATGATGCACGCTTTAAGTGTTTTATGTATGTTCCTTACCAATATGATCATGTTTCCCTCTCTTCCTATGTTTCTCCAAAATGGGGTGAGATTTTGTCAAATACTTCTGCATCTGTTGACCTTATTTTTTTCTTTACCTTGTTGATGTGAGAGACTACATTACTTAAATTCTGAATGTTGAGCAATCTTTGCAATCTGAGCCAGCAGAGCCACAGAGTAAAATGGAGTTTAGCAAAGGAACATTTCAACAAGTATTTCTGTGAGTATAAAAATATTTTGCCATCCGGCCAAGATGGCAACCGCCTAGCTCCCCTGCAAATCCTGAGGAAAAAAAGACAAGACATTAAGGGTTTTCTGGGTCTTCATGTCAGTGTGGCTCTCAGAAGGGGAAAAATCAGGGAATCGGGGAACCCCTCAGAGGAGGGTAGACCACCCATTTCACCAAAGAGCTGTTGCACCCTCCTGCTGCCCTGTGCCCTATCCCGCGCCCCATCATTGTCCTGCGCACCATCCCACAGCTCCCTTCTGCCATCCTGCACCCCATTCCACACGCCACACGCGTCCCGTGTCCTGTCCCGTGCCCTGTTGCCATCCAACGCAATGTCCTGCACCCCACCGCTGTCCCGTACACAATCTTGTGCCCCTTCCTGTGCCCCGCCACAGTCCCTCGCACCACCACCGTGCCCCATCCTGCACCCCGCTGCCACTCCCCACTGCTGTGCCAAAGTGTGGGCCCACCGCCACTGCGGAAGCTTAAACTGCACATTTGCCCACATTACTGCTCCTGCCGCTGTATTTTCAGTGAGTCCAGTCCCAGGGCAACTGCCACACAAACCCAGACTGTGTCTCTGGCTTGCAACAGTTCAGGTGCCTTCCCGGCCAGCACCAATTCTCCTGAGACAGGGGAGCACAGACTGTTTCCAGGTCCCAGTGTTCCCAACCAGAGTTTGGGCTGCTTCAAGGCTTGGTACCTCTGTCCAGCTCCAAGCTCAAATGCAGGCAGCTTTGGCATATTACCACTTGAGAACTGAGGCAAGTTTGGTGCCCCTGTCAGGCACTAGATAGGCAGCTCTGGCAAGTGGCAGCCAAAGCCAATGCTGCATGGCAACTGCCCAAGGCTGCCTCAGATTCCCACTGCACTAGAGCCCACCGACGTGCCCAACCACTGTCATGGGCAGACCACAAAACAAAAGAAATAACATGAAAAATCAAATGCAAGAAAATGCAGTTAGATAACCCAGTCCTACAATGAATAATACATCTAACCAAAACATAGAAGAATCATCAGGATCAGAACATCAAATTGAAGCTATGAGCAATGCAACCCTGACCAACCTTCTGATAGAACTTGCAGGAAAGCAACAAAGGACTGACAATTGTGTGGATGCTAATATCACTAAGCTAGAACAAATTGATAAGACTTGGAAGGAGTTCAAACAAAATTAAGGGTTTGAGGGAGAGTGAAAAAAAAAAAAAAGAGGACCTTAAAAATCAGCTGGCCATACTAAATGAAGACATAAAGAAATGCAAGGATGAACTCTAAGAATCATCAAGAAAATCAAAAAATGATATGAAAAGGGAGCTTGACAGAGCAATGGAAATGATACATAGAAAAGCAGTAGAAAATGCAAACTTAATTGAACAAGTCCAAAACTCTCTAGAGGCTCTCAAGAATAGAGTCAGTGAAGTGGAGGATAGAAACTCTAATCTGGAAGACAAGATGGAAGAAACAGTTAGAGAGTTCAAAAACCTCAGTAAGTTCAAAAGTTCCTGTGAACAGAACATGAGGGAATTGTGTGATACACTTAAACGTTCCAATATCAGAATCACTGGAATACCAGAAGGAGAAGAATTTCAGACCAAAGGCATGGAGAACTTATTTAACAAAATAATTGAAGAAAACTTCCCCAGTCTCTTAAAAGAAAGGCCCATCAAGATACAAGAAGCCAACAGAACTCCAAACAGACTGGACCAAAGGAGAAACTCTCCAAGACATATTATCATTAAGACTCTAAACAGTGTCACCAAAGAGAAAATCCTAAAAGCAGCTAGGGGAAAACAGCGCACCACGTTCAAAGGTAACCCCATCAGAATTACTTCAGACTTCTCAATGGAAACCCTGAAATCTAGAAGGCCCTGGAGTGAAACTCTCCAAAGTCTAAGAACCTATGGATTCCAACCAAAACTACTCTACCTGGCAAAAGTCTCCCTCATAATAGATGGTTAAAGAAAAACATTTCATGACAGAACTCAGCTTTACAATTATATGAACACAAAACCAAACCTACAGAGAGTATTTCAGGAAATTCTCCACAAAGAAACAAATAAGCAAACTCAAATGCCTACAAGAATCAGATCACAACAACCAAACTCAGAGTAGGCACAAAAAACTTCAAATTCCATGAAAACACCAAAACACATCTACCATCAAAATATGGCAGGGATCAAATCAAATATCACAGTCATCACCCTAAATATTAATGGCCTTAATTCACCCATCAAGAGACACAAACTAACAGGATGGATCAAAAAATTAGACCCCTCAATCTGTTGCCTTCAAGCAACCCACCTCACCACTAAAGAGAGACACCTCCTCAGGGTAAAAGGGTGGAAGACAATATTCCAATCATATGGGAGTAAGAAACAAGCAGGTGTAGCTATATTAATAGCGGATAAAATAGACTTCAAACCAAAAATAATAAAAAAAGACAAAGAAGGCCACTTCCTACCTATCAAGGAAACAATCCATCAAGAGGATATTACAATCATAAATCTGTATGCACCAAACACAGGGACACCACAGTTCATAAAACAAAACCTACTTGACAATAAAACAGAAATAACCACCAACACCATCATAGCTGGGGACTTCAATACATCATTATCAGTAATAAACTCAACAGGAAAATAAGAGAGCTCAACAAACCATAGATCACTTAGACCTAACGGACATCTACAGAACTTTCCACCTGAAATCCACAGACTACACATTCTTCTCAGCAGCCCATGGAACATTCTCTAAAATAGACCATATACTGGGTCACGAAGACTGCCTCCACATATTTAGGAAAATTGACATAATTCCCTGCATGATATCAGATCACAATGCTATATTGCTAGAAATCAACAACAAAAGACCCAACAAAAATCCTAATGGCACCTGGAAAGTGAACAGCACACTCTAAAACAATAAATGGATAGTGGGTGAAATAAAAAAGGAAATTGCAAAATTCCTGGAATTGAATGACAATACATCATACCCAACTTATGGGCCACAATGAAGATAGTCTTCCGGGGATAATTCATAGCACTAAATGCTTTCATAAAAGACAAAATGATCTCAAATCAATAACCTAACCATCCACCAAAAGGCACTGGAAAAACAGGAAAAATTCAACCCAAAGAGCTCTAGAAGGAAAGAACTAACTAAAATCAGAGCAGAAATTAATGAATTGGAAACCAAGGAAATAATTGGTTCTTTGAAAAAAATAAACAAGATTGACAAACCCCTGGCCAATTTGATCAAGCAAAAAAAGGAGAGGCTTCAAATTAACAAAATTCAAAATGGAAAAGGGGAGCTCACACCAGACATAACTGTAAACTGGAGAATCATCAGGATTTATTTCAAAAAATTCTACTCCACAAAACTAGAAAATGTGGAGGGGATGGATAAATTCCTGGATGCATACCATCTATAAAAGCTAAACACAGAACAGATTAATCACCTTAATGAACCAATCACACTCATAGAAATTGAAAAAGGAATAAAAAACCTCCCCCAAAAGAAGAGTCCAGGACCAGATGGTTTCTCAGCTGAATTCTATCAAACCTTCATGGAAGAACTCAAACCAATCTTCTATAAACTATGCCACACAATTGAAGCACAGGGAAATCTACCCAACTCCTTTTATGAAGCTAGTATCACCCTAATTCCAAAACAAGGCAAGATGCCACAAGAAAAGAAAACTACCAGCCTATTTCCCTAATGAACTTATATGCAGAGATCCTGAACAAAATCCTCGCAAACCAAATCCAATAACACAACAAAAGCATCATCCACCTGGACCAAGTGTGATTCATCCCAGGAACACAAAGGTAGTTCAACATACGGAAATCTGTCAATGTAATACACCACATAAACAAGATTAAACATAAAACCACATAATCATTTCAATAGATGCAGAAAAGGCCTTTGACAAGATACAGCATCACTTCACGATCAAAACATTGGAGAGAATTGGCATAGTTGGTACATTTCATAACATAATAAAGGCAATATACAAAGCTCCGAAGGCCCAAATAATATTTAATGGAGAGAGACTGGAGGAATTCCCATTAAGATCAGGAACAAGACAGGGTTGTCCTCTCTCACCTCTGCTCCTCAATATATTGTTCTACCTCAAGCAATAAGACAGGAGAAGGAAGTAAAAGGATCCAATTTAGAAAGGAAGAAGTTAAGTTAGCTGCATTTTCTGATGACATGATTGTATATGTAAGAGACCCAAGAGACTCCATCTCAAAACTGAAGGTGAATAACTCCTATAGCAAAGTAGCAGGATACAATATCAATGCACAAAAATCAGTAGCATTTTTATATGCAAATGGCAAAGATACAGAGAAAGAAGTGAGGGATATAGTCCCATTTTCAATACCAACAACAACAAAAAAATACCTTGGAATAACATTAACCAAGGAAGTGAAAGATTTATAAAATGAATACATAAAAACACTCAAAAAAGTAATTGAGGAAGATTTGAAAAAATGGGAAGACCTTCATGTTCCTGGATAGGCAGACTTAACATTGTGAAGATGACAATCCTACCAAAGGCAATATATATATTTAATGCAATTCCAATTAATATCCCTACAGTGTTCTTCACAGAGATAGAAAAAATGATCTCAAATTTCGTATGGAAAGGCAGAAGGCCTCGCATATCCAAACATATCCTCAGCAAAAGAAATACCTCTGGTGGCATCACCATACCTGATCTAAAGCTATATTACAAAGCCATAGTAATAAAAACAGCATGGTTCTGGCATAAAAACAGGAGTATAGACCAATGGAATGGACTTGAGGACCCGGACTTTGGGTCAAGCAACTATAGCTACTTGATATTCGACAAAGGCCCAAAGAATATAGGCTGGAAAAAAGACTACATCTTCAACAAATGGTGCTGGACAAACTGCTTAACTAGATGCAGGAAACTGAAACTTGATCCTCACATTTCACCATGCACTACACTCAAATCCAAATGGATCTAAGACCTCAATATAAGACCAGAAACACGAATACTACTGGAAGAAAATTTAGGAAGTACTTTCCATGATGTAGGAATGGAAAAAAAAAAAAAAAAAAAAGACTTCCTGAACAAAACCCCAGTAGCTCACGATCTTAAACAATCACTCAACCAATGGGATCATATGAAACTGAAGAGTTTCTTTACAGACAAGAATAGAATAAGCAAAGCCAATAGATTACCCACAGAATGGGAGAAAATATTTGTGGGTTATCCAACTGATAGAGGCCTAATCTCTAGAATCTCTAAGGAACTCAAAAATCTATACAGTAAGAAGTCAAACACCCCACTCATAAAATGGGGCAAGAGGTGAACAGGCAGTTCACAGAGGAAGAAATACAAATGGCAAATACACACTTAAGAAAATGTTCATCATCCCTAATCATCAGAGAAATGCAGATTAAAACAACTATGAGATTCCACCTTACCCCAAAAAGAATAGCAAACATCAAAAATCAAATGAAAATAAATGCTGGTGAGGATGTGGAGAAGCAGGAACACTCATCGACTCTTGGTGGGAATGTAGGCTCATACAACCACTTTGGAAAGCAATATGGAGACTCCTGAAAAAGCTGACTATAGAGATACCAACAGACCCAGTTATTCCCTTAATGGGCATCTACCCTAAAACCTTCAAACTACAGGCCAGGGAGATTTGCTCAACCTTGTTTGTAGTGGCTCAATTCGTAATAGTTAAGAGCTGGAATCAACCCAGATGTCCATCACTAGAAGAATGGATAACTAAGATGTGGTATATTTACACAATAGAATTCTATACAGCAGTAAGAAAAAATGACACAAAGAAAGTTCAGGGAAAATGGTTGAACCTGGAACAGATCATTCACAGTGAATTTTACCCAATCACAGAAATAAATTGCCACATAGTCTCACTCATCTACAGTACCTAACCTGAATCTACCCAAGATACCTTACATACCCAGCAAGCATTTCATGGACTAGACACTAGGAGGGATGGGGAAGGCATTGAAGGGGTGGGAAACACTAATCTAGAACCAAATGGCAATGGTATCATAAAATTCTTCTTCCTAAAATGTAGATCAAATGGCTGAACCTTCACCAGGCCCTTACAGGAAACACCTGAACCACAAGACACTGGAGAGGGTAGGATCAAGTCTAACCTAAGTCCTCTACAGCTTCTCTCTCTCTCTCTCTCTCTCTCTCTCTCTCTCTCTCTTTCTCTACTCTCTAACTCCTATATATTAGTTACCTTTTTTCCTCATTTTATTAGGGGGCACTGACCTGTAACTTCCAGTACCTGCATGGGGCTATCACCCACAATGAGCTTTTGATCAAAGAACCCTACAAGGTTTCCTAAAAGAATGACAGATTTCCGTCAGAGTACTTGATGCCCCACCAAATGTTAGTGGTAAGACCCTATTGCTGAAGACACCACATGCAGCTGACACGTAAAATGGAAGGGCATGGCTGGAAGCCAGGAGACATTCAGTCCCCAGACAGTCAGCGTGTCTAGTGCCAGAAGGTGCTACATGGGCGACTGGGGGAAACAACCAATATCTGTCCAAGCAACTCATGGTCCAACCTACATAGCAGCAAATAACATGTTGTGATGCCCACCCAAGTGCAACAGTGGCACACAGCCATGGTGGGAACCAACTGCTCTTGATTTGGCTAATTGATCCCATCAGTGGTATGAGACCCATAGCTGGAACTGGGAAACAAGTCATAACTATATCCAAACGTAAGCTCACTCTCCAATATCAAGTTACCATCAATCATGGGATACAACAAGGCCTACACCTATTAAACTCTCTATTAAAAAAAAGTAAGGGTTATCTCACTTGACCTGGTGCCAACTTACTCTCCATTGGAAAATCTGCTTCTCTTTTTCAGATAGATGCAGATCTTAAGGAGAGAGCCACCCCAATCATACCTCAAAAGGGCCCTGACTGAAACTAAGGAAAATTGGCAAAACAAGCTAGGGTGCTGTTTTCTTGATGATCCGGATACCAGTACAAGGGGGAAGGAGACCAACACAGAGAAAAATCAACGTGTACCAAATCAGAGAGCATGAGCCCCAGAGGCCCCAAACACCTCATCACTGAAGCAGACCTAAAATGATCCCCACATGGCTCAGGGAAATTTTGTGGAAGAGGGGTCGGAAAGAATGTCAGAGCCACATGTTGGGTCATGATATACAGAGATACTTATCATACCAATAACTCTGGGCTAACCCCACAATGCACGACCCATATACCTCAACAAGGAGGAGCCAATGTGGAGCGGGTAGGTCATGGATGAGCCTAATAATGGCACCAAACTGCCTGTACTTGCAGAATATAAAACTAATAAAAAAAAGTCATAATGACACCAGACCTCTCCCCAAAAATAAAAAGCAGTGCTTTCACTATTTATCAATGTTCTTTACTTTTCACATGAGGAAGTATTTTATAAAGCTTAAGTACTCAGGGCAAAAAGAATAAGAGAAAGATAAAAGGATTATTGAAATTTACTAGTCTTCCTATAATTAGAGGAGGGTGAGGGACTATTTGAGAATTTGTGGATGTGTGTAAATGTATGTGTTTGCAAACACATCCTGGAGGTCACATTATTAGACTAAGAATCCCATGTTTCTCTATTTGAACCTCAGAGAATGGGCGATCTTCATAAATATCTACTGCAAATGATGTCGGTGAATAATTTTTCCTTATAGACATTAAACTCATAAAGCTTAGAAGCTGGATCTCAGGAAATGATGGTTGAATAAAACACTTCATCAGCCATGTATGAATTTACTTAAGAATTTTTATTTATAAGATGTGTGAAGGTCTAGATCTCATATGAGAACCCATATTGATACTTCATAGTAACAATTAATTTGTAGATAATTTCTGTAGGAATAAAGTTCTTTTGTGTACATATAACATAGAATTAAGTAGCGTTAGAGCTATAAACAAAATAAAGAAGACATTCTGTGTAACATAAAATTAAAAAATGCCTTTGCTGAGTAGTAGTTTTGCAGTGTGTGTGTGTGTAGAATGTGTTGTGTGGAGTGTATGTGGTGGTGTGTGGTGTACACATGTGTATATGCATGTGTATGAACTTTTCATGTGTGGGTGCAGAGACCAAAGGAGAACATTCGGTGTTCCTCCACCATCAGTCTTGTTTATTTCCTTGACAGGAGTCTGTTAGAGATTCTGGAGCTTGATATTTTCATGAACTCCAAAAATTCTCTTATCTCTGCTCTCATAGAACTGGGGTTATAGCCTGACCACACATAGCTGTTTACATGGGTGTTAGATTTCAAACTAAGGCAATCTTGGATCCTTTCATGCTTACATTGGAATTGTTTTACCCACTGATGCATCTCTGCAGTCCTCCAGATACATTTAAGTACTTGCTCAAAGGTAGGTTTGGGGTACAAGTAAATAGTGTATTCCTTCTCCCCCATACTGTTTCAGGCACCAGGCCTCCTGATGGTAATGAATCCCATATTTGTTATTTTGCCACTAGAATAAATTTAAATTAGAGAATAAATAAAAATATTCTTTTGTTCTTGAAACTTTGGAAATATGAAAATAATTTATCTGCAATCCTGTGGCAGATTTATAAGGTGAATAGTATCTTAATTTCATTTCTCAGCTCAAACACAGACCAATTATTTTAATAGCTACAAGTTTTCATGTTTCCCTTACATTCAAGGAGTGAAGTAGTATCTTTTAAGATTGTGTTTTTATTTAAACAAATTTAGGTGGAAAAATATTGCCTCTAAGTAATTAATAATTATTTTGGCATCATTGTCATTATAACTTCCTATAATTATTTGATGCACAGTTCTTTCCTTTTTTTTCTCTATTAAGATGAGGTTTGTTGTATTCACATGTAATGAAAATAGAAAAATCTGCAATTATCCTTATGACCCTCAGAAATTGTCCTACATCTATTATTGCTCAAAGGCCTAGATTCATGACACGATAATTCCATGTTGGTACTACCTTGTGAAGCACAGTGTAACTAAATGACCTTGTGATAGGTAACTAATGGATATTGTTACAGTTGCCTTCTCATTGCTGGCACAAAGCACCAAAAAAAAGCTCTTTGTGGAAGAAAGGGTTTAGTTTGGCTTACAGTCTCCAAGACAAGTGCCACTGCTTCAACAGAATTTGGACATCACCTCCTAGTCAACATCAGGTGACAAAAGCAACAGGAAAGTATGCCAAACCCTGGAAAGGAGATCTGGCTATAATGCCCATAATCCTGACCCCAATAACACAACTTCTCTAGAAGGCTCTGATTTCCAAATTGTACCAGCTGGGGACCTAGTATTCAGAACACATGAGTTTATGGGGGATGTAAAATTCAAACCACCATATTCTGCCTCTATCGCCCATAAACTGATGACCATCGAGGATTTAAAATGTAATGCATTCAGTCCAATTTTAAAAGTTCCCACAGGTTTTTCAATTCCAGCACTATTTAATTATCCCCATACTCCAAGGATTCTTAAAAATTAGCCATAAAATCAATAAACATAATAGAACAATATAAACCTTCACCCTAGAAAGGTGGCATTTAACCAACACAAAACAAACAGGGTAAACATCAAGTTGCTTAGCTACAAGTATGACATCACTTCCAAAACTATATTAAATAAAAGTGGGAACAGTGGACACCCTTGTCTTGTTCCTGATTTTAGTGGAAAAGCTTCCAGTTTTTCCCCATTTAGTAATATATTGGCTGTAGGCTTGTCATAAATAGCCTTTATTATATTGAGATATGTTCCTTCTATTCCCAGTCTCTTTAGGACTTTTATCATGAAGGGATGTTGGATTTTGTCAAATGCTTTCTCTGCGTCCAAGGAGATGATCAAGTGATTTTTGTCCTTCAACCCATTTATATAATGTATTGCATTTATAGATTTGCGTATATTGAACCATCCCTGCATCTCTGGGATAAAGCCTACTTGGTCAGGGTGAATGATCTTTTTGATATACTCTTGTATTCTGTTTGCCAATATTTTATTGAGAATTTTTGCATCTATGTTCATGAGGGAGATTGGTCTGTAATTTTCTATTTTTGTTCTATCTTTGCCTGGTTTTGATATCAGGGTGATGCTGGCCTCATAGAAGGAGTGTGGTAGAATTCCTTCTTTTTCTATTTCCTGGAAAAGCTTAAGAAGCAATGGTGTTAGCTCTTCCTTAAAAGTCTGGTAAAATTCAGCAGTGAATCCATCAGGGCCTGGGCTTTTTTTAGTTGGGAGATTATTGATAACTGTTCGGATCTCCATGTTTCTTATAGGTCTATTTAAGTGACTAATCTCATTTTGATTTAATTTAGGTAGGTCATATAGATCAAGGAAATCATCCATTTCTTTCAGATTTTCATACTTTGTGGAGTATATGCTTTTATAGTATGTCCCTATGATTTTTTGAATTTCTCTGGAATCTGTTGTGATGTTACCTTGTTCATCTCCGATTTTATTAATTTGTGTCTCTTCTCTCTTTCTTTTGGTCAGATTTGCTAAGGGTTTATCAATCTTGTTTATCCTTTCAAAGAACCAACTCTTTGTTTCATTAATTCTTTGGATTGTTCTTTTTGTTTCTATTTCATTAATTTCTGCCCTAATCTTTATTATTTCTTCCCGCCTACTGATTTTTGGTTTGCCTTGTTCTTCTTTTTCCAAGGCTTTAAGGTGAAGCATTAGGTCGTTTCCTTGCAACCTTTCTAATTTCTTAATATAGGCACTTAAGGCTATAAATTTACTTCTTAGAACTGCCTTCATTGTGTCCCAGAGATTTTGGTATGCTGTGTTCTCATTATCATTTGACTCTATAAATTTTTTGATTTCCTTTTTGATTTCTTCATTGACCCATTCATCATTTAGTAGTGTATTGTTTAGTTTCCATGATTTTGTGTATGCTCTATAACCTTTCTTGCTACTGATTTGTAGTTTAATTCCATTGTGGTCAGATAGAATGTAAGGAATTATTTCAATTTTCCTGAATTTGTTAAGATTTGCTTTGTGTCCTAATATATGGTCTATTTTAGAGAATGTTCCATGTGCTGCTGAAAAGAATGTATATTCTGCAACCTTTGGATGAAATGTCCTGTATATATCTGTTAAGTCCATTCCTTCTATGACCTCATTTAGTCCAGATGCCTCTCTGTTTATTCTTTCCTGGGATGACCTGTCAATTGATGAGAGGGGGGTGTTAAAGTCACCCACCACCACTGTGTTTGGTGTTATATGTGACCTTAGTTCTAATAGTGTTTGTTTGACGAATTTGGGAGCCCCCATGTTAGGTGCATATATGTTTAGGATTGTAATGTCCTCCTGTTGGAGTGTGCCCTTAATCAATATAAAGTGACCTTCCTTATCTTTCTTGACTAACATCGGACTAAAGTCTACCCTGTCTGATATTAGGATGGCAACCCCTGCTTGTTTTCTAGGCCCATTTGCTTGAAATACCGTCTTCCAACCTTTCACCCTAAGATAATGTCTATCCTTTGTAGAAAGGTGAGTTTCTTGGAGACAACAAATTGTAGGATCCTGCTTTTTAACCCAGTCTGCAAATCTATGTCTTTTCGTTGGGGCATTGAGGCCATTGATATTAAGATATATTATTGAAAGGTGTGTATTTATGTTTGCCATTTTTTGTGTGTGTGTGTGTGTTTCTGGTTCTACCTGCACTGTCTTCTGTTAACTAGTATTTGAGTATTGCTTGTTTTTTCAAGGTTCCTTATATGTGTGCTTTTCCTTTTCTTCAGCATGGAGGATTCTATCATTTTCTGTAGAGCTGGTTTTGTCTTCAAATACTCCTTTAACCTGCTTTTGTCATGGAATGTGTTTATTTCTCCATCTATTTGAAGGGATAACTTTGCAGGATAAAGTAACCTTGGTTGACAGTTGTTATCTTTCAGAACTTGGAATATATCACTCCAAGCCCTTCTGGATTTAAAAGTTTGTGTTCAATAATCTGCTGTAATCCTGATGGACTTGCTTTTGTAGGTAACTTGATTTTTCTCTCTCACTGCTTTCAATATTTTTTCTTTGGTGTGTGTGTTTGGAAGTTTGATTATAATATGACTAGGAGAGGTTCTTTCTGGGTTTTGTCTGGTTGGGGTTCTAAAGGCTTCCTGTATCTGCATTGGTACCTCTTTCCCAATTTGGGGGAAATTTTCTTCTATGATTTTGTTGAAGATGCCTACTATGCCTCTGGAGTGGAGTTCTTCTCCTTCTACTATGCCCTGAATTCTTATATTGGATCTTTTCATAGTGTCCCGAATATCTTGAAATTCCCACTCATACTTTTCTATAAGTTTGTCTTTCTCTTTGTTGGACTCCATTATGTCTGCCACCTGGTCTTCTAGCTTAGATATTCTGTCCTCTCCCTCATCCATCCTACTGGTGAGATTTTCTACAGAGTTCTTTATTTCATTAACTGTGTTCTTCATTGCTAGTAATTCTGACTGGTTTTTCTTTATTATTTCTATTTCCTTATTTATGTCTTGTATTGCCTTCTTTATTTCATTAAATTTGTGTCCTGCATCTTCTTTGATTCCTTTGATTTCCTGTTTGATTTCTTCTTTGATTGTTTTGACGTGTTATTTGACCTCTTTAAACATATTTATAATCATTCTTTTGAACTCTTTCTCAGGCATTTCCTCAAACTCTTTCTCACTGGAGGACATTTCTAATGCATTAATACTTTTAGGTGGATTTATATAGTCTTGCTTTTTAGTGTTTCTTGTGTTATAATGTATATATTTTTGCATCTTGGATTAAGTTAATGCTTGGATTTTCTAGCTAGCTGTGTATTCTTAGCTGTATCAATTGATTTTTTCAATTCAATTTTCAATTCAATTTTATCAATTGATATTTTCAGGGTAGGACCTTAAGGTGTTAGGTGTGGCTCTTAAGACTCTCAGAGTATCTACAAAGATGTTCTTAGGGGTTGAGTTTCCCTGCTGTAGCAGTATTCAAGCAGGCTGAGTGGAATAAAATACAGGGAGATTCTAAAATTTAACTAAACTCTGTACACATTCAATCAAAAACAGCCCCGAGTATGTATGCAAGAGTAGTTATTATAATGACCAGATCCTCTATCAACAAAGAGGTTAAGATTTCTGGTCTGTTGAGGGATCCAAGTCAGTTTGTGACCAAGTGAGACCCTTCCCTGGTGCAATCCAGTTACCTTGGATGATTTTGGTCTCAGTCAAGTTGCTGCCTGAGTCGTCGGGCTGCTGTTCTGATTTCTGGAGCTGGGCACTGGCCTTTCCTGTGGGGCAAACCAAGCCTGGCAACTGTGGCCCTGCAGATCAGCACCACCGCTGCTGGAACTGCTGCTGTAAAAGCTGTCTCTGCTAAGTCTTTCAGCTGCTGAAGCTGCTGCTGCTGGGCCCACTGCTGCTGTTGCCTCTGCTGCTGCTGCTGCTGTAGCTGCCACTTCTGGAGCCACTGCTGCTGCTGAAGCTGCTGCTTCTTGGTCCGCTGTTGTTGCTGCTCCTAGGT
The DNA here is from genome assembly GCF_020740685.1 of Jaculus jaculus. Classification (NCBI taxonomy): domain Eukaryota; kingdom Metazoa; phylum Chordata; class Mammalia; order Rodentia; family Dipodidae; genus Jaculus; species Jaculus jaculus. The sequence goes on from NC_059110.1 coordinate 66,769,079, forward strand.
CTGCCGCTGCTGCCGCTCCTGGGTCTGCTGCTGCTGGGGCCGCTGTTACCAGTGCCGGATCCACTGATGTTGCTCTCAGACTCTGTTCCTGCTTGTGTCCTGCTGTCAGCTCAAGTTGGCTTGGCCGGGTCCCGGACCGCTGCTCTGTTCACTGGAGCTGGGCTCAGGCAGTGGAGGAGGGGAGGGAGCTGCAGCTGCTCTGGATCTCTCACTGTTCCACGCATTCTTCTACCTTGTGGTCTGCTCCTCTGTTGCTCAGCACCACTCTCCCTTCACGTTTCCCAAGTTGCAGAGATCACCGGTGTGAGTGGAAGCTCCTGCACCTGGCTTTTCCTGCGGCTGGAGCCGAGCTTGGTGGCTTTCTGGTGCACCACCGCCACCATGGTTGGCAGAGCTGCCGGGGCTGTTTTCACAGCCTGTGCGGGCTCTGGATGCTCTGGATCTCTCCTACTTCTCCACTGCTGCTTCAATTTCCTATATACCTCACTTTGTAGTAAAAATGTGTATTTTGCTGAGTTTTTTTTGTTTTTTTTTCCCCAGACTGCTTTGGCGTGGTACCTATGCCACCATCTTAACCAGAAGTCAGCAATTTCTAATAAACAAAACTATGTTGTAAATCCAATGACCCTCTCTTTCCTGCATTTGTTGTACCCCATAGTACCAGGTGGACTATCAAATTGTTAATTCAGGCAGAGAATAAAATAGACTTTGAAGAACATGAAAACCCTTCAACATTCAGGCCCCCTACTTTCAAAAGAGCCAGCCTTCTTTCCATTCTCCCAATGCAGAACAGTTGGCCCAATATCAATGGTGATAAACTCTCAAACAATTGCGACCGAATCTGCTCTGTTTTTAACTGAAACTTTATATTTTTTCCCATGGCATACGATTCTACTCACACAAGTCAATTTCTACATAATGCAACCCATCACAGAATCTCAGGACATGGGCAAGCAGATTGCAGCCTCTCACACATATTGCTTCTAGACTAGTCCCAACCAAGTTCTTGCTCACCCCCATTAAAACCTCACAGTCCACAGTTACTTCTGCATTCAAGTATTTTCAACTCTGACCAGAATAGTTCATCAAACTGCCTTCAACAATGCAAGGCATTTCTTAGGCCAAGGTTTCAAATCCCCCCACATTATTCTTGCATAACAATTGCAAAAAGCCAAACCCTACACAGCCAGGCTTCTAGGATCAAAAACTCCACTTCTTATTGTCTTTTTTTTTTTTTTTTTGTTTATTTTAGTTACCTTCTTGGTGCAAGAAAGAGCTTATTTCACCTTACAGACTTGAAGGGAAGCTCCATGATGACAGGGAAAAGATAGCATGAGTAGAGACTGAACATTGCCTCTGGGCCAACACCAGTAGACAGCAGCAGCAGGAGAATGTGCCAAACACTGGCAAGGGAAGCTGGCTATAACCTCCATAAGCCCACCACCAAAACCATCCCTCTTCCAACAAGGCTTCAATTTCCAAATCTCTACAGCTGAGGACCTAGCATTGAGAACACATAAATTTATGAGTGAGACCTAATTCAATCCACCACAGGTATGTAGGTGGATATAGTGGTAGATAGATATATAATTCTACATGATTAATTAGCCTCCTACACTAGGCAGATAGCTAGATAAACAGACAAAATCAAGGAAGCTTCTCTCTGGAAAGCTCCAACTCCTTTGGAAAACTTTATTTCTCACACAAATGAGAACTCAATGGAGGAATCCTGTCTTGTAGCCTTTCTCTTTCCCTCAACCTGTATATAACAGCTTTAACATCATAACTATCACAGAACATTATTTAAATATGTCTAATGCAAAAGAAGCTTGGTTGCTGTCAAAAACAAATTCTGCTTGCTAAAATAATGTATGCTAAATCAGATTTTCACAGAGTATGTAATGTGTTAGTTAATAAAATCTCTCAGGTGATTCTTATTATTATGATACATTGTAAAATACTGATTAATAGTTTCATTTTATTTAAAATTTATGTGGACAACCATCTATAGTAAGAGTTATGAGGTGGATGATATACCAATTATTACAAATGAGAAAACTGACACTTAAAGATATTAAATGCTTTGGTGAAGGTCACATAGCTAAAAAGTGGCATCATAGGTTAATCAAAAAAATTGTAAAGAATGTTTAAGGAGTTGGAAATGCTATTTACTAGGAATTGATCATTATAGGTTGTATACATGCATCACATTTACACATCATGCCTTTTAGCTCATGCAATTGAAATTATATTAGCAAAAAGTGAAAGAACTGCATCATAAACTCATTTATTCTGTCTTAATTTTTAAATTTTATTTATTAGAGAGAGAGAGTGGACACACCAGGTCCTCCAGCCACTGCAAACGAACTCCAGGCACATGTGCCACCTTGTGCATCTGGCTTTCGTAGGTCCTGGGCAATGGAACTGAGGTCCTTTGGCTTTTCAGGCAAACACCTTAACCACTAAGCAATCTCTCCAGCCCTACTCTATCTTAATTTGTAACACTTTTCCATGAAATGCTGACTTGCTTCCTGTGCTACTAGATACATACTGTGAGTAAAGGCAAAGGCTCTGACAAAAAATAAAATTACAGAAATAACCTTCTCTCATTCACTGAGGTTGTACTATGGCTCAGCACTCCTAATTCCTGAGCTGATTTCTGGAGATCTCTAGCTGCCTGACATACTTCCTGGAGATCTTTAAGATCTGAGCTCCCAGTGGGATCCTCCCTCCCAGTCTCATCCTTCAGTAAGCGGTTAAACAAGATATACACAAATCCCTGAGTAGTTAATAGTCTAGAGATAGAAAACTGGCCACCTTTAGAGGTCGGATACAAAGTATTTCATTTCTGTGTGTCTCTGCACCATTATCATAGAAAAAAGGAAATAAGCTAAACACAAAAAGAGAATTCCATAAACAACTGAAATTGTAAATCTAAAATGAATGAAGTAATATTTTTGAGAATATACTGCCTCTCTGTGCTCCTTTCATAAGCTGGATTTGTTTAACTAACAAGAACAAGAATTGATTCATTCTTTTTGTACAACTTTCCCATATCAACCTTGCACTGATTAATTTATATACATTATTAAACTGAACCACAAAAAACTTTCTTTTTTATTTTTATGTATTTGATAGAAACAGAAATAGAGAGACAGAGGACAGAGTGAAAATGTGCACACTAAGGGCTCTTGCCTTCAGACATGAACTTCAGACATATGTGCCACTATGTGCCTTTGGCTTTATGTGTGTATTTGGAATTGAACCTGTAATAACAAGCTTTTAAAACAAGTCCCTTTAACTGCTAATCCATCTCTCAAGCCCCAGAACAAACTTTTGTGCAAAATACTGCATTCTCAAATTGACATACAGGGAAACTGAACCATATGATCAAAATCTGTTACTTCTTGAGAAACAAGAATATGGTGGAGATAAGATTCATATTTTGGCATATTTTAACAAATCCCAAACAGATAAATACTTCTGAGTGTGACTATCAGAATATTTTTGGAAAGGCTTAATAGAGAAGAGGAGATCACTGCTGTAGTTACCTTCTTATTGCTGGAACAATGTACCTAACCAAAAACAGTTGACAGGAGGAAATATTCCTATTTTGGCTTACAGTCTCATGGGGAAGTTTCATGATGGCAGGGGAAAACATGACTTGAGTTGAGGTTAGACACCATGTCCTTGCCACAGAAGGTGGAAAACAGAAGCAGGAGTGAGCTCACTCTGATAAGAGGAAGCTGGCTATAACATCACTAAGCTTTCCCTCAACAACACACTTCCTTCAGCAAGACAGCAAGGATCCACCTCCAAAATTATCACCAGTTGAGGATCAAGCATTCAGAGCATATGTGTTTATGGGGGAACTTCTGATTTAAAGAACCACACTCAGCCTAAATGTGAATAGCCTAATCCATGGGCTGGAGTTTCAGACTGAATGCATAGGAGAAAACAAGACAAGTAGGAGCATTCTCTTTTTTTCCTGACTATGGATGTGACATGACCAGCTGCTTCATATTCCTGCTGCCATGACTGCTCCACCACAATGGGGCATACTCTCAAAATGTGAGCCCAAACAAAGCTTCTTTTCTTAAAAATAATTTCACAAAAGTGTTTTGCTACTTCACAAACAGATATCACTTATCAATTCCACTTTGCAAAATGTAAAAGTATATAAAATATTTGAAATAAATATAACCTAGAAAACAAAATTCTGCTGTATTCAAAGCTTTAAAAAAAAGAGGATGAAGAGAAAAGGTAATAGAAGGCAGGAATCTGACTCTGACATATTGGACTATGGAAAAATTATACTGATTGAGATAACCCAGGCTCACAAAGGCAGACCTTGCATGTACTTTTGCATATACAGATCCTAGCTTGCAATATTTACATTTGCAAGTTGTTCTTACTAAAGAATCAGGAGTAGTGGTCAGGAAGCTAGAATGAGGTTTACAGAGAGAAAACATGGAGAGAGATGAGGTTAAGGGCGTAGTAAAGAGGCAAGTGGAGTAACAGGACACAGGATATTAAAACAGTAAATGGGGCAAGGGAAAGTGAGGAAGAGGAAGATAGATGCACAAAACTAAAGATGGGATGAATAAATACTACAGAGACATACTTTGTTAGCTAATTAAAAATCATTTATTTCTTTATTTAACAAAGGATATAATATTTTTTGCCATTTTCAAAAATTAGTCTTGTACTCAGTGAATACAGTCGGATAAATGGGATAATCCTTATTTTTTTAGAGAGAATTTAATAGGTGTAGGCCCTCTTGTAGTCCACACTTGGTGGTAGCTTGATAATGAAGAGCAGACTCATTTTTGGATACGGTTCTGACTTGTCTCCCAGCTCCAGCTATGGGTCCCATTCCACTGAGCAGATAAGTTAGCCAAATCAAGAGCAGTTGGTTTCCCATCATGGCTGTGCACCACTACTGCACAGGTTATTTGATGCTAAGTAGATTAGCATATCATCCATGATATGCTTGGGTGGATATTGGTCATTTTCCCCCAGTCACCCATGTAGCACCTTCTGGCTCTAGACATGCTGACTGTCTGGGGACTGACTCTCTTCCAGCTTCCAGCCATGCCACTCCATGTTATATGCCAACTGCATATGGTGTCTTAGCTGTAGGGTTTTACCACTAACCTTTGGTGGGTCATCAAATATTCAAACAGAAATCTGTTTCTTTCTGTTATTTATTTATTTATTTATTTATTTATTTTAGGAAACCTTGTAGTTCTCCTGATCAAAAGCTCATTGTGGATGATAGCCACCTGCTGGTACTGAGAGTTACAGGTCAGTGTCCATGAAAGGAAGGAAGAAAAAGATAAGTAATATAAAAGAGTGAGAGAGAAGAGAGAGAGCTGTAGAAGATTAAGGTCAGTCTTCATCATGCCCTCTCCAGTGCCTTGTGACACAGGTGTTCCTCTAAGGGCCTGGTGAAGGTTCAGCCTTTTGGGAAATAGAATTTTATGATACCATTGCCATTTGGGTCTAGATTTGTGTCCCCCATCCCCTACTTTGCCCTCCCCTCACTGCTTACCCACTGTTACAGTCCAGTTCGCATTGCTGGTAGAAATCACCCAACCAAGAGCAGCTTCTGGGAAAAAGAGATTTATTTTGGCTTACAGGCTCGAGGGGAAGCTCCACGATGGCAGGGGAAAACGATGGCATGAGCAGAGGGTGGACATCACCCCCTGGCCAACAGAAGATGGACCACAGCAACAGGAGGGTGTGCCAAACACTGGCATGGGGAAACTGGCTATAAAGCCCATAAGCCCGCCCCCAACAATACACTCCCTCCAGGAGGCATTAATTCCCAAATCTCCATCAGCTGGGGAGCTAGCATTCACAACACCTAAGTTTATGGGGGGCACCTGAATCAAACCACCACATTCCGCCCCTGGCCCCCATAAACTGATATCCATACATGATGTAAAATACAATACATTCAGTCTGACTTTAAAAGTCCCCATAGTTTTTATCAATCTCAATGATGTTCATACATTCCCATAGTTCAAGATCTTTTAACTGAGCCATAATACCAAAATATAACCTCAAAAAACCCAGAATGGCACAGAATAAATATTCACACTGCAATAGATGACATTGGGCATAGCAAAGAAACATTCAACCAATACAAGATTTAAAACAACCAGGGCAAACATCAAACTCTGTAGCTTCAAGTCCAGCAACTCAAACCAGTGACAAATCTTCAAGTCCGATAATTCTAACCAGCAACAAGTCTCTGGCATTCCAATTCCACCCCTCCAGCTAGGCTACTCACAGTCCTGGGAAACTTCATCGGGGCCGGCAGCTCCTTGGCAGCCATCTCATGGTCCCGGCATCTCCACTGGGTCTCCACTGCAAGCCACGGTTCATCTTCATGGCCCCATGGGGTCTCTATGCAGGCAACCAGCAAACCTGCTTCACACTGCCCATGGCCATTTCCAAAACACAAGACCGTGTTGCAAACTCAATGACCCTCTTTCCAGCATTTCTTATACTCCACAATACCAGGTAGGGTGCCAATTTGTTAATCCAGGGGGGATTAAAGCAGACTTTGAAGAACAGGACACTCCTTGAGCACTCAGACCCCTTCAAAAGAGTTGACATTCTTCTTGTTGCCCTAGCGCAGGTCAGCTAGCCCAGTCTCAAAAGTTGTAATCTCTCAGTTGCAGCTAAACGGGCAGCAGTTCACCCAAAGATTTTCCTTTCTGTGCCATATCCCTCTGCACACACCAGTTCATTTCTACGCAAAGCAACCCTGCACAACTTCTCAGAACATGGGCACAAGAGCAAGCTTCTCACACAAACTGCTAGCCCAGTCCAGGCACAGCTCTTTCTCACCCTCATAAGCCAAACCTCACAGTCCATAGTTCTTACTGCATTCAGGTCTTAGAGCTCAGACCAGAATAGTCCATTAAGCTGTACTTACAGCACTGCAAGGCATCTCTTAGGCCAAGGTTTCAACTCCTTCCACTTTCCTCTTGAAAATCAGCTACAAAAGGCTGAAGCCACATAGTCAGGTGTCTAGCAGCAACCCCACTCCCGGTACCACTTTACTGTTACAGTCTGGTTCGCATTGCTGGTAGAAATCACCCAACCAAGAGCAGCTTCTGGGAAAAAGAGATTTATTTTGGCTTACAGGCTCAAGGGGAAGCTCCACGATGGCAGGGGAAAACGATGGCATGAGCAGAGGGTGGACATCACCCCCTGGCCAACAGAAGATGGACCACAGCAACAGGAGGATGTGCCAAACACTGGCATGGGGAAACTGGCTATAAAGCCCATAAGCCCGCCCCCAACAATACACTCCCTCCAGGAGGCATTAATTCCCAAATCTCCATCAGCTGGGGAGCTAGCATTCACAACACCTAAGTTTATGGGGGACACCTGAATCAAACCACCACACCCACCTTATTGTTTGTTCCATTATATGCTTACTGGGTATGTCGGCATCTTTGGTAGATTCAGGTTAGGTGCCGTAGGTGAGTGAGACTATGTGGTGATTATGCTTCTGTGATTAGGTAAGTACACTGAGAATGATTTGTTCCAGGTTCAACCATTTTTCTTCAAATTTTATTGTGTCATGTTTTCTTACTGCTGTATAGAATTCCATTGTGTAGATACACCACATTCTAGTTATCCATTATTCTAGTGATGGACATCTGTATTGATTGCAGCTTTTAGCTATTATGAATTGAGCCACTATAAACCTGGTTAAGCAACTCTCTCAGAACTGAGGTTTAAAGATTTTAGGGCACATGAACAGTAAGGGAATAACTGGGTCTATAACTCTATAGTATAGGAGTCTCCATAATCCTTTCCAAAGTGGTTGTACCATCTTAGATTCCCACCAACAGTGGACGAGAGTTCCTAATTCTCCACAGCCTAGCCAGCATTTATTTTCATTTGATTTTTTTTTATGTTTGCTACCCTACCAGGGTAAGATAGAATCTCATAGTTGATTTAATTTGTATTTCCCTGATAATTAGGGATGATGAACATTTTCTTAAGTGTGCATTTCCCATTTGTATTTCTTTCTCTGTGAACTGCCTGTCCAGCTATTTGCCCCATTTTGTGAGTGGGTTGTTTGACTTTTTACTGTTCAGGTTATTGAGTTCTTTGTAGATTCTAGAGATTAATCCTGTGTCAGTTGGATAGTCAGCAAATATTTTCTCCCATTCTGTGGGTAATATATTGGCTTTGTTTATTATATGCTTGTCTGTAAAGAAACTATTCAGCTTCCTGTGATCCCATTGGTTGAGTGACTGTTTAAGATCATGTGCTACTGGGGTTTTGTGCAGGAAGACTTTTCCATTCCTTTATCATGGAAAGTTCCTCCTACATTTTCTTCCAGTAATAGCCAAGTTTCTGGTCTTATATTGAGGTCTTTGATCCATTTGGACTTGAGTGTTGTGCATGGCAAGATATGTGGATTCAGTTATCCAGTTTGCCCAGCACAATGTGTTGAAGATGCAGTCTTTTTTTCCAGCCTATATTATTAGGGCCTTTGTCAAATATCAAGTAGCTGTAGTTGCTTGACCCAAAGTCCAGGTCCTCAATACTATTCCATTGGTCTATACTCCTATTTTTTTTGTTTGTTTGTTTTTGTTTTTCAAGGTAGGGTCTCACTCTGGTGCAGGCTGACCTGGAATTAACTCTGTCATCTCAGGGTGGCCTTGAACTCATGGCAATCATCCTACCTCTGCCTCCCGAGTGCTTGGATTAAAGGAGTGTGCCACCATGCCCAGCTATACTCCTATTTTTATGCCAGTATCATGCTGTTTATATTACTATGGCTTTGTAATATAGCTTTAGATCAGATATGGTGATGCTTCCAGAGGTATTTCTTTCGCTGAGGATATGTTTGGATATTCAAGGCCTTCAGACTTTCCATATGAAATTTGAGATCATGTTTTCTATCTCTGTGGATTTTAATTGAAATTGCATTAAATCTATATATTGCCTTTGGTAGTATTGGCATCTTCACAACATTAATTCTGCCTATCCAGGAGCATGGGAGGTCTTTCCATTTTCTCAAGTCCTCCTCAATTTCTTACTGAGTGTTGTTATGTTTTCATTGTATAGATCTTTCACTTCCTTGGTTAAAGTTATTCCAAGGTATTTTGTGGTTGTTGTTGCTATTGAAAATGAGACTATAGCCCTTATTTTTTCCTTTGTATCTTTGTCATTTGCATATAGAAAGGCTGCTGATTTTTGTGCATTGATTTTGTATCCTGCTACTTTGGTATAGGAGTAAATCACCTTCAAGAGTTTTGGGATGGAGTCTCTTGGGCCTCTTACATATACAATCATGTCATCAGCAAATACAGCTAACTTCTTCCTTTCCAGATTGTATCCCTTTTATTTCTTTCTCCTGTCTTATTGCTTGAGCTAGGATTTCCAGTACTATATTGAAGAGCAGAGATGAGAGTGAACAACCCTGTCATGTTCCTGATATCAATGAGAATTCCTCCAGTCTCTCTCCATTAAGGATTATTTGGGCCTTAGGAGCTTTGTATATTGCCTTTATTATGTTAAGATATGAACCAACTGTGCCAATTCTCTCCAATGTTTTAATCATGAAGTGATGTTGTATTTTGTGAAAGGCCTTTTCTGCATCTATTGAAATGATCATGTGCTTTTTGTGTTTAACCTTGTTTAGGTGGTGTATTACATTGACTGGTTTCCATATGTTGAACCACCCCTGTGTTCGTCCCTTGTTTTGCTTGATCAAATTGACCAGGGGTTTGTCAATCTTTTTTATTTTCTCAAAGAACCAGCTCTTTGTTTTGTCAATTGTCTTAATTGTTTTCTTAGTTTCCAATTAATTAATTTCTGCTCTGATATTAATTATTTCTTTCCTTCTGGAGCTTTTTGGGTTGGATTTTTCTTGCTTTTACAGTGCCTTTAGGTGGATGGTTAGGTTATTGGTTTGGGATCTCTCTGTCTTTGATATGAAGGCATTGAGTGCTATGAATTTTCCCCTGAGGACAGCCTTTATTGTGTCCCGTAAGTTTTGGTACAATGTGTTCTCATTGTCATTCATGTCTAGAAATTATTCAATTTCATTTTTTTAATTTTGTCCACTATTCATTTTTGGTTTAAAAATGTGCTGTTCAGTTTCCAGGAGCTGATGGGATTCTTGGTGGGTCTTTTGTTGTTAATTTCTAGCAATGTAGCATTGTGATCTGATATCATGCAGGGAATTATGGCAATCTTCCTAAATCTATTGAGGCAGGCTTTGTGACCCAGTATATGATCTATTTTAGAGAATGTTCCATGGGCTGCTGAGAAGAATGTGTAGTCTGTGGATTTGGGATGGAATGTTCTGTAGATGTCTGTTAAATCTAAGTGATCTATGGTTTTGTTGACCTTTCTTTCTTCCCTGTTGAACTTCTGTTTGGATGACCTGTCTATTACTCATAATGGTGTATTGAAGTCCCCAAATATGATGGTGTTGGTGGTTATTTCTGTTTTATTATCAAGTAGCTTTTGTTTTATGAACTGTGGTGCCCCTGTGTTTGGTGCATACAGAATTATGATTGTAATATCCCCTTGATGGATCATTCTCTTGGTAAGTAGGAAGTGGCCTTCTTTGTCTTTTTTGATTATTTTTGGTTTGAAGTCTATTTTATCCAGTATTAATGTAGCTACACCTGCTTCTTTCTTATTCCCGTTTGCTTTGAATATTGTTTTCTACCCTTTCACCCTGAGTAGGTGTCTGTCTTTAGTGGTAAGTTGGGTTTCTGAACACAATAGATTGAGGGGTCTAATTTTCTGATCCTTCTGTTAGCTTTTGTCTCTTGATGAGTGAAATAAGGCCATTAATATTTAGGGTAATGACTGTGAGATTTGATTTGATCCCTGCCATATTGTGTTGGTATATGTGGTTTGGTGTTTTCATGGACTTTGAAGTTTTTGTGCTTTCTCTGAGTTTGGTTATTTTGACAATACATCTTGGAGAGTTTCTCCTTTGGTCCAATCTGTTTGAAGTTCTGTTAGCTTCTTGTAACTTTTTTAAAATTATTTTTTTAATTTATTCAAAAGTGGCACAGAGGGAAAGAGGCCAATAGAGACAGAGAGACATTGGGCGCACCAGGGCCTCTAGGCACTGCAAACAAACTCCAGACGCATGCACCCCCTTGTGCATATAGCTAACGTGGGTCATGGGGAATTGAGCCTCGAACCAGGGTTCTTACGCTTCACAGGCAAGCACTTAACCACTAAGCCATCTCACCAGCACAGCTTCTTGTATCTTGATGGGCCTTTCTTTTGAGAGAGTGAGGAAGTTTTGTTCAATTGTTTTGTTAAATAAGTTCTTGATGCCTTTGGCCTGAATTTCTTCTCTTTCTGGTTTCCAGTGATTCTGATATTAGGTTGTTTAAGGGTATCCCATAATTCCCTCATGTTCTGTTCCCAGAAACTTTTGAACTTATTGAAACTTTTGAACTCTCAAACTGTTTCTTCCATCTTGATTTCCAGATCAGAGTTTCTATCGTCCACATGGCTGACTCTATTCCAGTCCTGGATTCTTCTTTTTGGCAAGATTTATTTTTTTAATTTTATTTTTTGTTGCTTTTACTTATTTATTTGAGAGTGACAGACAGAGAAAGATGGAGAGAGAGAGAGAGAGAGAGAAAAAATGGACACACCAGGGCTTCCAACCACTGCAAACGAACTCCAGATGTGTTCGCCCCCTTGTGCATCTGGCTAACGTGGTTCCTGGGTAACAGAGCCTCAAACAGGAGTCCTTAGGCTTCATAGCCAAGCGCTTAACCACTAAGCCATTTCTCCAGCCCCTTTTTGGCAAGGTTTTTGATTACATTTGCAATCTCAATGGGTGTGATAGGTTTATTTTGGAGATTGATCTGCTTTGAGTTTAGCTTTGGTGGGTGATATGTGTATAGGAATTCATCTCTTTCCTCCCTATTATCCAGTTGTGTGGAGTAGAGGTTTTTTAAATAAGTTCTGATTTTTATCCCAATTTCACTTAAGTCTGTCATGATCTCTCCTTTTTCATTTCAAATTTTGTTAATTTGAAGCATCTCCATTTTTTGCTTGATCAAATTAACCAGGGGTTTATCATCTTGTCTATTTTTTCAAAGAACTAATTTTTTTCTTTAAGTTTTCTTAATTGTTTTCTTAGTTTCCAATTTATTAATTTCTGCTCTGATATTAGTTATTTTTTTTTCCATCTGGAGCTCATTGGGTTGGATTCTTCTTGCTTTCCCCATGCCTTTAGATGGATGTTTGGATTATTTATTTGGGATCTCTCTGTCTTCTTTCATGAAGGAATTTAATGCTATGATTTTTCCCCTGAGGACCACCTTCATTGTGTCCCATAAGTTTTGGTGGGACATGTTCTCATTGTCATTCATTTGTGGAAATTTTGCAATTTATTGTTTTATTAACCCACTACCCATTTATTGTTTAAAATTGTGCTGTTCAGTTTCCAGCAACTGATGGGATTCCTGGCACATCTTTACTTGTTAATTTCTAGCATTATAGCATAGTGACCTGTTATCGTACGGGAAATTATGTCAATTTTCCTAAATATCTGGAGGCAGACTTTAGGACCCAGTATATGATCTATCTTAGAGAAGGTTAATGGGCTGCTGAGAAGAATGTGTAGTCTCTGGATATTGGGTAGAATGTTCTGTAGATGTCTGTTAGGTCTAATTGATCTATAGTTTTGTTGAGCTCTATCACTTCCCTGTTAATTTTATGTCTGGATGTTCTATCTATTACTGATAGTGGAGTATCAAAGTCCCCAACTATGATGGTGTTAGTGGTTATTTCTGTTTTTTTGTCAAGCAGGTTTTGTTTTGTGAATTGTGGTGCACCTGTGTTTGATGCATAAAGATTGATGATTGCAGTATCCTCTTGGTGGATTGTTCCCTTGAAGACTAAGAAGTGGCTTTCTTTGTGTTTCTTTGATTAATTTTGTTTGAGTATTGTGCATGGTGAGAAGTGTGGATCAAGTTTCAATATCATGCATATCCTTATCCAGTTTGTCCAGGACCATTTGTTGAAGATGTCTTTTTTTCCAGACTATACGCAATCTTACATCTTCTCTCCTCTGGATTTCACTTTCACTTACTGAGGATGGTACTACTTAGTAATGTTATTGATATTCACTGTAAGTAAGGCCTCAGTGAACCACTGTGGGGGAGAATGTGCCTCATAAAATTTCTACCCTACCCTTTTGGCTTTTATAATCTTCCCATCCTCTCTTCCACAATGTTTCCTGACCACTGCTGATGTGTTATCACCCTGAGTTAGTGCTAAGTTTTCTGTAACCTCTAGGTTTCCACTGTGAAGTATTTTGTTACCATAGTGTCTGTCACTATTTCCCTGAAGCTGGTTGTCAGATAGCAGTGAGCAATACTACTGTGTCTGCTTCCTCTGCAAGTTTCTCCTGAGCTCCAGTACTGTGGTATAGGTGGCAAATCTCATGGAATTCAGTGGGGTATCTTTACTATTTACAAAAGATCCAAATAAGAGAGATATAGCATCAGCAGAACTACCCTGTTGAAGTAGGGAAAGCTTTACCCTAAAACCAAAGGTCATAACAGGTAAATTTCAGTGCCAAAGATTGGTCAACCTTCCCTCCACAGTAAGCTTTTTTTTTTTTTTTTTTTTTGGTTTTTCGAGTTAGGGTCTCACTCTGGCTCAGGCTGACCTGGAATTCACTATGTAGTCTCAGGGTGGCCTCGAACTCTCAGCGATCCTCCTACCTCTGCCTCCCGAGTGCTGGGATTAAAGGCGTGCGCCACCACGCCCGGCCACAGTAAGCTATTGATAATGGAGGATATGGGGCCCCCAAAACAGTAGAAGCAATTGTCCAAGTCCATGGTTACCCAACAGAAATAGATGATATGATCCTATTACTAAAACCAGAGAATACAGTCATGGATATTGAGAGACCATGCTGGAAATGAGATGCAATTCTACTTCCTGACCCCTAGCTGTCATAGTGCTAGAAAATGCTATATGATCTCTGGGGGCAAAGTCATCTATACTATGAAGATGCAGTGGATCCTGCAAGCTAAAAAATCAACTAACTAAGGAAGATGTCCCCAGAGGTACAATAGTAGAACATAGCATATAGGGAATACCAATTGATCTCTAATTAAACATGAGGCACTGATTGGTGGAAGGAAATTTAGTTCATGTTTTATACTGAGAACCTAGGCAAAGTCCTATACATTAGAATATCACAGAGTCCAGAGGGAGGCTTCCACTGTTCTTTGACAAAATAAAAATATTATGTCTATGAAAACATCTTCTAGTTGTTGGAAAGAAAAATTAGTAGTTAAAGGTAATTCCTTATAAAGCCTGATGGTCTAAGTTCAATTCCATACTACTCACATAAAGTCACAATCACAAAGTGGAACGTGGAGTTCATTTATAGTGGCAGGAGGCCCTGGTGTGCTCAAACATAATCTCTATTTCTATTTATCCCTCTAACAAACACATAAACATATTTTTGTTTGTTTTGTTTTTGTATTTTGAAGTAGGATCTCAATGTTGCCCAGACTGACCTGGAATTCACTATGTAGTTTCAAGGTGGCCTTGAAATCATGGTTATCCTCCTACTTCTGCCTCCCAATTTCTGGGATTAAAGACATGTGTCACCATGCCAAGCTACATAAACATATTTTAAAGTATAATTTTTTTGTTGTTTTCTGTTTTAATTTTTTAATTTTTTTCCCATTTATCAAACTGCCAAAGTAGTTTATTGGTATGACATATTCACACACACCCAAATTCAGATAGGAAGACAGGCTTATTTACAAGGAACACGTAGAATTAAGGTAGTTGTTATTTGGAACATTTAAAAACAACCAAGCAAACATATGCTATAATGGGCACCAGTGTTTATAGCAGTGCTGGAGTGCAGGAAGTACTTGAGGACAGATATACTACAAGGTACAGGCTTTACAGTGTCAGTGCAATGACCACAAAACTGTTTACAGCTCGATTAAGTAATTGTTCCAAGTGTGTCACATTTTAGGCCCTCAAAGATTCAATCCTAGATTTCAGCTACCTGTCTAGCTGAGAGGCAAAGAGTGTTAGAATAAGCTTACAAAGGAACGAGACGATCCATGTGGACCAGAAGCCAGCCCCGACCACAAGTCGTCTCCCAATAGTCCTTGCTTTTGTTCTGCAAGACACCAGGAACTACTGCTGTTCTATCTCCAATGCCAAAACCCAAATGACTGAAACACAGCCAACATTACCATGAAGTGAGAATTTTGAGGCTTCTTTTTTTTGAAGATCTTTTCTGGTCTTAAAAATAGAAAAATTGGGGCTGGAGAGATGGCTTAGCGGTTAAGCGCTTGCCTGTGAAGCCTAAGGACCCCGGTTCGAGGCTCGGTTCCCCAGGTCCCACGTTAGCCAGATGCACAAGGGGGCACACGCGTCTGGAGTTCGTTTGCAGAGGTTGGAAGCCCTGGCGCGCCCATTCTCTCTCTCTCTCCCTCTATCTGTCTTTCTCTCTGTGTCTGTCGCTCTCAAATAAATAAATAAATAATTTTTTAAAAAAATAGAAAAATTGTTTTACTTTCCACTATATAAACAAAGGAAGACTTATGTCTCTTCTGGCTGATCTTGGAGGAAAGGTGAGACATGTGTCTTCAGAACCTACTTTGTACTTTTAAGTTAGGTAAAAATCTGAACAGTATGCCAAAATTCCTGAACATTCTACTGTCCAAAACCCTTTACAGACCTACAGAATGGAAGTGTTGAGTGAGGGGAACAAGAGCTCTAAGCTGGCTAGGTTCCTCATGGGGAGCAAGGGAGAAGTTGTTCCCTAAATATGGCTACAGTTTGCACAAGAGAAAAGCCTACATATACTAGGGCATGGAATCAAGTTTCCCCTTGCCCATGGGAACATTCCTCCATGGTCAAGAAACAGAGCGAGTAATGGAAGTTACTTGGTTTCTTCATTAAAAGTGGTAAACTTGGTCTCTATTCACAAAGCCAGACAGTTTTCTGAAGCAGACGATGGAAGCAGACAGTAGAACCAGCTTCCTGTAGCCACTGACCACTACCTTAAATCTAGCTAAAGCAATCATTAACCACTAGCCAGTCACTATTACTCGTACAATAGTAAAGCTCACCACTGAAATTACCAAAAGTGAAAATTCCATCAGCCCTGGGTGAGAAAAATCAAAACAAGTCATCCTGACTAAGAAGTTGTCCATTGAAGGACAACTGGTAAGATTGCACCCAGCTATACCTGACACTAAGACGCTATGCACAAACCTCACTTGGGAAGTGTGAATTCATATTAACAAAGGCAGAACTGAGGGAGCAAAGAGCTACTTCTGTAACATTTTAGTATCCTGACAGCTTATCACAGACTGTTCCCAGGGACAGAGCATAGTCTATTAACCACAGCAAGTAAGGCAGATGCATTAGTCAGTTTTCTTTTCTTTTTGTTTGAGAAGCTAGTTTATCTCCCTTTTGGCCATGCCAATGTACTTCGATATGATTCCGTGCTGGTTTAGTCCAGGAAGCAACAGTACAAAAGTCACAATCAGGTAAGTGAGAAGAAGATTGTGCACCTGCTGCCCCACCCAAGCAACTACCGCAAGGGAAATGATCATGCTCATGAAGTACATTTTAGGCTTTTCTTCCTTTAGGGTAAAGAGGCGTTTACACCAGCCCACAGCTCTGCGTTGAGTTTTTACTAAATTGCTGCAAATTTTATGGAATCTTTGCTGCTGTTCTGTGGTCTATTTATTGGAGCCAAAGATCCTAAGAGCTAGAATGGGAACAAGGTACTCAGTCAAACACAAAACCACAAACAGGAAACACCAGACAGCACAGATGGTAATAGATAATCAGGAACAGCAAAGAGGCGACACCCATGATGGCAGGTGGAAACCAGGCTCTCTTCCACTGCAGGAACTTGTCTGCCATCAGCATCACTTCTCCCCATCCTTGCAGCTGCTCTTCCAGACTTGCCGTCTCCACAGCCAGTAGGTTCTTGCTGCCATTATCTCCCTCCACCATGGTCCAAGAGGTGTGGTCTCAATGAATACAAGCTGCCCTCTAGCCTCACCTTCGCCGGCACCCGAAGAGCGGCCGAGAGCGCTAGGGAACGCCCCGTAGACCGCATATATAGGCCGGGCACATTTTCTGACAACCCTTGGGAAACTCGTTCCTCATTGGATGAGACAAGATCAAACTTAAAGGAAGCCAGTCCCTAAAGTCTAAATTTATAAGTTTTTGCCTTTTGATTAATACTGTTCTCTCTCTCTCTTTTTTTTTTTTTTTTTTTCTCAGAGAAGTATCTTTTTTAAAAATATCAGAAAATACCAGGGAAACTCAAGACTCATCAAAATGACAAGAGAAAGCCTACTACTTAGAACTGGATAAGTCTTCCCTATGATGTCAGCAACGGCCCAGAGAGCAGTGTGGAGGACATAGTGGAATGAATATGAGTGCTACTCTCACAGATAGCCAAAGAACCTTCTCTTTAAAGATAGTGGTATTCAGTGAGGAGACTCAAAACTCATCAATGCATAAAGTGAGAGGTTGTTGAGACTTCAAGACTAATGTAGATGTTTATCACACCTCCCATGACTCAAGAAACAATGTGGAAGAGGGGATGGAAAGAATGTAAGAGGAACAGAGTGGGAAGGTGTACTTTGGGGTAATAACCTACTGACATGAAGTGATTAGTTTATTCTTGACCTCACAATGGTTACTGGTACACCATAAAAACTGCATTATTATAAGAACATGAAAATTTTGCAATGGAGGAGCACAAAAGTAATGAGACAACAAAACAGAGGAAGGAATATATTTAAAAAGGAAGGTCCTCAGTGGATGAGAGATGAGGGAGAGAGGTTCAAAATGGATAGAAAAATGATCCAATTAATGTTCATATACTAATGACCAACATCTGTCCAAGCAACTTGTGGTCTAAGCTACTCAGCCAAAAACAACCTGTTGTGATGCTCACACAAGTACACAAGTGCAATGGTGGCACACAGCCATGGTGGATAACCAACTACTCTTGATTTGGCTACTTGATCTGTTCAGTGGAACAGAACCTATATCTGTTTCTGGGAAAAAATCAGAAGCATATTCAAAAATGAGCCCGCTCTCCATTATCAAGCTCCTACCAATCATGGGCTACAAGAGGGTCTAAACCTATTAAATTCTCTATAAAATAATAATAGTTATCCCAATTTGCTGGTGCTGACTTCACTCTCTGTTGGAGAATTTGCTTCTCTTTTTCAGATGGATACAGATCCTGAGGAGAGAATCATCCCATCACACCTCACAAGGGCCTTAGCTAGAACCAAAAGTAATTGGGGAAATGAGCAGAGCACTGCTTTCTTGGTGAACTTGGTACCAGCAGAAGGGTGAAGGAAATAGACACAGAGAATGCTCAACTCCTACTAAATTAGATATACAGAGACACAGAGGCTTCCAAGACTTCATCAGTGAAGTAGACCTAAAATGAACCCATCATGGCTCAATGAGGAAGGTCCTTAAGAAGGTGAGAGGACAGGGAGGAAGCTAATGATGGTACTAGCATGGCTATATACACATTGTGTACATAACTAATAAAAAAGAAATATAATTGAGTATATTTTCTATATGTATGGAGGTTGTTAACAAAAAGTTAAGAAATGCAAATCATAAGAGAGAACAAAACAGGTAAGAATAATAAGGAAATTGGCCTTTTGTAAGGGATTAATGAGCTAATTCATACAGATGGCTGACACAGCACCTGATACTCAACAAATGCATAATAAACATTCACTATTATTAGCATTAAACAGATAATAGGTAGGAGTGAGACTTATGGCACAAGGAAGGCTCAATGATTCAGACTCAGCAGAATGGGATATTGAAACACCATGTAGATCTTCATTTGAGCAGATCTACAAATATTGGACATGTCCTTCATGACCTTTGGTTGTCAAAAAGTACTGTATTTATTGTCAGGTGCAGGTTTTAGGCTTTGGAAGTATAGCAACTAATATTTATAGGACCTTGGGTTTTACTATGAAGATGAAAATTTATGAATATATTAAACAAAAAGTAAGCTAATTTTAGGAACTAATATCAGTTAAAAATATATAAAATATAGTAGTGGCATGACACATGACTGAAAGGCCTCCTACATCTAGAGTAACAAGTATAGGGGGAGCATGGTGAGGAAATAATACTGGATTTGAGTTCCAAGCAAGAAGCAGGCAGCCACATAGACATATGAAAGGAAGAAAATGATATAATGGAACAAAAATATAAGTTCAAAGGGTTTTGAGATAGAAAAGACTGATGTTGTCAAGGGACAGAAGAATGTCAGTATGGATATTGAGTCATAAATTGCTGTGACAATGAATATAGATGAATTTGGGGATGTAAATATAGATTAAGCCAGTAGGTTCTTGTAGGGTACAGGAAGATTTTATTCTAAATATATGGAAAAATCATAGCATGATGCTGCACTGAAAAGGTAGATGCATTATTTATTTTTGAAAATATCACTATAGCTGCTTGGGGGAGAATATCCTATAGGGAGACTAAAGCAAATGTAGGGTACAGAAAAAAATTCCAAAAGAAATGAAAGCTTCTAGGACTGCAATATACTATTGGAGATAGTGAGAACTAATTGGGTTTTGGTTTTACTTTGGCAAGGTAGATAGGAGAACTTAATAGATCAGATCTAAAATAAAGAAATAAAGAAAAACATTAAGAATTATTAACTCCTAGATATGTAGCTTGAGCCTCTAACTGGAAATCGTGGTACCATTTCCTGAGGTGATGGAATATTGCAGGTCAAGTTAGAAAGCTTTTTTTATAATTATGCTGTGCCAATATGAGGCCTGAGAGTCCTGTGGAATATTCAAGTAGTGAGTACTTGGCTATACTAACTGGACAGATTTAATTTTATTGTTGGTAAAGTATTTGTATGGAGACATTTTGAAAGCTAAATGAAATCATGATATAATAGCAATCATTTATTTATGAATTATAGATAAAGATTAGAATTTGAGTCCTAGACTCTTGCATATTTCATACATAAAATGGAGTTATGAAAGAAGTTTGTAAAAGTTCAGTTAGTGAAATCAGAGGAACACAAGCAATATGATGAAACAAAAGCTTTAAAAACAACTAGAGCTTTTCTTTTTTTTTTTACTTTTTTTTATTTTTTTAAAATTTTTATTTATTTATTTGAGAGTGACGGACACAGAGAGAAAGACAGATAGAGGGAGAGAGAGAGAATGGGCGTGCCAGGGCTTCCAGCCTCTGCAAACGAACTCCAGACGCGTGCGCCCCCTTGTGCATCTGGCTAACGTGGGACCTGGGGAACCGAGCCTCGAACCGGGGTCCTTAGGCTTCACAGGCAAGCGCTTAACCGCTAAGCCATCTCTCCAGCCCCAACTAGAGCTTTTCTATAGGCACTATTCCAAATGAAAAGAATATTAAAAAAAAGAGAAAGAATTTACAAATTATGTAAACACTCACAGGACTGATCTAAAATTATCTAGAGTTCTTTGGAAAAAGAGGATATGACACGATTGATGAATGATAAAAAGGTATTAAGTTAAATGGATTTAAGGCTTTCATGAAACAGATGAATCATTAGAATTAAAATAGTGAATAAGTCAACTGGAGATGACAAGTCGATAAGTAACTGCAAAGCCATAATTTTGAGAGTAGTTACAAGCCATAGTGAGTATGAGAATGATCATGATAGTGGGTAGCCCATTAGGATTGAGGTAAAATTTTTTGGAAACAAATAGATCAGGGTTACAGGATGATGGCAATTAGAAGCAACGTGTACTTCCATGAAGAAATCTGAAAAAAAAAAAATCACAATTCAGGAGAAGGGGATAAGAGCTACATGCTTTGTGAATGGAGGAGGCAAACACTAGTTAACAGAAATGACAAAAGTGATTGTGAAGCATGGCTACATGAATTGAAAGTAAAAATTTAAAGGATAGTATATAAAGATGAAAGAATAGTTTTCTGGTGGCTTGAAAAAAGATACTTGAATCATGTGGAGTGTAGCAAATGAAACATTCTCATTTACAGGGTTATCAAAATATGGTATCTTCAGTGCAGCCACATTACAATTAAGCAAGAGGAAAGGGGAATTATTCAAAGGGGTTGAGAACTTATGGTAGTGAGTCCAGAAGATACTGAAGGAGTGTAGCAGGTGAAAGCATGGGGAGGTAAGATGAGAATAGAGAATACAAATTGTTGCAGTAATTCCATTGTCACACTTATGTTATATGATATTAAAATTTGAACATATATTGAGGTCCAAGCATTTAAGCACAATTGAATAATTATGGAAATAATTCAAGATATTAAACATATTGAAGAAGCTACTGATGGCCCTTGAGGGAGGAGTGAACTTAGAAAAATATAGAATAATTATAAGCTGGTGATTCAGTTTAACTGCTCAGTAAAGGGTCTGCCCCACAGACAAACTGAGGTGATTGAATGATGCAATTTCCTTGAAAAATATGCAAAAGTTGTGAAGATTCTGAGCACTAAATAAATAAAATCTGAAGACACAACTTCACTGACAATAACAAAAATGATTTTTTGACCTCATCAATAAACTTTTACTGTCTGGAAAGGTGAATATATTCACTAGCTAATTGAATGTATCACAGAAACATGTCTACTTGTGAGCCATATCCTTAATGAGAAACATTTGCAAGTGGAATTTCCTAATCTGTTGCAAAGTAAGAATGGACAATAAACATGAGAAATGAAAAAGAACTTGTCAGGGCCTATAATAATCCATATATCAAAAAAAAAAAGAAAATATCACATCAGCAGATTTACATGTCTAGACTTCTGGGCATATTAGGACTCACTAAGTGTACAAAGACCAGTTGTTAAGGTGATCAAATCTCTCCTAATGAAATTATTAAGTATCTAAGGACTTACATTTTAGAATAATCTAAGGACCTTATATGTTAGAATAATCAAAGCAGGATAAAATGTATGGCCCTGAGTCTCATGCCAAAGTTCTCCATCAAAATAACTGCAAAAGGATAAAACATACATATGGCTTGTTGATTTGAAACACGGTCTCCTTATGTTGCCTGGGCTGACATGGAATTTGCTCTTTAGATAAGGCTGGCCTTGAACCTGCCGTGATCATCTTGCCTTTGCCTTCTGACTGCTGACATTATAAGTGCACACCTTCATCTCTGGTTGTGCATTTTAAATGCTCTCACTTTTCACAGTTTATTCACAGGAAGACTCAATTATGATTATTAGTATAATAACAGGATATGTATGACAGGTGGCAAGTTTGATCATGATGATTGGGCAAAAACTGGAATTATTTTGGTTCATGGATATATTTTAGATCTCAAGAAGTACCTGATGTATAGTGAGAAGTCAATAAATATTTGGTTAATTGATGACTGATGGAATTAATATTCTCTCTCATGTAGGTTTGAGCCTTTGCACTCTCAATTACAGTTCTGAATGTTGATCATGATTAAACATCTGTTGTGTTGATTAATTTTGACTATCAGGTAAGTGGAGTTAAGAAATAACTAGGGAATTAGTGAAGCACAGCTTTGGGTAGGCCTGTGACAGCATTTCCAGAGAAGACTGAGTTCATGAAAGCAGATTGTGAGCCTTGTCCTAAGGAATGGTTACTCCTTCTTGGATTCAGAAAGTCCTGAATGATCAGGAACTATAAAGACACTCTACTCTAGAGCTTCTCCAGACTGTGTTTGGCCAGTAAACTTCTCTTTAACTTACACACATTTTAATTTCTGATTCTTACTCTATACTAAGTACCTAGAAAACCCTTTCATTTAATTATTCAAATTTCATGCCAGTACATACCCATCTAATTTACTAGGTGGATCTTAACTATTCAGTCACAAATTGATTACATTCTCACCTAGCCTGTGAAATACTCAGAGGTCCATTCAAGTCTATCATGGTCAAACTTGGCTAAGTCATGTTCACTTTTAATGCAAGGTAAAATAAGATGTATCAGGGTTTAATATGATTGCCCATTTCAAATATATCAAAAATGGCCCCATGAAAAAGAAAATAAGAGCTATTCTGAATTTTATAAATATAATTTTATGACCAGTAGGAATAAATTGTAGAAAAATATTGATTCAAAATAAAGGAGAATAATCTAAAATTAATCAGCCTATGATAGCACATCCCCTTTTCTGGAAGAATTCAAATAGAAGCAAAGTAATAATTTATCTAGAATAGAATCATAAAGCTTGAAGGAACTTTGGAGATCAATTTAATAGAGTATGCAACCCCATCCTCTTACAAATTTAAATTCTGAGGTGTAGAAAAATTGAGACATAACTCCATAGTGATTACTAAATCAGCAGTAGGAAAGAATCTGCCCTTGGGGCTTCATCCACTTATCTGTAAATTGTATGAGCAATACTGGCTTTGGTTTGTATGACTCCAAACATCTTTCCTAAATTCTAAGACTTACATACATCTCCATATTTTTAAGTCTCCTTCAATCTTTTTATATATTCAAAATTTTATAGTTTACTTTGCATGGAAATAAAGTGAATCATTACTTAAGTTGCATATTTTCAAATTGCAAAACAATCCTCCTGAAAATATCTTATGAAAGCCTGTTACTTACTGACAATGAAGTATCTCTTTTTAGGGGCAGGAAAAAGAAATTAGGTGACATCTACCTTCCTGTTGTAACAGGATCTTCCCCTTGAGTCTAAGAATGTGATTTGCCAATGATAGGAAAAGGAAATTACATTTGCAGGATGTCTACTTGATAGGGATTCATATGTGTAATCACATTTAATTTCATTTAATTCACACAATATCTCTATGAAATGGAGATTATAGCCACTTAACAGTTTAAGAAATTTGATCTCAACATTGCTTAGTGCCATGGTCAAATGCCCTGCAGCTGATAGATGGTAGAGTGAGATTTGAAATTAGATCTTACAGGAATAACTATTCTTCTTTTCCCTGCTAAGGGAATGGCACTTCTTGTGTTAAAGCTGGAAACCCCAAGCCCAGAGTTGGTGTCTTATCCTGGTTAGTCCAGGGTCCAGGAAGAGGAGAAGGAAAACTTTCCTCAAGGTCATCTAACTATTATCAGTAATTCTTCTAGGGAACAGAGTGAGGTTGTGAGAAAATCTGCTGGAATACAGATGAAATAGAATGAGCTAGCCTCAGGTCTTTCGGCATGCACTATTCCTATATTCCTAACTTACTTTGATATCCATGGTCCATCTATGACACTTTTAGAAATAGCAATTTAGAAAGAGAAAGCATCACTCCCAAGCAAGTTGCCTTACATACTCATAAAGGGTCCTACAATATCCCAAAGCCTGAACACTGGAATGTTCCAAAAAAATCAGGATCTTCTGAGAGGTACCTCTTCAGTTCTGCTAGGCCTTATTGGATAACTAGTGTTTTGTTTAACAGAAATTCTACAGCTTTTCCAGTCAAATATCAAAGATGAGACCCATCAGATTTGATATGCACTACAGCCATTACTCAGATCTCAAATAATCCAGTCAGAACAGTGGTTCAGTTCACAACTTCTTGTCTGTGAGAAGCACATGATCTCAAGGACATCATGCACATTCTGTGATCTGTGGTCAGATAGAATTGATCTAAGGTAAGATTCAGGAATATGTATTCTGTATGTCATTTATTCCTTCCCTAGAGGATTCCACTCTCTAATTCATAGCCTTACATTTATTCTCAGGTATTTCTGCACCCAACATGGCACCATAGTAACTAGGCCTTACTAGGAGTGAGAAGCTTGGATAATATCAACCTCATAAAAAACAAATTTTAAATTGGTTAAAGAATATTTTTTGGTATGTGTGATGGTTAACTTTGTGTCAACTTGGTCTGTTTAGGAATCCACAGACATTCTTCATAAGTGGGTCTCTGAAGTTGCTTCCAGGAAGGATTAACTAAAGGAGGAATCCTTCCCCCAGGGTGAGCCCTTCCCCCAGAGTGGGTGGCCCCTCTCCAAGGGGAGGCTTTATCAAAAGAAGCTCTGGGGAGAAAAGTATTCTCCTTTCCTCCTATCTGGCTGAGGTGCTGCCTGTTGCTTGCTGTTTGTTGCTTTACATCTTGGACTGGAGACCAGCATGGACTGAAGAGCAGCATCTCTCCAAGAGGCCTCCAGGCCTTCAGTGCCAGATTGGGACTGCCAAGGCATCCAGCCATGTGGACTGAGCAGCTACCAGGTTTCTTGACTCTCAGGCCTGAAATCTGCTATTGGTGGACTGTCATAAGCTAATCCAATAAATTCCCTTTTAATACAATTCATTCTATCAGTTCTGTTTTTGTAGAGAACCATGACTAATACAAATTGTGGAACCAGGAGTGGTTCTAGAGAAACAGAATTGTAAGGAAGGATTTCCCTCGTGGTCTTGGTGCTCTCTGGAGGAGTTGGTTTTCCAACTTCCATGCCATTAAAGGCTCTACTGTTAATAAGGAAAGTGCTCTTATTGATAATGAGTGTTGTGCCAAGACCCCTGAGCAGGAGCCAAGAACCCCGGTCACCCAGAGAACTGCCACAGAAGCTGAGATGCTCGAATGTAAAAGCAGCAGGTTTCTTTATTGTAAGCCTAGGCCTGGGCTCTGTCTGCACAGTCTGGCACAGTGGTATTGAGGGAGAGAGCCCAGACCCTCAGAGGAAAGGGGTTTATAAAGGAAAGTTTACATCATATTGTGACTTTTTAAAATGATTGGTTCTAAGAGGGCGTGCATGGGATTTCAGAGAGGGTGTGTGTGGGAACTCCAGCCTACTTATCTTAGGTAGTAACTTGTTTGCAGAACCTATTGCAAGAGCTGTTTGCCGAACTTATCTTTTGCAAGAGGCCAGAGCCTCCCTGGCTAGGTATCTCTGGAATGTCCTTGAAGTGGAGGCTTTCCAGGAATCAAGGTGGTTTGGGGGGGGGGGGAGTCAAGCTAAGCAAGAATGGATACAGAAGCAAAAATAGCACATTAGTCAGCTAGTTCCTCATCTGAGTCAAAATGACTATCTGACTTTAAATGGCAGCACCACTGTCCAGCCACTAAGTGAGGTCACAGAAGCCAGATGCAGCACGTTACTTCTCCTTAGTCTCTCAATAAGGTGAACAATTTTACTGGTAATAAGGAGGTCACTAATAATCCGTGGTGTGAACTCCTTGAGAAAGATGTATTTGGTCATATGTTGTGAAGAACAAGGAATTTAGTGACTCTGTATCTAGACCTTTTGAATATCTGTGGAAAAGTAAGATGAATGGTGATGCTGGATGGTTACTTCTAGTATCTCTGGATAAAATATTGAAAAAAAAGCAGAAGCTCAGGAGGAAACTTCTAAACCTCAGACCCATATACATGATCTGAAGATTTCTAAGGGAGCCCTGAAAGAGAATCTCCTCTATAGTCAGAATAGGGCTCATATTACAAGTGCCAGGTGTCAGCACTGAATTGCCAAAGGCAATGTGAACATGTTTACATGGACAATGGAGGCAAAACAATGCTTGTAATAGTATGAATCCTGTAGATCTTTGGTACTGGCTGATTAATCATGGTGTGACATTATGTGACATAGAGAAAGCAAGATGTGACATAGAAAAAAAACCTACTAATTCTTGCTTGATCTCTATAAGCAGAAAAGTTCTAGAGCAAAGGAACAAAAGTCCACTTTGAATTATAGCAACAGAGAATCAAGGCCTCTTAACCAGTTTCCAGACTTGAGCCAGTTTACAGATCCTGAGCTCCTTCATTAAAGGGATGGCCCCTTGAAGAAGGACCCTCCCACACTCCCCAAAAGTTTCAATGTTAAGCTTAGTCGTATCCTTCCTCAGAGGGATCTGTGGCTTTTTGCTAAGGTCACTGTACACTGGGGAAAAGGAAATAATCAGACCTTTCAGGGCTTACTGGACACTGGCTCTTAAATGACATTTCCCAAGACAAAAAGCATCTGGTTGAATAAAAAGGATTCAGACCAAGAATTTTACTGCATTTCTCCTTGTCATTCATATTTTCAGTGCTAGTTTTCTGAAGTTTTTTACACAGAACATTTTAACATTCCATACCAGGCAAATTGGGCAAATTCCATTTTAGGATTGCAGTTGTGTTGACACATGGTAATCTTATTAGCAATAAAAGGATATTACCTGTAATTGAATGACTTTGCAATTAGCAAATTTCAGTGCTAAGAACACCATCATTCCTCACTTTTGCATTTGTTTTTACCCGCAGCAGGAAGTGTTTGAATTACCAGCAAAACTATTAGCTCTACAAAATGAAACAATAACTTAATAAAAAACTATTTCACCAAGAATAAATATTAATTACAGTTCATGCAGATAAGCTTAAACTTAGCAGTTAGGACTATGTTGTGCTCTTATTTTGTCAAATCATGTGTGCACTTATCCCTAGCAACATTAACCAGTATTACCCAAAAAATCTGATTGGATAAAATTCTGTGTTGATAAACTTCCATTTATTTTAACAAATGTATCCATGGGGAGCATAATTAAAATATTCACCCAGTAATATTATATTTGGTATCTTTCAGAGGAGGTATATAATTGGCTCATTCTAATATTATAATACTCACACAAACACTGTTTCCTTTAAAATAAACTTAGATATATTCCAAGGCTCAACATCACTCACAGAACAAATTACATTAAAATTACAATTAACTTCTGCTCACCTGTCAGCAGAAATCAGTGTCACCATGTACATACTGCCTATTCCTCACTTTTATTAAGCAAGCCCCTTTCTATTATGAGGGAACATAAATTAGAAGGATGTCGCTATGTCTTCTACATTATTAAAATGTATGAGGAACATTGACCCTGGAATCTAGAGATTATGTGAAATTCATTTACATGCACAGTTGTACAAATTGCTGGAGTTTAATGCTAACTTCCATGAAAAATCATCTTTACAACTCTGCTTCTGAGGAAGGACAAGGTTTAAATATTTAATGTGTCCTCTTACTCGATGATCTCAGTCAGCAGTGAATTGGTGAAGTGGTCAGTACAGAGACCTCTTTTGGGTAACAGGTCTTTGCATTTAATGCAAAATATGATCCGAATTCACACTTAGCTGGCAACAAGTAGACCTACTTCACTAATTTTGCCTTTCTTAAAATGAATCTTAGATGGATTCCATGAGTCCTATTTCCAACCTGTTTTTAAATGTTAGCCCTGTTTTAACATTGTTCTGCATCCCTTTTTTATGTACACAGAAAATTACTGAACTTGAAAATATATTTTGGCCATATTATTAAAAGAGCATCACTTTGTAAGCCTGGAAAACCACAAAGACTGAGAAATCAAATCTGTGTTCATGGGTGGAAGCCTGTGTCAAGCAAGGCTGTGGATGTGATGTCAAGTTTAAAACCCTCTCGACCATTTATGGGCAGGTTTTCTCAACACGTCTCTTTCATGTACTTTGTGTTTTCTTTTACAACAGTCAGGAAAGCGAAGGTTTATTTAGAAAAAGTGTAAGTGGGCATAACCTTTCTAAGGAGGTCTTAAGGAAAAAGGCTTAGTAAAGGAAATATAGTATTTTTAACGTGAGCCGCCTTTAGGAGACACCATGACTTTCACTGTCATTTGCTTTTCAATTATCATGCATATTATCTCCGTACCCTGGATTCTGTCTCCTCTCATTTTTACATCTTACCTTATTGAGAACTCTCCAGATGCAAAGTGAGCTGCACAGGAGCTAATGGGTTTTATTATAGTGTTCTCTTACATGTATTCCATGGACTTATATTCTTTTCACCCCTTTTTAGCATCTCCTGTTCTTCATTCTCACTCCTCCTCACAGTGTCTTCCTTCTGCTTTCAAGTTTTATTTCTAATGTTGTTTTGAACATCAAGATCAATGGTGCCCAGGTCTGGCTGATTATTTGAATTAGTCAGGCTAATAACCTTCTTTAAAGGAAGGAGATATTTACCTAAATTGGAGCCTCAGCCTTGCCTCCATTAGAGACACCAGGGGAGCATTTCTAGATCACCCTAGGTCAGTTAAGTCAAAGTCACTGGGGGATGGGCAAGGGAAATAAAGCCCTTAAAGAGGTCTTCAGGCAATTCTAGTGTGCAACTAAAGTAAAGAGTAAATTACCTACAGAACCTGTTCCCAGACAGCCATAAATGTTCTTATTAGCCTGTAAACGTATGACTTGAAGCATTCCCAAATAAATATATGCACAAATATATGCACATAACTAGAATATATATAAGGAACTATATCACTATTATTACAAAGAGGTCAATGATAAGAATATAATTTTTCACTTGAGAAAAGAATATGCTCAGTGAACATTCTAACCATCCATAATAGTATCTGTGCCTTTGGAAATCTGAGTGACTTAAGCAAGATTTTATACTTAATTGGAAGCCAAGGTATAACTCAAGTGCAATTATTCACACTTGGGAATTAGTTAATGCTATACTAGCACATCAGACAACATCCTTGTTCCTGTCGCCTACTTCTGTTTGCATTAGGAGATCATGATCTTTTCCATTAAAAGTACGTCAGAGGGCTGGAGAGATGGCTTAGCGGTTAAGCGCTTGCCTGTGAAGCCTAATGACCCCGGTTCAAGGCTCGGTTCCCCAGGTCCCACGTTAGCCAGATGCACAAGGGGGCGCACGCGTCTGGAGTTCGTTTGCAGAGGCTGGAAGCCCTGGCGCGCCCATTCTCTCTCTCTCCCTCTATCTGTCTTTCTCTCTCTGTCTGTCACTCTCAAATAAATTAAAACAAAAAAAAAAGTACGTCAGAGCAAAGCCTACCCCTTGTTGGCTTTAAGCTAGTTGTTATCACCTAGTGCATATCTAGACCAGACACATTTGTGTGATGAACCTCTGTAGAGCTACAGGATTGCTCTTGAAGTAACTGCATATGCAATAGTCTTCTAAAATGCATGTATGTGTACATGTGTGTTCATATATATGCAGGTGCATCTATATGTGTATTTCTATGAAGACCAGAGAAGAGCTTCAAGTATCATCCTCAGTAATTCACTGACTTTCTTTGAGACAATGTTTCTCATTGGCCTGAATATTTTCAATTTATTTAAACTAACTGGCTAATTAGTGCAGGTGATCCCCTTGTCTCCAACACCCTTGCATTGGTATTTTATGTAAGCACTAAAGATTAGATGCTAGTACTCAAGTTTGTGAGCCAAGTACTTAACCAACTGAGCTACCTCTCTAATGCAATAAAATGCTCAACTTACTTTTTTTTTCTTTCTTCAAAGAAAAACTATTGAAGTCTTAAAACTCAAGTATATGTACCATTGGAAGAATTGAAACATGAATTCTGTTAGCACATATTTCTTAAGTAAACACGTCTTTTAAAAATAGTTTTACTGGGTATGAATCAAACTACTACTTAAGACACTATTCTTTTTTTTTTTTTTTTTTTTAAGGTTTTTTGAGGTAGGGTCTCACTCTAGCCCAGGCTGACCTGGAATTCACTATGTCAATTCTGGGTGGCCTTTTGGGCTTTTGGGGGGCTATTAAACTCCAAATATATTGTCAGCAATCCTCCTACCTCTGCCTCCCAAGTGCTAGGATTAAAGGGATGTATCACCACACCCAGCTTTAAGACACTATTCTTGTTCACATATAAACCAAGTAAGAATTCTCTAGCAAAAGAAGGAAGAGCATCTAGGCCATTCAGGACCTTAAAATGACAGATTGAGGAGTTCCCTGGCTTTTTTTTTTTTTTTTTTTGATTTACACATCCCAATGTAATGTTTACAAATTCTGAAGCCTAGAAAAAATTGAAAGGTATAAATCCAAAAAGATGCATACTACTACTAGGTAATGTGGAGGACTGCAAGCTGGTGTCAGACAGGATGAGAAGAATGTATTCTATTGTAAAGAGAGAAAGAAAGGGGTAACATTGTTAATATACAAAGGGCAGAGGACAACCAGAAATTTGGAGAAGCAGAAGGGCATTTGAGCACATAGAAGTAGGGAACACATGGCTTCAGCCTCATAGATGCCCAGTGAGGACAGGGAAAGCAGACTTATTATTTAAAGAATAACCCAGGCAGCCCTAGTGAAAAGCAATTGGCACTCCTACCCATAGGATGAGCCCACAGTCTCTGCATGCCTCAAGTCCAGTGGTGGGCTTTTTGCAAAGAAGAGTTCTTTTTCCTCCCTATAGCTCAAATTGCAGGACACTGTCCTGAAAAAGAACATATTGTTGAACATTGAACTACATGGGGGTCTGAAAATCACCAATCAGGGAAGAATGATATCAAGCTGCCACAGCTCCAACACAACAGACAACAATGAGAAGCCATGTGGAAATTAAGACTGGACATGGATTAGACAGAAAATTTGTGTAGCAGGAGGCTCAGCTCTGGCAGTGAGATGTAATCCCACCCTTGGGATTTACATCACCTGACAATATATTTGGAGTTTGATAGCCCAAATGTGCAGTGCATAAGCCTCTGAAGTCACCTGTCTTACATGAGGCTCTTGCTACAGCCACTTAAAAACTCTGTCAGTTAGACTACTTAACATACTGGCTATAATATCTTCCTTGGGGTGTTTGATTCTAAACAAATTTTAAAAGTTTAGAGATATGTTTTCTTGCACAGATATTACTACTGTGTTTGTTTCTGTCTATCCCAACCTTTCTGGCAGGCTACCCACAACTAAAGCATTGTCATCCCATAGTGTATGTACTGGGGCTTCTCAAGAAAATAAAAGACCCTGCTGGGTCCACAGAGCATAAAGGTAAGTGTGACCTGCAGGCCCTGAGTATGCAAAAAAGGGAAGCAACCCAGGTAACCCAAGGGCCATTCTGTAGACATATGACATTTGTCTAGTATAGGTTAAGCATCAACAAAAGTCACAGAAGAGACAAAAATCCTTATGTCTGCTCCCTGATTCAACCTGGGTGGACCCAGAAAGAAGCTAGACCAATAATCTTTTTGTTTCTCTTTTGCACCTATGTTTTCCACCTTTTTCCTCTTTTTACCATACGTTTTATTGTACTTATTTTATATATTTACTAAAAGGGTTTTATGATGTTAATTTTTATTACCCTTCCATATTTATCAAATCTTATTTCACATGCTACTTTTATGATAGGGCAATTATTTTTTATTTTTCTCCTTGTGTCCTCCAAGCTTTTCTCTATCACACTTTTGGCAGTACTTTGTCATGATTGTTTGCAAAACTTCTATGTTTTTATATTTTTATTCAACATCTTCATCTAATTTTGTTTATGATTTTTTATTAGACAATCTTTATTTAAATCCTCCATTTTCTTCACCTTTCATTCATGATATTATTCAGTCTTCTTTTTTTCTGTGTTGTGGTCATTGGTGATATATTAGTGAGTTTTAGTTCATTTTCATTGAATTTCTACATCTTGTTGTGTTTGGTATTGTTTCTGGTACATCATTGTTGGGTGACATTGGGTATTGTTCACTCAAGAGTAGGCTTCTCACAGAGAATATCTGCAAGTGAAAAGGGAGGTTATATTAAAACAGCAAGTGCACAACTTGCAACACAAAAACATAAGACTCATGAAAAAAACAAGGCAACATAACTCTTCCAAAGATCATAACTATTGAATTACTGAATTTAATGATGTTGAAATAGATAAAATGCTTTAAGTAGAGTTCAAAACTTTACTCATAAAAATGTATCATTGATTTCAAAAAGGAGGCAAACAAGCAGGTGACTGATGTATGGAAATAAATTCAAGACCTGGAAAAAACACCAGAAACAGATGAATAACTCAGCAAATGTAAAGAAAGAAGAAAGATAGTATTAGTCAAGAGATGACTATAAAGAATAGATTTAATGAGAGGAATAGACGAGCAAAGGAGAACTAAGAAATTATTCATCCTACCCAACAGAGTAAGCCACCGAACTCCTTATATAATTAGGGAAATAGAAAAGAATAGACAAAAATTCAACCACCCCAAATATAAAAATTATAAGAATCAACAACTTCTTTCAGTTGTCGCCATAAATGTAAAGGTCAGTAATTATCCCATTGAAACACACATAATACATAATTAGACTTAAAAATAATACACAATCACAGAAAAACAATCATTACATGGTCTCACTCATTTGTGATTCTTTGAATCAGTGGAGGTCCTGACATACCTAATAGACATCTCAAGCCTGGACAATGGGGGTGGGGTAGGACTTAAGGGGAGGGGAAGGATGGGGGAAACACAAAACTGAACCCAAATGGAAGTGGTAACATAGAATCCTGTATCCTGGAAGATAGACTAAAAGGTTGAATCCCTCAACAGGACCTTAAGAAGAGCACCTGAATCAAAGGGCCCTGGAGAGGATAAGATGAAGCCCAACATTACATTTCTTATGTTTTTTTTCTTTTCTTTTCTTTTCTTTTTTTTTTTTTTTCCCCTTTGACACTGGCCTGTAACTCCTAGTACCAGGATGCAGTTAACACCCACAATGAACTATTTATTGATTAGAGAGACCTACAAAGTTTCCCAAAACAAGACAGACTCCTGTCAGAGCACTTGGATACATACACAAAAGAGGTTAATGGTAAGACCCTGCTGATGAAGACACAATATGCTGTCATTTCAGAACATGGAGAGACATGGCTAGAATCTGGAAGAGAGCCAGTCACCATACAGTTAGCCCATTTAGTGCTAGAAGGCATTACATGAGCCACTGGGGGAAAGGGACGAACATCTGTCTGAAAAACTCAAGGTCTATGCTACTCAGCAGCCAACAACCTGATGTGATGCGCACACAAGTGCAATAGTGGCATGCAGCAATGTTGGGTAACCAACTGCTCTTGGGTTGGCTAACAGATCCACTCAGTGGAAAAGAACATATATCTGGAACTGGGAAAAATATCAGAATCATATCCATATAATGATTTTGCTTTCCAATATCAAGCTCCCACTCATCTTGGGCAATAAGAGGGCCTACACCCATTTTTTTTTTTCCAAACAAATAGTAGTTATCCCATTTAACTTGTACTGACTTCACTCTCCATTGAAGAATCTGCTTCTCTTTTTTAGATAGGAGCCAGCCTGAAGAAAGAAATGATCCATCACATTTCACCAGGGCCCTAGCTGAAACCACAGAGGAATTGGAGAAATGAACAAGAGTTCTGCTTTCTCAGGGTACCTGATATTAACACAAGGGTGAAGGAGACAGACACTGACGACCATCAACATCTACCAAACCAGAGATCCAGAGGCTACTAAGTACCTATCACTAAAGTAGACTTAAAATGAACCCAACATAGATCAAGGAATTTTGCAGAAGAGGGGGTGGAAAGATTGTTAGAGCCACAAGTTGGAACATTATGTACAGAAACATCCTGTCTTCCCCATAAGTGATGGT
This sequence comes from Jaculus jaculus, assembly GCF_020740685.1. Classification (NCBI taxonomy): domain Eukaryota; kingdom Metazoa; phylum Chordata; class Mammalia; order Rodentia; family Dipodidae; genus Jaculus; species Jaculus jaculus. The sequence continues at coordinate 66,803,469 of NC_059110.1, forward strand.
TGCCTCCACAAGGCATGACCCACAGCTGCCATGAGGATGACATGCATCACGAATGAGTAGGGACCCTTTATAAAAGGGGCAGCTATGAGGGAAAGTATGGTACCAACATGTGCTGTTTACATACTAAGTGTGTCCATAACTAATGAAGAATACAATATCCAACTACCTATTTTCTCCAAGAAACATACCTCACTGGCAAAAAAAAGTACTCGAGGCTGAGAATGACAGGATAAAACACAATTTATGAAGCAACCAGAAGGTAAAACAAGCACTATAATTACTGTGAAATCAATAAAGTATAATGCAAACAAAAATTAATGAAGACACGATTCCCAAAGTACATTAAGAAAGGGAGCAGTCTATCAAGAAGATACAATAGTTATAAATACATATGCACCAAACTTTGAAGCTCCCAAAACATACACCAATGGATATAAATGGACATAAATATGTACTAATACAATAATAGTGGTTTACTTCAATATTCCACTCTCATTAGTTGATAATTTGACTTAAAAGATATTTACAGGCGCAGTTTGAATCACGGTGCAAGGAGGGAGTAAATGTTGTGAATCTCACCATCTCACTGACTTAGTCTCTTCTCTCCCTTGCTTGTGTGAGCTTCATCACACTTGGAGATGGCTGGTGGCAAAGCTGGAAAGGACTCTGGAAAGGCCAAGACAAAGGCGGTTTCCTGCTTGCAGTGAGCTGGTTTGCAGTTCCCTGTGGGCCGTATCCATCGACACCTGAAATCTAGGACAACCAGCCATGGACGTGTGGGCGCGACTGCCGCTGTGTACAGCACTGCCATGCTGGGGTACCTCACCGCCAAGGTACTTGAATTGGCAGGAAATGTCTCAAAAGACTTGCAGGTAAAATGTATCATCCCACATCACTGGCAACTTGCTATTCGTGGAGATGAAGAATTGGACTCTGATCAAGGCTACAGTTGCTGGTGGTGGTGTCATTCCACACATCCACAAATCTCTCATTGGGAAGAAAGGACAACAGAAGACTGTCTAAAGGATGCCTGGATCCCTCATTACCTCAGTACTGTAAATACTATTAACAGCTGTCCAGCGTGGGTGATTCCAGTGGACTGTATCTCTGTGAAAAACACAATTTTGCCTTTTTGTACTTCTATTTGGACAAGTTGGAAGCTTAATTAGCTTTTCAGCCAACCAAATTTCTGCATTCGAGTCTTAACCATATTTAAGTGTTACTGTGGCTTCAAAGAAGCTATTGATTCTGAAGTAGTGGGTTTTGATTGAGTTGACTGTTTTTAAAAAACTGTTTGGATTTGAATTGTGATGCAGAAGTTATAGTAACAAACATTTGGTTTTGTACAGACATCATTTCCACTCTGGTGGATAAGCTCTATAAAGGTCATATCTCAAACTAAAAAAAAAGATATTTACAGAGTAGTCCATACAATAACTGCTGAATCCAAGTTTATCTTAGTAGATGATATAACTTTCTCTGAACTGGACTCTATTCTGACCCATAAAACAAGCTTTGATATGTATAAATAATTTTCAGTTATATCCTAAAATAATAATAGTATAAAATTAAAAACCTATACCAAGAGAAAACACAAAGTATAAAAAAATTGAAGAGTGTCCAACACAATTTTGAATAAACAGTGTGTCACTTAAGAAAGCAGAGAGGAAATTTAAAATTCTTATAATCAAAAGTAAATGAAGACATGCCTTGTCAGAGCCTCTGGGGTACGGAAAAGGCATTTTACAACTGTGAATTCTTACATAAAAATTCAGACTACTGGGCTGCAGAGATGGCTTAGCAGCTAGGGCACATGCCTGTGAAGCCTAAGGACATTGGTTTGATTCTCCAGGTCCAAGTAAGACAGATGCACATGGTGGCACTTGTGTCTGGAGTTCATTTGCAGTGGCTAGAAGCCCTGATGTACCATTGTTTCTCCTTCTCTCTCTCTCCCTCTCCTCTTTCCTGTCACTAATAAATAAATAAATAAAAATAAAATCTTAAAAAAAATTCAGACTACTAAAACAATTATATACATAGATGTATTAGAACAAACAAAAACACACAGCCCAAAGGCAGTGAATGGAAAGAGATAATAAAGAGTAAGACAGAAATTAATGAAATAGAGACTAAAAGAACAATACACAGAAGCAATAAGATGAAAATCTTTCTTATTTAAAGGGATGAACATGGTTAATAAATTCTTAGCCAAGAGAAAGAAGATCAAACTTAATAACATCAGAAATGATAAGATAGGTATTAGCATGCACTAATGAAATTCAGAGAAACATTAAAAATATTTTTGAAACCTACAATCTAATAACTTGAAAAATCTAAAAAGAATAAGAATATTACTAGAAAAAATAACCAACCAAATTTAAACTGAACCAAGAGTATATGAAAACAACCTAAGTAAATTATAACAATAAACAAGATTATAGCCATAACACAGTCTTTCAACAACAGCAAAGGTCCCAGACCAAATACATTCATTCTCAAATCCTACAAGTCTTTAAAGAGGAGGTATCACCAATGATTCTCACATTGTTTTACAAAACAGAGAGTAAAAAATACCACCAAAGACACTCTATAAGTGAGTGTTACCTTGGTAACAAAACTAAATAAAAATAAAACAACAAAATGAGTTATAGACAATTTTTTGATGAACATAGACATGAAATTTTTCAGTAAAATATTTACAAACTAAATTCAATAACATAATAAGGTTATACACTTGGCCAAAATGATTTTATTCCACAAATACAAGTAGGTTACAACACACACAAATCAATACATGTAAACAAAGACTTAAGGATAAGGGCTGGGGTGATGACTAAGCAACGAAAGGCCTTTGATTATAAAGTTTTCTGGCCAAAGTTCAATTCCCCAGCCAGTCATATAAAGCCAGATGGACATTATTTGCAGTGGTAAGACAGCCAGACAGACACACACACACACACACACACACACACACACACACACATACACACGTGTGTGTGTGCATGCATACACAAACAAATAATTTTTGTATGGAAGTTGTCAATATTTTTAAAAAAATAGATAAGTAGAAAAAATAAAATATTTAAAGGATAGAGACAACTAAGTTAACTCAATCAATGAAAAAAGGGTTCTGAAAAAGTCTAGCATACATTCTTAATAAAGTACCTTAAAGGAAGTAGGACTAGAAGGAACATACTTTAATATAATTAGGCCTACCTCTGAGAAACCCATAGTCAATACCACACTAAGTTCAGGAACACTGAAAATCTTTCCAGCAAATACAGGAATGGCAGTTAATATAGTAACCAAGGTCATAGCTAGTACAATGAAAGAAGACAGAGATGAAATGGATACAAAGGGAAAAAGAGAGTCAAATTATTCTTATTTGTGGATGATATGATCTGTTACTTAAAAGACAAGAATGAATCTATGAGTAAACTCCTAAATTTGAAGATGCATTTTTTTCATCAAAGTAGCATGATACAAAAGTAATATATCAAAATCAATAGCTTTCACTTTTATCAATAAGAAATTAGTCTAGATAGAAATCAGGAAAAAATCCCTTCATAGAAACTTTAAAATGTAAAACAAAATAAGAACAAACTTAACTGAAGAGATGAAAGACCTGTACAATGATAATGTTAAAACAATTAAGAAACTGAATAAGACACTAGAAGTGTCATATGAGATGTCTAAGTGGTTAAAGGAACTGCTTCCAAAGCCTGATGCCCAAGTTTTGATTACCCAGGAACAACATAATAGCCAGATACACAACGTGGCACATGCATCTGGAGTTTGTTTGCAGTGGCAAAAGGCCTTGGTGTACCCTTATTTATTCTCTCTCTCTCTCTTTATTTCACAAATAAATATCAAAAAGTCATCAGAAGTTAAAAAGACTTTTCAAGCTCATGGATTGGCATAATTAATATTGCAAAAACAGCTATATAACAAGTTATCTACAGAAAATTCTGAAAATTGTGGCCCTGCTCTCAGTCCATACCAGGAAAGGTCAAGTAGAAAATTAAACTCCTATCTTTATCAAGCTATAATGTGGCATCTCTAGTACCAGGCACAGGATGGTATTTAAAAGGAGCAGGGAGGTGTGATCTTGACTCCACTTACTTAATCATCCAGCTCCAACGTTGTGGTGTCCATATTAACCCCACAGGGATCATAGGCCTTTGCCATTATATGGAATATGACAGTAACAAGAAAGCTTCCTTGCTCAGGTGGTATCAGAAGAGATCTTGTGGAGATAAAACCCTACAATTATCTGATGGAAATGAGGAGATGTTAATGGAGACCATGGGGGAGCATCAATGAAGGACTTGTGGAGTTGGGAGTCAGTACAGAAAAATGACCCTCCTCAGGTATCAAGAGTGGTTAAATGGAAAATCCAGACTTCTATCTCTACCTAGCAGTTAAGGAGCTTACTTTTGCAAAGCCTACTAACAGACTACCAGCTAAAACAACTGTAATGATCTCCAGAGGCTCCTAATAGGAAAATATCCAAGGTTCAATTGACAATAATTCATAACAAGAACCAGAGAGAGGCTAAGGTGATATAAAAAGGCCTGTGACAGATGATGTATTAGTTTTCCATAACAAGTACCAAAGACTGGCTTGATTAAATGAGCATACATGTCTTTGCTTATAGCTGGAGAAGCTAGAAGTCCAACATCAAGGTTTCAACAGGGTCAACATGACTTTAAAGATTCTCTTTTTCTGTTAGGTGGTTGCCTTTCCCATGTGTTCACAGCTCTGCCCCTTGTGCCCACGCATTTCTTAACCTCATTCCTTAACAGGACACAGTTAGCTTCAATTAAGGCCAATACATATACCCTCCTGTTGGGCTCTGAAAGGCCCAGGCATGAGGCCTAGTGGAACTTCCTGAGCCTAGCTAAAGTTTGGTGACCTGTCTCTGGCCAGCTAGGACTCAGCAAGACACCTAATGGCTTCTGGCCTGCTACCTCCGCGTGGCAATTGTAATTACCATTTCAATAGTTAAGTTTACTATTGGCCTTACCTCTTCCCCCATCATAAAATCCCCACCTTCATCCCCAACATGATATAGGCAACTGCTCAGAGTAATAAAGCGAGTTGTTCCTGCATCAAAAAGACTCTCGACTCAGTATGGTTTTTCTCCAGTGGCCAGGAGAGGTTTCTGAATCGTCTGACGTTCATCATCCTTCTCAACCCCTAGGGAGGAACCTGCAGGCCTGGTCCTTCCTTTGGCACTACCTGACCTGGAAGAAGCCCCTCACCCTCCCTTTACCTTAATTGCTTTTTTAATGGGCCTATTTCCAAATATAGTGATAATGTGACATACTTTAGGACTGTAACATATGAAAATATTCTAGGAGGATATTATGTTTATAACAGACATCAATTTTGATGTGACAGAAATGTTAGAATTGTTTGATGAAGATTTTAAAGCATCTACCATATACAAAGGTCTTAATGAAACATTATAGAGACATAAGCAAAAGTTTCTGCATGGAAATGAAAATCATAAAGGAAAATTTTAGAACTGAAAAATACAAATCTAAATATATTAATTTATATAAATATAAATTTCAATAATGGCTCCTGGATGATACCACTCACAACACTGTATGTGAACTGCATTATAGCTTACCCTTTAGTAGAGTGGTTTTCTTAATGTGATTGTCTTAAGCAATCAGAAGAAATGATTTAATATTGCAGTAGCATAAAGAAGAGAATAAAAATGATCAACAAATGTTTAAAAGAAAATTCTAAAGAATGAAATGTTTATGAGGGGTTTTGGAATGCTACAATACATTCTTGGGGATGTAGAAAGTCTTAAGAATGTAGAGGCCATGTGCACTATCAGGACAAACCAAAGAACAACCTATGCTTTTATAACTGGCTATATTTGAGGCTCTGCATAGACATAAATAAGACTAATTCAGACTTGAATACTGTTTTCTGAGTGCAAAGATAGTAGTAAACACTTCGGCAAAGCTAGGGAAACTCACAGGTTCTAGGAACTTAAGAAACACCTTTCCAACTATAGAGAACTCAAATGTCATATATGACTCACAGAAAAGCTGATGAACAAATAATGACAACATACACCAGCATTGGTATGCAAAGGAGGGCAGGACCAGAAGAATTGGATTACCAGCATTCCTTGTCAAATTATTTTAAATGTACAATTTCAATAACTAAATGCAACATATAAAGGAAAAAGCCATTGTTGCTCATACACTGGAGGAAAGAATATGTTAACAAAAAGATTTGAATGAGAAGTTCAAGACTTTGAACACTGTTTTCCATGATGTTTAAATTCTGTTGTCAACTTGATCACATTCGGAATGCGGTGAAAGATGTTCCTCATGGGGAGATGTGTAGGAGCATATCAAGAAAGTGATCATGAAGTCCTTCCTCAAGAGTAGGTGGTCCTGGAGACTTTCGGTCAAGATGGTGACTGCCTAACTGCCGCGGACTGACTCTCGGGGAGATCAGGACCGAGGGAGAACAAGGGCGAAGGCTCAGGGAGAACTCGGGATTCGGCGAGGAAATGACAGACAGACACACTCAAGTTGAATATGCTGCTGCAATTTACTGAAGGTTTCATGAAGATTTTATACAGATTGAACAGAGAAACTTAGCAAGCCAACAAGTGATCTCAGAAATCATTAATCTAAATAATCTTGAGTATTGTTCTATTGTAAGCATACATGTAATGTTGATCAGGCAGGAACTGTACCCATTTTTTAAGAAGGGCGTCTTGTATCATTGACCACAACATTATACAAACAGAAACTAGGTGTAAGGTGAATAACAGGTTACTTATTTCTTATACCCCAAGGACTGTATAAACACCAAGGCTTACGCTTCCTTGTTAAGCGTTCCCGTAAATGGAAGAGAATGCCATAGCCTCCTTTTTACTTCATAATTCACCCATCTATTACCGAATTCATCATATCCTCCCTCATAGGGGAGTGGAACTAAGTAGATTCCAGCTCTAGGAGTCCACCATCTGCCCTTGATCAAGTACTGAACATATCCCCCAGGAAGTTTCCTGGTGGGAATGTCTAAGTTTTGTAACTCCTTTTCTGCAGAACTGTCATGTTTCTTATGAACACTACCGATCAACATTTCTACTTTCATATTCTCAGGCTCAGTATCATTCTCAAACATCATAAGCTGTTTTTACTTTACACCATCTAAAAACTGTTCTAGAGTTAATTTTTTATTCCTAGTAGAGTTATACATTCTCTCCATAGCCCTAATCATAGGAGGGGCACATTCAATACTTAGATTGTTTCTTGTACTCTGATTGCGTGCATGATTACTAATAAGTGTTGAATTAGCTGTTCTTAGACAAACAGCTAGAAGAAAGCAGGAAAGAAACAGCATTGGCGCCAGCAATTAGGTCGTCGTGACTTCATGGGCAGCAGGAACCTTTACAGTAACTGACTGCCAAGGGGTCACCGGGGGCATCCCTCCGAGGAGTGCTGGCCCTCTGTCCTCAGCTCTCTTCCAGTGCAGAAGCATTTCTGCTTGCTACACAGGCGAGGTCGCCGTGGACGTAGCACCTAACTGCACCACACCTCCCCAGGAAAGAAAGGCAAGGCATTAAGGGTTCACTGGGTCTTTTAGGGGAGGGCAATCTCTAGTCACTTGCCAGTGGGAGGGCACAGAGGGGGGAAAAAAGGGAATCTATGATTCCCTCACTCACAGGTAGCCCACCAACCCTTAATGCCCCCCAGCAGCCATCTTACCCATAGTCCCAGCTTTAGGATACTTCCACACTTACTGCAGGGAAGGGGACCCAGGAAAGTATAGTTCCACTTGCCTCACTGCACAGGAGTTATTGCCCTGATACCACTGCCCACATGTGACCTTGGGCAGGCACCCCCTACTGGCCAGCATGAACTCAGGCTCCATTGGTCCATCTGCTGCCACATGTGCTCTAACCCACTTGCCTACTTACTACTCAGGCCACCTGCCCATCCACAAGCAAGTTCGGGCCCATTCTACTGCCCATGCAAGCTCAGGCTCACTCTGCCTATCCACCCATGCCAGCTCAGGCCCAATCCCCTGTCTGCCACATGGGCAGCCCCTCCACCTGTCTCCTGATGCACAAGCTCAGGCTGCTTAGGTGTCCCAGTGTCCCCACATGCATGAGTTTAGGCTGCTTTGGTGCATGATATTTTGGTGTCCCTTTGTTTGTGAGTTCAGGCTGCTTTGGCATCCTTGCCACATGCAAACTCAGGCAGCTTTGATGTTCTGCCTAGTGAGAGCTCAGACTGCTTCAGCATCCAACTTCAGGCTGCTCAGCTTTCCACTGAACGTGAGCTCAGGCTGATCCACCTACCCACATGTTAGCTCAGGGCCACTCTGCCCATTGCTTCCCTGCCTGCTATCTAAGGCCAGCTCCCCCAAGAGATACCACTTCCCCTGCCCATAGAGACCACAATCCTACTCTCCTTGCCCATAAACTGTGATGGGTAGACCACAGTGCAAAAGAAAGAACATGAAAAAACAAATGCAAGTAAATCCAATAAGATCACCCAGTCCTACAATGAACATCACTAATCAAAACATAGAAGAGACATAAGGATCACCTAAATGAAGCTAAGAGCAATGCAACCCTGACCAAGCTACTGGTAGAAATTGCAGAAAAGCAACAAAGGACTGATAATCATGTGGATGCTGCCATCACTAGATGAGACCTAATAGATAAGAAAATGGATGGAGTTCAAAGACAATTAAGAGATATGAAGGAGAATGAAAAACAAAAGGACCTCAAAAATCAGGTGGTGATGCTAAATGAAGACATAAAGAAATACAAGGTTGAATTCCAAGAAGCATCAAAAAAAAAAATCAGGAAATGATGTGAAAAGGGAGCTTGACAGAGAGATGGAAACTATATATAGAAAAGTAGTAGAAAATGCAAACCTAATTGAATAAGCCCAAAACTCATTAAAAGCTCTCAAGAATAGAATCAGCCATGTGGAGGATAGAAACTCCAATCTGGAAGACAAGATGGAAGAAACAGTTCAAGATCTCAAAAGTTTCAATAAGTTCAAAAATTTCTGTGAATAGAACATGAGGGAATTGGGATATACACTTAAATGTCCTGACATCCAGATCATGGGAATACCAGAAAGGGAAGAAATTCAGACCAGAGGCATGGAGAACTTACTTAACAAAATAATCAAAGAAAACTTTCCCATTCTCTACAAAGAAAGGCCCATCAAGATACAAGAAGCTAACAGAACTCCAATCAGAGTGGACCAAAGGATACTCTCCAAGACATATTGGCATTAAGACTCTAACCATTGACACCAAATAGAAAATCCTAAAAGCAGCTAGGAAAAAATAGCACATCACTTTTAAAGGTCACCCAATGAAAATTACTTCAGACTTCTCAATGGAAACCCTAAAAGGCAGAAGAGCCTGGAATGGAACACTGTGAAGTCTAAGAACCTACACCTCCCAACCCAGATTACTTTACCCAGCATAAGTATCTCTCATAATATATGATGAAAGAAAAGCTTTCCAATACAAAACTCAGCTTCACAGTTATATGAACACAAAACCAAACCTACAGAGAGTATTTCAGGAAGTTTTCCACAAAGAAGAATCAAATAATCAACTGAAAATGCCTACAAGAACTAGATTACCAGAACCTAACTCAGAGAAGGCACAAAAAACTTCAAAGTCCACGAAAACACCAAACCAAATATACCAACACAATATGGCAGGGATCAAATCAACCTTCACAGTTATTACACTAAATATTAGTGGCTTAATTCACCCATCAAGAGACACAGTTAACAGGATGGATCAGAAACTTAGAACCTCTCATTCAGTTATCTTCAAGAAACCCCCTCACCACTAAAGACAGACACCTCCATAGGGTGAAAGGGTACAAAACAATATTCCAAGCAAATGGGAATAAGAAACAAGCAGGAGTAGCTATATTAATATCAGATAAAATAGACTTGAAACCATAAATACTCAAAAAAGACAAAGAAGGCCAATTCCTACTTGCCAAGGGAATGATCCATCAAGAGGATATTACAGGACTTCCGGTCAAGATGGCGACCGCCTAGCTGCACTACAGACAACAAGGAAAAAAAGGCAAGTATTCAAGGGAAATTAGAAACTTTTTGCAAGAGGGAGGGCACAGATTGGGGTAAAAGAGGGAACCACACACCCCCGCGACCCACGCCCCACCACCCCGCCCGCCGCAACCGCAGCATCAGACGCGGCCCAGCGTCCCAGCACCCCGGCGGCCCCACGTGCACCAAGCCCCACGCGCCCCGGCAGCCCCGCGGGCCCCACAACCCCCACGTGCCTCACAACCCCCGCACCCCACACCCGAGCACCCTGCCCACCCATCACGCCTCTTGCACACCTTCCCCCCTGCACGCCCCACGCTCCCTATCCACACACAGCAGGCGCGCCCCGAGCAACCCATGGCGTCCTGCGCCCTGGGTGCCCAAGCGTGCCCCGCGCCCCAACGCCCCCCGCGCGCCCCACCCCCCTTGAGCAGCCTGTGCATCCAGAGAACCCCGTGGCATCCGGCGCCACTTCTTACCTCACACACTCCAGGGCATCCAGCACACCAGGAACCCCGTGTGCCCCACGGCACCTCCCGCCCCCCCAACTCTGCGCGCCCCTTGTCCCCCCGCCGCACATGGCCCGCAAGCCCCCGAGTGTCCTGAGCGTGCCCCTGCGCGTCCAGAGCACCCCGTGGCGTCCCATGGCCTCCCGCACCACGGTGTGCCCTGCGCCCCCTCCCCCCCGCGCACCCTGCGTCCCTACCCCCCACGCACCGCGGCGTCCCACGCGTCCCGCGCCTCCCACACACTCCCCTGCACCCTGTGCCCCCTTCGTGTGCCCCACGCCCCCCCGATACCCCCAGGAGCCCCACACCCCCCTCGCACCCCGCACACCCCCGATGCGAGCGCGGCCCCCCCCGCGACCATGGCATGCCCCTCGCCCCCCCAGACCGACCAGAGCACCCCACGCCCCCCGCCCCTCCAGGGCACGCCACCCCGCACCCCCTGAGCCCTGCCGCCTCCCACATGCCCCACCCTGATTGCCCAGTGTCCCCGCCGTGTGCCCCACACGCTCCATACACCTCGTTGCACTCCGCGCCCCCCATCCGCCCACCCGCCCACACACCCTCCACACGTCCTGCGTGGCTGTGCTCTGATCGGGCACCCACCAGTCATGCCTGCCAGCCTGCTGCACTGAAGCTGAGACCTCATACCTTGCCCTTGTTCTCTGATCCTGCTAGTAGACCAGCCATGTGGTGCTGGTTTCACAGGCATGTGGGGGCCACCCCTGCCGTGAATAGGTGGCTGCCAGATCCCCTGCTGCTGTGCTCACAAAACTTGCCGCCGGTCAGCCTCTGCTGTGTCCTGATTCCGTACCCACATCATCTGCCTCTGCACTACAATTGCATGTGCAGCGGGCCCACTCCCACAGCAAGAGCCACACAAGTCCACACTGAGTCACTAGTGCCAGCGCAGGTGCCATCCTCTACCTGTACATCACCACCCATCCCCCACTCCCCTGAGGCAGGAGAGCACTGATGTTTACAGACCACAGTGTACCCAGCCAGAGTCTGGGCACCTTCAGGACTTGCTACCTCAGTCCCCTTTCAAGCTCAAAGGCAGGCAGCTTAGGTGCATTACTGGGTAAGAATTTAGGCAAATTTGGTGCCCCTGTCAGGCTATAGATAGGCGGCTTTGGCAAGAGTTACCAAAAACCCAGGCTGCTTGCAACTGCCCCAGGCTGCCTTGGATTCGCATTAAGCTAGATACCAGGCTGCTCCACCCACCTACCTGCCCATACACTGACATGGGTAGACCACAGCGCAAAAGAAATAACACTAAAAATAAAATGGAAGAAAACCCAGACAGATCACCCAGTCCAACAAGGATCACAACTAACCAAAACATAGAAGAGTGTTTAGGATCAGAACATCAAGTGGAAACAATGAACAATGCAACCCTGACCAAACTACTGCTAGAACTGACAGGAAAGCTACAAAGGATAGATAATTGTATGGATGCTACCATCACTAAGCTAGAGCAATATGATAAGACACTGGAAGGAATTCAAAGAGAGCTAAGAGAGTTGAGGGAGAGTGAAAAAAAAGAGGACCTTAAAAATCAGCTGGCCACACTAAATGAAAATATAATGAAATGCAAGGATGATTTCCAAGAATCATCAAGAAAATCAGAAAATGAGACAAAAAGGGAGCTGGACAAAGCGATGGAAGTGATACATAGGAAAGTAGTAGAAAATGCAAACTTAATTGAACAAGTCCAAAACTCACTAGAGGCTCTCAAGAATAGAGTCAGCGAAGTGGAAGATAGAAATTCTGATCTGGAAGACAGGATGGAAGAGACAGTTCGATAGTCCAAAAATTTCAGTAAGTTCAAAAGTTCCTGTGAACAGAACATGAGAGAATTGTGGGATACACTTAAACATCCTAATATCAGAATCATTGGAATACCAGAAGGAGAAGAATTTCAGACCAAAGGCATGGAGAACCTATTTAACACAATAATTAAAGAAAACTTCCCCCGTCTCTTAAAAGAAAGGCCCATCAAGATTCAAGAAGCAAACAGAACTCCTAACCGACTAGACCAAAGGAGAAACTCCCCAAGACATATTATCATTAAGACTCTAAACATTGACACCAAGGAAAAAATCCTAAAAGCAGCTAGGGAAAAACAGCACACCACTTTCAAAGGAAACCCCATCAGAATTACTTCAGACTTCTCAATGGAAAGCCTGAAAGCTAGAAGGGCCTGGAATGAAACTCTTCAAACTCTAAGAAACTATGGCTTCCAACCCAAACTACTCTACCCAGCAAAAGTCTCCCTTAATAGATGGTGAAAGGAAAACTTTCCATGACAAAACTTAGCTTTACAATTATATGAACACAAAACCAAACCTACAGAAAGTACTCCAGGAAAGTCTCCACAGAGAAGAAACAAATAAGCAAACACAAATGCCTACAAGAAGCAGATCACAGCAACCAAACCCAGAGTAGATAGAAAAAAAATAAAAATTAAGTTCCATGGAAATGCCAACACACCTCTACCACCACAACATGACAGGGATCAAATCAAATCTCACAGTCATCACCCTAAACATTAATGGCCTTAATTCACCCATCAAGAGACACAGGCTAACAGGGTGGATCCAAAAATTAGACCCCTCAATCTGCTGCCTTCAAGAAACCCACCTTACCAATAAAGACAGGAACCTCCTCAGGGTGAAAGGGTGGAAAACAATATTCCAGGCAAATGGGAATAAGAAATAAGCAGGTGTAGCTATATTAATATCAGATAAAGTTGACTTCAAACCAAAAACAATCAAAAAAGACAAAGAAGGCTACTTCCTACTTGTAAAGGGAACAATCCATCAAGAGGATATTACAATCATAAATCTGTATGCACCAAACACAGGGGCACCACAGTTCATAAAACAAAACCTACTTGACAATAAAACAGAAATAGCCACCAACACCATCATAGCTGGGGACTTTAACACACCATTATCAGTAATAGACAGATCATCCAAACAGAAGCTCAACAGAGAAGTAAGAGAGCTCAACAAAACCATAGAGCACTTAGACCTAACAGACATCTACAGAACTTTCCATCCCAAATCCACAGACTACACATTCTTCTCAGCAGCCCATGGAACAATCTCTAAAATAGACCATATACTGGGTCACAAAGATAGCCTCCACATATTTAGGAAAATCGACATAATTCCCTGCATGATATCACATCATAATGCTATATTCCTAGAAATCAACAACAAAAAAACCAACAAGAACCCCAATGGCAACTGGAAAGTGAATAGCACACTCTTAAACAATAAATGGATAGTGGATGAAATAAAAAATGAAATTGCAAAATTCCTGGAATTGAATGACAATGAGAACACATCATACCAAAACTTATGGGACACAATGAAGGCAGTCCTCAGGGGAAAATTCATAGCACTCAATGCCTTCATAAAAAAGACAGAAAGATCCCAAATCAATAGCCTAACCATCCACCTAATGGCATTGGAAAAACAAGAAAAATCCAACCCAAAGAGCTCCAGAAGGAAAGAAATAATTAAAATCAAAGCAGAAATTAATGAAGTGGAAACCAAGGAAACAATTAAGGCAATTGACAAAACAAAGAGCTTGTTCTTTGAAAAAATAAACAAGATTGACAAACCTCTGGCCAATTTGATCAAGCAAAAACAGGAGAGACTCCAAATTAACAAAATTCAAAATGAAAAAGGAGAGATCACAACAGACATCAGTGAAATAGGCAGAATCATCAGGACTTATTTCAAAAACCTCTACTCCACAAAACTGGAAAATGTGGAGGCGATGGATAAATTCCTGGATGCATATCATCTACCAAAGCTAAACTCAGAGCAGATCAATCACCTCAATGAATCCATCACACTCATGGAGATTCAAAAAGTAATAAAAAACCTCCCCCAAAAAAGAGTCCAGGATGCAGAGAAAAATCAACTCCTACCAAATCAGACAGCCAGAGCCTCAGAGGCCCCAACACCTCAGCACTGAAGCAGACCAAAAATGAACCCAACATGGCTCAGGGAAATTTTGCGGAAGAAGGGGCGGAAAGAGTGTCAGAGTCACATGTTGGGTCATGATTTGCAGATACATTTATCATACCAATAACTGGGGGCTAACTCCACAATGCACGACCCATTTTCATTAACAAGGAGGGTCTAATGGGAAGGGGTAGATCACAGATGAGCCTAAATAATGGTACCAAACTGCCTGTATTTACTGAAAAGAAAACTAATAAGTTAAATTAAAAAAAAAAATCCCATGAACTACTATTTTTTCTAGGGTGTATGAGCCTTAACAAACAGTGACTTGTGCCAACAGAAAAAGTCATACAATATTATTGATGAATAATTATTTCCCCATTTTTTCTGTATACTTCATTACAAATACTTGTTTAAATAAAACTGAACCATTTTGGAGATCAAAAAAAAAAAAAAGAGGATATTACAATCATAAATATGTATGCACCAAACACAGGGGCACCACATTTCATAAAGCAAAAGCTACTTGACAAATAAACAGAAATAACCACCAACTCCATCATATTTGGGGACTTTAATACCCCATTATGAGTAATAGACAGATCATCCAAACAGAAGCTTAACAGGGAAGTAAGAGAGCTCAACAAAACCATAGATCACTTAGACCTAATGGACATCTGCAGAACATTCCATCCCAAATCCACAGACTACACCTTCTTCTCAGCAGCCCATGGAACATTCTCTACAATAGATCATATTCTGGGTCACAAAGCCTGCCTCCATATATTTAGGAAGATTGCCATAATTCCCTGAATGATATCAGATCACAATGCTATATTGCTAGAAATTAACAAAAGACCCACCAAGAAACCCACTGGCTCCTGGAAACTGAACAGCACACTTTTAAACAATAAATGGAAAGTGGACAAAATAAAAAATGAAATTGCATAATTTCTAGAAATGAATGATGATAAGAACACATTGTTACATGTGGACACATTGAAGGCTATCCTCAGGGGAAAATTCATAGCACTAAATGCCTTCATAACAAAGGCAAAGAGATCCCAAATCTATAATGTAACCATACACCTAAAGGTACTGGAAAAATGAGAAAAATTCAACCCCAAAAGCTCCAGATGGAAAGAAATTATTAACATCAGAGCAGAAAGTAATGAATTGGAAACTAAGAAAACAATTAAGAAAATGGACAAAATGAAGAGCTGGTTCTTTGAAAAAATAAATGAGATTGACAAACCCCTGACCAATTTCTTTAAGCAAAAAACAGAGGTGCTTCAAATTAAGAAAATTCAAAATGAAAAAGGAGCAATCACAACAGACATTAAGTGAAATTGGGAGAATCATCAGGACTTATTTCAAAAAATTCTACTCGGGCTGGAGAGATGGCTTAGCAGTTAAGCGCTTGCTTGTGAAGCCTAAGGACCCCGGTTCGAGGCTCGGTTCCCCAGGTCCCATGTTAGCCAGATGCACAAGGGGGCGCACGCGTCTGGAGTTCGTTTGCAGAGGCTGGAAGCCCTGGCGCGCCCATTCTCTCTCTCTCTCCCTCTCCCTCTATCTGTCTTTCTCTCTGTGTCTGTCGCTCTCAAATAAATAAATAAATAAAATTATTAAAAAAAAAATTCTACTCCACAAAACTGGAAAATGTGGAGGAGAAGGATAAATTCCTGGACACATATCATCTAATAGAGCTAAACTCAAAGCAGATTAATCTCCTAAACCAACCTATCACACTCATCGAGATTGAAAAAGTAATAATCAAAGAAGACTCTAGCACTAGATGCCTTCTCAGCTGAATTCCAGCAAATCTTCATGGAAGAACTCAAACCAATTTTTCTCAAACAGTAGCACACAATTGGAGAATAGGGAAAGCTCCCTGTTCTCCTTCTATGAAGCTAAATTCCAAAACCAGGCAGAGATGCCACAAGCAAAGAAAATTACATGTCTATTTCACTGATGAACTTAGACGCAAAGATCCTGAAAAAAATCTTCGCAAACCAAATCCAACAATACATCAAGAGCATTACCCACCTTGATCAAGTGGGATTCATCCCAGGAACACAGGGGTGGTTCAACATATGGAAACCTGTCAATGTAATACACCACATAAACAAGGTTAAGCACAAAAACCACATGATCATTTTGATAGATGCAAAAAAGGCCTTTGACAAAATACAATATCAGTGACAAAACACTGGAGAGAATTGGCATGGTTGGTTCATATCTTAACATAATAAAGACAATACACTTCTATCAAAAGAGTTAGCATTCCTACTTATTCAAGATTTTCTGGGTAGACATCACCATAAGGCATCCTTTCCATTGTTTCAATGTAAAGCAGATGCCTTATCCCACCTCTTAATGGTGGTAATCTATTTTAACAACAGCAGCTTTAGTGACCAAAATGGGAATCCTATCTATGTGCCCATAACTCTAAATTTGCTGGAAGTTTTCCAACTTTAAATTGTATATTTTTTTCAGTTTTATACCTTCTGCCAAGCATACCAGGCCGTTATTTTAAAATTCAACTTTGATTAAACTCTCTGAGCATGGTCAGAAGAACACAGCCAGCCCTTACACCAGTAGCCCAGTTCCAGCAAAGTTCTCTACTATCGTTCCTTCCCCTTTGAAAGTTCATAACACAACACAATTGTCCCTGCATTTAGCATTTTCAAACACTAGCCAGAATAGCCCATAAAACTGTGCTTACCATGCTGTAATGTTTCTGAAGTCACAAGTACCAAGTCCTTCAACATTCCTCCAACTTAAATATTTCAAAAATCAAAATCTACATGCTGAGAGTCATCAATGTATGACATCACTCTTCTGGTACCCAATTCTGTTGTAGTCATCTCTGCATTTCTGGACTAGAATCCAACTAGACACAGTTCAGAAGAGTAACAGTTTTATTTCAGGCTTACACATACAGCAAAATTTCCATTCATGGTATTTACTTCCATACATCCAAGCAGAGAGAAACAAATGCAGCAATCAAACACCAACAAGCAGGAAGCATGAGCCCAAGAGATCAAAGTGCTCTTTCTAATCTTTGGTATGGAATTTAGATCCACCCCCAGTAACACATCCTTTTGTGGCAAGAATCAGCCTGCTGGAGCTGAGGTTGCAAGCTTCATACATTCAAACTATCACAGCATGTATTGTAATTTAATCCCTAACTGTATTAATGTGTATATTCAGTATATGTACACAAAATAAAACTTAAAAAATGAAAACTATATTGAACACATGGATAGATGTCTCTTGTAAAGAATACAAGCACAAAAATTATTTTAAATCACCCAAATCAAAAATGCTGGTAGTTAAAAGTTTAGTAAGCACACGAAGAATTCTTTACAGGTGCTGAAGAAAAGATTTGAACAGCCAAGTTAAAGATCTCTTATTTAAAACGAGGTAGTATGAGACATGCCTGTAACCCCAGCATTCAGAAGAAGCAGAGGCAGGAAGATTAAGAGTTCAAAGCCATCTAGGACTAAATAGCAAGATCCTATCTCAAAAAAACAGAAAAAAAGAAAAATCAGTCCTTTAAGATTATCTAGTCTGAAAGCCAGAAAGAAAGATAATGAAAAATGAACAGAACCATGGAGACCTATGAGATAACTTTAGCAAACCAACACAGCATGAAAAAAGTCCCCCAAAGAGGTAGCAGTGATGGCAGAATGCATAATTAGGAAAATAAGCACAAAAATTCTAAAATTTCATAAGAAACATGGTCTGTAAATGAAGGAAGTCATTGAGCCCAGACAGTATAAAGACACTCACACCAGGGAATGTCATTATGAAACCTCAGAATACAGAGACAAAAAGAATCTTTAGAGTGGCAAGAAAGAAGTGATACACCTTTGGCAGAGATCCACGGTGAGATTACCATCTGATTTCACAACACACAGGTCATTCAATAGTTGGATGATATGTACAAAATGCTGAAAGAGAGATAGAAATCAACATTTCTATACCCAGGAAACTAATTTTCAAGCATGAAAGAGATGGTAAGAAATTCCCAGACACTAATACGATAATAGAATTTTTGCTAGGATGTTAGCATTTTGAGGTAGGCTCTCATTTTCCCCCAAGCTAACTTGGAACTCACTCTGTAGACCAGATTTGCCTTGAACTCTCAGTGGTCCATCTACGTTATTCTCTGGAGTGCTGAGATTGTAGGTGTCAACAACCACTGCCAACTGAAGAAAAATGTAAAATCAATTTTATTTATTTGCAAGCATAAAGTAAGAGAGGATAGATACACCAAGGCCTTTTTTCACAGCAAATGAACTCCAGTTGCATACACCATTTTATTGTTCATCTGGCTTTACATGGGAAGTAGAGAATTGAACCTGGCCCAGCAAGCTTTATAAGCAAATGCCTTTAACCACTGAGCAATCTCCCTAGCACTGTAAAAAATTACAGAAGCAAAATTAAATGTTTGCTCTGTGGCTGGACACATGGTTATCAGTTAAGGCACTTATCTGCAAAGCCTAAGGACCCATGTTTGACTCTTCAGATCCCACATAAGCCAGATGTGCAAGATGACACAAGCATACAAGGTCACACATGCATACAAGATGGTGTACAATTCTGGAGCCCCTGACATGCCAATTCTCTATCTTTTTATTCTCTCTCTCTCTCTTTCATTAAAATAGGTCAGTCTGTTGGGCTTACCTTGAAAAATATGTTTGTTCTTTGTAAAGATCGATTAAATGGATAAATCACTTGCCAACCATGAAAAGGGAGCTAACCCTCAAATTAGGAATATCAGAAAGGAAATAAAAAGAAAAAATATAAAAATACATGATGAACAATTATGACAACAAATTAAGTAACCTAAAAGATAAAAAAGTTTTACTAAAAAGTTACATCCTTTTGAAATTCACTCAAGAATATAAACTTGTTTCCATAGATCTTTCACAGAAGACAGGAAATCCCTATGCCAGGAGTGGGATACTTGTCTCTGAACTGTTGTAAAGGAGACCACAGAGGCCTCTCGAACAATACAGACTATTGACACTGCTACCAGGTGCCAACAAAATTTATATGGTATATCCATTGCTAAAGATTTCACATGGTTTGGATACAGGACAAAAGAAATCAAGCTGTAACCAAGCTTGAAGCTTCTTCCTGCTGGCTTCCATAGTACCAGAAGTTGCAATCACCTGTAATTACGCAGCAGTGATTTCAGTGTGCTCCACAATGAACCTCCAAGGCAAGATGTGCCCACTGGTGCAGTAATGGAGTGGCTGTTGTGGGGCTAACCAACTGGTTTTGGATTGGAGAAAGTATTTGGATAGAAATATTTTAGAAGACTGTGGTTGTGAGAAACTTTTACCATGGGGAAATACAAACATACATCTATTCATCCCTAAAGTGATTCAAGTGACAGACCAAAGCTGAATTACATCAAAATCTAATTTTGTGAACCAGTGAATTTACTGCGATTACTCAAAAAGAGAGCATGGGTGAGGGGTTATTTATAGGAGCATGGGTGACTCAAAGGGAGCTCCATCACCACGAAGTCATACCTACCCTTGACAGTGACCTCATGGAAGTGGCATCATGGAGTTTTGCTTCTAGCTAATCTTCTACCTCCCATATAATCTACCTTCCTCCCTCAGTCACTTGCAGCGGGGGGTAGGACAGGATGGAATTGTAGCTGGAATTCCAGATGAGTGTCTTACGGCTCTCCCCTTCCCCATTTACTAGGGAGACATCAAAACATTCTTTACTTCAAGATGACTTCACTTTATGCTCAGAAGAAAAAAATGCCATTTAACACACAAATGGCCACTAAACACATAAATGTTTTCACTGGAAGAATACAAATTAAAACAAAAATATCATAAAAATTGCTATCTCTCACCTCAAAGAGGATGAGAGATAATTTATTCTGGAACCAAATATGAACAACCATGGCCTCTCAGCACAGATTTAGGTTCCCCAATTTTGATGTCCAAATATGTTAACAATTTCCTGAAGTCTTTATAGTTACAGAACAAAAGAAAGTCATAAATTAAGGCAGTTTTCAAATACGCTGGCTGACCATCAGGCAGGCAGGTTACAATAAAGTGGGTAAATCTCCATTATAGGCTTCAGATGATATCTGATGACATTCTTAACCCTTGGGTTGGTGGAAACTGGTGTTCCATTTATACAATATAAAAAGGATCACACCGAATCAACTAATAGTTACATGGTCAGACACAGAGATGGACAATAAATGGCGATTAGGGGGCTAAAGGAAACTCAAGGTAATTTGGCTCTGATCCCGCAATATTATATCTCACTATGATCACAAGAATCCATCCAGCCTTGTTGCCTGTACATAAGGTAGATCCAGTGCTTTTCTGAGAACTTTAGTTCACAAATTCTGTATTTACTAGGATGTCTATAGGAAGAAAAAATAATAAGTTGGTGAAGATGTGGAGAAATATGAACTCTAAAACACTAATTGTCAAAATGCAAATGGCTTCTCACATTTTGGGATATAATTTGGTAGTTTCCAAAATGTTAGTTTTCATATGAATCAGAACTTGAGTGGCACACTGTCTACAATTCTAATTTTGTATTTTTTTCCTTTTGCAAATGTGAATTAAATATTTAAAATATCTCTGTGTGTCAAATGCTATTTTCACTGCTTTATATTTGTCAGCCATTCAACCACACACAAATTCTAATGATGCAATTTTTTTCTTTTTTCTTTTTTCTTTTTTTTTTTTTTGTCTGAGGTAGGGTCTCACTCTAGCCCAGACTGACCTGGAATTCACTATGGAGTCTCAGGGTGGCCTCAAACTCACTATGATCCTTCTACCTCTGCCTCCCAAGTGCTGGGATTAAAGGCATGTGCCACCACACCCGGCTCTAATGGTGGAATTTTTTAATAAGTACTTTAGATTTAATGAAACTGTGTCATAGACAGATTAGTTAGTTTGTCCAAGATCGTGTAACTAGTAAGATTAAAAATTAATTGTAGGGCTGTAGAGATGGCTTCATGGTTAAGGTGCTTACCCATGAAGCAAAAGAACTCATGTTCTAATTTCCAGGTCCCATGTAAGCCAGATGCACAAGGATGCAAGTGTGCAATGTCATACATGTGCACAAGGGGATATATGTGTCTGGAGTTCCTTTGCAGCACCTCAAGACCCTGTGGTTGTGAGAAAAAAAAAAAAAAGCCATTCTCTCCTCCTCTCTCTTTCTCTCTCTCTCTGTCTCTTGCTCTCAAATAAATAAAAATAAATTGTAATTTCAGGCTTTATTCATAAGCTACTTTATTATATAATAACATTATGCTTTTGAAATATCGGCATAAATAGGCATTTTGCCGTACCTATGAGAATTAAAGGCATTCTCAATAGTACTTGTCAGTTGTGATAACACTAGTCCTGTGGTGCATGTCACATCCTAAATCACAGTCACACCAAGTGAGGAAAATAAAATAGGTTTTTAGTTTTCTCATTGGTAAAGTAAATAATAGAAATGTACAATTCAAACTGCAAATGTCAATGGATTTAGAAACTTGTGGCCAAGATGCTATTTGAATAGGCCTACTCTGTCCCTGGTATGTTTCTTTTACTGCAATATTCCTCTATGACAAAAGGAATTGTGAATGAGGATATAAATGTCTCTATGACATCTGCAGTGAAACAACCCAGCTCACCTCCTAAAACCACAGCACAGAGATGAAAGGTGCTCTATTACTATACCATCCAAGAGAAATGTCTTTTTTGGTTACACTATTAAAGAGCCTTTTAAAATAGTTAATTTGCATCCCATTGTGATCCAAAGCTTAGAAAAATAAGAGTTACTTCATCTTTTAAAGCTGTGTCCTCCCTAGATGTCATGATGAACCAGTGGACAAGCAGTCAATGCAGAGTTCATTTTTACCTCTTCCTAAATGAGTCTGCTCAAGTGGTTTGTAAGGTGTTATGTAAATGAGCTCTTACAGGTCTGGCCCTTCTCAGTGTCCAAAAGCTAGCAAGGCTACTCTAAGTCACAGTCTATTGCTATCACATGCAGACCTGAAATGTGAAGATGTGTTCTATGCCAGGGAGGGATTCTCTGGCCATCTAGCTATAGAGCATAATGATTTTACATTTTGACTTGCTGCCTGCTAATGTTTCTCAAAGGTGTGCTGACACTCAGGATATAGCCCAGTAGTAGATTTTTTGCTAGCATGCACATAGCACTTGGTTGGCTCCTTAATATCACACGAACAAGGTGTGGCAGTGCACACCTGTAAACTCAGCATTTGGGAGGTAGAGGCATGAGGATCAGAGGGTATAGGTCAACCTCAGCTACATGAGGTAGCCTGAGATACCTAAGGCTTTTTCTCAAAAGGAGAAAAATCTTCAAAACAAACAAAAAAGAAGAAAACAAATATATTCTAATCAAATTATATGTATGTACATAGATTTAATTTTCTCTCAAGCATCTTTCATGCATTTTCAAAATATTAATAAGTTGAGGGCTGGAGAGATGGCTTAGCAGTTAAGGTGCTTGACTTTGAAGCCTAAGGACCCATGTTCAATTCTCCAGGTCCCACATAAGGCAGATGCCCAAGGTAGCACATTTGTCTGGAGTTCATTTGCAGTGGCTGGGGGCCCTGGGGAGCCCATTCCCTCTTTCCTTTTTTTTCTCCTTCTCTCTGTCTCTAAAATAATCTTTTAAAAAAACACTAATAAGTTGAATTTAATAGCCTTACTAAAACAACAACAGAGGTAAAGAACTCAGTGTTGCAAGTAAATCCGTAATGAGATTTTGATTTTTACATAATTAAATCTCTGGCTTTTGGAGACAGCGATTTGCATGGAGAGAATGTGATGTGTCTTTTACTGAGGGTGTTTTCCTTTTTTTTTTTTTTTGATTTTATGAATTTTTTTTTCAATTTGATTTATTAGTTTTCTTTTCATCAAATACAGGCAGTTTGGTACCATTGTTTAGGCTCATCTATGATCTACCCCCTCCCATTAGGCCCTCCTTGTTGATGTAAATGGGTCGTGCATTGTGGAGTTAGTCCCCAGTTATTGGTATGCTAAATGTCTCTGCAAATCATGACCCAACATGTGACTCTGACATTTTTTCCTCCCCCTCTTCAATATGCTCACAGTTGGTTTTTCTTCCTGCAATATAGGAGCTTAGTGTAGTCAGTGTCTAAGTTCACAGATTTCATGACACTTTCCATTTCAATTTTCCAAAGCCTTTGTGAGGAGGCCAACCTACCACCTGCAGCTCTATAACTATGTCGCTTACTGCTAAGAAAGGGCACAAAGGAATCAGCTTGGGCCTATGGAGGGTTGTAGAATTGCCTATTCACCTTTGCCACAGGTAAAAATCACCTTGGTCATATAGCAGGCCTGGCAACTGGCTAAGCATCAACAAAGCACCATCACTCACCATGAGCCATAGGCCTGTGAGAATTATGCCAAACTTGTTTCTGACCCTTGTCTTCTACTAAGGCAAGGACAACAAATGTGATTGCTAATGGGTGCCAGCCCTCCTCATCCAAAGCCAGATGGGTCTGTTTAAACATCAGGCTGGTGTGCTCCTCTTGTGACTTGCATCCCTTATTCTGAAATTATTGAGCATTCATTGTATTAAATGCAATTACAGCAAAGCACATGAGAAGTGATAAAGAAGAACTCTTCTCAGAGTTGCTCTCTTAATACATACCACCCTCAAACCATAATTTAATCACATTCAGAAGCACTTCTTTTTAATTTGTAAATCTACAGATATAAGATATGAAACAAATAACTCAGGGCTGTGTACAATATTCCAAGAGCCAGTGTAATTTACACAGAAAGCTGGGTATTTATTGCAGATGCTAGAGGTTATTAAGTTATCTGAAAGGTATAGACCTCATTTCTGTTCTTGGGAAATAGAGATTTATATTGTTTATTTATTCCCAGCTGTTGAATATCAGAGTTATGCTCAGAAAAGAGATTAAAAACATTTGATGATACCAGTGGCTGACATGGCAGCAACTCAGGGAATATTTCCCAGTTTTGTTTTTTGTTGTTTTTTTTTTTTTACAGAAGTTTCTTAGTGAGTATATATTTATATATGTTTGTGTGTCTAACTGTATCAGAGCCAATGAGATGTGTGTTTTGACAACTTATTATGAAATGTTTTACTATTTCATTCTCTTGAAAAGCAAAATACTAACTCAGTTCGTCACCATGTTTCCCTATCTTAGCTTTTCCATCGCAGTGCTACCAATCCCTGCAGGCACCACAGTCAGTGGGCCCCAGTTCAATCTTTGCCACAAATTGTCTATGTGGTATCATTGAGTCATTTAACCTTTCAGCACCTATGTGTTCTCCCTTATAAAAAGGAGTAGGACTTACATCATCCTTTGTTTATGAATCATACTGGCAAGAATTCAAAGTTATTCCTAGATCATTTCATGCTTCCACATGGAGAAGGTGATGGCAGTTGCTGGCTTTTCACTCCATGTCTCAAGCTTGCATCAAGAAGTTATTCTGCAATTTTGAGAGCAGAATTGAGCAGTGTTAGTGTTAGCTGCTCTGTGTCATGGAAATCATGGGCTTTGGCAATGACTCAAACCAGAAGACAGCTTTGCAACACATATTTATTTTTGAAAGAGAAAGAGCTCCAGGCTGTGCATCAATCTATTCAACCTCTGGGGTAGTTACAATGCCAACACAGGATTACAGACAACAATGATATATGCTGTAAGGACAGATCATCATCTGTGCAGAGAAGATGTGTCTATATTTCTGTTCAGACTTTACTAGAGCATCCTTAAAGAGTTTGGAAATACCTGAAAGTTGGGACATTTAAGAATCTTGGCAGAGATTTAATCTTGATTGTTTGATTAATTCTGTCACAGGCCATTTTCCTACTCACAGTGCCCATAATCAGAGAAATAAAGGGTGTTTACCCCTTTCTGAAGAAGAAAGAACAAAGGGCCAAAATGCCAGCCTGAGGCTGAAACTAGCTCTTATAAGATCTATGCTGGGGGAAAAAGTGACTTATTTCATCTAGTCACATAATTAGCAGAACACTTGATATATAGATAGCCAAACTAAAATTAGATGATGCTCTGTCCTCTCACATATTCTCTTTGGAACAACCATTGCCGTCACATTTGTATGCCATGGAGACTGATGGGCTGAGCCCTGTCAGAAAGCTCTAGGCCAGCTGGCTGTGCATGGAACTGCATGGAACAGCTCTAGCTTCAAGCCCTTTCCTTCAAACCCCCATTTTGATGTTTGCTTTTCCTTTCTCCTCAGACCCCATTTCTATTCCTGGCCTTGAAATGCCAATAGTTCTACAGAACTCCCCAGTACTGTCTCATACTAAAACTTTACTTTTTTAAAAAAGAATTTGTTCATTTTTATTTATTTATTTGAGAACAACAGACAGAGAGAGAAAGAGGCAGATAGAGAGAGAGAATGGGAGTGCCAGGGCCTCCAGCCACTGCAAACGAACTCCAGATGTGTGTGCCCCCTTGTGCATCTGGCTAATGTGGGTCCTAGGGAGTTGAGCCTCAAACCGGGGTCCTTAGGCTTCACAGGCAAGTGCTTAGCTGCTAAGCCATCTCTCCAGCCCAAAACTTTACTTTTTGATATTCCATTTGCCTCAAATTTATTTGTTTTGCATGTGTATATGTGTATGGTATGCATTGTGTATGTGTGTGGGCCCACATGTATGGGTGTGTGTGCATTTGCAGAAGTCTATAATAATGTCCTTTTTAGTCAGTCTCACTTTATTTTTGAGACATGGTCTGTCACTGAATGCCATTAGCTCACCAGTTCAGCTGCACTAGCTATCAGCAAACTGTTTTTGCTCCATCTTTGCATTTCTACAACTGGGATTATAGGCACATATTTCCATGCCAAGTTTTCACATGGCAATTGAAGATCTAAACTCAGGTCCTCACATTTTTCTAACTGAGCCATCACCACACTCCCCTCAGTTCACTTTTGTTAATTAAATTTTTAAAGGTTATATTCTTATATCCCCTCTTCCCTACCCCTATTCCACTGAGGGTCCTCTTCAGTGAGGTTATTTGTATTCACTTTGGTGTCATGAAGGCCTCAAACAGTCTGGGGGCAGGGAACTGTAAGATGCCTCCAAATAATTTTACCCTCTCTGAAACTCTTAGAATCTTTCCACCCCTTATTCCAAAATGTTCCCTGAGCCTTGGAGGCCATGTTGAAAATATGATTAAGTGTTGAATTCTCTGTAGCCTCTGATTTCTGTTTTGATGAGATTTGAGTAACTACAGTGTCTGTCACCATCTGCTTGGGGCTGGGTTTCAGACTAGTACTGAGTAATCATGTCACCACTTCTTCAGTGATTCCTAGGCTCATGCAAATATGGTAGAAGTGACCCATCACATGGTATGCAGTAGTCAATCTTTTCTTGTGGTATCCTCTGACAGCTGTAAGATAAAATAGATTCTCTAATCAAAAGTGAGAGCAGTTTGGAATAAAGGGGATAAGCATGGTTATTAGAGGGAGTTTTTGATGTATATAATCACTGTTCTTAGTTGAAGAGCAGTGGGGGTTCTCCCTATAGTCTATGAGTTTACTATCCATAGGATTCTGACTTGGTTTCCACTACCAAGGATTAATTCTTCCCCACTAACCAGGTCTCAGGTCCAATCTTAGAGTAGTTGGTTACCTGCATAGACTGTGTACCACTTTTGCATAGATGGGTATTTCTTGCCCAGCTGGTTGATTTCATAACTTGGAAGAATCTCTTGCTTGTTCACACTGTTGGTAACCAATATCCCTAACAAGGGTGTGATAGTAGGGAAAATAATTGCTAACTTATACTTTGCAGCAACTATGAGGACTAGCCAGCCTACATTTTACTAAACAAAGCTACTTACATAAATTATATATGCATAGAAGTCTAGTGGGGCTCAAGGAAGTCAATATTTTAAACAAAAGGGGAAAAAGGTGTTATTGGGAGATGTGTCAGTGGGTAACATACTTGTTCACAAGCAGGAGGACATGAGTTCAGATTCTTAGCACCCACATAAAACTACCAGGTATTGTGGTGCATGTCTGCAACCCCTGTGCTGGTGAGGCAGGGGCAGGGAATGCCTGGGACTCACTGGCTAGCTAGTCAATCCAAATCAGGTTTGGAGAGAGAATATGTTTCAAAGAGTAAAATCAAGAATGATACCCTCTTTTAGCCAAACACTAGTAGGACCTAGACATTGGAGAGCATGATCTTTGCCTCCATATTATTCAGACTTGGTTCACAGTTCCAGATATGGGTTCCTTTCCACTGAGCAGATCTCGTAGCCAATCAGAAAGCCATTGGTTGCCTAGGCTTTGTGCTACCATTGCACTGGTGTGTACTTTTTGTCTTGCTATTTGCTTCTGAGTAGCTTTGACTCCCTGCTTGTTCACACCATTGTTGTCCACTTTCCCCTAGTAGCTCATGCAGCACTTCCTGGCACTAGATGGGCTGTCTGGGGACTTACTCTCTTCAGGATTCAAGCCAGGTCTCTCCATGTTCTGTGTTGGTAGCATATAGTGTCTTCAGCAATAGGGTTTTACTTTTACTTCAGGCAGGTAAGAAAGTGATTTGACAGAAGCCTGTCATGTTTTGAGGCTCTCATAGGTCTCATCAATCAACAGTTCAATGTGGATAGCACCAGTTTCTGGTACTGGAAGTTATAGGACAGAGCCAAACATTTTTAAGGTCAGAGTTTTGGGGTGCTCTGCCTAAACTCCTATTAAGGGTTATAACTTTTAGTCTACCTTCAAGGAGAAAGGTTTCTATGGTACTGATTCATTGTGACTTTAGTTTTGTGTTTATTTTCCCCCAGTTCTACAGAGATCACCAATTAAAAGGTAACATGCATGAATCTGCCTATATTCACAAGTTTAAAAAAAAAGAAAAGAAAAAGAAAGATGGAAAAAATCCTACCTGCTTGTGGTCAGATCAAAGGTTCTAAAAATTGAGGATACTATATTGTAACACTTGGGCGTGAGATTCTTAACTGGGTTACTCTAGATGTGTCCTTCCAGGAAGACTAATGAAATTCTTTCACAAAGTCTAGAGTGTGGTCCACTGGTGCAGAAGAAGCAGATCCTGTACATTTGGTCCTTCATGTCTTGCAGCAGCACCATCATGTTCCCTCTGCCCTCTATAGCCCTGGTTTCAATGTGTGCTCAACATCACCATGAGTCTAAAGAGCCACACATTTAGGGACAGTGTTCACTAAGAACTTAAATCATCACTTGCTTATTGATCTGTGTTCAACCATTGTTTTGGCAAAACATATTTTAGAGTGGCAGCTTGTATTCAGAAAAGTACTTCCTCAATGACAAACAGTGTTCTATGAGAGCACAGGGATCCAATGTCCTTGATGGACATTTGTAATCAGTATTTCAAAAGTGACTGCATCACAGTATTTCTTTTTTTAATATTTATTTAATTATTTTACTTGAGATAGAGAGAGAGAGAGGCAGATACAGGGAGAGAGAATGGACATACTAGGGCCTCCAGCCACTACAAATGAACTCCAGATGCATGCACCACTTTGTGCATCTGGCCATTGTGGGTAGTGGGGAATTGAACCTGGGTCCTTAGGTTTTGCAAACAAGCACCTTAACCACTATGGTATTTCTCCAGCCCCTGGATCACATTATTTCTAAATAAAAAATACCTGATAGAGGAAAACAACCAACATAAATTTCTGGCCTCCACATGTACTGTACACATATGTGCACCCAGCCACACAAACATGTTACACACATGCACATATACCACATATATATAGATGGCTTATGATAGTCCTTAAATTATGCCACAATAAGCACCCAATTTATGGCATGTTAGTATTTCACTTGCATACACACTATCCATTAGGTAAATAAAAGTGTTGTCCTTGATTTAAACATATTACTGCAAAAGATTAGTAATTAAGGAGGCAGGTATAATATGGGGTATAGGTGCCACTGGAATTTAAATTTTTATTTCATTTATATCACTTGGCAGGATCATCTCTTTTTGCAATGATATGGTTTACTTTCAACCATTTCCTACCCTCCTTTCTGTGTATAGAAACAAACAAGTCATTAGGCAATTTGCTTTGAAGCAACTCTGAGTGTTCATTCTGAAAAGGTAGAAGGGAAACTTAGAGGAATTTTCTATCTGAACACTTTTGTGAATGTGTCCATATACATGTGCACATGTGAATTGATACCAACATATATGCACTGATAAAGGATTTACCTATATCACCTATGTACTGAGGTAGCAATCATTTTCCCTGCTATCACATCCTTGTTATAATTCTATCATCACCTTTCATAGGAAAACAACCCTGAGGATATGCACAATTTTCTCTTTCTTAGAAACCATGGGGACTTTAGAGCCATATAAACTTATAACTAATGGGGAAACAAACAGAAATATATGATCATGTAATGAGCATAAAAATTTTTTTCAATGGAATTGACTTTTATCCTTTGATTATTTATAACTTTCAAGACTATTTACCTCCTTCCTATATTCCAATAAAATAATTCATGCATTTTGTTTATAGAATATAACTATTGATTACAGTGGTCATGGTTTGATGGAATATGTCTCCAAAAGCTTCATGTGTTTGTGATTAAGCTTCTCACTCCATCCCTAGCTGGTGAAGCTTTGGGGATCTTGAGTCTTACCAGGGATAGTGTGTCATTAGGGGTGGGCCTTGAAGTCTATTGGCCCAATATACTGTTCAGAACCAGCTTTCTCTTGCTGTTCTCTCTTTCTGTGGCTGATTTTTGATGCCATGCTTTCTCCATCATGATGAAACATCCCCCAAAGACTTTAAGCCAAAATCTCATCAGCTGCTTTTGGTAGGGTGTTTTGTCTTGTCAATAAGATGGTAGCTACTACTGATAATAACCTTTATAATGATTAGTAGTACTAGGAAAGTGGCAGAGTAAAGGGCTCATGTGTCCCAGTGAAGGGTGACTCTGACTCTTGAGCCACCCCTTCAGTAGACCCATATAGAGGTGGGACAAAATGGTAGTGATGGGTTGAACAGATGATTTAGTGGTTAATGGTGCTTGTTGCACAGCCAGAAAGCCCTGATTCCATTTTCCAGTACCCACATAAAGCCAGATGCACAGAATGACACATGCATTTGGATCCACTACTTGCACTGATAGGAGGACCTGACACTTGCTCTCTCTTTCTTTCTCATTCCCCTCTGTTTGTGTGCCTCAAATGAATAAATATTATTTTTTTTAAGTTAGTGACAAGGTTGTGTTCCAGATAAAAACTAAGTTTCAAACCTCTTTCCTGCACCTTATGAAGTATATAAGCACAGACAAGTTGCATAGTATCTGTGTATCATAATGTCCATATTGAAAGATATATCCTACCTAACATGAACATTTTAAGATTCTAACAAGTTTCTCCAAAACATAAAGTTTTGATAGACCAAAGGAGCAAATGTGTGATGATTCAAGTAATTCCAGTAGCCTATAGGATTGGACAGTGCACTGCCATGTGACAGGGATGAATCCTACTGTTTGCTATTGTGGTGCAGCCGAGCCCTCCCCTCCTCATGCAGAAAACCTACCTGCTCTACTGGGAACCTGAAGTTTTATTTTCTGTTCCTGCAGTAATAAATACAAATTCAGTAGGGAATGGAATTATGGGAGGGGTTTTTCCCTTTAAATTTATTTTCCTTGCTTTTCTTTCAAATGGATTTTTTCTCTCTTACATTAAGACCCAATTTCTCTGTAAGTTTTGTTGCTTAGGTATATTGATTCTCACTCCCCTCTGGTGTCTTCAAAGGTCCAGCTCAAACAGATCAAGAATAATGCAAAAACAACTCCCAAAAGTAAAACAGATTCTAGCAGCAAACTAAACACACTGAGAAGATATACAGTGACTAGCCCCAATCTTGCCTGTGTGGATTCTATTTGCTGGATTATAGTTGCTTGCAAATATAAATTGCAATAAAATACATATGCAAATCAAATTTATATACATTGTTAAAAGGCTTGTTTAAATTCATATACATTGTGGAAAAGCTTGTTTAATTAATATATATTTTGAAAAGGTTTCTTTAAGATCACATTTTCCATTACTTGGAATTGTAAGTTTAAGGGTTTGTATTTTGCATTATGATTTGAAGAAATTTTGCTGGTATGCTGTGGTTGATTTCTAGCATGCCATGATTTATGATGTTTTATTTATCTATGTAGTTTATAGATACTTTGGAAGTAGTTCATAAGTGAGGCAATATATCTGTGATTTTTATCTGTCATTACTGTCCCTGTAAATGAGGAAACATCTAATTTTATCAGTTACTCTGTTACCTGGAAGTAGTTGAAAACTTGATTTGCAAGGTCGTCTACCAGCCTCCAACCATTTTTTGCACCTTAAGATATATCTTACATTTAATGTGCTTCATTCCATTTTATCTAGGGTCTGAATGATATTGTACTGGATCAGAGAGATGACATACATGCTATATTCTCTCTTCAGATCAGTGATATCATAAACTGTAATTGCTTCTTCAGGACTATTAGTGTATCTGGTATCTGCCTGTACTGGGAAGTCTTTAATCCTGCAAGTGGTTGTTAATAATTCACATTTACACAGACCATGTCTCAAACACATGCTCTCAGTTTCAAACACAGGTCGCAATGATAGCCTTTTTCAAATTGTAATTCAGTGGCTGGACAGCAACAGCCTGTTAAAGGCCAGAGATGAATGTTGTGTTCAATAGGCTGAATTAAGCTCTAAAATGTGCTCACATGGCTCAGGTAAGGTTTAAACAGGCCATTGGTGACCCCTATTTCTTTATTTGTATGAGTATGTTACTAAATTTTGTATTTCCAGTATTTTTGGCCTAAAATATCACCTCTCCCCTAAAAAATGGAAGAACAGATAGCAATATCTAGAAGCAATGATGTCAGAGAACTAAAGGTGACTGAGTTAATACCAGAATGAAAAAGTACCATCATGGTGTTGCATATGGATATTTCAATAAATAACTGGCAATATCTATGACAGGATCCCACAAGGCCCATCACTTGGTGTCTTGATTTTTCAAACACATTTTTTCTCAGCAATAAGTACACATTTGGCCTTAATTCCTTTCAAGCAAAATGAACAACCATGTGCACTACCCAGTGATCTGCCATTGTGAAGATTACTCTTCCCCACAGTCCTTCAGAGTTGTCTCACAAAGGTGTTGTAATGTTGTAGCTTCTTCCTTCTGGGAGGTGCTAAACCATTTGTAAACCATTCCCTAGTTCTCACCTCCTCAGTCAATTGATCAGAAATCATTATAAGATGAATAACAACCATAGGGATTTGGGAAACTTCCTCATGTCACCTACTTGTGCCTTCAGGGCCTGCTTGAGCCTGATCACATATTTATCACTTCCATTTGATAATAAACTGCTACTGTCCACATTCAACTGTTAGATAACACATAGCACAAAATGGGCAACTCAGGTTACATGGTAACTTGGAGTTCAATTTTCGAGTGTTCAGTTTCCACTGAGGCCCAATAGCAGAACAAGAGCTGTGTCTCAAAAGGAGAATAATGTCTGCAAATGACAGCAGTATCTTTCTATAAAATTCCAAGGGTCTCCACTGTGACACCAGTGGAGACCTGCCACAGACTTCATATGGCATCCTTATCTGCCACTGACACCTCAAGTACCACTGGATCTTCTGGATCATATGGCCCAAGTGGCAGGGCAGCCTGCACAGCAGCCTGTCCCTGTCAAAGAATCTTCTCTTGTTCTGGACCCCACTGAAAATTAGAAGCATTCATAGTCACTTGGTACATGCCATGGAATAACATGCCCAAGTGAGAAATGTGCTACCTCTAAAATCCAAATAGGCCCCCTATATTTTGTGCTTCTTTCTGAGTTGTAAGAGGGGGCAGGTGCAATAAGTTATCCTTATGTTTCTAAATGCCTCATACCACTGGACTCCTAGGGATTTCTATGAAATACAAGGTCCTTGAATTTTGAATAGATTGATTTCTCATTCCCTGATGAGCATATGCTGCACCAGCAACTCTCAAGTGGTTGCCACTGCCTGTTCATTTCATCCAACACAATGGTAACAAGAATGTAACACCTTGTGGAACAGACAGGCAACCAAGACAAATGTGTATAAAGAACAGTACTAACGAAAAGGACAGAAGAGGCAAGAGTAAAGTCACAAAGACAATCAGATCAGAAAGTTTATTTTCAAATCACAGCAGAGGATGCAAACCATAAACAAGAGAGCTGAGAACCATGCTCAAGGCTCGCACCAGTGCTTAAATATGACAGTGTCTATTTTGTGACTAGCTGTAATGAGTGGCAGACATTTACCTCAGTGGAAGCCTAACAAGTCAACGGTTAATTATCAGATAGTAGCATGGGATCTCCTCTCTTTAAATTTGAGAAAACAAACCACCATTAATGTATGCAAGGGAGAAGTCCCCCATGAAATATATTAGATTGCTCCTGAATATGTGGTGGCTTTTCTGCCTTCTCCATGAGCATGAGACACATAAGACACATGCTGAGAATGAACATAAATGCCAAGTGGGCTGGACACACACTAAAGGTGGAAAAAAAAAAAAAACATTGAACATGGAAGTAAGAGCACTAGGTCTCCCTCTATCCTTTAGACAAGTGTGATTTTGCAGTACATAATTGGGCCTGAACATTTTTATATGAACAGTGGTAATAATGCATGTAATTCAGATGGTCATATCAAGGACCAGATGATTTAAAGCATATAAAACACTGAATAAAGCAAAAACACCATCAACATGAGAGACTACAGATAGATTTGCTCACCTATTGTAGAAGACAGCTTCAGGTTCGCTGAGATAAACTTCCAGACCAGGCACAGTTATGGAGGAAGGGATTTATTGAAGCTTACAGATCCAGGGGAAGTTCCATAATGGCAGAAGAAGGTGGCCTGCCTTCACAGGCCCAAGCAGAGAGAGAAAAGCACAGCCTAAAAGCCAAAAGCCTCATAGTAAACTTTAGGAACTCCAGCTAGGCACAGTTTGCATATCTTTAGATTTCAATCTGAAACCCACCACCACAGTGGGTTAAGATCCACCCAGTAACATTGCCTCCAGCTAGGTGGCTGCAGATGCAAACTACAGACAAATAAAAAACTGAATATATTGGGGGCCATATATTCAAGCCACCACATTTGGCCTCTGGCCCCAATAGATTTCTAACCATCACACATTGTAAATTTTACTCAGTTCAATTTCAAAGGTCCCCACAGTCTTGACCAATTTAAGATATTAAGACCTGGAAAATCACACAACTTTAACCCCTCTAACATTTAAAGGCACAGATTAAACATTTTCAACTAGTATGCATAGCAAGGAGAGACTAAAACAATGTAAATTCAACCACCATCAAACAAACATCAAACTTCTGCAGTAAGTTCAATACAACCAGAGATTGACAGTCTCCAGATTTTCCAATTCTGCCCCTCCAGCTGGGCAGAGTAGCCAGAGAACACTTCCACCTCAGGCCAACAGTGTGCTCTATGGTAGTGCTTGCATAATCCTGGTATATCCAAAACATCTTGAGGTCTTCATGCAAACCATGGTCCATCTTCCAAAGGCACCTATTAGGGCATCATGCCCTGCCTCATGCCACATCTCAGAAGCAGTCCTGGAACCATGTGCAATTCACAACCACTCCTCACATCTTTCATGCTTCGAAAACCAATACCAGTTGTGCAGGACTCAGCCATATTCTTAATTCAAGGATGAAACAAATCGTAAACTTGAAAAGTAGGTTTCTTCTCCAGTCAACTCTTTCCTAAAGTGTTTGCATTTCTATGGTAGTCTTTCCTCAGGCATAGTTTTCATTGTTTTAATGTAAAGCAATTGGACCACCTTCCTTAATATTGCTAATGCGTTAACAATAGAAGCTTTAGTAACCTAAAACCAGTCTCTGTGCCAGTAAATTTAACTTGCTTAAAGTTTTCCAGCTGAAAATCTTAAACCTCTCAGTCCAATATCTATAGCCAAGTACATCAGTCCATAACAAATGTAACCTTGATCAAACTCTCTGGGTCTCAGCAGCAGAATGCAGCCATCCCTTATGCCAGTATCACAGCTCCAAAAAAGTCCTCTGCAGTCTTTCCTTTCCCTTAGAAAACTCATAAGCCAAGCTTCAAAGTTCAATGCTATCTGCACTTAGCATTCTCAAACTGTGATCAGAATATCCCATAAAACTTGGCTTACCACTCCAGAAGGCATCTTCAGTTGCAAGCACCATGTCCATGGCCACTCCTCCAAAGCAAAGGTTCCAAAAGATCAACATCCACATGGTCAGGTTCATCTTACCCCACTCCTGGTACCAAGTTCTGTAGCAGACAGCTTCAGGTTTGCTGAGATAAACTTCCAGACCAGGCACATTTAAGGAGGAATGGATTTATTGAAGCTTACAGATCCAGGGGAAGTTCCATAATGGCAGAAGACAGATTTATGTCAGAGCACTTGGTGACCCACCATAGGTTAGTGTAAAACCCTACTCCTGAAGACACCATACACTGTTGGACTTTAAATATGTCGTTTTGCTTTGCATGAATGAATATCATATCTGCTGTGGAGTGTGGGCTGATAGATGTGTTCTCTTTATTCATTATGTTGAAATCCTAGTTCCTGTTATATGCTACTTGAATAGCAGTGCTTTCTCTCTATCTTACTCATTTTCCTATTTCTTTCATCTTTTACTCTTTCCTTCTGTCCATGATAAAGATAGTCTCTCAAAAAAAAAAAAAAATGGAGGATTGACTTCCAGTTAAGATGGCAGTGTAGGTGCCATGTCAAAGCAGCATGGGGGGCAAAGCCAAAGAAACAAACAAACAAAAAAAAAAAACCCAGCAAAATACACATTTTTACAAAAAAGTGAAGTGTATAGGAAATTGAAACTGCAGCGGAGAAGTAGGAGAGATCTAGAGCATCCAGAGCCCACATGGCCTGCAGAAGCAGCTCTGGAAGGGTGGGTCTGTGTGCCAGACTGTGGCGGCAGCGGTGTTCAGCTTAAGAGGCAGGAAAAGCCATGTGAGGGGATTTTTCTACTCACACTGGAGCTCTCTGCAAACTTAAGAAACGTGAAGGTAGAACAGCAGTGAACAATGGAGGAGCAGATCACAAGGTAGAAGAATAGGTGGAACAGTGGGCAAACTGAGCAACATTGGCCCTCTCCCATTCCCCTCCACCAGTGTCCAGCCCCAGGGAACAGAGCAGTGGTCCAGGGACCTAGCCACGCCTACTTGAACTGACAGAGCATCAAAGAGGGACCCAATCAAGAGCGCAGCTGAGGCCAAAATCATCCCAAAAGTTAACTGGGATTACACCAGGTCAGTACCTGCCTAATCAACCTGGTATATATGCCTGAAACAGAAGTGTTAATTGCACCTTCTATATCAGGATAAATTATGTGTTAAATCATATGGATGGTCAAATTTACCATTTTGAAATAAGCTGTATTTGGGGCTTGTTATTTGTTCCTTCTTGAATTATAATGGCTTTTTTTACTCTTCTGTTATACATTAGGGAAGGGTCTCACCTGGTCATAAGCTGACTTGGAACCCTCTACAGAACAGAAATTTTAACCACTTTTTGGTCAGGATTAAGGGAGTGGGTAAGACACCACACAGCCTAAGGGAGAGACAGAGGATCTGGTTGCCACAATACCTACTCTTGGATACATACTCTGACCTGTTTTTCCTTCATAGTGTACATTGTTTAGTTAAATTTTAGAATCTGCCTCTATTTTGTTCCTCTTAGCCTACTTGAATACTTTCATAGCAGGCATACCCAACACCTAGAGTCACTTTTGCATGTACTCTGAGAGTCCTCAGAGCCACACCTAGCACCTTAAGCTCCTACCCTGAAGATTTATAAGAACAGATTGATTGATACATCTCATAATACCCAGCTAACTGGAAAATCCAAATATTAAATAATCCAAGATGCAAAAATAAATACATTATAACACAAGAAACACCAAAAATAAAGACAATATAAATGCACCAAATTATTAATACATCAGAAATGACTTCTAGTGAGAATAAGCTAGAGGAAATGCCTGAGAAAGATTTCAAAAGAATTATTACAAATATGCTCAAAGAACTCAAAGAATTCAAAGGAAGCAAAGAAGACACAGGACACCAGTTTAATGAAATAAAGAGGTCAATAGTAGGCATAAATAAGGAAATAGAAATAATAAAGAAAAACCAGTTATAATTACTAGGAATAAAGAACACAGTTAATGAAATAAAAAACTGTAGAAAATCTCACCAGTAGAATGGAATGAAGAATGAAGGAGAGACAGAATATCTAAGCTAGAAGACCAGGTGGCAGGTCTAATACAGTCCAACAAAGAGAAAGACAAACTAATAGAAAAGTATGAGTGGGAATTTCAAGATATTCGGGACACTATGAAAAGATCAAATATAAGAATTCAGGGCATAGTAGAAAGAGAAGAATTTCACTCCAAAGGCATAGTTGGCATCTTCAATAAAATCATAGGAGAAAACGTCCCTCAAATTGAGAAAGAGGTGACAATGCAGATACAGGAAGCCTTTAGAAAACCAGCCAGACAAAACAGGGAAAGAACCTCTCCTCACCATATTATAATCAAACTACCAAACATACAAACCAAAGAAAAAATATGGAAAGCAGTCAGAAAGAAAAATCAAGTTACTTACAAAGGCAAGCCTATCAGGATTACAGCAGATTACTCAACACAAACTTTAAAAGTCAGAAGGGCGTGGAGTGATGTATTCCAAGTTCTGAAAGATAACAACTGTCAACCAAGGTTACTTTATCCTGCAAAGCTATCTATTCAAACAGACAGGGAAATAAGGGCATTTCATGACAAAAGCAAGTTAAAGGACTGTTTGAAGAAAAAAACAATTCTACAGAAAATACGTGAAAGAATCCTCCATGCTGAAGAAAAACAAAAGCACACATATAAGGAGCTGGGGAAAAAACAAAACAAAACACTGAAATACTAGTTAACACAAGAGAGCAAAGGTAAAACCAGAAGAACTACACAAAAAATGGCAAAAATGAATACACAACTTTCAATAGTATCTCAATATCAGTGGCCTCAATGTCCCAACCAAAGACATAGGTTTGCAGACTGAGTTAAAAAGCAGGATCCTTCAATTTTTTGCCTCTAAGAAACCCACCATTTTGCAAAGGATGGACACTATCTTAGGGGAAAAGGTTGGAAAACGGTGTTTCAAGCAAATGGACCTAGAAAACAAGCAGGGGTTTCTATCCTAATATCTAACAAGTTAGACTTCAGTCCAACATTAGTTAAGAAATATAAGGAAGGCCACTTTATATTGATTAAAGGCACACTCCAACAGGAGGACATTACAGTCATAAACATATATGCACCTAACATGGGGGCCCCCAAATTCGTCAAACAAATGCTATTAGAAGTAAGTTCACAGATTACACCAAACACAGTGGTAGTAGATGACTTCAACAACCCACTCTCATCAATTGACAGGTCATCCCAGGAAAAAATAAACAGAGAGGC
Source organism: Jaculus jaculus (assembly GCF_020740685.1). Taxonomy (NCBI): domain Eukaryota; kingdom Metazoa; phylum Chordata; class Mammalia; order Rodentia; family Dipodidae; genus Jaculus; species Jaculus jaculus. The sequence continues at coordinate 66,842,633 of NC_059110.1, forward strand.
ATCTGGACTAAATGAGGTAATAGAAGGAATGGACCTAACAGATATCCACAGAACATTTCATCCAAAGGCTGCAGAATATACATTCTTTTCAGCAGCACATGGAACATTCTCTAAAATAGACCATATATTAGGACACCAAGCAAATCTTAACAAACAGGAAAAGTAAAATAATTCCTTGCATGCTTTCTGACCACAATGGGATCAAACTGCAAACCAATAGCAAGACATGCCATAGAGTATACACAAAATCTTGGAAATTAAACAACAAATTATTAAATGATGAATGGGTCAATGAAGAAATCAAAAAATTTATAGAGTCAAATGATAATCACAACACAACATACCAAAATCTCGGAGACACAGTGAAGGCAGTCCTAAGAGGTAAATTTATAGCTTTAAGTGCCTATATTAAGGAATTAGAAAGGTCGCAAGTAAATGCCTAATGCTTCAACTTAAAGCCTTGGAAAAAGAATAAGGCAAATCAAAAATTAGCAGATGGGAAGAAACAACAAAGATTAATGCAGAAATTAATGAAATAGAAACTAAAAAAAAATCCAAAAATTCAATGAAACAAAAGTTGCTTCTTTGAAAGTATAAACAAGATTGATAACCCCTTAGCAAATCTGAACAAAAGAAAAAGAGAAGAGACACAAATTAATAAAATTAGAGATGAAAAAGGTAACATCACAACAGATGCCAGAGAAATTCAAGAAATCATAGGGATATATTATAAAAATAAATACTCCACAAAGTATGAAAATATGGAAGAAATGGATTATTTCCTTGATTTATATGACCAACCTAAATTAAACCAAGATGAGATTAATCACTTAAATAGACCTATAACAAGTATGGAGATCTGAACAGTTATCAATAATCTCCCAACTAAAAAAAGCCCAGGCCAAGATGGATTCACTACTGAATTTTACCAGACTTTCAAGGAATAGTTAACATCATTGCTTCTTAAGCTTTTCCATAAAATAGAAAAAGAAGGAATTCTACCCAACTCCTTCTATGAAGCCAAAATCACCCTGATACCAAAACTAGGCAAATATAGAATAAAAAAAGAAAATTATAGACCAGTCTCCCTCATGAACATAGATGCAAAAATTCTCAATGAAATATTAGCAAACAGAATACAAGAATATATCAGAAAGATCATTCACCCTGGCCAAGTAGGCTTTATCCCAGAGATGCAGGGATGGTTCAATATGTACAAATGTATAAATGTAATACATTATATAAATGGATTGAAGGGCAAAAAATCACATGATCATCTCATTAGACACAGAGAAAGCATTTGACAAAATCCAACATCCCTTCGTGATAAAAGTCCTACAGAGACTGTGAATAGAAGGAACATATCTCAAAATAAAAATAAAGGCTATTTATGGCAAGCATACAGCCAACATGTTACTAAATGGGGAAAAACTGGAAGCTTTTCCACTAAAATCAGGAACAAGACAAGGGTGTCCACTGTGCCCACTTTTATTTCATATAGTACTGGAAGTCTTAGCCATAGCAATAAGGCAATAGACACACATAAAATGGATACAAATTGGAAAAGAAGAGATCAAGTTATCATTATTTGCAGAGGACATGATCCTATATATAAAGGACTCTAAAGACTCTACTAGCAAACTGTTAGAGCTGATAAAAACCTACAGCCATGTAGCAGGATACAAAATAAATACACAGAAATCAGTAGCCTTCCTATATGCTAACAACAGACACACAGAGGATGAAATCAGAGAATTACTCCCATTCACAATTGCATCAAAGAAAATAAAGTATCTTGAAATAAACCTTACCAAGGACGTAAATGATCTCTACAATGAAAACTTTAAAACACTCAAGCAAGATATTGCAGAAGACACTAGGAAGTGGAAAAACATCCATTGTTCCTGAATTGGAAGAATCAAGATTGTTACTAGAAAATTTTCAGTGTCAGGGATGGGATACCTTCCAGTGAGTTGTTGGCCAGGGAGGTCCCTGATGCCCCCAAAACATTATAGGCCATTCCCAAGGCCCTTGGTTTCCCACCAGGAATAGATGGTAAGACCCTATTGTAGAAGATTCCACATACTTGGGCTGCAAGGCTACTGAGAAATCCTGCTGGAACTGAGCTGATACCCTCTTCCATGTAGACCAGCTGACAGAAAGCTGGAAGTAGCCATTCTGCAAGCAGTTCAAAGGGAGAAAGATACATCACCAGGGAAGATACTCAACAGTGGACACTGCAAGCCTTATAATTGGCCAGCCAGGCCAAATGAGCTAATGGGTGCAATAGTGGCACCTCTGTCATGCTGGAAACCAACTGCCCTCCAGTTGGACTGGAGGCCCACTCCAAGGGGGGGAATGCATCCCTGATGCTGAAAATTTAAAACAGGGGTAGTCATGAGCTCTAGGGTTGTAACATCTGCTGATGTCTGGATAAGTGTATATTCTATGCTTATCAAACTGCCCAGTAAGAACTTCTCTTAATATTCATACCCTTATATTAATGCTACTTTCACTTTGGATAGAGAATCTTCTCTTTTCAGATGTCAGTGACCTTGGGACCACTCAGAAGGTATCATGGTGCTGGAAAGAAGTAACTAGAGTACCGAGTAATATCTCGATCACACCTTCCAAGGCTCAGGGTCTAACGTGGAAGAGGTGGCAGTAAGAATCTAAGAGCCAAAGGAAGGTTTGGACTCCTTACAACGTGCTCCCTCCAGACAAAAAATGGCCTCAATATCCATGACCTCATAGTGCCTGACACCACCTACACAAGACCATCATAAGAGGAGAGAAGGATCATGGCATCCAAATAGAGGAGAGACTTATTGAGATGTGAAGTGGATGTGATGGAGAATGGAATTTCAAAGGGAAAAGGGGTGGCTAAGGAAGGTTATTACCATGGGATATTTTTTATAATCATGGAAAATGTTTAATAAAATTGAGAAAAAAAAATTTAAATAAGGGAAAATGCTCATACCGGGCACAGAGCCACCACCACCTCCTTCTTGGTCTTTTACACCTTTGGAACTGTGAGAAATGAACGTCTATTGTTTAAGTCACATGGTCTGTGATATTCTTACATAGCAGCAAAAATTGACAAAGCCAATATAGTACTTGCATTCAAAATAGCTTACTATGAACATACAAGAGAATAACTATAATTTAAGAGTGGAATAGAGTACTTCAGTATACAATTCTTTTCAAGACAAACATTTTTAAGTTGTGTGGTTTTGTAATAAAGAGAAGATGATTTGGAACTGGGTCTGTTGTTGTTGCTGAGCAAATGTGCAAAAAATTTCAGTACACTGAAGGGCAGAGTCAGAAATTCTGGATTACTCTTCTTCTCTTCATTGTTGGAAATGAAAAATAAAGCTCATCTATGTTACCCAGCAAAGCAACATATCTATTTTATATATACAGTACCTGCTGGTACTAGGAGTTATAGGTCAGGACACAAGAAGAGAAGAAAGAAAAGAATAAGTGATATAAAACAGATAGAGAGATGAGAGAGAAGAGAGGGGGGAGAGAGAGAGAGGCAGAAAAAGGAGGAGATAATGATCAGTTTCTGTTGTACCCTCTCCAGGGACTTGTGAATTTGGTGTTCCCTCTAAGGGCCTGATGGAGGTTTAACCACGTGTTCTGTCTTTCAGGATAGAGTTTTATGTTACCATTGCCTTTTGGGTGCAGGTTTGTGTCCCCCAACTCCTTCCTTTACCCTTCTTTCCCTCCCTACCCTCTGTATTGCCCAGTTATGAGAAGCTTGTTAGGAATGTCAGCAAATTGGGTAGATTCACGTTAGGAGCTATAGATGAGTGAGACTATGCACTGATTATCTTTCTGTGATTGGGTGAGTTCCCTGAGAATAAGCTGTTCCGGGCTTGAATATTTATCAAATTTCCTTGTGCTGTTTTTCCTTATTGCTTTGTAGAATTATATCATGTAGATATACCACAGCTTAGTTATCCATTTGTCTAATGATGGACATCTGGGTTGATTCCAGCTAATTGGGCAGCTATAAAGATGTGATAGGTAGGTAGTTCTTCATCAGGATGTTTCATGCGGTGGTATGTAGTTCCTCAGCAGGATGTTTCCTGCAGTGGGACATAGTTCTTCACCAGTATGTTTCATGCAGTGGGAGATAGTTCTTCACCTGCATGTTTCTGGCAGTGATAGGTAGTTCTTCATCAGGATGATTCGGTCAGTGAGAGGTCGTTCTTCATCAGGATGTTTCATGCAGTGATAGGTAGTTCTTCACAAATATGTTTCATTCAGTGGCAGGTAGATCTTCATCAGTACGTTTCCTTCAAAGGCAGGTAGTTCTTCATCAGGATGTTTCCTGCAGTGTTAGGCAGCTCTTCAGCAAGAGGTTTCATGCAGTGGGCGGTAGTTCTTTATCAGGATGCTTCCTGCAGTGGTAAGTAGCTCTTCATCGGGATATTTCATGCAATGTTAGGTAGTTCTACAACAGGATATTTCATGCAGTGGCTGGTAGTTCATCATCAGGATGTTTCATGCAGTGGTATGTAGTTCTTCACCAGGATGTTTCCTGCAGTGGTAGGTATTTATTCACAAAGATGTTTCATGCAGTGGGAGATAATTCTTCATCAGGATATTTCATGCACTGGGAGGTAGTTCTTAACCAGGATGTGTCATGCAGTGGTACATAATTCTTCACCAGGATGCTTCATGCAGTGGGAGATAATTCTTCATCAGGATGTTTTGTGCAGTAGTTGGTAGCTCTTCCCAGTTTGTTTCATGCACTGGGTGGTAGTTCTTCACCATGATGATTCATGTAGTGGCAGGTAGTTCTTCATCAGGATGTTTCATACACTGGGAGGTTTTTCACCAGGATGTTTCATGCAGTGGGTGGTAGTTGTTCATCAGGATGTTTCATGCACTGGTTGGTAGTTCTTCAACAGGATATTTCATGCAATGGGAGTTAGTTCTCTTCAGGATGTTTCATGCAGTAGTAGGTAGTTCTCTTCAGGATGTTTCATGCACTGGGAGGTAGTTCTGCAGCAGGATATTTCATGCAATGGGAGGTAGTTCTTCATCAGGATGTTTTATGCAGTGGCAGATATTTTTTCATCAGGCTTTTTCATACAGTGCTACGTAGTTCTTCATCAGGGGTTTCATGCACTGCAAGGTAGTTCTACACCAGTATGTGTCATGCAGTGGTAGGTAGTTCTTCATTAGGACGTTTCTTGCAGTGGTAGGTAGTTCTTTACCAGGATGTTTCCTGCAGTGGTAAGTAGTTCTTCACCAGGAAGTTTCATGCAGTGGGAGGTAGTTCTTCATCAGGATGTTTCCTGCAGTGGTTGGTGGTTCTTCACCAGTATGTTTCATGCAGTGGCTGGTAACTATTCACCAGGATGTTTCCTGCAGTGGGAGGTAGTGTTTTACCAGGATGTTTCATACAGTGGTAGCTAGTTCTTCACCAGGATGTTTCATGAAGTGATATGTAATTATTCACCTGGATGTTTCATGCAGTAGGAGTTAGTTCTTTATAGGGATATTTCCTCCAATGTTATGTACTTTTTCAACAGGATGTTTCATGCACTGGAAGGGACTTTTTACCAGGTTGTTTCCTGCAGTGGAAGGTATCTCTTCACCAGGATATTTCATGCAATTGGAAGTAGTTCTTCATCAGGATGTTTTATGCAGTGACAGGTAATTTTTCATAAGGCTGTTTCCTGCAGTGCCAGATAGTTCTACATTGGGATGATTCATGGACTTGGAGGTAGTTCTTCACAAGGATGTTCATTGCAGTGGTAGTAGTTCTTCATGAGGATGTTACATGCAGTGCTAGGTAGTTCTTCATCAGGATGTTTTGTGCACTGGTATGTATTTCTTCATCAGGATATTTCATTGAATGGTAGGTAGTTCTTCACCAGGATGTTTAATGCACTTTGGGGTAGTTCCTCATCAGAATGTTTCCTGCAGTGGTAGGTGGTTCTTCACCAGGATGTTTCATGTAGTGAGTGGTAGTTCTTCAACAGGATGTTTAATGCACTCCAAGAGAGTTCTTCACCAGGATGTTTCCTGCAGTTTTCGATAGTTTTTAATCCGGATGTTTCAAGCAGTGGGAGATAGTTGTTCACCAGGATGTTTCATGCACTGGGAGATAGTTCTTCACTAGGATGTTTCCTGCATTTGGAGGTAGTTCTTCATCAGAATATTTCATGCAGACAGAGGTCATTCTTCATCATGATGTTTCATGCAGTGGCAGGTAGTTCTTCATTAAGATGTTTCCTTCAGTGGCAGGTATTTCTTCATCAGGATGTTTCCTGGAGGGGAAGTTGTTCTTCATCATGAAATTTCATGCAGTGATAGGTAGTTCTTCACCAGTGTGTTTCATGCAGTGGAAGGTAGTTCTTCATCAGGATGTTTCAAGTAATGGGAGGTAGTTCTTTACTGGGATGAATCATGCAGTAGTATGTACTTCTTTATCAGGATGTTTCATTCAAGGACAGGTAGTTCTTCATCATGATGTTTCATGCAGGGTGAGGTATTTCTTCATCAGGATGTTTCCTTCAGAGGTAGGTAGGGCTCTACCAGGATGTTTCTTGCACTGGAAAGGAGTTCTTCACCAGGATGTTTCCTGCAGTGGTCAGTAGTTTTTGATCAGGGTGTTTCAAGCAGTGGGAGATAGTAGTTCACCAGTATGTTTCATGCACTGGGAGGTAGTACTTAAGTAGAATGTTTCATACATTTGGAGGTAGTTCTTCATTAGGATGTTTCATGCAATGTTAGGTAGTTCTTCCTCATGTTGTTTTATGCAGTGGTAAGTAGTTCTTCTCCATGATGTTTCATACACTTGGATGTAGTTCTTCAACAGTGTGTTTCATACACTGGGAGGCAGTTCTTCACCAAGATGTTTCATGCAGTGGAAGGTAGTTCTTTATCATGATGTTTCAAGTAGTGGGAGGTAGTTCTTTACCAGGATGATTCATGAAGTGGTAGGTACTTTTTCACCAGGATGTTTCATGCAGTGGTAGGTAATTATTCACCTGGATGTTTCATACAGTGGGAGTTAGTTCGTCATCAGGTTATTTCCTCCCATATTAGATAGTTTTTCAACAGGATGTTTCATGCAGTGGTACATAGTTCTTCACCAGGATATTGCCTGCAGAGGAAGGTAGTTCTTCACCAGGATTTTTCATGCAGTGGCAGGTAGTGTTTTATCAGGATGTTTCATGCAGTGGTACATAGTTCTTCATCAGGATGTTTCATTTAGTGGGTAGTAGTTCTTCAACAGGATGTTTTATGGACTGGAAGGGAGTTCTTCACCAGGACGTTTCATGCATTTGTGGGTACTTCTTCACCAAGATGTTTCATGCCGTGGCAGGTAGTTCCCTACCAGCATGCTTCATGCAGTGATACATAATTCTTCACCAGGATGTTTCCTGCAGTGGGAGGTAGTTCTTCACCAGGATGTTTCCTGCAGTGGTAGGTAGTACTTCACCAGAATGTTTCATGCAGTGGTAGGTAATTCTTCATCAGGATGTTTCCTGCAGTGGTAGGTAGTTCTTTCCCAGGGTGTTTCATGCACTGAGAGGTAGTTCTTCACCACCTTGTTTCCTGCAGTGGGATGTAGTTCTTGCTCAGCATGTTTCCTGCATAGGGAGGTAGTTCTTTATCAAGATGTTTATTGCAGTGTTTGTTCACAAGGATGTTTCAAGCAGTGGGAGGTAGTTCTTCACCAGGATGCTTCATGCAGTGGTAGGTAGTTCTTTATCAGGATGTTTCATGGAGTGGGAGGTAGATATTCAAAAATATGTTTCCTTCAGTGATAGGTAGTTCTTTATCTTGAGATAATATAAAAACTTTTTTTCTTTTTTTTTTTTTTATTTGAGAGTGACAGACACAGAGAGAAAGACAGATAGAGGGAGAGAGAGAGAATGGGCATGCCAGGGCTTCCAGCCTCTGCAAACGAACTCCAGATGTGTGCACCCCCTTGTGCATCTGGCTAACGTGGGGCCTGGGGAACCGAGCCTCGAACCGGGGTCCTTAGGCTTCACAGGCAAGCATTTAACCACTAAGCCACCTCTCCAGCCCAAGATAATATAAAAACGTTTTATCAGTTTGTATGACTCTTCTTGTTACAGACATCTATGAATTGGTACAATCATTTTCTCATGCATTTGATTTTCTCCACCATCATGCAAACAATATAAAGTTACAAAGTGCAAATGTTGACACTCTCATTTATAAGATGCAGATTTAGGGATAGGAGGCATTCATTACTTTGTAGTACTTCTAAATTTCACAGAACATTATGGTATCACTTTTTCTGGAAGAAACTTGATTCAAATGCTTACAAATACTCCATGGTCCATTATCTCTATGGTAATTAGGCCCTAACTTTTGGAAAGACCCTCTCTATTTTCTATCTTGATCATATCTAGAGGACATTTGAGATCATTCCTTCTTGGAGCATCAAACAACTCTTTCACTCACTTTCTGCTCTTTGAAGGATAAAGTGGCCAAAACTCTTATTGTTTGTTGTTGATGATGTTGTCTTTGTTAAGTTCCAATGTTTCAAAGGCTTTTCAGTATTGTTGAATACCTTATTTGATTGTACAACTCTCAGAAAATCAAATTAGTAAGTAGATGGTTCTAGTCACATCCACATACTGGTAGTCAAGGCTACATTCCTCTATAAAGGTTTGTCTTGTCCTCTAGACTTAGTATTTTGAGCTGATCAAGTCCTATGGTGAAAACCATGCATTTAATCTCAAATCTCTAACCATTATTATCTGACTGAAAACAATTACTGGACACTACATTAACCTAGTGTTTTAGGTTTTAACAATACTTATAATATCTAACATCTTTGACTTTAACCTCACCTGCAAAGTGAATTCTATCAGCCTCGTAGTGCTTGTCACTTAGGGAACTTGTGATGTATGTTTTGTCTTTTGAAGGGAGAACTAATTTTTTCTTCATATTCCAAGTCCCTTTTACATTGGCTCTTTTTTCTTTTGTGAAGCAGTATTTTCTGAGATTTCACACCTTGAAAATGCAGCAAACATTGACAAACACACATGTTCTGTTCTTTTATTTTGTGAACTCTTCACTAGGACCTCTGTGGACATGTTGTCTGGACTGACATTATCACACAGGCTTTCTGCCAAAGTTTGTGCCCCTGAATAACATGGTTTGTCCTATTTCCAGGCTGCAGCATTAGTTTCTATACTCTCCATTTCCTGGCCTTTAGGACAATGCCATAAAGTATACAATACTTTAAACTAGGCAATGTTCATTGTTATGAAAGCATCCAATTTCTAGGAACAGCTTCCAATATTTGTGAAGATTTGCTACACTACAATTATCAAACCACCCCTGTCCAAACACAGGGCCTCATATTCCTTTCCATCAAAGTTTGCACTCAACAGCTTCCCATTAAATGGTCCATGCTGCTTCAGTAGGCCTATCTAGTCCTTAGGGCAGGGATCAAATGTCATTTGAGAAGAGGATATAATCCTGTTACATACCTCATAAGACAAAATAATAACCCCCTAGATCCTTGCCCTCTGGCTCTTGAATTGTTAGACAGCATTATGTTTCTGTTCCCTGGGAAGGAAGAGATGAAGGTGTGGGCTGTTTTACTAGTGGGTAGCTTTACATAAGAGGGGCTCTACACCTGGAATAGGAAAGAACTAATGATCCCCATTAAATTAGTCAATTATTTGTTCTTTTATCCAACCATTGTTACCACTAAACTTTTGGTGCTTTTCTTTTCTTTTTTCTTTTGTGCTTCAATAAACCTTTATTTTTATTTTTTTTAATTTAATTTATTAGTTTTCTTTCCAGCAAATACAGGCAGTTTGGTACCATTGTTAAGGCTCATCTATGATGTATCCCCTCCCATTGGACCCTCCTTGTTGATGTAAATGGGTCGTGCATTGTGGAGTTAGCCCACCGTTATTGGTATGATAAATGTCTCTGCAAATCATGACCCAACATGTGACTCTGACATTCTTTCCACCCCCTCTTCCACAAAATTTCCTAGCCATGTTGGGTTCATTTTTGGTCTGCTTCAGTGCTGAGGTGTTGGGGGCCTCTGAGACTCTGGCTCTCTGATTTGGTAGGAGTTGATTTTTCTCTGTGTTGGTCTCCTTCCCCTTTGTGCTGGCATCTGGTTCACAGGAAAACATCACTCTTGCTTGTTTTGCCAATTGTCCTTAGTTTCAGTTGGGCCCCTTTTGAGGTATGTTGGGGCAGCTCTCTCCTTAGGATCTGCATGTATCTGAAAAAGAGAAGCAGATTCTCCAACTGAGAGTAAGTTAGCACCTGGAAAATTGAGATAACACTTACATTTTTGATAGAGAGTTTGATAGATGTAGGCCCTCTTGTACCCCATGATTGATGGTAGCTTGATATTGGAGAGTGGGCTTATTTTGGGTATGGTTCTGACTTGTTTCCCAGCTCCAGCTATGGGTCTAGTACCACTGAGGGGATCAGTTAGCCAAATCAAGAGCAGTTGGTTCCTCACCATGGCTTTGTGCTACTATTGCACTTCTGTGGGTATCACATCAGGTTATTTGTTGCTAATTAGCTTAGACAATGAGTTGCTTGGACAGACATTGGTCATTTCCCCCAGTCGCCCATGTAGCACCTCTGGCACTAGGCACACTGACTGTCTGGGAACTGACTCTCTCCTGTCTTCCAGCCATGCCATTCCATTTTACTGTCAGCTGCGTATGGAGTCTTCAGCAATAGAGTCTTACCACTGACCTTTGGTGGGTCATAAAATACTCTGACAGAAGTCTGTCATTGTTTTGGGAAACCTTTTAGGTTTCTCTGATCAAAAGCACATTGTGGTTGGTAGCTCCAAGCTAGAAGTGGGGGTTACAGGTCAGTGCCACCAAGAAATTGAGGAAAATCATAACTAATATACAACAGTTAGATAGGAGAGAGATAGAGGGGAGAGGGGGAGAGGGAGGGGGGGAAGAGGTAGATGATTTAGGTTAGTCTTGATCCTACCCTCTCCAGTGTCTTATGGTTCAGGTGTTTCCTGTAAGGGTCTAGTGAAGGTTCAGACATTTGATCTGTCTTTTAGGAAGTAGAATTTTATGGTACCATTGTTGTCTGGGTCCAGATTACTGTTTTCCACCCTTCAATGCCATCCCCGCCCTCCCCATCCATCCTATTGTCTAGTCCATGAAGTGCTTGCTGGGTATGTAAGGTATCTTGGGTAGATTCAGGTTAGGTGTTGTAGATGAGTGAGACCATGTGTTGATTTTTTTTTTTCTGTGATTGAGTAAGTTCACTGAGAATGATCTGTTCCAGGTTCAACCATTTTTGCTCAAATATCATTTTGTAACTTTTTCTTACTGCTGTATAGAATTCCATTGTGTAGATATACCACATCTTTGTTATCCATTCTTCTAATGATGGACATCTGGGTTGATTCCAGCTTTTAGCTATTACGAATTGAGCCGCTACAAACATGGTTGAGCAAATCTCTCTGGCTTTTGGTTTGAAGGTTTTAGGGTAGATGCCCAGTAAGGGTATACCTGGGTCGGTTGGTATTTCTATAGTCAGCTTTTTCAGGAGTCTCCATATTGCTTTCCAAAGTGGTTGTACCATCTTGCATTCCCCCCAACAGTGAATGAGTGTCCTGCTTCTCCACATCCTTGCCAGCATTTATTTTCATTTGACTTTTTGATGTTGGCTATCCTTATCGGGGTAAGGTGGAATCTCATAGTTGTTTTAATTTGCATTTCTCTGATGATTAGGGATGATGAACATTTTCTTAAGTGTGTGTTTGCCATTTGTATATCTTCCTCTGTGAATTGCCTGTTCAACTCTGCGTCCCATTTTGTGAGTGAGGTGTTTGTCTTCTTATTGTTTAGACTTTTGAGTTCTTTGTAAATTCTAGAGATAAGGCCTCTCTCAGTTGGATAACCTGCAAATATTTTCTCCTATTCTGTGGGTATTCTATTGGCTTTGCTTATTATATGCTTGTCTGTAAAGAAACTCTTCACCTTCATATGATCCCATTGGTTGAGTGACTGTTAAAGAACTTGAGCCACTGGGATTTTGTTCAGGAAATCTTTTTCCATTCCTATATCATGGAAAGTACTTCCTAAATTTTCTTTCAGTAGTTTTTGAGTTTCTGGTCTTATGTTGAGGTCTTTGATCCATTTGGACTTGAGTGTAGTGTATGGTGAAATGTGTGGATGAAGTTTTAGTTTCCTGCATGTGGTTATCCAGTTTTTCCAGCACCATTTGTTGAAGATGCTGTCTTTTTTCCAGCCTATATTGTTCAGGCCTTTGTTGAATATCAAGTAGCTATAGTTGCTTGACCCAAAATCCGGGTCCTCAAGTCTATTCCATTGGTCTATGCTCCTGTTTTTATGCCACCACAATGCTGTTTTTATTACTATGGCTTTGTAGTATAACTTTAGATCAGGTATGGTAATGCCACCAGAGGTATTTCTTTTGCTGAGGATATGTTTGGATATGCAAGGCCTTCTGCCTTTCCATATGAAATTTGCGATCATTTTTTATATCTCTGTGAAGAACACTGTAGGGATTTTAATTGGAATTGCGCTAAATCTATATATTGCCTTTGGTAGAATTGTCATCTTCACAATGTTAATTCTGCCTATCCGGGAGCATGGCAGGTCTTTCCATCATCTCAAGTCCTCCTCAATTTCTGTTTTGAGAGTTTTGATATTTTCGTTGTATAGATCTTTTACTTCCTTGGTTAATGTTATTCCAAGGTATTTTGTTGTTGTTGTTTTTGCCACTGAAAATGGGACTGTTGCCTTTATTTCTTTCTCTGTATCTTTGTCATTTGCATATAGAAATGCTACTGATCTTTGTGCATTGATTTTGTATCCTGCTACTTTGCTATAGGAGTTAAGCAGCTTCAGGAGTTTTAGGATGGAGTCTCTCAGGTCATTAGATACACAATCATGTCATCAGCAAATAGAGCAAACTTAACTTCTTCTTTTCCAAATTGTATCCCTTTTATTTCCTTCTCCTATCTTATTGCTTGGGCTAGGACTTCCAGAACTATATTGAAAAGGAGAGGTGACAGAGGACATCCCTGTCTTGTTCCTGATCTCAATGGGAATTCCTCCACTCTCTCTCCATTAAATATTATTTGGGCCTTTGGAACTTTGTATATTGCCTTTATTATGTTAAGATGTGAACCGGCCATGCCAATTCTTTCCAATGTTTTGATCATGAACTGATGTTGTATCTTGTCAAAGGCCTTTTCTGCATCTATCAAAATGATCATGTGGTTTTTATGTTTAAACATGTTTATGTGTTGTATTACATTGACAGATTTTCCTATGTTGAACCACCCTTGTGTTCCTAGGATAAATCCCACTTGGTCAAGGTGGATAATGCTTTTGATGTGTTGTTGGATTCGGTTTGCGAGTATTTTGTTCAGGATCTTTGTATCCATGTTCATTAGGGAAATAGGCCGGTAGTTTTCTTTTCTTGTGGCATCTCTGCCTGGTTTTGGGATTAGGGTGATACTAGCTTCATAGAAGGAGTTGGGTAGCTTTCCCTGTTCTTCAATTGTGTGGCACAGTTTTAGAAAGATTGGTTTGAGTTCTTTCATGAAGGTTCGATAAAATTTGGCTGGGAATCCCTCTGGTCCTGGACTCCTCTTTTTTTAGGCGCTTTTTTATTACTTTTTGAGTCTCCATGAGTGTGATGGGTTCATTGAGGTGATTAATCTGCTCTGAGATTAGGTTTGGTATATGATATGTGTCCAGGAATTTATCCATCCCCTCCACATTTTCCAGTTTTTTGGAGTAGAAGTTTTTGAAATAAGTCCTTATGATTCTGCTGATTTCACTTATGTCTGTTGTGATCTCTCCTTTTTCATTTTGAATTTTGTTTATTTGGAGTCTCTCCTTTTTTTGCTTGATGAAATTGGCCAGAGGTTTGTCAATCTTGTTTATATTTTCAAAGAACCAGCCCTTTGTTTTGTCAATTGCCTTAATCATTTCCTTGTTTTCCAATTCATTAGTTTCTGCTCTGATTTTAATGATTTCCTTTCTTCTGGAGCTCTTTGGGTTGGATTTTGCCTTTAGGTGGATGGTTAGGCTATTGATTTGGGATCTTTCTGTCTTTTTTATGAAGGCATTGAGTGCTATGAATTTTCCCCTGTGGACTGCCTTCATTGTGCCCCATAAGTTTTGGTATGGTGTGTTCTCATGGTCATTCAATTCCAGGAATTTTAAAATTTCATTTTTTATTTCATCCACTACCATTTATTATTAAAAGTGTGCTATTCAGTTTCCAGTTGCCGTTAGGGTTCTTGTTGGTTTTTCTATTGTTGATTTCTAGGAATATAGCATTATGTTCTGATATCATGTAGGGAATTATGTCGATTTTCCTAAATATGTGGAGGTAGTCTTTGTGACCCAATATATGGTCTATTTTAGAGAATGTTCCATGGGCTGCTGAGAAAAATGTGTAATCTGTGGATTTGGGATGGAAAGTTCTGTAGATGTCCATTAGGCATAAGTGCTCTATGGTTTTGTTGAGCTCTCATACTTCCATGTTGAGCTTCTGTTTGGATGATCTGTCTATTACTGATAATGGTGTGTTAAAGTCCCCAGCTTTAATTATTTATGATTTATGATTGTAATATCCTCTTGATGGATTGTTCCCTTTATAAGTAGCATGTAGCCTTCTTTGTCTTTTTTGATTGGTTTTGGTTTGAAGTCAATTTTATCTGATATTAATATAGCTACACCTGCTTGTTTCTTATTCCCATTTGCTTGGAATATTGTTTTCCACACTTTCACCCTGAGGAGGTTTCTTTCTTTTGGTAAGGTGGGTTTCTTGAAGGCAGCAGATTAGGGGTGGGTCTATTTTTTTGATCCACCCTATTAGCTTGTGTCTCTTGATGAGTGAATTTAGGCCATTAATGTTTAGAGTGATTACTGTGAGATTTGATTTGATCCCTGCCATGTTGTGGTGGTAGAGGTGTGTTGGCATTTCCATGGAATTTTAAATTTTTTCTGTCTACTCTGGGTTTGGTTGCTGTGATCTGCTTCTTGTAGGCATTTGTGATAGGTTATTTGTTTCTTCTTTGTGGAGAATTTCCTGGAATACTTTCTGTAGGTTTAGTTTTGTGTTCATGTAATTGTAAAGCTGAGTTTTGTCATGGAATGTTTTCCTTTCACCATCTATTATAAGGGAGACTTTTGCTGGGTAGAGTAGTTTGGTTTGGAAGCCATAGTTTCTTAGAGTTTGGAGAGGTTCATTCCAGGCACTTCTAGGGTTTCCATTGAGAAGTCTGAAGTAATACTGATGTGGTTTCCTTTGACAGTGGTGTGCTGTTTTTCCCTAGCTGCTTTTAGGATTTTCTCTTTGGTGTCAATGTTTAGGGTCTTAATGATAATATGTCTTGGGAGTTTCTTCTTTGGTCTAGTTGGTTAGGCATTCTGTTTGCTTCTTGTATCTTGATGCGCCTTTCTTTTAAGAGATGGGGGAAGTTTTCTTCAATTATTGTGTTAAATAAGTTCTCCATGCCTTTGGTCTGAAATTCTTCTCCTTCTGGGTATTCCAATGATTCTGATATTAGGACGTTTAAGTGTATTCCCTCATGTTCTGTTCACAGGAACTTTTGAACTTAGTGAAATTTTTGCACTCTCGAACTGTTTTTTCCATCCTGTCTTCCATATCAGAGTTTCTATATTCCTCATCGCTGACTCTATTCTTGAGAGCATCTAGCGAGTTTTGGACTTGTTCAATTAAGTTTGCATTTTCTACTACTTTCCTATGTATCACTTCCATCACTCTGTCCAGTTCCCTTTTCACCTCATTTTCTCATTTTCTTGATGATTCGTGGAAATCATCCTTACATTTCTTTTTGTTTTCCTTTAGAGTGGCTAGCTGATTTTTAAAGTCCTCTTTTTTTTTTTTTTAACTCTCCCTCAACTCTGTTAGCTCTCTTTGAATTCCTTCCAGTGTCTTATCATATTGCTCTAGCTTAGTGATGGTAGCATCCACACGATTATGTGTCCTTTGTAGCTTTCCTGCAATTTCTAGTAGTAGGTTGGTCAGGGTTGCATTGCTCATAGGTTCCACTTGATGTTCTTATCCTCAACGCTCTTCTATGTTTTGGTTAGACGTAATCCTTGTTGGACTGGGTGATCTTTCTGGGTTTTCTTGCATTTTATTTTTCATGTTATTTCTTTTTCGCTGAGGTCTACCCATGTCAGTGTATGGGCAGGTAGGTGGGTGGAGCAGCCTGGGATCTAGCTTAATGAGAATCCAAGGCAGCCTGGGGCAGTTGCAAGCAGCCTGGGTTTTTGCTCTCTCTTGCAAAACCTGCCTATCTATAGCCTGACAGGGGCACCAAAGTTGCCTGAATTCTCACCCAGTAATGCACCAAAGCTGCCTGCCTTCGAGTTTGAAAGGGGACTGAGGTAGCAAGCCCTGAAGCTGCCCAAACTCTGGCTGGGAACACTGGGACCTGCAAACAGTCTGCGCTTTCTGCCTCAGGGGAGTGGGGGATGGATGGCAATGGACAGGTAGGGGACGGCACCTGAGCTGGTGCTAGTGACTGAGTGTGGACTTGTGTGGCCCTTGCTGTGGGCCTGGGCCTGCTGCACGTGCAATTGTAGTGCAGAGGCATCTGATGCGGGCACAGGATCAGGACACAGTAGAGGCTGGCCGGCGGGCAAGCAATCGGAGCACAGCAATAGGGTGTCTGGCAGCCACCTAATCATGGCAGAGGTGGCCCCTGTGGGCATGCGAACCAAGCACAGCATTGCTGGACAATGCACACGATCACAGCACAAAGGTGGAGGTCTCTGCGTCAGTGCAGTGGGCTGGCAGGCACGCGATCGGGGCACAGCCTCGCAGAACAGTTGTGGGGCATGGGGTGTGGGGCAGGGGGCGCGGGATGCAGGGTGTGGAGGCTGTATGTGTGGGGGTAGACTATCCACCCAAGGGGAGATGCATGCTTCCCTGTTTTTCCCCACTCTGTGCCCTCCCACTGTCAAGAATACCCTGATAACCCTTAATTTCTTGCCTTTCTTTCCCCGGTATCTGCAGCGCAGCTAGGCAGTCGCCATCTTGGCCAGAAGTCAATCCTTTTGGTGCTTTTCTACATATTCTCTACAGAGATTGAAGTGATAGGATGTGTAGTGAAATCAATGCAGAAGCATTTTTATGGAAATTGGTCCCTTGATTAAGGAGTTTGAGAAGTCTACATCACCTGGGTATAAGCTATCAAATGAAGAAAATTGATAGTCTTTTTTATTCCCATCCCCATGGCCACAGACTCATGATAATCAAAAGTCTAATTCCAGGCCTTATACCCTGAGAGTTTGTAGGTGGCTGGTAGGAGTTCCAGTGTTCAAGCCAGAAGTACTGGCGATCTGATGCACAGGACCAGGAAGAAAAAGGAGTGCTCTCCTTTGTGGCTCTTCTGTGCCCCCTAGCCAACTAGACAGTATATCCCCACTTAATCATTCATTCTTCTCCACTCAGTTCACCAATTTCCAATCATCTCTTCAGGCAACATCCTCCCAGACACACTGGGGTAGCACAGTCACTCTTATCAAAAGCAGAACCACCAGAATTTGTCTCTTAGTGAAAGAAGAATGAGCTTAGTGCCTGCTGAAGCACCAAGAAAAAAAAATGTTTTGACAGCTATCAGAGTGCCCATTAATGCAGTCAAGTCAACACCCAAACAAACCACCATACATAATTGATGAGAGATGATGTGGTTGTTGTCTCTCTCTCTCTCCCTCCCTCCCTCTCTCTCTCTTTATCTCTCTCCGTGTGTGTGTGTGTGTGTGTGTGTGTGTGTGTGTGTGTGTGTGTGCTATGTGTGGGTGTGTGAATGAGAGACAGAGAGAGTGTAAGTATGGACCTGGCCTGCCGGGGCCTCCTACCACTGCAAATCAATTTTGTGCATCTGGCTTTATGTGGGCACTGGGGAATCAAACATAGACCATCAGGCTTTGAAATCAAGTGCCTTTAACCACTGAACCATCTCCTCAGCCAATGGCTGTTCCTTTCTAAAGAGATTGGAATTTTATTAGCACGGACCTCCTCTTGCAATGAATTAACAAATCAGCAATATTCTCCTGGATTTTTGCAAAGACTGATACATAAAATATGTTGGTCACCAAAATACATTTTAAAATTATCCCCATACTCAAACCTGAAAATTGAATCCCTGTTTTATTTACAATCTCCAATTTTGTCAATATATTAAACCCATGAAAAGATGAGGTGTTATCTTAGATGTCTTTCTTTTTTCCATTCATCAAATGTAACTTTCAATTTCTTACCACAGCACTATATCTTTGAAAGCTCATGCCTTAGTGAGGTTATACTCTATCCAGAGGGAAATTTAAACATTGCTGAAGAACAGCCATTTTCTTACTTTGATTGTGTTTAACTTGTAGAGTCAAGTAACAGGTCACACATACAAAAAATAAAAATAAAAAAGTTAATTTAATATTCTCTGGCCCTTGGTGCTGTAAAAGCTTGCTCCTACATGCACTGCTACATGATGTTGTCATGTTCCCTACCTTTACTGGAGATCAAACCAGTGTAGCTAGCCAGACTTGAACGTTGAACCTTAAAATCTGTGAGCTAAATAAGGTTTTTTTTGCCATATGAGTAGACTACCTTGGGTCTGTTTCTATAATAAAACCTGACAGATACATGTGTTGCTCCATATGCCCCAAATCTTTGCTAAGACCATCATCCTAACTTAGATTGGTGGTTTTTCTGAAACCTGTGTTCAATAACAAGCCCCATTCATCACCTGCTGAATTCTGGCCCCAACCCTAACCTTAGCTTAGTGAAGTATCTTCAAAGATCAACTTTCTTGTCCTAAGCACACAAGAAGTCTCAATCACTTTTCTTGTATTCTTACTGACTTCTCATATATTATCAACCTCCACATATTTTGCATTGTCCCTTTCAAACTTAGCAAGCCAAGCAGAGAGAAGCCGGGAGTCTTTTCAGACACAATCATGGCATCTTGTTTATTTTCTTAACTCTAAACCAGCCAAGAAATAAAGTAAGTGAAGGAAGAGACAGTAGAGTACAAGAATGAAATCTCTGCATGCTTCATATCAGCAAAATATGAAGATGCTAAACAGATAATGAATGATCCACACGGACAAAGCTATTTGAGAGCGGAAAGAATGCATACAAAACTTAGTGCTGTGTGCCTCATTTATCCCTTCAGTCATGAGGTATCAGTAAGTTTTCTTTATACATAGAAAGGTACCAGTCAGATACAGGCTTGTTGACATTAGGACGTTGTCTATGCAATTCTCATGTTTTCTTAAAATTTTTGTAGTAAAATATACATAGCAAAATTTACCATTTTGTCCAGTTCTTTTCCTGTTTTTTTATTTTCATTTTTTATTTTTTAGGTAGTGTCTCTCTGTAGTCCAGGCTGAACTGGAATTCACTGTGTAGTTTCAGGCTGACATCAAACTCACAGTGACCCTCTTACTTCAGTCTACCAAGTGCTGGGATTATAGGCAAACTCCACCATGCCTGTTGGCAGGTTTAAAGTGTATGATTTATTATCATTAAATTTACTCACAAATTTTGTAATGATCATCACTATCCATTTCCAGAGTCCATGCAATTTTGATGCTTGTAGCAATCACCTTCACATTGCTGAGACAAACCACTCAACCAGAACCAGTTTATGGAAGGAAAGGGTTTGTTTCAGCTTATAGATTTGAGGGAAAATTTCATTATGATGGAGAAAACAGAGCAAAGCAGACAGCCAGGGTATCACATCTTCTTACAGATTATCTCACTGTCACGTATCAATGGGAGACCACCACTAAGCTGAGCTATTTATGAACCCCCAGTAGGCTAGATTAATAAACCTCAAGGTCTTCCCCCAGTTATACATTCCTTCAGCAAGGATCCACCTTTTAAGAACCCCAATATCTTGGACTAATATATGAGACTTAATCACAAGCACCTGAGGCTATGGGGGATATTTTACATTCAAAATATCATAATCTTCAATAACTCAGGTAATGAACTGAAGAGACTTGGCAAGAAGATGCTTTGATCTTTGTTAGCATCAGAGTTACCCAAGATTACCCAATAAGGACAGAACTAGATTTGGATTCTTAACTACCCTCTCATGATCTCTCCAGAGCTTGCTCCTCACTCAAGATCGTAAAGTTGATAATAAAGACTGGCTTAAATTCAGTTGTGAGAGAAGAAATGCAAAGACCTGACCAATTGTTTTAGGACCTAAACTACTTTAAAGTAAATATTCCTTTATGAGAAGAGTATTGAGGAAAGAATATGGGGCAAAGAGGCTTTAATCAGTTAGTCTCCTAGTTTTTATCCAAGGAAGTTAAATACATTTAAACACATAGCACTATAAAAAATGCAATATTCAGGTAGAAATCTTAGACAATTTTAATGCACGGCCATGTGCAGAATGACAGAAATTTTTTCCATTGTATCTTGTGCCTCCCTGGGAGCTCACTGCTGTTAAATCCAGATGTGCTCATTTGCACCTGAAGCAGGAATGCTGAGAACTTTGCTGGATTTAGACTGAGTAGAGCAGATGTTTCATCCAACTCCCTCATGTGTTAGATGACTTCTCTCCTGGTTTTATTACTTGTAATATTTTTTCTCATCTCTTCCCAACCTAAGCTTCATGGTAGTATAAATATGGGAAGACACATACATTTTAAATCTATTATACAAAAGGGAAAAATATTTCTTAATATTTCAAATATATTAATGATAGTTGAATGTAAATCTGAACAGATAGATTTGTATCACTTTATAGGATATTAGTCTGAACTTTTAAAATTTACCAACAGCAAGATTAACTATTTTGCCATATCACTCTATGAGTTTCTATACACTTGCAGGTTTTACATAGTGTTGATTTTTGAAACAGCACCAAAGATAAGATGTGCAGCATCTCCAGCTCCCCTACATTCCTCATTTATTCTATATTCAAAGGACCTTCCCCAAGTGCTTCACCCTATGAAACCACTGGTTTGCTCTCTCTTGCCATATTGCTTTTTACAAAAAAAAAAAATTAATCATTTAAAAAAATACAGTATTGGGCTGAAGAGATGGCTTAGCAATTAAGGCACATGTGTGCCAGGCCTAAGGACACAGGTTCAGTTCCTCAGTACCCATGTCCCATGTAAGCCAGATACACAAAGGTGTCATATGTATCTGAAGTTTGTTTGCAGTGGCTGGAGGCCCTGACACACTCATTCTCTCTCTCCCAAATAAATATGATTATTTTAATCTTTAAAAAAATACAGTGTTTTAAATTATTAAAATTTTAATTATACTTACAAAAATTTAACAATGGATCTATAATATATCAGAATCAATAATGAATAAAGGAACAGACCAAATACCATATCTTGTTCCTTTGTTTATCATAGGAACACTCAATAAAGACAGAAAGTCCACATGTGTTTAAGACATTGAAATGGAAATGAGCTTTCAGTGTTTTAACCTATTATCTTGAATATTCTGTTTGAAAGATCTTTTGAATTTTGAAGTCTTTGTCCATGAAGTCTATGCTCCATGCCCTATGACTAAATGATAAGTATTTGCTTGCAAAGGGCAGAATTTTGAATGATTCAAGAGTAAGTTGTAAACAGATATCACTACTATATCATGTGTAATCAAAAAGAAAGTATCAGTTGTTGCCATAGTGATTCATTCAGTCTTAAATCCTTACATTGCCTCAATGTCAAGATTGTGCTTTGTTTTCTTAATTAGCACCATTATATCAATGATAATTAAATATATGAGAATATGGTTATGTGACAAAGCTGCAGAAATAATAAAATCATGCTTGGTTAATTGCAATGCTTCATCTTTATTTTCAACTTGACTAGATTTGGGAGCACCTAGGATACATACCTGGGGTGTGTCTTCCAGGGAGTTTCCAGAGGTGGGAAGGTAGATGTGAATGTGGTGGCACCAACCCATGGCCTAGGTCCTGGATTGAGTGTAAAGGGAAGAAGAAAGAATACATCTCAACACCAGCACTCGTCTTTCTTTGCCCCCTGACTAAGGACCCACTGTGGACAGCCTCTTTATACTCTTACAGCCATGCCCCCCCCCCATCCACACCACTCAGGAGTACACTCTCTAATCATAAACCAAAGTAAACTCTTTAAGTTGCTTTTTCCAAGTATCTTATCACAGTTACAGAAAATGTAACTAATAAATTAATTTATCAAAATTAATAAGTATTGGGGCTGGAGAGATGGCTTAGCGGTTAAGCGCTTGCCTGTGAAGCTAAGGACCCCGGTTCGAGGCTCGGTTCCCCAGGTCCCACGTTAGCCAGATGCACAAGGGGGCGCATGCGTCTGGAGTTCGTTTGCAGAGGCTGGAAGCCCTGGAGCGCCCATTCTCTCTCTCTCCCTCTATCTGTCTTTCTCTCTGTGTCTGTCGCTCTCAAAATAAATAAATAAATAAATAAATAAATAAATAAATAAATAAATAAAAAATTAATAAGTATTTTTAGTTTTTTAGTTTTTTAAATATTTTCTTTAATTGAGAGAGAGAAAAGTAAAGAGAGAGAGAAAAAGAGAAAGAAAATGGGCACACAAGGGCCTCCAGTGGCTGCAAACAAACTCTAGATGCATGCTTCACGTTATGTATCTGGCTTGCTTGGGTCTTGGGGAACTGAACCCGGATCTTGCCTTAATCACTAAGCCATCTCTCCAGCCTTTTTTTAGTTTTTAATTTCACATGTAATCACCATTGTGGAAATGATCACTGTGGTAAAACTGTGCAATGCTTCATTATCCACATTATAATTCAAAAGTCTTAATGGCCATCAATCAGTCATGTCCCCAATGTTTGGTGTTTGCATCCACACTGAATAAACCTCAGTAAGTATACCAGTGGTTCCTAGATTTCTTGGTAAGTTAAGCCATGTCTATTCAACACATACAACATTAGATTTCCAACCTGCACAGTAAGGCTGGGCTTCATGAGTACATAGTATTGTGCAGCATGTCCCACAAATCATCATAAAGTAAACCAAAAATAATTTCTCTTGTAGCTTACGCTACCAGTGATTAAAAAGAGCAAAGTTGTTAGACATCTCTCTTTTATATATGTATTACTCAAACTATTGCAGCAAACTCATCTATTTTATTGGCAGGGATACACACATCAGCAATTGGACTTCTATACCACTAGGCCATGCATTATACAGTATCCACTACAGTCACTTGAAATGTTATACTGGGATTAGGTTGAATGGCATATTTGTAGGTATCTCTTTTAGCTAATAATATAAGTTTACTTGTTTCAGTGTGTATAAAGGTTCATTTAGTTAGGGAAAACAATCATGAATGAAGCCAAAGGGAAATCATTTTTTTTTTTTTGAAAAACAGTGTTTTCTAACTGCTAAAGAAAAATTGCTTAGATTTCTAAAGAAGCCACATGTTAAGTAACATTAAAGATTTGGCAAATGTTAAGCTATCATTTGACAAAATTTCTTAACAACATATATACCAGTCTGAGTCTCTAAATATTTGCTTTTCTAATTTCAATTCCACCTGTTTTCCTAGAATATATCATACAGAATATATCATACAGACCTATTTATCTTACTTAGTACAAAACAAATATTTCTATGTCTGCACTAGAATTTTCCTCAATTTACCTCTATATGATATGTTTAAAAATATAATGCTTCTATCAAATTTACTATTTTACTATATCTATATATCCACATTCCATTGATTGATACAATAGCACTAATGATATACTATGGTCTTGGTTGAGATAAAGAAAATCACATAGACTTTGGCTGAGAGGTACAGTTGTCCACTACTGCATTAAAAATAATCACCAGTACTTCATAAAGCAACTTCTTCATTCTATTTCACAGCTTTGTGGGTCAATCACTAGGAAGACCTGGGGAACTCTTCAGTAGCATGAGTTGTTAATGATATCCCTCAGCACTGGCTGACAGAGATCCTGGGTCTAAGACAACTTGATTGTTATGTACAGCATCTTGCTGGAAACACTGGAAAGCTGGGCTTAGCTGATTCCATTGATGTGTCTCTCCATGGCTTCTCCAGAATGGCAAGTGCAGGGACAGGGACAGCAGCATACTGCTCTGTGAGTGGTTCAGGTCTTCCAGACAAAGTTCTTAGACATAGGATTGGATGTCATTGGTCTCTATACCTAGAAACTTGCAGACTGATCACCAGAATGTTGAGGAAGTGACAAAGCACTCCAGATGGCAAGGCCAGGTAAAAGAACTGAACTCACATTAAATCAAAAGAGTGATGCAATATTTGTGTTCATTTTTAATATAAGACTGACTGGTGGGCCCATTCTAGTTATGTAGAGAGAACTAACAATTTTAATTTTACCACCAGTCCTTACTAACATTTTAAAACTTCTCTATAATCCTTTTAACTTACATATTATAGCTTGTATAATACACATAGGCAAGTCATTTACCTCTAAACCTGTAAAGTGACTCATGGTTTTGATGAAACATGAGTGAGCAGCACAGGGCACCAAAGATGCTTCACATATTTCTGCTTCTTCCAGTAATTAGATGAAAATACCCAACATACCCTAGGACTAGTGAAACTCTTCATGACATATGGAGATATGATTTTAGGATAATTTATAATTCCTTTCCCAAGGATGCCAATCTACGACCTGTCAATAAAAAATAATATATGTTTTCTTGACTTTCCAGACTAAACAGTTTATAAGGCATTTTAATTTATATTATATTTCAATAAATTCCTATTGGATTGGAAAACTGTGCTATCATTTTATTTTTGCAGATTAATTTTATCCATTTAGATGGAATAAACAGTTATTCTAAACTTTTGATAGCCAAATATTTGACTTAAAATAATCTTGTATTAGTTTATTCAAAGTTTGTTGAGCATCTAACATGTCTTGGGGATCACACAAGGATATACAAACTTCACACAATATAAAAATTCCTGTGTCCTTACATTCTATAGCTCATTGCCTAACATATTTGTTGCCTTCAAAAGTTTATAACTGCCATTTAGAATTTTTGTAACATTTGAATATTACCTATACACTATTAACTTAATAGTTTTATAATGTCACAGACCTTCAACATTTAAATTAACCTCACCTTATGACATTTTATTTTTAAGTCAAAGGAATATTATTATTTATTAAAATAATGAACTCCTAAATTTTATTATACATGCATATATGACAGTGCCAAAAGTAATCAGGTGTACCACCAAGAACACTCAGAACTTTCTGAGAAGTCCTGTCTCATGGCCTTTATGTCAATACAACATAATTTCTTAGGTCCCAGTGTTATGTATATATAAAAAATAAGAAAATGCTTTGCTATTCCCACCATTCTGACATAAGTTGACAATATATTTCTAAACTGTTCTCCAAGCTTTATCTTTAAGAAGATCTTCTAAATAGCTCTATCTGACCAGTTTGTAATATCTAAGTGTTGCTATTTGCTAACTTTGAGCTAAATGTAAAAGTCACCCAGCCAAGTTATCTTCACACTCCCTGGAACAAGTGTTCTCTTGTTTCAAATATCACTTAGCAGGGACTGAGATAATAACATAAAAATGTATTCAGCTCTTTATTTTCCACAATTCTTTTCAGTAGTGATGCATAATTCACTAAGTTATTAGGTTATTTGAAATAATGTAATTAAAACTGGAAAATGTTATTTCTTTCCTCTACTTTTACTTTAAATTTTGAGTAAAATATATTACTAAAATAAATCACACTGAGGTATAAAAGAATGATAAGATTTCAGAGGCTGACTATTTTGAGATAAATGTACATCCACGTATAGTGAATTTGTTTAAATTAAACCTCTATTTCACCAGATATGGACTTTCAAGCATAAAGGAATGAGTGGGAATTTCTGCAAGAAAGAGATTCATGTGTATAGACCATATCTTCTAAACAAAAGCTGGTTACATTTACCAGAAAATTAAAATTACTGGCTGAAGAAATGGCTTAGCAGTTGAAAGTACTTTCTTGCAAACCCTGAACACCTGTCAACATAAAGCCAGATGCAGAGTGGCATAGGCATCTAGGGTTTATTTGCAGCAGCAAGAGGCCATACCCATGTGCTCTCTCTTTCTCCTCTACTTTCTATCTATCTCTGTCCAAATAACTACATCAATAAATCTTTTAGAAAAGGAAATTGAAATTATCTTAGAATAGTTATGCTAGGAGACATTTTGCCTGGTAAAAATAAGCACACACAACAAAGCTATAAAAAACATAAGAGTTGAATAACTTGCAGCCTGAACTCCATTCTGTCAAGAGTACAACAGTAAGTGGTGCTACCAAAATTATATCTAGAGTATTTTAAGGCAGCTAGAGATGAGAAGGATCTGAGAACTTAAACCAAAGCCTTTTTTAAGTTCAGCAAAGGAGATCTAGTTCAATTATTATAGAAAAGTTCTCTTAAACCCAACCAGAGGAACTCACAGACTCAATCCTAAACCTCAAAGACTGATGTGTATATACTTCTATCAACAAAGACTATGAAAAAGAAAGGTACATTGTTCCCTTAATTTCCTAACGAATAAAAGAGCAAAGCAAACAGGTAGCTTTTTCTCTTGGCAAATATGGCAATGAATTCGCCTACTCTTTTCACTCATCTGTCCAACTTTCTTGTAATATTAAAAAGTGTATTAAACTCCTTTATCAGATTGGAAAACTTTAATTAATAATCATTATTTAATGGTATTTTAAATTTTTTTCTCCCCCTCCCCTTATTTTAATAAAAAAGCTTGGAAATAGTCATAATTATTTGATGGCACATAGTTCAGTGTCTATTATTAAACTATGAAACCTGGGAAATTGCCTAAACAGTGCAGTGGAGGAGGACCTGTGATCATTGTCCTCATTGCAGACAGCCTCACCAAAGAACTAACCATCTTACTGTCCCTTTGTGCTATGTCCATTCTCTGTTTCTGGAGGACATCTACACCCAGAATTTATACAATTTCCAAGGAGCAAACACACTAAATATAATTAGAATATTATTTCAGAAAATATGTGTTGGTTTAACCAACATCCTATATCTATCTCATTAACAAATTTGCAAGTCAAACACAACTATTCTCATTCTCTACTCCTATTCTGGTGCTGAAAATACCACTTGGGATTCAGAACTCCATCTGGCCCTTCTAGTTCTTCCATTGTCATAGGTAATGAAGAGTTTGCAATAATTTTTCAGGAGGATGGCTCTGTTCACTGGTTTGCGAAATCAAATGGAAGTATATCAGTCTATGTCCAACTAAGGGAGTCTTTAGAGGTTGTAACAAACATTAAAACCTGCTTATGTCAGAAAAAAAAAAAAGATAGAGAAGCCACTTCTGACTGGGAAAAATCATTTAGACTAACTTTCTTATCTCTGTTAATAACAGAGGGATTTTTCCTTGGGATCATTTTGTTTTTATGTCCACACTACTGAAATATGTGTAAATTACATGCAATCTGTGAATACAATCGATGACACTTTTGTTTTTGCTTTGGCTTGTCTTTAAGAATGATAGACTTTTTATTATATAGAATAATAAAATGAGATCCCATCTTTAAACATAATTTAAAAATAAGAGCTGAAGTCAATACCTTCATAGGGACCAGTTGATCTTTCATAACCTCCTTTCCCCATCCTGGTGTTTGCAACAAAGTTCTGAGCAGATAAGCCTTTGAATTAAGATGAGCACTTTTCGTGGCCTTTGAGGTGAGATGTTCACAGGGGTTCAATGACCCTGGAAACTAATTTTTCTTCAGCTGACCCTTCCAAGGAAAGTCTGTGATTAAATGGATAGATGGTGATTGGTGGTCTGATTAAAGTCAGAAGACAAGTGGAAACTCTACCTTTGGAAACAGAAAATCTTTCTTTAGTGTTAATTGACTATGCCTTTGACCTTATATTTCCCAACTTTGTTTTCTTTGTCAGATACTGAGATTGACAACCAATTGCTTTTATTTTCCATCCTAGAAAGAGAGCAGAAAGTCTTAAGTTTTCATCATATGGCTTTCTTACAATTTATAGTATTATAAATTAGTCATCAACTCAAAGAGAAAAAAAGGATCTTTTCCTATAATTTACATCTTCCTCCAAAGTTTCCTGTAAACTTGGTTCCATAATTCCTGTTACTAGTTACACAACTGAGAAGCACTGTAAAATTCCAGAGCCCAAGCTCCATGAATTTGCATCTTCAAATTGCCTTGGGATGATATACATAATATATGTACATATGGATGAGATCACTATTTGTTTTATTTATTTACTTATTTATTTACTTACTTACTTACTTACTTACTTACTTACTTACTTATTTGTAGTACACAACCAGTTCAGTGAGATACAGTAGGGTTAGTTTAAGCCTTCAATATGATTTTATCCATCTTTATACTAAAAGTCAAAGCTCTACTGTGTATTTGGGTTAATGTTGCCTCCTGTGAGCTCTTTGAGGTCTGCTGTTTCTGTTAGATCAAGTATCTTCCACAATGCTACAGCCATAAATTTAATCTTTTCAGTAATTACAAATATTTCATCATCTTTTCAGTAAACCAACTATCTACGTAATAGTGGATTCATATTAAGCTATCAAAAATGTCTATCCTATTTTGGACATTTTAATGTGATTTTGTCTCCCAAAGTTATTATATCACTTAGGTTTGCTATCCAAATGATTGGTCCTTTGTTTATTACTTGAATTTTAAAGAAAAAAGTGGCCTTGATGAAACAACTTCTACCAGAAGATCTGTTATTGATATGAAATCCCTGGAGACAGAAAGTCTTTTTAAAATTTTTTGTAGAATTGAATTTGAGTTTATTTTCAAGTAAATCATTAAATCTCTTAGTCAATTACGTATGACATTAGGTGAAGTACTTTTGTTTTTTTTTTCATTCCTTAAGTGCTTCACAAACATATCTAATGTAGGGCATGGAAGTGGGCTAGGTGTATAAAGTGCTTGACATGAAAGTGTAAGGACCTGAACCCACAAACCCACATGCAGTGAAAAACAATGAGACCCTGCCTCAAACAAGAATTTTAAACAGACTGACACTGAGGTTTTCCTCTGACCTCCATGAGTATTCCATGGCACATGACAACCACATTCACATTCACACAGACACACACACATCCTACGCACACATGTACACACAAATATAAATAAAACACAAAGAATATTTAACATTGTGCTGAAGAGATGACTAAGCAGTTAAGGTACTTGCCTACAAAGCCAAAGGACCCAGGTTCAATTCCCCAGGATCCTTTTTATCTTTATTCCAAGAGCCATCATAGACTTATCAGGAGATTTTATGCAATGCAGAGTATAAGTGACTCTCAGATTGACACTGGTGATAAATGAAAATTTTGTTTTATTTATCCTTAGAGGCCGTCCGTTCCCTCAGAGACAATGACTTTAAGCATTTTTAATAAAAAAAAAGTCAACATCAGTAAGCAGATGCCATACTAATAGACTTTATTATTAAAAATGGTAGTAATAATTATCATAACACTGACCTTTGGTTTACATAGTGCTATAAAGACATGTTCCCTTTTCTATTTGGAAATCATTGACTCTTCAAACAGTAACAGTAGACACAAAGAAGCAAGAACAATGTGTTCATAGAACTAGGGTGTGATGGATTATAATCACTGTTGACTAGGCAATCCCTGGATCATCTGTGAAGGATTATCTTGATGTGGTTAAGTGAGGTAGGAATACCCACCTTAACTATGGTGGGGTCCTAAACTTTGAAAAGAGGATCACTGGCTGAGCACCAGAATTAGTCTCTGTCTTCCTCCTCACTGTGAGATGAATATAACCAGCTGCTTCAAGTTCCTGTTGTGATGGACCAGGACCTGGACCTCTAAACTGAAATAAACTCTTCCCCTTTAGACTGATTTTTGTTGAGTATTTTGTCCCAGCAATAAGAAGGAGGCCTTGAAGCCTCCACAATATGAGTGAAAATGAAATATTGTTAAGTATAGTACATGAGTTATCTTTGCAAGTAGTTGTAACTTGAAGGATAGCAAGCAACTTTTCCTCAGAGAATAGAGCAAAGCTGGCATCACTGGAGGGACCATCACAAAGGTAGGTCTGCTTTAAAATACTCCAGGGAAATAGGCTATAACCAATATCCCAGTATACTAGGGATAGACAGGAAACCTAGAAGAACATTCATAGGACACAAACATTAATTTGTTAGAAAATAAAATAGACCAGAAGGACTCCAGATTTGGACAGCTGAAATGTGGGTTGTCTTGAAGACAAAATAACTCAGTAAAAGCCTATTCCTTAATGGTATGATTTCCAGTTCTCACTCGCCAGATAGCTCTACAAGAACCATGGCCCTCTTCTTACATCAAAGTCTAACCTTCAAGCAGAAGATTAGTTTATCTCAGGAGTTTATCTCTGGAGAAATTAAAACACTAATCCAGCCAGATGTAATGGCACACACCTTTAATCCCGCACTCAGGATGCAGAGGTAGGAGGATCTCCCTGAGTTTGAGGCTACCCGGAGACTACATAGTGAAGCGTAGGTCAGCCTGAGCTAGACAGAGACCCTAGCTCCAACAAAACAAAACAAAACAAACAAACAAACAAAAAACACTAATCCATGTAATACTCAATTAAAATGATTCTAAGGCAACAGTTGAGGAACATTATCATCAGGTCACCTGACACTGAACACCTCCAGTAAGGCTGGGAGGATGGGCAGCTCATAAAGTGAACATATATTAATGAAGAAAAGATCAAAGTCAGTGGAAATACCCGAAGTTGTTAGATACCCCCAAACCCTCTCTATTCTCATTATAGGCAAATTCTACCTGACCACCAAAATTCTCATTCCTGGTATATATATCCTGTTTATTTCTTTCCTTTGAGTTTAGAAAGGATTTGTAGATATAATTAACTATTACTTCTATGATCAAGTCTCCTTATATGTCAAAGGTGAAGCTACGGATACAGGATTTTGGTTCTTTTCCATCTTAACAAATAATTGAGAATATATACTCTGAGAAAGGAAAATTATGAATTATTGAGATTCTTTAGGGAAAACTAGGAATTATGAGGTTTATTGCAGAGGGAATTAAGATCTAGGGAGAAGGCTAGCTGAAAGAGTTACAGAGAAGAATTCTCCTCTTTGCCTGGCTGGAAAAGTGAGACGGAAGACAGAGAATCTCCACCATAGAGGAATTTCAGGGGCAAACATGGGTAAACCCACATGTATAAAAGCAAAGTATAGGAACAAAAAAGATCCCCTTCACAAAAAAGACCAGAGAAGACTAGGAAATAGTGTGGTATTCAGAGATAAAAGAACAATCATACATGTAACAAAGTAAGAAAGCACCTCAAAGCAAGACACATGTAGAAGAAGCAGGAAAATGCCCAGGCTGAAAGACGTGCTCTCCTCTTCCCAGCCATGCACACAAGGGCAGAGATAGATGTACACTGGAATTCAGGTGAAATCAGTGGGCATAAAAAGAGAGACAGAGAGGCTGGAGAGATGATGTAGCAGTTAAGGCATTTACTTGTAAAGCCTAAAGACCAAGGTTTGATTCTCCATTACCCACATAAGCCAGATGCACAAGGTGATGCATGCATCTGGAATTCATTTGCAGTGGCTAGAGGCCCTCAAGTTCCCATTCTCTCTCTCTCTTTCTTTCTCCCTCAAAATAAAAATAAATAAATGAAATATTTTTTAAAAAACTAGAAAGGAGATATAAAGGGAATAGGGAGGGGGACTTAATAGGATGGTATTGTACATATGTAAGTAAAACTACAGATAAATTGGGGTAAAAAGGCCTAAGTGAGGTCAGGGGAAGAGATTGAATAAAGGAAAGTTGGACAGAGGGCTAATCAAAATCTAAGAGGAAATAAATAATTCATATGGAAACCTACTTTTTTTTGGAGAATGGAACACTCAGGAGCCATAGATTGTTACTAGAAAACTTTCAGTGCCAGGGATGGGATACCTTCCAGTGAGTTGTCAACCAGGGAGGTCTCTGGTGCCCAATTACAGGCCATTGCTGAGGCCCTGGATTTCCCACCTGGAATAGACAGGAAGACCCTATTGCTGAAGACTCCACATACTTGAGCTGCAAGGTCACTGAGAAATCCTGCTGGAGCTGAGCTGAAAACCTCCTCCATATAGACCAGCTGACAGAAAGCTTGAAAAAGCCACACTGCATGCAGTTCAATGGGAGAGAGAGAAATCACCAGGGAAGATACTCAACAGTGGACACTGCAAGCCTTATATTAGGACAATCAGGCCAAATGAGCCAACAGGTGCAATAGAGGAACGTCTGTTATGGAGGAAGCCAACCACCTTCCAATTTTCCTGGAGGCCCACTTCATGGGAGGGAATACATCCTTGATACTAAAAATCTACAACATGAGTAGTCATGAGCCCTAGGAGTGTAACATCTGCTGGCCTCTGGATAAATGTATATACTATGCTCATAAAACTGCCTAGTGAGCACTTCTCTTAAGGTTCATATACATATATTAATACTTCTTTCACTTTTGGTTATAGAACCTTCTCTTTTCAGATGTCAGTGACCTTGGGAGGATTCACAAGGCACCATGGTGCTGAGAAGAAGTGATAGAGGAGGGCTTAGCACTGAAATATCTCTTTTACACATTCCATCCATTGCAGAAGAGGTGGCGTTAAGGATGGAAGAATCAAAGGAAGAGTAGTACTCCTTATGCTCCTCCAGACACAAAATGGCCTGGATATCCATGACCTCACAGTGCCTGGCACTACCTACATAAGACCATCATAATAGGAGGAAATGATTATGACATAAAAATAAAAGAGAGACTGATTGAGTGGGGGAAGGGATGTGATGGAGAATAGAGTTTCGAAGAGGAAAGTAGGGGGGAGGGAATTACCATGGAATATTTTTTACAATCATGGAAGTTGTCAATAAAAAAAATAATAATAAGATAGAAAATAAATAGACAGAAAAAAATTAAAAATACAGGGAAGGGCTTGTCTACATCATCAGCCTCTTTTGTATGGATTAAAATCCAATTAGGGTGAGGCTTATTACTTGTCAAACTCAGATAAAGTGTAAAGAGAGACCTGATTAATTTACAGACTGTAGGAGCTGACTCAGGAGGAGCCAAGACTCATGGACTCAAGGGGCTGACCTTAGAGAAGCAGGGCATTCATGCTGGAGACTGCAGCTTGTAGCCATCTTGGATAGGACTGGATCAGATATGAGTTTTAATTTTACCAGGATGTGCAAGGTGGTATTTCCTTGTCATCGACATTGTCCCTGGCTAACTGACTATAAAAACTTATCTTTCTCTTGTTTCTCCTTCATAATCATTCCTATTTTTATTACACTGATGCCTTTAAGAAATTCAAGTGAGGGGCTGGAGAGATGGCTCAGTGATGAAAATAAATCCAGAAGAGATTCTCCTATGGACTTTGAGGAAGTAGATGCCATGCTGTCAGAGTAACAGGACCAAACAATAACCAACAAGAAAACAGGGATTTCAGCTTTTAATAAGGAAGGAAATCCTCCCAACAATTTAAATGAAGTTCAAAGAGAATCCCACACTTCAGATAAGAACACAGCCATGCCTAGACCAAGGTCAAAATTAAGCACAAATCCTTGGGATTGATTTCTAGAAGTGAAAACAACAAAAGCCAATAACAAAAGAAATCACAGACAGTTGACACCTTAATGTCCTTGATTTCAACAAGGTTTCAAAATGCTCCACAGAAGACCATTATGACTCACCGAAACTTATTGCCGCAAATGCAGAGATTTTAAGTCACTAGAATTGTAAAACAAGTTCACTGCCCATCCTCTAATAACTTATCTGAATCTTCTGAGAAAGAAAAATCCACATATAATTTCTGTTGAACAGGTTTATTACTTACAGGTAAGCACAACAGATGCCAAAGCTCAGATGTGTCTGAAGTCAGGAAGGTTCATTAAGGTGCAAGGAATATCATCTGTAGTGTTCTGCACTTGTACAACAGAGAGGGATTTTGATAATCAGTACAGTTGAGTTTGAGCCCTAACATCACAGGACTTTCTTTTAAAGTTTAGAGAGATTTTATTAGATTAAGAGAAAAAGAGAGAGACTTCTGGCTAAGATGGCAACCACCTAACTGCGCTGCACATCCCCAGGAAAAAAACAGGCAAGGAATTAAGGGTTCACTGGGTCTCTTAGAGGAGAGCAATCTCTAGTAGATTACTAGTGGGAGGGCACAGAGGGGAAAAAAGAGGGAATCACTGATTCCCTCACTTGTGGGTAGATCACCAGTCCCCCAATACTCACAAGCAGCAGCCGTACCCACAGTCCCAGCTTCAGGATACTCCTGCACTTACCATAGGAAAGGGGAACCAGGTCAACATAGTTCTACTTGCCTCACTGCACAGGAGAGATCGCCCTGCTACCCCTGTCCAGGCGTGATCTTGGGCAGTCTCCACCGGCTGGCCCACTGGAGCTCAGGCTCCATTTGCCTGCCACATGCATACAGCTGATTCCTGCTTGTGCAAGCTTATCCTGCTCTCTCTGTCCATTTTCCCACTTACTGCTCTGGGCACTGCTCAATCACATGTGAGCTCAGGCCCATTCCACCTGCCCATGTGAGCACAGGCTCACTCTGCCTGTCCAGTGTGCCAGCTCAGGTGCCAGCTCCTCCCTGTCTGCTGCTCCAGCTGACCACCAGTGTCCTGTTACAGGCGAGCTCAGACTGCTTCTGGGTCCAAGTGTTCTGCCATGCACGAGTTTAGGCTGCTTTGGTGCTTGGTGATTCAGCGTCCCTCCGAACACCAGCACAGGCAGCTTTGGCACATCACCACATGAGAGCTCAGGCGACTTTCGTGCCCCTGCCATGCAGGATCTCAGGCTGCTTTGGCATTGTGCCAAGAGAGCTCAGACAGCTTCGCAGCCTCCTCAGGCTGTTTCTGTTTCCCACTGTGCTTGAGCTCAGGCTGATCCACCCACCTATGTGTTAGCTCATGACGACTCAGCCCATCTGCTTAACTACCAGCTAGTCCAGGCCAGCTCCCCCAAGAGGCACCACCTCCCCCACCCATCGAGACCACAGTCCTACTCTCCCTGTCCATACACTGTGATGGGAAGACCACAGCCCAAAATAAACGAATGAAAAATCAAATGCAAGAAATTCCATCTAGATCACCCAGCCCTACAATGAACATATCTAATCAAATCATAGAAAAGTCATTAGGATCAGAACCCCAAAATGAAG
The DNA here is from genome assembly GCF_020740685.1 of Jaculus jaculus. Classification (NCBI taxonomy): domain Eukaryota; kingdom Metazoa; phylum Chordata; class Mammalia; order Rodentia; family Dipodidae; genus Jaculus; species Jaculus jaculus. The sequence goes on from NC_059110.1 coordinate 66,877,902, forward strand.
TAATGAGCAATGCAACCCTGACCAAGCTACCGGTAGAACTTGCAGAAAAGCAACAAAGGACCAATAGTCATGTGGATGCTGCCATCACTAGATTAGACCCATAGATAAGAAAATGGAAGGAGTTCAAAGACAGTTAACAGACATGAAGGAAAGTGAGAGAAAAAAAAAAAGAGGACATCAATAATCAGCTGGCAATGCTAAATGAAGACACAAAGACATGCAAGGATGAATCCAAGAAGCATCAAGAAAATCAGAAAATGATGTGAAAAGGGAGCTTGACAGAGGGATGGAAACTATACATAGAAAAGTAGTAGAAAATGAAAACCTAATTGAACAAGTCCAAAACTCTCTAGAAGCTCTTTACAGTCAGCCATGTGGAGGATAGAAACTCCAATCTGGAAGACAAGATGAAAGAAACAGTTCAGGAGTTCAAAAGTTCCAATAAGTTCAAAATTTTCTGTGAACAGAACATGAGGAAATTGTGGGATATCCTTAAATGTCCTAATATCAGGATCACTGGAATACCAGAAGGAAAAGAAATTCAGACCAAAGGCATGGAGAACTTGTTTAACAAAATAATTGAAGAAAACTTCCCTACTCTCTCAAAAGAAAGGCTCATCAAGATACAGGAAGCTAACTGAGGAGAAACTCTCCAAGACATATAGTCATTAAGACTCTAAGCATTGACAACAAAGAGGAAATCCTAAAAGCAGCTAGGGAAAAACAGCACATCACTTTTAAAGATAACCCAATCAGAATTACTTCAGATTTCTCAATGGAAACCCTGGAAGCCAGAAGGGCCAGGAATGAAACACTACAAGGTCTAAGAATCTATGGCTTCCAACCTAAACTTGGCAAGGGAGAGGGTTAGAGACACAAATCTATACCCAAATGGCAGTAGTACCATAAAATTCTACATCCTAAAAGGCAGACCAAATGGTTGAATCTTCACCAAGCCCTTGAGAGAACACCTGAGCCACAAGATACTGGAAAGGATATGATGAAGACTGACCTTAATCCCTAAAACTTCCTCTCTCTCTCTCCCTTCTCTCTAACTCTTTTATATTAGTTATCTTTTTCTTCTTTTTCTTAGTGGGCACTGACCTATAACTCCCAGAACCAGCAGGTGGCTATCATCCACAGTGAGCTTTTGACCAGAGAGACCTACAAGGTTTCCTAAAAGAAACACAGATTTCTGTCAGAGTACTTGATGACCCGCCAAAGGTTAGTGGTAGGACCCTACTGCTGAAGACACCATATGTGGTTCACACTTAAAATGGAATGACATGACTGGAAGCTGGAAGAGAGTCAGTCCCTACACAGTGTGTCTAGTGCCAGAAGGTACTACATTTGCAACTGGGGGAAAATGACCAATATCTGTGTAAGAAACTCATGGTCTAACCTACTTAGCAGCAAATAACCTGTCGTGATGCCCACAAAATTGCAATAGTGGTGCACAGCCATGGCGGGAAACCAGCTGCTCTTAATTTGGCTAACTGATACCCTCAGTGGAATGGGGCCCATAGCTGGAACTGGGAAACAAGTCAGAACCATATCAAAGCATGAGCCCAGTCTCCATTATTAAGCTACTGCCAATCATGGGCTATAAGAGGGCCTACACCTATTAAATTCTCTATAAAAAAATAAGGGCAGTGGCAAAGATGGTGACCACCTAGCTGCTCTGCAAATGCCTGGGAAGAAAAGGAAAGAAATTAAGGGTTTTTTGGGTCTTCTTGTCAGTGGGGGACTCAGAAGGGGAGAAATCAGGGAATTGCAGATCCCCTCACAGGATGGTAGACCACCCGTTTCACCAAATAGCTGTTGTGCCCTCCCACCGTCCCACACCCTAACCCATGCCCCATCACTGTCCCGTGCACTGTCCCACGGTGTCCTGCTGCCATCCCACATCCGCCTTGACCTGCACCGCACCTCTGTCCCATGCCCATCCTGTTCTGTGCCACGATGCCATCCCGTGCATGGTCTTGCACCCTTTCCTGCACCCCACCAAAGTCCCTTGCACCACCTTGTGCCCTGTCCTGCACCCTGCTGCTGCTCCCCTCTGGGACAAAACTCAGCTTTACAATTATGTAAACACAAAACCAAACCTACAGAGAGTATTTCAGGAAATTCTCCACAAAGAAGAAACAAATAAACACGCTCAAAGCCTACAAGAAGCAGATCACAACAACCAAACCCAGAGTGGGCACAAAACATTTCAAAGCCCATGAAAAGACCAAAACACATCTACCACCACAATATGGCAGGGATCAAATCAAATCTCACAGTCATTACCCTAAATATTAGTGGCCTTAATTCATGCATCAAGAGACACAAGCTAACAGGATGGATCAAAAAATTTGACCACTCAATCTGTTGCCTTCAAGAAACCCACCTCACCACTACAGAAAGATACCTCCTCAAGGCAAAGGAGTGGAAGACAATATTCCAAGCATATGGGAATAAGAAACAAGCAGGTGTAGCTATATTAATATCGGATAAAATAGAGTTCAAACCCAAAATAATCAAAAAAGAAAAAAAGAAGGCCACTTCCTACTTATCAAGGGAACAATCCATCAAGAGGATATTACAATAATAGTTCTGTAAGCACCAAACACAGGGACACCACAGTTCATAAAACAAAGCCTACCTGACAATAAAACAGAAATAACCACCAACACCATCATATTTGGGGACTTCAATACACCATTATCAGTAATAGACAGTTCATCCAAACAGAAACTCAACAGGGAAGCAAGAGAGCTCAACAAAACCATAGATCACTTAGACCTAATGGACATCTACAGAACTTTCCACCCGAAATCCACACACTACACATTCTTCTCAGCAGCCCATAGAACATTCTCTAAAATAGACCACATACTGGGTCACAAAGATTGCCTCCACATATTTAGGAAAATTGACATAATTCCCCGCATAATATCAGATCACAATGTTATATTGCTAGAAATTAACAACAAAAGATCCACCAAGAATCCCAACGGCACCTGGAAACTGAAAAGCACACTTTCAAACATTAAATGGATAGTGGATGAAATAAAAAATGAAATTGCAAAATTCCTGGAATTGAATGACAATGAGAACACATTGTACCAAAACTTATGGGACACAATGAAGTCTGTTATCAGGGGAAAATTCATAGCACTCAATGTCTTCATAAAAAAGACAGAAAGATCCCAGATCAACAGCCTAACCATCCACCTAAAGGCACTGGAAAAACAAGAAAAATCCAACCCAAAGAGCTCCAGAAGGAAAGAAATAATTAAAATCAGAGCAGAAATTAATGAATTGGAAACCAAGAAAACAATTAAGACAATTGACAAAACAACGAGCTGGTTCTTTGAAAAAATAAACAAGATTGACAAATGCCTGGTGAATTTGATCAAGCAAAAAAGGAGAGGCTTCAAATTCAAAATTCAAAATGAAAAAGGAGAGATCACAACAGACATAAGTGAAATCCGGAAAATCATCAAGACTTATTTCAAAAACCTCTACTCTACAAAACTGGATAATGTGGAGGAGATGGATAAATTCCTGGATGCATACCTTCTATCAAAACTAAACTCAGAGCAGATTAATCACCTCAATTAACCCATCACACTCATGGAGATTAAAAAAGTAATAATAATAAAAAATCTTCCACAAAAAGAAGAGTCCAGGACCACATGGTTTCTCATGTGAAGTCTATCAAACCTTCATGGAAGAACTCAAATCAATCTTCCATAAACTGTGCCACACAATTGAAGAACAGGGAAAGCTACCCAGCTCCTTTTATGAAGCTTGTATCACCCTAATTCCACCAGAGATGCCACAAGAAAAGAAAACTACCGGCCTATTTCTCTAATGAACTTAGATGAAAGATCCTGAACAAAATCCTCACAAACCGAATCCAAAAACACATCAAAAGCATCTTCCACGTGGACCAAGTGGGATTCATCCCAGGAACACAAGGGTGGTTCAACATACGGAAATCTGTCCATGTAATACACCACATAAACAAGCTTAAACATAAAAACCACATGATCATTTCAATAGATGCAGAAAAGGCTTTTGCCAAGATACAACATCACTTCATGATCAAAACATTGAAGAGAACTGGCATGGTTGGTTCATATCGTAACATAATAAAGGCAATATACAAAGCTCTGAAGGCCCAAATAATATTTAATGGAGAGAGACTGGAGGCATTCCCATTAAGATCAGGAACAAGACAGGGGTGTCCTCTCTCAGCTCTGCTTTTCAATATAGTACTGGAAGTCCTACCTCAAGCAATAAGACAGGAGAAGGAAATAAAAGGGATACAATTTGGAAAAAAAGAAGTTAAGTTTCGGGCTGGAGAGATGGCTTAGCAGTTAAGCGCTTGCCTGTGAAGCCTAAGGACCCCGGTTCGAGGCTCGGTTCCCCAGGTCCCACGTTGGCCAGATGCACAAGGGGGCGCACGCATCTGGAGTTTGTTTGCAGAGGCTGGAAGCCCTGGCGCGCCCTCTCTCTCTCCCTCTATCTGTCTTTCTCTCTGTGTCTGTCGCTCTCAAATAAATAAATAAATAAAAATTTAAAAAAAATTAAAAAAAAAGAAGAAATTAAGGTTGCTCTATTTGCTGATGACATGATTGCATATGTAAGTGACCTGAGAGACTCCATCCTAAAACTCCTGAAGGTGATTAACTCCTATAGCAAAGTAGCAGGATACAAAAATCAATGCACAAAAACCAGTAACATTTCTATATGCAAATGACAAAGATACAGAGAAAGAAATAAGGGACATAGTCCCATTTTCAATAGCAACAAAAATAATAAAATACATTGGAATATCATAAACCAAGGAAGTGAAAGATCTGTACAATGAAAACATAAAAACACTCAAAAAAGGAATTGAGGAGGACATGAGAAAATGAAAGACCTCCCATGCTCCTGGATAGGTAGAATTAACATTTTGAAGATGACAATCCTACCAAAGGCAATATATAGAGTTAATGCAATTCCAATTAAGATCCCTACAGTGTTTTTCACAGACATAGAATAAATGTTCTCAAATTTCATATGGAAAGGCAGAAAGCCTCACATATCCAAACATATCCTCAGCAAAAGAAATACCTCAGGTGGCATCACCATCTACAGCTATATTACAAAGCCATAGTCATAAAAACAGCATGGTTCTGGCATAAACACAGGAGTATAGACTATTGGAATAGACTTGAGGACCCGGACTTTGGGTCAAGCAACTATAGCTACTTGATATTCGACAAAGGCCCGAACAATATAGGCTGGAAAAAAGACAGCATCTTCAACAAATGGTGCTGGACAAACTGGATAACCACATGCAGGTAACTGAAACTTGATCCACACATTTCACCATGCACTACACTCAAATCCAAATGGATCAAAGACCTCAATATAATACCAGAAACTTGAATACTACTGGAAGAAAATTTAGGAAGTACTTTCCATGATATAGGAATGGAAAAAGAGTTCCTGAACAAAACCCCAGTGGTTCATGATCTTAAGCAGTCACTCAACCAATGGGATCATATGAAGCTGAAGAGTTCTTTACAGACAAGCATATAATAAGCAAAGCCAATAGATTTCCCACAGAATAGGAGAAAATATTTGTGGGTTATCCAAATGATAGATGTGTAATCTCCAGAATCTACAAAGAACTCAAAAATCTAAGCTGTAAGAAGTCAAACACCCCACTCACAAAATGGGGCAGAGAGATGGACAGTCAGTTCACAGAGGAAATACAAATGGCAAACACACACTTAAGAAAATGTTCATCATCCCTAATAATCAGAGAAATGCAAATTAAAACAACTATGAGATTCCACCTTACCCCAATAAGAATAGCAATCATCAAAAAATCGAATGAAAATAAATGCTGGTGAGGATGTGGAGAAGCAGGAACACTCATCCACTGTTGGTAGGAATGTAGGATGGTACAACCACTTTGTAAAGCAATATGGAGACTCTGGAAAACTGACTATAGAGATACCAACAGATCCATTTATTCCCTTTCTGGGTATTTACCCTAAAACCTTCAAACCACTGGTCAGAGAGATTTGCTCAACCATGTTTGTAGTGGCTCAATTCGTAATAGCTAAGAGCCAGATCAACCCAGATGTCTATCACTAGAAGGAAGGATAACTAAGATGTGGTCTATCTACACAGTGGAATTCTATACAGCAGTAAGAAAAAATGAGAGAAAGAATTTTGAGGAAAAATGGTTGAACCTGGAACAGATCATTCTCAGTGAACTTACCCAATCACACACACAAAAAAAAACTGCCACTTAGTCTCACTCATCTACAGCACCTAACCTGAATCTTCCCAAGATACCTTACATACCCAGAAAGCATTTCATGGACTACACACTAGGATGGAGGGGAAGGGAGGGGGGGCATTAAAGGAGTGGGAAACACTAATCTAGACCCAATCAGCAATGGTACCATCAAACTCTACCTCCTAAAAGTAGACCAAATGGCTGAACCTTCAACAGGCCCTTCCAGGAATCACCTGAACCACAAGACACTGGAGAGTGTAGGATTAAGTCTAAACTAAATCCTCTACATCTTTCCTCCCTCCCTCTCCCTCTCCCTCTCCCTCTCCCTCTGTCTTCTCTAACTCCTGTATATTAGTTACCTTTTTCCCTCATATTCTTGGGGGCACTGACCTGTAACTCCCAATACCAGCAAGGGGCTATCACCCACAATGAGCTTTAGATCAGAGAAACCTACAAGGATTTCTAAAACAATGATAGATTTCTGTCAGAGTACTTGATGACCCACCAAAGGTTAGTGGTAAGACCCTATTGCTGAAGACACCATATGTAGCTGACACATAAAATGGAATGGCATGGCTGGAGGCCAGGGAAGAGTCAGTCCCCAGACAGTCAGCATGTCTGGTGCCAGAAGGTGCTACATGGGTGACTGGGGGAAACGACCAATATCTGTCCAAGCAACTCATGGTCCAACCTACATAGCAGCAAATAACATGTTGTGATGCCCACACAAGTGCAATAATGGCACACAGCCATGGTGGGGAACCAACTGCTCTTGATTTGGCTAACTGATTCCCTCAGTGGTATGAGACCCATAGATGAACCATATCCAAACATAAGCCCACTCTCCAATATCAAGTTACCATCAATCATTGGGTACAAGAGGGCCTACACCTATTAAACTCTCTATAAAAAAGTAAGGGTTATCTCATTTGACCTGGTGCTAACTTACTTTCCCTTGGAGAATCTGCTTCTCTTTTTCAGATATATGGAGATCCTAAGGAGAGAGCCACCCCACCATACTTTAAAAGGGCACTGATTGAAACTAAGGAAAATTGGCAAAACAAGCAAGGGTGCTGTTTTCCTGATGAACCAGATACCAGCACAAGGGGGAAGGAGACCAACACAGAGAAAAATCAATGCCTACTAAATCAGAGAGCCAGAGCCCCAGAGGCCCCCCAACACTTCATCATTGAATCAGACCAAAAATGAACCCAATTTTGTGGAAGAGGGGTCGGAAAGAATGTCAGAGTCACATATTGGGTCATTATATACAGAGACATTTATCATACCAATAACTGTGTGCTAACCCCACAATGCACGACCCATATACCTCAACAAGGAGGGGCTAATGGGGAGGGGGTAGGTCATGGATGAGCCTAATAATGGTACCAAACTGCCTGTACTTGCAGAATAGAAAACTAATAAAAAAATAAAATAAAAAGATTTTTTTATCATGGATTAAAAATTATAATACATTTTAAGAGAAAAAAAAAGGATTATCCCATTTGTCTGGTGCTAACTTTACTCTCTGTTAGAGAATCTGCTTCTCTTTTTCAGATAGATGCCAATCCTAAGGAGAGAACCATCCCATCATACCTCAAAAGGGCCCCACGGAAACTGAGAATAATTGGCATAACAAGCAAGGGTGCTATTTTCTTGGTGAACCTGTTGCCAGCATAAGGGTGAAGGAGATCGACACAGAAAACAATCAACTCCTACCAAATCAGATATCCAGAGACCGAGAGGCCCCCAACACCTCATCACTGAAGCAGACCCAAAATGAACCCAACATGGCTAAGGGAAATTTTGCTGAAGAGGTGGTGGAAAGAATGTCAGAGCCACATGTTGGATCATGATATACAGAGACATTTCTCCTATCCATAACTGAGGGCTAACTCCACAATGCATAACCAATATACATCAACAAGGATGGGCCAGGGGGAGGGTGTAGGGCATGGATGAACCTAACAATGGTACCAACTTGACTGTATTCACCAAGTACAAAACTACTTAATAAAAAAATTAAAATAAAAAAGAATTAAAAGAGAATAAAAGAGGGCTGGAGAGATTGATCAGTCATTAGGGTACTTGCCTGCAAAGCTAATGACCTGAGTTCAGTTCTCCAGTACCCACATAAAGCTGGAGACACAAAGTGATAAAGGCATCTAAATCTATTTGCAGCAGCTAGAGGCCTGGGAACACCCATTCATTCTTTCTTTCTCCCTTTGGTATATATATTAAAATAGAAGGAAAAAGAGACAGTATAAAAAATTCCTGCTCATGCGAAGGCAGGAGGGTATAAAACCCACCTAGCAATACAAATTGAGGTCATTTGCAAGTTTTGAGTGTGGAATGAGCTATTCAGCCCTGATACCAAATTTTGGCACTGAGCTGATACCAAATTTTGGCACTGGGCTAACCAACCACAATGCCAAGTTTAGGTTTATTCTTTCCAGAAATCTTAATTCTAGAAAAGGGGAACTACTTCTCCGGGAGGAACTCAGGTTCCTTATAGAACTCCCAGATCTGTTATCTGACTTCCTGCATAACAGAAACTACAAGAGCAGGTGAAATGATATTCATCATTTCAACTTTCAGGCTCAATTCATCTTCTGAAGTAACTGTAACAACTGTAAGGGAATTTGGGTGATGATTGGTCTGGTTTCTTCAAGCTGAGTGGGGTCGTAATGTGTGGTACTTAGAAAACTTCTCCAATGGTTCTAGCTAAGGATGCCAAAAGTCCATTGATACAGTGTGGGAAGATACTCCACCACAAGACAGTCTAGACTATTGTTTTGTGAGCATTTGTTTTGGGAGGGATGGGAAAAGCAACCCATGCTGTTCTGACCAGGTTGTACTTACCTCAAGACACTACATTCCCAGCACACTCTACAGGTATGCCTGAGAACTAAAAGTATGGAAAAGGAGAACATAGTCAATTCCAGGCTATGTAAAAACTGCCCCACAATAATTGTGTCAATCCATTAGTTATAGAAAACTAATGCATTAACCAAAGCAGAACTTCCAGGAGAGATGGAGGTAGTTGCAAGGACCTATACTTAGAAGGATTAAGGTCAACAGAGAAGTATGTCTAATGTGATAGGATAGGTGTATGTTGGGAGAACTGACTATAAAAATAAGAACATATTTGAACTGAACAATTAAAAATAGTTTAATAAAATGGTGAGGAAAACAGCTTTGTACCACTGAAGGTGCACGGGCAGGAAGAAAACCGGGAAACTCTGACACTGACAGTGTGAAAAGAAATGGCTAATGGGAGTATGTCCAGATATGTAGGGAATTTAAAGCTACCATTAACAGAAGGTGATGACTATAAACATCAACATAAACATATTCTCTCTCCCTTTAACTCCTGATAGTGCCTATCAGAGAATGATCCAAACAAGAAGTCAAAGATTAGAAATTGGTATACTGGCATATCACATGCTTGTCAGCTGGTCAGCTCTTCCCCTGCCACTCCACACATGTGTGCTCACACACACATACACACACATGCCCCACAATGTATGCACCCAAGCATCTGTGATCTCTCTGTAGGTGGCAAAGGTGGATCCATTACATGTGGGATAAAGTCCCAGGGAGTTCTGTGTCATCATAGAAAAATGTCAACTTATACCAATTGCAGTCATGTGTTCTTTAAAGGAATAAGTAAAAGAAGATAGAAACAATTGATGAACACAGGTCTAAAGGGCTGTATTTACAAAGACAGTCACAGGGCTTAAGTTAATAATTGTAATTATTATTATTATTATTATTTTTGGTTTTTCGAGGTAGGGTCTCACTCGGGCTCAGGCTGACCTGGAATTCACTATGTAGTCTCAGGGTGACCTCGAACTCACGGCGATCCTCCTACCTCTGCCTCCCGAGTGCTGGGATTAAAGGTGTGCGCCACCACGCCCGGCTTGTAATTATTTTTTACCATCAATTTTATCATTTGTAATAAGGATGCTAGCAAATGGAAATGAAAACTTGACCAGTATAAGCACGCAGCCCACACATGTTCCAAGGAGGCTCTTAAATGCAGACTTTTTTCTTAGTAGCCAATACCCAGCTCAGATATCAGAGCTGTGTTGATGTGTGTGATAGAGGGGAAGGCAAAGTGTCTCTCTAATGAATGTATTAATTTAGTGCATTTGCACATGAACACCCAAAAGGAGGCTGTGTATGCATGAGGCCTTTTTGTTGTGTTTTGTTTATTTTGAATTGTAAAAAATATATTTGAAAGATTTTATGGAAAGATGAATGTTCAAACTTAGCTGAAGAAAGAATCATAAAATAAACGAGAGTAACAGAGAAATCATTTTGTCTTCAGTAGAACATATTATGTAGTCATTAAAATAAAACTATTGTCCTGATAGAGGTATAGACAGTATCACAGAATGGAAAATCTAAACATAGGTCTCAGAATGTTTTATAAGTTAATATATGACAAAATAGTAGCTTCATCTTGAAGCTTGCAGATAGCAAGCTTATTAAATAGTATTTGTGCAACTGGCTATCCAGTCAGGCAGAAACATATGTGGATCTTTACGTAGTGTCCTGTGCAAAATGAATCCACAACAAAATTGCTAAAAACTGCAAACTAAATCATATCTAAATTGTCTGAGTTACTAGAAAACAGTAAAAGCCATTTATGTGTACAGGAGACGCTCCTAATAAAGACAAGAAGCCAGAATCTCCACAGGAGAGGCAAAACCTGGCTGACTATAGAAAATGAAAAAAAAAAAGTATTGCAATATTCATCATAAATTAAGTCAATGGAAAATTAATAGGTTGAAAGAATATTTATGTAACACTGATGATCCCAGGTTAATATGTATGCAATGATAAAGTCAACCAACCCAAGGCTGGCGAGATGGCTTAGTGGTCAAGACATTTGCCTTTGGAGCCTAATGATACAGGTTCAAATCTCTAGTATCCATGTAAGCCAGATGCACAAGGTAGCACATGCATGGAATTTGTTTGCAGTGGCTGGAGGCTTTGGTGCTCCCATTCTCTCTCTCTCTATCTGCCTCTTTCTCTCTTTGCTTCTCAAATAAATAAATTAATATAAAAACATTTTTTAAAAAATGTCAGCCAACCCAATGGAATAAAGAGCAAGAAATATGAATACTGTATCAAGAATCGAGTGTAAGCAGCCAATAAGAATAAATATTGTTTTTATTATAGTGACAAATTGCTCCTACTTGCACATGTGTTTCCTTGCCCATGATATTTTGTATTCTAAACATATTGGCATGGAAGCCAGCTAGAAGTGGAACCTCCTACCCAACCTTGGTGCTAGAATGGTGATGGATGGGTAGGTGAGTGGAACATGGGCAGAGCAGAGAGGATAAGTAGCAAAAGATTTGATTGTACACATTTATGGAACATATATATATATATATATATATATATATATATATATATATATATATATATATATATATAAAATTTTAAAGAATGTGGGCTGGAGAGATGGCGTAGCAGTTAAGCGCTTGCCTGTGAAGCCTAAGGACCCCGGTTCGAGGCTCGGTTCCCCAGGTCCCACGTTAGCCAGATGCACAAGGGGGCGCACGCGTCTGGAGTTCGTTTGCAGAGGCTGGAAGCCCTGGCGCGCCCATTCTCTCTCTCCCTCTACCTGTCTTTCTCTCTGTGTCTGTCGCTCTCAAATAAATAAATAAATAATTTAAAAAAAAGAATGTGTATATTTCTAAGCAGCAATTAGTTCTACTCTTAGAGACACCACTTACAAGATTGCATAAAAATAGTTATTGTAGCACTATCTACAGTAACAAAATAAATACAAATATTAAAATTGACCATGAAGGAAATGCGATAATAACTTATAGCATACCACCACTATAATATATCAAGAAGTAAGGAAGTGGTAGAAATTCCCTTATTGAAATAAAAAATGGTTTGATAAGTATTTTATGAAACAATATATGGTATGATGTCATGTTAGTTAAAAATATATATGAAAGTATATTTATATGCTCAAAATGGAGTTTTAAACCTCTGGAAAAAATGCTAAAATCACTGATAAATTCATAGGCTTATATGTGTATATGTATACATATGTATGTACATGTGTATAACTACAAATATACACATATGTAAAATGTGTGTTTGAGTTGGGCTCTTCATAAGTACATTTCATCAATAGATTACCATTTATTAATCATTGCATCAAAATTCTATATTGTGTTATTTGAAACTATAAGATATTTATTTTTATGTCTACAAACTAATGGTTGGAATCTGGATATGTTATGTTACATGGAAAAGAAGGAATTCCGATCCTGATCTGTCTCTATATATGTATAATACAACTGAAGATCAGTTTACTAATGAGGAGCTACAGCCTAGAAAGATATTCAATTTCAGGTGCTGTGGCCAGGGCTTTGACTAGTTCCACAGGAGTACACAGAGCCCCTCACCACAATGTGTAGTCTCACATATGGGGACAAGTGCCTGGCCTCCAGCAGGAGTTTAGTCTCAGGTGAGGCAGTAAAGATTCAAGTTTGGGATCAAATAAATCTCCATTATAATCCAGTTACTAAAATGTATGAATGAAATATGCTCCTCAGTTTAAGCCTTTGTCTCCTGTGTGAATGAGAAATAATTTCTTCCTTATGGGTAAGAGAAACATTTAGTGAAATAATGTATGAAGAGTGTTCACCAGCAAGCCTTGTATAGATTTTGTTTTTAATAAGCATTGTTTATTGTTGGTGTGAACTATTACTTTGTTCTAATGACTCAGGGAAGCTGTTTTTCCTCTAGATTAGGCTTTAGCATTTGTTTTTCCTTTCTCCTATCTGGCAGCTCTTGATTCAGCAGTGGCGGTTAGAGCCTGTGGCCAGAATGACAACTACAAACCGGGGAGCTATTAATGGAAAACAAGTGTAGAGGAAGTGGCTTTTAGAGGTGTGGATACCAACAATCCATAATATGAAGCCAGTAGAAAAAATTCACTAGTAATAATATACACTTATCCCACGGGACTATTTCACAGAGGAACAAATACAGAAAAAATCCCCAGAATGTTTCCTTCTAAACTTAAACTTGGCTGGTGTGTTATCAGCTCCCACAGATGCTATGTGGCACCTCTATCAGAATCCTAGTTATGCTGGCCAGTTTTCTGATCCTAGCGCCCCAGGCTCAATTTTCTCAGAATATTCAACATTCTGTAGGTTTAGGTACTTCATAAACATTTATAAACAACAAAAATTCTTTGAAAATTTACCTTAGATTCTTAGTTATCTACCCATTAAGAGTTTGTTTTTAATTTTGTCTTCAGTGATGATTTATGGCCACATATTAATTCTTTGCGATTCTCTACAGAAGATAATGTATTCTTCTTTTAAATGGTTTCTCTAGTTCTAGGTGGTCCTGTGCTGGGTTCAGTGCCTGAAGTACTGGATGAACAAAGGAACTGTATAAATAGGTGAAGGGTGTGGTCACTGATGAGGTGCAGATATATGCCTCCTGTGCTTTAGGAAATTGAGGTATGAAGTCTTTGCTATTCCAAAACCTCAGATGTAATGATACATTTACATCTATAATGGCTTTTTCCAAATGTGATGACTCTCAAATAACCTTGAGAAATTGTTGATTGCATGTAGGGAATATGATGACTCCACCAATGTGTTTTTGCTCTCAATGTCTATGCTTGTACCCTTCTTTAGGCTGACTTTGATCCTGTTTCCTGTTTCAGAGGACTTGGAGCAGCTGTGGTGGCAATGAAGCATCAGAACTGAGAACTCTTCCAGCACTAACAACCAAGTAAAAGCATCAGTATAAACCAGGATGCAGGGCGTTTCCATGGCCTCTCTGCCTGCTTTACTTCTCCAGGGCCCCATGTTATGTGCCAGTTTTCCCCAGTGCTCACTATGCTCTGCAAAACCAGAGCCACTGATCACATCATGTTTTAATTCTTCATTGTTCAAGGCATACATTCTAATATGCTATGAAAAATATATAAATAATCATCAAATTATATCCTTGAAGTAGATCTCCGAAAACTAATTTTATCCAGACTACTATCCTAAATATTTTCATACTCAATCCATCAAGTTTATGGTTATCATTCCAATGTTTAAAGTTAAAAGGCAGACTGGTGAGATGGTTCATCAGTTAAGGCTAGGCTCTTGCTTGCAACCCCTGACAACCTGGGTTTGATTTCCCAGTACCCATGTCAAGCCAGATGCACAAAGTGGCACATGCATCTGGAGTTCATTTGCAGTGGTAGGAAGCCTTAGCATGTCCATACACACACATACTCTGTCTGTCTCTTTCCTCCTTCTGCTTTCAAATGAATTAAAATATTTAAAAGGAGTAAAAAAAAAAAATCACAAGATGTACAATCTTCATAACAATTTAATCAAGACTAGTTTAGTGCTTTATCACCACTTAATGCCTGAGTTTTGAAGTAACAACAATTCATGTATGCATGTATGTAAATATAAATATATACATGCCTTTGTAATATTAAAATTACTTTATATCTACTTTATTTTATTTTATAAAATTATTAATTTATTTGAGAGAGAGAAAGAGGCAGACAGAAAGTGAGTGTGAGCATGGCAGAGCCTCCTGGCACTGCAAACAAACTCCAACTCATACACCCTTCATGCATGAATTTGTATGCTAAAAGCTCGACAGACTCATGTTTCACAAAGAAACCCTGAAAGAGCTTGAGACATGTAGGTAACATCAGAGGAAGTGTACACCTAGACCATGGAAGCAGGAAAGAAGCAGATTATGATGAGAGCAGCTCGTGCTGTCCCTGTGAGAAATGGGTGGTGTCATTGCCAAGTAGAATCCAGTGACAGCTCTAAAGGCTGAGCTCATTCCATCCTGTGGCCTCACTTATTCACATAGCCTTCCTTTCTTGTCAGTCAATTGGCTCTCCTTTTCTCTGCTACTGACTTTGTTCTGATATTTATCCACTTCCCTAGTGTTGCTAAGACTGTTTTTTAAATATTTTGTGGTTTTTTTTTGTCTGTTTGTGTCACCTAACATGGAAAACTTCACAATTAAAGCTAGTTACTAGAATTAAGTAATCACTATCCAATAAAGAGCAATGCAGTTGGTTAGAATTCTTGGGCCATAACACCTTATAGATAACTTATACAACTATCCAACCCTAGACCCCTCATCCACTTTAATCATCCATATTAAAAGCAATCCACAATTATAAGTGATAGTATTTCATGACTGAAGATCCCTTAAGTGCAAAAAAATGACTTGTGACCCTTTATTTCTAATGAGGCTGCCAGTGCGAGAAGTCCTTCAAGTGATAAAGGGCCTGGTGAAAAGTTAAAAAAAAAAAATAACTCTTTGTTGGCTTGAAGAAAATTATTAAAAGCATTGACTCTAAATTATTCCTTACACTGTTCTAAGGGACATACCATAGGGATTGCAACAAATTGGCATTTCATATTACATTTTACATATAGATATGTATGCTACAGGGATAGCCTTTGAGCAGAATACAATGTGGTAGTGAGAACTAACAATAAAAGGAAATAAGGAAAAAGTCATATTTATCTTCAGCCCCAAATGATTAATAAATGATAGGTTAGGCACAAAAGTCAAGCACATATAAGTATTATAAGGGACTGAATCCATTGGTAAATGAAAGAAATACAGAATCTCTTAAAAAAAACTTGAAAAGTTTCCCTTGAGGAAGTATTCCCACTGTAGCTGTGAGGGAGTGAACTCCATTGTACAGTTCAAAGTCATTGTAAGAATCAAAGGGCAAAAATTTCAGGATGCTAAGACCTGAAGATTGGGAGAGTATTCTTGCTATAGAATGGATCAGATGGAGAGGATTGGGGAGTTATATCTGTTTATAAGTGAATAGAACAGAAGAACGGGCCCAATGAAAAGACTATTTTACCATATTTTGAAGTATATATATGTAAACCATATATAATCTCTGCCTCACATAAGAAACAAAAAATTAGTGATGTTATGATAGTTCTCTCTCCCTCTCTCTCTCTCTCTCTTTCTCTCTCTCTCTCTCTCTCTCTCTCTGTGTGTGCGTGTGTATGACTTTGTAAGACCCCCAAAACGAGGACCCCATGCTCTGCCCGGATATGGTGACACCCCAAATCACTCACGAAAATAGGTCTTGATGTAAACTGCAAGAGGATTTTATTCCAGGCGTGCTGGGGCCCACAGTCGTACACCGCACAGGGGTAGAGGACTGCAGAGCCCTGAATGCAGGAATGGGACAGTTTTTATAGGGTTTCTAACAAAGCCTGTGCATTAGACCAATCATTTTTTTTTTTTTTAACATCAGGAGCCCGCGGGGTGCGAGCCAGTCAGTTTGTGCCACTCCATAGTTTCTAAGCCAATTAGTTTAATTTGTTCAAGCCCCTCGTGGACCAATCAGTCTCCTATGACCTTGGTGGTCAGCATTTGCGCAGGTCCTTGGGTGGGAGTAGCAGGGTGTGGTATCAGTATCCTATGACCTTGGTGGTCAGAGGCGGGCTGCTACGGCTTATGGTGCGGGCTATTTACAGAAACCAAATAAGTGGTTTACTTTATTATTCATTTCCCATCCTTGAGGGCTATCTCATGCCCTTTTTACTTAGTTTTATATTAGGAGCGGGCTCTGATATAATGAGAAGAGGGATTCTTTACTTTAAAGCCTGGAGTTTGAGGTATGCAGGGGCCTGCTTAAGCTCCCTTTGGAGCGTGATAGTATTTCTGGGCTTTTGAATTCTTGGGCCTTTCATTTCCCACTTTTTCTCTTGTTAATAGTTCTAATCCTAGAACTTGGAAGGACTAAATGTAAGCTTTTTATTTGCCCTGAAGGCCCTTGTATTGTTGTCTAAGTATTATGATCTGGACTGCGCTCACTTGTTCTCTAACAAAAGTAAAAATCTTATTAAGTATGTAAGGCCCAACTGAAAGCATCAGGAGCAAAACCATTAAGGGTCCCATTGGGGTGGAAAACAGATTAGTCATCCAGGGGGACTTGTTGAACCATCCCTCAAACCATTCTTGGTCAGTAGGATGAGGTAGGGGTCCTTCCACCAAGTCTCAAGGTTTCCTGTGCGGTAGTGTCTGACATAGACCGAATCTCCCACCTGGAAGCGATGTGGGACCTGTAAGTCTCCTTCTCCTGAGTAAGCCTCCCGGAGTCACTTCCACGTTGTCTCACCCACACAAGTGCCTTGAGCCTAGAGAACAGAGGCTGGGAAAACGGCATATCAGTACTATGTATAGAGGTTATTTCTACCAGTGGAGGAGGCCCCCCGTATAGTAATTTATAGAGGGGTCAGTCCAAATTGTCCGGGTGTGTTTCTAACCCTAAAGAGCACAAGGGGTAGGAGAGCTATCCAATCATTAGCGCCAGTCTCTGCGGTCAATTTGGTGAGGGTCTTTTTAATGGTTTTATTTATTTTCTACTTGTCCTGAACTTTGGGGTCTGTATGCACAATGTAATTTCCAATCAATCCCCAATATTTTGGTCAGTCCTTGACTTACCTGGGCAACAAAGGCTGGACCATTGTCTGTTTTTATTACCTTGGGTATCCCAAACCTTGGGAAAATTTTTTTTAGTATTTTTTTAGCCACCACAGTTGAGGTTTTTTCTTGATAGGATAAGCCTCTATCCATCCTGAAAAAGTGTCTACAAAAACTAGTAAATACTTATTATCATATTTAGCTGGTTTTACCTCAGTGAAGTCCACTTCCCAGTGAGCACCTGGGCTGTCTTCTTTTAGCCTCTTCCCAGGAGGCATTCTTGAGGGATTAGCATTGACCATCTGGCAAGGTACACAATGCTTGATTACTGAGCCAGCTATCTCTGGCAACCTCAGAATATGGTAAGGAGACGTCGGCAGCAGTTTTTGTAGATGTTTGGCCCCCAGATGGGTTAGGTGGCATATTTGTTGAACGTACTTTAGTCCCTTCGCTTGAGGTAGAATCTTTTTTCCCTCTGAAGTAAAACAGGATCCCTCCGGAGTTTTGGAGAACTGGCCTAACTTTTTAACTTTTTGTCAATCACCTGGGGTATATCGTTGCTCACTTTTTTGGTTCTTTGGCTTTTTGGTGGCCAGGGCAATGTATAATGTCCAGTCTTTTAGGTAGATGTAGAGCTTTTAGTAGACTTAGAATTTTTTTCTTTGTTTTTAATTTCTTTCCCTGCTGAAGTAAGTAGCCCTCTCTGTTTGTAGATGGCCCCGTGTACGAGTGCAGTAGCAAAAGCGTACCTGCTGTCCATGTAGATATTCACAGACTTTCCTTTAGCTAGTCGTAAGGCCTGTGTGAGGGCCATGAGTTTAGCCTTTTGTGCTGAAGTTCCATCTGGCAGACTGCTGGCCCAGACTGTTTGCGTTCCATCTACTATCATCGCCCCAGCCATCCTCTTACCTTCTACAATGTAATTGTTCCCATCTGTGAACCAGGTTAATGTTTCTCCGGTCAGTGGGACATATGTAAGATCCTTTCGGATTCCAGTTTCCTCAACCAGCAGTTGATGACAGTCCTGAGTCACTGGCTCATCAGTTTTTTCAGGCAGAAGAGTAGCGGGGTGGAGGATGGCAGGTGGGGCAAATGTTATCCTGTCGGTGAGGAGCAGGCTCTGGTAGTGAGTCATATGGGAGTTCCATCGGTCTGGGGGCTGCCGGACAATGCTCTCCAGGGCATGGGGAGCAGTGACAGTTATCCTCTGCCTTAGAGTTAGTTAATTAGCATCTTTGATCAACGAGGACACTGCCGCTATGGCTTTTAGACATATAGGCTATCCATTAGCCACAGGGTCAAGTTTCTTTGATAGGCAGGCAATGGGTCTTCTCCATGGCCCTAAGGATTGGGTTAGGACTCCCCGGGCTATCCCCTTATGCTCATCTACGTAAAGGGTGAATGGTTTAGTCACATCAGGGAGAGCTAGGGCAGGCGCACTTAATAGTGCCTTCTTGATGGCATCAAATGCCCCTGGTGTTCAGAGTTTCAAGTGAATTTTCCTTTCTCTTTAGTTAGTGGATAGAGGGGGGCTGCTAGGGTTGCAAACCCTGGGATCCATAGTCTGCAGAACCCAGCTGTCCCCAGGAACTCTCTAATTTGTCTGGCCATAGCTGGAACCGGTATTTGTACTACAGTCCTCTTTCATGCTTCTGTCAGCCATCTTTGTCCATCCTGCAAGGAGTACTCCAAATATGTTACCTCTCTTTTGTATATTTGGGCCTTCTTAGCCGAGGCTCGGTAACCAAGGTCAGTCAGCTCCAGTAGTAACGCTTTTGTACCTTTTAGACAGTCCTGTTGGTTAGCTCCTGCCAGGAGTAAGTCATCAACATATTGAAGGAGGGTTACCTGGGGGTGTTGAACTCTAAAATTGGTTAGGTCCCTGTGTAGGGCTTCATCAAAGATGGTTGGGGAGTTCTTGAATCCTTGGGCTCGGGGAGGGGCTCTGAGCCCCATCCTCTCTAGTCTTTATTTTTTGTAAGGGTTAGGACCCTAGGTCCTTTGCTGTTCTTCTTAGGGCAGTCTCTTGTTTAGTGCCCTTTTTCCTTGTAATAGGCACATTGATCTCTATGAAGTTGGGTCCTGTTGCCCAGGTTCCCTATCTGCCTAGGGCCTGTCCTAAATTTTTAGAATATTTTTTTTTTCTTTCTTTTTTTTTTTTTTTTTACCATTGTGGCCAGGATCCTGGTCAGATTTTTCTCTTGTTGTCTATTGCGCCTATCCTCCTTTCCTCTTTTGTCTTCCTTTTGTAATATACCTTTTCTGCCTCTTTTACTAAATCATGTAGCTCAGCTTTCTGTAATCCCTCCAATCTCTGAAGTTTCTTTCTGATATCAGGAGCTGACTGTCCTATGAAAGCTAATGTTATTGAGCCTTTTTGAATCTTAGAGGTGGGGTCAAAGGGTGTGAACCTCCTAAATGCTTTCATGAGCCTCTCGAGAAACATTGAAGGAGACTCTGTTGGCCCCTGCATCACCTCTCTCACCTTGGCCAAATTGGTGGGCCTTCTGGAGGCACCTCGGACACCTGCCACCAGAGCCTGGCGATAGACTTTTAAGTTCTCCCTACCTTCAGCCATATTGTGGTCCCAAACAGGGCGAGTCAGAGGGAACCCCATGTTTATCTCATGCTGCAGCTGTGTGGGCCACCTGTCAGCCCCAGGGACAATTTTTTTTTTTTGGCCTCTATTAAAATTTTCTCTCGTTCCTCAGTTGTGAAGAGTGTCTGCAACAGCTGTTGGCAATCGTCCCAAGTAGGCTGATGAGAAAACATAAGAGACTCAATCAGCCTCGTGAGGCGTTGGGGTTCCTCTGAAAAAGGGGGGGGGTGGTTAGCTTTTCAGTTATAAACATCTGCAGAGGAAAAAGGTCAATATTGGAGGGGTTGTAGTTGGCCCCCCAGCATGGGAGGACCTGCCTCGTGTAGCGGCAGTGTTATAATTTTATTTGCTCCTTCTGGGGTAGCATCTCTCTGGCTCCGTGTCTTTGCAGCTGGCCCTCCAATTTCCAGGGGCTCGGGAGGGGTGGAGGGAGGAAGCTTGGGCAAGCCAGGAGGCGGAGGCTTGGGGAGGGCAGGGGGCGGAGTTTCGGGAAGGACGAGGGGCCCTCTCTCAGCTCCCGGGACTAGGTAAGGGGGGGAGGGGCAGGCTGAGTCTCTGGCCAAGCCGGAGATTCTTTAATCTCAGGATAGATGTGAGGGGGAGGTCTGGCTCCCTCAGGAGAGGGCTTTTTTGCATTTTCGAGAGTCAGGACTCTGGAGCTTGAGTTCCTTGGCTTATTCAGCCACGGCCTGACCCATGGCAGGGGGTTGTCCATTAAATCCTTCCAGGTGAGGATATAAGCCTCCTGGTTGTGACGGGAGCCTGGTCCATTCTGAAAAATAATATCTTTAATAGCCAGAATAGTCTTGGAATTAAAGGTTCCTTCTGATGGCCATCCGACCTTATAAGCTGGCCACTCAGAGGCACAAAACGTTTGTCAGGGTCTCTTTTTAAATTATGGACCCTAGACTTAACTTCAGTGCAATGGTCAAGAGTCAAGTTAAGGGCATTTATCATCGTCTGTCACATGACAAAAACTATAAACAAAGACACGAAGGACAACAACGCACACAACTGAGACTAACAGATTCAGACATCAGCGGCCCGTCCGCATCCTCCACAAGCGGGCAAAAGGATCTGATGGCTGCGGAGGCTCCCTCCACCTTAACAACAGAATTCGGTCCTCTGACCAACAATAGGAGACCACCAGGCATCCCTGGTTCTCCTTACCTCCTGGGGCGTCCCCCAGGGTGGCAGCCTGTGATCCTCCTAGCACATCTGCTGATCATAGTCCTCTGTTCCTTACGGCCCAAGAGGATGGCTGCAAACCGAAAACTGAAAGCATGCATCCCAGAAAACATATTCAGACATCCCAGAAAACAGACTCAGAGCAGAAACACTGGCCGGCACACATTCATTCCAGGGGGAGTCCCCATCACCTCCAAGTCGGTTCTTGGGTGTGAGGGGTGGTCACAAATGGCAGACAAGTCCCCAAATGTAAGACCCCCAAAACGAGGACCCCACGCTCTGCTCAGATATGGTGACACCCCAAATCACTCACGAGAATAGGTCTTGATGCAAACTGCAAGAGGATTTTATTCCAGGCGTGCTGGGGCCCACAGTCGTACACCGCACAGGGGTAGAGGACTGCAGAGCCCTGAATGCAGGAATGGGACAGTTTTTATAGGGTTTCTAACAAAGCCTGTGCATTAGACCAATCATTTTTTTTTTTTTTTAACATCAGGAGCCTGCGGGGTGCGAGCCAGTCAGTTTGTGCCACTCCATAGTTTCTAAGCCAATTAGTTTAATTTGTTCAAGCCCCTCATGGACCAATCAGTCTCCTATGACCTTGGTGGTCAGCATTTGCGCAGGTCCTTGGGTGGGAGTAGCAGAGTGTGGTATCAGTCTCCTATGACCTTGATGGTCTGAGGCAGGCTGCTACGGCTTATGGTGCGGGCTATTTACAGAAACCAAATAAGTGGTTTACTTTATTATTCATTTCCCATCCTTGAGGGCTATCTCATGCCCTTTTTACTTAGTTTTATATTAGGAGCGGGCGCTGATATAATGAGAAGAGGGATTCTTTACTTTAAAGCCTGGAGTTTGAGGTATGCAGGCAGGAGCCCACTTAAGCTCCCTTTGGAGCATGATAGTATTTCTGGGCTTTTGAATTCTTGGGCCTTTCAACTTGACTTTATAGGCTTAGCAAACCAGGCATACTGAACATTTGTCCTTTAGATATTTAGATTCCTTTGTCCATAGTGGAAATTTGTGATTGTGAAATGACTCCATGAATACTTAGTTTTAGATATCAAGGCACCAAGACACAGATTAAAACTTCATGTCTTGCCAGGTGTCATGGTGTACACCTTTAAACCCAGCACTTGGGAGGCAGAGGTAGGAGGATTGCCATGATTTTGAGGCCACCTGAGACTAAGTGAATTCTAGGTCAGCCTGAGCTAGAGAAAGACCCTACCTCACAAGAAAAAAAAAGAGAGAGAGAGAGAGAGAGAGAGAGAAACTTAAAAATGAAAACCAGAATCAGAACTAAGGTCAGCTAAAGAAAGAAACTGAGGACAGAAGTTAAAAAGCTCTAGGTGGGGCTTAAACTACACTGCCAGAAAGACTGTATCTTCCTCCTGTGAGACACAAACAAGACACTGCCTTTTCTCTCAAAGAGCTAGGGAACATCTGGAAAGTTGCCTCTAGGAAATATCATTTAATATGGAAAGCACTTCTTGACACAGCACACCTTGAAAACAAAGCTTAGATCTGACTAAACAGAGTAAAGCCCAAAATGCTGCATTAGGATGAAAACCCAGTGAACTGCCCAATAGATTTTAATGAACCTGATAGAACACTGTAGCAGTGACCCATCTGCAAAGTAAGTGTTGCCTTGGAAGATACTTTGGATTCTTAGACCCCAGACTGATTTCTAACACCCACAAGATATAAGTTGCAATTAATTAATTTTTATAGATAACAAGATAATGACTGTTTTTAATTCAAAGCTTAAAAGAGAATGCAAAATTAACAGAGAAGAATGGAAAATGAAGGGATAAAGAAAGGGAAGGAAATTTGGTTACTAAGGCTAAATAAGCACTTTAGATGAGAGACACTACTCTCAAATTGTGGTTACTGTTTTAAGTAACTGTTTTACTTATATTGTTGTAAGTAAATACTCAATATATATTTATCACATTGAATTATAAACAAGCTTATGTAATATGAAGAATTAGTTGATAGCATTACTTTTGAAGGAAATTGGAACTCATTGAAATTTCAGTCTTGTTATTTACCAGGTGATAATGTTATGCAAGTGCCTTAATATTTCTAGACATATTTCATGTTTCGATGGAGGATAGAGTACTTGTATGTTGGGTCTTGAGAGGCCCAGACATGAGTCCTAGTGGAACTTCCTGAGCCTAACTGCCTCTGCCCAGCTATGACTTAGCAAGGGGCCAAATGGCCTCTGGCCTGCTATTTCCACACAGGAACTTAGAACTCAGCAGGGGGGCAAATGGCCTCTGGCCTGCCACTTCCACACAGGAAGTTAGAGTCCTCTGCTCATGCGTGCTTACAACCAATCATCACAAAGGTCGCAGTATGCTATTGGCCCTTACATCTCACCCCACCCTAAAGTCTCTGCCTTCCTTCTCAACATTATACAAACACCCACCTGTAACAATAAAGTGAGTTCCTGCTTTGAAAGGACTCCTGACTCAGTGTGGTTTTTCTCTGGTGGCCAGGAGAGGTTTCTGGGTTGTCCAATGCTCATCATCTCCTCAACCCCTAGGGAGGAACCAGCAGGCCAGGTTCTTCCCTCAGCACTACCTGAGCAGGAAGGAGCCCAACATCTGGCACCCAACGAGGGGCTCTGGGACCCCCGACAGACTAGTGCACTCCATGAGAGGCAGCCGTTGAGGAGGTAATTGGTGTATGCGGGTGACCATACCCTCATAAGTTATGAGGTAGTCTTCATATTTACTACACTAAACTTTGCTTCTACAACCTATAGTTACTTGTTGACATCTCTTCATTCTCTTTCTCTTCCCTTTCTCTTTCATCTCGCAGACAAGCTGCATCTGCGGTTTTTGTACAACATGTTTACCTATCTTTTGGATCCTTGTGGTTGTATTATACTCATGTGTATGTGGGTTGCTATTGCCCTAGTTTTATGGACATCTCTCTCCCAACTTTATAATAAGGGACAGTTGTAGGAAAAAACCCCCGCAGGGTGTTAGCCAGTCAGTTTGTGCCACCCCATAGTTTCTAAGCCAATTAGTTTATGACCTTGGTGGTCAGCATTTGCGCAGGTCCTTGGGTGGGGGTAGCAGAATATGGTATCAGCCTCCTATGACCTTGGTGGTCTGAGGCAGGCTGCTACAGCTTATGGTGTGAGCTACTAAGGCTTACAGTGTGGGCTATTAAGGCTTATGGTGCAGGCTATTTACAGAAACCAAATAAGTGGTTCACTTTATTACTCATTTCCCACCCTTGAGGGCTATCTCATGCCCTTTTTACCTAGTTTTATATTAGGAGCAGGCTCTGATATAATGAGAAGAGGGATTCTTTACTTGCTTCTACCAGAGAGTAAAGCCTGGAGTTTGAGGTATGCAGGGGGCCGGCTTAAGCTCCCTTTGGAGCGTGATAGTATTTCTGAGCTTCTGAATTCTTGGGCCTTTCATTTCCCACTTTTTCTCTTGTCAATAGTTCTAATCCTAGAACTTGGAAAGACTAAACATAATCTTCCTCTCTGCCCTGAAGGCCCTTATATTGTTGTCTAAGTACCATGATCTGGACCACACTCACTCATTCTCTAACAAAAGTGAAAATCTTATTAAGTATGCAAGGCCCAACTGAAAGCATCAGGAGCAAAACCATTAGGGGTCCCATCAGGGTGGAAAGCAGAGTAGTCATCCGGGAGGACTTGTTAAACCATCCCTCAAATCATCCTTGGTCAGTTTCCCTCTCCCTTTGATGCTTTTCTAGTCTTTCCCTGAGTTTGCTCATGGAGTCTCTGATAGCTCCTGAGTGATCTACATAAAAGCAACATTTTTCCTTTAAGGCTGTACATAATCTATCTTCTTTTAGGAACAGTAAGTCTAATCCTCTACAGTTTTGTAGGACCACTTTGGATAAGGAGGTCAGGGACTCCTCTAGATTACTAACAGATTTCTCTAAAGCTTGGAGATCCTCATTTATGACAGTATGTAGTTTATCAAGCCCTTTTTCTAATTGTTGTGGTCCCGTGACCAGGGCTGTGGTCCTCGTCCCCACACCAGTGGTTATCCCTAAGCCAAGTATGACTGCTAGGGTAAGGGTTACAGGCTCCCTTTTGGATCGGGTGGGATGATAGTCATATTTATCGATGACTACTTTCTCAGGATGGTAGTAAACTCAGGGGACAAGCTGGACCATAATACAGAAATTTTTGGATGGGTTAAAAACTGAAGTAGAAACACAGGGAGTCAGCCCAGTATCATATGCCCACCACCTGTTATACCCTGGCACTAGATATTGGTTGTCTGAAGTCTGACTATAGGTCAGAGTAACATTACAAAGATGTTGGTGGGATGGGGGGGCCTTTCCTATACATGCCCCCCTTCCTGAGACCTCGGGGATAGTCAACTTGTTTTTGGTCCCCCATGAACACCGGCTATTATGTTTTTTAGTTATATTAAATTCTCCCATAGTCGTTATCCCCTCATAGTAGGGTGGTCCTGAGGATAAACAAAGCCAGCAGGCAGAGGTAATGTTGGGGTTGGTGGCGTTTATGGCGAGGAAGGCCCCTTGGATTAGGTTAAAGAGCCTCTGTCCTGTCCCATGTGGGGCTTCCGAGAGTGGGCTAGTCAGAGGGGTTCTAGCAGTCGTTATGTGATGGGTCTTGGCTGCCACTGTGGGTGGGAGCTTGGGTAATGTCACTTTAGGGGGTCCCTGTTCTACTAGAACTTTATTAGGTCCTATTGGTCTTGGTGTGGGAGGCTCTATCTTAAGTCGTATAGTAAAGGTTAGGCCCTCATCCCATCTTGTCATATAAAACCTGAGTCCCCAAGTTTTTTCTTTTATCCAGTCTCGGGACTCTCGACCTTGGGAGGTGAAAGAGATGCTGAGAGGAACTGCTTTTTTTCATCTAATCCTTCCTGCACAGTAATCAGGTCCCAGGAGGAAGCTGGGTGTCAGTAGGTATTACCTGTAGTTTCACAACCCCAGTGTTTACAGTAGAACTCTTTTGTCCCTCCACAACTTCGTTAAGAAGTTTGGGGGCAGACATAAAATGGAGTATGCTGCATCTTACGTTGGGCTGGCCCAGAGCTGCACCCCGGGTGGTCTGCCATATATTGACCTTGGGAGATGACCCCTTGTGTGAGTGCCCGCTTTGTCACATGAGAGTGGACTTCTCTAGAGACCTCCTCTGGGGTGAGCTCTGGGATATCCCAAAATTCTATCCCAGCTACCAGGGCACAGATGTCTGGGGTCAGGACAGGCCATCAAGTCCAGGGGGGCGCTTCCCTAGTTGTAGTCCATATTATATCCCCTGTTTGAGAAAGCACTTGCCAAGTCAACTTTTGGGGGGCATGGGGATTGGAGGCATCACCTAGCTGGAGAAGGAGAAGCCATACGGCGAAGCCTGAGTTTAAGGGGATTGTCCTCTCAGCTTGCTATTCGGGGCCCGGTTGCGGAGCAGGCTTGACGTGAGATGCATGGATCCAGGCGGGTATTCCTTTTAACTTTCATGGCGGTTGGAATGGTCAGTAGGACGAGGTAGGGGCCCTTCCACCGAGTCTCAAGGTTTCCTGTGCGGTGGCGTCTGACATAGACCGAATCTCCCACCTGGAAGCGATGTGGGACCTGTAAGTCTCCTTCTCCTGAGTAAGCCTCGCGGAGTCGCTTCCATGCTCGTTGTCTCACCCACTTGAGTGCCTTGAGCCTACAGAACAGAGGCTGGGAAAGCGGCTCATCAGGACTATGTATAGAGGTTATTTCTACCAGTGGAGGAAGCCCCCCGTATAGTAATTTATAGGGGGTCAGTCCAAATTCTCCGGGTGTGTTTCTAACCCTAAAGAGCACAAAGGGTAGGAGAGGTACCCAATCATTAGCACCAGTCTCTGCGGTCAATTTGGTGAGGGTCTCTTTAATGGTTCTATTTATTCTTTTTATCTGTCCTGAGCTTTGGGGTCTGTATGCACAATGTAATTTCCAATCAATCCCCAATACTTTGGCCAGTCCCTGACTTACCTGGGCAACAAAGGCTGGACCGTTGTCTGATTCTATTACCTTGGGTATCCCAAATCTTGGGAAAATTTCTTTTAGTATTTTCTTAGCCACCACGGTTGAGGTTTTTTTTCTTGGTAGGATAAGCCTCTACCCATCCTGAAAAAGTGTCAACAAAAACTAGTAAATACTTATTACCATACTTAGCTGGTTTTACCTCAGTGAAGTCCACTTCCCAGTGAGCACCTGGGCTGTCTCTCCTTAGCCTCTTCCCAGGAGGCATTCTTGAGGGATTAGCATTGACCATCTGGCAAGGTACACAATGCTTGACTACTAAGCCAGCTATCTATGGCAACCTCAGAATATGGTAAGGAGACGTCTGCAGCAGGTTTTGTAGATGTTTGGCTCCCAGATGGGTTAGGCGGTGTATTCGTTGAACGTACTGTAGCCCCTTTGCTTGAGGTAGAATCTCTTTTCCCTCTGAGGTACAACAGGCCCCCTCTGGAGTTTTGGAGAACTGGCCTAACTTTCTAACTTCTTGTCAGTCACTTGGGGTATATTGTTGTTTACTTTTTTGGTTCTTTGGCTTCTCAATTATGGGCAGAAGGTTGACCCCCTGGGCAGCCTGCTTGGCCACTTGGTCAGCCATCCGGTTTCCTTTTGAGATAAAATCTTTGGCTTTTTGGTGGCCAGGGCAAAGTAAAATGGCCAGTCTTTTGGGTAGATGTAGGGCTCCTAGCAAATTCAGAATTTTTTTTTTTTTTTAATTTTTTTTCCTGCTGAGGTTAAGTGGCCCTCTCTGTTTGTAGATGGCCCCGTGTACTTGTGCAGTAGCAAAAGCGTACCTGCTGTCCGTGTAGATATTTACAGACTTTTTTTCAGCTAGTCGTAAGGCCTGTGTGAGGGCCATGAGCTCAGCCTTTTGTGCTGAAGTTCCTTCTGGAAGACTGCTGGCCCAGACTGTTTGTGTCCCGTCTACTATCGCCGCCCCAGCCATCCTCTTACCTTCTACAATGTAACTGCTCCCATCTGTGAACCGGGTTAATGTTCCTCCAGTCAGTGGGACATCTGTGAGATCCTTTTGGATCCCAGTTTCCTTAACCAGCAGCTGATGACAGTCATGAGTCACTGTCTCATCAGTTTCTTCAGGCAGAAGAGTAGCGGGGTTGAGGGTGGCAGGAGGGGCAAACATTATCCTGTCGGTGAGGAGCAGGCTCTGGTAGTGAGTCATACGGGCGTTAGTCATCCATCGGTCTGGGCGCTGCCAGATAATGCTCTCCAGGGCATGGGGGGCAATGACAGTTATCCTCTGCCCTAGAGTTAGTTTATCAGTATCTTTGATCAATGTGGACACCGCCGCTATGGCTTTTAGACATATAGGTCATCCATTAGCCACGGGGTCAAGTTTCTTTGATAGGTAGGCAACGGGTCTTCTCCATGGCCCTAAGGATTGGGTTAGGACTCCCCAGGTTATCCCCTTACGCTCATCTACTTAAAGGGTGAATGGTTTGGTCACATCAGGGAGGGCTAGGGCAGGCGCACTTAATAGTGCCTTCTTGATGACATTAAATGCCCCCTGGTGTTTAGAGGTCCAAGTGAATTTTCCTTTCTCTTTAGTTAGTGGATAGAGGGGGGCTGCTAGGGTTGCAAAACCTGCCCCTCCACCTTCAGAGTTATCCTGGGCTCGGGGAGGGGCTCCGAGCCCTGTCCTCTCTAGTCTTTATTCTCCAAGGGTTAGGACCCTAGGTCTGGTGCTGTTCTTTTTAGGGCAGTCTCTTGCCCAGTGTCCTTTCTCCTTGCAACAGGCACATTGATCTCTATGAAGTTGGGTCCTGTTGCCCAGGTTCCCTATCTGCCTAGGGCCTGTCCTAAACTTTTGAAAATTTCTCTCCCTTTCTCCTTTTTTTTCTACCACTGTGGCCAGGATCCTGGTCAGATTTTTCTCTTGTCGTCTATTGCGCCTATCCTCCCTTTTTTCTCTCTCTTTCTCATGTCTCTCTTCACGTTCTTCTCTCTCTCTTTCTCTCCTTTGCTCCTTTTCCTCTTCTGTCTCCCTTTTGTAATATACCTTTTCTGTCTCTTTTACTAAATCACGCAGCTCAACTTCCTGTAATCCCTCCAATCTCTGAAGTTTCCTTCTGATATCAGGAGCTGACTGTCCTATGAAAGCTAATGTTACTGAGCCTTTTTGAATCTGAGAGGTGGGGTCAAAGGGTGTGAACCTCCTAAATGCTTCCATGAGCCTCTCAAGAAACACTGAGGGAGACTCCGTTGGCCCCTGCATCACCTCTCTTACCTTGGCCAATTGGTGGGCCTTCTGGAGGCACCTTGGAGACCCGCCACCAGAGGCTGGCTATAGATTTTTAAGCTCTCCCTACCTTCAGCTGTATTGTGGTCCCAAACAGGGCGAGTCAGAGGGAACCCCATGTCTATCTCATGCTGTAGCTGCGTGGGCCGCCCATCGGCCCCAGGGACATTTTTTTCTGGCCTCTTAAAATTCTCTCTCATTCCTCGGTTGTGAAGAGTGTCTGTAACAGCTGTTGGCAATCATCCCAGGTGGGCAGATGAGAAAACATAAGAAATTCCATCAGCCTCGTGAGGCATTGAGGTTCTTCTGAAAAAGGGGGATGGTTAGCTTTCCAGTTATAAAGATCTACAGAGGAAAAAGGCCAATATTGGAGGGGTTGTAGTTGGTCCCTCAGCATGGGAGGACCTGCCTCGCGTAGCGGCAGTGTTACAATTTCATTTGCTTCCTCCGGGGTAGCATCTCTCCGGCTCCGCATCCTTGTGGCCGGCCCTCCCATTTCCAGGAGCTCGGGAGGGGCAGAGGAAGAGCCCAGGCAAGCCTGGAGGAGGAGGCTCAGGGAGGAAGGGGGGCGGAGGCTTGGGAAGGGTGGAGGGCGGAGTTTCGGGAGGGGCAAGGGGCGGAGGCATGGGAAGGGTGGAGGGCGGAACTTCAGGAGGGGCGAGAGGCCCTCCCTTAGCTCCCAGGACTAGGTAAGGGGGGGGGAGGGGCAGGCTGAGTCTCCGGCCAAGCCAGAGGTTCCTCGATCTCAGGATAGATGCGAGGGGGAGGAGAGGGTTTTTTTTGCATTCTCAAGAGTCAGGACTCTGGAGCTTGAGTTCCTGGGTTTATTCAGCCATGGCCTGACCCACGGCGGGGGGTTGTCCATCAAATTCTTCCAGGTGAGGATATAAGCCTCTTGGTTGGGACAGGAGCCTAGTCCATTCTGAAAAATAATATCTTTAAAGGCCAGAATAGTCTCAGAATTAAAGGTTCCTTCTGATGGCCATCCAACCTCATAAGTTGGCCACTCAGAAGCACAAAACGTTTGCCAGGGTCTCCTTCTAACCTCAACTGACAAATTATGGGCCCTAGATTTAACTTCAGCCCAGTGGTCAAGAGTCAAGCTAAGGGGCGTCATCACCGTCTGTCCCATTTTAGAACTATAGACAAAGACACAAAGAACAACAACACACACAACTGAGACTAACAAATCCAGACACCAGTGACCCGTCCGCGTCTTCCACAAGCAGGCAAAAGAATCGGACGGCGGCCGTGAAGGAGGAAGCTTCCACTCTAACAACAGTACCCGGTCCTCTGACCGACAGTAGGAGACTGCCAGGTGTCCCTGGCTCGCCTCACCTCCCAGGGCGTCCCCCAGGGTGGCAGCCTGTGATCCTCCTAGCACATCTGCTGATCATGGTCCTCTGGTCCTTTATGGCCCTAGAGGATGGCTGCAAATCAAACCAAGCCAAAAGCGCGCGTCCCAGAAACCAGATACTCAGAACACAAACACTGGCCGGGACACACTCACTCCAGAAGGGGCCCCCTTACCTCCAAGTTGGTTCTCGGGTGTGTGGGGGGGCCCTTCACATCCCGGGCAAGCCCCCAATGTAGGAAAAAACCCCTGCAGGGTGTTAGCCAGTCAGTTTGTGCCACCCCATAGTTTCTAGGCCAATTAGTTTATGACCTTGGTGGTCAGCATTTGCGCAGCTCCTTGGGGGTGGGTAGCAGAGTATGGTATCAGCCTCCTATTATCTCGGTGGTCTGAGGCAGGCTGCTACAGC
Organism: Jaculus jaculus; assembly: GCF_020740685.1. Taxonomy (NCBI): domain Eukaryota; kingdom Metazoa; phylum Chordata; class Mammalia; order Rodentia; family Dipodidae; genus Jaculus; species Jaculus jaculus. The sequence goes on from NC_059110.1 coordinate 66,909,506, forward strand.
TTATGGTGTGAGCTACTTAGGCTTACAGTGTGGGCTATTAAGGCTTATGGTGCAGGCTATTTACAGAAAACAAATAAGTGGTTCACTTTATTACTCATTTCCCATCCTTGAGGGCTATCTCATGCCCTTTTTACCTAGTTTTATATTAGGAGTGGGCTCTGATATAATGAGAAGAGGGATTCTTTACTTGCTTCTAACAGAGAGTAAAGCCTGGAGTTTGAGGTATGCAGGGGGCCCGCTTAAGCTCCCTTTGGAGCGTGATAGTATTTCTGAGCTTCTGAATTCTTGGGCCTTTCACAGTCTACCTCTAAATCCAATCCTGCCTTAGAATCTCTCAGGGCACTCCTAAAGAGTAGAGGACTTAATTTGACTGATAATCAGGCTCAACAGACCTGGGATTGCCTTTTCAAGCTGGCGCCATGGCTGCCAGAAGGAAATCTCTTTGACTGGGACACGTGGGATAAGGTAGAGGCCCTTGTTTGTCAGGCACATGTGGAAAAGGGTCAAATACTCCCCTCAGGGGTCCTCCCTATGATCTCAGCCCTCAAGGACTGCTTCTCTCCAAGACTAACCAAACATAAACAAAAGACAGAAGGAAGAGGTAATATACAGGCTGATCTGGCTACTCCTCCTGGAGATACAGCTATAAAAATCCTGAAAGAGGATATATCTTTATACTCCTCACTTGATCCCTTTGAGAGTGCTCCCTGGCCTTCTGGGGGACCCTCTCCATTGACTAACCCTTTCTGGACCCCCTCGGCCGCTCTTTCATATTCTGCTGCCAAGCCACCAGAAAATAAATCTACTTTTTTTTATTTCCTGTCAATCTAAATCCTGTGGGCAATCGCCCTGCTGCTTGGTATCCATGGGAAGCTCAGGACCTTAAGTTGCTTAAAAAGGCAATCTCGGAGGATGGACCCAACTCTCCTTGGGCTGAGACCCTATTACAGGGACTTGCCCATCAACCTTGTACAACCCAAGATTGGAAAAATCTAGTCAGGGCTATCTTGTTGGGTCCCCTATACCTTATGTGGTGTGCCTATTTTAGAGATGAGTACCATGCACAGGCAGAACGAAACCAAAATCAACAACCTCCCTGTGCCAATAACTTTTGGGATGCTCTCTGTTATCTCTGATCAACATGCTACAGGCACTCAACAGGCGGCTATACCTGACTCATATAGGGATCAGGTCAGGGCACTGGGCTTAGCGGCATGGAAAAAGCTTGACGAGGGACCCTCTGAAAACCCCCTTATGAGTATTACTCAAAAACCATCTGAGGACTTGGCCACATTTATGGATAGGGTGGAAAAAAGTCTCCAAAGAAGATTTCCCCCAGGGGCATTAAAAGGTCAATTTACTAAAATGTTGGTCTGGGAAGGGATGATGGCTGATCACTGCCTTGCCTGTGCAGGTCTCAAGGACAACTCCATGAGTAGATGGATTGTAGCCACCAAGGATGTGGACACTATCTCCCATCAGCCTAGGGCCATGGCTGTTGCCCTTCAGGAAAATAAACAGGGAGATTTAGCTGATAAGACCTGTGCATTACAGTTAAATCCTAAAAACTCAACATGTTTTGGGTGTGGGGATGTGGGCCACTTTAAAAAGGAGTGCCCCAACAAGACAAAGCCTCCCCTGCCCTCTGGGGGGGGATGACCAATGCCCCTCATTCCCGCTGACCTAAATGCAATAAGGAGTTTCATTGGGCTAGGGACTGCCAATTGAAGTTTAACATACAGGGAAAGCCTTTAAACTCCTCCTGGGGCTCCCCTCCAGCCCTGTTAAATAAGGAGAAAGAATCTATCAAAGCCCATTGGACCATCCCCCTGGTTCCCGGCCTTAGACCCAAAATTATTTTAAATATTGGCAATAAAAAATTCAAACTTTTCATCAACACTGGAGTGGACCTAATGGTCCTGAGAAAGGAGGAAGTGCCCCCCACCTGGCAGCTTGTGCCCAGCCCTCCCCTACTGGGAGTTGACGGGCAATCCACCTCCTGGGAGACTGCCACGTGTCTCCCTTGGACTGACCCAGGTGGAGACAAGGGAAATATCTGCCCTCTAGTGGTGACTGGGCTCACTGCTAACTTAGTAGGACAAGACATCCTTGGATATGCCGAGGCTTTCATCACTACTGACCATAAGGCCTTTTATAATGATTTGTTAAATAAAAAAAAATATATATATCAACAGCAGTTTGAGGAAGAGAGGGAATGTCATCCCAATTACTCCAATGAACACCCCCAATTCTAAGGGTCACTGCCCATTCCCCCCCCCCATTTAAAATCTAGTGGAGACCAGGGGACCCTATATGGGTTGAGCAGTGGCCTCTCCCTTCTTCTAAGTTACACCAACTCCACATACTTATTGATCAGCAGTTGGAGGCCATACATATCCGTCGCTCCACTAGTCCCTGGAACTCTCCTGTCTTTGTCATAAAAAAATTAATGGGTCCTGGAGATTTTTACATGTTTTAAAAAGATTAATAAATGCACGATCCCCTTCAGAACCCCCCAGAGGGGACTCCCATGGATCCCAGCTATTCCCAATATATACCATATTACTATCTTGACATTAAAGATTGCTTCTTCTCTATCCCTCTCCATCCAGGAGACATGGAAAAATTTGCATTCTCTGTACCCGCTATTAATTTTCGTGGCCCAGAGAGGAGATTTGAATGGACTGTCTTATCTCAGGGCATGGCTAATAGCCCACCCATTTGTCAATATTACCTGTCATCCATTTTCTCTTCTCTTATCAATCTCCTCAATACCCTGTTTTATATCTACATGGATGATATTATTCTTGGATGCCTATATTCCTCCACACTCCAAGACCTTACCCACCAATGTCTAACTATCCTTCATACTCACAGCTTTAAAGTAGCTCCTGAGAAAGTTCAAACCATGCTTCCCTTTAAGATCTTGGGCTCGACCCTTACCCTAGATACAGTTTCACCTGTTAAACCACAATGTCATATTCAGAATTCTTACACCTTGCCTCAACTCCAGAAGCTCTTGGGAGAAATTAACTGGATGAGGCCTTGGATACCCATAACTACTGAAGAGCTGTCCCCTTTGTTTGACCTCCTAAAGGATTTTAACTTCTCCTCTCAGGTAATTTTGTCCCCTTGTCATCAACAAATTTTTTATAAGGTACAACAGGCTATAAATACTGTGACCTTAAAGAGGTTCAATCCTAATTTGCCCATCTCCCTCTACATATTCCCTGGGGAAACATTATGCGCCACACTATTGGCCCAGGAAGGTGAGCCCATCCAATGGATCCACCTCTCAATCGGTGGGAGCCCCAGAGTTTATTCTATAACCAACCAGGTTGCTGATTGCATTATCAAGGGCAGAGACACCTCTGTCTGGTTGTTTGGCACAGAACCTCACCTTATTGTCCCTCCCTTTAAGATAACTGATTCTATCTGGGTAAGATGGAAGGACCCATTGACTGGGGCCTGGAGAGGGCCTGATCCACTCTTCACAGCAGGGAGAGGGTTTGGATGTGTCTTCCCTCAAGATGAAAAAAGACCCATTTGGGTACCAGCGAGAGACCTAAACTATTTGTCCCAACAAGGGGACAATGACAATCACTTCTCTAGGGAGTGCCCGCCCCTGAGGACTGTTCCTAAAATGGTCCTTAACCCTGCTAAATTGAATAACTCCCTCCCTTGCGGAGGATTGCTGGCTTTGCCTCTGATCTGGGCCTCTCCGGCTACTTACAGTACAGTTGTCCATACGACCTTAAAAAAAACTACTCAGCCACCTTCTCCATCCCCATACAGCTTTTCCCAATGTTTCCTCTGGGCATTTGGGCCCCACCTTCCCTTAATAATTCTGGTATAGATGCAGGATACATTCATCCTTCCTTCACAACTGAGTCCAATGCTCAACACTGCCCGCCTTCTAAAATGGCTTATATTTGTGGAGGCTGGATGGCCTATGACTTTCTGCCCACCAATTGGACGGGCCTTTGTGCTCCAGCCACCTTAATCCCAGATGTAGATATCATTCCTGGAAGCTAGGTTCCCTGGCTAAGGTAGTCCTACAAAACAGGAAAGGACTAGACCTACTAACATCCAAAAAGGGAGGTGTATGTTTGTTTTTACAGGAAAAATGCTGCTTTAGTGGCAATAAATCGGGAGTCATCCAGGACAAGATTAAGAAGCTCCAGGAAGACTTGGAGAGGAGGCAGTGGGACCCCCAGGGCAACCTGCTGTGGACGGGCTTACATGACTTCTTACCCTACCTCCTCCCTCTACCTGGACCCCTCCCCATCCTTCTCCTTCTCCTTCTCCTCACTGTTGGGCCTTTTGTAATTAACAAAATTACACAATTTATTCACCAGTGGCTGGAGACAATAAAACCATCAGGCTAAAATACATTATCATGGGCTGGCAACTCAGGAATTAAGTTCCTCAGATGACCCACTGCCACCTCCTTTGCCCTCCATGTGACCAATGACGGGTAAGATCCCCAGAGGGGGACAACCTAAGACAGGTCATGGAGTGGGTTCTCAACGAGCTAAACACATGGTACCCACTGACCGGTAAGATCCCCAGAGGTGGACAACCTAAGACAAGGGCCATGGTGACTAATGCTCTTACAAAAACAAAAGGGAGAGATGTTGGGCCTTGAGAGGCCCAGACTGAGGCCTAGTGGAACTTTCTGAGCCTAACTGCCTCCGCCCAGCTATGACTCAGCAGGGGGCCAAATGGCCTCTGGCCTGCTATTTCCACACAGGAAATTAGAGTTCCTGCCCATGTGCTTAGAACTCAGCAGGAGGCCAAATGGCCTCTGGCCTACCACTTCCACACAGGAAGTTAGAGTCCCCCCCACACACTTGTGAGTGCTTAGAACCAATCATCTCAGAGGTCTTGGTATGTTATTAGCCCTTACATCTCACCCCACCCTAAAGTCTCTGCCTTCCTTCTCAACATTATATAAACACCCGCCTGTAACAATAAAGTGAGTTCCTGCTTCGAAAGGACTCCCGACTCAGTGTGGTTTTTCTCCGGTGGCCAGGAGAGGTTTCTGGGTCGTAGGACGCTCATCATCCCCTCAACCCCTAGGGAGGAGCCAGCAGGCCTGGTTCTTCCCTTGGCACTACCTGAGTGGGAAGGAGCCCAACACTTGTAGCCATTGGGCAGATTAAATTAGTAAAATATAGCTGTTATATGATGAAGACTTAATATGTATTACCATAATGAAGCTTCAGAGATAGCTGTTTACAAATATAGTTTAGACATTATGTTGGTACTAAAAGAGTGGCGTTACTGTGAGACACCTGACTGTATGTGCATTTGGCCTTTTGGAACTAATTTTCATGAGGAATGTGGAAAGATTTGAAACCTTAGCCTAAGAGACACCTTGCAGTGATGTAAGTACAGCTTGATGGACTATTCTGGTCAGAGTTGAAAGACCTGAATACAGTAAGAATTCTGAACTGTGAGGTTTGGCTTATGAGGATGAGAAAAAGCTTTGCTTGGACTGGGCTTGAAGCAGTTTGTGTGAGAGGCTTGCTGTTATGCCTGTGTCCTGAGAACTTGTGTAGGGTTGCGGTGTGTAGAAATAGACTAGTGTGTGCAGAGGGATATGGCATAGGAAGAAATCTTGATACCAAAACTTCTGCCTGTTAAGCTGCAATTGTATGAAATATTACAAAATTTGAGATTGTGTTAGCTGATCTGTACTGGGGCAACAGGAAGAATGTAGACTCTTGAAGAGGCCTGAGTGCTTAAGGAGTGTCCTGTTCTTCAAAGACTGCTTTATCCCCCCCTGGATTAACAAATTGGCACCCTACTTGGCATTGTGGAGTATAAGAAATGCAGGAAAGAGAGGGTCATTGAATTTGCAATGTGGTCTTGTGTTTTGGAAATGGCCATGGATAGTATGAAACACGTTTGCTGGATGTCTGCATAGGGACCTGATGGAACCATGAGGATGAACCATGGACTACAGTTGAGACCCGTTGGAGATGCGGGGACCACAAGATGGCTACTAAGATGGCTGTTGGCCCTGGATGAAGTTTTACAGGACTGTGAGTAGCCTAGCTGGAGGGGAGGAAATGGAACTCCAGAGACTTGTTGCTGGTTAGGATAATAGTATTTAGAGACTTGTCACTGGCTAGAGTTGTTGGTCTTGGAACTACAGAATTTAATATTTGCCCTAGTTGTTTTAAATCTTGTATTGGTTGAATATTTCTTTGTTATGCCCAATGCCGTCTTTGACAGTGCAAATGTTTATTCTGTGCAATTATGGGTTTGGAGGTAGTTTTTGGTATTATGGCTCAGTTAAAAGATTTTAGACTATGGGGATGTATGGACATCATTGGAATTGATAAAAACTATGGGGACGTTTAAAGTTGGATGAATACATCATGTATGGGGGCCAGGTGTGGAATGAGGTGGTTTGATTCAGGCGTCCCCCATAAACTTAGGTGTTCTGAATGCTAGGTTCCCAGCTGATGGAGATTTGGGAATTAACACCTCCAGGAGGCAGTGTATTGTTGGGGGTGAGCTTATGGGTGTTATAGCTAGCTTCCCCCTTGCTAGTGATTGGCACATTCTCCTGTTCCTGTTATCCATGTAATGTTGGCCAGGGGGTGATGTCCACCCTCTTTCATGCCATCATGGAGCTTCCCCCTTGAGCCTGTAATCCAAAGTAAACCTCTTTTTTTTTTTTTTTTTAATACAAGCTGTTCTTGGTTAGGTGATTTCTACCAGCCATTCAAACCTGACTGCAACAACCATCAAAATTTGTTCCAAGGTAGGAACAAAGTGAATTCACTCTAAGCCGCTAAGTTTACAGTGGGGTAGGGCACTTAAAATTGCCCCGGTGACTCCTAAAGAGCAATTCAGACTATGGCTTGGAAGTACTGTTTTATTCTACAGTGGCTTTTCTTCAAAGTGAATTATTGAATAAACAGATGAATGATCTGGAGACTTTCCTTCATTTAATTTATTTCACTTTGTATCAGTTCTTTGGGGCATCAGCATTCAAAACCTTCTTTTCTCTAACATGAACACTATTTACCATGCCATTTAAGTTTTGTGGCAAGCTTATATCTTTAAACTTTATGTACTTTGAGTTAGTAAAGTATCATTGAAAGGAATTCTCCTATGTTTATATGCAGGATACCATCAAGCAAATCAGAAAGCCTTTCTCTGTGTGGAGGACTCCCAGCTGGCAATGATCCATGATCATAGCCTGGCAAACCAATAGCATCTTCATGAAGATTTGTTTTGAGACAGGGTCTCATATAACTCAGGCTGAACTCAAACTTACTATGTAGCTGAGGATGACCTTGAACTTCTGACCCTCCTGACCACCTCCCCACTGCTAGGATTACAGGTATGCACCACTCTGGCTAATTAATACTGTCTTAGCATTGAAATTTGGTTCATCATACATGCTAAAATCAAGTACTTTACCCATGAAACTTGCCCCAGCCCATCATACAGATTGTAAGGCAGCAAATCTAGACCTCAGATATGTGCTGCTGAACAATGGCCAAGGGTAGGTAGGACCTCTGCTGGGCCTTGGGTTATGGCCTTGATTACTGAAACTTTGCATGACTACACATGTAAGCCTTACTTACATATTGCTGTTCTAAATTTTCAAAAAAATAGAAATAAACTTGAATTTAAGCTTTTCTTTGTTGTTTAGCAAGGCTGTGCCCTTGTAGTACTGGGGATTATACTCAGGGCCTAAGATATCCTAGGCCCAAACTCCACTTCTGAGCTATCCTAGCTCAGTTATGCTAGATCTTACCAAAAATCTCACTTTTAGAGTAATTCCAAGCATAGTCAATATTTTATAGCTTTTTGTATGAGCTGGTAATTATATTTGGAGGTTTGTTACAAATTTCCCCCTGAAGCATTCACTGCAGTATCATTTCAAATCCTAAACAATGGCATGGATAAGGGGGTGATGCAATGATGTATGGATGGCAGGTAGAGTGAGAGACATACATCATCTAGGACTCACTCTATTTCATAGGAATAAGCTTTACAGTGGTCCTGCATTAAATATCTTTAGGCAAGGTGTTCTGTTACTATAGATATAAACATGATCATATGAGTCAGAAAAATTACCCCATAAAAATAATAAATGAACTATATTGAATAGAGGTGTGGGAGCCTAAAGCATTAAAATAGGAAAGGCATCCTGGAGAAGGGCAAAGTTTGAAGCACAGGAAATTACCCAGTTACCAGGAACTGAACCTGCCCATGACTTGGTGCCTTTATTTGTAAAATGAAGATAATATCATCCTTGCATAGATGTTTTAGGGAATAAAAAATAACTTATATGATAGTGCCTGCAGCTAAGAATATTACTTCTTCCTAAATAATTTATTATTTAGAATAATTTAATCTGAACTTTATCTTCATTCTCTTTGAGGCCTAGGGCCATATAGGCAGCAGAAAGCTGTCTGGTAGAAAATTCTGAAGGGATGGGAAATTCTGTGTTTATATTGTCTAAACTAGTGGCCCATGACTGCATTTAGTTAAGTATGGTAAGTGTGATTAAGAAAATAAACATTTTAGGGCTGGAGAAATGGCTTAGTGGTTAAGTGCTTGCTTGTGAAGCCCAAGGACCCTGGTTCAAGGCTCGATTCCCCAGGACCCACGTTAGCCAGATGCACAAGGGGGGTGCACACGTCTGGAGTTCGTTTGCAGTGACTAGAAGCCCTGGTGCGCCCTCTCTCCTCTCTCTCTCTTTCTGCCTCTTCTCTTTCTGTCTGTTGCTCTCAAATAAAAAAATAAAAATTTAAAAAACAAAAAAAAAAAGAAAAGAAACTTTTTAATGAATTGTATTTTCTTTAGAAATACTTTGTGGAAGTTAAGATATACAAAAGCTGATCATACTAAGATACATATACATGTATGTGTTTATATATGTATATATAAACATATATATGCATACATATACCCATATATATTTACATTTGTGTGTGTGTGTGTGTATGTATGCATGTGTGTGTATGACAGAGAGAGAAAGAGAGATACAGACACACAGAGAGCACACTTGGGATAATCATAACATACAAAACCATCACTACTATCATAAACATTTCACCTCTCCAACATTTCCTCTTACTCAATTGCTATTTTTGTTGTTGTTGTTGTAGGACAATATAAAAGCCTTCCTATTTTGAGTAGAGGAAGGCTCAATCAAAATATCTTCTCTAAGACCCTCTCCCTAAAGTACTGTGCAATCAGGAGAAACAGAGGTTCAATGTCCAGGAAGCCTTAAAAACTCCCCTGCTCCTGGAAACTATAGAGTTAACTGCAGATGATAAGATAGCAGTCCAGATAGCCCAGACAGGCTGAAGCTACAAGGACAACAGGCCATGAACTATTGAGAAGTTTGAATTATAGCAGTCACCACAAGGAACTTCCCTTTTAAACTGACAGCTTATTGTTTTGATTCTGTAGGCCTCTTCTGGCTTCCTCCCTAGGTAGCTATGCCCTGCTTACAATGTTTATCTAAGTATACAGCTGTGTTCCCTCCCCATTTCTGCAAGCTTGTTTGCTGCCAAAGAAAGCTTCATGCCAGTGTAGTGTCCACAGTCATTTCACCAAGATGTTTAGCCCACCAATAATGTAAAGGCCTCAAGGTGATGTTGAACTGCATGCCAAACAGCCCATAAAAGACATGGACTTATAATTCAGGCTGAAGACATTTGAGAGCATGAAGATTGCTTCAGTCCACCTATGTACATAAATGAATTGTCCACCTCTCTGAGTAATGGATGCTTGGATTTCTTGCTAAGTAGAACCCATTTCCCTGGAATAACAGTATATTAAACACAGTTGCTATGCTGCATAGTATAACCCAGAAATTATTTATTTTGAGAAACTTTGTGCCCTCTTTTTTATATTTTCTTATGTTAGCTTTCTCTACAGCCTTGACAGCTATGACTCAACTCTCTGCTTGTGAATCCACAGTTGACATAATATGGTGTTTATCTTTTTATTCCTGACTTACTACACTTTGCATAACACCCTCTAGATCCATTTATGTCACAAATGGCAGGGTTTCCTTCTTCTTCAATGCAAATTATTTCATATATGTATACACCACAATTTATTTACCCATTTTCTATTAGACATATACATTGTCTCCACATATTGGCTACTGTCAGTACTATCACAATGAACATAGGAGTGAAAATACAGCTTCAAGTTTTATTTATTTTTGGAATTTAGCCAAAAGTGAAATTGTCAATTGTGATAATTCTATTTTAAATTTCTTGAGGACACTCTATACTCCTTCCCATAATGTTTGTACCAGTTTATAGCCTACACATCATAGAGAAGGGTTCCTTTTACTTCACATATTGAAAATGCATTCAAAAAATAAATTAAAAACCAGGTGGGGGGCTGGAGAGATGGCTTAGCGGTTAAGCGCTTGCCTGTGAAGCCTAAGGACTCGGTTTGAGGCTCGGTTCCCCAGGTCCCACGTTAGCCAGATGTACAAGGGGGCGCACTCATCTGGAGTTTGTTTGCAGAGGCTGGAAGCCCTGGCGTGCCCATTCTCTCTCCCTCTCTCTGTCTTTCTCTGTGTGTCTGTCGCTCTCAAATAAATAAATAAATAAATAAATAAATAAATAAATAAATAAATAAATAAATAAATAAAAAAGCTAGGTGTGGTGGTGCATGCTTTTAATCCAAGCACTTGGGAGGCAGAGGTAGGAGGATCACCATGAGTTCAAGGCCACCCCGAGACTACGTAGTGAATTCCAGGTCAGCCTGGACTGGAGGGAGACCCTACCTCAAAAAGAAAATAATAATAATAATAATAAATAATAGACATCATGTCAATACTCTATTCTTTGTTTATTTAAATTTCCCTCATGATACTGACCATGTTTTCACACACTATCTCTATGTCTTCTTCCAAATGTCTTTTGGCCCTTTGCCAGTGCAATGCTTTTTGTAAAGCTCCGCGCGCGCGCGCGCGCGCGTGTGTGTGTGTGTGTGTGTGTGTGTGTGTGTGTGTGTGTGTATGCGTGTGTATCAAGTGTATGCATGTATATGTGCCCACACAGTGCCCCACATGCTCTCCTGCACTGGGGTGTGCTTGCTTGTAGCAGAAGGGGACTGCCAGGTCTGCCGTTTGTTCTTACTTGAGTCAGAGACTTTTATTGATCTCAAAGTTTGTCATCTTTTTTGAGACCCAGAGATTGGTCTTATAGAGAAGTTGGGCCATTCCCAACTTTCTATGGGTCATGGGTATCTAACTCAAGAAGTCTCTCAGGTCTCCTCGGGCGCTCATGTTTGAATAGGAAGGATTCTTAACTGCTGAGCTGCCTCTCCAGCCCAAATTGGTTGTCCTTTTTTTGGGGGGGGGGGAGATCGAGGCAGCACCTCACACTAGCTCAGGTTGACTGACATAAAATTTACTCTGTAGCCCCAGCCTAGCCTACAATTCACAGGATCCTTTTACCTCAGCTTCTGGAGCTCTGGAACAAAAGATGAACACTGCCACACCCAGCTAAACTGGTTTTATTTTTAATATAATTCAGTTACAGGTGTTCCTTGTATATTCTGTACGTTCATCCCCTTTATATTACACTCCTTGCATTTCCTTTTCCTCCCATTAGTATTTATTTGTTTCTTTGCCTGTGCATATCCAAGAAAATCCCTGCAGAGATCAATGTCAAGGAACATCTCCCTATACTTTCTTTAGCAGTTTTATAATTTTTTGCCTTATATTTTAGGCACCTTTGAAGAAAGATGGTATTTGATTTCCTTTCTCCTTCAGAGATGACCTTCAGAGAGGCTGCCTCATCAGCCTGGAGCCAGCAGACCCATGATGGAAATGTAATGTACCAGAGACAAAGCAAGGAATGACCCTCTGTGGTTATAAATGACTGAAGTTTGTGAGTTTCTAGATACAAGAATATAGCATAGGTTTTTGCCAGCTTCTGCGTGTACTATGTATGTGAACATTTTTATCATTACTACCAAATTGCATGGGAAATCAGTACGTGTTCACCTGCATTGTTGATCCTCTTTGCTTCCACAATCTTAGCTCTAGTACAGAGCAGTCATTTTTAAACTGCTATCTTTCACGGGAGAAAAATGGTACCCTACACTTTTATTCCATATTTTTCTGATTTCATACAGTTTTCCCCTCTGCTTATTATTTGATTAAATTTCTTCTTTTATAACATATTTACAGGCCATTTTACCTAGCGTTATCTATCATTTTCATATAATAGCTGGTGGAGTGCTCATATGTTACAGCTATTACTGTTTTTCTTACCCAATGATGATATTTTAAAAAGTCATTTGATTCTTAATTTTATGATGGACTTGACTACAAAAAAGTAGTTTTCTCTGACTTATGAAGTTCAAGCTATCCAATCATTTCAGAGGAAAAGCATTGCACTTGATAGATCCAAAGAAAAAAGGAAGTACAAAGACTAAGGTCCAAGATGGTGAAAGAATAAAATGGACGACAGAGAAGACAGAAAGTCAATGCACAGAGTTGTAGTTGTAGGAGAAGTAAGAATGATAATAATCATAATTTAGCAACTGGGGTCATTTTAATGGATGCCCCACATTAAATACAGGAGTTTATTAAAATTTATAACTTAGATCTGTAGCCACCTGGCTGGAGGAAGAAGTATCACTGTTAAAGGATCCTAGTGTCCAGCTCTAAGGTGTCTGGGTGGATTTGGAATTCCAGTCGCTATTCCAGATAGCACAGTACTCGAGCTTTGTCTGGATTTCCTAAGTGTACTGGCTTGCTTTCTGGTGGGAGCTTTTCTCCCTAGTTGGATCTGTGAAAGCTGGCATTTCTTCTGCTATTATGAAACTTCCCCTGCTTCAATAAATCCCTTCCTCCCATAACTGTGCCTAGCCTAGAAGTTCATCCCAGGAACCCAAAGCCATCCACTACAGTAACATTTACCAATGCTCATAAAAATATAACTTATGTACATATAGTTTATTTTCTCTCTATTTAAGCTATTCCTTTAGGTAGCTTTCTAGAAGTAAGAATTCAGGTTGACCATAGCACCACTAGCTCAGACAGTAAAAGCATGAACATTACTGTAGTCTTAACTGGAAAGTTAGACTAGTGGAAATCTGGTAGACTATTCAATAAGATAATGAAGCTGGTTAAACCTAACCAACGGGAGCACAGGGAACCCTAAGCCAAGCTACATGTCATTTGTTCAGACTTTTATATATAATCCAGTTTTTCTCAACTCTATGTTGTTATAAAACTTTGCTGTTTTAGTCTAATATTTTTCAAGGTGAGTTAGGTTTAACATTTTAGACACAATTCTGCAGTAGACTTAGCGGTCTCCATGTCTCAATGTATGCTTTTCTTTTATTGATTTTTGTCATTCAGATTATTATTTTCTCTTAAAAATGCACTCATCTGTTTTCAAAAACTAGCAATCATAATTTTCTGTAGTCTGCAGATATAATTAAAAGTCTATAAGCATGTTAATAAATATTAGAAGGACATAGATGAAAAGCATTCTGCAACATAGTCAGAGCTTTATGAATATCATTTCAAATATTTTTACATAATTCTTACTTTAATACAGAATGGTATAAAGAAGATAATTCATATGTTCTACAAATTTTCTTCCAAGTGGTTAGCATTATATGTATTGTGATCTATTGTTTAAACACTTTTATGCCCTTTTTAAAAAATATAATGAGATCATTATATTGGTAACATTTTTTAAAATTTTTATTATCATTTTCCATGATTATAAAAAAATATCCCATGGTAATTCCCTCCCTCCCCCTATACTTTCCTGATAACATTTGTAACATCCTTTGCTGCAAACTTTCATTTTAAGTTATCCCTTTATGCTTTGTTACTAGTCCACATAGTCTCATATACCTAAACTTTGACACTCTAAACAAGAAAACAAGACAAGAAGAGGATCTTGCTCATGGAAGTAGTGAACACAACTTTCCAACCTTGATTTGTTTTATTTGGTCTGCTTTGAAGTTCTTGGGTTTTTTTTTTTTTTGTTTTGTTTTGTTTTGTTTTTTTACTATTACAGGTGAATTGCCAATGCTTGTGTATCTGACACTCATGGGTGGAATGAGCGAGATAAAGTAACTGAGCGGAAAATAAGACTGAGGTTTCAGCACTTGTCAGTCATGCACAGAGTGCTGCATCAGCTCACTTGACCTTGGTAAGAAATATTCATAAAATGCACTCATGTTAATTTCTCCAGATCACTAGTATAACATGCACTATTACATTGGTGTTATTTCCATAACACAAATATTATAAACGCTGCTGAGAAGAATGTGAGATGCAAATACATCTCTAAGACATCGTTACAGTTTTTCTGAATGGACATCTGGGGGGTGGGTTGCTGGGTTGTGTGGTAGTTTTACTTTAATTTCAGTGGTGGTGAGCATCTTTTCATGTCAACATCAACTATTTGTATATCTACTTTTGAGAAATATATCTTTTAGTCCTTTTAATTGGTTTGTTTCAATTTTGCTATGTGGATTGGAGAAGTTTCTTAGTTTAATGCTATCCCACTTGTCTGTTTTTCTGTTTTGTTGCTTAAGCTATTGATGCCATATTCATGCAATCATTGCAAAGACAAGTGTCAAAGAAAATCCCCTGATATATTCTTCTAGGAGGTTTACAGTCTCCATTCTTGTGTTTATTTCTTTTATTCATTTGAGGTTGATTTTTGTGTATAGTATAAGAAAAAGTTCCAGTTACATTCATTTGTGTCTAGATATCATGTCTTCTCAACTCTGTGGAGCAACTATCATATTTAATTACATACTCTTAGCACCACTTTAAAGGTCAGTTAACTATGTTTTCATGGGAGTATAATCCTGGACTGTCTTTTCTGGTGCATTGATCTACATGTCTGTCTTTTTGACACTGACATGCTATTTTACTTATTGTGGATTTGTTGTACATTTAGAAACCAGAAACTATCATGCCCTCCCCCAAGCTTTCTCATTCTTTCTCAAGATTTCTGTAGATATTTTGGAACTTTTTGTGTTCTGTGTTAATTTTAGGATGTTTATTTCTGTTTTTATAGAAAATGTCAGGCTTCTAATAAGAAACTTACTTTTGAAGTCTTGAAATTTTTTTTTCTAATGTTTTTAAAATATTTATTTGATAGAGATAAAGAGAGAGAAAGTGGAAGACAGAGACAGAATGGGTGCACCAGGGCCTCTACCCACTACAAATGAACTCTAGATGCATGTACCACTGTGTGTATCTGGCTTATGTAGGTATTGTGGAATCAAACTTGTGTCTTTAGACTTTTCAAGAAAGTGTCTTAACTGCTGTCGACTTTCATCCCATGTTGTTTCTTTTTCTTACCAAGTAAATGAGGCTGTGGCTTCCAAAGGGTGTTGCAGAAAAGTAACAAGAGAGGGGTTTGTGGCTTGTTCCTGATACTAGAAAAGCTCTCTGCTTTGCACTGCTGAGTCTCATGTTCACTGTGGGTTTTTCACTGGCATATTTTCAATTGATCTAATTTCTCTCTATACCTGATTTGTGGAGAGTTCAATTATGAAAGCATAAGG
Organism: Jaculus jaculus; assembly: GCF_020740685.1. Lineage (NCBI taxonomy): Eukaryota > Metazoa > Chordata > Mammalia > Rodentia > Dipodidae > Jaculus > Jaculus jaculus. The sequence continues at coordinate 66,925,067 of NC_059110.1, forward strand.
ATTTTATGCAAAGCTTCCTCTGAATTCACTGAGATATTTGGCCTTTTCCCTTCATTTGCTGAAGTTAGGTATCACATTGATTTTTGTATATTGAGGCATCCCTACATTTCAGAGAGAAATTCCATTTCGTCATGGTGTAGGATTGTTTTATAACAGTGTAGATTTTGATTGGCTAATATTTTGCTGAGATGGTTTGTATCTGTATTTAGACAGATGCAAAGGGGAATGACCTTTTGTTTTCCAACAATGACTACCTGAGGATGGAATGAGAATAATGCTATACTAATAAAATAAATTTGGAATTTTTCTTAAAGAATATGTAACATAAAGATATCATAGAATCTTAGCCCCAAAAAGGAAGAAATCTTGACATTTATGAAAACATACATGGACTTTGAAGATAAATCCAGCCAGAGACAAGCAGGTATAGCATTCTCCAACTTTCTGAGGTCCCTAAAATAGTGAAACATTGAATGAGTCATTGAAGCAAGGCTAAAAGGGGGAGGAGGGGTTCTAGCAGTAGAGATGGGAGATAAGTGCCTGTTAAGCACTCAGTCATAGTTTCACTTATGCAATTGAACTAAGTCTTGAAATCTGTTGTAGGTCTAAGTGTCTATTGTCAAAAATACTGTATTGTATATTCAAGTTCTATGAAAGAGAATACATCTCATGTTAAGTATGCATACTATAAAAATAATAGGGGAAACAAGTGAGATTTTAGATGGGATAGGTATAGAGAGATGATGATTTTAAAGGGTGTAAACATATCAAAACCCATAAAATTACACATTAAATATCAATTTATCACTTCAATAAAACCATTAAAACATACAATATCCAAGGTCCCCATTCCCAGATACCCAGAGGGTGCGTGTGGCAGATATACTGTGAGTACACCAGATACCTGTCCCATGGGCTCTGCCCAGTTTCCTGGTATCTGGGAATTCAATCTGAAAATGAAAACACAACTACCAATGAGACCCTTATAGAAAGAATTGTGAACTGGAAGCAAACCATTAAAAAAAAAAATACAGCAATCACATCAATGAAATTGTAGAGAATCATGTCTTAGAGCATTCAGCTTTTGACAATTGGCTTGATTGAAGGAAACATTAGAACCCTCAAAAGAGATATGAATGAATTGAAGGTGAGTCAAGAAAAGGAAGCACTCAATAACGAATTGATTAAGCTTAATCTTCAAAGGATTGATCAAATATAAGAATGAATTCTAGGAAGCATAAAAATGGGAGTTAAAAGGCCTAACTGAGGTCAGATAAAGAGATTGAGTAAAGGAAAGGTGGAGGGAGGGCTAATAAATATCTAGGAGGACACAACTAAATCATATGGAAACCTACTTTTTTTGGTCATTCAGAAGCCATAGATTGTTACTAGACAATTTTCAGTGCCAGAGATGGGCTACCTTCCAGTGTAGCAAACAGATTCAGGTTCACTGAGATGAACTTCCAGACCAGACACAGTTATGGAGGAAGGGATATTTATTGAAGCATACAAATCCAGGGGAAATTCCATAATGGCAAAAGAAGCTGGCCTGCTCTTTCAGGACCAGGCAGAGATAGAAAAACAAACAAACAAACAAAAAAACACAAGACCAAAAGCCACGTTACACAGCCACTTCAGGACCTCCAGCTAGGCACACTTTGCATATCTTTAGATTGATAACTCAAACCCACCACCACACCTTAAGATTTCCCTAGTGACACTGCCTCCAGCCAGGTGGCTATGTATCCAAACCACAAGCTAACAAAACATTGAATATATTGCAGGGGTGGGGGGGAGGGAATCATATATTCAAACTGCCACAGATGGGATACCTTCCAGTGAGATGTTGGCCAGGAAGTTCCCTGATGCCCCCCAAACATTACAGGCCATTGCCAAGGCCCTTGGTTTCCAACCAGGAAAAGATGGTAAGATCCTTTTGCTGAAGACTCCACATACTTGGGCTACAAGGCCACTGAGAAATCCTGCTGGAGCTGAGCTGAAAACCTCCTCCATGTAGACCAACTGACAGAAAGCTGGAAAAAGCCACAGTGCATGCAGTTCAATGGGGGAAAGAGAAATCACCAGTGAAGATACTCAACAGTGGACACTGTAAGCTTTATATTTGGCCAGCCAGGCCAAAGGAGCCAACAGGTGCAGTAGTCTGTTATGGTGGAAACCTACTGCCCTCTAATTTGACTAGAAGACCACTCCATGGGAGGGAATACATCCCTGATACTGAAAACCTATAATAGTAGTTGTCATAAGCCCTAGGGGTGTAACATCTGCTGGTATCTGGCTAAATGTATATCCTATGCGCATCAAACTGCCCAGTAAGCACTTCTCTTAATGTTCATATCCATATATTAATGCTATTAACATTTTTGGTTAGAGAACCTTCTCTTTTCAGATTTCAGTAACCTTGGGATGACTCACAAGGCACCATGGTGCTGAGAAGTGACAGAGGACAGATCGGCACTGAAATATCTCTATCACACCTTCCAAAGCCCAGTGTCCATTGCCTTAGTTATTCCTAATAAAAGCATTTCCAAGGGTGTTAGAGGTATTGATAAAGAATATCCACAAAATGGGTGTTGTGTGTATTCATAGACTTAAAAAAAGTATATTTCATGGAGTTTATTAATAGGAGATATCTCAAATCTATGGGTTATATAAAGTCTGTTGGTATATATACTGGTATTATAAAACAAATTCTGTATTTTAAAACAAATACTGGTATTATAAAACAAATCTGGTTGTTAGGTAGAAATTTTTGATGACATAAAATTGTTTTACCCTAGACTACTGCCTCTCACTGAGTAACAGGATTAATCAATTTGGTGTCATTTCTCTTAGTCTTACAAGAAAGATGGTTAATTATGGGGTGAGATGAGTTGATTGAAGGAACTGGGAAGGAATTTTTCCAGGTTAGACATAGAATAATCATTAAAAATACTGTTTGAATGGTACTTAGATCAGAATGTTAAAGTATGTGGATGAAGGTGTGTGTGTATAGCAAAGATATGGGAGATCTAAAACAAATTCCCTAAAATTAATGTCTCTTTATAAGTAACAGGAAGCGAATTTTCAGGCTAAGCCTAAACATCGTGCCTAAATGTTTTTCTACTGTTTATAGACTAAGGAATGTTCTAAAAATTTTATATAGGGATGTAGACTTAATTTAATTTCAGCTTACATTGGACACAGGTGATTTTCTATGCTAGATATGCCACAAAATTATAAGCATTGCTTTAATTCACATTCTTTGGAGGTTTAACCATATTAGACATAGATAAGAATCTATCACCTTGTGTATAACATAAGAGTAAAATAAATTTCCTAGGTAAAAAACAAACAACTTCAGTGTAAGACAAAGAATGCCAGGATGCTTAGCTCTCTTATCTGTTATTTCCTTTTGCTCTTGCTTACTGTTTTGTGCTATTTAAAGTCATGGCAAGTAGGACTCTGGAGAAAGGGATGGCACCCCTGTTATCTCAGATCCAATGCAAGTTTAAGCCTGTTTCCTCCAGAACCTGTCCAGAGACAAAATGACCAATTGTCTTTGACAAGGGAAAGGGAATTTACAAAAGCGTGACTCTGGTTCTCTTTATAGTTCTTATCTTTTGAACACCTAAAGTCACATCTGTTATATGAAACTTTTCACTAAAGAGGTCAAATAGGTAAACTGAGTCAAGGTATTTAATCAGGTTACTGCCTTCTTACATAAAAAAGCATCAGGCTGGGCTGGAGAGATGGCTTGGTGGTTAAGCACTTGCCTGTGAAGCCTAAGGACCCTGGTTTGAGGCTTGATTCCCCAGGACCCATGTTAGCCAGATGCACAAGGGGGTGCACACATCTGGAGTTCGTTTGCAGTGGCTGGAAGCCCTGGAGTGGCCATTCCCCCCCCCCCCACTCTCAAATAAATAAAAGTGAACAAAAAAATTGTTTTAAAGCATCAGGCAAACCTGAAGTGTAGGTAAAAACATGATAAAAAGACATCAAGTAACTCATTTCTGCCATCTCAAGTTCAGTGCTTAAAACAAAATTAACTCAATGAATATTCCCTACTTTAGGGTATATAGCCTCATGTTCAAACAATGGTCCTCATCTGACAGACATAATTTTAAGCTCTGTGGTTCTGTTTCCAATTTTTCTTGGATAATTAATACCCACCCACACAGGTATCTGAACTAACCAAAGATGTTTCCAAACACAGGTGCTAAGACTTAATACTCTTACTTGTCCTTTTCTGACAATTTCCAGGTTAAATTAATTGGTTAAATTTGTATTATTTTCAAGACTGATAACGGGTTCTTCCTGTATTTATAACTATTAGATATTTAAAGGATATATGCCTACTTTCTATTCCTCATATATGGCTTGTGCTGCCACATGACAACAAAATTTTAAAAGGTTGGACAAAATGATTTTAAGAAGCTCTTGTGCCATTCTTTAACTAAATCTATTTCAGTAATCAAATGTATCAAATGTGCCATATATATATATATATATATATATATATATATATATATATATATCTATCTCCAGGCTGGTGTAACTTCCTTTCTAAGTGTACTAATAACTTGTGTAGAAGCCAAAGGCAATTGATATCATGGGAGCAAAAAGGCCAATATTTAGGCCTGTGCTCCCAGGTCATGAAGCCACTGAAAATGATGGGACGCTTATACACTGCCTTCCTGCTAAGTTGCCTATCCTCTTGATATGGGAGGATATGGAGACCCAAACCAAAAACTGGTGTCCCGTCTCTGGCACTGAAAATTTTCTAGTAACAATCTATGGCTTCTGGTAGTACCATTACTCAAGAAAATAGATTTTCATATGTCTTATTCCTATCTTGAATTTTTATTGACCCTCTCCCCCACCCTTCTTTTATATAATCTCTTCCCCTGACCTAGATTAGGTCTTTCCCCTCCATGTAATCTCTAATTTTACTTACATATGTACAATAGTATCTCATAAAGTCCTTCCCTCTCCTCCCTCCCTTATAGCCTTTTTCTAGTTTATGGGCCTCTGCTACTGATTTTTGGTTCTATCTCACACACAAGTCTATACAATTGTAGCTAGGACGACATATGAGAAAGAACATGCAATGCTTGGCTTTCTGGGCCTGGGTTACTTCACTAAGTATAATCCTTTCCAGATCCATCCATTTCAGTGCCAGAGATGGTATACCTTCCAGTACGTTGTTGGCCAGGGAGGTCCCTGTTGCCTCCAGAACCTTGTAGAATATTGCCAAGGCCCTTGGATTCCCATGAGAAAGAGAAAGTAAGATCCTATTGCTGAAGACTTCACATGTCTGAGTGGCAAAATCACTGAGAAATCAAGTTAGTGCTGAGCAAAAATCCTCCCTGTAGCCCAGCCAACTGTAAGCTGAAAAAAAGCTGTACTGTATGCAGACTTACAGGTGGCATAAGTCATCAGCAGGGAAAACAGTGGCCACTGGAAGCCTCAAGTTTGGCCAGACAGGCTAAATGACTGAATGAGTGCAATAGTGACATGTCTACTCTGGGGAAAACCAACTTTTCTCTAATTGGATTGAAGGCCTGCTCTATGGGAGGGAATATATGCCTGGTACTGAAAACCTAATCAAAAGCCTATGGCAGGGGAGGTCATGAGCCTGAAGGATATAAAGCCTGCTCTTATCTGGATAAATACATGTATTACACTCACCAAATTGGCCTGAAAGTACTACACTTAATGTTCATATTCATATATTAATGCTCATCTCACTTCTGGTTAGAAAATCTTCTCTTTACAGATGACAATGACCACTGGGATGACCCAAAGGCAACATAGTGCTGAGAAGAAGGAATGGTGAGGGTCTGTCACAGAAACATCTCACACCCTCCAAGGCTCAGGGTTTATTGTGGAAGAGGTGGCTGAAAGAATGTAAGAGCCAGTGGAAGCACACCACTGCTTACTGAAAACTGTCCAGGTAGAAATTGGCTTCAATATCCAAGACCTCGCAATGCCTAGCAATACCTACACAAGACCCTCATAATAGGAGAAAAAAGATGATGACATCAAATTAAAAGAGAGACTAATGGAGAGAGGGAGGGGATATGACAGAGAGCAGAGTTATCAAGGAGAAAGTGTAGGAGGTTAGGGAAATACCATGGTTTGTTGTTTGTAAGTATAGGAGTTTTCAATTAAAAATACATACATATTTTTTAAAAAAAATTGGTGTACAGTCTGAAAGAAGAGAGTCACAACTGTGAAACATTCAGTCCTCTTGGCTTCCTAAAGAAGGGAAAACTACTTGGTCAGCATGGTCCTGACTCCTCCTAACAGACAAAAAACACCAGTAAGCTATAAGGCTACTCCTGGGTCCCTAAATTCTCCTTCAGAGAACCATTAATGACCTTCAAAATTAATCCTTGATTAAATTTCAGCTATCTTCTTGGTCTTAAACACTCAGAGAGAAATGTATAACAAAAGATAAAAAGATACCTCAAATATACTAAAGGCCTATTAAGTAATATAGCAAGAACTTTCCAAGATGGGAAACAAACAAGACCTTAAGACATGTCCACATCTCTAGTAGTTGTAATTCTATAATAAGGGCAAACAGCTATAGATGTCAAAATGGTTATTATCAAATGTAGAGTATATATGGATGACTCTGACTAGAGGTCACTTAATTCAAAAGACTTCTTTATACTGGGAACAATGGTGAATCTCTTCTAACTTGTTCCAGGACATCCTTAATTGAGTTATGAGACCAAAAATATATTTGGGGCTGGAGAGATGGCTTAGCGGTTAAACGCTTGCCTGTGAAGCCTAAGGACCCCGGTTCGAGGCTCGGTTCCCCAGGTCCCACGTTAGCCAGATGCACAAGGGGGTGCATGCGTCTGGAGTTCGTTTGCAGAAGCTGGAAGCCCTGGCGCGCCCATTCTCTCTCTCTCCCTCTATCTGTCTTTCTTTCTGTGTCTGTCGCTCTCAAATAAATAAATTAAAAAAATATATATATATATATTTGTACAGACTTTAATGGTACCCAATGGCTCTATGGTACAAACCTTTAGCCCTGGCTAGCTCCAGGATGAATTTTCAAAGGTACACTTTGGAAGGCTAGTATCAAGGTTAAATGTTGTGTATATGTTTCTGATAACTCTGCTAACATCTGTTTTATAAGTCATATGGAAACAGATTCAGGCCATATAAAACACTACTATGCCTTTCAATGAACAGTTCTGGAAGAAAATCTCAGCCAGCTCATGCTCAGATGGTCCTGAGACAATCCAACTCAATCTACCTGGGTTCCCTTGAATACTCCTTAAGGCCTAGAATTCCACAAGACAGATAGCCCTGAAGGCTACCAGTTTGCTGTGTACTCATTCCTCATTAACTCCTTGCTTTTATTCTTTCTCTCCAATGTTCTCTTCCAAGACTATCTTCCTGTACTCCACCAGTACACTTACAGGGCCCTTTAAAGTAGTTCCCCTCTCTGGGAGACTCTAACTGCCAAACTTCATGCCCCATTCAGCAGGAAATTGTTAACAATCTGACTTATTGCCCCCTTGTCCTCTAATAGCAGTTAGAGTGTCTTCTTATGAAAGGGAGAAATGAAGGAGGGTAGATTTAGGGTAAAAAGTGCAAGAAAGTTTTTTCTTATCACTTGCCCAGTTCCAAAGAACTGTTTTCTACAAACAGTCAGGACCCCTCCTGGGAGGGAAGTCAAAGCCTGAGGAAACCCTCTCTGACTTTATATTAAACCCAAAAATATTCCCCTCTTTGGTGCCAGTCAAAGTATGCCCCTTTGCCTGTCCAGCTGTAAGCCAACCAAAGCTGAATGCCTCCTCAAGATTTCCATAACCAGGACCACTTGTGTCAAGATACCCACTCTCCTATAGTGCAAAGGGGCTCACTACCCCATGCATAAATGTTTCCTTTCCCACTTATTGTTCCCTACTCTCCATTGTTCCACAGGTGTATCTCTATGAGGAAGAAGAAGCAGCCTACGAACTCTGACCATGTCAACTGAGAGAGATTTTTCATCCATCTACTGGTAGGCCTTGGCCTGATGCTGTCCCTGGGTGCCTCTGGTCCTTCAGGAGCCACTCTTGTCCAGACTACCCACTTCATGGGGGACTTCCAAGACAAGGTTGACCAGGCCATGATATCCACCACCACCAGCCTCAAATCTCTACAGAGGCAATTCAACTCTCTCATGGGTGTGGTTCACCAAAATCATAGAGCCTTAAACTTCATCACTGCTGAACATGGGGGGACATGTGTGGTCCTGGGAGAAGAATATTGTTTTATTGTCAAGGAGTCATATGTTGAAGAAAATGTAAAAACTCTCAAAAACACCACAAGGAGGTATTTACCACCTGGTTCTCTAACCCCTTAGTCACTTGGCTCCTCCGCTTCCATGGACCCTCTTGGCTTATAGAATTCCTGTTACTTGTGACCCCCCAGCCTCATCAAATTTCTCAGACAATAAATAACTAACATTGCTAAAGTTGGTTCTCATACACCATCTAGCCCTGTTTGAACCATTTAAACTATACTGACTTCACTCTTGATTGTAGAATCTGTTCTTTTTTTTTTCTTTTGCAGAAGGTTGTTCCAGACCAGAGAAGATAAACTACCCCTTGTATTTCAGCCAAGCCACAGCTGAATCCACAGAGTACTGGGGATATGAGCAAGAATGCTGCTTCCATTCTGTTCCTGACAATCAGCACCAGGGTGAAGGAGACAGATGCTAAGGATATGTAATACATATCAAAGCAGAGATCCAGAGGTTCCTAAGAGCTCATCACTGAAGTAGACTTAAAACTCACTCACCATGACTCAGGGAATTTTGTATAATACAGGGTGTGAATATTGTAAGAAGCACAGGTTGAGACCTCATGCCCAGAGGCATTCCTCCCCCCAAAATAACTGACTACTGTTCCCACAACCCATGAACCATAACCCTAAGGGGAATAGCTGCAACCCTACTGAAGAGCATCCCCAACAGAATGGGGGCAAGGATAAGGGAAAAGAGGGTAACAACATATGATGTAACCATACAAAACATCTTGTTAAGATAATAATAATAATACTAATAATGACATTAAAAAACACACAATAGCCCCAGGTGGTATATCTCAAGAAAACACAACCAAATGTGATTCTTTATAAACATATAGTAATAGTACATAATGATGTTGGCTATAGCCTTGCCCTGATTGAGATGAAAGCTCATAGTGGCAAAGAGATAACTTCTTGTCCTTAAAAACCCCTTTGTGACTTCCTCTTTTCTTTAGGCCTGGGAATAATAGGAATCATCCCTCTCATTATAATAACTTAAACTCAATGGGAAGATGAGGATACAAAGGACATTTCCACTTGGTGAATTCTGTTATTTCTCATGATATGACATTTAGGTTGTAAGACCTCAATATGCAATTTGAGGACAGAGGTAACTTAGGTATTCTGAATGTCCTCCAGTATGCTCAATAAACATTTGCAATCAAGGAATGAGTCTATTCCTACACTGCCCAATACAATAACCTACAGTAACTTATAAATATGGAGTATGCTAAATATTCAAGAAATTTACTTAATTTTTAAAAATGTAAAAATTAAGATTAACCAACCACTTTTGTCCAAAAGCTGCTGTGTTTGTCAATACCATAGAAAGCCATACTTTTAAGTTTATTACTTGCACCAAGCTTCTTCAACTAAGGGCACACCTCCATATGGGATTGCATAACTGAATGCGTGGAACTACAAAAACTGCCAACAGTAGGGCTGTAGAGATACTCAGTGATTAAGAGCACTTCAGTTGCAAGCATGAGAGCCTCACCTAGGAGACCCACCTCCCGGACAAACATAAACAGCTAAGCAAGGCCTTGTGTGTCTAGCCCTGTAGGAGAGCCAAAAATCATCAGAGCTCATGAGAAAATGGCCAAATGTGGGATCAGAAAGGGACTCAGGCTCAAGTAGGAATGAGCAGAAGAGTGATGGAGGTAGACAACTGGTATTCTGCTCCTGCCACTACAGGCAAATGAATCCTGCCACCAGCCAGTATACAAAGAACCACATGAGTAAACAGTCCATATGCATGCATGACCCTCCCCACCCCCACTTACAAGAAAAAAAACAATGGCAACAATAAAAGTTTCTGAACATATAACAACCAAAATTAATTCAAAATCTTGCAATAAGTCTGAGGCGTTTCTGGCAGTACTCTCCCATGTTGTATTATGCTACTTCTGGGGAGCCCTGGCTTTAAATTCACAACATGAACACTTTATAGTATGTATGCCACCATACTTGAAGTGCCCATGAATGCTGCCTGAAGTATCTCCACCGTGAGTCAATACTTTTGTATAATATAAATTCTAATGTTTTCAATGTACATACCGGTTTTCTGTTCTCATGCAAGTATAATAGTTTAATTGTAGAAAACAAAAAAAAATGTAATGTTTTTCTACTGTTATTTCTCAGTGTGCAAGTATCAAGTTTAGGTATATTTGAATTGTATTCTGTTAGAATGATTTTAAAAAATGCTGCCTGAGTTGCTGATTTAAGTTTCATTACAAAAAATCATTGAATAAAGTTTGGGTAGAGATCAAGATGAATATACAACAATTTCTGAAATGGTTCTAAAGATATTTTGTATTTATATGTAGTATATGTTTATATGAAGTCATATTCTTAGTAATGATGATATAAAAGTTAAATCTTGATCAAGTCTGAAAAATGCTAAGGGTGGTCTATGTCCTGCAGAATCAAATATCTAGCTAAGATGTAATTCTTTATGTAAATAGAAATGAAATAAAAATTGAGCATACCACCTCAGTGCAAGTTTGCATTTGTCTCTAATGAAGGGTAAAATTATGTGTATAACAAAGAATTTTTTAAAATAAATGTTTATGATTTATTATCAGTACATTCTTGATTTACAGATTTTATGTCTGCTTTACATATCTACATACTGAGGGTCGCATAAAACCTCTCAGGTGAACCGAGGTCACAAGTGGAAAAAGTGCAAGAAGATATGAATTACACTGCAGCCTCCTGTGCTCTAAGCCACAGTGGTTACAGATGCACTGCTCCAATCAAAATGGATTCCATAGCAATGGCCTTGCTCCATTGTCCTTGAGCACTTGCTCGTATGGAAAGTCTGATTCAGCTGTCTTCTCCCTTCTGCTCCTCCTATGTCTCCTCATCTTCTTCTTCATTTTCCCTCCCTCCTTCTCTCTCTCTCTCTCTCTCTCTCTCTCTCTCTCTCTCTCTCTCTCTCTCTCCCCTCATCTCTCTGGTGTGTTCATTCCATATGTGTGTGGATGTCAAAGAGCAACTTTTGGGAGTTGGCCCTCACCTTCCACCTTGCTTGGGACAGGACTTCTCATTTGTTGCAGCTTTGCCAGGCTAGCAGCCCACAAGGTTTGGAATATTCTGCTGTCTTCAGCTTCCTACTCTTCCTGGCCTGCTGGGATTGCATGTGCTTGTCCTATGTCTGGCATACATAGGTTCTATGAGACTGACTCAGGTATTCACATTTGGGAGGCAAGCAATACCCTGAGTCATCTCCCCTGCCCATTTTAGTAGACTTCATAAGGTCAGGACTTAGGTGTGAGTCAGTTTTGCATACAGGATTTGTATTTGAAAATAGATTCTCAGAATTATAATACTTTCTTCAGTCTTCCATGTTGGTATAATAACACTACACATGTTGCCAAGTTGCTTGGCCCCTAATCATTTTCCCATATGACTAATGAAAGACATATTCAAGGATAAGATAGACGTGAATGAGTTTTATGACTAAAAATGGGGGAAAAGGCTTAAATCAGGTTTCAATTGATACCAAACACATGGTGCTGTGGAAATAAACATTATGAGGATTCCCACTTTCTCCTCAATCTCTCAGCTCCAGTCGACCAGATTGCTCATGATGAGCCCTGTATTTACTCCTCTTTACTTCTTTGCTTCACTATCAGAACAAATAAAATAAAAGATTCTGTGTGATGAAATCAGTGAGATGACACTGGAATGTACTTATGAACTGCTGAGCAGAAGAGATGAAGTTCAAGACAACTTCGGAATTGATGGGGAACCAAGAAGACCAAATGGAGCTTACTGAGATACGCTATTACAGATTCGTTGCTCCCTGATTTCTTCATGAAGCACTGTGAGATAAACTTGGGCCAGGGGTCCCTTCTCCGTTGCAATCTTGTGTGCCTCATTGAGGCAAATTCAGCTCTGTGTGTGACGGTGTCTTGAATGGATAAGGTGACTTTACTGAAGGCTAGATTTTTCTCTTTATGTAGTTTTCTCAGAACCTGAACCAATTAGAGGAGTAAATGAGAGGCAAATGGCTGCTGGCTCTGAATAGGAAATGATCTGTGAGTAAATTGAACAAGCAGGGAGACAGTAAATAGGCAATTAACATTCACTTTGGCAAATCTGCACCTGTTGGAGCTGAAAATACAAAAGGAGACATGGAGGGGAATAACAGAGAATGTCTGTCAAGTATCCTAGCATCGAAAGATGAAATTCTGAGCTTTATGAAATCCTGGTGCCAAGTTAGAAGCTGCAGTGTGTGGCCAGACAAAAGAGAGAGAGTCCTCGAAGTTGAAAATCCCACCTGGAGGGACTCATTGCAGAGGATATTTGATATGACTCTTGTCCTCTGAGATTTAGAGGTCTTAATAGGTCCTGTTTGGGGCAGGACAGTTCACTCAGAATTTTGTTGAGGGCATCCCCTCATTATCATCTCTGCTGCTGTTGCCAGTAATTCACTCCCACCCTACAGAGACCTGATGCCTAGGACAAGCCTCTGGGAGGTTCAGAGCATGCTTGGGAACTTTCAAAGCTCTGCTGACCTGGAAAGTGTACTGTGATCATAGCTTTATGTCCTTTACCTTGAGTTCTCCTGTGTGCCATACAAGGTCAAAATGCTTCAAATGGGGCTAAACTTTGGGATTCATGGATATTTTTTGCAAGTCTTGGCTGAACTTCAACAGAGCCTTCTTTCCAAACATGGTTCTGTATGACAAACACAAATGTTTGGCAGTCTAGGCTCTATTGGCTCTCAGAAATGATATTCCCTCTGGGCTGGAGAGATAGCTCAGTTGTTAAAGTCACTTAAATGCAAAGCTTAAAGAACCAGGTTGGATTCCCCAATACCCATGAGGAGTTTGTTTGCAGTGCCTAGAGGTCTTGAAATGACCATATTCTCTCTCTCTTTCTCTCTTCTCTCCCCAAATAAAAAGAAAGACAAAATGATATTTCCCTGTGGCAGGCATTTGACTCTTATTAACTTCAGGGACTAAAGAAGCCTTTGTATTAAGGAGTCCTCTGAGACTGAAAGGAAACTATCTACAATAACTTGCCTCCTTGAAAGGCCTTTTGGACATTGGAACATTGCTCTAATTTTGAAATTACTTATACATTGTCATTCAGGAATCAAAAGGGGCTAGTTGTGGTAGTGCATGTTTATAACTCAGAAAGTAGAGGCAGGAGAATAGTGAGTTTGATACCTTACTAGAATACATAACAAGACTCTATATCAAAAAATGAGAAGAAAAATAAGCTAGAATTAAGTTCTAAGACTATGATTTATGATTTAATATCATATATTTCAAGCTATACTTAATACAATATTTGTATACTGTAAGGCACTTACAGGTATTCTCCATAAGCAATTAGCTTTCAGGAAATTATTTCTATTTATGCTATATTTGAAAATTAATAGTGCATAGGTAAGGAAAACTTATAATAAAAATTATGCTATATCCCAACAACATTAACTTCAAAAAGGACTTCTTGTACTTTTTGCAAACTTTTGATTTAACTCATAGTTTGCTGTAGAATCATATTATCTACACAAAGGCAACTAAATACTGAGCCCAAATCTTGATGACTCTAAATACTAAAGACCTGCTCCAACCTAGAAAGGAACTTTGTCCTTAACCTTAGTCCAATGACTACAAGCTCCAAGAGCCTGGTGTACTGCAGGATTAGCCTCCTTCAAAAGCTTCGCCTTCACAAGGAGGGCATGTCGGTTCTTCCACATCTTTGTGGAGGTACAGTCCACCTAATCATGAAAGAGTCCTGTATGAAGGGAGAACATAGGCTTCACAGAGCTGTAGCCTTACCTGTGTGCATCACACTCAGCAAGATGACTTTCTGGCCACTTTGATTTCTTTTAAATTTACCTTAATTATTCCTACAGATGAATTTGATTTATTTGCTTTCTTATGCCTAATGAATCTTAAAATGGAATCATTTTGAAATGTACACCATCTCCTCGAAGGCTCAAGAAGCATGACAGAAAATGGGAGAGAAATAATTTAAGGGCTAGAGGATGGATAAGACTGCTGTTGGAACTCTGTAGTCTAGACAAGAACATTGCATTCATGAACTCTGAGAAGATGTAGTTCTCTTCAATAGACCTGCACATGATGAATGATGAGGCCAGTGGCTTCTAAAACCACCACACTTTCTAATAAGATAATAACAGTTTAAGGCTTCTTGGGAGAGACATTCTCTTCTGTGGCATAGCCAATGGTAAGTGATGTGAAATAGTACAGTGAGACTGAGGGAGGATAAAGTAGGGTAATGTGGGTACCTATGATCAAAATGTATATGTAGGGAGGCAGAGGTAGGAGGATAGCTATGAGTTCAAGGCCACCTTGAGACTACATAGTGAATTCCAGGTCAGCCTGAGCTAGAGTGAGACCCTACCTTGAAAAAAACAAAAAAGGGTCATTTTATTTTATACACTCCTCAGTCATAAGGTTCATGAATTTTTATTTTCCTAACCTGAGGTAGTATGGACTCTTGAGAACAAATTCCAGAGTTATTTTGTAGCTGCAGGTGGAAAAAGCAATTCTCAGACCCAAGAAAGGTAGTGGAAGCATGTCCAAGGAGATCTACCCTTGACACAATCATGAAAACCAACAGAGAAACAGGAGGCAAAGAAAGGGTCAACTGCCAAGTAAAGCTAACTTGCTCCTAACCAACCTAAAGCTTGGTTCCACTTTTCCATTTTCTGTATGAAAACAAGTTACCCTCAAAAAAAGGGACCCACTTCCTTATCCCCCAGCACCATAGTTGCTTTCTAGAGCTTCTCCAACAATGAAGCACAGGGAGGATGGCTTAAAACAACCCGAAATACTGCTTTACAATTATGGAAACTAGATTCTGAAAATAAGATGCCCATGAGATTGGTTTCTTCTGAAGGTGATGATAGAGGACCTATTTCATGCCTCTCTGCAGTTTTTACTAACAACTGGAAATCTTTAGTATTCTTGGTATATAGGTGTTTTATTTATATCTGTTTCCATATGTATTTGGACTATGAACCTCTCTATGTCTTCACACACATTAAACATACTGAGGTAGAGACCCATCCTACTGGAATATGGTCCCATCATACCCAAGTCTGTCCACAATGACATGGATCCAAATAAGATCACATTATGTGTAACCATAGGTCAGAATTTTTAAAGAAGTTTTGATGATCACAGTTCATTAACTCTTCCCAGCCAAAATGCTTCAATGTTCTCTACTGCATTTAAGATAAAATCCAAATTCCCTTGTCAAAATGTTGGGTTATCTGTCTCTCCAACCTCATCTCTCAGAAACACTTTAAATCCAATTACACAAAACTGTCTGCAATGTCTCTATCTACTAGACCCCCTTCATCCATAGGGAACATTCTGAAACTAAAGTCAGGACAATACCAGGTCCCATCAGTTTCTCTGTAGGACTTAGCAATCTCAATACACATCCTCATCTTTCTTTAGTAAGTCAATAACTTTTACTTTTGCACGTAAAAGACAAACTTTGTAGTCTTCCTCTAGCATATCTGAGTTGTGGGCCTCTCTCCTCTTCAACTAGGGAGACATTGAGTAAAATGGGTGACTTGAACACAAGCACAACCACAGTAATATCTGTGGTCTCAGGTTCTCCTACATGCCGAATGGGTGGCAGTGTGTGCAATGTGCATGCTGTAAACATTGGGATGATTCACATGCCAAAATTTTATTTAGGGAACTTTCTAGTCAGTATCTTCTGACTGCAGTTTACCATGGGGAACAAACAACAGAACATATTGATCAAGAACTATCACATGCTTTATACTCTTCTCTTGTTTTACAGTGCTACAAATGATGAGAACTGGCATGTATAGTATTCTGCTATATGTCAGGCACATGTTAATACATTACCTATTTTGGATAACACATTAAGAGAGTTAATTTCATTTACTGTCTGCACAGTAGGAAGTTAAGAACCTAGATATATGGGAAGTACATAGCTAGGGTAAGATGAGTATCATGACAAATTATAAGTCTTACTCTTAAAACTGTGGTAGGTGGCCCATGATGGAGGAAGAGGGCTGGGGAAGAGTTCCTTCAAAGAAAGCAATCATGTTCATTCTTCAAGATTCAGCTTAGTAGTCCCTTTGAAATAATACTTTCTTCAACACCAAGTTTTCTGCTTCCCCTTTCTCCACTTCAGGCATGTGTGTACCTCTAACATATGCTCCTTGTTTTAATCTGTTTTGTGCTACTATAACAAAAGATCAGAGACTGGGTAATTTATAAATAATAAAGTTTTATTTCTTATAGCTCTGGAAGCTGGGAAGCCATAGGTTCACCTTCCGGAGTGAAAGAATATCCATCCTCACACAGTAGGAGCAATGGAATGATGAAAATTGGGCTAAACTTTCTCTGTCATACTTTCTTGTATAGTATCAGTCTACTTATGAGGGCAAAGCCCCCACAACTTAAACATATCTCCCCTAAGTCCCACTTTTCAAACTGTTGCATTAGGGATTAACTTTCTACATATGAAATTTGGAAGATATAGCCAGACCATCACCCTTCCGACCACACTGTGTATGTAATGGGAATTTGACCCAGGAACCCACCTGATTCAATCTCTGCACTATTATAAAAGATAATAGTAATAGGCTAGAGAGATGTCTCAGTGGTTAAATGTACTGGCTTGCAAAGCCTGCTGGTCAAGGTTCAATTCCCAAGTTCTCACATAAAACCAGATCCACAAAGTGATGCATATATAAGGAGTACGTTTGCAGTGGCAGGAGACCCAGCCATGCCCATTCTCTCTCTCTTCTTAGAAATAAGTAAATGAAACTAATTAAATAATAATAATCAGTATAGTACAGCAACCAAAATTAATTTAAAACAAACTACTTTTGGTGTGATTTGTATAGAACAGAAAAGTAGATTTAATTAATAATTCACAGTTCTCTGAAGTCTATGTCCAAACTCTAGACTAATCCTCCTTGTTGCCAAAGCTGAAGCAAGGCTATTCATTCAATTCCCCAATCAAGAAAATAAAAATAAAAATCTCACTGCTCAGACCACATTGCTCTTCCTCTTTTTTATCAACATTTTGTTTTTCTACATTCTGTCTTCTAAATTTTCCCAATAATTTAAATGTAGTACAGAAGTACTGCAAACAGAAATTTTCAAGATATTGTCCTCATGTTAATAAATCCTGTCCCCACCACACATCTATTAAAGCAATTACAATATTTTTATATTGTCTTTCACTACTTTATTCCAATTTCTCTCATATGGGAAAACATAAGTAATCATTAACTCTCCTTGTAATTAATTTTAAAACTGCAGTGTTTCAATCAATGTAAACCTAAGCCCAAGAATCAAGCTGGGAATATTGATAGCATGCATTTATAATTACATATTTCAATTAACTATAATTTATTATTATACTAATAAAATTTATGAAAT
Source organism: Jaculus jaculus (assembly GCF_020740685.1). Lineage (NCBI taxonomy): Eukaryota > Metazoa > Chordata > Mammalia > Rodentia > Dipodidae > Jaculus > Jaculus jaculus. Next base: position 66,942,808 of record NC_059110.1, read on the forward strand.
GCCTTAACCCACCAGGAACTTGGGGACAGCTACACTTGCCATGTTATAGGCTGTGAAAATTAATGTGTCAAGGAAGCTATGATGTCCAGACGCGATTTTTTTTGCATAATGTCACAGTATATTGTTAGATTAAACATTAAATTTCCATGCAAGATTTTGGGTTGCAAGAACACAATAATTAAACTGCTACATATCAAACTATGTTTAGAATTAAACAACAAAAGAAGATAGGGAAAGCCTTCAAGTACCTGAGAGAAGCTACACTTAGTAGGTGCTACCCCATTCACAAGCAAAAGTGCTTATTCCCCTAGCAAAACTCAATGTAGCCATCTCATGGTGTGTACCTATGGACAATGGGGTCGATATTTCTTTGAATGAGACAATACATGAGTGTTTTATATTATGGGTGAAAGTGTTTGAATCATTTTGAGGAAAATATTCATTAAAAAGGTTGGATCTGTACTGAACATGTACAGACTTGTTTTATTGCCATAATTCCCTAAACAATATAGTAAATCAGCTATTTACATAATGTTTGCATTGTATTAGGTAATGCAAGTAATCTAGAAGTTATTAAAAGCATACTGGTAAAATGCAAATATTAAGCCATTTAACATATTTATCATGAGAGACTTGAGTCCCCATGGTTGGAGAGCACCCTATAATCAGTTCCTCAGTGAGTCCTTGCAATCTGCAGTCATGGCTAGCAACACTGTGTGGGATGAAAAGAACTAGTAAACAATAGCAGAGAAGCTGAAACCAGAGCCAAGAAATGCTCAGTGAAAACAGAAGCTATAGGTAGCCTGGCTCAAAGAATTCCTGGGGTGTGGTGACAGAGAGCTGAAATCCTGAGTAGAACCACTGTTCCTGCTCTATTAAGTCTCCCAGCTCCATTTGGGAGTTACATGGGCCAAATAGGAAAAAAAAAAAAAAAAAATTCAAAAGCCTATTTGCCCTGGGTTTTAGGTCACTGGGGCCACCCTGAAGCATCTTGTGCCCCTCACACATAAACACTTGCATTGAGAAGGGCTCTGCAACTACTGTTTCCTGATCATTCTTCTCTTAATGTCTTCATCCTTCTATCTCTGATGGATTCCTGCATTCTGAATTTTTTTCTAGTCATTTTTCCTATTCATGTGTTTTAGTTACTTTCTCTTTATTATGAACAAATCCTGACAAGAAACAACTAAAGAAGGAGAGGGTTTATTTCATCTTCTATTTGAAGGGGATCAGGTTAATTACAGCAGAGGACTCATGGCATGGAAGGCTGGCTCCCCACTTTAAAGCCAGAGTCAGGAAACAGAGTGAACAGGAAGTGGGCAGTGCTCAAGTCATGCTCCCAATCACACAAGTCTTCCAGCCAGGCATCTCCTAAAGTTGTCACAACCTTCCCACATAATCCCACAAGCTGAGGACCAAGTATTCAAGCTTGACAGCCTATGGGGAACATTTTATATTCAAATCACAACAACATCCATAATGTCTTTGATTTTTACAGATTAACAATATTGCACAAACGGCTTATAGAATTATGTATCATTTATATGTAAAGCCATCATTTTTTTACTCTATACTTTTATTTATTTATTTTCAAGGAAAAGGAGAGGAAGAGAATGAGAAGGGTACACCAGGGCCTTTTGCCACTACAAATGAACTTCAGATGCATGCACCACTCTGTGAATCTGACTTAATGTAAGTACTGGGTATTAAACTCTGGCCTTTAGGCATTTTAAGTAAGAGCCTTAACAGCTGAGCCATCTCTCCAGCCTAAACTCAGGCATATAATCTTGAAGGCAACAGTTAATTTGAAATATGCTCTTATGAAATTTAACCCTGTTGAATGGTGACAGATATGTCTGTTTATCAGCTAAAGAGGCACTGTCATGTGGCAGCCAGCATCAACAGAGCTCTTTCAGTCTGCCAACTCTGAAATTCTGTGATTCTTGAAAAAAATTCAATTCCAGGAATTTGCATAATTTTGCATTATGATCATAAAATTAGAATTCATCCATATTTTAATCACACAATGCAAACTTGCAATTTCGTATTCTGCAATTATTTTTGTATGATTATTGTATATGGTATGGCACTAGGGTTATTCCTTTCAGAGGTAAACTGATGTCTGGAAAGACCTCAAGGACTAAGGAAGGTAAGAACAATAAATACATGTTCATTTATCTCTGATGTGAAAACTATTTTTTTACACAGTGTACTGTGAGTGAAGCAAATTATACAATTCTGGGAGCACTACAACAAAAAAGTGAGAAAGTAGAGCCTGCCACCCTCTAAAATGACACACAAAAGAGCAGTGACAGCACATGCTCTAGGAGGAAGTCCACATTTTTACATAACTCAAATAAGATTCTCTTAAATGCCAGTATTTCCAAGGGTAATAAACTAACAGGCAGGCAGACAGACAGATATATTTGTTTTAAACAAACAAAACTGAGGTGCTAAGCTCTGGAGATAATTATACCACTTCTCTCATAGCTTTGAAAAGTCAAAGCAAGAAGCAGAGCAGTGGTTTTAATAGTCACCTTTCCCAAGAGGAACAAAGGCCTGTTCGATTATTTTTCCATTCTTCCTCCAGTTGCCATTAAGTTTCCTTTTATAACTTGCATTGCTGCTGTGACATTGCTAGATGGACAGATCACTGGTTGCTCTAATATATATATATATATATATATATATATATACACACACACACACACACACACACACACACACACACACACACACACATATATATATTACTACATTTATATATATATATACATTTTTCATATTAGAAATAGTATGATAGTATCTTTTAGTTGAACTGTAAAGTAGGGAGAGATTGACATATTCAGAGGCCTAGATAATATTCCTTCCATTGTGCCACATCCTTTTAGGGCAAGGAAGCAGAAAAGAGTTTGCTATATGCACGTTGAAGTGCCCATGGTGTTGTGGTGGTTTCCAACACATGGCAAGTTTGGAGACTTGATGGTACCTGGAATAATAACTATTGTGTATAGATACACAATTAAAATAAAGTTATTGTAACTTACCTTGGTGAGCACAAAAATACTATCCAATCATGAATGATACAACACAAATCTTTTGGGAGAAAATTGTTATATTTCAAAAAAATATTTTAGGCAATAAAGAAAGACATAGAGGTTTAAAAACTTTTTTTGCATCAAGGTGCTAGTAAATAATGGAGAAACATATCTGGAAACACCTAAAGTACACTAGAGAAATTTTCACTATGAATAAAAAACACAAGACAGAAACCAGTTCAGGGAAAGGACATGGAAGACTAAAGGGTTTGGGACAAGAAAATGATAATTATCTAGTCACAATATGCAAACAGATATCAGTAGTCAAGAAGTGGTGAGCCAGGTTCAATGTTTAGTATGTACAGAGGAAAAGTCCTGGGAGGGCCTCTAAAGAATTAGAGTAGTGAGAGTGGAACTTCAAAGAAGGAAATTGATCGAAGACTTTATATGGAAAATTCTGAGCAAAAATAGAACTATTCCCTAATGTGACATCTTTGGAAAGATAAGCTGAAGACAGAATCCATGGAGAGAATGAATACAATCATGGACACAAACTCCAAGAATTCTCAAAAGATAGCAGGTGAGAGTAAAGCAAAGGATGAACACATTTCCAGCATATAAAAAGTCAGCTATATAAATACTGACCAAAGAAAAAATTTAATTTAGTGAGTGGAAGGCCACCAATGACCTTTGGGTACTTTTAGCAGGACAAGTGGGCGACAGAGCACAAGGGCTGAAAGTTGCAGTGGGAGAAGCAATGGTTTTTAACTAACTGTGGTGGTTTGATTCAGGTGTCCCCCATAAACTTAGGTGTTCTGAGTGCTAGGTTCCCAGCGGATGGAGATTTGGGAATTAGTGCCTCCTGAAGGGAGTGTATTGTTGAGGGTGGCCTTATGGGCTTTATAGCCAGTTTCCCCATGCCATGTTTGGCACATCCTCCTGTTGCTATGGTCCACCTTATGTTGGCCATGGGGTGATGTCCACCTTCTGCTCATGCCATTGTTTCCCACTGCCATCATGGAGCTTCCCCTCGAGCCTGTAAGCCAAAATAAATCTCTTTTTCCCAGAAGCTGTTCTTGGTTGGGTGATTTCTACCAGCAATGTCAACCGGACTGCAACAGTAAAGTGGTACCGAGGAGTGGGATTGCTGCTAGACACCTAACTATGTGGCTTCTGCCTTTTGGAGCTAATTTTCAAGAGGAATGTGGAAGGAGTTGAAACCTTGGCCTATGAAATGCCTTGCAGTGCTGTAAGTACAGCTCGATGGACTATTCTGGTCAGAACTATGGACTGTGAGGTTTGGCTTATGAGGGTGAGAAAGAACTTTGTCTGGACTGGGCTAGCAGTTTGTATGAGAAGCTTGCTCTTATGCCCATGTCCTGAGAAGTTGTGCAGGGTTGCTTTGCATAGAAATGAACTGGTGTGAGCAGAGGGATATGGCACAGAAAGAAAAATCTTTGGGTGAACTGTTGCCCATTCAGCTGCAACTGACAGATTACGACCTTTGAGACTGGACTAGCTGACCTGCGCTGGGGTAACAGGAAGAATATAGACTCTTTTGAAGAAGCCTGAGTGCTCAAGAAGTGTCCTGTTCTTCAAAGTCTGCTTTATTCCCCCCTGGATTAACAAATTGGCACCCTACCTGGTATCGTGGAGTATAAGAAATGCTGGAAAGAGGGACATTGAGTTTGCAACATGGTCTTGTGTTTTGGAAATGGCCATAGGCAGTGTGAAGCGGGTTTGCTGGTTGCCTGCATAGAGACCCCATGGGGCCATGAGGATGAACCATGGGCTGTAGTGGAGACCCAGTGGAGATGCCAGGACTATGAGATGGCTGCCAAGGAGAGCTGCTGGCCCCAATGAAGTTTCCCAGGACTGTGAGTAGCCTAGCTGGAGGGGCAGAATTGGAATGCCAGAGACTTGTTGCTGGTTAGAATTATCAGACTTGAAGATTTGTCACTGGCTAGAGTTGTTGGACTTGAAGCTACAGAGTTTGATATTTGCCCTGGTTGTTTAAATCTTGCATTGGTTGAATGTTTCCTTGCTAGCCCAATGCTGTCTTGTGCAGTGTGAATACTGTGCTGTTATGGGTTTTTTGAGGTTATTTTTTGGTATTATGTCACAGTTTAAAGATCTTGAACTATGGAGATGTATGAACATCATTGGAATTGATAAAAACTATGGGGACTTTTAAAGTTAGAAGAATGCACTGCATTTTACATCATGTATGGATATCAGTTTATGGGGGCTGGGGTGAAATGTGGTGGTTTGATTCAGGTGTCCCCCATAAACTTAGGTGTTCTGAAGCTAGGTTCCCAGCTGATGGAGATTTGGAAATTAATGCCTCTTGGAGGGAGTGTATTGTTAGGGGCGGGCTTATGGGTATTATAGCCAGTTTCCCCATGCCAGTGTTTGGCACACCCTCCTGTTGCTGTGGTCCAACTTATGTTGGCCAAGGGGTGATGTACACCCTCTGCTCTTGCCACTGTTTTCCCCTGCCATTTTGGAGCTTCCCCTCGAGCCTGTAAGCCAAAATAAATCTCTTTTTCCCAGAAGCTGCTCTTGGTTGGGTGCTTTCTACCAGCAATGTGAACCAGACTGCAACACTGTTCCTTAGGGAAATGTTACAGAAAGAAAAAATAGCTCTTCACACACTAAATATCTTTGTGGAGATGTTCAAGGTAAGAGAAAAAGGAATAAGTAGAAGTAGGAATAAAGAGGAAAAGAAGACATGCTTTTATGCTAGATATCAGTTCAGAAAATGGACCAAAGCAGAAAGGTCTGTTCAGGGTGTGGTTTTAATGTCACCCAAGTCTCTTGGCAAGCAGTGGATATTAAAGAAGTAGAAGACATTTATTTATATTTGCATGTTGTTACAAAACCTATTATTAAGTCCTCCATAATTTCCGTGCCAATTTTAGTTCCTTTTTGTGGCCCTAACTAGAGATATTTTTCCTGAATAGCTCCAATATGTGGTAAATTCATTTCCTTATTCTTTTTTTTTTAAATTTTTTTTAAATTTATTTATTTGAGAGTGACAGACACAGAGAAAAAGACAGAGAGAGAGAGAGAGAGAGAGAGAGAGAGAGAGAGAGAGAGAGAGAGAATGGGCATGCCAGGGCCTCCAGCCACTGCAAACGAACTCCAGACGCGTGCGCCCCCTTGTGCATCTGGCTAACGTGGGACCTGGGGAACCGAGCCTCGAACCGGGGTCCTTAGGCTTCACAGGCAAGCACTTCACCGCTAAGCCATCTCTCCAGCCCTCATTTCCTTATTCTATTGATGCTTATTTATTTGTATTATTGTGGCTTGCAGGTAGAATAGTTTAGTATTTGCTTTTGAAGACAGGACTAAGTACCACTTACTTGTTAGAGGGGATATTTGTAATATGAATGCCTCAGTTTTCCAGAGAATGACAGTTGTCTGATGGGAAGGCACGCTGGAAAGGAGGGGATAGCATAGGACATGAAGCAAGTCATATTGTAGAAAAGTAACAAGGCAAAACAAGATTACATGGCGATAATGGAGATGCTGATACAAAAATGGAAACTGAGTGAATCTCATATGGAGAAATCTTGACTTGAGTTGTATGGAGATGAAAGACTGCAGAGAACAAATACAATTCAGGAATGAGAGCCCAAGGTCTTCTCAGAGAAGGTAGAAGTAGTCATTGAAGTGGGAACAGAGCAAAGTCAGTGACCCTTAGAACAGTAGCAGAGTGAGGCCTCAATTACACTCTCCAAGTGGAGGGCAATAGAATCAATATACCATCTCTTGAACCCTAAGAGTATTGTGGGTTTTTGTGTTTTTATTCCAGAATCTTCAGATTGATGCCTCTACATTTCATGCTAGACTCTGTTACAAAGCTTTCAATAAAATGTTCCTGCATCTGTCTTGCAAACCTTTAATTTTTATTTTTTACAAGCTTCAAAGAGACAATCATAGCATTAGCTTGTAATCAAAGTTCATGTCATTTCTATTACTGTACCGCAAACCAAAAACAAATCTATTATCTTAAAATAGCAGAGTGGTTATCCCACTCTTTCTGTGACTTAAAATTGAGGCACAGTTTAGCTAAGCCCTTGGCTTCTGGTTCGTTCCCAAGGTTGTAAATCAGGTTCAGTTATTATAGGGTTTCATTTCAAGTTTGGCAAGGAATGGATCTGTTTCTCAGGTTGCATGAATGAAGCAAGATGCAGTTCCTAGAGATTTGCTTGTCTGGAGGCCTGGGCTTCTTTGTGGCTGCTGGTTAGAAGGCAGCCCACTCCTTTATTTTGTGGGTTTCTACAGATAACAAATGCTTCATGAAAGTCAGCCAAGCCAGTAGAGATAGCATACTGACAAGACTGAAATTCTACCCTTATGTTACCTGATCACTAAGCTTACATACATAACTATCACTGTGTGTTGTTAGAAAAAATATCATTGGTTTGGGTCATACTCAAATTAGCCTTTTCTCTAATACTATCATGAAATACTTACTCACTTAGCTCACAACTTTGGAGGCTGAGACCCTAAACAACACATTGCTTATTTGGTGAGTGACTTAGCTGTACCTCATCATTTGTGTACAGGAAAAAGCCAGAATATCTGAGGAGGACCAAGGACTTTGTTGTTATCATCACTGCTTACTTGTTTATTTGTGTTTCTTTTTGTTTCCAAGTATGTTTAATTTATTCAAATTATATAACATAAAACGATGTGACACTAACTCCACAGTGTGCATAGTTAAAGCTTTAAATTGCAGCTGAAAGAAAAGAGCACGAATTAAACAACTGGAGTCAGTATTGAGTCAAAAATGACATGCAGGTGGCCATCTTCAGGGCAGCTCCTCAGGTTCAGGGATAGGGGAGTGGCCTGAGGAGCAAGGCCAAGGAAAAGGGGTAAAGAAGAGAACCACTTCCTGGGTAAGGGACAAGGAATATAGGTATGCTACAACAGAAGCCAGGAAGGGCAACTTGTCCCAAGGGCAGGAACCCAGATGCCACAGGCTTCAACAAGAACCATGAGTCAAGAACAGGGTCTGAGAGTTGGGAGAGCTGGGCTTACAGCTGCAGAACCCTAGGAGTTCCTACAGCAGTGTGATCCAGGGAGCGTCATGACGGCAAGGGAGGCCCAGGTTGTTGCTGCAGCCACTTCAGGACCTTCTTTCTTCTATCTCTGGAGAGCAGGTAAATCAGTGGACTTCTCAGTTGCCATCAGATGCTGTGCCTGAAGGGCGAACATGGGGGGCACCGCTTCCACATCCTTAGCCTCCACTTCTGCCTTCAGCACAATCACTTTTTGTAAGGGTGCAGGCTATATGCAATGCCCTTGATGTGGACTGAGTTTTCAAACTTGTACTTGCCTGAGCGCATCATGGGCAACAACAGGGATAGGCTCTGGCAGCCATGCTAGATCAGTATTGCAATGCAAGGTATGCACTGCTGAATGGATCCTTTGTCCTGGACAGAGCTGATGATGTCCTGTGAGACCATCACCTTCTCCTCTCTCGATGATATATCTTTGCTGGATGGACCTAGTGATGGCCTGGCTGACCTTCAACTTCTCCTGCCTCTATGATGTTTCTTTGGGATGAAGCTAGAGATGTACTATGTGACTGTGGTGGTTTGATTCAGGTGTCCCCCATAAACTTAGGTGTTCTGAATGCTAGGTTCTTAGCTGATGGAGATTTGGGAATTAATGCCTTCTGCAGGGAGTGTGTTGTTGAGGACAGGATTATAGGTATTATAGCCAGTTTCTGCATGCCAGTGTTTGGCACACTCTCCTGGTGCTGTTGCCCACCTTATGGTGGCCAGGGGGTGATGTACACCCTCTGTTCATGTCATAGTTTTCCCTGCCCTTTGAGCCTATAAGCCAAAATAAACCTCTTTTCCTACAAGCTGCTCTTGGTTGGGTGATTTCTACCAGCAATGCAAACCTGACTGCAATGGTGACCTTCATCTTTTCCTCCCTCTGTGATGTTTCTTGGCTGGATGGCACTGGCAATGTCCTATATGACCTTCATTTTCTCTTCCCTCTATGAATTATCTTTGCTGGATGCTGCTGCTCTTCTCCATTGCTTCTAGTGAGCCACTGTCCAGTACTTCTTGAACATTACCCCTCCTCAGAGAGGCTTCCATGGTAATGGCCCATTGGGAGGCTTTCATCACTATTGAGGCCCCTTGCTTACAGTGACTACAAGAATACTACTACCAGCCATGAATTCACAGCAAGAAGCAGGCATACTTGGCCATCTTTTATATGATAGGGCCATGGGACCAGCCATAAACCATTACTTTCTGGAGGAAACATGTGGTGCTTCAGCACACGTCCTTATGCAGCCCATCCACAGCAATATCAATCAGGTGCTTAACTTGAGCTGCCATCCCCACACCGCCCCACCTGAATGTGGGACTCTTACATCTAGTACAAAGTTCCTTTGTGATGAGCCTAGCACCATGGCATCATCTTTGCCCCGAGGGAGCACATCCAGGCAGAATTTGGTATCCCCTTGGTTGACCACCACTGCCATATTTGTGAGAGTTCTTGGAGGCCAGAGGATAGTCTGGGTTCTTCCAATTCATGAAGGCAATAATGGTCAGCTGCTACTAGTGATCATTAACAACAAACAGCTTCCCATTCTTGCTCTGTTACTGAATCACTTTGCCTCTACAGTGCCATATGGGCTGGAGCCACCATCAGCTCAGTCCACTACCCTTGCTTTACTGAGGAGGGAGATGTGGTTCTTCCCAGCACATTTCCATTTCAGCAGAGAATTATTTTCATTAGTTTGATCCTCATGGTGTCTGGTGCAGTGATGTGGATGTTAGAAGCCATGCAAAATCTTGACCTCCAGAATGTCACCAACAGTGTGTGAAGGGTTTATCAGTGCTTCATGCACGATAAATCCCTGTTTAAACCATTTGCTATTCCTTCATTCCTTGGCCTAGAACTCTTAAATGTCATTGTGGTGAAAAAACTAATTCCATCAGAGTCACTGCAATGGCCACATCAGCCTTAGTCACAGTGTTAATAGCTGGGATAAGTGTGGTCCTCTGGGTGAGGACTGAGCAGGGAATGTTCTTAGAAGGCCCATCAGTGTTGGAAATAGCTGCTGCAACACCATCCTGTTGTACACAGCAATGCTGCTATTGGGGAAGTCACTCACCATGCTGCCAGGAGATACCTTGACTTGCTACAAATACCCGTGGAACATCCCTCCCATCATAGCTGCTGTTCCAGGGTTGTTCTTCTATAGCAGCTAGTGCAAGAACCAATCAGGTTTCCATAATAGCTATACCCATCCCTAACAAGTGTGATGTCCCCAGTGACCTCCCACCAGCCCACTTCTCTTAAAACTTCCATCACCTCTTACACTGCCACACCAGGGACTAAAGTCCTAACTCATGAGCCTTTCAGGGACCATATCAAACCTTGTCCAAGACATACCTGGAGGGATTTACAAGCATTTCTATAATGGTGGGAGTTACAAGGGGCCATCTTATAGTATACTGTTGTAACTCCTCTATCTTAAGGGAATAGCATGGCCCAAACAATTCATATTAATAGAAAACAAGTGAAAAATGCAGGGGCAGAATGCAGTTGGTTGTGTCTATGATGTTTTTATATTGACAAGAATTGAACCAATAAGATCTATTCTGAAACTGGGCATCAGGTTACAAGAGCAGTTTAAGCTTAGAAAATCATAGTTTTACCATAAATGTACATATAAATTCTGGAACACAATACTATGAAAATATAGCAATAAGGGAGAACTATAACAGATGTCAGTGGTTTTACATATGCACTTATGTAATTATTACAACTTAGATTCCACAGTCTTTCTTGAATACCATAGAATGTAACATGTTTTCTGTGCTTTGAGAAAGACTGCAGAACACTGGTAATAACAAAGCACTTAGATACTTTTTTTTTTTTTACCGAAAAGTAGAAAAAAATCGCAAAATTACTTTCTCCCAAATGAATAAAAGGACAAATAACTAAAATAAAAGATAAAAAAACTCAAAAAACCTGAACAAATGGTATGAATACAAGTTCACAAAGATACATACATTATATATATATATATATATATATATATATATATATATATATATATATATATAAAATGTATGTGTAATTTCAAAAGCTATTTCATTTCATGACTGTTGGGGCATGAAACATGAAAAGATAACATTATATACACAATTGGGAAATGTGTAGAAAAAAATCACTATCCTATTCTACTCTACTATGAAAGGATAATTTACAAGTTTTATCAAAGTTTTATCAAAAGTTTAAACATTTAAATTTAATTGCTATGATATTTTATTTCATGAAATTTAGTGAACACTGCATGTATGTTAGTTTCTCACTGATGGGACAACACACCAGATAACAAGCAATTTATGGAAGGGAAAGTGTTTAATCTGTCTTACATTTCCAGAGGGCAGAGTCCACAGGGCCAGGGAGAGCACGGCAGATGCCAGAAACTGGTATCACATCAGCAGAGAAGATGTAGAGTGAGAACACAGAAATTGGGAGTGGACTATAACACCTCATGGCCCCTTCCAGTGACATACTTCCTACAGCAAGGTTCTATATCCTCAAGGTTCTACAGCCTTCTCTGTGTCACTAGCTGAGGACTTAGTATTGAACTACATAAGCATAGGGAGACATTTGCATGCAAACTGCAATGTTGTATACTTACAAATATACATATACAATTTTTACTAAAGCATTACTTTCTAAAATTAAAAAAAAAAATGGGCTGGTGATATGGCTTAGTGGTTAAGGTGCTTCCTTGTAAAGCCAAAAGACCCAAGTTTGATTCCCCAGTACCCACTTAAAGCCAGACGCACAAGGTGACACATGCATCTGGAGTTTTGTTTGCAGTGGCTAGAGGCCCTCACATGCCCATTCTTTCTCCTTCTTCTCACGCAAATAACTAAAATAAATCTTTCTCTCTCTCACTCTCTCTCAAATAAAGAAAATAAAATATTAAGAGAAAAATCTAAGTATATCAAAATTTTCTTTATCAGTAACTATAAAGTATAGAAAGAATGCAGCATAGGATTTAAACAGAATTGTGTGTGTATGTGTGTGTGCACACATGTGTAAGAATGGAGAAGTAGTCAAAATCATGTTGTCAGAAAGCAATGCATATAATGTACATAGTATAATATTATTTACAACAACCCTAAGCTGCACATATATGTGCTTGTGTGCATATATAAGGATTCACTATACCCATATACATATAAGTATATACAAACATACAGGTAAAGTATGAAAAAATAGATGTTTAATATTTATATTATACTAAGGAAGGTAATAGTTGGGCTGATTGCAACAGATGATATGAAAGAACTCTAATTAGTATCTATCAGAATGCTTAAAATTTATTCTTGAAATATTTAAAGTAAGAAAATTATATTTTAAGAATTGATTGAATAGTGAATAGAGGCTGGCTACTTTTTAGAAGTGTAGCCAACTTTCTGCTGGGCAGAAAGCAAATCTCCTCCATCTTCGCTGATCTGCTTAATTAGAACAGGAGGGACGCAAGAAGGGGGAGGCTTGCTCTCTGCATGTATCACATAGTAGGAGTGATTGTATGCACCAGTGAAGAGGATGGAGCTGCTTCCTAAGAGGTACACTATGCTGGGTTGTGTGATTTATTATTCAGCTAGAACCTCTAAAGAGGGAAATGAGACCTTGTTGTCGACTCTGATTTATATTCTCTCATTTTGCAATTCAATGAACAAGTCAGGTGGGTATTGTTGAAAACCAGTTACAGTTTTCATCCAAAGATAGATCATTGTATTTGTATTCAAAGTTTCAGTTTCATTCATTTCATGTGATTTTATTTTTAGACTGTTTCTTTTTTTTTTAATTCTTATTTATGTATTTTTTAACCTACTAAGACCAAAATGACAGGAGTTAGCTGCTTAGTATTTCATCCACTTTTTTCCCTGCATGCCTTTGCTTCAATGTGGACCTCTCTTCTCAGCTCTAGAAATAGCGAGTTGATTGCAATTCCCAACTGTCCCTGGCACCAATCTATGTCAAACTGCTAAGACAGGGTTAGTCTCATACAGAAGGTAAATTTATGCTCCTTACCTCTGGAATACAGGGAAATAAAGTTCAGAACAAGTGTGGCTTTAGGTGTTAATTTGGTTCTACTTCTATTTAAGGGAAATGATTTAACTCTCAGTGGGATTGTTTTGGTGATGGGGATCAGATAGACCTCCTCCATTTCTGCATCAGCAGAAGCATCCTTTATCTTTTGGAAGGAGGACCTGGGGACTAAAATGAGGGCAGTTAGAGGATAGGTATGTAAAACCTAGCCATCTATTTATTTTTTAAGAACTAGGCCCCACAAAGTTCATTCAGCTGTATCTATGTTAATAACCTCTAACCAATAATCCCATTGTAGAAAGCTTCTCAAACGAAAATCTGGGGAAACTATTAGGCATGAAGATGACCATCAGGTAGACTAAAAGCATTTATAGACTAATTAGGTATATTCTTTAGAATGGTTAGAACTTTTTAAAAACTGCTAAAATAATGATCATATATCCTTATACCAAATCTAGAAATTCCTCTACTTATAGCTGCATATTCATATTCTTCCTACCTCAAACCCCCCCCCCCCCACACACACACACACGCCACTCATTGGGGAAGATAGATGTCTCAAGCATTCAGGTATTTTTCTAGTTATTGTGAACTATTTTTTTTTGAGATAGTTTTGTTCCCTATATATCCTCAGTTGGCCTCAAACTCATGATCCTCCTGCCTCAGCTGACCAGCACTGGAATTCCAGCTGTGTGACACCATGTCCAGCTTTAGAAGTCTAACATAGGCATGCAGATCTTGTTCTTCCATGCTCTTTTCTTCAGAGAACAATCACTGATCCCCATACAGCTCTTCCTGGAAAGCCTAGCATTATGTACTGGGGCCTCTACAGTGCACAGCCTGCATAGGCTTATAATGGAGCCTTTGCTGTGCACTGTCTACATACTCTGACACTGGAGCCTTGGCAGTGCACTGTCTGTATAGGCTTGCATGCCCTGCTAATATAAGGATCATCACAGGGATTTTCTTACCAACAGTCCCAAATAATCTTTCAAACTGCAAAATTTGGCTATGAGCTATTTTCAGTGTTTCAAAAAAGTAACCATTTACTTTTCAAGTATTCAGCATGTAAAGTGCCATGATAGCTGTTAGGTTGAAATGGGCTTCCCAAAATGGAGTCACCAAAAGAAAAACAGGATGGCTATAGGGAGATATAAGAAATGGATCATCCACATTCCCATTCCTCAGGAAAGATGCCCAAGAACAGGATTTACCACCCTTCCTTGTCTCTCACCAGGTCACTTCTGGTCTCACCCTGAGATCAGAGATTTACTGTACCCCTATCTCTCACCGGGTCACTCCTGGTCTCTCCATATGGCTAATGTAAAAGAACAGAAATTTACTGCCTTAACAAGAAAATTCCTTCCCCTTTTCCACCTTTCCCCAATTGTAAAAACCTCCAAAGCCCACTGTGTGTAGCCTAGACGACTGCTCACACTCCTGAGTCAGTACCAGCAGCTCGTGTTTTTCCTGAATAAAACTGCTCTCCATTGTCCTTGGTCACTTTCAAACCTTACAATACCTGCTTTATCCTTTTTATACTGCTACAACAAGAATATTGAGAAATGGGTAATTTATAATTGTCTGAAAGGCTTTTCTTTCTTTTTTTGAAGCTAAGACTCCAAAGTCAAGGTACCAGCAGATTTGGTGTATTCTAAGAACCACTCTTTGTTTCCAAGTTTGTGGTACCATGCTTAGTGTCCTCGTGAAGTACAGAGAAGAGGTGAATGGGCATTAAATGATGACAGGATAAACCTCAGCAAATTCCCTCCAGAGCTTTGGAAGCACCAAACCATTCATGAAGCCTCTTCTGGAACATATACTTTCTCTAGTTTTGCCAATTAACACCATTATGGTGGGGATTAAGTTATTGTAGAATATCAGGGCCATTTAGCTGAGATACATGCACCTCATTGGTTACCAGGATTGATCCAGCTGATCTGACAGGCTACAAAGGTGTCCCCTTCTTCCTTCCCTGCTCCATATGCTTCTCTCCTCACAGTGCTATTGACTGAAGATGACCCTGACAATAGAGCAACCTTTCTTGAGTCAAGACCACACAGTCAGATGTGCTTCTCAGCTATAACCCCAAAACATACTATCAAATTAAAGCATGACTTTGGAGTGATCATAGCATTGAAGCTCTAACCACCCCACAAGCATAAATGCATACCTTCGTTCCTGAAGGATATGGGCCATTTATCACACTGCCTTGATTAAGTGGTTGCAGTTGTCCATTGACTTTGATAAAAGGGCATGATAACACCAAGAGATGCACTAAAGGATTCCATTCATTCCAGACATACTCTTCCTTACCTCCATTGTGGTAAGGAATTCCTACCCCCACCCCCCGGCAGTCTGGATCAAACACCCCTGCTGCCACTGTAACTCCTTTCTTAGCCTGTTCACTCAAGGGCCTCAGGAACCCAGAGTGGTCAGGGGTAAGTCTAACTTACAGTTCAATGGAATATTCTTTGTGCCTCCTGGCAAAAGCACTCCCCCCTCTGGAACCAAGACCTCCAAGCCAGCAGAGCATAAGGTTGCAGAAACAGGAAGCAAAAACTGGGCTATTGGGTCACTTGGGATGATGGTAAGTGGGACTATTCCCATTTCCACCCCTTGATTCCTGAACCCGTGAATCCGGGCTATAGGAGAAACAGCACCATATGTAGGATGCTGATTCAGAGCATATACAGCCTATTGGAGGACACTCCCCCAGCCCTCCAAGCTATTGCCACCTAGTTGGCACAGTATCTGTTTATTTAAAAGGCCATTTCTATCAAGCCAACTGCTTCAGGGTGATGGGACACATGGTAAGACAAGTGAATTCCAAGGTCATGAGCCCATTGCCATACTTCTTTGGTTCTGAAGTGAGCTCCTTGGTCAGAGGCAATGCTGTATGGAATACCATGATGGTGGTAAGGCATTCTGCAAGCCCATGTATTGTAGTTTTGGTAGAATCCTTACATGCAGGAAAAGCAAATGTATACCCAGAATAAGTGTCTATTCCAGTACAGACAAAATGCTATCCTTTCCATGCTGGAAGAGGTCCAATGTAGTCAACTTGCCACCAAGTTGCTGGCTCACCCTGAGGAATGCTACCATATCAGGGGCTCAGAATTGGTCTCTTCTGCTGGAAGATTTGGCACTCAGCATCAGCCATAGCCAGGTCAACCTTAGTTAGTGGAAACCCATGTTGTTGGGCCCATGCATAGCCTGCATCTCTGCCACCATGGTCACTTTGTTCATGGACCCATTGGGCAATGACAGGGGTGGCTGAGGAAAAAGGTTGAACACTATCCACAAAACAGATTATTATTAACATCATCCTCTGATGAGGTCACCTTCTGATGAGCATTAACGTGGGACACAGTATCTTTATATCCTTTGCCCATTCAGAGAGTTCTATCCACATACACCTTCTCCAAATGTCCTTCTCACCAATTTTCCAATTGTGCCCCTTCCAAGTTCCAAACCATCTAGTCAAACCAGGAGCCACTGCCCATAAATCAGTGTGTAACTGCACATCTGGCCATTTTTCCTTCCAAGCAAAATGTACAACCATGTGAAATGCTCATAGTTCTGCCCATTGTGAAGATTTATTTTCACCACAGTCCTTGAGAGTTGTCGCAGAAAGTAGCTATAATGCTGCAGCTGTTCACTTCTTGGAGGTGCCCGCATAATGTGCTGAACCATCAAACCATGCCCTAGTATTCTGTTCTTCAGTTAGTTGATCATAAGGCACACCACATAATGCCATGCTTAGTGGCAGAAGGCATTGTAACAGAAGTAGCAACCATAGGCATTTGGGCAACTTCCTCATGTAATTTACTTATACCTTCAGAGCCTGCTCAAGCCTGATCACGGATATATCACTTCCACTTGATGATGGAATGCTGCTGTGCACGTCCAACTCTATGGCTTGGCAGGTCAGATAACACCCAGCTCATAGTGGGGAGCTTGGGTTGCATAGTAACTTGGTAGTCCATTTTCAAACATTCAGTTTCTGCAAAGGCCCAATAGCAGGCCAAGAGCTGTCTCTCAAAGGGAGAATAACTGTCTGCAGATGATGGCTGGGACTTGCTCCAGAATCCCAAGGGCCTCTGCTGTGATTCAACTACAGGGGTCTGCCAAAGTCTCCAAATGGCATCCCTGTCCACCACAGACACCTGAAATGCCATCTGATCTGCTGGATCATATGGCCCAAGGGGCAGAGCACACCTTTTGAAGAGCCTTCTTTTATTCTAGGCCCCACTGCAAACTTGTAGCTTTCTGAGTCACTTGGTATATGGGATGGAGTAACATACCCAAGTGAGGAATGTGCTGTCTCCAAAATCCAAACAGGCCTACTAGATATTGTGCTTCTTTCTCAGTGGTAGGAGGGGCCAAATGGAACAACTTATCCTTCACCTTAGAGGGAATGTCCCTGCATGCCCCACACCACTGAATTCCTAGAAATTTCACCAAGATGGAAGGATCTTGAATTTTGAATGGATTTATTTTCCAACCACTGATGCACATATGCTGTGCCAGCAACTCCAGAGTGGCTGCCACCTCCTGCTCATTTGATCCAATCAGCATAATGTCATCACTATAATGGGCCAATGCAAAACCTTGTGCAAGGGACAGGCAATCAAAATCCCTGGGAACTAAACTATGACACAGGGCTGAAGCCTTGAGGTTAAACAGTAAAGGTGTACTGCTGACCTTGCCATCTGAAAGAAAATTGCTTCTGGTGGTCCTTATGGACAGGTATGGAGAAGAAAGCATTCGCAAATCAATAGCTGCATACCAGGTACCAAGAGATGTGTTAATCTGCTCAAGCAAAGAACCCACATCTGGTACAGCAGCTGGAATTGGAGTCACCACCTGATTAAATTTCTGATAGTCCACCATCATTCTTCAGGATCCATCTGTCTTCTGAACAGGCCAAATAGGAGAGGTAAAGGGAGATGTGGTGGGAACCACCACCCCTGCATCCTTCAAGTCCTTTATAGTGGCATTAATTTCTGCAATCCCTCCAGGAATGCGATACTGTTTTTGGTTTAATCTTTTCCCTGGTGGAGGGAGCTCCAATGGCTTCCATTTAGCCTTTCCAACCATAATAGCCCTCAATCCACAAGTCAGGGAACCAATGTGGGGTTCTGCCAACTCCTAAGTATATCTATCCCAATTATGCATTCTGAGACTGGGGAAATTACCACAGGGTGAGTTCTGGAGCCCAATGGACCCACTGTCAGTCTAACATTTGCCAAAACTCCACTGATCACCTGACCTTCATAAATAACTACTTTAACCGAAGGGTCACGGTGCTGTTTGGGGTCCCATGGAATCAATGTCAGTTCAGAGCCAGTGTCCAGTAAGCCTTGAAAGGTCTGATTATTTCTTTCTCCCCAGTGTACAGCTACCCTAGCAATAGGCCGCAGGTCCCTCTGAGGAAGGATAGGACTAAGCTTAATACTGAAATCTGGGGGGTGGGGTTGTGGGAGGACCCTTCCTCAAGGGTACCTGGTCACCCTTTCAATCAAGGGGCTCAAGACTGGAAGATTTGCTGAAGACTGTTTAAGTTGCCTTGATTCTCTGTTGCTATAATTCAAAGTTGCCTTTTGTTCCTTTGCTCTAGAACTTTTCTGCTTATACAGATCAAGCAAGAACTAAGAAGTCTTTTTATCTATTTCACTTTGGGGGAACACCATGATTAATTAGCCAGTAGCAAATGTCTACACAAGTCATACTCTTATGAGCATTGTTTTGCCTATGTTGTCCATTATGATAAATATGCTCACCTTGCCTTTGGCAATTCAGCACTGCCACTTGGCCCTTGTTACTCTGAGATCCAGTGAGACCCATTGCATCTAAATCACCTAATGCAGCAACTATGGCTCCCACATAAAAGAGCAATGATGGAAGACTTTAAGTATGCTGATATTCTCCTCACAAATCTGTTTCTTATATTCTTAGTGAAGGGCACATCTTCTAGAAGGTCCCATTGTGGGGGCAAAGATGAGTTTACATGGCAAATCCACTCCAGTATTCCAAGTTCTCTGCCCCTTTTAATTTCTTCATCAACATTAAACCAAGAGATATCAGGCAGCTCAAGGTCATGCACAGTAGGCCATCTCCAGCCACTGCAAACGAACTCCAGACACGTGCACCCCCTTGTGCATCTGGCTAATGTGGGACCTGGGGAATCGAGCTTCAAACTGGGGTCCTTAGGCTTCACAGGCAAGCAAGCGCTAAGCCATCTTTCCAGCCCACAGTAGGCCATCTTTGGATCCATATTTCAGACAACCAGTCAAATAAACTCTTGGCACTTCTTCCAAATGCAGGAACTGCAGTGTTAAATCTAAAATATCTGCTCAGTGAGCCCATTTCAATAAATTCAGCCTGATCTAATCTTATATTCCTTCCACCATCAGCCCACACCCTTAGAATCCATTCCCACACATATTCCCTATGCTTCTGCCTGTTAGAAAGTTAAAAAGCTCCTGAAGTTCTTTAGGGTTGTACCTCACCTACTCTTCAGTCATGCTTTTGAGCTCACCTTTAAGGACATGCCTAGCCTTTTGCCTTGTTATAGGCCTAGAGGCAAAGATGGGAGGGCACTGAGAAGCATCAGCACCTACTGCAGGGAGGGTAATTCCAAAAGATTAATTCTCCCAGGCAAGGGTGGAGAGGGAAAGACTTCAGGATGTGGGGGTGGGGATGCAACTGCTTCTAAAAGAGGGAAGGCCATATTCTAAGGCAAAACAACTTCGGAATCTGGCAATTCCCAGATTCTTCAGGGTCTTTCCAAACATTCCAATCCTAAATCATAGAGTCCCACTCTTTTCCAATCAGTTCCCTCACTTTAACTTTTGATAGACTGTGAAGCTGGGAATTGAGCTTATGTTTCAAGGTAGCCAATCTTTCAATGAGAGCTTGGTTTGGTTTTCTGCAACTTGAGCCCTGTTCTAGCTAGTTAGGAAGCTCCCTCCAGGCCTCCTTTAGAAACCTTCAGATCATGTATGTGAGTCTTAAGCTTGGAAATTTCCTTTCTGAGCTTCTGCTTTTCTTTCAATATTTTATCCAGAGATGCTAGGAGGAATCATCCAGCATCATCATTTGTCTAACTTTTCCACAAACGTTCAAAAGTTCTCCATACAGAGTCACTAAATTCCTTGCTCTTCACAAGATATGGCTCAGGATCACCAAATACATCTATCTCATGGAGTTCTTTATAATTCACACCATGGATTATTAGTGGCCTCCTTATTACCAGTAAAAGTGTTCTCCTTATTTCCAGTAAAAGCACTTTCCTTATTATCCGTAGAGTCTGTAGTGGCACCAAAGTTGGAGAACCAATTTAAGAGAACCTGGCCCACTAGGAAAATTCATCCTTACATTTCTGTTCCTCTAGAACCACTTCTGGTACCACAATTTGTATTAGTCGGGTTCTCTAGAGGAACAGAACTGATAGAATGAATTGTATTAAAAGGGAATTTATTGGATTAGTTTACGACAGTCCAACAATAGCAGATTACAGGTGTGAGAGTCAAGGAACCTGGTAGCTGCTCAGTCCATGAGGCTGGATGCCTCAGCCATCCCAATCCAGCACTGAAGGTCTGGAGGTGTCCTGGAGAGAGGCTGCTGTTCATGCTGTTCTTTGGTCCACACTGAAATGCAGCAAAACAGCAAACAGCAAGCAGCAACCAGCACTGGCAGTCAGGTTGGGGGTGGGGGGAAAGAATACCTTTCTTCCCAGAACTTCTTTTGATAAAGCCTCCCCTCAGAGAGGGGCCACCCACTCTGGGGGAAGGGTACCATGGTGGAAGGATTCCTCCTTTAGCTAATCCTTCCTGGAAGCAACCTCAGAGATCCACTTATAAGGAATATCTGTGGATTCTTAAACAGATCAATTTGACACAAACTTAACCATCACAGAGAAAGAGAGAGAGAGAGAATTAGCATGCCAAGACCTCAACCACTAAAATTGAACTCCACCTAGTGGGCATGTGCAACCTGGCACTTGTCTCACGTTTGTGCATCTGGCTCACATGGGATCTGGAGAGTCAAACATGGGTCCTTAGGCTTCACAAGCAAGCACATTAATTGCTAAGCCATCTCTCCAGTCCCTATTAATCTGTACCCTGAAAATAGGGGGTAATGGCCTATTAGTTCCAAGATGTTTTTCAATAATTCTCTCAGATGTTCTATATGACAAGAGTGTTGTTTGTCCTTTATCAATGTTACATCGATTTTATCTTAACACATTGGCTATGATTGATGACATAATACTTAAAAGCAGCATAAGAAGGGAAATCCTTGCTTTTTACTTATGGTAGTGAAAATGTTTCATATTTCTCATTATTATGATATCAGATGAAGGTTTTTTGTAGATAATCTAGTTGAAGTTTCCCTTTATTCATAATTTAAAGCACTTCTCATGACTAATGCATATTGTATACTTTAAAATGGTGTTGCTAAATCTATTCATATGGCAATAAGACTCCTCTTTAGCCTGCTCATGGAATGAATTAAAGGAACTCCTTGTTTTTGTTTGTTTTGTAGAGGCAGAGATTGAGCATAACACATTACACATGCCAGGCAATAACTCTACCACTTATCACCATCTTCAGCCTTGTTGACTGGTGAAGGTTAACCTACACTTATACCTACTATACATCCCACTCTGTGGTATATGGCTCTTCTTACTAAATATTAAAGCTGCCATTATTTTTTGAGTATTTTTGCATTTATGTTCTAAATATAGTTCAGTTTTCTTTTCTTGGAACTTTTTATCAGTTTTGGTAGTATGGTAATCCTGGCTTCACAGAAAAAGTTTGGAAAAATCTTCAGGTTTTATTTTTTGAAAAACATTGTATTGTAGGAATCAGTATATATTTTTTTTTCCATGAATGTTCAGTGTACTTCACCAGTGAGCACATTTAGACCAGTAGGTACCTGTTTTATAAAATTATAATTTTCTCAATTTATGTCCTTACAGAGAGCCTATATACAGTTTCTATTTCTTAATGAAATTAGCCAAAGTTAAAAGCATGTTGCTTAATCTTCAGGTACTTGGGATATTGGGGAGGGGGGTCCAACTATCTTCCTTCTATGGGTTTGTAGTTCAATTTCACTGTGCTGAGGTATGTTGCATGGTCTAGAGTATCCAGCTGATTGATGGTGCTGCTGTTGCTGTTGAGTTTAGCTATGCCCTTAGCAATTAACTGTCAGGTTGGTCCATTTCTGATGGGAGGGCATTGAGGTCTCCAATAAAATAGATTCACCCATTTCTGTGTGTAGTTTTATTAGTTATTCATGGTGGAGGGGCAGTGTCTCAGGCTAATCCCTCCCACCCTGAGGCTCCTACAATTTTTCAACCCTTTCTTCCACAATTCGCTGAGCCTTGATGGGCATGTTAGAAGTCTGACTTAGTGTTGAATTCTGTGTAGCCTATAGATTTCTGTTTTGGTGAGATTTAAATGAATACAAAGTCTGTTGCTATGGTTTTTAGGCTAGCAATGAGAGCAGGACTCATGTCACTGCATCCTCTATAATCACTCCTTGGCTCCAGCAGATGTAGTAGGGGTAAGCCATTGATTTTAGTGTACTGATGGATCCTGGATCTCCCCAGTATCCTCTGCCATCTGTAATATAAAAGAGATTCTCCAACCAACAGTGAGAGACACTTGGCATAGTTATTTGAGACATTTTATGTATATGTCCAATCTTCTTAGCCAGAGAGCAGTGGAGGTTCTCTCTGGAGTCTATGAGTTTCCTATCTCTATGATTTTGACTTGACTCCCAGTACAAGTATGAGTTCTCCTCTACTGAGCAGGTCTTATATCCCATCCAACAACAGTTGCTTTCCCACATAGACTGTGTGCCTACTATTTCACAGGTGTGTGTACCTCTTGCCCAGCTGACTGACTTCTTAGCTTGCTTATTTGTGTTATTTGTGACCATTATCTCCTAATAGCTCCCTTAGCACCTTCCAGTGTTACGTGGTCTAGTCAGGAGTAAAGTAGTTTCCCTCTCAATTCTAACATGGTATCTCAATGTCCTGTGACCACAGGCTGTGGTGTATCCTGCAATAGAATTGAATTGTTATTTTAGCTCTGGCAGGTAACTTTGGCAATGGCCATCATTGTCTTGGGGACTTCATGGGTCTCCATGATCAATATATCACTGTGGATGGTAACCCACTTCTGTCCCTGAGATTTACCAGCCAAAGGGCATGGTTTTAGAGTTAAGCTTTCTGCACCTTCTATGGAGCTCTTCTGTTTTGGTCTCCCCTTCCTCTTACAGAGGGTTATAGCTTGTAGAATGCTGTCCAGGAGAAAGGTTTCTATGGTACTAATTCATGTTGTCATTGGTTTTATGGAATTTCAACCACAACATACTCTTCTTTCCTCCACCCCCAAACACTCTTCCACCCCTGTGTTCTTTCTTTCTTTTTTAATTTAATTTATTAGTTTTCTTTTCATCAAATACAGGCAGTTTGGTACCATTGTTTAGGCTCATCTATGATTTACCCCCTCCCATTGAAGCCTTCTTGTTGATGTAAATGGGTCGTGCATTGTGGAGTTAGCCCACAGTTATTGGTACGATAAATGTCTCTGCATATCATGACCCAACATGTGACTCTGACATTCTTTCCGACCCCTCTTCCACAAAATTTCCCTGAGCCATGTTGGGTTCATTTTGGTCTGCTTCTGTGCTGAGGTGTTGAGGGTCTCTGAGGCTCTGGCTCTCTGATTTGGTAGGAGTTGATTTTTCTCTGTGTTGGTCTCCTTCCCCTTTGTGCTGGTATCTGGTTCACAGGAAAACATCACCCTTGTTTGTTTTGCCAATTGTCCTTAGTTTCAGTCAGGCCACTTTTGAGGTACGTTGGGGCAGCTCTCTCCTTAGAATCTGCATCTATCTGAAAAAGAGAAGCAGATTATCCAACGGAGAATAAGTTAGCACCCAGAAAATTGAGATGACACTAACTTTTTTGAGAGAGAGTTTGATAGGTGTAGGCCTTCTTGTAGCCCATGATTGATGGTAGCTTGATATTGGAAAGTGGGCTTATGTTTGAGTATGGTTCTGACTTGTTTCGCAGCTCCAGCTATGGGTCCATACCACTGAGGGGATCCGTTAGCCAAATCAAGAGCAGTTGGTTCCCTACCATGACGATGTGCCATTATTGCACTTGTGTGGGCATCACACCAGGTTATTTGTTGCTAATTAGGTTAGACAATGTGTTGCTTGGACAGATAATGGTCATTTCCCCCAGTCGCCCATGTAGCACCTTCTGGCACTAGACATGCTGACTGTTTGGGGACTGAGTCTCTCCTGGCTTCCAGCCATGCCATTCCATTTTACATATTGGCTGCACATGGAGTCTTCATCAATAGGGTCTTACCACTGGAATTTGCTGGGTCATCAGGTACTCTGACAGAAGTCTCTCATTGTTTTGGGAAACCTTGTAGGTTTCTCTGATCAAAAGCTCATTGTGGATGGTAGCCCTAACTGGAAGTGGGGGTTAAAGGACAGTGCCCACTAAGAAATTGAGGAAAAACATAACTAATATACAAGAGTTAGAGAGGAGAGAGATAGAGGGGAAAGGGGGAGAGGGAGGGAGGGAAGATGTAGAAGATTTAGGTTAGTCTTGATCCTACCCTCTCCAGTGTCTTGTGGTTCAGGTGTTTCCTTTAAGGGTCTAGTGAAGGTTCAGCCATTTGGTCTGTCTTTTAGGGAGTAGAATTTTATGGTACCATTGCCGTTTGGGTCCAGATTACTCTTTTCCATCCTTTGATGCCCTCCCCGCCCTCCCCATCCATCCTATTGTCTAGCCATGAGGTGCTTGCTGGGTATGTAAGGTATCTTGGGTAGATTCAGGTTAGGTGTTGTAGATGAGTGAGACTATGTGTCAATTTTTTTTTTTCTGTGATTGGGTAAGTTCACTGAGAATGATCTGTTCTAGGTTCAATGATTTTTCCTCAAATTTCTTTGTGTCATTTTTTCTTACTGCTGTATAAATTCCATTGTGTAGATATACCACATCTTTGTTATCCATTCTTCTAATGATGGACATCTGGGTTGATTCCAGCTTTCAGCAATTACGAATTGAGCCGCTACAAACATGGTTGAGCAAATCTCTCTGGCCTGTGGTTTGAAGGTTTTAGGGTAGATGCTCAGTGAGGGTATAACTGGATCTGTTGGTATTTCTATAGTCAGCATTTTCAGGAGTCTCCATATTGCTTTCCAAAGTGGTTGTACCATCTTGCATTCCCACCAACAGTGAATGAGTGTCCCTGCTTCTCCACATCCCTGCCAGCATTTATTTTCATTTGATTTTTTGATGTTGGCTATCCTTATTGGGGTAAGGTGGAATCTCATAGTTGTTTTAATTTGCATTTCTCTGATGATTAGGGATGATGAACATTTTCTTAAGTGTATGTTTGCATTTGTATATTTTTGTCTGTGAATTGACTGTTCAACTCTGTGCCCCATTTTGTGACTGGGATTTGTCTTCTTATAGTTTAGACTTTTGGGTTCTTTGTATATTCTAGAGACAAGGCCTCTATCAGTTGGATAACCTGCAAATATTTTCTCCCATTCTGTGGGTATTCTATTGGCTTTGCTTATTATATGCTTGACTGTAAAGAAACTCTTCCGCTTCATATGATTCCATTGGTTGAGTGACTGTTTAAGAACTTGAGCCACTGGGGTTTTGATCAGGAAGTCTTTTTCCATACCTATATCATGGAAAGTACTTCCTAATTTTCTTCCAGTAGTATTCGAGTGTCTGGTCTTATGTTGAGGTCTTTTATCCATTTGGATTTGAGTGTAGTGCATGGTGAAATGTGTGGATCAAGTTTTAGTTTCCTACATGTGGTTATCCAGTTTGTCCAGCACCATTTGTTGAAGATGCTATCTTTTTTCCAGCCTATATTGTTCGGGCCTTTGTCGAATATCAAGTAGCTATAGTTGCTTGACCCAAAATCCTGGTCCTCAAGTCTATTCCATTGGTCTATACTCCTGTTTTTATGCCAGTACCATGCTGTTTTTATTACTATGGCTTTGTAGTATAGCTTTAGATCAGGTATGGTGATGCCACCAAAGGTATTTCTTTTGCTGAGGATATGTTTGGATATGCGAGGCCTTCTCCCTTTCCATATGAAATTTGAGATCATTTTTTCTATCTCTATGAAGAACACTGTAAGGATTTTAATTGGAATTGTGTTAAATCTATATATTGCCTTTGGTAGAATTGTCATCTTCACAATGTTAATTCTGACTATCCAGGTGCGTGGGAGGTTTTTCCATCTTCTGAAGTCCTCAAGTTCTGTTTTGAGAGTTTTTATATTTTCGTTGTATAGATCTTTTACTTCCTTGGTTAACATTATTCCAAGGTATTTTATTTTATTTTTTTTGTTGCTATACAAAATGGGACTATGTCCTTTATTTCTTTTTCTGTATCTTTGTCATTTACATACAGAATTGCTACTGATTTTTGTGCCTTGATTTTGTATCTTGCTACTTTGCTATGGTAGTTAATCACCTTCAGGAGTTTTGGCATGGAGTCTCTCAGGTCTCTTACATATACTATCATGTTGTCAGCGAATAGAGCTAACTTAACTTCTTCCTTTCCAAATTGTATCCCTTTTATTTCCTTCTCCTGTCTTATTGCTTGAGCTAGTACTTCCAGAAGTATATTGAAAAGCAGAGGTGAGAGAGGACATCCCTGTCTTGTTCCTGATCTCAATGGGAATTCCTCCAGTCTCTCTCCATTAAGGATTATTTGGGCCTTTGGAGCTTTGTATATTGCCTTTATTATGTTAAGATGTGAACTGGCCATGCCAATTCTCTCCAATGTTTTGATCTTGAAGTGATGTTGTATCTTGTCAAAGGCCTTTTCTGCATCTATCAAAATGATCATGTGGTTTTTATGTTTAAGCTTGTTTATGTGGTGTATTACATTGACAGATTTTCCTATGTTGAACCACCCTTGTGTTCCTGGGATAAATCCCACTTGGTCAAGGTGGATAATGCTTTTGATGTGTTGTTGGATTCGGTTTGCGAGTATTTTGTTCAGGATCTTTGTATCCATGTTCATTAGGGAAATAGGCCGGTAGTTTTCTTTTCTTGTGGCATCTCTGCCTGGTTTTGGGATTAGGGTGATACTAGCTTCATAGAAGGAGTTGGGTAGCTTTCCCTGTTCTTCAATTGTGTGGCACAGTTTTAGAAAAATTGGTTTGAGTTCTTCCATGAAGGTTTGATAAAATTCAGATGGGAATCCATCTGGTACTGTACTCTTCTTTTTTGGGAGATTTTTTATTACTTTTTCAATCTCCATGAGTGTGATGGGTTCATTGAGGTGATTAATCTGCTCTGAGTTTAGCTTTGGTAGATGATATGCATCCAGGAATTTATCCATCTCCTCCACATTTTCCAGTTTTGTGGAGTAGAGGTTTTTGAAATAAGTCCTGATGATTTTGCCAATTTCACTTATGTCTGTTGTGATCTCTACTTTTTCATTTTGAATTTTGTTAATTTGGAGTCTCTACTTT
The DNA here is from genome assembly GCF_020740685.1 of Jaculus jaculus. Taxonomy (NCBI): domain Eukaryota; kingdom Metazoa; phylum Chordata; class Mammalia; order Rodentia; family Dipodidae; genus Jaculus; species Jaculus jaculus. The sequence continues at coordinate 66,970,508 of NC_059110.1, forward strand.
TTTTGCTTTATCAATTTGGCCAGAGGTTTTTCAATCTTGTTTATTTTTTCAAAGAACCAGCTCTTTGTTTTGTCAATTGCCTTAATTGTTTCCTTAGTTTCCAATTCATTAATTTCTGCTCTGATTTTAATTATTTCTTTCCTTCTGGAGTTCTTTGGGTTGGATTTTTCTTGTTTTTCCAATGCCTGTAGGTGGATAGTTAGGTTATTGATTTGGGATCTTTCTGTCTTTTTTATGAAGGCATTGAGTGCTATGAATTTTCCCCTGAGGACTGCCTTCATTGTGTCCCATAAGTTTTGGTATGATGTGTTCTCTTTGTCATTCAATTCCAGGAATTTTGAAATTTCATTTTTTATTTCATCCACTATCCATTTATTGTTTAAGAGTGTGCTATTCAGTTTCCAGTTGCCGTTAGGATTCTTGGTTGTTTTTTTGTTGTTGATTTCTAAGAATATAGCATTATGATCTGATATCATGCGGGGAATTATGTTGATTTTCCTAAATATGTGGAGGCAGTCTTTGTGACCCAGTATATGGTCTATTTTAGAGAATGTTCCATAGGCTGCTGAAAAGAATGTGTAGTCTGTGGACTTGGGATGGAAAGTTCTGTAGATGTCCATTAGGTCTAAATGCTCTATGGTTTTGTTGAGCTCTCTTACTTCCCTGTTGAGCTTCTCTTTGGATGATCTATTACTGATAATGGTGTGTTAAAGTCCCCAGCTATGATGGTGTTGGTGGTTATTTCTGTTTTATTATCAAGTAGGTTTTGTTTTATGAACTGTGGTGCCCGTGTGTTTGGTGCATACAGATTTATGATTGTAATATCCTCTTGATGGATTGTTCCCTTTATAAGTAGGAATTATCCTTCTTTGTCTTTTTTGATTGTTTTTGGTTTGAAGCCAATTTTATCTGATATTAATACAGCTATACCTGCTTGTTTCTTATTCCAATTTGCTTGGAATATTGTCTTCCACCCTTTCACCCTGAGGAGGTTTCTGTCTTTATTGGTAAGGTGGGTTTCTTGAAGGCAGCAGATTGAGGGGTCTAATTTTTTGATCCACCCTATTAGCTTGTGTCTCTTGATGGGTGAATTAAGGCCATTAATATTTAGGGTGATGACTGTGAGATTTGATTTGATCCCTGCCATGTTGTGGTGGTAGAGGTGTGTTGGTGTTTCCATGGAATTTGAAATCTTTTATGTCTACTCTGGGTTTGGTTGTTGTGATCTACTTCTTGTAGGCATTTGTGTTTGGTTATTTGTTTCTTCTCTGTGGAGAATTTCCTGGAATACTTTCTGTAGGTTTGGTTTTGTGTTCAAATAATTGGAAAGCTTAGTTTTGTCATGGAAAGTTGTCCTTTCACCATCTATTATAAGAAGACTTTTGCCAGGTACAGTAGTTTGGTTTGGAAGCCATTGTTTCTTAGAGTTTGGAGAGTTTCATTCCATGCCCTTCTAGCTTTCAGGCTTTCCATTGAGAAGTCTGAAGTAATTCTGATGGGGTTTCCTTTGAAAGTGGTGTGCTGCTTTTCCCTAGCTGCTTTTAGGATTTTTTTCCTTGGTGTCAATGTTTAGAGTCTTAATGATAATATGTCTTGGGGAGTTTCTCCTTTGGTCTAGTCAGTTAGGGGTTCTGTTTGCTTCTTGTATCATGATGGGCCTTTCTTTTAAGAGATGGGGGAAGTTTTCTTCAATTATTGTGTTAAATGAGTTCTCCATGACTTTGGTCTGAAATTGTTCTCCTCTGGTATTCCAATGATTCTGATATTAGGACATTTAAGTGTATCCCACTATTCCCTCATGTTCTGTTCACAGGAACTTTTGAACTTACTGAAATTTTTGGACTGTTGAAATGTTTCTTCCATCCTGTCTTCCAGATCAGAGTTTCTATCTTCCACTTTGCTGACTCTATTCTTGAGAGCCTCTAACAAGTTTTGGACTTGTTCAATTAAGTTTGCATTTTCTACTACTTTCCTATGTTTCACGTCCATCGCTCTGTGCAGCTCCCTTTTCACCTCATTTTCTCATTTTCTTGATGATTCTTGGAAATCATCCTTGCATTTCTTTTTGTTTTCCTTTAGTGTGGCCAGCTGATTGTTCAAGTCCTCTCTTTTTAAACTGTCCCTCAACTCTCTTAGCTCTCTTTGAATTCCTTCCGGTGTCTTATCATATTGCTCTAGCTTAGTGATGGTAGCATCCATACGATTATCTGTCCTTTGTAGCTTTCCTGAAAGTTCTAGCAGTAGGTTGTTCAGGGTTGCATTGCTCATAGCTTCCAGTTGATGTTCTGATCCTAAACACTCTTCTATGTTTTGGTTAGATGTAATCCTTGTTGGACTGGGTAATCTGTCTGGATTTTCATGCATTTTATTTTTCATGTTATTTCTTTTGCACTGTGGTCTACCCATGTCAGTGTATGGGCAGATAGGTGGGTGGAGCAGCCTGGGATCTAGCTCAATGAGAATCCAAGGCAGCCTGGGGCAGTGTGTTTTTGTTCTCTCTTGCCAAAGCCGCCTATCTACTGCCTGACAGGGGCGCCAAAGTTGCCTGAATTCTCACCCAGTAATGCACCAAAGGTGCCTGCCTTTGAGCTTGGAGGGGGACTGAGGTAGCAAGCCCTGAAGCTGCCCCAACTCTGGCTGGGAACACTGGGACCTGCAAATATTCTGCGCTCTCCCAGCCTCAGAGGAGTGGGGAATGGGTGGCGATGGACAGGTAGGGGATGGCACCTGTGCTGGCACTAGTGACTCAGTGTGGACTTCTGTGGACCTTGCTGTGGGACTGGGTCTGCTGCATGTGCAATTGTAGTGCAGAGGCAGCTGATGCGGGCACGGGATCAGGACACAGGAGAAGCTGGCCGGCAGACAAGCAATCGGAGAACAGCTGTGGGGGTCTGGCAGCTGCCTAATCACAGCAGAGGTGGCCCCCACAGGCATGTGATCCAAGCACAGCATGGCAGGCCATGCGTGTGATCAGAGCACAATGGTGGAGGACCCCGCGTCAGCGCAGCGGGCTGGTGGGTGCGCGATCGGAGCACAGCCACACAGTGTGGGGCGCAGTGCGCAGCAGCTGTATGTGTGGGGGTCCACTACCCACCCCAGGGGGGATCCATGCTTCCCTGTTTTTCCCTACTCTGTGCCTTCCCACTGGCAAGAAGACCCTGATAACCCTTAATTTCTTGCCTTTCTTTCCCTGGTATCTGCAGCGCAGCTAGGCAGTTGCCATCTTGGCCGGAAGTCTCCCTTTCTTTCTTCTATGTCTCTCTGCTTGCTTGTGAGTAGCCTTTCCTCCCATTCTTCCCTATTTGTCCTTATCGCTAGCTTCATCTAGTTCCAAGTCAATACTCTTGATGTTTGCTACCTCTTACACTCATCTCAATCTATCCCAGGGTAGCATGGAATTCTACTCAGTGATAAATTATCAAAATAATAAATTTTTCAGGAAAATGTATGGACTTGGTCACACAGACATATGATGAAAGCTCTCTCCCATATGTGGTTCCTAACCTAGTCTTAGTTTTTATATACTCTAATAATATATATATATATATTTTTTTCTTCTGTCTTTGTTTTTTGAAATAGGGTCTCGCTCTATCCCAGGCTGGCCTGGAATTCACTACGGAGTCTCAGGGTGGCCTCAAACTCATAGTGATCCTCCTACCTCTGCCTCCCAAGTGCTGGGATTAAAGGGATGTGCCACCATGCCCAGCCACTCTAATAACATATTTTATATGCTGCATTTAGACCATTGAAATTCAAAGAAACTATTAACAGATAGATTAATATCTACTATATTTGTTACTATTGTGCATGTGTAGAATCTGTTCTTTACTCCCATTGTCTTCTATTCTTGTTCTTGTTTTATGTGTGAAAGAGTACATATAAACATTTGTGGCTTATATCGAACTTTTGATATTGTTTTACTGTCCCTCTTCAGTATTTTAATTGTCCCCTTTTGTTCTTATTCTTCTTCCTTTTGTGGTTGCTCTAGTTTGCAATATACACTTGCATCTAATCCAAGCCCAGTTTTAAGCAAAATATACTGCTTCATGAGTAATGACAGTACTTTGAAATGGTATAACCTTAATTCCTTCTTTTTTAAAAACCTTTTTTTTGTTGTTGCTGTTACTTTTTTTAAATTTATTCATTTGAGAGCAACAGAGAGAGATAGAGAGAGAATGGGTGTGACAGGGCCTCCAGCCACTGCAAACGAACTCCAGACATGTGTGCCCCCTTGTGCATCTGGCTAACATGGGTCCTGGCGAATCGAGCCTCCAACTGGGGTCCTTAGGCTTCCCAGACAAGTGCTTAACCACTAAACTATCTCTCCAGCCCTCCTTCTTATTCCTTATATCATTGCTCATAACTGCTGTTTTGCATAAACATCTATATCCTATTGGCATTTAACCTATTGTTTACTAAATAACTTTTGAAAAAAAGTAAATATTTTTATTCATTTTCTAATGATATTTGTTTCATTCATAGTTCTATGTTGCATATATATGCACATATAGACATACACGTATATTTAGAGATGTAATTTCTCTTACTCTTAAAAGAGTAAATTTTTATTTTTTTCCTTTTAGTTTCTTTCACTTGAGGAAGTTCTTATTTCTTCTCATTTTTTAAAGAATAGTTTCACAGAGTACACAATTCTAGGTTAGTCTTTGTTCTTACTCTGTTTTTATTTTCTTTCAACACTTTAAATACTTCATTTCATTTGAGTTGCAGTTACCTTCTCATTTCTCGGACAAACCACCAGACCAGAAGGAGCATATGGAAGGAAAGGATTTATTTCAGCTTACTGATTTTAAGAGAAACTTTATCGTGGCAGGGAAAGTATGGCCAAGCAGACAGCTCGACTTCATATCTTGTTGCATCACAGGAAGAATATCTGACTAGCTCTGGCACATGGGGTAGACTACAAAATCTCAAGGTCCACTCCCAGCAACCTCCAGTAGGCTCCACCTCCAAAGTCTCCATCAGCTGTGCATTAAGTACAAGACTAAATCATAAATAACGCTATGGGGGGACTTATTATTTCTTTCTTTTTGTATGAAGAACTTGCTTGGTATGGATACATCACTTGTTGTTACCATTTTTTCCCTCCTCCCTTCCCCCATTCTGCTGAGGCCTCTCACAAAGGCCTAATATCTAGAATCAACATTTTAACATTCAAACAATCGAAAACTGCTTCTTGCTTGCATGGTTTCTGAGAAGTCAGATCTAATTCTGTGTTCTCTTATAGATAAGGTACTGTTTGCCCTCTGGCTTATTTCAGTATCTTTACTTGTCATTTCTATAGTTTGAAATTGACATGCTGAGGTATGGTTTGAAATTTTTACTGTTGGTGTTGTCTGTGCTTACTGGATTTAATTAATTTGGGAAACCTCTCAGTCATTATTATTTCAAATATTCCTTTCGTTTCTTTCCTCTCTACTTTGTCTTTCTGCTGTTCTGTAGCTGCAAAATAAAACTTTATTATTTGTTTTAAATGGATCTTTATTCTGATGTATAGTGCCTAACTGTCTATGACTCTTTTCTGAAAAGAGTTTCTAGGCAAAGGAAGAGTCAAGTCAACCTCCAATAGGGAAGCAAATTAGCACATGGAAAAGCAAAAATGTCCTGCTCATCATGAATTGTTAATGACTGTTTACTACTGAAGCTGTCACAGAAAACATGAGAGTCTGGTAAGTCAATAATTTATTTCAGACTGTGGAATTAATTAAAAAGACAAATAATGTGGGAAAGCAAAAAATGTGTTTAGATGTTTTGTTTTTAAAACTCAGGGATGATTTACACAGTATTTGGACACTGCTTAAAAGAACAAAGGAAACAAGAGGCAGAAAGGGATCAAACTTTCTAGATATTTCTTCATCAGCAACTCTTTCGGAGAAACCTCAGCCAAGTGCCCTAATCCTTGAAAATATGAGTGGTGTTGACATCCATGGACTATCTGGTCAGCAAGTAAGGTGTGGCATGGGTTTGTTCCACTTTGAAGTTCTTCAGTAATTAAGTGACATTGTACTTTTGTCATTGGTGGATGAATATTAACACTGGATCTAAAAGAAAAGCAATAGTATAAGTATACTGCAATATAACTATCTTTTCAAATTATAGATTTAAGTAAAAATTAAAATTAAGAAATGGCATTTTCTACTGGAACCCTAACTCATGTGTGTTTCCATGATAGTATTTCACGGGATATCAGGACAAATTCTTTATAACCCCCAGAGCTGCATCGATTAGGCTCAGTTAAGTGCTCCACTGACACTTAGTCTTCTAGCAACCCTGGTGGGTCTTCCTACCACATGTCTACCAGTAACTTTTCTCTCTATCCTTTGTCTCCAAAAATGTGGGAAAGGATATCAGTATTTTTAAATTTTACACCAATTTTTTTTTCCATTTATATTGGTAAGGGAAATGTAATAGTTAATTTTGATTGTCAATTTGATTGGCTTGAATACCCATGCTAGAAAATCCCAACTCTGCTGATTTCTGTGTTTTGAAGAAGGATTATTTAAAGTGGGAGGCATGTTCTTAAAGGTTCAGGTGCAGCCCTGTAGGCTGGGGCCTGGGTGCAAAACAAAGGACAAAGAAGAACTTTACTCATCCTGGCATCTCTCCCTGCTTCCTGGCTGTGGGGACAAGTTGTTTGCTCTACTGTGCCCTCCCCACCATTATGGAAATAATTTCCTGAAACTGTGAGCTGAAATTAATCTTTCCCACCTACTGTTGCTTTTCCCAGTTATTTTGTCTCATAAACAAAAACATGAAAAGCAGGAAATAAAAGATTGATTACAGAATGCACAGACATTTTTTCTTTTGTAAAATCACTACAGAGAAATACATAGAAACTAAATACATACATACAAGAAACTAAATCTTGAAAAAGTACATTCCTATTCCTTTCCAATACGTAAACTGAGAACGGGACATGGTGGCACACTTCCTTTAATCCCAGCACTAGGGAGGTAGAGGTAGGAAGATCATGGTGAGCTCAAGGCCACCCTGAGACTACATACTGAATTCCAGGTCAGCCTGAGCCAGAATGAGACCCTACCTCAAAAAACCAAAAACAAAACAACAACAACAACAAAATGCAGCTCAAACTCAAGGGAAGAACAGAATGTTTAGAAAATAAGTGAAAAAGAAAAAGAAAATAAGTGAACTCTACTTGGATCAGGCACTGCTCCTATGTTAAGTTTTAGTAGGGACCCAAATGACTGTTTTACCCTTAAATTTTTACACAGGTGGGAGATCACAGTGATGATACAAATGAGCTGGCAGTTTAGAACAAATTAAAAAACAGTGTCAGATATTAGCATGCAAAATGCCAATACCACATATATACAACAATGTCTGGAATATGGAATAGAATTTTCATTTTTTTATTCACTGCCAGCTTAAATCAATGACATTTGACAGGCTGAGAGCAGGGAGGAGAAAATAAAGGGATGCTATTCCCAGCAGTGAGCTTCGAAAACCTACTAGGTTCCTGGTCTCAGTGAAAGCAGATTACAGGTTTCACAGTGGAGTGGCACAACTGCAGGAGCCCTTAGCAGATGGAACTGGGAGAAAGCCAAATTTTTCATGCAATGGGAGCTTCAGCCTTCTGGTGGTTTGGTTATGTTTATCCAAAATGTTTGTGAGGCAAACAGTGCACGTGCATTTTGAAGGCAATGACGATAATAATAGGTTTTTGAGAGATATAAATCAGAGAAGATTCAATATAATAGAACCTTTTAAATATGCATTTTTAATCCATAACCCCCCACCCCTCCTCCAAGCAGAAGTTGCAGGATGAATAAGTCAAGAAGTAAACAATGGTATTGTCAAATTTCATGAATGGAATGACCGGGCAGCCATAGCACAGCCCTTTTTGGGTTGGGTTTTGGGGTGGGGAACACAGCAGGGCTTTCTGCTGTTGTTTGTAAACAGCACTCTCTCCCTGCTCTGACCTTCTCTGTCTCCTCCTCCCCATCACTATGCCCACCTAGCTGAACTGCAGTGCAGACACCTGAGCTGGTATATCTGCTTCTTTCAAACACCTACTTACTCAAGGAACAAGGTTAACCAATCAATACGTTTCAGCCAGCTCTCAAGCATGATGTGAATATAATAATTACTCTATATTGATTTGAGTAAATAAACCTCCTGTTGTACTGATCGATCTGTTGATCTAATTTGATCAAAGAAAATATAGTCCCATGTAGAAAATTCTTTGACAAAAATGATATTTTTCTGACTTAACAAAAGGGAAAATTTATAAAAACCAATATGGTTCATTGGATCCTTAATTCCACAAATATTTATTAAATCTTTAGAGAAGCTCTTTCCTCCTCAGTTAGGTTTGATGACTCCTAGCTGTTTGATAACAGTCAGATTCCCAAGACATATCAACCAGTATTACAGATGCCTTTTTGACATTCTGCAATTTTATTTCAAGATAATCTTCACCCTGTATACTGCTGACCACCAGATGCATGGAGATCCTATGGTTCAGGTTGTTTGCTGCTGAGTAGCATGAGTTTCTTGGACAGATGTTGGTCATTTTCTATGAGTTGCTCATGTAGTACCTTCTGGCACTAGATGAGCTAACTATCTGGGCACTGACTCTCTTCCAGATTCAAGCTAAGTCACTCTATGCTCCCTACCAACAGCATATGGGGTCTTTGGCAATAGAGTCTTACCACTAACCTTTGGTGGGTCATCAAGTACTCTGACAGAAATATGTTATTTTCTTATCTACCATTGCTATTACATATATTGACCAGTATGGTTTTAAGGAACTCTGAGGAAAGAAAAGAGTTAAATTTATAACAAATCTATCAACAATATCTCACAGAAATGACCTGATATCTTTGTGGAAGCTATGCATGCATAAGAACCAGAAAGAGACTAGGTATTATGCCACACAGAAACCAGGAGAAGGCTACTTAAGTTGTATTAGAAGAAATTCAGGGCTGGAGAGATGGCTTAGCATTAAGTGCTTGCCTGTGAAGCCTAAGGACACCAGTTTGAAGCTCGATTCCCCAGGACCCACATTAGCCAGATGCACCAGGGGGCGCACACGTCTGGAGTTTGTTTACAGTGGCTGGAAGCCCTGGTGCACCCATTTTCTCTCTCTCTCTCTCTCTCGATCTCTCTCTCTCTGCCTCTTTCTCTCTCTGTCACCCTCAAATAAATAAAAATGAACAACAACAAAATAAAGAAATTCAGAGAGATAGAAACATTCCACCCTGGGAATGGGGAAAGTTAGAACATACATACAATCCTGTTGATGACAACAGTAGTCACAAGTTCTCACAGCCTGCTAGTTAGAGTGAGCTAAAATATGTTAGCCTCAATTGTCAAAAAAAAGTTTCAAAAAATAAGTTAACCTCATTAAATATAGTAATAAATATTATTAGCTTTCTATATTTGCCAAAGCACTATGAATACTATACTAACTTCCTCATTTAAAATGGCCACTAATATTATCGCATTTCTCAAGTGAAAGTACTGAAACCTAATAGTAACAAATGTTTGAATGAGTATTTCAGTATAAGTTTGTTTCTAGAGCCCATGTTCATCTTTTTCCTTTCAGGTGTCAATTTAAAGTATGCTATTTGAATTTCTACTCTTTGCCAGATATTTGTTTGCTTCAGGGCTCTAAAGGTAAGATGGTGAATAGATATGCTTTATCATACCCACAGGGCCCATGTTTGTATGTATAGCCTCACTTCTGACTCCAGCCATATGTGGGCACAGAGTTTCATGTGGGTCTGATCCCTGATATACTGTGTTCTTGCCCACTGATTCTCCTTCAAGCATGTGTCACATCTTTTCAGACAATGGACATTACCAGGAGCAAGTTCTGTTCTATTCATGTGAAACTGCAAAGTCCATAGGCATCCCAGGTCTGAGACATCCCTCAGCAGCTAACATGTTCAGGAATATATTCAGAGAGCCTCACATTGTCCACACTAACAGCAAGTGGTAACTTATACCCTGATAGTGTCCTTATTTTGCACTCATTCCTCATTGCTCATTCCTCCCTCTGTCTACCAAAAAAGGTACCTGGTCTTTTCTCTACATTTCTAGGAAGCCACGCCAAGATGCATGGTAAGAAGTAATATATTTTGGTAGTGCTGGGATAGAGGTCATATGGAAACAAACAGGGAATGGTATTTGACTAAGTAAAGACAAAGAAGTTTTCTAGAAAGGTAATGTCTAAATGATAAATATCAGTCCTTTTTTGTCTTCCAAGTAGAACAAAATGAGCATCCCAGAATAAAATGTAACACATGAGGATCCAATCACTCTCTCCTTCCTGTAGTTATTTCTTGGATGACATGCTTGCTAGGGCTCCATCATCAACAAATAACAAATAACAAACAGAACCAAAACATAATCACAATAAAAAAAAGTGGTTAAGAGCTGGATGTAATGGCACAGGCTTGTAAACAGAGCATCCTTGGACTGAAGGAGGAAGGGTTGAGCAGTAAAGTCAGCCTCTGCTGAGTATCTAGACTTTATCCCAAAAACTCAAATAGAAGAATGAGAGAAAAGGAAAAGAAAGGAGTGATGGGAGGAGAAAAAGAGGGACAGAGAGAAGGAAATGAAATGATTTTAAAGGTGATGGGTATGGAAATTACCAACAGTAGATCATTACCCAATACATTCAAAAATTAAAACATCAATTGTAAATGTGTAGAAATACTATGCCAATCAAATAAAAATAAAAATTAAAACAGGTCCTTGTCCCAGTGAAGCTCATTGAGAAAGACAGACATTAATAAAAATGTAATGGGCCTGGAATCACTCAGAGATTCACAAGTCTGACAGGAATATGATATTAATAAATAAAGGCATTTATTTCTGGCCAGGACTATACTTCAAGCCAGGAACTCAAGAGTGAAGCCCCCAGTTACATCTGGTCAGGGTTTATAAGGACAAATTGCTAAACAAGGCCATGTGACAACAGTAATGGGCCTAGTTACAAAAGCTAAGAGAAAATTAAAAATGGTTAGCAGTTATCTCATTCAAGCAGATGGCCTGGTGTTCTGCATGCCAAGGTAACCACATCCTGCATGCCACAGGTAACATTTACAAGGCACTACATCCTGTATGCCAATGGTAACATTTATTTATAACATTTATAACATTTCCTTATCCATCCCATTCCCTTATTCCCCTATTTATCACAAAATATATATGAAGTAAGAAGGGGACAAATGCCAGAAATAAAAGTAAGAACAAAATGGGGGACCATGGAAAGTGCTATTATAGAGAGTCCTGTGAAAGAAACATCTCACAGGTAGGAACATTTACCCTAGATATTGAGTGGAGTACCTGGGAAAAGTTGTAAAGGCAGAGGTGAAATTGCAAGGTGTCTGTAGAAAGCAGAAAGGAGATGATGGGTTTCCAACAGAGTGAGGTGTTTGAGGAGAGTAGCCAAGGCTCCACAGGGCCAGCTAAAGATGTTGTCCATATAAGGGCTTGGACCTAGTAATCTATCACTGTTGTGGTGGGAGCAGGGATTCAGTCACATGTAATATAAGGCAGTAGTCAATTCACAAGATCCTTCATGATACTAACATCACATTCCTTCAAAGTCCCTGCTTTGGCCATAGACCTAGAAGGGGACAGGACAATGGCTCCAACACTTCAAGAGTCTTTGAGGTTTGTCTACTGTGGCTCCAAGCAGAGACTCAGGTGTCTCTTTCCTCTTAGTCTGTTACTGATTGCAAGGTGTGTAAGAACAGAGTGTTATCTGAACTCACACTACATTCTAGGTGTGAAGAGGCAAGATCGACTTGCCACACAGCCCGGCCATGACAACTGGATTCATAAGAGTCCGCAGAAAATATGAAGATAGGAGTTACCTGGCAGCCCACTTCTGTGGGTGAGCTGGCCTCAGCTATTATTTGGAAAGAACCTCTATGACTGTCTCCATTAAATAGTGGACAAATTATGAAGACTCTCCAGGCATTGAAGTCATTGTAAGGACTCTCTTCTAGGCTTGAGCCCATGCCAGGGGCTTTGATGAGAACTTATGAATTCTTTACTTCCTAGTTAGACATATGGACTGAATCATCCCCTACCCAAAAAGAGATGCTAAGGGGTATGCTACCTTCTGCCTTAGAAAGGGCAAAGCTGCTTACAGGCTTGCTCAGCAAAACAGAAATGGGATAAAATTTATTAACATCTGGGCTGTACTCCTTCTTCTCTTATTCCCTGGCTATATCTTCAGCATTACAACCTCCCAGACATTATGCACATCATTTGCTATACCATAAATAATATTTAGCTTATATGTGTATTTACATGTTAAAATAAACATATCCATGAATAGTAGGTTTTAAACAAATGTAGATTATATTATTAATATTATCAGTAATGAACATTAGTAATTGCTAGTATCTAAAAAGTAAAGAAGAAATTCCACATCCTTACCAAACCCTCCTGTTCTGATGGCAATGGGCATAGAAATACAGTGTCTCCACTATGGATGTACATCCTTTTCCTTTGGCTTGAAGTTTCTAGTTGCTTACAGCATGTGGAATTCAAAGCTGCAGGCGCACGCCTGTCAGAGCTGTCGGGAAGATTAACAGCAGGTATTTGAAAAGAAAACAGTAAGCAGTTAGGAACCGTTCTGAGGGTGTGATTTATGAAGGTTTTCATGACAAGACCCTGGTTTTGATGAGAACACAGTACACATTTCACAAAACTCAACTACATCGGTGTTTCAATAAATAAGTTGCTTTTGACCAGTAGATGCTCTTCATAGAGCTAAAGCATCCTTGAGAATAAATAGTCAAAGGAAAATACCAGTATGATATAGAGGCAGCCCCAAGGCATATTCTTACAGAATAAACTTTTTGTGTGCCCCATTTTATATGTCACCTGACCCACAGGTGACCCTTCATTTATATTTCATAAGGGCATCAATTTATCAGCCTCAAGCTATGCCCTCTAGAAAAGCACCCAGTTATTTTACTAAGTGTAGTCATAAAACAATTCATATATTAAAGATAAAATGTCTCATAAAACTGTTTAAAATATGAACTCACAAGAGAAAGCAAGGATTTAGAGTTACAGCCCACAAGATTCCTACCAGAATATATTTAACATGACAATTAATTAGAGTCATTAAGGAGGCAATATCCACATAAATGTGTAATTTGTAAAGTATTTGCTTTCTGTGGTAATTGTTTACAACTATATCACACTTTCATTTTCAAATATTTTCCCTTTGTGTTCTGTTTTTCTCTTTGAGATCCCATTTGCGTAATCAGCAAGGTAAACCAATTTGGGGATGAGTTACAGTGTTAAAGGATTTATGTGGTACTTTGGGCACCAGAAAAGACAAAGTTTCCACTTGGAGCTACCTTGATGCAGCCTAAATCTCTGACTGGGCCCTGCTCCTGCTGTGCTGTTCCTGTTCCCGCCCACTCCAGTTATATCCCAAACCAGGTGCAGCCCTGGAGTAATTTGATGGAGAAGATTATATCTAAACAAGGATCAGCTATCAAGTTTCATCAAACCACAGTTTTTGCTTTATTTACTAGAAACAGCAGGTGAGTTAGGCTGGTTGCTTGCTAAGAAAAAAACACATCAAGAAGGCACAAACCTCAAGCAAGCATGGATATTAAGGTGTTGTTGGTGATAAAGTCTACCTCATAGGACATTTCAACAGCTATAATCTAGATGATTGAAATGAACATTACTATTTTAGGTTTCACACTAAGGATTTTGTGCCTCAAGGGGTACTTTTGAATCCTCAAGGCAGAACCCAGCCCCACTGAAAAATGTTGCTGCATATTACGTAGCTGCATGAAATCTGATGAAAATACTTAGAACATACGTCTCCAGAAATGGGCTCTTGGCTGCTGCAAGTATATCAAGATGACTATGCTTGGGCACAAATGGGAGAAGGGAAGGGACAGTTTTAAGAAGATTAAAAAAACTAAACAACTTTAAGATTAAAAAAGAGAGAGACTGGAGGATTATTTATAAAAAGAAGGATGTAAATTCTTCACAACCCTACTGGTTTTCCCTGGAATTTGCTTGATTTAATGAAACTTTTACTCCTGAAAGACTGAATGCTCTTCAGTAATGTGGATAAAGCAATTCTGAGGCTGGAATACTGTTAGTCTCTGGCCTTAGGAAACTACTTCTGAAGACCAAATTAAGTTACAAACATGTGAGAATGAGTTTAGCATCCCATATGCAGGGGCTTGTAGGGTGGCTGATTTGTGAAGGTTGAATGGCTTATACTTTCTAGAATGTTCCCTTTATGGACTCAACGTGACACTGTTTTTATGCCTTCAATACAGTAACTATGTTATCAACATAGACTCGTATTTTAAATATTTATTTATTTATTTATTTATTTGAGAGAGAGAATGGGCGTGTCAGGGCCTCCAGCCATAGCAAACAAACTCCAGACACATGTGCCCCCTTGTCCACCTGGCTTATGTGGGTCCTGGAGAGTCAAACCAGGATCCTTCACCTTTGCAGGCAAATGCCTTAACTGCTAAGCCCCATAGACTCGTTTTAATCAGGCTTTTTTGTTTTTCTCTGTAGTGAAAACATTAAAAATGTCTTTGACTTGTCATTGATTCTTTTATGATAAAATTGTGGACAAAATTTATACATCTTGAGATTTTAAAAGCTTTCAGCCAAACAGTGTACCAAATAGTCCATGGAATCCAAAGAAAACCAAACCTCAATTGATTGCTCTTTAGTTTTATGAGCAAAAGCTTTGCTTGCCAGCAAACATCATGATGAACTTTGGCTAACCCAAAGTTCATTCACTAAAGGTAAAGATTACTCTTGTGACTTCAAAGAGAACTTGAGAGATACAAGGGAGCAAGCCATGCAGAATTTTTCAGGATTTTTCCAACTGTACAAGGGAAATAATAATAGTATCCAATAATGAGACCCACTACTTAAATGGAATTTAAGAGAAAGGAATTCATCCAAGAGAATTATTTCACAAAAATTATTGCATGTATAAAACTATACTGAATAGTCTGCATTACTAGCTATTAAATAACTCATTATAGAACTGGCCAATGATATGATAGATTTTCTTATAACTGGACAATAACAGAAAGAACATTTACTATTGGCCACTCAGGTTAAAATGCATGCCATTATCTACAAAAATTGATACCATTTCTTACAAGGAAGTGAGCATAAAGCAGCAGCCACTCACTATTGGAATGCTTACACTGAAAAATGTGTTGTCTTCTACAGGTAGAATACCAGTCTACTTGGTGAAATGGTTCAGTAGGAAAATTAAATGATGTACTATTACCGAGTCAGTATTTGACTTGGGAGTCATAGGAACAAGCAACTCAGATACTCTGATTACTGATATGTCTTAATATATATATGAAATGTATATTATGTATTTTTCAGATCTTTATCTCATTTGTTCATTGTACCAGGATGTTTTTATTTATTGTGAGAACTAAGTAAAGAAAATTAGACTGAAATTATTCCATGTCACTGTAAACACTGATTTTATATTTTTTGGAGGTATACAATGTTTCACCAAATCCAATAATATAACATGATAGCCAGAGCTCTGTAGCCCACATGGAGTTGACTGAGTCCATGGGACTGCTTGGGGTCATTTTTAACAGTGCCTGTTCTCTGTAAGGTTCTAGTCAGTCCCTGTGGAGGTCATTCTGTTCTCCTTGCCAGTATATTTATGTTTACATTGTTGCTCTGACAATCTCTGATCTCTGGCATAACTTTTTTATCATCAATTCTACTTTTATGTTTTTGCTTTGCTTTTTAAAGCTGTGTTTGTGTGTGTGTGCGTGTAGCTAACCTATATTTTGAAATTTTTTTTTTATCCCTCACAAGGAAGAGAAAGCCCAGGCATTCCTGAAGACTGCCTCGCATTTATCTGTAGTAGTTATCTGCTGTGTTGTGTTTCAGCAAACCAGAAGTCTCACTTGTGATCTTTTAAATGTTTCATTTTTGTAAGTACCTAATGTGCCTGTTGAAATGACCAACTCCAGGGTCCCATTCCAAGACTGTTGAATAAGTACCTCCCAAGAAAGTGAGGCCTATAGATCTGTACATTACAGACCTATTTAGGTGATTCTTACACTCACTAAAGGTTGAGAAGTACTGTTCTTGGGCTCTACAGAGCTGCATGCAAATGTAACTTCCCAAACTGTAGGTCTTTTCAAAAAACAGCTGTTGGGTCTACTATTGCAATTACATTAAAGATGCTGAAGGAACTTCTAGTTATATTACCACTGTCATACTTTTGAAGACTAAAATAAAAAAGTTTATATTTAAGTATTTATAATTGTTATTTCTGTGGTTTACTTTTGTGGTTTACCTTTATAAACAATATTGCAAGAAAATATTTCTCTTTATGTAGGATTGTTTAAAAAAACTGAGAGCCAAACAAATTTGTATTCCCTTAATGCAGAGGACTCTGGTCTGATCCTTAGACATTATTTTTGTTCATTTATTTTCCTTTTTCATGGACTACCTTTTATCATACCATTTTGTTCATAGTTGGCTTTTACCTAGTCTTAGATATTTAGTGACACTGAGTGATGAATTTAAACTTTAGAATTTAGGCCTGTATTTCCTATGGTTAAATTTCAGAAAAAATGTATAATGTATCAGGTTTCTACCTAGTCTTAGATATTTAGTGGTGCTGAGTAATGATTTTAAACTTATAGAATTTAGTCCTGTATTTCTAGTGGTTTGATTTTAGAAAAATACATAATATGGGAAGTAGAAATAGTCTTCTGAAATTGAGTCCAGACTTGTGTGTGTAAACATGTGTGTAAATGTGTGTATGTGTGGGTGTATGGGTATTTTTAAGTGTGCTTGGATGTTGTTTCCCATTTCTTTGTTTTGGGCATATAAAACAATAATTATTATAACTGCTGAGCAGCTCCATAGCCAAGGAAGTAAATCAATTCTAAATGGGTTAAAGGAAAAATAAAGTGTAATGGAAAATTTTTCTGTGTCTATAGTATAAGAACAGGGAGGGGATCCCTGACTTCAACCTCCTTTGTTTTCAATACCAGCCCCTCAGAACATGCACACATGATAACACAAGTTAAAACTTAGCCATTGTGGTTGAGCTTCCAGTGGCTTTAAACAAAAAGAATTGATTTCAGAGTTTGCAGCCCAAGATGTTAGTAAAAGGTCAGTACAGCAGGGAATGGGCTAGAGTCTAAATTTGCCTTGACACAGGCCAGGGAAAGATAAAACTCAGAGAAGAAAAGCATTTTACTTGAAAAACATATGAATCAAAACATAGAAGTAACTTCAAGGAATTAGGAGTAAATACTACAGTAGGAAAGGCAGGGCAACTACAGAGTATACCCCAGTGTGCAGGAGGGACCAGAGTTCAGGGCAGCTTTGCTGAGGTGCTCTGGACATGAATAATAGTATATGGAGTGGTGCCTCCTATTGTAGACACTGGTCATATGGTGATGCATTTGGTGGTTGAATATTGTTACCTTTGATACTTTCATATTTATAGGGCCTTTGTTTTTTTGCTTCTGTCATTATTGGGGGCAGGGCCTGATCCAGATCTAGGTTGACCTGGAATCCAACTCAGAACAGAAATCTCTACCTTCCAGCTGACAAGACTAGGGGTGTAGAACAACACACACCCTTAGGGATTTTGGCTTTATAAAACTATCTGTTTGTTTTAATCCCCACAATTGCATACTTTGTGCTGGTTTTTATTGATTATGTATGTTACTCAGGTGAAGTTTAGAATTTTCCAGTAAATTATTCCACCCAGTCCACTAGAATACTGGATTAGCAAGCAAACTCGACACCTAGGATTACTTCTGTGGCTTGATTGGGGGATAAGAGCTATACATGACACCTTGAACTCATATCTTGAGGGTATATAGAGGAGGATTTCCATATCTGGGAACACTGCAGATAAGTAGAAAACCCAAGCATCAAATCCATCATAAATGATCACCAATGAGACTGTTTTAGATGAAATGCCTAACAAAGATTTAAAGAAAATGATGGGATCTGGGCTCAAAGAAATCAGAGAAGAAATAAAGGGAATCAAAGAAGAAAACAAAGAAATTAAAAAGAAAAAAAAATTCTGAAAGAGAACAGAGGAAACCAGGTTAATGAAATAAAGAAGTTGTGATAGTTTCAATAGGTGGCCCCCAATATATTCAGTTTTTTATTGTTTGTAGTTTGCATCTGCAGACACCTGGACGGAGGCAGTGTCACTGGGTGGATCTTAAGGTGTGGTGGTGGGTTTCAAATTTCAATCTAAAGATATGCAAAGTGTGCCTAGCTGGAGTTCATGAAGTGTGCTGTATGGCTTTTGGCTTTTTGGCTTGTGCTTCTCTCTCTCTGCTTTGTCCTGTGAAGGCAGGCCAGCTTCTTCTGCCATTTATGGAACATCCCCTGGATCTGTAAGCTTCAATAAATATCCCTTCCCCCATAACTGTGCTTGGTCTGGAAGTTCATCTCAGTGAACCTGAAGCTGTCTACTATAGAACTTGGTAACGAGGAGTGGACTTAGATGAACCTGACCATGTGGATGTTGATCTTTTGGAACCTTTGTTTTGAAGGAATAGGCATGGACTTGATGTTTGCAAATGAAGTTGCCTCCTGGAGTGGTAAGCTAAGTTTTATGTACTATTCTGATGAGAGTTTGAGAATTCTAAGTGCAGACAATATTGGACTTTGAGTCTTGGCTTATGAGCTTTCTAAGGGGAAGGAAAGACTGCAGAAGACTTTTTTGGAACTGGGCTACTGGCATAAGGGCTGGCTGTGTCCTTCTGCCCAGGCCCAGAGAGTTTGATCAAGGTTAAATTTGTAATGGACTGATGTGCTTGGCTAAAGATATTAGACTGAGAGATTTAAGATTTTGTGCTGGAAAACCTCAAGCAAGTTAAAATTACAGGCACTGAGACTGGTTTTAGGTTACTGAGTCTGCTATTGTCAAACACATTAGCAGTCTTAAGGAAAATGTTCCAATTGCTTTATGATGGAAAGGATACCTGAGGAAAGACTATCATAGAAATGCAAACTCTTTTGGAAAGAGTTGACTGGAGAAGGAACCTGCCTTTAAGGTTAGGATTTATTTTGTCTCTGCATTAAGAATATGGCTGTGTCCTGTACACCTGGTATTGGTTTCAGAAGCATGAAAAATGCAAGGAGTGGTCATGAGGTGTGTCTGGTCTGAAAGTTCATCTCAGTGAACCTGAAGCTGTCTGCTACACTGGAGATATAAAGAACATATCTCAACATAATAAACGCTATTTATGACAAATCTATAGGCAACATAATACTAAATGCTGAAAAACTTGAAGCTTTTAAACTAAATTCAGAAACAAAACAAGGGTGTCCACTGTCTTCACTATTTAAAATAGTACTGGAAGTCTTGGCTATAGCAGTAAGACAAGAGACACTCATAAAAGGGATACAAATTGGAAAGGAAGAGATAAAACTATCACTATTTGTAGATGATATGATTCTATACATAAAAGACCCTAAAAACTCTACCAGCAAACTGTTAAAGCTGATAAACACTTTTAGAAATGTAGCAGGATACAAAATGAGTACACAGAAATCAGTAGTTTTCCTATATACTAACAACAAACATGCAGAGGATGAAATCAGGTGATCTCTCCCATTCACAATTGCCTCAGAAATAAATAAATAAATAAAGTTCCTTGGGGTAAACTTAACCAAGGAAGTGAAGGATCTCTAAAATGAGATTTTTAAATTTTAATTTTACTCAAGCAAGAAATTGAAGAAGATACAAGGAAATGGAAAGACATCCCATGTTCTACGGTTGGAAGAATCAATATTGTAAAAGTTTCAATCTTACCAATAGCAATTTACAAATTTAATGCAATCCCCATTAAAATTCTAATGGAATTCTTCACAGGAATAGAAAAAAACAATACCAAAATTCATTTGGAAGCACATAAAACCTTGAATAGCCAAAATGATTTTGAGGAACAAAAATAAGACTTATGGTATCACCATACCTGATTTTAAGCAATATTACAAAGACATAGTAACAAAAACAGCATGGTGTTGGCACAGAGACAGACATGCTGATCAATGGAACAGAATAGAAGATCCATATGCATGAAAACCAAATCCAAGTAGATCATGGACCATAATATCAGAGCTGAAACTGAAACTGCTAGAGGAAAAGATAGAAGAAACCAGGTGTGGTGGTGCACGCATTTAATCCCAGCACTTGGGAGGCAGAGGTAGGAGGATTGCCATTAATTCAAGGCCATCCTGAGACTACAGACTGAATTTCAGGTCAGCCTGAGCTATAGTGAGACCCCACCTCAAAAAAAAAAAAAAAAAGTCATGGAAACCCTTCAACATATGGGCATAGGAATGACTTTCTGAATATAATGCAAACTGCTCAGAAAATAAAACCACTAATCACCTGCTGGGATCTCATGAAATTACAAAGCTTTTATACAGTAAATGACACTGTGAATAAAACAAAGCAACAACTTACAGAGTGGGAGAAAATCTTTCCAGCAAAGAACTCAAAAAAGCAGAACAATAAATCAAACAACCCAATCATAAATGGGCTATGTAACTAAATAGAGAGTTCTCATAAGAAGAAATACAGATGGCATATAACCATCTACAAAAGTGTTCTACATCCTTAGCCATCAAGGAACTTCAAATTAAAATTACCTTGAGATTCCATCTCTCTCCCATCAGAATGGTTACCATCAAGAAAACAAATGACAGTAAATGTAAGGATGTAGTAAAGGGGGCACCCTTCTGCACTGTTTGTGGGAATGTAATCTTGCATGGCCATAGTGTAAATCAGTGTGGAGGTTCTTGAGGCAGCTAAATATAGATTTGCCATATGATCCAGCTTTTGCACTCCTAGGCACATAGCCTAATGACTCTTCTCACTACCTTAGAGATACTTGCACAACCATGTTTGTTGCTGCTCTATTCACAATAGCTAGGAAATGGAAACAACATAGGTGTCCATCCACAAATGAATGGATAATAAAGATGTGGTTCATCTACATAATGGAGTTCTTTTCAGCACTAAAGAAAAATGAAATTATGAAAATTGCAGGGAAATGGGTGGATCTGGAAAGGATTATACTTAGTGAGGTAACCCAGGCCCAGAAAGCCAAACATCATATGTTCTCCATTATATATGGATCCTAACTACAAATATATAGGCTTGTGTGTGTTCTGGGACCAAAAATCAGTAGCAGAGGCCCATAAGCGAGAAAACGACTATAAGGGAGGGAGGAGAGGAAAGGTCTTAAGAGGATGGTATTGTATACATGTAAGTAGAAGAACATATTACAGGGAATGGAAAGGCCTAAGCAAGGTCAAGGGAAGAGATTGTATAAAAGAGAGGTCGGGGGAGTGTAAGTGTAAATCAAAGTTCAAGATATTCTGAATAAGACTTTTGAAAATCTACTTTCTTGAATAACAGCACTTCCAGAAGCCATAGATTATTACTAGAAAATTTTCAGTGCCAGAGATGGGATACCTTCCAGTGAGTTATTGGCCCAAGAGTTCCCTCTTCCCTCCAAACCATTATAGGATATTTCCAAGGCCCTTGGTTTCCCATGACAAAGAGATGGTAAGACCCTACTGCTGAAGACTTCCCATTCTTGAGTGGCAGAGTCACTGTGAAATCAAGCTGGTGCTGAGCAGAAAACCTGTAGCACAACAACTGTAATCGGGGTAAACCTGCACTGAATGAAGCCTTATTGGAGACAGAAGTCATCAGCAGTAAAAAGAGTGGACACTGGAAGCTTCAATTTTGTCCAGACAGGCCAAATGACTGAACAAGTGCAATAGTGGCATGTCTGCTCTGGGGGAAACCAACTGCTCTCTAATTGGATGGAAGACCCACTCTATGGGAGGGAATACATGCCTGGTACTGAAAATCTAATCAAAAGCCTATGGCAGGGGAGGTCATGAGCCTTAGGGTTATAAAGCCTGCTCTTGTCTGGATAAATGCATATATTACTCTAACCAAATTGCTTTGAAAGCACTACACTTAATGTTCATGCACATATATTAATGCTACTCTGGCTAGAGAAGCTTCTCTTTTCAGATGGCAATGACCACTAGAATGACCCAAAAGACAACAATAATCTTGAGAAGAGGGGATGGAGGAGTGTCCAGCACTGAAACATCTTATACCTTCCAAGGCTCAGGTTCCATTGTGGAAGAGGTAGCAGAAAGAATGTAAGAGCCAAAGGAAGGGAACCACTCATTAAATACAACTGTCCATATAGAATTTGGCCTCAATATCCAAGACCTCACATTGTCTAGAAATATCTAACACAAGACTGTCATAATAAGAGTAAAGATGTTGACATCAAATTTAAATAGGGACTAATGGAGAGAGGGAAGGGACATGATGGAGAGCAAAGTTATGAAGGGGAAAGCGGGGGAGGGAAGGGAAATAACATGGTTTGTTGTCTGTATGTATAGAGGTTGTCAATAAAAATATATATATTAAAAAATTAAAAATAAAAAAGAAATAATGTTGATATATCTAATTAGTGACATTACATGGATTTAGTCAGTTCAATAATTGGAGAATTTTGCCCAGGTTTTTACTGTTAGTGAAAAATAAAATACTCTTTATATTGAAATTAAACATTGATTTGACTCAATACTAGTTAATAAATTTACTACTTATATTTGACTTAATACAAGTTATCATCACCATTGCTGTCACAAATTTCTTTGTAATGAAATGAGGGCAATAATTTATGTCACATAAATTCAAGGATCCTCCTAACTATATGATCAAATACATCTTCAGTACAGGTACATGGGTCTATGTGATTCACAAAGAGAAGTATTAAAATTTGCATTTCCTATTTAAAACATGCCAAGTCTGCAAATTTTTTGCTTATTTAGTCATTGTTTTTACCTCCCCTATCACAAACTAGAATTGGTGTGTGGTAGTTTGAATAGATGATGCCCAGTATGTTCAATTTTATTGCAGTTTGTACTTTAGATCTATAGCCAACTGGCTGGAGGAGGTGGATCTTAGTGTCCAGCACTAAGGTGGTGGTGGTGGATTTTAGATTCCAATCTGCAGATATGCAAAGTGTCTGAGTTCCACCTGGAGTTCCTGCAGTATGGCTTGTGGCTTTTGGCTTGGCTCATGGATTTTCTCTCTCTGCTTGGACCTGTGAAAGTACACCAATTTCTTCTGCCATTATGGAACTACCCCTGGATCTGTAAGCTTTAATAAATCCCTTCCTCCATAATTGTGCCTTGTCCAGAAGTTCATCTCAGTGAAACAGAAGCAGTCTACTACATGGTGCATCCATAAGATGATGACTTTTAACATGCACACATATATACACAACACATGAAAGTAGAAGGGAAAGTAGGTACAAATAAATGGTAATAGAAGGGCAAATATGAGAAGTACATGATATACATAGGTGAATATATCACAATAAGCCCAATATTTTGTGTAGTTATTTTAAAATAAAAAGATTCCATGTGATTTAAAACAATCATAAATTTTAGCCATCTCATTTACTGATAGCTAGTGCTTAGAATAGAATACAGAGCATATGAATACTCTGAAAATATTTCTTGTATATATTAGTAAAAAGTTGGTGATTCGGAGATTTCCGGTTAAGATGGCGGCGTAGGTACCATGCCAAAGCAGCCTAGGGGGAAAAAAGACCAAGAAACCTCAGCAAAATAAACACTTTTACTAAAAAGAGAGGTGTATAGGAAACTGAGGCAGCAGCAGAAAAGTAGGAGAGATCCAGAGCATCCATAGCCCGCACAGGCCGGCAAAAGTGGCTCCAGCAGCTCCGCCACCTGCCGCAGTGGCGGCGCACCAGAAAGCCACCAGACTTGGCTCCAGCCTCAGGAAAAGCCAGGTGCAGGAGCTTCCCATCACACTGCGCTCTCCGCAACTCAGAAAACGTGAAGGGAGAGCGGCAGTGAGCAACAGAGGAGCAGACCATGAGGTAGAAGAACACGTGGAGCAGCAAGCGAACCAGAACAGCTGCGGCGCCCTCCCCTCCCCCACCACCTGAGCCCAGCTCCAGCGAACAGAGCAGCGTCCCGGGACCTGGCCATGCCAACTTGAGCCGACAGCAGGACCCAAGCAGGAGGAGAGTTCGGCACCAACATCACCAGCTCCAGAACCAGTACCAGCAGCCCCAGCAGCAGCAGACCCAGGAGTGGCAACAACAGCAGACCCAGAAGCAACAGCAGTTCCAGCAGCGGGGGTGCTGATCTGCAGGGCCACAGTTGCCAGGCTTGGTTTGCCCCACAGGAAAAGCGAGTTCCCAGTTCCAGAAATCAGAACAGCAGCCCAACAACCCAGGCAGCAACTTGACTGAGACCAAACTCATCCAAGGTTTGCACCAGGGAAGGGTCTCACTTGGTCACAAGCTGACTTGGATCCCTCAACAGATCAGAAATCTTAACCTCTATGTTGATAGAGGATCTGGATGTTATAATAACTACTCTGGCATACATAATTGGGGCTGATTTTACTTAATGGGTACAGTGTTTAGTTAACTTTTAGAATCTACCTGTGTTTTATTCCACTCAGCCTACATGACTACTCCCTTAGCAGGGAAACTCAACCCCTAGGATCACCTTTGTAGATACTCTCAGAGTCTTAAGAGCCACATCTAACACCTTAAGCTCCTACACTGAAAATATATAACATCAAATCAATTGATACAGCTAAGAATACCCAGCCTGCTAGAAAATCCAAGCATTAACTTAATCGAAGATGCAAAAATATATACATTATAACACAAGAAACACTAAAAAGCAAGGCAATATAAATCCACCTAAAAGTATTAATGCATCAGAAATGACCTCCAGTGAGAACGAGTTAGAGGAAATGCCTGAAAAAGATTTCAAAAGAATGATTGTAAATATGTTCAAAGAAGTCAGAGAACAAATCAAAGGAGTCAAAGAGGAACTTAAAGAGGAAATCAAAGGAATCAAAGAAGATGCAGGACACCAATTTCATGAAATAAAGAAGGCAATACAAGACATAAATAAGGAAATAGAAATAATAAAAAAAAAAAGTCAGAATTACTAGCAATGATGAACAGAGTTAATGAAATAAAAAACTCTGTAGAAAATCTCACCAGTAGAATGGATGAAGGAGAGAACAGAATATCTAAGCTGGAAGACCAGGTGGCAGATCTAATACAGGCCAACAAAGAGAAAGACAAACTTATAGAAAAGTATGAGTGGGAATTTCAAGATATTCGGGACACTATGAAAAGATCAAATATTAGAATTCAGGGCATAGTAGAAGGAGAAGAATTTCACTCAAAAGGCATAGTAGGTGTCTTCAACAAAATCATAGAAGAAAATTTCCCCCAAATTGGGAAAGAGGTGCCAATACAGATACAGGAAGCCTTTAGAACCCCAGCCAGACAAAACCCAGAAAGAACCTCTCCTCGCCATATTATAATCAAACTTCCAAACACACACACCAAGGAAAAAAATATTGAAAGCAGTTAGAGAGAAAAATCAAGTTACCTACAAAAGCAAGCCCATCAGGATTACAGCAGATTATTCAACACAAACTTTTAAAGCCAGAAGGGCTTGGGGTGATATATTCCAGGTTCTGAAAGATAACAACTGTCAACCAAGGTTACTTTATCCTTCAAAGTTATCCATTCAAATAGACGGATAAATAGGGACATTGCACGACAAAAGCAGGTTAAAGGAGTATTTGAAGACAAAACCAGCTCTACAGAAAATACTTGATAGAATCGTCCATGCTGAAGAAAAGGAAAAGCACACATATAAGGAACCAAGAAAAAACAAGCAATACTCAAATACTAGTTAACAAAGAGAGCACAGGTAGAACCAGAACCACAAAAAAAAAAAAAAATGCCGAACATAAATACACACCTTTCAATAATATCTCTTAATATCAATGGCCTCAATGCCCCAACGAAAAGACATAGATTCACAAACTGGTTTAAAAAGCAGGATCCTACAATTTGTTATCTCCAAGAAAGTCACCTTTCTACAAAGGATAGATATTACCTTAGGGTGAAAGGTTGGAAGACGGTGTTTCAAGAAAATGGGCCTAGAAAACAAGCAGGGGTTGCTATCCTAATATCGGACAGGGTAGATTTACTCCTACGTTAGTTAAGAAAGATAAGGAAGGTCACTTTATATTGATTAAGGGCACACTCCAACAGGAGGACATTACAATCCTAAACATATATGCACCTAACATGGGGGCTCCCAAATTGGTCAAACAAACACTATTAGAACCAAGGTCACATATAACACCAAACACAGTGGAGGTGGGTGACTTTAACACCCCAATCTCATCAATTGAAAGGTCATCCCAGGAAAACATAAACAGAGAGGCTTCTGGACTAAATGAGGTCATAGAAGGAATGGAATTAACAGATATATACAGGACATGTCATCCAAAGGCTGCAGAATATACATTCTTTTCAGCAGCACATGGAACATTCTCTAAAATAGACCATATATTAGGACACAAAGCAAATCTTAACCAATTCAGGAAAATTGAAATAATTCCTTGCATTCTATCTGACCACAATGGAATTAAACTACAAATCAGTAGCAAGAAAGGCTATAGAGCATACACAAAATCATGGAAACTAAACAATACACTACTAAATGATGAATGGGTCAATGAAGAAATCAAAAAGGATATCAAAAAATTTATAGAGTCAAATGATAATGAAAACACAACATTCCAAAATCTCTGGGACACAGTGAAGGCAATTCTAAGAGGTTAATTTGTAGCCTTGAGTGCCTATATTAAGAAACTAGAAAGGTCGCAAGTAAACGACCTAATGCTTTGCCTTAATGCCTTGGAAAAAGAAGAACAAGGCAAACCAAAAATCATTAGATGGGAAGAAATAATCAAGATTAGGGCAGAAATTAATGAAATAGAAACAAAAAGAACAATCCAAAGAATTAATGAAACAAAGAGTTGGTTCTTTGAAAGGATAAACAAGATTGATAAACCCTTAGCAAATCTGAGCAAAAGAAAGAGAGAAGAGACAAAAATTAATAAAATCAGAGATGAACAATGTAACATCACAACAGATTCCAGAGAAATTCAAAAAATCATAGGGACATACTATAAAAGCATATACTCCACATAGTATGAAAATCTGAAAGAAATTGATGATTTCCTTGATCTATATGACCTACCTAAATTAAAACAAAATGAGACAAAATGAGATTAATCACTTAAATAGACCTATAACAAACATGGAGATCTGAACAGTTATCAATGATCTCCCAACTAAAAAAAGCCCAGGCCCGGATGGATTCACTGCTGAATTTTACCAGACTTTTAAGGAAGAACTAACACCATTGCTTCTTAAGCTTTTCCAGGAAATAGAAAAAGAAGGACTTCTACCAAACACCTTCTATGAGGCCAGCATCACCCTGATACCAAAACCAGGCAAAGATAGAACAAAAAAAGAAAATTACAGACCAATCTCCCTCATGAACATAGATGCAAAAATTCTCAACAAAATATTGGCAAACAGAATACAAGAGTATATCAAAAAGATCATTCACCCTGACCTAGTAGGCTTTATCCCAGAGATGCAGGGATGGTTCAACATACGCAAATCTATAAATGTAATATATTACATAAACGGGTTGAAGGAGAAAAATCACATGATCATCTCATTAGATGCAAAGAAAGCATTTGACAAAATCCAACATCCTTTCATGATAAAAGTCCTACAGAGACTGGGAATAGAAGGAACATATCTCAATATAATAAAGGCTATTTATGACAAGCCTACAGCCAACATATTACTAAATGGGGAAAAACTGGAAGCTTTTCCACTAAAATCAGGAACAAGACAAGGGTGTCCACTGTCCCCACTTCTATTTAATATAGTTTTGGAAGTCTTAGCCATAGCAATAAGGCAAGAGACACACATAAAAGGGATACAAATTGGAAAGGAAGAAATCAATTTATCATTATTTACAGATGACATGAATCTATGCATAAAGGACCCTAAAGACTCTACTAGTAAGCTGTAAGAGCTGATCAAAACCTACAGCAATGTAGCAGGATACAAAATAAATACACAGAATTCAGTAGCCTACATATATGCTAACAAAAAACACACTGAGGATGAAATCAGAGAATCACTCCCATCCAAAATTGCATCAAAAAAAAAAAAAAAAAAAAAAACCTTGGAATAAACCTAACAAAGGAAGTAAAGAATCTATACAATGAGAACTTTAAAACACTCAAGCGAGAAATTGCAGAAGACACTAGAATGTGGAGAAACATCCCTTCTTCCTGGATTGGAAGAATCAATATCGTGAAAATGGCAATTTTACCTAAAGCAATCTACACATTTAATGCAATCCCTATCAAAATTCCAAAGGCTTTCTTCATGGAAATAGAAAAAACAATCCAAAAATTCATTTGGAATCACAAAAAACCTCGAATATCTAAAATAATACTGAGCAACAAAAAAGAGGCTGGTGGTATCACCATACCTGATTTTAACCTATACTACAGAGCCATAGTAACAAAAACAGCATGGTACTGGCACAAAAACAGACATGTAGATCAGTGGAACAGAATAGAGGACCCAGATGTAAGCCCAAATAGCTATAGCCACCTGATATTCGATAAAAATGCCAAAAATACTCATTGGAGAAGAGACAGCCTCTTCAGCAAATGGTGTTTTGAAAACTGGATAAATATCTGCAGAAGGATGAAAATAGATTCTTCTCTCTCACCATGTACAAGAATTAAGTCCAAATGGATTAAAGACCTTAACATCAGACCAGAAACTTTGAAACTGCTAGAGGAAAAAGTAGGGGAAACCCTTCAACATATTGGTCTTGGCAAAGACTTTCTGAATACAACCCCAATTGCTCAGGCAATAAAACCACAGATTAACCACTGGGACCTAATGAAATTACAAAGATTTTGCACCGCAAAGGACACAGTGAAAAAAGCAAAGAGGCAACCTACAGAATGGGAAGAAATCTTTGCCAGCTATATATCTGATAGAGGATTAATATCTAGGATACACAAAGAACTCAAAAAGTTAAATAATAAGGAATCAAACAAGCCAATCAAAAAATTGGCTATGGAGCTAAATAGAGAGTTCTCAAAGGAAGAAATACAAATGGCATATAAGCATCTAAAAATATGTTCTACGTCACTAGTCATCAGGGAAATGCAGATTAAAACTACATTGAGATTCCATCTCACTCCTGTCAGATTGGCCACCATCATGAAAACAAATGATCATAAATGTTGGCGGGGATGTGGAAAAAAGGAACCCTTCTACACTGCTGGTGGGAATGCAATCTGGTCCAGCCATTGTGGAAAACAGTGTGGAGGTTCCTAAAACAGCTAAAGATTGATCTACCATATGACCCAGCTATAGCACTCCTAGGCATATATCCAAAGGACTCATCTCATTTCCTTAGAAGTACATGCTCAACCATGTTTATTGCTGCTCAATTTATAATAGCTGGGAAATGGAACCAGCCTAGATGTCCCTCAACAGATGAGTGGATAATGAAGATGTGGTACATCTACTCAGCGGAAAAGAAAAATGAAATTATGAAATTTGTAGAAAAATGGATGGACCTGGAAAGTATTATACTAAGTGAGGTAACCCAGGCCCAGAAAGCCAAGCGCCACATGTTCTCTCTCATATGTGTATCCTAGCTACAGATGACTGGGCTTCTGTGTGAGAATGAAAATACTTAGTAGCAGAGGCCAGTAAGTTGAAAAGGAGACATAAAGGGTGGAGAAAGGAAGGGAGGAGGATACTTAATAGGTTGATATTGTATATATGTAATTACAATGATTGTAATGGGGAGGTAATATGATGGAGAATGGAATTTCAAATGGGAAAGTGTGGGGGTGGGGAGGGAGGGAATTACCATGGGATATATTTTATAATCATGGAAAATGTTAATAAAAATTAAAAAAATAAAAAATAAAAAAAGAAAGAGAGAAGAGACAAAAATTAATAAAATCAGAGATGAACAAGGTAACATCACAACAGATTCCAGAGAAATTCAAAAAATAATAGGGACATACTATAAAAGCATATACTCCACATAGTATGAAAATCTGAAAGAAATTGATGATTTCCTTGATCTATATGACCTCCCTAAATTAAATCAAAATGAGATTAATCACTTAAATAGACCTATAACAAACATAGAGATCTGAACAGATATCAATAATCTCCCAACTAAAAAAACCCAGGCCCGGATGGATTCACTGCTGAATTTTACAACTTTTAAGGAAGAGCTAACACCATTGCTTCTTAAGCTTTTCCAGGAAATAGAAAAAGAAGGAATTCTACCAAACTCCTTCTATGAGGCCAGCATCACCCTGATACCAAAACCAGGCAAAGATAGAACAAAAAAAGAAAATTACAGACCAATCTCCCTCATGAACATAGATGCAAAAATTCTCAACAAAATATTGGCAAACAGAATACAAGAATATTTCAAAAAGATCATTCACCCTGACCAAGTAGGCTTTACCCCAGAGATGCAGGGATGGTTCAACATATGCAAATCTATAAATGTAATACATTACATAAATGGCTTGAAGGAGATAAATCACATGATCATCTCATTAGATGCAGAGAAAGCATTTGACAAAATCCAACATCCATTCATGATAAAAGTCCTACAGAGACTGGGAATAGAAGGAACATATCTCAATATAATAAAGGCTATTTATGACAAGCCAACAGCCAACATATTACTAAATGGGGAAAATGTGGAAGCTTTTCCACTAAAATTAGGAACAAGACAAAGGTGTCCACTGTCCCCACTTTTACTTAATATAGTTTTGAAAGTCTTAGCCATAGCAATAAGGCAAGAGACACACATAAAAGGGATACAAATTGGAAAGGAAGAGATCAAGTTATCATTATTTGCAGATGACATGATTCTATACATAAAGGACCCTAAAGACTCTACTAGCAAGCTGTTAGAGCTGATCAAAACCTACAGCAATGTAGCAGGATAAAAAATAAATACACAGAAATCAGTAGCCTTCATATATGCTAACAACAAACACACAGAGGATGAAATCAGAGAATCACTCCCATCCAAAATTGCATCAAAAAAAAAATAAAAATAGTACCTTGGAATAAACCTAGCCAAGGAAGTAAAGAATCTCTACAATGAGAACTTTAAAACACTCAAGCGAGAAATTGCAGAAGACACTAGAAAGTGGTGAAACATCCCTTGTTTTTGGATTGGAAGAATCAATATTGTGAAAATGGCAATCTTACCTAAAGCAGTCTATACATTTAATGCAATCCCTATCAAAATTCCAAAGGCTTTCCTCATGGAAATAGAAAAAACAATCCAAAAATTCATTTGGAATCACAAAAAACCTCGAATATCTAAAATAATACTGAG
Source organism: Jaculus jaculus (assembly GCF_020740685.1). NCBI lineage: Eukaryota > Metazoa > Chordata > Mammalia > Rodentia > Dipodidae > Jaculus > Jaculus jaculus. The sequence goes on from NC_059110.1 coordinate 67,001,954, forward strand.
CAACAAAAATGAGGCTGGTGGTATCACCATACCCGATTTTAACCTATACTACAGAGCCATAGTAACAAAAACAGCATGGTACTGGCATAAAAACCGACGTGTACATCAGTGGAACAGAATAGAGGACCCAGATATAAGCCCAAGTAGCTATAGACACCTGATATTCGATAAAAATGCCAAAAATACTCATTGGAGAAGAGACAGCCTCTTCAGCAAATGGTGTTTTGAAAACTGGATATATATCTGCAGAAGGATGAAAATAGATTCTTCTCTCTCGCCATGCACAAGAATTAAGTCCAAATGGATTAAAGACCTTAACATCAGACCTGAAACTCTGAAACTGCTAGAGGAAAAAGTAGGGGAAACATATTGGTCTTGGCAAAGACTTTCTGAATACAACCCCAATTGCTCAGGCAATAAAACCACAGATTAACCACTGGGACCTAATGAAATTACAAAGATTTTGCACCGCAAAGGACACAGTGAAAAAAGCAAAGAGGCAACCTACAGAATGGGAAGAAATCTTTGCCAGCTATATATCTGATAGAGGATTAATATCTAGGATACACAAAGAACTCAAAAAGTTAAATAATAAGGAATCAAACAAGCCAATCAAAAAATTGGCTATGGAGCTAAATAGAGAGGTCTCAAAGGAAGAAATATGAATGGCATATAAGCATCTAAAAAAATGTTCTAAGTCACTAGTCATCAGGGAAATGTAGATTAAAACTACATTGCGATTCCATCTCACTCCTGTCAGATTGGCCACCATCATGAAAACAAATGATCATAAATGTTGGCGGGAATGTGGAAAAAAAGGAACCCTTCTACACTGCTGGTGGGAATGCAATCTGGTCCAGCCATTGTGGAAAACAGTGTGGAGGTTCCTAAAACAGCTAAAGATTGATCTACCATATGACCCAGCTATAGCACTCCTAGGCATATATCCAAAGGACTCATCTCATTTCCTTAGAAGTACATGCTCAACCATGTTTATTGCTGCTCAATTTATAATAGCTGGGAAATGGAACCAGCCTAGATGTCCCTCAACTGATGAATGGATAATGAAGATGTGGCACATTTATACAATGGAGTTCTACTCAGCGGTAAAGACAAATGAAGTTATGAACTTTGCAGAAAAATGGATGGACCTGGAAAGTATTATACTAAGTGAGGTAACCCAGGCCCAGAAAGCCAAGTGCCACATGTTCTCTTTCACATGTGGATCCTACCTACAGATGATTGGGCTTCTGCGTGAGAATGAAAATACTTAGTACCAGAGGCCAGTAAGGTAAAAAGAGACATAAATGGTAGAGAAAGGAAGGGAGGACGATACTTAATAGGTTGATATTGTATATATGTAATTACAATGATTGTAATGTGGAGGTAATATGATGGAGAATGGAATTTCAAATGGGAAAGTGTGGGGGTGGGGAGGGAGGGAATTACCATGGGATATATTTTATAATCATGGAAAATGTTAATAAAAGTTAAAAAAAAAGTTTGTGATTGGAACACATATGTATCAGCTTGTACTGCTTGTTGGCAGTGATTGAAAAGTAAGAGATCAGTAACTAGTGTGTGTGTGTGTGTGTGTGTGTGTGTGTGTGTGTGTGTGTGTGTGTTTAAAGTTACATAAGGAAAGGAACAAGGGAGACAAGTTTCAGTCACAACTGGTTTCCATATCAGAGTTTATTCTTTAATAATTGGTAACCAGCATGTAACCATGAATGTTTGCTGTCCAGAACCTGCTATGGTTGAGTATCACAGAGGAGAGAGGACCACAAAGCAGATTGCTCACATGCCTCCCACCACATCTCAGATGATCTCTGGACTTTCCTCTTCAGTCTCACATCTTCCATTCCTGGTGCTTGGTGGCATTTATCTATGCCTTGTATGAGTGTCACATCTACTGCAGAGGGCATGCAGTGAAGAGGACCCTTTACATAGCACCTGTCATAGAAGTCCCTTTGGATATCTTGCTAAAGTCTGAAAGCAAAAGCTGAAAAAAATTTCTAACAATGTGCTAAGAGAATGTTGAATTCACTCAGTCTCAAAGTTAAATCAAAGCTGTGGTACATGAGTTATCTTTAAAATCAAATGTGGGATCCTGATTCATTGATATCTTTAAAAATATTGTCAGAAGGTTATCTAGACCTCACATAATGCTTGGATGACCATTGCAGTCCTCCTTGGAACTTCTCTCATCTTGAGCTCAAACCACCTGTCTTTATCAAATCCTGCCTTACTCATGTCATTATAACCAAAATCAACAGTACAAGAGATAGAAAGCATTTCTCCCAGTGTTAGGAGTACAGAGGGGATAGTGAAAGTAATGCTGAGGCAGCCAGCCCCAAGGAAGCCACCATATGCAAAGCAGCCAACCTTAATATGGTTATCGGAGGCACAGAATAGAACTAGGACCATGACCAAATAAAAAGCCAGGAGTTCCAGATGCCAACTGTCACACAGCAAACTGATGGCTTCAGTGTTGATACCCATCACAGGGATCCTGAGAAGCTGGTAGAACCCCAGGAGATCAGTACCATTCGTGGTAGAACTCCCCTAGTGAACCAAGTGTCCTCTCAGGTAAGCTGCTTAGGGGTTAGGTCAGGAGGAGGAGGAGAATAGGTAAAGGAATGTTTGTTTATGCAAATGTTGAGTGTTAAGAGTGTGACTAAATGATTTCACCATTATTATAAACTCCTCCTGATTACTCAGGACACCCAGTATTTAAAACTACCCACAATATGAGCCAAACTTGTGGCAAGAGTTAAACTTTATAAACTCATTCTCCATTATTTAGTAGAATTACAAAACAGACTTTCTATGGCTACAATTATCAACTGAATAAATAATCAAAATAACCATACTGAACAAAAGTACACTAATGTGCATTGTTCCTAGTGTATACATTGAAAAAATAGTCTGTATATCAACAGAACATTTTAAAATGCAGGAATATTCTACATGAGAGAGACATTCATGATACTCCTACCCTTCAAGGATCATGGGTCATGAGAAAGTTCTGAGTTCAGCATGAAACTTATGCAGGGGTACTTATCCAGCCTTCACCATAAATTTCTTCTTCTCTATATTCTTTGGCTGTTAGTTAGTTCCGTAGTCTTTATTGCAGGGAGCACACAAAGCCCAAGAATCTTGTCTCCCTCATCTCCTCTGGCCTCACCCATCTAGTTCTTCACATCCTGCACATGCTTTCTGCACTCCAGTCTTTCTCACTCCTGCTACTTTTCCACAGTGCCTTCTAGAACTCATGACTACCTAATAGGAAAACAGAATCCTTTAATTCTCTGAATGTTCCTTCCCTCTCCTTGCACTGAGAGAAGACTGCTTCTCCCCCAAGGGTGCTGCTTCTCCTGAGCCAGCCTTGCCAAATGATTAGAGGCCCTTTCTCTTTCTTGTTGGGCCATGCATCATGGTTTAAGTGTTGTGCTATCTAACAACTGCATCACTTCTGTTTTCTAAGAAGTTCTGTGTTCACTTAAATAGATTCATAGATTCTTAATTTTTTTTTCTGGAGTTTTTTGCCTTCAGACAGCGTTTCAAAACTGTGAGGAAGCCAACTACAAACTGTCTTTTTTACATAAATACCAGCCAGTCTTCAGTAATTAGAATTCTCCTCCTACTACACATGTAAACTTTGAGCTTTCTAAAGTAAACCTCCACCACTGATTCCAGTTCTCTTTCCATTTGCTATTCTCACTTCTCTGCTCTTACCTCTATAAAAGCTTTAATTGAGTAACATATACTCAAAGCGTATAACTTTTTCTGTTTTTTCTATGATTTGGACCAATCAGACTTTAATTCCTTTGATGAAAGTATTCTTGTCACGGTCCTCAGGGGTTTCCAAGTTAAATTCAGTGATAAAATTTTAATTTTGATCAGATGCATGTATTATAATATTTGTTAGCTACATTTTTTTTGGTTTCCCCTTCTTGGTGTTGCCTGTGGTGACTTTTTTGACTCTTCCATGGTCTTACCTTCCATATGACCTTGTCCCAGTTCATAAACTTCTTTTCTCTTCATGGTATTTCCTCTTGGTAATCCAATGCTGCTACACTTGCTCGGATTATTCCCTAATCAGTGTCTACATCTCTGAGGAATATGAACTTCAGATCCCTGTTGGTAACAGTTACTCAACACCTACATAGGATATATATTAAGTAAATTAATTTAGACATGTAAAAAAATTGAAACAAACTCCTAGCCATGTTTACTAGCTTTTCCCAGTCCCTTTCCACTGGCTTCTCCCATAATATATCTTAATTTCAATTAATACTTGCAGCTTCTCAAACCAAAAATTTTATCACTGGGCTGGAGAAATGGCTTAGTGGTTAAGGCACTTGCCTGCAAAGCCGATGGACACAGGTTCAACTCCCCAGGACCCATGTAAGCCAGATGCACAAGATGGCACATGCACCTGTAGTTTGACTGCAGGGCTGAAGGCCCTGGTATGCCTATTCTCTCTCTCTCTCTCTCTCTTTCTCTTTCTCTCTCTCTCTCTCTCTCTCTCTCTCTTTCTCTCTCTCTCTCTCTCTCTCTTTCTCTCTCTCTCTCTCTCGCTCTCTCTCTTCCCCTCTCTCAAATAAATAAAATAAAAATTACAAAAGCTAAGAGCCTGTCTTATCGAGCTGTGATAGATAAGTAGTGTTAAAGCTGTAGTATGCCTAATAGAAGAAGCGTAAAGATAGGCAATTGTTAAAACAAACAAAAACACCTTAGCTTTGTTTATCTCCTTTCTCTCCCACCTCAACTGCAGTCTGTCAGAAAATCCCCTTGAATTTACTTTCCAAACGTATCCCTAAACTTACCTTTATATTTAACTACCTTGCCTTTTACTTCCATGATCAAATCTTCCATTATCTCTAGCCTGTAATATTGCCTTAGTTTTCTGGGCAGTCTCTGCTGTGCATTTCATCACTATATTTACAACAAAGGAAGAATGGTTGTTTTAAAACTGCAGTTAGTAGTCATGACTCTGGGCTAATCCTCCAATGTTGTTGGTCATTGTGGATCCAGGAAGGGAGGACAATGGTCCATAGCTCAGGACTCCAGTTCCTCAGTAAGTTTAAAGCTTTCACTTCCTGCTACTATACATGTCACATTGTTGTACCCATTGGCCTCCTAATATTCTGGAAGCAAGCCAAGGAGGTCCACATCATAGTTACTCTAATTGCTGTTTGACTCTCTGAAGGTGTCTTGCATGTAGGTCTTCTCTCAGGTCACACTATTCACTGAGTTCTTATACTTGCAACCAGGTCTTCATCGACGTCACACCATTCAGAGTTCTTCTCTGTACATACAGATCTTTTACCAGGTCAAACCATTCAGTAAGTCCTTCTCTCTGCACACAGTTCTTATCTCAGGTCACACCATTCTGTGAGCCCATCTCTCTGCACACAGTTCTTTTCTCTGGTCACACCATTCAGTGAGACTTTCTCTGTACACACAGATCTTCTCTCAGGTCACACCATTCAGTGAGTCCTTCTCTCTGCACACAATTCTTCTCTCAGGTCACACATTCAATGAGTCTTTCTCTACACACACAGGTCTTCTCTCAGATCACGCCATTCAGTGAGTCTTTCTCTCTAGATACAGTTCTTCTCTCAGGTCACACCATTCAATGAGCCCTTCTTTCTGCACACACTTGTTCTCTCAGGTCACACCATTTAGTGAGTCCTTCTCTCTGCACACAGTTCTTCTCTCAGGTCACACCATTCAGTGAGTCCTTCTCTCTGCACACAGTTCTTCTCTCAGGTCACACATTCAATGACTCTTTCTCTACACACACAGGTCTTCTCTCAGGTCACACCATTCAGTGAGTCTTTCTCTCTAGATACAGTTCTTTTCTCAGGTCACACCATTCAATGAGCCCTTCTTTCTGCACACACTTGTTCTCTCAGGTCACACCATTCAGTGAGTCTTTCTTGCTTGATGCAGTTCTTCTCTCAGGTCACATTATTTTGTGAGCCATTCTCTCTGCACACAATTCTTCTCTCAGGTCACACCATTCAGTGAGTTCTTTCTGCACATGGGTTTTCTCTCAGTTCACACAGTTCAGTGAGTCTTTCTGCAAGCAGGTCAAGTCCCACCATTTGGTGAGCCCTTCCTTAAGTGCTACAATTAACATGGCCTTTGTATCCTCACTTGACCTTTATTTCTTTTCTCTGCTTTATTGATTTTTGTTCTCTCATTCCTTCTTGGGCTCACTATAACCTATGTATAGTTTTCTTATTTATCTTTTTCTTTCCTCTAACCACAATGTCAAAGATAGTATGTTGTATATGTTACACTATTTAAGAATTACTGAAGGCATACATGCATTAATGAACATGTGAATATGTAAATGAATAAAACGCTGTTTAAAACTTCAATTCATGATCCAGAATATAAATGACTGACAAAATGAAACACATTTTGAATGCATAAATAATGTAAGAATCTGAAGGAGGTACCAACAGGGATACTCAAGAACATCAAATGAATAAAAGGTATTGAAAATTATAGGCATTCTGAAGAAGGACTTTTGGGTGGAATTTTGTCAACAATGTTGTTTCCTATTTCCATTAGAAAGTGAGCAGGGCTAGCACTTTATTGAAGTCAAAAGAGAACTACAAAAATATTTTACAAAGGAATTGTGATAAATTCTCCAATGTTGGGGTGGGTTACAATGAGCTGTGTATAAACCTGACAAATGCAAAGAAATTATATATGTTTCAAAGGAAGGGCCTTTGGGAGCATGTGTGCAATGGAAATTGTTTTTTCTTCCAATTTTTTATTAACAACTTCCATAATTATAAAAAAATACCCCATGGTAATACCCTGTCCCCACTTTCCCCATTCTCGATCATACCCTCTCTGCATCTCAAACAGTCTCTCTTTTATTTTGATGTCATGATCTTTTCCTCCTCTTATAATGGTCTTGTGCAGGTAGTGTCAGGCACTGTGAGGCCATGGATATCCAGGCCATTTTGTGCCTGGAGGGAGCATGTTGTAAGGAGTCCTACCCCTACTTTGGCTCTTACATTCTTTCTGCCCCCTCTTCCACATTGGACCCTGAGCCTTGGAAGGTGTGATAGAGATATTGTAGTACTGAGCACTGCTGTCATTTCTTTCCATCACTGTGATGCCTTCTGAGTCGTCCCAAGGTCACTGCCATCTGAAAAGAGAAGATTCTCTACCCAAAGTGAGAGTAGCATTAATATAAGGGTATGAACATTAACAGAAGTGCTTATTGGGCAGTTTGATAAGTATAATATATGCATTTAGCCAGACAACAGCAGACGTTACACACCTAGGACTCAAGACTACGCTTGTATTAAGTTTTCAATATCAGGGATGTATTCCCTCCCATGGAGCAGGCTTCCAGTCCAATTAGAGGGCAGTTGGGTTCCCACATAACAGATGTGCCACTATTTCACGCGTTGGTTCATTTGGACTGGCTGGTCAAATATAAGTCTCACAATCTCCGCTGCTGAGTAGCTTTACTGGTGATTTCTCTTTCTCCCATTGAACTGCATGCAGAAAGGCTTCTTCCAGCTTTCTGTCAGCTGGTCTACATGGAGGAGGTTATCAGCTCAGTTCAAGCAGGATTTCTCAGTGGCCTTGCAGCCCAAGTATGTGGAATCTTTTAAAATAGGGTCATACCATCGATTCTTTGTGAGAAACCAAGGGCCTCGGCAATGGCCTATAATGTTTTTGGGGCATCAGGGACCTCCCTGGCCAACAACTAACTGGAAGGTATCCTATCCATGGCACTGAAAATTTTCTAGCAACAATCTATAGCTCCTGAGTGCTCCATTGTCCAAAAAATTAGGACTCCATATGATTTATTTATATCCTCTTATATTTTGATTAGCCCTCCCTCCACCTTTCCTTTACTCAATCTCTTCCCCTGACCTCACTTTGGACTTTTCACACCCATTAATTTATTCTTCTACTTACATACATATAATACCATCCTATTAAGTACTCCCCTCCCTTCCTTTCTCTTCCCTTTATATCTCTTTTCTAGCTTACTGGTCTCTGCTACTGAGATTTTTCCTTCTCACACAGAAGCCCAATCATCTGTAGCTAGGATGCACTGTCTTTTCTCCAATGAGTATTTTTGGCATTTTTATCGAATATCAGGTGGCTATAGCTACCTGGACTTGCATCTGGGTCCTCTATGCTGTTCCATTGACCTACATGACTGCATTTTTTCCAGTGCCATGCTATTTTTGTTACTGTGGCTCTGTAGTATAGGTTAAAATCAGGTATGGTGATACCACCAGCCTTATTTTTGTTGCTCAGTATTATTTTAGATATTTGAAGTTTTTTGTGATTCCAAATTAATTTTTGGATTGTTTTTTTCTGTTTGTGTGAGGAATGCCATTGGAATTTTGTTGGGGATTGTATTAAATGTGTAGATTGCTTTTGGTAAGATGTCCATTTTCACAATATTGACTCTTCTGATCCAGGAACAAGGGATGTTTTCCCATTTCCTAGTGTCTTCTGCAATTTATCATTTGAGCATTTTATAGTTTTCATTGTAGAGGTCCTTTACTTCCTTGGTTAGGCTTATTCCAAGGTACTTTATTTTCTTTGATGCAATTATGAATGGGAGTGATTCTCTGATTTCATCCTCTGGGTGTTTGTTGTTAGCATATAGGAAGGCTACTGATTTCTGTGTATTTATTTTGCATCCTGCTACATGGATTGTAGGTATTTATCAGTTATAACAGTTTGCTAATAGAGTCTTTAGGGTCATTTATATATAGAATCATGTCCTCTGCAAATAATGATAACTTGATCTCTTCCTTTCCCAATTTGTATCCCATTTATGTGCATCTCTTGCCTTCTTGCTATGGCTAAGACTTCCAGTACTTAAATAAAATTGAGGATAATGGACAGCCTTGTCTTCTTCCTGATTTTAGTGGAAAAGCTTCCAGTTTTTCCCCATTTAGCAATATGTTGGCTGTAGGCTTGTCATAAATAGCCTTTATTATATTGAGATATGTTCCTTCTATTCCTAGTCTCTGTAGGACTTTTATCAAGAATGGATGTTGGACTTTGTCAAATGCTTTTTCTGCATCTAATGAGATGATCATATGATTTTTGTCCTTCAGGCCATTTATATAATGTATTACACTTATCAATTTGCATGTGTTGAACCATTCCTGCACCTCTGGGATGAAACCTACTTGGTTAGGGTGAATGATCTTTCTGGTATATTCTTATATTCTGTTTGCCAATATTTTGTTGAGAATTTTTGCATCTATATTTATGAGGGAGATTGGTCTGTAATTTTCTTTTTTGTTTTATCTTTGCCTGGTTTTGGTATAAGGGTGATGCTGGCTTCATAGAACGAATTTGGTAGGATTCCTTCTTGTTCTATTCTGTGGAAAAGCTTAAGAAGCAATAGTGTTAGTTCTTCCCTGAAGGTCTGGTAAAATTCAGCAGTGAATCCATCTGGGCCTAGACTTTTTTTAGTTGTGAGATTTTTGTTAACTGCTTGGATCTCCATACTTGTTATTGGTCTATTTAAATGATTAAACTCATCTTTCTTTAACTTAGGTAGGTTATATAAATCAAGGAAATAATCCATTTCTTTCCAATTTTCATACTTAGTGGAGCATATGTTTTTATAGTATGCCCCTATGATTTTTTGAATTTCTCTGGTACCTGTTGCATCTATAATTTTATTAATTTGTGTCTCTTCTCTCTTTCTTTTGGTCAGAATTTCTCAGGGTTTATCAATCTAGTTTATCCTTTCAAAGAACCAACTCTTTGTTTCATTGAGTCTTTGGATTGTTTTTTGGTTTCCATTTCATTAATTTCTGCCCTTATCTTTATTATTTCTTCCCATCTACAGATTTTTGGTTTGTCTTGTTCTTCTTTTCCCAAGGCTTTAAGGTAATGCATTAGGTCATTTACTTGCAATCTTTCTAATTTCTTAATATAGGCACTTAAAGCTATAAATTTGCCTCTTAGAACTGCCTTCATTGTGTCCCAGAGATTTTGGTATGTTGTGTTCTTATTGTCATGTGACTCTATGAAGTTTTTTGATTTCTTCCTTGACCCATTCATCATTTAGTAGTGTATTGTGTAGTTTCCATGATTTTGAGTATTCTCTATAGCATTTCTTGCTATTGATTTGTAGTTTGACTCCATTATAGTCAGATAGAATGCAAGGAATTATTTCAATTTTCTTATATTTGTTAGGATTTGCTTTGTGTCCTAATATATGGTCTATTTTAGAGAATGTTCCATGTGCTACTGAAAATAATGTATATTCTGCAGCATTTGGATGAAATATCCTGTGTATATGTGTTAGGTACATTCCTTTTATGACTTCATTTAGTCCAGATGCCTCTCTGTTTATTTTTTCCTGGGATGACCTGTCAATTGATGAAAGTAGGATGTTGAAGTCGCTCATGACCACTGTGTTTGATGTTATCTGTGACCTTAGTTGTAACAGCATTTATTTGATGAATTTGGGAGCCCCATGTTATATGCATATATGTTTAGGATTATAATGTCCTCCTTTTGGAGGGTGCCCTTAATCAACATAAAGTGACCTTCCTTATCTCTCTTAAGTTATGTTGCACTGAAGTCTACCTTGTCAGGTATTAGGATAACAACCCATCCTTGTTTTCTAGGCTCATTTGCTTGAAACAGCGTTTTCCAAACTTGCACCCTCAGAGAACATCCATCCTTTGTAGCAAGGTGGGTTTCTTGGAGGCAACAAAATGTAGGATCCTGCTTTTTAACCCAGTCTGCAAACCTATGAATTTTGGTTGGGGCATTGAGGCCATTGATATTAAGATATATTATTGAAAGGTGTGTATGTATGGTTTCCTTTTTTTTTTTTTTTTTTTGTAGTTCTTCTGGTACTACCTTTGCTCTCTTGTGTCAACATGTATTTGAGTATTGTTTGTGTTTTCCAAGTTCCTTAAATGTGTGTTTTTCTTTCTCTTCAGCATGGAGGATTCTTTCAAGTATTTTCTGTAGACCCTGAATTCTTATGTTTGATATTTTCATACTGTCTCAAATATCTTGAAATTCCTATTCATACTTTTCTATCAGTTTGCCTTTCTTTTTGTTGGACTGTATTAGATCTGCCACATGGTCTTCTAGCTTAGATATTCTGTCCTCTCCTTCATCCATTCTACTGGTGAGATTTTCTACAGTTTGTTATATCATTAACTGTGCTCTTCATTGCTAGTAATTCTGACTGGTTTTTCTTTATTATTTCTATTTTCTTATTTATGTCTTGTATTGACTTCTTTATTTCTTTAAATTGGTGTCTTCTTTGAATCCTTTGATTAACTCTTTGATTCCTTTGAATTCTTTAACTTCTTTGAACGTATTTGCAATCATTCTTTTGAAATCTTTCTCAGGCATTTCCTCTAACTTGTTCTCACTGGAGGTCATTTCTGATGCATTAATCCTTTTTAGTGGATTTATATTGTCTTGATTTTTTGGTGTTTCTTGTGTTATAATGTATATATTTTCACATCTTGGATTAAATTAATGCTTGGTTTTTCTAGTTAACTGGGTATTATTAGATGTATCAATCAATCTGATGTTATATATCTTCAGGGCAGGAGCTTAAGGTACTAGGTGTGGCTCTTAAGACTCTCAGAGTATCTACAATAATGACCCTAGGTGTTGGGTTTGCCTTCTATGGGAGTATTCAAGTAGGCTGAATGGAACAAAATACAGATAGATTCTAAAATTTAATTGAACAGTGTATACATTCAATAAAAAACAGCACAGAGTATTTATGCAAGAGTAGGTATTATGACTACTAGATCCTCTATCAACAAGGGGGTTAAAAATTCTGTTCTGTTGAGGGTTCCTTCCCTAATGTATAACATTAAATAAAGAGGAGACAAAGCCACTATAAATCAAGAATCAACAAACAATAAGCCCCAAATATAGCTTATTTAAGAATGACAAATCTGACCATCCACCAGACTTAACATATAATTTATCCTGATATGGAAGGTGCAATTAGCGTTTCCAGTTCAGGGCTATATACCAAGTTTATTAAGTGGGTACTGACCTGATGTAATCTCAGTTACGTTTTGGGATGATTTTGGTCTCAGTTATGCTGCACTCCTGCTTGATTCCCTCTCTGTTGCACTTTGGGGTCAAGTAGGCTGGCTGGGTCACTGGACTGCTGTTCTGTTTACCGGAGCCGGGCACTGGCTTTTCCTGCTGCTCAAGCCGAGCCTGGCAGCTGTGGCCCCACAGACCTTGCACGACCGCTGCTGAAGTTGCCATTGCAGGAGCCACCATTGCCACTGCTGGAGCCACCACCGCTGCTGCTGGAGCCACAGCTGCTGGAGCCACTGCTGCGGGAGCCACTGCTGCCACTGCCAGAGCTGCCACTGCTGCTGCTGCTGCCGGAGCTGCTTCGGCCTGCCTGTGTGAGCTCTGGATGCTCTAAATCTCTCCTACTTCTCTGCTGCCATTTTAATTTCTCATACACCTCACTTTTTAGTAAAAATGTATATATTTTGCTGGGTTTTTTTGTTTTGTTTTTTTTTTTTTTGTGCTTTTTCTCCTCTAAGCTGCTTTGGCATGGTTCCTACACTGCCATCTTAACCAGTGTCTAGTAGGCCCTGGTGCCCCCATTCTCTCTTGCTATGTGCCTCATTCTTTCTTGTCTCTCTCAAATATGTAAATAAAAAAGAGTGGGGGAGGGAAGGGGGAACAAAGAAAATGAAGTGAAAAGAAAGGGGAGAGAAGAGGGAAAAAATTGGAAAAGAAGGAGGAAAGGAAAATATCTCAGTGGCTAAGCAGTAGGAAGAGAATACAGTCATATCCTAAGTTTCTTCTTTCTCAGAAGAGCCTCTGAAACCCCTATGAGACCAACCATGAAGAATTAAATCTAAATGCATGACCCAGCTAGAGAAACAAATTGTCCAACCATATAACAGAATAAAAAAAAAAATTACTTAATGAGGTAACTCAGGACCAGAAAGCCAAATGCCACATGTTCTCTCTCATATGTGGGTCCTAACTACAAATGATTACATTTCTATGTGAGTTGGAATAAAGCTTAGTATCAGAGGCCAGTAAGCTAGAAAGGGGAGAAAGAGAATACAAAAGGAGGAAGGCAGGATTTAATAAGAGGTTGGCATTGCATATATGTAAGTAGAAGAATAGATTAATGGGGGTGGAAAGGTATAAGTGATGTCAGTGGAAGGGAATGAGTAAAGTAAAATGAGATGGCTAATCAAAATCTAAGAGGTTATGAATAAGTCATATGTAAACCTACTTTTTTGGACAATGGCACACCCAGGAGCCATAGATTGTTACTAGAAAATTTTCAGTGTCAGGAACTGAATACCTTCCAGTGAGTTGTTGGCCAGGAAGGTTCCTGATGTCCCCCAAACATTACAGGCCATTGCCAAGGCCCTTGGTTTCCCACCAGGAATAAATGGTAAGGCACTATTGCTGAAGACTCCACATACTTGTGCTGCAATAATGGTACTGAGTGCTGAGTAACTTGTACTGAGAAATCCAGCTGCAACTGAGCTGAAAACTTCCACCATGTAGACCAGCTGACAGAAAGCTAAAAAAAAATAAGCTATGCTGAATGCTGTTCCATGGGAAAAAGAGAAATCACCAGGGGAGATAAATAACAGTGTACACTGCAAGCCTTAAATATGGCCAGCCAGGTCAAATGAGCCAATGAGTACAATAGTGGCATGTCTATTAGGGTAGAAATAAACTGCTCTCTAATTGTACTAGAGGCCCACTCCACTCAAGGAAATACATGCCTGGTAATTAAAACCTACGTGTAATGTCTACTGGTGCCTGGCTAAATGTATATACTATGCTCACCAAACTATCTGGTGAGCACTTCTCTTAATGTTTATACCCATGTATTAATGCTACTCTTATTTTTGGTTAGAGAAACTTCTCTTTTCAGATGGCAGTGACCTTGTGATAACTCAGATTGTATCACAGTGTTGAGAAGAAGTAACACAGGAATGCTCAACACTGAAACATCTCTATCACACCTTCCCTTCCAAGACACAAGATCCATTGTGGAAAAGATGGAAGAAAGAATTATGAGACAAAGGAAGGGTAGGACTACTTACAATGCCCTCTTCCAGACATAAAATGGCCTGGATATCCATGACCTCAAAGTGCATGATACTATCTACACAAGACCATCATAATAGAAGGAAAAGATAATTAAATCAAAATAAATAGAGACTGATTAAGAAGGAGAGGGGCATATGATGGAGAGTGGAGTTGCAAAGGGAAAGTGGGGGAAGGAGATAATTACCATGGTTTACTGTCTATAATTATGGAAGTTGTCAATAAAAACTTTTTTTTTTTTAATTCACACCTCAGTTACCTCCCCTTGTTCTTTGACTTGGATCCTGACATGGTCCTAAACCACGCAGTTTTTAAGGCAGAGGGAGAGTCACTATGCTGAGAAAGGAAAACTAGAAGCAACTCAAAACAGCAGTCCAAAAAACCAAGAACTAAGCTATTAGCAATTGATTAGCTTCATCCTGAGTTGCATTTGAGACTGAAAATAATCATTTTCCAATTAAATATTTTTGTGAAGTTATATACGATTTATCCAGATGTGATCATGAAAGTCATAAAGGCTAGTGCTAAAGCAGCCAAACCTGCAACTCCATTTCTGGAATCATTTGGGCTCTAAAGGTAGCCCTGCCCCTTCTTATCTGATGCCTGTAGTACATATATCTTCTCTCTTAGGGTAGCTTTACTTGTTGTACACAGATTTCTTTAACATATATCCAATGATTCTGGTATCTCCAACATCCTACGGTCTCCACTAAAATTTAGGATTCACATTCATAGCTTCATGCAATGGTCACTTGGGACTCCCTGCAGGGACTCTACCCCATGTGTTTCCTAGCCTTAGTGGCTCTCTAGAATCCTGGAGCAAGAATCCATAGCACCTTTAATCTTCTTTCTTTCATGTCTGTAAAGACAGTCCCACAAGAACAATGATGCCAAGTTCTACTGCTAGCTTGAGATGGGACCAGGTCAACTTGGACCACAGTTTCATTAACATCTGTGTTCTGACCGTTGGAAGACATTTCCCTATGAAGTTGGTTTCCAGCAGAGAATTCATACAGGAGCAGTCTCAGTTTAGTCTCATTTTCAATGAGAAGGCCTTTTCTTAAGCCAAAAAAAAAAAAAGAAGTTTCTCTTTAATGGGACAAGTCTCTGACAATTACAGATTACAGATGAGTTATCATCCATATTTCTGTACTCTTCTTGTTTGAAACTTAAAACTTTATACTTGTATACATACTTTTCCTCATCAAACTTCACGTTGTTCATATCTTTTTGTACTGTAGATCTATGTTGGAACATTGAGCAGTAACTACACCACATTATGAATGCTGTTTTGTTTTGAAATCTCCTCTACCACAAACATTAGTCTATTATTATTCAGGTTCTTAGGACATGGGCAGAATGAAGACAGATTCATTTACAGAATATCACAAGAACTATCTCTAGTTAAAATTCTTATTCTCCTTTGAAATCTCATGATTCAGCCCTCTGCTGTCTGTGTTTCTCTTGGCACCAGGATCTTCCAAGCTCCCAACAAAATAGTGAACTAAGCTCTTTTCACAGCATTATAGGGCTCTTCTAGCTCCATTATAAATTCTTCTACAGTCTTTCAAAAGCTTGGCCATTTTTTTTTTAATTTCCAAATAGAGAATTTTATGACAAAGTATTATTGTGATACAGTCCATAGTTCATCCCTATTATAAGTCAGAAGGCTGAATCCTGACGAAAACGCACTGTGAGCTCTATGACTGTGCTTTTAGTTTTGTTCCTATTTTCTGCAGTAAGAAAATTGTTAAAACTGCTGAAATTCTGTTTTTGATATTTGCTAGTGCTTCTCTCTGGTTTTACTTTCAAATATTTCCTAATTTGGTTATAAACATTTTCATATTAACTTTTAAAAAGAAAATCCTAAAAGCAGGTAGGGAAAAACAGCACATCACATTTAAAGGTAATCCCATCAGAATTACCATGAAAGGCAGAAGGGCCTGGAATGGAGCACTCTCATAAAATTTTAAGTTATTACAATTTTAATTTTCAACTGAGTCTTAATTTGTAGTGTAATTTGGGGAGAATTTTTGGAAATACTGAATATTTCTTTGCTAGGAACATTCTATACCTTACCCCCTCTTTTAATTCTTGCTTTGTGACCTTCAATAAGCCCTATAATTTTTTAAATAGGTTTTACAACTTGGTTGTTGCAACTGATCATAAGTATTTAATGACCTTATGGCTATTCTAAATGAGTCCCATTTTTCTATTTACTCTTTAAATTGTTCATTTCTTATGTATAAGAAAGCTATTGATCTTTTGATATTGATTTTTTTAAAAATCTGGCTATTTTCCTGGGCTCCTGGTAGTTCTGATATTTATCCCACTGATTTTTGTTGAGTTTTCTTTTTTTTCTGTAGACTATCAGTTTATCTTTGCCTATGCATTTCTATAGGCCTATACCTTCACACATAGTGTGGCATCTCCAACAAATATCAATATTAATATAAAAGCTAAGATTATTTATTCTGAGGCTTCCTAGTGCCACTTTAATAAACTACTACAAACAGGATAGATGTAAAACACCACAGATGTTTTGTCTTACACTGCTGGGGTCAGATTACAAATTGTCTTCTAGGGCTACGAGTGCCAGCACAGCAGCCTCTCCAGGAGCTGCATAGTGAGCTGCTCATGCTGCCACGTGCTCTCACGTCCTTCACAGCCCTCCACACTTTGCTCTCATCATTACATTGTCTTCATCACTATATAAATTTCTGTGAACTACATAATCTAGGATAATCTCCCCATCTCATGATCCTTGGATTAATTGCATTTGCAAAGATCCTTTTACCACAATTTGCAGAGACTTTGACATCTATAGTGGAGGGAACTTCATTTAACCATTCATACTTAAAATATTTCACAATTCTTAGGAAAGTTTCTTGGTGTTTTGAATTGTATTTGGTATTTTGATGCTGTTGTTTCTGGGATCTACTGGTAAGAATTTTTTTTGTTTTTATTAGTATATTTTCATTATTTACAATAATGGTTTCCTAATGACATTTTTATACATATACATAACATCTTTGGTCATATTTATTCACCCTTTCTTGTCTCTTCCCACTACCCCTCATACACCTTTCTTTCCCCTTCTACTTTCAGGGGATGACCCACTGAGTTTTGTTATGGTTTCTAATGGGGCCTGAGTAAGGACTTTTCACTTATCTGAGCATGGGCACCATACTGGCAGCTACAGCACTGAAGAAAAAGGGTCTCCTTCCCCCATCACCACAAATTGCATAAGTGGTGAATTGTTAAACCAAGTTCTAAATTTTCATTATTTTTACATATTTATTATTTATTTATTATATGTATATATTTATTTTCATTACTTATTACATATTTAGCTCAGTAAGAGTTATGCTTTTTGTCAGTAACAAATATTGTAATGAAGAAAATGATTTATTCACCCATATTGAGATGTTTATTTACTTTCTCCTTTAATTTGTTTCTGTATAATTAAATTAATGTACCTGTATCATAATCTACAATGGTATTTGCATTTTCAGTATATGTCTTTTGGGCATAATGTACTAGTCTACTCACACATTTCTAAAATTAATTTGCAAATTGTATTTTTTATAATTTCCATGTTTGTGTTTATGAGTTTTCTTTAATGTGGTATCTTTGTTTAATTTTGCTACCAGAGTTATATTAAATCTATAAAATCCTTTGAAAAAGATTTAATTTCTTTATTTCTATTAAAAATATTATATGACAAAGAAGTTATCATTTTAGAGGTACAGTTACCCTAACCTATAAAATGCTCAGAGCCTGATTTTCCATTACTATGGCTGATAAAGTTTAAATATTTTCAAAATTGTATCAACATTTTCCATCATTGCTTAGGTGGCCATTGTTCATTTGTATCATTAGAAAATTATTCTTATTCTTACTATAATTTTCAATTTTTCACATAAACTATATTTAAATTGCTTATATACTTAGGTTTTATGTGTTAATTTCTCCTGTTCTTTGTACAATACTACGTTTGTCCCTTTTTGATAATTTCAATGAACCTGTTTTTAAGTTCATTGGTAATTTCTTCACTCTTTTTTTTTTCTGAAGATTAAACCCAGAACATGGCATAATGCTCATGCTAAGCATGCATTCTCCTACTTAATGACATGACTGGCACTAGTTCATGCTCATGCTAAACATTCCTTGTCCTTTTGAATGACACTCCTTGACCTATAACATGCCTATGTTACACACATCTTCTCTAACTGAATAACATCTCTGGCACTCATTCAGGCTTATGCTAAACATACATTCCCCTATTAAATGACATCACTGACCCTCCTTCATGCTGATCATGCCTTCTCCTACTGAATGACAATTCTGGCCCTGGTTCCCCACCCTTACCTCTATTCATTCCTTTTGTCTCTTTTGTGGTTTTCTTTTCTGTCTATTGTATAGAAAATTACTACATTATTACTTTGTGTGAAT
Source organism: Jaculus jaculus (assembly GCF_020740685.1). Taxonomy (NCBI): domain Eukaryota; kingdom Metazoa; phylum Chordata; class Mammalia; order Rodentia; family Dipodidae; genus Jaculus; species Jaculus jaculus. The sequence goes on from NC_059110.1 coordinate 67,020,533, forward strand.
AATTTGTTACTTTAAAATTATACTGAAAATATATGCATTTTTATCTCTAAGGTAATGTGATGAGTCCTTAGGAAATATGCCTAGGAGTGGCTATAGTTGGGTCATATGGCAGATTTATTTTTAGCCTTCTTTGGAAACTCCACACTGATTTCCACAATGGCTGGACCAGATTCCATTCCCACCAACAGTGTAGAAGGGTTCCTCTTTTTCCATATCCTTGCCAGCATTTATGGTCATTTGTTTTCATAATGGTGCCAATCTGACAAGAGTGAGATGGAATCTCAACATAGTTTCAATCTGTCTTTCCCTGAGGACTAGGGATGTAGAACATTTTTTAGGTTCTTATATGCCATCTGTATTTCTTCTCTTGAGAACTCTATTTAGTTCCATAGCCTATTGAATAATTGCCTTGTTTGATTTCATATTATTTAATTTTTTGAGTTCTTTTTGAATCCTAGATATTAATCCTCTATCAGATGTATATCTGGCAAAGATTTTTTTCCCATTTGGTAGGTTGCCTCTTTGCTTTATTCACAATGTCCTGTGCCATACAAAATGTTTGTAATTTCATGAGGTCCCAGTGGTTAATCGGTGGTTTTATTGCCTGAACAATTGGAATTATATTCAAAAAGTCTTTGCCAACACCAGAATGTTGAAGGGTTTCCCCTACTTTTTTCTCTAGCAGTTTCAGAGTTTCAGGTCTGATGTTTAGGTCTTTAATCTGTTTGGACTTAACACTTGTGCATGGAGAGAGAGAACAATCTGTTTTCATCCTTCTACAAATACATATCCAGTTTTCCCAGAACCATTTGCTGAAGAGGCTTTCTTTTCTCCAGTGAGTATTTCTGGCATTTTTATCGAATACCAAATGGCTATAGCTACCTGGATTACATATAGGTCCTCTATTCTATTCCATTGATTTACATACCTGCGTTTTTGTCAGTACCATGCTGTTTTTGTTACTATGTCTCTGTAATATAGGTTAAAATCAGGTATGATGATACCAATAGCCTTATTTGTGTTGCTCAGTATTGTTTTAGATATTTGAGATTTTTGGTTGAGAATTTTTGCATTTATGTTCATGAGTGGGATTGGTCTGTAATTTTCTTTCTTTTGTTCTATCTTTGCCTGGTTTTCATATCAGAGTGATAATGGCTTTGTAGAAGGAGTTTGGTAGGATTCCTTCGCTTTCTATTTTATGGAAAACCTTAAGAAGAAATGGTGTTAGTTCTTCTCTGATGGTCTGATAAAATTCGCCAGTGAATCCATCTGGGCCTGTACTTTTTTTAGTTAGAAGTTTGATTATTGCTTGGATCTCTATACTTGTCATAGGTCTGTTTTAGTGATTAATCTCATCTTGATTTAATTTAGGTAGGTCATATATATCAAGGAAATCATCCATATCTTTCAGATTTTTGTATTTAGAGGAGTATATGTTTTTATACTATGCCCCTATGATTTTCTGAATTTCTCTGGTATCTGTTGTGTTATTGCCATCTTCATCTCTAATTTTATTAATTTGTGTCTCTTCTTTCTTTCTTTTGGTCAGATTTCCTAAGGGATTATCAATCTTGTTTATCCTTTCAAAGAACCAACTCTTTGTTTCATTGATTTTTGGATTATTTTTTATTTGTTTCTATTTCAATAATTTCTGCCATAATCTTTATTATTTCTTCCTGTGTATTGATTTTTGGTTTGCCTTGTTCTTCTTTTACCAAGGCTTTAAGGTGAAGAATTAGGTTGTTTACTTGCACCCTTTCTAATTTGTAATGATAGGCACTTAAAGCTATAAATTGCTCTCTTAGGACTGCCTTCATTGTGTCCTAAAGGTTTTGGTATGTTGTGTTCTCATTATCATTTGACTCTAGGAATTTTTTGATTTCCTTCTTGATTTCTTCACTGACCCATTCATTATTTAGTAATGAATTGTTTAGTTTCTATGATTTTGTGTATGCTCTATAGCTTTTCTTGCTATTTATTTGTAATTTGATCCCATTGTGATCAGATAGAATTGCAAAGAATCATTTCAATTTTCCTGGATTTGTTAAGGTTTGTTTGCATCCTAATATATGGTCTATTTTAGAGAATGTCCCATGTGCTGATGAAAAGAATGTATGTTAAAGTCACCCACTACCACAGTGTTTTGTGTTATCTGTGACCTTATTTCTAATAGCATTTGTTTGAAGAGATCGGGAGCCCCCATATTAGGCTCATATATGTTTAGGATTGTAATGTCCTCCAGTTGGAAGTGTGCCATTAATAAATATAAAGTCACTTTCCTTATCTTTCCTAACTAATGTTGGACTGAAGCCTACCTTGTCAGATATTAGGATAGCAACCCCTGCTTGTTTTCTAGGCCCATTTTCTTGAAACACCATTTTGTACACTTTCACTCTTAGATAGTGTCCATCCATTGTAGAAAGGATCCTGCTTTTTAACCCACTTTGCAAACCTATGTCTTTTGGTTGAGGCAGTGAAGCCGTTGATATTAAGAGATATTATTGAAAGGTGTGTATTAATTTTTGCCAGTTTTTGTAGTTCTTCTGGTTTTACCTTTTCTCTTATATTAACTAGTATTTGAGTATTGTTTATTTTTTTCCAGGTTCCTTATATGTGTTTTTTTATTTCTCTTCAGCATGGAGGATTCTTTCAAGTATTTTCTGTAGAGCTGGTTTTGTCTTCAAATATTCCTTTAGCCTGCTTTTGTTGTGGAATATCCTTATTTCTCTGTCTATTTAAACGGATAGCTTTGCAGGATAAAGTAACCTTGGTTGACAGTTGTTATCTTTCAGAACTTGGAATACATCACTTCACGCCCTTCTGGCTTTTAAGGTTTGTGGTGAGTTATCTGCTGTGATCCTGATGGGCTTGCCTTTGTAGGTAACATGATTTTTCTCTCTAACTGCTTTCAATATATTTTCTTTGGTTTGTATATTTAGTAGTTTAATTATAATATGGTGAGGAGAGATTCTTTTCAGGTTTTGTCTGGTTGTTGTTCTAAAGGATTCCTCTATCTGCATTGACACCTCTTTTCCAATTTGGGTGAAGTTTTATTCTATGATTTTGTTGAAAATACCTACAATGCCTTTGGAGTGAAATTCTTCTCCTTCTACTATGCCCTAAATTCTTATGTTTGATCTTTCCATAGTGTCCCATATATTGTAAAATTCCCATTTATACTTTCTTATTACTTTGTCTTTCTCTTTGTTGTGCTGTATTAGATCTGCCACCTGATCTTCTAGCTTAGATATTCTGTCCTCTCCTTCATCCATTCTATTGGTGAGATTTTCTACAGAGATTTTTATTTCATTAACTGTGTTCTTCAATGATAGTAATTCTGACTGGTTTTTTCTTTATTATCTCTATTTCCTTATGTATGTCTTGTATTGACCTCTTGATTTCATTAAATTGGTTTCCTGGGTCTTCTTTGATTCCATTAGTTTCCTCTTTGACTTCTTTGAGCATATTTTTAATCATTCTTTTGAAATCTTTCTCATGCATTTCATCTAACTAATTCTCACTGGAGGTCATTTCTGATACATTAATACTTTTTAGTGGATTTATATTGTCTTTATTTTTGGTGTTTCTTGTGTTATAATGTATATGATTTTGCATCTAGGATTAAATTAATGCTTGGATTTTCTAGTTAGCTGCAGTATTATTAGATATATAAATCAACCTGATGTTATATATCTTCAGGGTACTTGCTTAAGATGCTAGGTGTGGCTCTTAAGACTCTAGGAGTATCTACAAAAGTGACACTGGGTGTTGGGTTTGCCTGCTATGAGAGTATTCAAGTAGGCTGATTGGAACAAAATACAGGCAGATTTTAAATTTTAACTAAACAATGTACACATTCAATGAAAAGCAGCACAGAGTATTTATGCAAGAGTAGGTATTATGACAACCAGATCCTCTAACAAAATCACTGTCCCTTAGGGTGTGTGGTACCCCACACCCTTAATCCTGTCAACTAGGAGGTTAAGATTTCTATCTGTTGAGGGTCCCAATTCAGCTTGTGACCAAGTGAGACCATTCCCTAATGTACAACAGAAGAGGAAACAAAGCCACTATAAACCCAGAAGCAACAAATAACCAGCCCAAAATAGAGCTTTTTTAAGAATGGCAAATCCAGCCATCCATCAGATTTCACATATGATTTATCCTGATATGGAAGATGCAATTAACACTTCCAGTTCAGGCCTATATAACAGGCTTATTTGGCAGGTACTGATCTGGTGTAATCCCAGTTAGCTTTTAGGATGATTTTGGTCTCAGTAATGCTGCACTCCTGCTTGGGTCCCTCTTTGGTGCACTGTGGGTTCAAGTAGGCTGGCTGGCTGCATCTATGGATCACTGCTCTGGTTGCCGGTGCTGGGTTTTGTGAACTCCCTTTCCCTGGTCTCTGGTATTTGCTGGCACTTGTGCTGGCAGTATGGGAGGGGAGGCTGTCGATGGTGGCTTTAGTTCTCCTGCTGGTCCATGTGATCCTCTACCTCATGATCTCTCCTCGGTTGTTTGCTGTGGTTCTCCCTTCATGTTTCTTGAGTTTGCAAAGAGCTCTAATGAAAGGAAAATCCCCTCACCTGGCTTTTCTTGTGGTTCAAGCCAAGCCTTGCAGCTGTGGCCCTGCAGACCTGCTGCTGTGGTGGACCCGGTCCCACTGCTGCTGGAGCCACTTCTGCCTGCCTATGTGAGCTCTAGATGCTCTGGATCTCTCCTAGTTCTCTGCTGCTGTTGGTAATTTCTTATATACATTACGTTTTAGTAGAAGAGTGTTTTTGTTTGTTTGTTTGTTTGTTTTTTGGCTTTTTCTCCCCTAGGCTGTGTTGGTTCCTACACCACCATCTTAACTGGAAGTCCCTGTATTCCTCACATTTTTATATTATAAATTTTCATCTTACTGCTTCTTTGGTTAGATATAGTTTCTAGCATGAGCTTCCCTTAGTGCATATTAACCATTAGTAGTAGACAGCTTTAGGTTTGCTGAGATGCACTTCCAAACCAGGAACAATTATGGAGAGAGGGATATTTATTGAAGCTTACAGATCCAAGGGAAATTCTATAATGGCAGAAGAAGCTGACCTGTTTTTGCAGGGATGAGCAGAGAGAGAGAGAAGCCACAAGCAAAAAGTCAAAAACCTCCCAACACACGTCAGGAACTCCAGGCAGAACTTTGTATATTTTTGGATTGGAATTTCAAACCCACCACCACACTTCCTCCAGCCAGGTGGCTGCAGATCCAAAATAAAAACCAATAAAACATGGAATATGTTACGGGCCATGTATTTAAACTACTACACCATCCAATTAATTGCTAATTTCAGTTCAGAATTGCCTTTATTCACTAATTAAAACATTTTTGATGTCATATTTTAAAGTTATTATTTTAATTCATGATATTCAGGGTCTGTGGACCATAGTATCTTTTTTAGAAATTAACTGAAATTTTTCTTAAGACATATATTCTTGGTCTAGTTTTATATGCCCTATTTATTCTTGAAAAAGCTGTTTCTCTCTCTCAAGTGCCAATTTTCTTCTTTCACTGTATTATATTTATTGTGTGCATGCAGTTAACATCAAACTAAAGCATGTTTAAAAGAAAAATCCTCAGGTTAAATAAAAATTTGTACTATCTTTGAGTATTCATTCATTTTAAAACAAATTATAAAGATTTAGTAGATACAATGTGCATAATAATATCCATAGTAAATGTTAGAATTAAATTTAAAAATAAATGGGTGGTGCTACTGTTTGAAACAGCTCTGCTCTTTTCTGGCTTCTCACTGGAGGATCCCCAGGTGCACTCCAACTGCATCTAAAGCATGATCAAGCTAGGGTTAGGCATTGATGAAGATGAGGTGGCCTCAGAGGAGTGCTGCTGTTCCTCATGAGATCCCTCCACTGGAGGGTGATGAGGATGCATCCCGCATGGAAGAAGCAGACTAGAGTGTCCACTAGGAATGCTGCCCTCTGTAGTTTCCCAGGCTCCAGCAGTAACCTTGACTGGCTCTACCTCACCTGGCTCCCTCTGCTGAAATTCTGTGGTCTTCTCTCCTGACCTTATCTAGGCAGGAAGTCCCTTCCCCACCAGACAGCAAAATTGGGTGTTGTGTATTGTGATTTTGTTATTTATTTTGTTATGAAATTAAAGTATGCAAAATAAAGAAGATGTAGTTATATACAAAAATAAATAAATGAAATTGATAAGATCATATTACATTGAGAAAGACTATATTCCACAATAATGATATTAATTTTAGAATTAATTTTGTATTACATACTATCACATTTAACCATATAAAAAGGTATAATAGAAACTTAATAGAAATACAATTGAATGAAAAGAACTCAAAATAATATTTTTTTCTTATTTCATAACAAAATACAAAAAAGGTAGTAAAGTACAAAAGATTTACTTGGACAATTCCAATAATTTTTAAACAAACAAAATGACCACTAAGAAAAGAAGCAAAATCCTTGGCATTCTGAGTAACATGTACAAAATATCCATAGCTGGAGAATGAATTGCAATAATAGAAATGAGATATTAGTCCCTCTATTTTTATTCAAGATTTGTGTTACAGGTCTTACATATGACAATATGACAAACAAAACAAACTACATCATGAGATTTCAGGAAAGAAGAAAGTAAAGAAGAGAAGAAAGTATAAAGTGATTGAAACAATGTTTCCAAGAATAGTTTATTAGAAATATTTACTAGAAATAAATGAATTTAGCAATGCCATATTAGCAACAAACCATTGGAAATGAAATTTTTAACTCTATTTACAAAAGCCCTCAAAAAGAAAGTGGTTCTGATGAGTAAATTTAATAAAATTGTATAACTGTATACTGAAAAGCACAAAGCTCTAGAAAGAGAAAATAATGAGTACTTAAATGGAACCAATGCCATTATCATGAATTATAAGTAATTATTTTGAAGATGTTTATTTTCTCAAAACTGACTTATGTTCTAAATACAATAACTACCCAGTTTCAATCAAGACTTCCATTAAATATTAACAAGCTGATAAAAATCACAGAGTAGCCAAAGAAAGCAATTTGAAGAAATGAACAAAGTATTTTCACTAATTACCTAATTTCAAGACTCAAGCAAACTTATTTAAAAATAAAAATTTTATCTGGGCTTGGTGGTGCACACCTTAAATCCCATGGGAGGAAGAGATGGGAGGATTGCCAAGAGTTTGAGGCCACCCTGAGATTACATAGTGACTTCCAAGTCAGCCTGAGCTTGTGTGACACTCTATCTCAGAAAAAAAAAAAAGAAAGAAAGAACGAAATTTATATTGGCATAAATGTAAGCATCTAAATCAATGGGAAAACATTTAGAATATTATGACTTCCATCGTATCAGTTTTCCTACAAATACTGTCATTTCATTTTTCTTTATGAATGTCTAAAATTCTAGTGTGCATATGTATTACATTTTCTTTATCCATTCATCTGATGGTCACCTAGGCTGGTTCCATTTTGTGGCTATTGTGAATACAGCAGCTGTAAACATGGATGTGCAAGTTGACTTAGAGTCCTTTAGATACTTACACAGGATTGGTAGAGCTAGGTCAAATGGTAGTTCTATTTTGATTTTTTGAGGAAAGTCTATATTGATACCAAATCTACATTGCCATGAGTAATGAATAAGGGTAACTCTTTGCCTATACTCTTACCAGCATGTGCTATCATTTGTTTTCTTGATGTTAGTTATTCAGACTAGAATAAGATGGAATATAAGTCATCTTTAATTTACATTTCCCCATTGGGTAAAGATGTTGGATACATTTTTAAGATCAGGCATATGAGTATTCTCTCTCTCTCTCTCGTTTTTGTTTTATTTCTTGAGGTAGGGTCTCTATCCCAGGCTAACCTGAAATTCACAATGTAGTCTCAGGCTGACCTTGAAATCACAGTGATCCTCCTACCTCTACCTCCCAAGTACTGGGATTAAAAGTGTGCACCATCACACCCTGCTCTTGTATATCTTCTTTTGATAACTATCTTTCAGTTCCTTATTTCATTTATTGATAGGAAGGTTTGTTTTCTAGTGTTTACTTTATGTAGTTCTTTATGTACTCTAGATGTTAACCTCTTATGTATTGCACAGTTGACAAAGATTTTTATTTCATTCTGTAGTCTCATCACTCTGGTGCCTTTTGTTATATAGCAAACACATCCAAATTGAAATATTTTCTCCTGAAGAGGGGAAAGAGTTAATTTAAAAACTCAAGTTTGGGCTGGGAAGATAACTCAGTAGTTAAGGCACTTGTTTACAAAGCCCAGTGCCCCAGGTGCAATTCCCAGAACTACATAAAGCACATGCATCTGGAGTTCATTTGTGGTGGCTGGAGTCCCTGGCATGCCCATTCTTTCTGCCCGTTACTCTTCTCTTTCTCCATTTGCAAAATAAATAATAAATAAATAATATTCTTTAAAGTCAGGTTTGGGTCCCTAAGGTTAGCTTGTTGAACAGACTGCATACTGATTTCCATAAAGGTTGCACCAGTATATACTACCACCAACAGTAAATAAAGGTTTCTCTTTCCCTATATCCTTGTCAACATTTGTTGTCACTTTTTCTCTTCATTACAGCCATTCTGACTGGGCTTGAAGAGCTACTGACAGTTAACGGTTGCTGGAGAAGAGGAGTCATTGTCTTCAATGCTATATTCACTAGTGAGTGGGGATAAGGATTGGTTCAGTATGAGGGGACTAAGAGAGGGAAATAGGGCATCTATATGACCAAAAACTGTGTGTTATTGTGATATTCTTTCTATGTATTTGGGTGGTCAGCTTTTCCTTTATATCTTCTAATATTATTCCTATGCCTTGATTTTAGACATCTTGGTTATGATATGTGTTGCAGTCCGGTTCGCATTGCTGGTAGAAATCACCCAACCAAAAGCAGCTTCTGGGAAAAAGAGATTTATTTTGGCTCACAGGCTCGAGGGGAAGCTCCACGATGGCAGGGTAAAATGATGGCATGAGCAGAGGGTGGACATCACCCCCTGGCCAACAGAAGGTGGACCACAGCAACAGGAGGGTGTGCCAAAGACTGGCATGGGGAAACTGGCTATAAAGCCCATAAGCCCGCCCCCAACAATACACTCCCTCCAGGAGGCAGTAACTCCCAAATCTCCATCAGCTGGGAACCTAGCATTCAGAACACCTAAGTTTATGGGGGACACCTGAATCAAACCACCACAATATGTCATTGAGATTTTCTTCCATGGTTGTGGATATATGTGTTTCTATGTGCCTGTTGTGTTTGAATGCCAACTCCTTTTTCTAGGTTTAGGAAGTTTATTGCTATGATTTTATTAAATAAATTGTCTATTCCTTTTTATTTAACCTCAATTCTTTTTTCTACGCAGTGCATTCTGAAGCTTGGTCTTGTGAATATATTTCATACTTACTGAAATTACTGTTTGTGTTGAAGTTTTTCACTTTATATATGTTTTGAGAATTTTTATCTTATCTTTGCTTTTCATCAATAAAATTCATTTTTTAATGTTTTGTCTGTTGGTGTTGCTGTTTTCTGTGGTTTTCATTTGATTGTTTCTTTCATTTTTAGAATTCTTATTTTATTCTTTTTCAGTATTTTGATGTCTTTGTTGAATTTATCCTCCATTTTTTTTTCTTACAATTTGCTAGCAGTTTAATTTAGTTTGAAGACTATGTTTAAAGGTCTTTGTGATAGTTGGAATAGAAATGTCCCACAGAGACTAAACCTCATACTCAATCTGCAGCTGCTAGAGACTTTGGAAGGAGGATGGAGCCTTATTTGAACACATCTGTCATTGGGAGCAGGCCTTGAAGCTTTTTAAGTCCAGCCCCAGTAAGCATTCATAGCTAGCTTGCTCTCTCTTCTTCCTCTCTGCTGATAGGTGATGATATGAGATAGCCTCCTATTCCTGCCATGCTTTCTCCACCATAGTGAAGTTTTCCCTTGAAACCATGAGCTGAAAACAAACTCTTTCTTCCATAAGCTGATTCTAGTCAGGTCTTCTATCCCAGCAAGAAGATAAATGTGGCAGTCTTGAATGGATTTCCTTGTTGCTTTCATCTGCTTACTTGAGTCTACTATATGGTCACTGAGCCATTTTAAAAGCAGTATTCTGAATTTCTTCTCTGCTATTCCCCCCATACTGGTGGTTTTGGTTTCCATTATGAAGGAGTTGTATGGCTAGGAATGAGTCATGATGGGTTTTTGTTATTGTTGTTGTTGTTGTTGTTGTTTCTGCATGTCCATATTCTTTGTGAATGTTGTGGCTTTTGTATCTGTTGGAATGGATGTACCTTGCATGTAACTTCCTGTTTTTCTTTCCAACTATAGTTGTTTGTTTGTTTCATATGTGTGACCTTTTACAGACTGATTCATTAGTAGTTGCATTGCTTTCAGCTATGTAGGTGGAGTCACATTATCAGCCCCCTATGTGTTGGTTTGCCTAGCCCCAGAACACACTTATATTACACTAATATAACACTTATATTACACTTGTGACCAGGATATGTTTCAAAAGAAGTAGTGTTCAGTTACTGGTTTAGTAATTCAGAGTTTTCAGAGCAAAATGTGTAAGTATTTAAGCATGAAATGAGGACTAAATGTGCAAAGGAAAAGAGTGTTATATAATATGAAAGGTATATGGTTTGGAGATATGAAAGATAATAGAAGCTATTTCAAAAGAAACAATGTAGAGGAGAAATGAGGGACTAACAAGTTGGTATAGTTTGGTGAAGTAAAATTTAATCTAGTAGGTTAACATTTAAGACAGAAAGTTGTAAGGAATTATAAAAGGTAAACAATTTGGAGGAGAGGAGGGAGTAGGAAGAATAAATGGAAGTTAAAGATGCTATAAATAATCCATCTTGAAACCAACTTTATTAGTAGCTAAATCATATATATGTTTAAAAGAGAGAGAGTGGGGTAGAAGTACCGTGTGGGAGTAATAGTGTGCCTAGAAGTCACAGATTGTTATAAGAAAATTTCAGTGCCAGCGATAGGATACCTTCCAACAAATTGTTGGTCAGGCTCCTGGTTCCCCTAAACATTACAGGCTGCTTCCAAGGCTCTTTGTTGACCATCAGAACTATATGGTAAGCCCTATTGCTAAAAAGCTCCACATGCATGGACTGTAGGTCACTGAGAAATCAAGCTGGAATCTAGCTGGAAGCCTCCTCCCTGTTGAGATGATGCTAGAATGAGCTATGCAGCTTGTTGGGGGAGAAAAGCCATTGATTTTCTTGACCAGCAGTGGACAGCTGGCCATCTAGGCCAAATTACCAACTGGTGCAATGGTGGCATGTATTTTATGGAGAAAACAACTGCTCTCTCACTTGACTTGAGGTATACTCCATGAGAGGGAATTCCTGCCCGTTCCTGAAAACCAAATCAAAACCTATGACTGGGAGGTCATAAGCCATAGCTGGGAAACTACTACTGCTGTCTGGCTAAATGGACATAGTATCTCCACCAAACTGTCTCTAAATACTTATGTCCATATATTATTGCTACACTCACTTTTGATTAGAACAGCTCCTATTTTCACACACTGGAGACTACTGGAGTGACTCAAATTTTACCATAGTGCTGGGAAGAAGGGACACTGGAGAATTCAACACTGAGACATCTTTATCATACCCCATAAGACTCAGGGACTATGGAAAAAGAGTTGGTGGAAGGCATGTAAAAGCCAAAGAAAGGGAAGAGTGCTTTCACACCTCCTAAACTTCCTCAGTCTTAATCACCCTGCTAGAAGGATGCCCCTGTAGGTATCACCCATAAACATGGAACTTTAGAGTTGCCAGACTTTACAATATCAAATGACTGATAAATGGCTTCAGAATTTGACCTGTTCACTCAGGCACATGGCCATTAAAATTCAGAAAAGTTCTAAGTTGATGAGCTTTGATGTTGACCACCGAGGACAGCAGTATCTCTCCCCATGTACTTCCCAGCCTAAATCTAGCCCATTGTCACCTTTGCCCTGGCTGTGTCTGGTTTTATTACTCTGCACAAAGGCTCCCGCTGGGTCTTCCCTAATCCAGGGACTATGTCAGGCCAAATTGAGACTCCCTACCTTGTCAGTGATCTTTGATCTTGTTTTACTGGAGAAACTGTTTTTAACAATAGAACCTCTTTCAAGATGGCACCCACTCACTACCCTCCAAGTCATACACAGTGTGACTGAATGGAATTTATTTCTACTGCTTACGCTTAATGGGCAGAATCATTGTCTCACCAAAACTTGCAAGTTGATATGAGTTTGTAGGAGATATGTGCTTATCTTCCTGGCTGAACTTTTAGAAGAGACTTCAGAGACCAGTAGTTTGGGAGCTGCCTGGACAAGACTACGTTCAGATAGCTCCTCTGGATCACAAGTCTTAGTATCAGCTCTTTTCCAGCCTTTTTTCCTCTTCTTTTGTGGATTCATGAAGCTTTTCCTCTGTTGCCTTTGTAGTTTTATATATGAAAACCAGGCATAAGTCAAAAAAAAAAAAAATAATAACATAGACTCCATCATTTGTGTGTGTGTGTGAATCAAAGAATATTACCAAGTAATTAACAATCTACTCAAAAGTTGTCTGGGTTGAATTTTTGAGTAACTGTCAGACTCCTAGGTATCTGAATGATGGAAAATATCTCTATTATGAGTAGAATGTTAGTATACATAGGTGTATGAGAAAACTCATTGAACTTCATGTTTAAAGAATGCATTTTATTATATGTAAGTTATACCTGGAAAGAGTTGTTTAAAATTCATTGTGCTCAGGGGCTTGAATTAAACAAGTTTTATCTGTAATTGTTGTTACAAGTAGAATGCTTTAAGCATAACATGTGGAAATATGAGAGGACAGGAATATTTAAATGTCTACATGAAAAGGAAATGTAATAAGAAAACCATTCTATCTTGACAGTATGTGCACACACACCAAATAGTTTTAAGGAATTAGTAAGAAGTTAAAATCCTAAATCCAAATGATAAATTATAACACAGTTAATTTCCAGAATAAGGGTGAGAATAATAATATAAATATGAAAAATATACAACCTCAGTCAAAATAAACCCTACATGGTAATAACTTTGTTAGTTATTTTATGAGATTGGCAATGCTTGGTGTCATGTCAGAGCAAACGAAAAGGCTTTGTCTTTCTCCTCTGAAGATTCAAGCAAATGAACTGACAATAAGCTGATTCAAGAAGAGAAATCTTATATATATTTATTATACAAATACAAAATGATATGACCATTTTTGAGATTTGAGTAATAAAGTGATATGCTTTGTATTATCAATCAGCAAAAGATATTAGTCCTTGCCCTTTCAAACCATGCTTCGTAAAATATAAAGAAAACTATGTTTCAAAATTGAGCTTTAGCTAGGATTTGAGATGTGCTTTGGTTTCAGCCAATGTTGATACTGTATAGGGTAAGAAGATGAAGGCAAAAGGTATTTCCTGTTACATATTTCTTCAAATGAGCCAGGTGCAGGGGTTATTGGTCTTGACTTGCAGTATGCTTGGAGCTGCAGCTTTTCCTCACCTCAGCATTCGTGAAGAGTGCAGCAGCTGCTGCCTCCTGACTCCCAGGTGGTGTCTATGACCTCTGGACTTGAGCTCTCTGAGGCTGTAGAGAGCCCTGGCTCATATTCTTCTATGTCCTGTATAAACATATAATTTCCTGTATTAAATCTACTTCAGCTTAGATATATGCATGATTGATACTGAGGGAGATAGATAGGTAGGTAAGTAGGTAGGTAGGTAGGTAGATAGATAGATAGATAGATAGATAGATAGATGATAGATGTTGGGAGCTATGAACCAAACCTCGGCCATGTTGAAAGAAACCGACACATAGCAAGTTTCTATTTCCTCATCTAATAACCGATTACCAGAAATGAAGAAGCCACTGCCGGCAATTGATGAAGAAACAAAGAAATTGTATTTAGCCAGTAACCCTGTGATCTCTGGCCTGAATATGATTCCTTCCCCCTACAACCCTATATAAACCTATGTGTAAAAATAAAATCTCAAGACCTTGACAAATACCTAGCTTGGTCTCCTTCTTGTATCTGTTTGCCTTCCCCCATTCAGGTTAACTTCCCCTTGGGTCCTTGTTCAACTCCCCACTGGCTGGGGCAAGTGGCACCTGAACGTGGGGTCCGAGGTACAAAGAAAAATCCTGAACATTGCTCGAGTGGATGGCCATCTCCGCCATTGGATCGCCACCCCACTGGGGGGTGAGTGAAGATCTGTATAGAGGTCACTGCAGGCAGTCCGCACCTGTAATACAGACCTGAACTGTGATCACCACAGAAAGCCTGCCTGTGATACAGATCCACTAAGGTAAGACAAGTGATGAATTCTAAGGCAAAATATTTAGACTATTCAGTCAGATTTGCAAGACACAAGAATTGTGGTATTTCTTTGTTGCTTTTTGTAAAATTCTTTTTCTTCTTTTACTTTTGGTTGGTGCCATCATGTGGAAATGCAACATAGGGACAGGGCAACTGAAGCCTCTTGGCTAGGGCTACCCTCTGGCATTGGCTGAAGGCCCCTAGTTCCCTGTGCAAATCCCGACAGCCCATTTGGGCATTGGCAAAGACCTCCTATCTAGCCTCTCTTCCTATCAATGAAACTAGTTACGCAATAGCCAGTAAATGCCCTTAGGGCAGCTGCCAGATTCTTAAATTTGTGGACAGGCTTGCCTCAAGCTCACTGGGGAATCCCCCTTGCCGGTTCTCCAAATGGGAACATTGGCCTTTGGTCTTGCCATTTCTCCTCTTTCCTTTTCTGTCATGGGACAGACCCTAAGTAAACAGGAACTTTTCATCCAGGGACTTAAAAACTCCCTCAAGACTCATGGGGCAACAGTTAAGAAAAAAGATCTTGTTTGCTTTTCCTCTTCTTAGAAGATTTATGTCCATGGTTTCCTCAGGAATGTACCATAGATGAAAAAAGATGGGGGAGAGTGGGAGATTGTTTAAAAGATTATTATAGGACTTTTGGCCCTGAAAAATTCCTGGTTCAGATCTTCTCCTATTGGATCTTAATAAATGATGTACTTCAGGTTCCTCAATGCCAACCAGATGTTTCAAAAGTTGTTAGGGATGGAGAATTCTTTCTTAAAAATAACCTTAAACCTAGCCAAAGCCCTCCCATTCATGAACTAACTTCCAGCCATCAGGATCCTCGCATGGCTACTACTGCTACTGCAGCAGTTCCCTTCCCCGAGCCGCCCTGCCCTCCAGGCAGGCACCATGGTGGTGGCTCCCAGGCAAAGGCACTAGGCAAGAAAAATGATCGCCCGTCGCAGTGCTCCTCTGTCATTATTCCTATGTCCAAGGATGACGCACCTGCCCTTAAATCCATTTATCCTATTTTCTCCAAATCTGCACTTACCCTCCCCCTAATACCCCTCTTTCCCTAGATGAGAAATCAGAGCTACAGGGTGAGGCTGCCAGGTATCACAACACTGACTGGCCACCTCCCACAGCCCCCATAGCAGACCCTCCACCTTATCTTCACATACCTAAGTCACGTCATTTCTGTGCCCCTGTAACTCTCAATTGTGATTTAGAAACAATCACTTGACAGGCGACCTGCCAACTTTCCCGGGAAGCCCAATCACTAAAAACTCTCCTTGCAGTTAAAAAAGAAAAGGCCACCTTGCTTAAACAACTCCATGATTTACACTTAGAAATCCACTCTCCCTCCCTTGCCCCTGTACAACACATCAAAGCTAAAATCAAACAACCTAAGATTATTCATGTGTTTCCAATAACACAAGCCCACATGAAAGCAGGAGCAAATTCTTTAACCCATTCACCACCTCTCCTTGGAATACTCCTATATTTGTTATAAAGAAAAAGTCTGCCCCCAACACCTCAGCACTGAAGCAGACCAAAAATGAACCCAACATGGCTCAGGGAAATTTTGCGGAAGAAGGGGTGGAAAGAATGTCAGAGTCACATGTTGGGTTATGATTTGCAGAGACATTTATCATACCAATAACTGTGGGCTAACTCCACAATGCTCGACCCATTTTCATTAACAAGGAGGGTCTAATGGGAGGGGCTAGATCACAGATGAGCCTAAATAATGGTACCAAACTGCCTGTATTTACTGAGAAGAAAACTAATAAATTAAATTTAAAAAAAAAGAAAAAAAAGAAAAAGTCTGGAATATGGAGATTTCTGCAGAACCTTAGAGAAATTAATAAGGCCATGATACCTGTGGGGGCCCTACAACCAGGGCTCCCCACTCCAGTAGCAATTCCTTCAGGATATTGTAAAATCATTATTGACCTAAAGGATTGCTTTTTTACAATTCCCTTAAACCCTGAGGGTCTTCAGTATTTTGCATTTAGTTTACCTGTGGTAAATTTTAGAGGCCCTATGTCAAGATTCCAATGGAAAGTCTTGCCCCAAGGGGTGGCCAATAGCCCTATGCTGTGTCAAAAAATTGTGGCCCAAATTATAGCTCCATTGAGACATAGATGGCCTTCTTTGTATATCATTCGTAATATGGATGACATCCTCTTGGCTGGTCCTGATCCCACTGAACTCCTTACTTGCTCTCAAGAACTTTCTAGGGCCCTTACCAGAGCTGGTCTTCAGATAGCTCCTGAAAAATTCAATTCAAACCTCCTTACTTATTCTTAGGCTTTGAACTTTTTCATAACAAATTTTTTCACAAAAGATTCAACTTACAAGTAATCATCTAAAAACTTTAAGTGATTTTCAAAAACTCATAGGAGATATCAATTGGCTCAGGCCTTATCTTAAGTTAACTACTGGAGAGTTTAAACCCTTGTTTGACATCCTCAGAGGAGACCCAGACCATGCCTCAGGCTGCTCATTAACAGCCCCCACTCTAGAGGCCCTGAAGATGGTGGAGACTGTAATTCTGACCCAAAGGGTTACTTTTATCTCTTATGAAAAGCCTCTTCTCCTGGTCATTTGTGCCACTGACTTTACACCCACTGGGGTGTTCTGGCAGGAGGGGCCCCTTTTCTGGGTCCATTTACCCGCTTCACCACCCAGAGTCCTTACCCCTTACACCTCATGGGTGGCAGAGTTAATAAAAATTGGACATGATCAAATCAGAAAAATATTTGGTAAGGACCCTGATAAAATCATTCTACCCTACTCCACTTCCCAAATACAATGGTTAATACAAAATGATGACGAATGGGCAATATCTTGCACCTCTTTTCAGGGATCCCTTGATAATCACTACCCTGCTAACAAACTTCTCCACTTTCTGAGAATTTAGCCATTTGGTTTTCCTACAGTAACCTCTCCCTGACCTCTTCCCAATGTCTCCCTAATTTTCACTGATGGCTCCTCTAATGGAGTGGCAGCCTTCACTGTAAACAATCAAACCACTTCCCGACAATCCCCATTCCACCCTGCTCAACTGGTGGAGCTTTTCGCTGTTTTATAGGTTTTTCAACAACTTCCAAATACTTCCTTCAATATGTATACTGATAGTGCTTATATTGCTCAGTCCATCCCCCTTTTAGAAACTGTGCCATACATAAAACCCACCACAAACACTACCCCTCTGTTTTTCTCCATTCAGCAATGTATACATTGTAGGCAACATCCCTTTTATATAGGCCATATTCATGCTCATTCTGGACATCCTGGGCCTCTAGCCACAGGCAATGCCATGACTGACAAAGCCACCCAGTTTGCTTTCCTTGTTAAGCTCGATCCTGTGGCCCAGGCCAAAGCAGCTCAGTCTGTACATCACTTTAATGCTCAAACCTTGCATCTTCTTTTTCAAATCACTAGGGAACAAGCTTGCCAGATAGTCAAACAATGCACAAACTGTGTCACCCTCCTACCCATTCTCCACTTAGGCATAAATCCTAGAGGTTTAATTCCCAATTAGATCTGGCAAATGGATGTAACACATGTTCCCTCATTTGGTAATCTTAAGTACCTCCATGTTACTGTGGATACCTTTATTAGATTCATTTTTGCCAGCCTCCATGCTGGAGAAGCTTCAAAAAATGTCATTGCTCATGTACTCCATTGCCTTGGTATCATGGGAAAGCACAAAATTATTAAAACTGATAATGGTCCTGGGTATACTGGAAAAAATTCCAAAATTTCTGTCATCAATTACAAATTAAACATATTACAGGCATACCATACAATCCCCAGGGTCAAGGAATTGTTGAGCGAACCCATCAAACTATTAAACATGCCCTCCAAAAATTGAAAATGGGGGATTTATATCCCATAAAAGACTCCCCCCAAAACATTCTTCATCATGCTCTGTTTGTCCTAAACTTTTTAACCCTTGACGCTTAAGGAAAGTCAGCTGCTGATTGCTTTTAGCACACAAACACAAAAAATACCTTCACCAAAGCTATGTAGAAAGATCCTTTAACCTTAAAATGGAATGTCCCAGACCCTGTCCTCATTTGGGGCCGCGGGTCAGTTTGTGTGTTCAATACTCAAAATGACACCGCAAGATGGCTACCAGAACGTTTAGTCAAACAAGTCAACGAACCTATAAATTCTCAGTAAAACTCGCCCAAGAACACCCTGTTCCTGAGGCAACTTCCTCTTTTCTCATCCAGGTTTCCAATACTCAAGATTCAAGATGAAAACAGCCGACCCCAAACATCTATTGTTCCTCTGCTCCTTGTTGCCCATAGTCTCCTTAACTACTGCTACCATCTTTCAATGGAAATTTCAAGTAAAAGAGGGCCCCATCAAACAGGATTCCACCACCCTTATTGGTTCAGGGTGCTGCCCTCTTATAGGATGTCGGTCAGCCCTCACCTTTAAAATCACTCCCAAAGCAATTACTGCTACATATAGTCCTTACACCTGCTTTTCTTATGACAATAAGGGCAGTTGTTTAGATTATGAATCCCCTATGGAGGTTGTAGATATTGGAGCTTCAGAATGCATAAAGTCTATGGTAAAAATGGTATACTCTGCCTCCAAGGAAAAGAGTTCATCCTTGTTATCTCTGACCCTTGGCATGAGCACTTGGAAAAGGGAGTCACAGGCAAACTATAATGATGGCTGGTCCTCCTACCTTACGGGAAATATATATATATATATACCCAGCCAATTAGTCCCTGCAGACTCCAAGGATCAAGTGAATCTAATAATTTTAGAAAATGAACAAAACCTCAACTCTGTCCTTCAAAATAATGACAAGGCAAAATGGGACTCTTGGCCAATATATCTCCAATATGCTGTCAATCTACTTAATGCCTCCCAGGTAAATGCCTCTTCTTGCTTGCTTTGTGCCTCCCTTTCACATCCAATCCTTGCTGCAACTCCCCTAAATGCCTCCTCTACCCTCAACCTTTCCTTTAACCAATCTCACTATAAGGCCACTCCTCCTGTCTCCCCAGTCCCACTACTCTCTCACCATCTAAATAATATTTTCATGTTGTGCTGCTTCCTTACTAATGAATCACTACCTACTGACTTACCTTGCACACAAAACACCTCTGTAACTACGGAACTTATATCCCCCCCACACACTGATTTATTTCTGGTGCAATGAAACACTGCTTACTTACATTAATAGCACCACCCTGGGACCCTGTATTCTGGTAGCTGTGGTCCCCCAAATCACCATGTATAGCCCCGATGAATTTTCCTGGCTCTTCCACACTGCTCATAAGAGAGTAACCTTCCTTCCATTAGTGGTAGGTGTAAGCCTGACCACATCAATTATTTCTGCAGGGGTGGCAGGCGGGGCATTGGGGCACTCCTTGTATTCTGCCAGTGAATTTTCTGAAAAACTACAACAGATAATTGATTCCACCACTAATAGTCTTGAATACCTCCAGACACAGATCACCTCCCTAGCCAAAGTCACCCTACAAAATTGACGTGCTCTCGACCTCCCTATAGCAGAAAAAGGAGGAACATGTATGGCTCTCCAAGAGGAGTGCTGTTTCTATGTCAATGAATCTGGAATCATTGAGGAAAACATAAAAAATTTTCAAAAACTTAGTCGAGAGTTGCATTCTCGATATGGTCCCTCCTCCTCTCAATTTTGGGCCAATTCCCCCTTCCTCTCCTGATTGCCATCAGTACTAGGACCTCTACTTATCTTAATCCTTTTACTCACAATCAGACCCATTATTATAAATAAAATCATGTCTTTTGTATGTCAACAGATTGATGCCATTAAGATGCAGCCTTTACAGGTCCATAATCACAGACTGGAACTGGCAGATCAAGGTGTTGACACTGAAGACTTACCACCTGCAGCTGTTACTCTCCCTTGATCTTACATTCTGTACTCATTTCCTATACTATATACATTTTTTTACTCATTTACTATACTGCTGTCCTCTACACCTCTACTATTGCTGCAGTCTACCTGTCATGGCCAAATTGCTACCCCTCCTATGAGAGCTGCATAGAATTTAGACCTATGCATATTGGCTCATAATAAGTTGAGTGCAATACGGGCACCAACATGGGTGAGAGGCAAAGCACCGCAAGGGAAGGTCCCTTTCTGACCGCTTCTGAATTCCCTGAGAAAAAAACCTGACTTACATGGAGGTTGGTACCATAACTGTTATTACTAAGGCTGTGCCTCACTCTCTGGCCACATAGGCCCTGCCTCCCCTCCCCAAAAGGTACCAAGGGCCAAAGATTGTGGGAAAAAGACATCCCATGGGAGGAGTTGGGTCCCTACTCCCCCAGTTGGTTAATGCCCACCACTGCAAAGCAGGCCTTCCCCTCTTTTTGTATAAAGGAAGAGAGGAGATGTTGGGAGCTATGAACCAACCCTCGGCCATGTTGACAGAAACCGCCATGTAGCAAGTTAAGTTTCTCTTTCCTCATCTAATGACCTATTGCCAGAAATGAAGAAGCCGTTATGCCTGGGTGATAGCCTCTCTTGGTGCTGCTGGTAATTGATGAAGAAACAAAGAAATTGCATTTAGCCAGTAACCCTGTGATCTCTGGCCTGAACATGACTCCTTCCCCCTACAACCCTATATAAATCTATGTGTAAAAATAAAATCTTGAGACCTTGACAAATACCTAGCTTTGTCGGTTTGCCTTCTCCCATT
This sequence comes from Jaculus jaculus, assembly GCF_020740685.1. Classification (NCBI taxonomy): domain Eukaryota; kingdom Metazoa; phylum Chordata; class Mammalia; order Rodentia; family Dipodidae; genus Jaculus; species Jaculus jaculus. Next base: position 67,041,622 of record NC_059110.1, read on the forward strand.
CAGGTTAACTTCCCCTCAGGTCCTTGTTTAACTCCCTGCTGGCCGGGGCAGGTAGATAGATAGATAGATAGATAGATAGATAGATAGATAGATAGATGACAGAGACATGATAGAACAATGGATAGAGAGGTAGATAGATAGATAATAGAGAGATAGCTGGAGAGTTGATAGAAAAGAGAGATATATTGAATAGATAGATAAATGATAAATAGATAAATAGGTAGATAGAGATAGATAACAGATTCAGTATGTAGATAGATAGATAGATAGATAGATAGATAGATAGATAGATAGATAGATACATACATACATACATACATACATACATACATACATAATAGATAGATAGATTATAGACATATAGACAGACAGACAGACAGATTGACCAGTAATAGATAAGAAACCAGTTGCCGTTTTCCTTCTCTTCCCTGCACAAGAGGATTTGCTTCCAGAAGTGATGACAGTTGAATGGGTCAAAACAAAACATGTGAAAATGGCTTAGTAAGTATTTGTAATGATGACATGTGATACTTTTGCCTTGCTACTTTGAACAAAGTATGTGGGAGGGAGAGAGGGGAAGGAAGGGGAGGGCAGGAAATCAGAACTGTAAAAGGACTAATGGAAGAAGTGTGGCTCATTAAAGGAGATTCTTATAACTGAAAGGGATTGAAGGCCAGACGTTCAGAGGTTAGAATGTTTAGGAGAATGCTCTCTGAAAGTGTTCTCAAAGTCCAAGTGTCTGGTAGATGGATCTATTGGCCCCATGTTTTTACTCTCCCAGTATCCACACCCTTTGTCACATGGCTTGGATCTTTGTTGCTAAAGGTAATATAATTCTCCCATCATTTGCTTTTGGGCTTGGCCATGTTACTATTTTAGTGAATGATGTTTGAACAAAAGTTATTGTAGCTAGACCTGACCACAAATCATGACATATATTTCAAATTCCAAGTATTGCAGAGATTTTACTTTGCCTTCAGTTACCACAAGAACCCACTTGACATGTCCAAAGAAGATGAGGTGAATGGGTTCAATCTATAGTTTATAGGTGAGTCACCCAGTTGAACATAGCCCAGATAGGCTAACCTCAGTTGGTAGCAAATGGATGAAGGAAATGCTGATTGTACCCCTAAGATTTCAAGATTGCTGGAAATTACATAGCCCTCCCACCTGAGTCTATTCATTTAGCTCATTTTATCAGTTTATCACCATAAACTGATGAAGAGCTGTGACTTGAAGAACAGTTAGGAAATTCAACAGGAATTAATAAAATTAAGATACTATTTTGAGGTATGTATGAAAGGCTCTGGAAGCAAGTGTACAGAACACTACTAAATTTTCAGGAAATTCCTTATTGACAAAATTATAAGCCTGACTGTTGCCGTCTGGTTCACATTGCTGATAGAAATCACCCAACCAAGAGCAACTTCTGGGAAAAAGACATTTATTTTGGCTTACAGGCCCAAGGGGAAGCTCCACAATGGCAGGAAAAATGGTGGCATGAGCAGAGAGTGGACATCACCCCCTGGCTAACATAAGGTGGATAATAGCAACAGGAGATTGTGCCAAACACTGGCATGGGGAAATTGGCTATAACACCCATGATCTTGCCCCCAACAATACACTCCCTCCAGGAGGCATTAATTCCCAAATATCCACCAGCTGGGAACTTATCATTCAGAACACCTAAGTTTATGGGGGACACCTGAATGAAACCACCACACTACCTACAAAACCATTGCTCCACTTACAAAGGAAAATGTACCCACAGTGAGCTATGAATACTGGGTGGTACCCAAGAAGAATAGAGTTTTACAGTTGCTACTTTAGACATAGTCACAGGTAACAATGAAGGAATAAGGTTTTCCTATTGAGGAAGTTCAGGAGTGAATGGGGATCACTGGACAAAGGGATTCTTCTCAGAAAGCAGAAGCAACATTTGAACAAAATGGACTAGGGCAAAGGAAGGAGTTTTCTACCATTTCTTCTTTATTATCATAAAGCAGCATATTGTGGGCCTTGAACCTTTGTTTATTTGGGAGATTTTAATGCAGCTATCCTATTGCATAATGAATGCACATAGGTAAGAGGACAGGTAGTAAAATTATTAGCTCACACTTAACCATTTACTAGAAGCAAATCTGAATAAGGAAAGGATTGCTATCAGTCAGAGATCCTGGGCCAGAATCATACTACAGCCAAAAGGGGTTGAAGCACTATCCTTGGGGAAAAGGAAAGGGAAGTATATGAGGAGAAGAAAATTTCATTCAATGGTCTGTACGTAGAAATCATTTTTGCTATTCTGTGTGATTTATATGAAAGTATTTGATTTTATCTACTTTCTGTTTTACTCCATTTCTACAGGCTGAAGCACCAGATGGTAATAATAATAGGCTGAACCTGACCTTGCAAAAGAGAGCCACACTCTTGGAACTGGTGAAGCAATGCAAAAGAAAAGTGACCCTAAAACTTTATAGAAGGCTGGGAAGATAGCTCAGTCATTAGAGGCACTTGTTTGTATTGCAAAACCTGATGACTTATTCTCTAGTACTCAAAAAAAGCCAGATGCACTTCATGAAGTTGAGTCACCAACTCACCCTAAAGCATTCCACCTTTCTCACTAAAAAAAATACAAAGCTTTCATAATACATATTTTCTCCCTCAGAAACTTACATTATTTATGAGTGTATACATACTCAAATATTTTATATTTACAACAAATATCTTTAGAACTACTTTTAAATTATAATTAAAAGTATATTTAATAAACGATATTTCTAGCACAGGTTTTTTTTCCCTTGATTTGGACTTTATGAAATGAATCCAGGTTACTTTCATGCTTGTTCATCTATTCTACTTTATGCTAAATTTATATAACATTTCCGCCTAATATGTGTTGGTATTTCAATAAAACACTAGCCAAATTTAGATGTTGTCACAATTCATTGTTATCCTATGTAAGAATAAGGGAATTCTTAAATGCCCCCCAAAAACCCTGTGTGGTAGAAGCTTGGTCTCCAGGGTGGCCTTAGTATGAAATGGTATCACATTTAAGAAATAGTTAGGGCCTAGAAGATTAGAAGTAACCTCGGTGTGAAGGAGAGTTAGGACAAAATAATAATGGATTCTCTTCCTATGAGAGAAAGAGCTGAAAGAAAAATAACCAGAAGTGAGATCTACAAAATTCCTTGTATTGAGGGCACCAGAAGCAAATACCAACTTGTAGGCAGTACACCACAAAGAATTCCAGCATGGGCTGAGTGGTAGCCTCCAGGGAGGTGCTGTTTCCTCCTGGGCACAGGCACTGTAAGACTAGTGAGCCAGAAAGAAATGAACCAGGCTTTCAGTGGTAACCAGGAACTAGATAACACCAAGCATGGAGAGTTCGTCAGGCCCATGGAGACTGTGGTGGAAGTACAGCATGGGGGCCTGAAGTTAAGAACCTCTCCAAGAGCACCTCAGCAACATTAGCTTGAGAAAGAAACACTGATGGTCCTGCCTGGGAACGTGGCAATATAGGAACAAGAGAAGTATGCTGAGCTTGGCACAGTCTCACCAATGGGTATGTGATTCTCCATTAAGACTGATGGGACATCTGTGAACATAAAAAACAAAAGCCCAAATCTGGCTGTGAAGAGACCAGCCTTTGTCAAATGCAACATAAATGCACCCCCTTAGAGTCTAGGTCCCATGGCAAATAAACTAGAAAGGGAACCATGAAAATGGTAGAAGAGATCTTAATGGAGGAACCTGGATTGGGGGAGGCAAATGGAATACATGTGACATGAAAAGGGAAGGGAATCATTGGTAGGAAGAAAGTGAACTAGCAAAATGGAGAGGACAAGGAGGCAGGGAAGCACTGTGAGGGTAGGGCATATAATAACAAATATGGATGAAAATGCTATAATGACATTGACTAATTTGGACACTGTCTTTAAAAAAAAATTTTTAAATCCTATTCCCTTGTCAGGAATGGTAGCACATGTTATAGTTCCAGGACTTGGAAGAATAAGCCAGGTAAAGAATGTGTTCAAGGACAAAAAGAAAAAAAAAAAAAATAGGGCTTAGTGGGATGTCCATAGCTCACTGGATGTTTGTCCTTTCAGAAGAATGTTAGGATCCTCATCCCCCTTCATTTCTTTGGCCCACTGGCCATGCTGGCAGCAGTGTGGCTCCACCATTTACTCTTGCCATAATATGTTCCCTCATCATATGCTAAAAGAAACAGGGCAAATTGTTCATGGACTGAAATCTCCAGAGCCAGGAGTCAAAATAAATCCCTTTTTGGAAAGCTAATCTGACTCAGATATTTTTTCTCTATGTTGACAGAATGCTGATTAACAGACCCAGCAGTAACAAAACAATGTTCACTCCTCACTATGGTGGTGTCAGAAGAGACCAGATGGTACCTAGAGCTCTCATCATTTTCTAGAGATGCTTCCCAACATGCAGTGTCAGTGGGTCCACACAAGGAAGAGTAATGAAACATCTTCCCTTCCTACTCAGAGAAGCACCAAGATAGTGGATACCTCAAATCCTGTATCTCCCAACAGTTAAGAGGGACCCTCTTATCTCCTGCATGTGAGGGGTAAACCCTGGAATTTAGACTTTCATCTCTATTGACACTGATAAATGAGCACTTTGCTTTGCTCTACTGACATGGTATCTCAGCAGCTCTACTAAAACAAAAGATTGAATGTACAGGATCTTGTGACATTTAAAATGTCAAAACGTAACATAGCAAAATCTCCAGTTCTTCTAAGAACCAGGCTACTCTCAACTTAATTAAAAAAAAAAAAGAAATCAACAACTGACAAGACCAAGGTGACACAGAAGTTGTAATTATCTGGTAAGAATTTTAAAGTAGCCACCATAAAAATATCCCAACAGAACTGGGTGTGGTGGCGCATGCCTTTAATCCCAGCACTTGGGAGGCAGAGGTAGGAGGATCACAGTGAGTTTGAGGCCACCCTGGAACTACATAGTGAGTTCCAGGTCAGCCTGAGCTAGAGTGAGACCCTACCTCGGAAAAAAAAAAAAAAAAAAAGGAAAAAGAAAAACCGAAAAACCAAAAACAAACAAACAAATAAAAATATTCCAACAGTAAATTAATAACAAACATTCTTCATACAGATAAGATAAAAATAAAATGCCCCAGGAAGTAAATAAACAAAATTGATTAAGGTGGGCATGGTGGGGCACACCTTTAATCCCAGCTCTCCTGAGGCAGAGGTAGGAGGATCGTCATGAGTTTGAGGCCACTCTGAGACTACAGAGTGAATTCCAGGTCAGCCTGACCAACAGAGAAAAACTACCTCAAAAAAAAAAAAAAAACAAACAAAAAAGAATCAAATTTCTTTTTTTTAGAAAAATCAGTAACAAAATTTTAAGTCAGTGGGAGGATTGAATAGCAGAAAGAAGGAGCAAAGAATCAGTAACTTGAAGTCATAACATTGGAATTTATTCAGTTTAAACAGAGAGACAACAGACTAGGAAAAAAATGGAAAAACCTGGAGCACTTGTGAGAATATGTTATAGTTAACCTCTGGTTGTCAAGGTGACAGAATCACAGTGGAAACAAATGTCTGGCATGTCTGTGAGAGATTATCTAGTTAAATTTAATTGAGATGGAAGGATCCATGGTAAATGTGAGTAACACTATTCCACTGGTTGGGGTCCCAGACTGAATGAATAAAAAGGAGACAGAGCTTAGCAAAAGCAATCACCTCTCTCTGCTTCCTGTTAGAAACACAATAGATCAGCTGTGGTTCATGCTCCTTCTACCATGCTTTCCCTGCCATGATGGATGATAACCTTGGATTATAAACTGAAATGAATCATTTTTTCCCTACTGTAACCTTGGGTTGTAAAATGAAATAAACTCTTGCTTTCTTCCTTTTGTCATGTATTTTGCACAACAATGAGAAAAGTAACTCATAAAGAATATAACAATGCTGGGCTTGGTGGCACAAGCCTTTAATCCTAGCACTTGGGAGGCAGAGGTAGGAGGATTACCCTGAGTTCAAGGCCACCCTGAGACTACGTAGTGAGTTTCAGGTCAACCTGGGCTAGAGTGAAACCCTACCTCAAGAAACAAACAAACAAAAAAAGAATATAACAAAAAAATCAAAAGATCTAAAAAAAGATTTGATTTTAGGGCCGCAAAGAGGAAGGAGAAAGAAGATGAGGTAAGGATATAGTCACTGATAGTTTCCTGCATTTGCTAAAAGATATAAACCTACTAGATTTAAGAAGTTTAACACACCCCCAAATGAGAGAAAGTTCCCATTAAAATCTTTAGTAAACTAACCAGAACAAAACAAAACCTTGACCTTACCATAGGAAAAATGATTCCTTAACCTGAAGAGGAAAACAGACCTCATAGCAGCAAGTTTCTCATAGGAAGTGAGAAAGGCAAGAAGAAAATAGTATGATGTTTTGCAAAGCTTACACTCAATAAAAGGTTATTGAAAAGGAAATCAAAACATTCTCAAATAAAAGATATTTATAGACTTAGTCTGTCAGATGTAAAAACTTATGAAAACAGAAAGAAAAAACAATAGAAAGGACAATAAACAATAGTTAGCTCAAGGGTCTCTCTTTTTCTGGGTACCCTATATTTGGTTGATTATTGAATCAAAACACCTGGTATCATGTGCTGTGGTTGTTAACATATGCAGAGGGAATACTTGATAGTTATATTACACACAGGGGATGGTGAAGGAATTCAAGGAATGACAAACTGTTATATTGCACTCAGGTCTATAACAGGTTGCCAGCAGTGGATCTATCTGTATCCTAATTGCTATGGTGGTTACTTGACTGCACACAAATGATAAGGCGACATAAAAGCACACATGCACATTTTGGTGCAACATTTTATGATGAAAATACAAGACATGGGTGTTTAAGGAAACTTGCTGGCTACTCCTCTAAAATGTGTTTGCAAATTCCTATAAATTGTAATGTATAATCCAATTCAATTAAAATCTATAATGTAAAGCATTCAAAATTAAGAGCATAAAAATGAAAATCTAAGTCTATTTATATTTAATAGAATATACCTTAACCTATGTTACCACAATTCATTATCCACATTTTCTACATTGTTGCATTGCTAGATATAAATGTGCATGCTGCAGGAATGTAAAAAATAGGAAAGAAAAATAACTTCAGGTAAAAAACAAAATATCCCTCTTCTTTAAAGTACTGATGGAGCTCTATAGCAATTTCTGTTAGTGAACTTAGTATCTGTTGCTTGTTTTCATTATAAAGTATATTTAATTAAGGGATAAGCAATAGAAAACAGAAAATATAAACTTAACAAGGTGTAACAAAGGATTTGTAAGCCATTCATTATTTTACCATTACATTAGCTTTCTTCCATTACAAATGTAAAGATTTTCCCAGTGTGTTTTTCACAGGAATATATGGCTTCCTATCTAAAAGTTTTCTACAGTTACTGCTTTTAGGTATTATAAATCATCACAATATGTTTTCACTGCTTTATTTCCTTGAAAATTATAATAAGTTTTAAAACATAAGTAGTTAACTGATAAATCTGCTCAGATCTGCTTCCTCCACTTATAAAAATTACGGATAATTTAAAAATATTTTTCATTACCTTATACCATGTACTATCACAGAAATACAAACTTTAGCTTCTTAACCTTTGAGGAAATGAAGTCAGAGAAACACCCAAGTAAAAGATTTTTTTAAAAAATGAGTTTGTGTACATACTATTTGAAATACCACAGAAATCTTCAAGCAAGGAAATTACTAATGATAACTTTCTCCCTGTATCAGGATGACCTAATTTAACTTCGAAATGGTCTGAATTTTCAAAGTCCTTTCTCAGGCAGAGGTTAATCTTTACACACATATAAATGAAGAAAATTCAAATTTTACTCAAAATGCATAAAGGCATGTTTTTAAATTTTTTTGTTTTTATTTTTATTTGTTTACTTGAGAGTGACAGAGAGAGAAAGAGGCAGATATATAGAGAGAAAGAATGGGCATGCCAGGGCCTCCAGCCACTACAAACGAACTCCAGATGTATGCACCCCCTTGTGCATGTGGCTTACATGGGTCCTGAGGAATTGAGCCTCGAACCAGGGTCATTATGCTTCACAGGCAAACACTAAACCACTAAGCCATGCTCCAGCCCCAAAGCATGTTATTATATCCACAGATTTTTCTTCATTAAAATTCTATCACTTGATTTCTTTCTCATGTGTAAAAGAAAACCAGGACGTAATATCTAGTCAGCTAGTCCTGAGTTACCATGAGGCAGGGGACAGGGTGACACAAAACCATTCATCCAGGCACCTCTGCTCAGAAAAGATCCTTATGAGCAAAGAACCACAAGCTTCCTCCTTCCCTGGTACTGCCCAAGATAAAACTCTGGTACTTCAATCAACAAAATTTTCCAGTTATGGTTCTGGTATGTACCCCTATATGTTTCTTCTTCAAAAATTGTTTCTATGACAATAAACATGTACTTAACAAAACAGTAAATCTCCCCATGGCCTCCATCACTGCCTAATGCTGACGTTGGCTCTCCTCAGCCACAGGAAATCTAAAATGTGTGCCTTTCTTTGGAAACCCTCTGCAGCCTCTTTTAGGCAGAATGTCAAAATTCAAATTCTTTTGCATAATTTATTTCCCAAAAGATAGAAAGAAGATAAAGTTCCCCTGAAATTTCAAAGCAGAAAATTAAGAACTTTAACTTCATACCATTTTAACTTCCACTAACGTCACCAGCAAGACTGGTCACACAGCTGCTAGGAAAAGCACCCCAGCAACTGCAGGAAACATTAGCCAACCTTGCGGGTGAGTCTGGAGATGGAATCTACTCATTTACACTATGTTTGGAGTACTACAAAATACACAGAATCTTCTTTTGTTATGGCAGGTCAGTTCTTACACATCACACATGTACATATCTTTCAGCTGATGACTATACTTCCAAAACTGTGTATTGATGTAAATCATTCTCACCAACTAAAATGAATTCCTAGTCATACTCGAGCTTGATGAAGCACTGTGCATTCTTAAACAACATGTTTATGTCAGAAACTGTACATGCTCAAGTATGTAATCGTGAATAGATTTTTGTGACCATCTATCAGATGCCTTGTTCGTCTTTAAGTAATTTCCATTCAACAAGGGGAATGTTTATTTCTACCTATGTGATCACAAACAACAATCTATTTTCAAATTTCTGCAACGCTGAATTTTTGCAACAATATGCAACTGGAGACATACTTCCAGGTCACAAATGAAGAAGATGCCACTACTGGAGTATCAACACAGCTAAATGGATGTGCATCGAACTTGCTATTAAACTCAGGGTGGGATTCCCACCTGATACAGTTTTCCCACTCAGTGATAGTGCTGTCCACCAACATGTACCTTGAAATCTATCACCATAGTATTTTCAATGACCGAGATGAGTAAAGTCTTTCAAATATTTGATGAGTAGACAGAAAGAAATCTCTTTTTCTCTCATGGTCAGTAAACAAACCCAGAGAGAATAACTTTCCAGCACACTGAAGATTCTCTGGCAGATCATTAATCCCAGAAAAATCTCTCCAAACTTACTGAAGCGTGCATTCCATTTTCAAATTTCTCATTAGTTCCTCTTTATGGATTAAATGCTGATGTTCACGAGTGAATGCACACAGCTTCAGCTGATGGGTGTAATTGGGTTGTAATGGATTTTAGCTGCTGTTCCTTCTGATCTGGCCAATTTGAAATGCAGTATCAATGTATTTTCCCATCTCTGGGTAAGGAATGAGAAAATGAAACCTACAAGATGAAATTTATCAACTTTCATAAAGTCAGCTTCAGCCATCATAAAACTGTTAAACTTCTCATTATCATTCGACTGCAGTTATTTTTCCTACTCTGGTCAGGCAGTCAAAATATTAAAGTGCATTTGGAATAAGGGGAGTTGATCCTTCAATATTCCGTCTGTCCTCAATGCTGATTTAGGTGCTGTAAATATCACCAAGTGAAGATGACATTAACACAGCAAAATTTAACACCAAAAACATAAAATGACAAGAAAAGATTTAAAGGTTGCAAAACCTCTGCAATTTTTTTTAAAACATGATTTGCCGCTACACTAGGTTTGATAACAACAGTTACATGTTTCCAAGTCTCTAAAATTGCTGCTAAGATGTTCTTCTGCCATATTCTGATGTCTCTTAGGGCTGAACTATCTGACAATGAATAGAGGACATAGACTGTGGAAAACCCAGGAAGTTGTTACCTGTCATTTACTCTTCATTTCCTACACTGCTGTAAGAGTGCACTTTGCAACTTCTGGCCAAGGTTTTCCTTTGATTCTGTATTCATGAGCACTATATGTCAGTGATATCAAGAATATAATTGACCTCAAACAGACTGAACTTGCCTTTTATCTTTAATAGTGTGAAAATGGAAGATAGGGTGAAACAGATATTCTATTAAGAATTTTCAGTGAAAAGTATTATGGGAGAACAATTCCTATCTGCCTTAAATATACTTTTAAGTTAATGCAGAAATTCAAGGCTCTTATACAATTCCAAAGTTTACTTAAATAATGCAAAGATCTGTAAAACACTTGTAGACGTTATATAACACTTCTATTTTATTCCATAGGGGTATCTTATCATTGATAAAATTAGAGAATATTAGCTAAAGAAAAAGATAGAGAAAATAGGTGATCTAGTTCTTACCCACTGTGCAGTTGAATTATGCATCATTTTCTTTGTGTTGTGCATTTTAATACACTATGAAGAGGGATCAATTTCTCAAGTTCATAAAATTGTCAAGCTAAAATAGACCTGTGTGAATTCCTTATTTGCTTTAAATAAATAATACTAATTAGTATATGCATTCCATTTAGCATTTCCAAAACACTTGAAAAACAAAACATTACTTACTTAGTTAATAAATTAAAAGAGGACCACAATGATTTTTGTTGGAATTTTTCCAAGGACATATAATACCTTTGGTTCATGTAGGTTTTGAAATAACAAGAATAACCTTTCTTGTGATATTTCACTGCTGGATTAAGCCCAGAAAGTACCTGGGTGAATGGCAATTAAATGTTTTTAAAAAGGTCAAGGGAATATTTTGTAAGCTCCAAAATGAGAGCCTCCACCTAGAAAGAACAACCTTATGGCAAATGATGTTATTATTGTATATTTCATTATGTATCATTTTATTATATTAACATCTAAGCAAACCTATATAAGAAGACATCATTTTGGGGAAAAGACTACACTTCGCCCTGTAAATCAGTAGTAAGGCCAAAAGTTACTGTTTATGAAGACATCTTCACTTTCTTATCCAGAGGAGGAAAGTGCTACCTCAGAGCAATATATAGTCTAGAAAATGCAACAAGTAAAATCTAAATCTTTTCTCCTGTTTTATTTATACTTGCCCTAAAGATTCAACATCAAATCATCATTCTTAATCGGAGTGAGTCATCTTATCTCAAACATGATAAAACACAATGGGAATAAGCCACATGGACTGAAAGCCTGATGGCTTATGTAGCCCACACCCACTCATATAAGGTCACCCACCAAGGGGATTCTGTAGAATATTAACAATTAAGGTAAATTCTAAAATATTATCTTTGCTCTGGCAGCTTTCAGCTAAATAAAAAAGAAATTCAAAGAGTGGAGGATGGAATAGGTTGAAAATATATTTACAAATATTCTTTAATCTAACATAGCTCAAAAATTGTTTTAAATTTGCCTTCATAGACAGTATGTATATTACTAAAGAAATTCATTATTAAATATTCACTAATTATTTTTATTACAAACTATTATAGCCTAATCAATTAAAACATTATTGTGTGGTGAAATTGGGTTTAGATATTTGTGAAAATCAAATTCATGGCTCAAACAATGAAAGGTTAGCATGATAAGGTTGAAATAAGGGGAAAATGTGCTCACTTACTGAAAACAATTCCAATAATAGAGAATTTCAAGGGAAAAATATTTAAAATTTGCATAGGCTTATGTTTTGGTAATTTCAAAAAGAAGCAATCTAGTCTTTTTAGGAAGATTTGCTATCATTTAATTTTACTTCTCAAGCTGTTAATCTCCCTTGGAAATCTTTTATATCATACATGATTTCCTTTCTCATATCAGGGTTATCAAGAATTCTTTTATATAACTGGTTCCACATGCAATGCTATGTTCTAATTAAAAGATCATTTAAACAAAGTCTCATCACAGTGATGCCCACACCATTCCAAGCAGACCAAGTGTGACATGTTACCTTTCATTTTAAGCTTTAATAATAAATAATAAAGATGTTGTATGTAAATTATGTAGAAAAAGCTATTTATCTTTTGTTTTTTATCTTAATCCATTTTTTTTTTTACCAGTTATATACACAGTGTATATACAGCCATGTTGGTACCATTATTAGCCTCCTCTCTGTCCTCTCCCCTCCACAGGGACCTTACTCATTGGGAAATGTGGCTCGTGCATTGTGGGGTTAGCCATCAGTCATGGGTAAGAGGCAATGTCTCTGTGCATAATGTCCCAACATGTGGCTCTAACAATGTTTCTGCCCCTATTCAGCAAATTTCCCTGAGCCATGATGGGTTCATTTTAGGTCTACTTCAGTGGTGAGGTCTTGGGAGCCTTGTGTCTCTGGATAGCTGGTTTGGTAGGAGTTGAGTGCACTCTGTGCCTATCTCCTTCACCCTTGTGCTGGTACCAGGTTCACCAAGAAAGCAGCACTCTTGCTCATTTCCCCAATTACTCTTGGTTTCCTTTGGGGCCCTGGTGAGGTACAATGGGCTGATTCTCTCCTCAGGATCTGTGTCCAACTGAAAAAGAGGAGTAAATTCTCCAACAGAGAGTGAAGTCAGCACCAGATAAATGGGATAACTATTATTATTTTAGAGAGAATTTAATAGGTGTAGAACCTCCAGTAGCCCATGATTGGTGGTAGCTTGATAATGGAGAGCAGGCTCCTTTTTGGATATGGTTCTGACTTGTTTCCTAGTTCCAGCTATGGGTTCTGTTCCACTGAGTGGATCAGTTAGCCAAATGAAGATCAGCTGGTTTCCCACCATGGATGTGTGCCACTATTGCACTTGTGTGAATATCATGTCAGGTTGTTTGCTACTGAATAGCTTAGACCCCTAGTTGCTTGAACAGATGTTGGTCATTTTCCCCCAGTCACTCATGTAGCACCTTCTGGCACTAGAAGAGTTAACTGTCTGGGGACTGACTCTCTTCCAGATTCCATCCAGGTCATTCCATGTTTTTTACCAACAGCATATGGTGTCTTTGGCAGTAGTGTATTACCACAAATTTTTGGTGGGTCATAAGGTACTCTGACAAAAATCTGTTTTTTGGAGGGGAAAACTTGTAGTTCTCTCTTATAAACAGTTCATTGTGGATGCTATACACATGCTGATAATGGGAATTATAGGCGAGTGCCAAGCAAAAGAATAAATAAAAAGATAGAGAGAAGAGGGGGACACAGAAAGAGAGAAGCAGGAGAAGATTAAGGTCAGTCTTCATCATACATTCTCCAGGGCTCTGTAATTCAGGTGTTCACCCTAAGGACCTAAAGAAGGTTCAACCACTTTGTCTCTCTTTTAGGATGTATAATTTTATGGTACCAGTGCCATTTGGGTCCAGTTTTGTATACCCCAGCTCACCTTTAACCTCCCCTCCCCTCCCTCCTTCCCTCTTGTCTAGTCCTCGAGATGCTTGTTAGGTTTGTCAGCATTTTGGTCAGACTCAGGTTAGGAGCCACAGATGAGTGAGAACATATGAAAATAATCTTTTTGTGATTGGGTGAGTTCATTGAGAATGATTTATTCCAAATTCAACCATTTTTCTTCAAATTTCATTGTCATTTTTCCTTACTGCTGTGTATAATTCCATTGTGTAGATATACCACATCTTGGTTATCCATTTGCCCAATGATGGTCATCTGGATTGATTACAGCTCTTAGCTATTATGAATTAAGCAGCTATAAACATTTTGAGCAAATCTCTCTGAACTCAGGCGTGGAGCTTTGAAATGCCCAGTAAGTGAATAACTGGATCTGTTGGTAATTCTATAGTAAAACTTTTGAGGAGTTTCCATATTGCTTTCCATAGTGGTTGTACCATTTTATATTCCCACCAACACTGAATGAGGGTTCCCATTTCAACACATCCTTGCCAGCATTTGTTTTCATTTGATTTTTTAATGTTTTCTATCCTTACTGGGGTAAGGTGGAATCTCATGGCTATTTTCATTTAAATTTCCCTGCTGATTATAGGGATGATGAACATTTTGTTAAGTGTGTGTTTGCCATCCAGGCCAGCAGGCTAGAATCCCCCAAGGGACCTCCAGGCAAAAACACCACCCAACTCGCTGCCATTCCCCCACCCCTGTGCACAGGCTTAGTCCAGCAGGCTAGCATTCCTCCAGAGAACCTCCACACATGATTGCCATCCCATTGGTTACTGCCCCCTACCCCCATGCTTGGACCCAGGCCAGCAGGCTAGCATTCCCCCAGGGGACCTCCCAGAATGCTGTTCTACTCATTGCTGTTCCCTACCCTGTGCTGCAACCACTACAGCAGGTTAGCATCCCCCAGAGGCTTTCCTGCCACAGCAGAGCTCCACAGGAGAACTTCACAGCCACTGCTACCTCGGTCTGCAGACCCAGGCCAGCATGATGGCATTCCCCCAGGGGACCTCCACACAGGAACACCATCCCACTAGCCACTGACCTTCACCCCAATGTGATGACCTAGGCCAGCAGGCTAGCATCCCCCAGGGGACCTTTATGTGAAAAAGCCATCCCACTCACTGCCACCTCGCACCTCCATACATGGACCCATGTCAGTAGACTAGAGCTCCCCCTTGCCACCACCAGGGACCTCCACATGTCACTGCCCCTCTGTGCATGTACCCAGGCCAGCAGGCTAGTTTTCTCCCTTCCCTAGGCTCTCCCACCACAGGGGAACCTCCAACTTCCCCCCACCTCATTGTCACTTGACCCACAGCAGTTCTATATCTCTGCCCTGCCCTGTCATAGGTCCCAGCAGTCTCATCCACCCCCTGATACAGGGTACCAAGGGACCTGATGTCCCATCCCTTCACCCTTCAACATCATGGAACCACCACACATTCCCCTCCTCCAACCCTCCTCAGCCCAGCCACAACATTAGTCTGCTTTGTCCCATTCCTCCCTACTCCCTGCCCCCTCGATCACCTGACCACACAGTTCCATATCCCAAATCATGAAAAAACAAGCCCCTTAATCAGGTCCCAGGGCCCCACCAGAGCCTCATGGGCTCCTTCCCTCTGAGCAGGCAGGTCCCATTGCCATCAGAAGCAAACATACAAGGGAATAATCACTGAAGACACTTCAAGGGTAGACTATAGCTTCCTCCTAAATTAAATAAGACTCCTACACTGTGATGGGCAGAGTATAGTGCAAAAGGAATAACATGAAAAAAATCAAAGACAAGTAAATTCTACAAGATTGCCCAGTCCCACAATGTATATCTCTAACCAAAACATAGAAAAGACAAAAAAGAAGATACAAGCTATGCAACTCTGACCAAGCAAATAGCAGAACTTGCAGAAAAGCAAATAAATAAATAATAAAAAATAAAAAGGCAGATAATCATATGAATGCTGTCCTCACTAGATTAAATTAGACCTAATAGAAAAGAACCAGGAAGGCTTCTGGTTAAGATGGCGGCATAGGTACCACACCAAAGCAGCCTAGGGGGGAAAAAGACCAAAAAAACTCAGCAAAATACACACTTTTACTAAAAAGTGAGGTGTATAGGAAATTGAGGCGGCAGCGGAGAAGTAGAAGAGTTATAGAGCATCCAGAGCCTGCATAGGCGGGAAAAGTGGCTCCGGCAGCTCGGCCAACCACCGCAGCCGCGGCGCAGCAGAAAGCCGCCAGACTCTCGGCTCGAGCCA
Organism: Jaculus jaculus; assembly: GCF_020740685.1. Lineage (NCBI taxonomy): Eukaryota > Metazoa > Chordata > Mammalia > Rodentia > Dipodidae > Jaculus > Jaculus jaculus. The sequence goes on from NC_059110.1 coordinate 67,057,587, forward strand.
CGGGAAAAGCCAGGTGCGGGATTTTCCCCTCACACCACGCTCTCCACAACTCGGGAAACGTGAGGGGAGAGCGGCAGCGAGCAGCGGAGGAGAAGACTGCGAGGTAGAAGAACACGTGGAGCAGCGAGACAACCAGAGCAGCCGCGGCTCCCTCCCCTCCTCCAACGCCTGAACCCAGCTCCAGCAAACGCAGCAGCGGCCCGGGACCTGGCCACGCCAACTTGGGCTGACAGCAGGACCCAAGCAGGAGCAGAGTTCGGCAGCAACATGAGCGGCCCCAGCACCGGTACCAGCGGCCCCAGCAGCAGTGGACCCAGGAGCGGCAGCAGCGGCAGATCCCGCAGCAGCGGCTTCGGGGGGAGCAGCGGCGGTGGACACGGCAGCAGAGGCTTCAGCAGCGGTGGTGGCTCTGGCGGTGGCAGCTACGGCAGCAGCAGAGGCAGCAGCAGCAGCTCGGTTTGCCCCGTAGGAAAAGCAAGTGCCCAGCTCCAGAAATCAGAACAGCAGCCCGACGACCCAGGCAGCAACTTGACTGAGACCAAAATCACCCAAGGTAACTGGGATTGCACCAGGGAAGGGTCAAACTTGGTCACAAGCTGACTTGGATCCCTCAACAGACCAGAAATCTAAACCTCTTTGTTGATAGAAGATCTGGTCATTATAATAACTACTCTTGCATACATACTCGGGGCTGTTTTTGATTGAATGTGTACAGTGTTTAGTTAAATTTTAGAATCTACCTGTATTTTATTCCACTCAGCCTGCTTGAATACTCCTATAGCAGGGAAACTCAACCCCTAAGAACATCTTTGTAGATACTCTGAGAGTCTTAAGAGCCACACCTAATACCTTAAGGTCCTACCCTGAAAATATATTACATCAAATCAATTGATACAGCTAAGAATACACAGCTAGCTAGAAAATCCAAGCATTAACTTAATCCAAGATGCAAAAATATATACATTATAACACAAGAAACACTAAAAGCAAGACGATATAAATCCACCTAAAACTATTAATGCATCAGAAATGTCCTCCAGTGAGAAAGAGTTAGAGGAAATGCCTGAGAAAGAGTTCAAAAGAATGATTATAAATATGTTCAAAGAGGTCAAAGAACACATCAAAACAATCAAAGAAGAAATCAAAGAGGAAATCAAAGGAATCAAAGAAGATGCAGGATACCAATTTAATGAAATAAAGAAGGCAATACAAGACATAAATAAGGAAATAGAAATAATAAAGAAAAACCAGTCAGAATTACTAGCAATGAAGAACACGGTTAATGAAATAAAAAACTCTGTAGAAAATCTCACCAGTAGGATGGATGAGGGAGAGGACAGAATATCTAAGCTAGAAGACCAGGTGGCAGACCTAATGCAGTCCAACAAAGAGAAAGACAAACTTATAGAAAAGTATGAGTGGGAATTTCAAGATATTCGGGACACTATGAAAAGATCCAATATAAGAATTCAGGGCATAGTAGAAGGAGAAGAACTCCACTCCAGAGGCATAGTAGGCATCCCCAACAATATCATAGAGGAAAATTTCCCCCAAATTGGGAAAGAGGTGCCAATACAGATACAGGAAGCCTTTAGAACCCCAGCCAGACAAAACCCAGAAAGAACCTCTCCTCGCCATATTATAATCAAACTTCCAAACACACACACCAAAGAAAAAATATTGAAAGCAGTTAGAGAGAAAAATCAAGTTACCTACAAAAGCAAGCCCATCAGGATTACAGCAGAATATTCAACACAAACTTTTAAAGCCAGAAGGGCTTAGAGTGATATATTCCAAGTTCTGAAAGATAACAACTGTCAACCAAGGTTACTTTATCCTGCAAAGTTATCCATTCAAATAGATGGAGAAATAAAGACATTTCATGACAAAAGCAGGTTAAAGGAGTATTTGAAGACAAAACCAGCTCTACAGAAAATACTTGATAGAATCCTCCATGCTGAACAAAAGGAAAAGCACACATATAAGGAACCTAGAAAAAACAAGCTATACTCAAATACCAGTTAACAGAAGAGAGCACAGGTAGAACCAGTAACACACACACACACACACAAAAATGGCAAACATAAATACACACCTTTCAATAATATCTCTTAATATCAACGGTCTCAATGCCCCAACGAAAAGACATAGATTTGCAGACTGGGTTAAAAAGCAGGATCCTACAATTTGTTGTCTCCAAGAAACTCACCTTTCTACAAAGGATAGACATTATCTTAGGGTGAAAGGTTGGAAGACGGTGTTTCAAGCAAATGGGCCTAGAAAACAAGCAGGGGTTGCTATCCTAATATCAGACAGAGTAGACTTTAGTCCGACGTTAGTCAAGAAAGATAAGGAAGGTCACTTTATATTGATTAAGGGCACACTCCAACAGGAGGACATTACAATCCTAAACATATATGCATCTAACATGGGGGCTCCCAAATTCGTCAAACAAACACTATTAGAACTAAGGTCACAGATAACACCAAACACAGTGGTGGTGGGTGACTTTAACACCCCACTCTCATCAATTGACAGGTCATCCCGGGAAAGAATAAACAGAGAGGCATCTGGACTAAATGAGGTCATAGAAGGAATGGACCTAACAGATATATACAGGACATTTCATCCAAAGGCTGCAGAATATACATTCTTTTCAGCAGCACATGGAACATTCTCTAAAATAGACCATATATTAGGACACAAAGCAAATCTTAACAAATTCAGGAAAATTGAAATAATTCCTTGCATTCTATCTGACCACAATGGAATTAAACTACAAATCAGTAGCAAGAAAGGCTATAGAGCATACACAAAATCATGGAAACTAAACAATACACTACTAAATGATGAGTGGGTCAATGAAGAAATCGAAAAGGATATCATAAAATTTATAGAGTCAAATGATAACGAGAACACAACATACCAAAATCTCTGGGATACAATGAAGGCAGTTCTAAGAGGTAAATTTATAGCCTTAAGTGCCTATATTAAGAAATTAGAAAGGTTGCAAGTAAACGACCGAATGCTTCGCCTTAAAGCCTTGGAAAAAGAAGAACAAGGCAAACCAAAAATTAGTAGACGGGAAGAAATAATAAAGATTAGGGCAGAAATTAATGAAATAGAAACAAAAAGAACAATCCAAAGAATTAATGAAACAAAGATTGGTTCTTTGAAAGGATAAACAAGATTGATAAACCCTTAGCAAATCTGAGCAAAAGAAAGAGAGGAGACACAAATTAATAAAATCAGAGATGAACAAGGTAACATCACAACAGATTCCAGAGAAATTCAAAAAATCATAGGGACATACTATAAAAGCATATACTCCACAAAGTATGAAAATCTGAAAGAAATGGATGATTTCCTTGATCTATATGACCTACCTAAATTAAATCAAAATGAGATTAATCACTTAAATAGACCTATAACAAACATGGAGATCCGAACAGTTATCAATAATCTCCCAACTAAAAAAAGTCCAGGCCGGATAGATTCACTGCTGAATTTTACCAGACTTTTAAGGAAGAGCTAACACCATTGCTTCTTAAGCTTTTCCAGTGTATTAGTCAGGGTTCTCTAGAGGAACAGAATTACTAGAATGAATTATTTTATAAAGGGAATTTATTGGATTATCTTACAGTAGTCCAATAGCAGTTGCAGGCCTGAGAATCACCGAACCTGGTAGCTGCTCAGTCCACGTGGCCAGATGCCTCAGCAGTCCCGACCAGCACTGCAGATGGTGCCAGAAAACCTGGAGGCCTCCTGAGGAGCCGGAAAGCCTGGAGGCTTCCTGAGGAGCTGCTGGGTTTCGATCCACGTGGGTCTTCAGTTGATGTTGGTCTTTAGTCCGCACTGGTCTTCAATCCACGCTAGAAGGTAGGGAGCAGCTCCGGCAGCCAAGTGGAAGGAAGGAAGGGAAAAAAAAAGGGAACTCTTCTACCCAGAGCTTCCTTATATCAAGTCCCTCTCTGAACGGGACTGCCCACTCTGGGGGAAGGGCTCACCCTGGGAGAAAGACCTCCTCCTTTAGTTGATCCTTCCTAGAAGCAGCCTGTGGATTACTAAACAGATCAAGTTGACAACACCTTAACTATCACAAGTCCACCCCTTGTCAACTTGGCATCAAATCATGTCTCCTTACATCATACTTAATTTCCAAATGAAAACAGTAACAAGCTCATAATTCCGCCTAACATCGCATAACTATCACACGTACAACCGGAACCGCAAAATCTTCCCCCAACACAAGCTTAGTCTCTAATACAATGGGTCTAATATAAATTCAACAGTTTAGCTAATGATACTATCTTAATATTGGTGTAGATATAACACTCTGTTATCAAGGCAGGACAGAAACATTGCAATCACAGTCCTCGTTTCTGTAACTGATCACGTGGCCTTAGCTGATATTTGTAACTGCCTTCTTCTACTACCCATTCTGTATTCCCTCCACCTTCAGCAAGCACCTCGGCAGGTCTTGGTTCTTTACCTGGAGGGGTAACCCATACCTTCATTCCTGAAGGATCTGGGCCATTTATCACACTACTTCTATTGGGTTGTTGCAGTCGTCCATTGACTTTGACAACAGGACATGGTAATACTAACAGACGCCCTAAAGGATCTCCTGCACTCCAGGCATACTCTTCCTTACCACCATTGTGGAGGAGCAGCCCAATTTCCCCGTGGTAATCTGGATCAATCACCCCTGCAATCACTGTAACTCCTTTCTCAGCCTGTTCAATCAAGGGCATTAGGAGCCCAAAGTGACCAGGGGGAAGTCTTAGCTTCCAGTTCAATAGAATGTTCTTTGTGTCTCCTGGCAAAAGCACTCCCCCCTCTGGGACCAAGACTTGTAGTCCAGCAGAGCGCAAGGTTGCGGGAACAGGAAGCAAAAATCTAGCTAACGGGTCACTTGGGGTGATGGCAAGTGGGACCATTCCCATTTCCACCCCTTGATTCCTGGACCCGTGAATCCGGGCTATAGGAGAAACAGTACCATATATAGGACGCTGATTCAGAGCATATACAGCCTGCTGGAGGACACTCCCCCAGCCCTCCAAGCTGTTGCCACCCAGTTGGCGCTGTAGCTGTTTCTTCAAAAGGCCGTTCCACCGTTCTATCAAGCCAGCTGCTTCAGGATGGTGGGGCACATGGTAAGACCAGTGAATTCCATGATCGTGAGCCCACTGCCGTACCTCCTTGGCGGTGAAGTGAGTTCCTTGGTCAGAAGCAATGCTGTGTGGAATGCCATGACGGTGGATAAGGCATTCTGTAAGCCCACGGATGGTAGTTTTGGCAGAAGCGCTACGTGCAAGAAAGGCAAATGCATACCCAGAATAAGTGTCTATTCCAGTAAGGACAAAACGCTGCCCTTTCCATGATGGAAGAGGTCCAATGTAGTCAACCTGCCACCAGGTTGCTGGCTGGTCACCCCGAGGAATACTACCATATCGGGGGCTCAGAGTCGGCCTCTGCTGTTGGCAAATTTGGCACTCAGCAGTAGCCGTAGCCAGGTCAGCCTTAGTTAGTGGAAGTCCATGTTGTTTTGCCCATGCATAGCCTGCATCTCTGCCACCATGGCCACTTTGTTCATGGGCCCATTGGGCAATGACAGGGGTGGCTGAGGAAGGAGGTTGACCACTATCCACAGAACAGGTCAGCTTGTCTACTTGATTATTAAAGTCATCTTCCAGTGAGGTCACCTTCTGATGAGCACTGACATGGGACACAAGTATCCTTATATCCTTTGCCCATTCAGAGAGGTCTATCCACATACACCTTCCCCAAATGTCCTTTTCACCAATTTTCCAACTGTGCTCCTTCCAAGTCCCAGACCATCCAGCCAAACCATTGGCCACAGCCCATGAGTCAGTGTATAACCGCACATCTGGCCATTTTTTCTTCCAAGCAAAATGCACAACCATATGCACTGCCCGAAGTTCTGCCCATTGTGAAGACTTCCCTTCACCACAGTCCTTCAGAGTTGTCCCAGAAAGGGGCTGTAATGCTGCAGCTGTCCACTTCTGGGCAGTGCCGACATAACGTGCTGAACCATCTGTAAACCATGCCCTAGATCTCTCCTCCTCAGTCAGTTGATCATAGGGCACGCCCCATGATGCCATAGGTGCATGCTTGGGGACTGAAGGCATTGCAACAGGAGTAGCAACCATAGGCATTTGGGCAACTTCCTCATGTAACTTACTCGTACCTTCAGGACCTGCTCGAGCCCGATCACGTATATACCACTTCCACTTGATGATGGACTGCTGCTGTGCACGTCCAACTTTATGGCCTGGTGGGTCAGACAATACCCAGCTCATAATGGGCAGCTCGGGTCGCATAGTAACTTGATGGCCCATTGTCAAACGTTCAGTTTCCACTAAGGCCCAATAGTAGGCCAAGAGCTGTCTCTCAAAGGGAGAATAATTGTCTGCAGATGATGGCAGAGCCTTGCTCCAAAATCCCAAGGGCCTCCGCTGTGATTCACCTATGGGGGCCTGCCAAAGGCTCCAAACAGCGTCCCTGTCTGCCACTGAAAGCTCAAGTACCATCGGATCTGCTGGATCATATGACCCAAGGGGTAGAGCAGCCTTCACAGCAGCCTGCACCTGTTGAAGAGCCTTCTCTTGTTCTGGGCCCCAATGAAAACTAGAAGCTTTCTGAGTCACTTGGTATATGGGATGGAGTAAGACACCCAAGTGAGGAATGTGCTGTCTCCAAAATCCAAATAGGCCCACTAGACGTTGTGCTTCTTTCTTAGTGGTAGGAGGGGCCAAATGCAACAACTTGCCCTTCACCTTAGAAGGAATATCCCTGCATGCCCCACACCACTGAACTCCTAGAAATTTCACTGAGGTGGAAGGTCCTTGAATTATGGATGGATTTATTTCCCATCCCCTGATGTGCATATGCTGTACCAGCAACCCCAGAGTGGTTGCCACCTCCGGCTCATTTGATCCAATTAGCATTATGTCATCAATATAATGGACCAATGTGACACCCTGTGGAAGGGACAGGCGATCAAGGTCCCTGCGAACTAAGCTATGACACAGGGCTGGAGAGTTAATATAACCTTGAGGTAAAACAGTAAAGGTGTACTGCTGACCTTGCCAGCTGAAGGCAAATTGCTTCTGGTGGTCCTTATGGACAGGTATGGAGAAGAAAGCATTTGCAAGATCAATAGCTGCATACCAGGTACCAGGAGATGTGTTAATCTGCTCAAGTAAAGAAACCACATCTGGTACAGCAGCTGCAATTGGAGTCACCACCTGATTAAGTTTCCAATAATCCACTGTCATTCTCCAGGATCCATCTGTCTTCTGAACAGGCCAAATAGGAGAGTTAAAGGGAGATGTGGTGGGAACCACCACCCCTGCATCCTTCAAGTCCTTTATAGTGGCACTAATTTCTGAAATCCCTCCAGGGATGCGATATTGTTTTTGATTCACTATTTTCCCTGGTGGTGGGAGCCTCAATGGCTTCCATTTGGCCTTTCCAACAATAATAGCCCTTACTCCACAAGTCAGGGAACCAATGTGGGGGTTCTGCCAACTGCTAAGTATATCTATCCCAATTATGCATTCTGGGACAGGGGAAATAACCACAGGATGCGTTCGGGGACCCAGTGGACCCACTGTCAGTCTAACATTCACCAAAACTCCATTGATCACCTGACCTCCGTAAGCACCTACCTTAACTGAAGGGCCATGGTGCTTTTTGGGGTCTCCTGGAATCAATGTCAATTCAGAGCCAGTGTCCAGTAAGCCTCGAAAGGTCTGATTATTTCCTTTCCCCCAGTGTACAGTTACCCTAGCAAAAGGCCTCAGGTCCCTCTGAGGAAGGATAGGTGTAAGTTTAATATTGAAACTTTTGGCAATTGTAGGGGGGTCCTTCCCCGAGGGAACCCGGCCAACCCTTCAATCAAGGGGCTCAGGATCTGTAAACTGGCTCAAGTCTGGAAACTGATTAAGAGGCCTTGATTCTCTGTTGCTATAATTCAAAGTGGCTTTATGTCCCCTTGCTGTGGAACTTTTCTGCTTATACAGATCAAGAAGAAACTCAGTAGGCTTCTTATCTATTTGACTTCTGGGAACACCATGATTAATCAGCCAACGCCAAAGGTCCATACGAGTCATACCTTTATGTGCATAATTTTGCCTATGCTGTCTATTATGAAAAACACGTTCACTCCGCCTTTGGCGATTCAGCGCTGCCACTTGGCCCTTGTTAACCCGAGATCCAGTTATGCCCATTGCATCTAAATCACCTAATGCAGCAACTGCAGCTCCCACTGTGAGGTCTTCTTTACATAAAAGAGCAATGATAGAGGACTTTAAGTATGCTGGCGCTCCCCTCACAAATCTGTTTCTTATGGTCTTAGTGAAGGGCACATCTTCTGGTCGCTCCCATTGTGGGGGCAAAGATGAGTTTACATGGCAAATCCACTCTAGCATTCCAAGTTCTCTGAGCTTTTTAATCCCTTCATCGACATTAAGCCAAGGGATATCAGGCAGCTCAAGCTCATTCACAGTAGGCCATCTTTGGAGCCATACTTCAGTCAACCAATCAAATAAACTCTTGGCACCTCTTCCAACTGCACGAGCTGCATTGTTAAATCTAAAATCTCTGCTCAATGGGCCCATTTCAGTAAATTCAGCCTGATCTAATCTTATGTTCCTTCCTCCATCATCCCACACCCTTAAAATCCATTCCCACACATATTCCCCATGCTTCTGCCTGTACAAGTTAGAAAACTCCTGAAGTTCTTTAGGAGTGTACCTCACCTCCTCCTGTGTCACACTTTCTATCTCACCTTTAGGAGCCTGCCTAGCCTTTCGTCTGGTTATAGGCCTAGAGGCAAAGATGGGTGGGAACTGAGAATCACAAGCATTTACTGCTGATTCCTCAGAAAAAGAGGGATGAATTCCCCCAGGCAAGGGTGGGGAGGATAATCCTTCAGGATGTGGGGGTTGGGATACAACTGGTGCTAAGGGAGGGCAGGTCATATTTTCATCCAAAACATCTTCTTCAGAATCTAATACTTCAATGTCCCCAGGTTCTTCAGGGTCTTCCCACACATCACCATCCCAAGTCACAGGATCCCACTCTTTTCCAATCAGTGCCCTCACTTTAACTTCTGATAGTTGGTGAGGCTGGGATTTAAGCTTACGTTGCAAGTTAGCTAATCTCACAATGAGAGCTTGGGTTTGGTTTTCTGCAATTTGAGCCCTGTTCTGGCTAGAGAGGAGACTCTCCTCCAGGGCACCTTTAGAAACCTTGAGATCATGTATGTGGGTCTTAAGCTTGGAATTTTCCTTTTTGAGCTTCTGCTGTTCCCTCAGTAGTTTGTCTAGAGATGCTAAAAGCAACCAACCAGCCTCATCATTGGTCTTACTTTTCCACAAATATTCAAATGTTTTAAATACAGAGTCACTAAATTCCTTGCTCCTCACAAGACATGAGTCAGGGTCACCAAATGCATCTATCTCATGGAGTTCTTTAAAAAGTTCACACCATGGATTATTAGTGCCCTCTTTATTTCCAGTACAGGCACTCTCCTTATCACCAGTAGGGCCTTTGGTAGCACTGAAATTGGAGAACCAACCCCAGATAGCACTAAGCCCATTAGAGAAATCCATCCTTACAATTCTGTTTCTCTAGAACCACTCCTGGTACCAAAAATCTGTATTAGTCAGGGTTCTCTAGAGGAACAGAATTACTAGAATGAATTATTTTATAAAGGGAATTTATTGGATTAGCTTACAGTAGTCCAATAGCAGTTGCAGGCCTGAGAATCACCGAACCTGGTAGCTGCTCAGTCCACGTGGCCAGATGCCTCAGCAGTCCCGACCGGCACTGCAGATGGTGCCGGAAAACCTGGAGGCCTCCTGAGGAGCCAGAAAGCCTGGAGGTTTCCTGAGGAGCCGCTGGGTTTCGATCTACGTGGGTCTTCAGTTGATGTTGGTCTTTAGTCCGCACTGGTCTTCAATCCATGCTAGAAGGTAGGGAGCAGCTCCGGCAGCCAAGTGGAAGGAAGGAAGGGAAAAAAAAAGGGAACTCTTCTACCCAGAGCTTCCTTATATCAAGTCCCTCTCTGAACAGGACCGCCCACTCTGGGGGAAGGGCTCACCCTGGGAGAAAGACCTCCTCCTTTAGTTGATCCTCCCTAGAAGCAGCCTGTGGATTACTAAACAGATCAAGTTGACAACACCTTAACTATCACATCCAGGAAATAGAAAAAGAAGGAATTCTACCAAACTCCTTCTATGCGGCCAGCATCACCCTGATACCAAAACCAGGCAAAGATAGAACAAAAAAAGAAAATTACAGACCAATCTCCCTCATGAACATAGATGCAAAAATTCTCAACAAAATATTGGCAAACAGAATACAAGAGTATATCAAAAAGATCATTCACCCTGACCAAGTAGGCTTTATCCCAGAGAGGCAGGGATGGTTCAACATACGCAAATCTATAAATGTAATACATTACATAAACGGGTTGAAGGACAAAAATCACATGATCATCTCATTAGATGCAGAGAAAGCATTTGACAAAATCCAACATCCCGTCATGATAAAAGTCCTACAGAGACTGGGAATATAAGGAACATATCTCAATATAATAAAGGCTATTTATGACAAGCCTACAGCCAACATATTACTAAATGGGGAAAAACTGGAAGCTTTTCCACTAAAATCAGGAACAAGACAAGGGTGTCCACTGTCCCCACTTCTATTTAATATAGTTTTGGAAGTCTTAGCCATAGCAATAAGGCAAGAGACACACATAAAAGGGATACAAATTGGAAAGGAAGAAATCAAGTTATCATTATTTGCAGATGACATGATTCTATACATAAAGGACCCTAAAGACTCTACTAGCAAGCTGTTAGAGCTGATCAAAACCTACAGCAATGTAGCAGGATACAAAATAAATACACAGAAATCAGTAGCCTTCATATATGCTAACAACAAACACACAGAGGATGAAATCAGAGAATCACTCCCATTCACAATTGCATCAAAAAAAATAAAATACCTTGGAATAAACCTAACCAAGGAAGTAAAGAATCTATACAATGAGAACTTTAAAACACTCAAGCGAGAAATTGCAGAAGACACTAGAAAGTGGAGAAACATCCCTTGTTCCTGGATTGGACGAATCAATATCGTGAAAATGGCAATCTTACCTAAACCTGGGCACTGCAGAGGGCATCTATAATACTAGCTTGTGTATGGCTAGAAAGAGGCAGAATCAAAGGGATCACCCAGAGCTTATGGGTCAGGTAGTATGGGAGATGTAAAGTGAACAACAAGGAGTTACCCTGCCTTAAATAGATGGAAGACAAGGACTAACAACTAAAGTTGTCTTTTGACCTCCACTTGCACACTGTGCATGCTCACACACAGCCATGAACACATATGGACACATACAATAGTTCTATGATGGAATGTTTTGGGTGCTATGATGTTTCCTTAACCTTTAAGCCTAACAACATAAAACTTATAGAATACACACCTCTGTAACATTCTAGAAGAAAAGCTATGAATATCAAGTAATAAAAGAAACTCATCTGTATGGTACTAAAGCATATAGGCAGAAAGGATCTTCCACACAAACAAGTAAGGACAGTGTGTCTTGTTGCTATGACAAAGATATGAATAGAAGCAGCTTATAGGAAAAAAGGGTTCATTTTGGCTTACAGTCTCCAAAGGAAGCTCCATGATGGCAGGGGAAAGAATAGCAAGAGCACAGACTGGATATCACCTCTGCCCCAGCAGGTCAAAACAGCAGCAAGACAATGAGCTGACCTCTAGCAAGAAAGAGCTGGCTGTAATACCCCTGTATTTTTAAATACTTCTTCTAGGCAAGGTCCACCTACCAAATTGCCATCAGCTGAGAATCAAAAGTATTCAAAACAGTAGAGTTTATGGGGAAACTTAATTCAAACCACCGCAGCATCAATAGATGGTGAAACAACCTTTAAGTTTATATATATATATATATATATATATATATATATATATATATATATATATATATATATATATTCAAAGATGCAAGGGTATTTGCATAATGAAAAACTATTTATTTAGCAAGAGAACATAACAGTGATAAGCATTTATCCATCCAACACCAGATTGCCTCAGTACATATATAAAAAGAAAATATCATCATATCAAAAGGAGAAGCAACCCTAAATACAAAAATAGTTGGGGGCTTCAAACCCACTTCATCAATGAACAAACTGTTCACATAGAAACCAAACAAAGTAATTTATATTAAATTACGCTACACACTAGATAACCTAAAAAGCATTCATAAAACATCCATTATAATAGCTATCACATACAACTTCCCAATCATAGAGAAAAGTCTGCAGGACAGACATGTTTTCATTCTGGTCACAGTAGAATAAAACTAGAAATTAACAGCTAAAGAAACTGTGGAAATTGTACAAACACACTGAAATGAAGCAACACCCTCTTTAATGGATACAAAGAAATGGGTCCAAAACATATGTTTTTTAAAAAATTAAAAATTTCTTAAATACAAATAAATACAACATATCAAAATTTCTGAGATGTAACAAAGAATGTTAAGACAGAAATTTATAGCAAGAAATTCCTAAAATAAAAAGGGGTGATTCAAATAGATCTAAAGATACAACTCCAAGAACTAGGAAAGCAAGAATAAACAAAAAACAATGTTAAAGGTAAAAATAACAAAAATCAAAGCAGGCATGAACAAAATATATGCTAAAACTTAAAAGACCTAGTGAAAGAAAAAGTGGTTTTGTGTAAGATGATAAATAGAATTGACAGATTTTAACTACAATAAACATTGAAAAAGAGCCTTTGATCAAACAACAAAATTACAGAGAAGAAAAGAAGACATTATAACTAATATAGTAAAGCCTAAGGAATTGTTAGTTACTATTTTGAACAACTACGTATCAATATCTCAGAAAACCTAAAAGAAATGGACTTTTTTCCAAAGATTTATGAAGTACCAAAATTGAGCCATAAAATTAAAATACCTAAGTAGACCAATAACAAGCAATGGTATTTTTTTTTTCTTTTCGTTTTTTGAGGTAGGGTCTCACTCTAGCCCAGGCTGATCTGGAATTCACTTTGGAGTCTCAGGGTGGACTTGAACTCCCAGCAATCCTCCTACCTCTGCCTCCCAAGTGCTGGGATTAAAGGTGTGTGCGCCACCACGGCCAGAGCAATGGCATTTTTTTTTTTTTTTACTTTTAAATTTTTTATTGGCAACTTCCATAATTGTAAACAATATCCCATGGTAATTCCCTCCCTCCCCCTACTTTCCCCTTTGAAACTCCGCTCTCCATCATATTCCTCCCCCCTTCAATCAAGGAAGTCATCATTTCTTTCAGATTTTCAAACTTAGTGGAGTATATGTTCTTTTTTTAAAATTTTTATTAGCATTTTCCATGATTATAAAAAAATATCCCATGGTAATTCCCTCCCTCCCTCCCCAAACTTTCCCCTTTGAAATTCCATTCTCCATCATCATTTTTTTTTTCTTTTTTGAAGTTAGCCTATTCTTTTTTGTTGTTTGTTTGTTTGTGTTTATTTATTTATTTATTTGAGAATGACAGACACAGAGAGAAAGGCAGAGAGAGAGAGAGAGAGAGAATGGGCGCACCAGGGCCTACAGCCACGGCAAACGAACTCCAGAAGCCTGCGCCCCCTTGTGCATCTGGCTAACTGTGCATCTGGCTAACGTGGGTCCTGGTGAATCCAGCCTGGAACTGGGGTGCTTAGGCTTCACCGGCAAGCGCTTAACCGCCAAACCATCTCTCCAGCCCAGCAATGGCATTTTTGAATCACTTCTCAGATATCTCCTACTGAAAATTTAAGGAAGGAAGAATAGAAATTCTCTGATTATTCCACAGAAAATTTAAAGTAATTAATATCCCCAAAGTCATTGCAGGAAACCAGAATAACTCTGATATCAAAATAAGATAGCAACACACATGCCACATAATTATAGTATATTTTTGAGGAACATTGATACAAAAAAATTATTAAGGGCTGGAGAGATGGCTTAGCAGTTAATCACTTGCCTGTGAAGCCTAAGGACCCCAGTTGGAGCTCATTCCCCAGGACCCACGTTAGCCAGATGCACAAGGGGGGACACAGTTCATTTGCAGCGGCTGGAAGCCCTGGCCTGCCCATTTTCTCTCTCTATCTGCCTCTTTCTCCCTCTCTCTCTCTCTATCACTCTCAAATAAATAAATTAAAATAAACAAAGAATAAGCAAAATTTTTTTAAAAAATTATTAGCAAAACCCTAGGAAACTAAATTTGATAACATTAAAATGAAAAATTAAAAATTTTAAAATACTGGTAAAATAAATTAAAGGAGGAGACACCAAAAAATGGGAAAGCAGCTTAAGTTTGTAGTAATAATTAACACTGTCAAATGTCCACACTGCCCAAAGCAGAATAGAAATATAGGTCAGGGTACATAGGGTCCAACCCAGACTCACACAGAGGAGGCACATACAAGGAAGAGATTTCTCATCTTCTAGTGTCCCCAGCCCAAACCTGTGCATAGACTACCATCACATGCCCATGTGTATCAAGGGTGACTATGCCACTTATCACAGGCTCCACATTAGCTGCTGTTACTTCATTCTCAGCAAGATGAAAGGTTTGTCTCTTGATGAGCAAACACACAAATTAAAACAAATGGTACAAGAAACCAAGGTAAAATATCCCATCCAATAATGCCTAGTACCATGTAGAAACCTCCAATAAAACTACTTAGAGAAAACCCCAGACATAGAATTCCAAATGCAATTATGATAAATGTATCCAACAAACAACAAGGCCATGAACAGATGGCTAGATAAAGCTGAAGTGAAACAAACAAACAGAAACAAAGAAGAATAACTCAAGGGATGGTTGGATAAAATGGAAAAGGAAATGAAAAAGAACTCCATACATGGGTGAATGAAATGGATGAGTAGCAACAACAAAAACAAAAAAGAACTCAATGGACAGTCAAATGAATGACAAGTTCAAAAAATTTATATAAATAAAACATGAGGGAAATATGGAACACCTTGGGATGAAACCTACTTTCATAAGTTGGGTGATACTTTTTTATGCATTCTCAGATGTTATTTGCAAGAGTTTAATTCAGAATTGTTGTGTCCAAGTTTATTTGCGACATTGGACTCTGTTTGATTTTGGTATTAGTGTAATGCTGGCTTAGTAGAAGTAGTCAGGGAGCCTTCCCTCTTTTTCAATTTTGTCAAATAGCTTGAGAAGATGTGGATTTCTTGAATAAAGCTAATAGATGGATCCAATTTTCTGTTATAGTTTGTTAACCCATGTCTTTTGATTTTGCAATTGAGTCCAATTGATCAGTATGAATTAATCACTGTCAGGCTGAAGACTTTGTACACTTTGGTGTTTCCTTGATCTTCATTTACTTTAATGTCTGTTCTAGTTTTGATATTTTTTCTCCTCCTGAAGCCTCTTGAGTATGTTTCTTCTCCTCCTCACTGCAAAATATCCCATCGACTATTTACTGTTTGGCTGACTTGGTGCTGGCATACTCATAAGTCAGGTTTTGTCATGGAAAGTTCTTCACTTACCCTCTATTATAAAGGATAATTTTGCTGAATGGAGCATATTGAGTTGTAATCCATAGTCTTTCAAATTTTGAAATACTTCATTCCATGACCTTATGAGTTCTTAGAGTTTCATTAAAAAAATTTGATGTCTTGTGGAAAACAGTGTGGAGGTTCCTAAAACAGCTAAAGATTGATCTACCATATGACCCAGCTATAGCACTCCTAGGCATATAGCCAAAGGACTCATCTCATTTCCTTAGAAGTACATGCTCAACCATGTTTATTGCTGCTCAATTTATAATAGCTAGGAAATGGAACCAGCCTAGATGTCCCTGAACAGATGAGTGGATAGTGAAGATGTGGCACATTTATACAATGGAGTTCTACTCAGCGGTAAAGACAAATGAAGTTATGAAATTTGCAGAAAAATGGATGGACCTGGAAAGTATTATACTAAGTGAGGTAACCCAGGTCCAGAAAGCCAAGCACCACATGTTCTCTCTCATATGTGGATCCTACCTACAGATGATTGGGCATCTGCATGAGAATGAAAATACTTAGTAGCAGAGGCCAGTAAGGTAAAAAGGAGACATAAAGGGTAGAGAAAGGAAGGGAGGAGGATACTTAATAGGTTGATATTGTATATATGTAATTACAATGATTGTAATGAGGAGGTAATATGATGAAGAATGAAATTTCAAATGGGAAAGTGTTGGGGTGGGGAGGGAGGGAATTACCATGGGATATATTTTATAATCATGGAAAATGTTAATAAAAAATTTAAAAAATAAATTGATGTAATTTGGATGTGCTTACCATTGTAAGCAATGAGCTATTGTTCTATTTTACCATTAAGAACTCTCTGTTTTCTGTGTTTATTATTTTAACTATAATGTAATGTAGGGAATTTTATCTCTGGTCTATTTGGTGTCTATGTGCCTCTTATATTTAGCTGGCCTTCTTTTTTAAAATTTTAAGAAAATTTTCTTCTATATTTTTGTTGAAGATATTCTTTATGTCATTGGACTGTTCTTCCCCGTCTTGTATGCCCATCATTCAAGTACAAGGATGGTTCAACATAAAGGTATTAATGAATGTGATGCAGCACATAAATAAACTAAATGACAGAAATCAAATGATCATCCTAATAAATGCAGAAAGACATTTCACAAAATACAATACCTTTCCATATTTAAAGACTAGAGATAGAGGGATAATGTCTCAAAATGATAAAGACTATTTACTAGAGAACTAATGCCCATATCATACTAAATGGGAACCCTTAAAACATTCCCATTAAGATATGGAACAGAGCAGAGATACTTACTCTCACCACTGCTATAACATAGTACTTGACATCTTAGCTTGAGCAATAAGACAAGAGAAAGAAACAGATGGGACACAAATGGAAAAATAAGTCAAACTAATGTTACTTGCAGATGATTTTCTTTATGTAGGTGACCCTAAAATCTAAACCAAAAAAGTGACAGCATATAAACTCTATCAACAAAGTAGCAGAATATAAAATCCACACACAAAAATCAGTGGCCTTTATATATGCCAATGGCAAACATATAAAGAAGTAATTGGGAATAGTCCTTTTACAATAGCCACAAAATTAAATATCTTGGAATATCCCTAGCTAAAGTAGTAAAGACCTCTATAAGGAAAACATTAAAACACTAAAGAAACAAATTGAGGAAGACACAAAAAGATGGAAATGCCCTGCATGATCATAAGTTGGAAGAATTGATCTCATGAAAATGGCCATCCTACCAAAAGCAATGTGATTAAGTGCAATTCCAATCAAAATTCTGGCTCCATTTTTCACAGAAACAGAAAAATACTCTTCAGACTCATATTGAAACACAAAAGGTCACAGATAGCTAAAAAATATCCTCAGAAAAACATTACTACTGATGGTACTACGATACCTGATTTCAAAATATACTACAAAGCTATAGTAACAATAACTGCATGCTACTAGCATAAAAGCAGATGGGATGGAATGGAAGAAGAAAAGAGAAGAGAAGAATAGAAAGAATAAAATAGAAGAATACCCAAGTATAACTTCTGTTAACTACAGCTAGTATAAGTGGATGTCCTTTGTGTTCATGTTCCCCTTTCACATAAGAGTGTATTATCAGATAGTTCTCTGTTAATTTTACAACATATGAAAGCTCTCTGAATAATTAAATGAATCTTCATACTTACTCTTCCCTCCACATTTAATAAGAATGTTGGAGTGGATGCATCCACCACATGGCATTTTAGTGTGCAGCCAGATTTGAGGTAAGGTATTCTAGTTCAGCTTGGTTCTTGTGTTGTTTCATTTTCTCCATATACTTTACAGTGTCATAACTTTCAAAATTAATCTAAATCCTAATACAACTACTCATTGGTTTAAAAATAACAGGGGATCAATAGTCCTGGTGTAAGTATCATCGACTATTATTGAAAATAGAAAATCTAATTTTAAAACTATGACTATGTGTCTATATGCTAATGAATTATGTAAGAAAACTTTTTTCTGTTACTTACTGAAATATATACTGAATGGAATATATTGAATAAATATTCCAAAAATTGGACCACAGTCTATTTAAATGACTACTTTGTCACATATTACTCAGTGCAAAAAAAATATATTTGATTATAGTTCTCAGCACCAGTCTGCACACAAATGGACTTGGTGTTCCTATCAAAGGCTGTGTTGTTGCTCACAGCATTGACTTAATGCAATTACCAGCTTAGTAGTAACCACAAAATATAGCCAGAAGGTGACAAACTACTTTAAATAATTTATAAAAATATGGTTCCCATGCTGAGCAAACCTTCAGTGTTCTCCTCACTGTTGGCCATCTTAGTATTCTGTAAGCAGTGATGTTGAACAGCCTCACTGACTTCATAGGGGAAATTTTGCATGAGGCTTTGAAGGTAATACTTTTTCATTATTTTTGTCCTTCTCTCCATTATGCAATAATACTTCTCTGTATATACATGTTTGCAAATTTTAGGTCCAGTTTTTTGAAAAGATGGCACTGTCTGTCATTCATAATAAAAACTATGTTTAAGCTGTTATGTCACTTTTTAAATGAAGTCTTGTGTTGTAATAAGAAACACTTTTCACATAAAAATGGGCAAATGATCTACACAGACAACCCTCAAAGAAGCCATACTAATGGCTGAAAAATACATTAAAAAATTATCAGCATCACTCTGGTAAACTGAATAGATGTCCCCCAATTGAATCAAGAGTTTTATTAAGGCTTCTTAGATTCCCAAGTACGTGGCTAGAGGAGGTGTCACTGAGCTAATGCTAAGGTGCAGCCCTAAGGTATGGTGGTAGATTTGGAACTCTAGTAAAGATATGCACAGTGCCTGAGCTTAGCCTTGAATTTCTGCAGTGTACTTGCTTATGTTGGTATGCTGGTGATAGCTTTTCTTTCTCTCTCTCTCTCTTTCTCTCTGCTTGGACCTGAGAAAGCAGGCCAGCTTCTTCTGCTATTATGGAACTTTCCCTAGATCTGTAAGCTTCAAATAAGTTTCCTTCCTCCATAAATGTGCCTGGTTTGGAAGTCCACCCCAGCAACTGAATCTGTCTGCTATAATCAGTAATCATACAGGATATGTCAATCAAAACCAGTGATCCAGCACTTTACCTCAATAGGAATGGCTATCAATGGACAAGATGGCAAAGATGCTTAGAAAGAGAAGTGCTCACACATTATCAGAGGGAATGTAATTTTGTATAGCAATCATGGAAGACAGCATGATGTGCCTTCAAAAATCTAGAAATTGAAGTACTCTGCTGTCCTACTGCTCGGTAGATAGCAAGAAGAATGGAATGTTACTATGTTAAATTGATAGCCACATTCCCATATTCATTGTAGCTTGACTCACAATAGCTGTGTGGTCACTGATGAGTTAACAAGTAAAGAAGATGTGGTTATATATACATAATGGGATATTCAAACACTGATAACAAATAAAATTCTGTAATTTGTGAAACATAGGAGGAATGGGAAAATCATAGTCAGATAACTAAGTCAGGCCCAGAAAAACAAGTACCACAATTCTTATCTATAAGAAGTTTTCAAAGTTGCTAACAAATGGAGGCAGCAAAATAGTGCTTCTGGGTGGCTGGGAAGGAAGAGGAGATGGGACAGGAAGAATAGGTACAGGGAGCAGTTGCCCACTGCCTTGAGCAAGTAAGTTAAGTATAGCTGAAAATATTTAGCTGAATGTTTCTTATTAGCCACCAAAGAGGACAGGTACATGTACAGTGATAGATATGCCAAATGCAAGTGTGCTGATCACATTATATTACATTTTTACATGGATTAAAATGTCTCATAAGGGGCTGGAGAGATGGATTAGTGGTTAAGCACTTGCCTATGAAGCCTAAGGACCTGGGTTCGAGGCTCTATTCTTCAGGACCCACATTTGCCAGGTGCACAAGGGGGCACATGAATCTGGAGTTCGTTTGCAGTGGCTGGAAGCTCTGGCGTGCGCCCATTCTCTCTCTCTCTCTACCTATCTATCTATCTATCTATCTATCTATCTATCTATCTATCTGCCTCTTTCTGTCTCTGTCACTCTCAAATAAATAAATAAAAATGAGCAAAAAATTTGAAAAAGATAAAAATAAAATAAAATGTCTCATAAATATTATTCATATTGTCAATTAAAAATATAATAAATGTATTTTGAAGACTAAAGTAGGGGCTAGGGTTATGGCTCCTTGGGTAAGAGTACTTTTTGCTTAAGTATGAAGTCCTGAGAGTACCTGAGACTACCTGTCTGATTACCCTAGTAGCCACATAAAAAGCTGGGCATGGCCATGGATGCCAGTCCTGTAGTAAGCAGCTGAGACCAGAGAATCACTGGGACTGAGTGACTTAAGAGACAGCAGTTTCAGCTTGAGGGAGAGGCTCCATGTCACTCTCTGTCAAGTAATACCGGGATGAGGAAGGTACCTGACTTTCACCTTTGACCTCCACATGTGCATACACCAGGCATATGAATCTGCACTCACATGCACATGCCACACATGCACACCACCACAACAAAATACACACTTTCATGCCTTTCATGCAGACAAAAAGTCAAGCTAGTAAAGCCAGGATGAATAAAGTACCAAAGATGGTGGGAAGAAGAAAGGCCTAAAAAGTATCAAATACAAACTTTCAATTCACCATTTTACATCTATAGCATGAATTTGACCTTGCCTATGTTTCCATAATTTACCAGAAGTATGCAGGAACACAAAGCAAAGAAAAAGACAGGCAATAAATAGGTACAGGGTTTTTGTTTTATTTTATCTGTCATATCTTTTAGACTTACATATAAAGCCATTAAAAGAATTAAAGGGGAAATGTGGATAAAGACATCATAAAGTTAATACTAAATGAAAATAAGATGCTTTACTTTTTGTCTGTTCATTTTTCTCCTGTCTTTCAAAGAAGGCTGTCTTCTATTAGATAGATGCATCTTTCTTGTTTGTCACCTGTGTTTCCTGCTATCTCAGGTCCTGCCACCTTTGCATAACAACAGCTGCTCATTGCTGAGCACCCAGGAACTCATCAGTTGCTATGGATTAAGTTATTAGCTTGTATTGCCAAGAATGGGGTCCTCTCTCTCTCTTTGTTTTTTTGGGTTATTTTTTGATTTGTTTTTCTCTACCCCTGTCTTCCACATAATTCAAGTTCCTAGACCAGTCATTGAGTTTCACAAGCAGGAAGTTGGAGGTTTGCAGCTCCATCAGCTTTGTCATCATACTCTCTAAATGTACTGCAGTGACACCAACACACAATTACAGAGTGAGGACCTTTGCATGAAACTCTTTCATGCTCCTCAGCACTGAACCTGATTTTCTCATTTTCCTATCTGTCCAGATTATGAAAAATTACTCTACTTTCTGAATCCCAGTGAGGTATTATTTCCTTCAGTTAAGAAAAATGGTTCAGAGAAATAGTAGTGATCTTTCAATATATGTAGAGAGTGAAAATGGAGATTCAGAGGGGTAACAGAATCCCTCATTCTACTTCGTACTGCCTTTCAATTTGACTTATGGACAATCATCCATGTTTCTCTGGTGAAAATAAAAAGAAATCTTATAAGAAAGAACAAGCAGAATGTCTGTGAGACTAATGAATCTTCCCACAGTTAACAGAGCACCCATAGTTAGACTGCTTGCTTGGTGATGTGGCAGACATTTATTTGCTCAGAGCATATTTGCCACTATGTGTTTGGCTATGTCCAGTAAACACAGCCTTCATCAGCCTTTGGCTAATTCCAACACATCATACCATTTCCAATTAACACTGCCATCCTTTATTATGCACAATCATATATTCATTCACATTCACGGTATTCATATATACATACATTATGCTACATGTTCAGCCATAGTGTTGATTCCTTGAACTAATTAAACATATGTATACTATACATACATAAACACACACACACACACATGCACACAAATATATGTACTCAGATTTTCAAACCACAGTGGAGGTCCCTGACAATTCAAGAAAAAGGAAGAACTAACCTACAGTCATGGGTAAGGTTGTGATACTGAGGACAAATGCCAAGAAGAAGTGGGAAAATGAAAAGAGAAGAAAGACTTGTCTCAGCACCTGAGAAAGGGTTTATGCTGGAATGCTGGAGAAAGGATCTGGCCAGGCATGTCAGGAGGAACTTCTTTTACAAATTAGGGGTTCTTATCAGGGGAGTGGGGTCATTAGAATCGTTCTGTTGCAAAGCATTCTGTCTGCCAGTTGGCTGGGCTATGACAGAGAAATGATAATTAGACAGGTGATTGGGGCCATTTCAGGGAAATGACAATTCATTTGCAATTGAGATGGGTGAACTTCGACCTCCACCACTTCTGGGAATCTGAAGCTCACACATTATAAATGGAGCTCAAAGTTCAACAAATGGAGACATTCTGCTTTTAACGTGGTACTTCTATTCATAGTGTTAATTTAATCATTTACTTCTCTTCTGACCTCTTAAGATATGAAAAATTGGCAGTGCAAACATGTAGATCAAGATATTATAAAATTTAGTTCCAAATTGCTAGGGAGTTCTAATGAACAGCTGAAACTTCAGGGACTGGGGAGATAGCTAAGTGTGTAAGAGCACTAGCTACACAAGCATGACAATCAGAGTTCTGTCTCTAATATCACATAAATCAGCAGGGCATGACATATGCCTGTAACCCCAGCACTGAGGAAGGCAGAGTCAGGAGGATCACTGGAGAATGCTGGTTAGTTAGTCTAACCAAAATAACTCATACAAGATCCTGATTCAGTGAGAAACCCTGTTTCAAAGTAGAAAAACAACTGAAGAGGACAACTGAAATCCTCCTCAGGCCTTTGAGCATGTGCATGGGCAAGTGTATCTTCACATCAATATGCACACAACGAAAAAAGTCTCTACTGAACAGACTAAGGGAAGTCACCTTAGGCCATTCAGCCATCTTGTCATTCTCAAGGAGCCATAAGAGAATAAGATTAGCACAGAGCATTAAATAAAAGAATGAGGATGTGGTTGAGAAAGGCATCTGGTGTTTGCCCTCACCCTGAGGTCAAGATGTCCTGACATTTGGTATCTGCTTCATGCCTGATGCTAACTGCAAGAAATTTGCTTTTGTAACCACGCTTACTTACCCTGGTCTTGCTAAAGACAAGTGTGTGTGTGTGCGGGGAGGGGGGGGGCACCTGAGGGGTTTTCAGATCATTGTAAAGGAATGTGGTTGTGCCTTTAAAAATTCACTGTAAAAGTAGGATGGGGCTGCTCTCCACCTTGCTTTGAGGGTACAGTCACCAGCCAGCTTAATAAGGCTCTCTATTTTTATTTTTATTTGGGTGTTCTTCTATTCATTTCTGGTCTTGGACTTGCCACATTTGGAGGCCTCAGAGAAATATTATATTTTTCTTGCTAAACAGACCCCTGAATCTGATCCAACAGTCTTGATTTCTTGGAACTCTACTCTGTCTGTGGGTTGTGAGACCATAGGGGGAGGCTGCTGAGAGATGTTTCTCAGCTCCAGGGACTTGTTCCAGGACCCAACAGGATGGAGTGGCTGTCAGAAGACATCAACACTGTGAGCAGAGAATAATCTGGTCTGAAAACCTCTGGAGGTAAGGGGGACTCAGTGGAAGGCTACTTCCAAAATCCCAGACGTAACCCCAACTCCTAGTCTGTCTGTTTCAGTTCTGTGTGGCCACACGGCATCATCTTTCTGTTTAGTCTTTGTTTTGTCCTTTTGTGCTTAACATTTTTGGATCATCCTAGGAATCCAGTTATGGAATTGAAACTCCACCATGGGGCAGACAAGCTCCACATCTAGCGCATCTACCCATTGCAATGAGTCCTCACTAACCTCATTCTTCCAATTGGGCATCTGGCTTAGGTGCCATGTGAGATGCCTTTTCTTTGAGTAAGTTCTGTGAATTATTATACTGATGTAGGATAGCTACCAGAGGGAACCTTCGACCTCCCAACTGCAAAACGAGTCAAACAGGTTTTCCTTCGGTGAACTAGACACCCTGAACATGCTAGGGGAAATTGGAGAATGAAAATTGAAAATTGGAATTGAGACTAGTCAAATTTTGGTTTGGAAAATCCTCAATGTGAGGTCTGAAATTATACTTGAAATAATTTCAAGGTTTGGTTTTAGTCTCTGGAGTTGTAAATAGAATAGGCATATAAAATGGAAATGCGGGCTGGAGAGATGGCTTAGCAGTTAAGCGCTTGCCTGTGAAGACTAAGGACCCCGGTTCAAGGCTCGGTTCCCCAGGTCCCACGTTAGCCAGATGCACAAGGGGGCGCACGCATCTGGAGTTCGTTTGCAGAGGCTGGAAGCCCTGGCGTGCCCATTCTCTCTCTCTCCCTCTATCTGTCTTTCTCTCTGTGTCTGTCGCTCTCAAATAAATATATAAATAAATAAATAAATAAATAAATAAATAAATAAATAAATAAATAAATTTAAAATGGAAATGCACAGCTTCTGAGTGAATGAATAAATATGTGAGGGGGGAATTGTCTGAATTCTGTTTGAAAAGTGCACTTGAAATTAATGTGTGTGTATGAGTATATATGTGGCTCACAGCCCTAAGGCTGTGGAGTGATTACTATTCTGAGCAGGGCATGCTCAGGAAGGCTTTTCTTTGGGAAATTCATTGTGAGGGATGTTCTCCTCCAAGCCCACTGTTCTAGACTGCATGTCCAACTTTTACTGGTGGATGTCCTCCACAAGGAATATTGAAAGTAATTAAGATCATAGGCAAGGGAAATGCAAGGTTCTCCTATACTTAAAAAGATGTAAAATGACAGGATCAGAAAGCTGACTATAGCCCTGAGGGTAGTCCAAACTCTCCCTGGAATTTAGGAAGAAAAAGAAAAAGTGGTGGTGGGGTATGCTGTCCTGCTGTGGTCCCCAGGGGCAAGAAGTAGATCAGGAATAGTTAAGTTCTGGGCCCGTACCAGGCAGATGCTAAAACCTAGGAAAAACCGTCATATGCTCACATGCTGTGGCCAAGGAAGCTCTCCATAACAAGGACAAAAGTGGGGGACTACACATGAACAGGCACCTACAATGTATTACTTAGTGCTTTGTCCTGAAGGGCTTGATGTGCAGATGGCTAGGTGGCCCTGGGAGTAAGAGGGGGAGCCTAACACACAAGTCACATTGTAGGCCAGAGAGACAAGACACAGACCTTTCTGGGGTTTATGCTGCCCCCAGGAGAATCCCTGACTCTTTCTTGCCTTTCAGAGCCAAGGGGCTGCAGGCACCAGGAATCTCAGGGTCCTGGCCCCAGCATGATGATGGGTGAGCTCCAAGTTGCTTCAAATATATGGGGACTTCTTATAATAAATTTGTAGCTGTTTTCAAATTCACTTTACATCTTTGTGCTTCTGTGAAACTACTAACAGACAACAGCCTCAAGGTTTATGTTTAAATTTAGAAGTACTCAATACTGAGTTTGTCAGAAATTTTCTAAAATTTATAATAATGTTCAACTCTGCTTTCATATTTTTAAAAAATGTGTTTCAGGAAAGTTGTAAGAAAAGAAGTTCCAAAAGCAACAAATGATAAAATCTACATGTATATTTTGGGTAAATAGTATGTCAAGTCTGGCCTACTCTTTTATAAAATGTTTATATCAAAAATCATCTTGAGGAAAATAAATCTTAAATGGTCATAGTAAAAGTGTTATGGTAAACCGGGCATGGTGGCACACACCTTTAATCCCAGCACTTGGGAAGCAGAGGTAGTAGGATCGTTGTGAATTCGAAGCCACCATGAGACTCCATAGTGAATTCCAGGTCAGCCTGAGCTAGAGTGAGACCCTACCTTGTAAAAACAAAAACTAAAAACCAAAAAGCAACAAAAAAAAGTGTTATGGTAAGGCCAATGAAAGTTTTTGTTGGTAGTAATGAGATGAGCTGACACAGGAAGATAAACTGGAGAGGAAACTTTGTTAAATGTTTGATGAAAAAAATTGTTCCACAGTGGTAAGGTAAAAGTATGTACATAAAGGTATAAGTAAAGTATGTGGATGAGGGTATAATAAGCTTAAACAGAAGGTTAAAGACAAAGTTGATTAAGTAAATCTTAAAGTACTTGATCAGGTTACAGAGCCCTTGAGATACAACATGACAGTTAGCCTAGGGCTTACATCAGACTAACAAAGGAGAGCCCTTGCTGGTGACAGTTTCCTATGGTATTCAAGTTGCAAACTTAAAATTTTAACTCACTGATATTAATCTGGTCATGATAGTGGTTGTGAAAGACTGACTTTAGAGTCTTGTTTGCTATTTTTCAAACTTTTAACTAAATATTAAAGTTAAAATTGGCTCATTAGTATTTAATTCACTTATAAATTTATTACATCTAAAACCCTGCCTCAAATCTCACAGAGGAATTATTTACTCTCTTTTCCCATTTTATAAGGGGAATAGACCACATTTGGAGAACAGAATTTATCTGTACTACACTTGAAAATTACTTATTTCAAGGTGAACAGTAAAAGAAAATTCTAAACAAAGTCATGTTGTGATTTAAGATGTAATCCCTCAATTCCTCCAGTAATCACAGTCTTAATACTTTAGATTTAACTTATGTCATTACTGAGCAAGTTTACCAAAGTACCACAGGCAGAATTATAGAGTTGGTTGAGATTTGAGTAGTTATAGAATGTATCATGAAATTTTGTGTATGTTTGTATTCACTGTAGTCTATAAAATTGATTTGGAGGAGGTTGAAAATATTTCTTTCTGTTTCAGCAGTTAAAGGTGCTTGTTTCCAAATCCAGAAGGCCTGGGTTTGAATCCCCTGTGCCCATGCAAGATGCACACATTGCAGCATGCATTGGGAGATTGTTTGCAGTGGCAAGTGACCCTGGCATACTCATTCCCTCTCTTTTGCATAAGGCTTATCTCCTTTTTCATTAGATCATGGCAGTTTAATCCAGATCGTCTATTCCTTGGGTATGTTAGATATAGTTGAATTAATTTAAGAAAATGACTTATAGATTGGGTGGGCATCTTATTTAGCTTTTAAAAGTGCTAAATCTCCTCATTAAAAAAATAAGAAAACGGGCTGGAGAGATGGCTTAGCAGTTAAGCGCTTGCCTGTGAAGCTTAAGGACCCCGGTTCGAGGCTCGGTTCTCCAGGTCCCACGTTAGCCAGATGCACAAGGGGGCGCACGCGTCTGGAGTTCGTTTGCAGAGGCTGGAAGCCCTGGCACGCCCATTCTCTCCCTCTCCCTCTATCTGTCTTTCTCTCTGTGTCTGTCGCTCTCAAATAAATAAATTTAAAAAAAAATAAAAAAAATAAGAAAACATTGTATAAAGGTATTCCAATTCTGATGAGCTTTAAAAATTGTAATGCTTTTCATGTTTTCATATTTAAGACAAAACATTACCACAAATTACAGATTTCTTGTTTATTTTCAATTCTTTTTTTTGACAATTTAGCTCAATTTTAATGAAATCTTCCCCTAGCATTTTGACTAGGTACCCAGCTTTAAATTATGAACATTGACAGTGTCCAGTGAATAACCACACTTGTTATTTAGGGACTTAACCATTTTCTATAGCCTATTTTCTATACTTCTTATTCACATATGCCCATTAACAATGGAATGTTTTCTGTTACATTTATTGGAGAGTGTTTTCTAGAAAAACTGCAGCATTATGTGAAGACCAAGTTCCATGCTGGCATTGCATGCATCCAAATATTAATGCTGCACAGAGGCACAGAATTAGAGCAACAGGGAGCACTGTCAAACACTAGCACGCCCCATCCCCTTTTTATTGCTTATTTTACTCAGTACTTTAAAAACCAAGTAAAAATTTGTATTCAAACGTTCAACTGCCAAAGAAAGAGTAACAGTAGGGCACATACTCAGGGCTTGAATGAAATTGTTAAAACACTAGACTGGTGCAAGACAGTAGACATTGCTTTTCATATATATAAAACCTCATTTCTAAAACCTTCTCAACCAGGGTTTTCCAAACAAAGTGTACTCACACCAACATGGTTTAGGTTGAAATATATACAGAGAAAACCATGTTCTTTGGAAACTCACGATTATCCAAATTTAATTTCAGATCTTTGGGAAGTGTGAAGCTTGTAATCAGCAACTGTGCTGTGTTTCGGCTGCATTATTTTAGACAATGATATCTAAACTAGCCTTAGTTTCATACATCTAAATATGTATAGGGCACAAACAGGAAAGCATGCCAGCCAGTTAAGGGTTCAATGGGTGATTTTTATTCTTTTGCTCTAAAAACTTGGGAAAAGCTACACCAAGGAGAGTGACTCAGGATTTGTGAACCTCTGGGTTTTAAGAATTAACAACAAAATCAGGTACCTACTAGTTTACTTACACTCAGCAGACTTAGTGGTCCTGCATCAAGGTTAAAAGTGGGAATGGAAAACATCCACTACCCCTTTCCAGAATTTAAAGAGGGCAGCCCATGCTTTACATCCAAAAACCATGGCAGCACTTTAAATGTGACCAATGTGAATGGAGAATGGAGATGTTATAACAGCTAGGACTCAGTAAGTCTACACACTAAAATCATGATTACATTTTGAAAGAAAATGCACAAAAACCAAATCGAAATTTCGAGATTTTTCATTTGGAGGTAATCTTAATGCTATTAAGTTCACAAATATGCTAATTTATTAAATACCCAATCCTAAATATTCTAAAACACACATTGCAAGCATACAGGTATCTACTCTCTCCACATGTCAGCGCCCATTCATAGCATGGTTTGGAAGTAGGGAAGAAAAAATAAATTCCCCTTAAGCTGCAAGTCAGTAGGTGTTTCTTCACAGTTAACTTTAGCAAAATTCATACAAAATAGTAATTAACAATGATCTTTACTCATTAACTCACAAGGAAACACCTTCAAAACTGCATTTTGTTAAATTTCTGTACTAAAATGTAGAAAAACTGAACTACACAAATATTGAAAAGTTAAAAATTCCTTAATTTTTTATTCCTGGTATCACTACCACAGTTTAGGGCAATATACCTGGTGTAATGAAAGAAAAAGAAAGACAGATGAAAGACCTCAGGAATGTACATCTAATTGACACTGCATTGCATGTTATCAATAGCTGCACTTTTTGCAAACTGTGGCTATGACAGTCCTGAACAAGAAGGTTTCCTGTTTAAGGTGCAGCAACTTTTCTGACTATAGATCATCACTCCTTCTGTGGCAGATTTTTACAGTTCCTCTAATACATTTGGGACGACTGTCTCAAAGTAACCTGTGCTTTCCTGACAACTCCTCGCTCTCTCTCCTGCTAAGAACTGTAGCCCTTTTCTGCTGTTTTTAAAACCTTCTGCTACCATATCCACCACTTCCACCACGAGATCCATAACCACCACCATAGGAAGAGGACCCCCAATAAACAGCTTCCTCAACTGCTGGTTCTTTTGGGTCATGGCCTCCTCCCCCCGGCGGCGTCTGCCTCCATTTTGAGACGGAACTCGCCTCTTCCAACTCGAGTTCAATATGGGACGGAGAGGAAGAGGCCTTATTTTCAATTCTGTTAGCAGATCTTTTGCCCAGTTTACTCTGTGTAGCTTCATGTACCTTAAATATGCGAACTATGCTTTTTGTCAATATCAGAATATTCAAAAATTGTCCTTACTGGTGATGTTTACCTGATAGTCGTTTTGTATTTGTTTAATCAGTTCTTGATATATCAAATTGAAAAGGAATATCACTAAAAAGAGATCTCAAACCCTCATCTTAACATGTAAAAACAATTTATCCTTCAGATGTTTGTACTTGCTGACATTGAGGGAAGGGGTGCTGGTTGTTCGAAGGTGTCTGCTAGATTTATAGAGGTAATCCAGATTTTCCCATCATTGATGGTTGTGGTGGTTTGATTCAGGTGTCCACCATAAACTTACATATTCTGAATGCTAGTCTCCCCAGCTGATAGCAATTGGAAATTAAAGCCTCCTGGAAGCATTGTATTGTTGGGGGCAGGCTTATAGGTATTATAGCCAGTTTCCCCATGCCAGTATTTGGCACACTGTCCTATTCCTATTGTCCACCTGATGTTGGCCAGGTGGTGATGTCCACCCTCTACTCATGCTATCATTTTCTCTTGCCATCATGGAGTTTCCCCTTGAGTCTGTATGCCAAAATAAATACTTTTTCCTCAAAAGCTGCTCTTGGCCAGGTGATTTCTGCCAGCAATGCAAACCTGACTGTAACAGTAATGTTAGCACTGAGTGTGGGGTTGCTGCTACACACCTGACTGTGTGGCTTTGGCCTTTTGGAGCTGATTTTCAAGAGGAATGTAGAAGGAATTAAAACCTTTGCCTAAGAGATGCCTTGCAGTGCTGTAAGTATAGCTTGATGGACTATTCTTGTAAGAGTTAACAGGCAGGGTTGCTTTGCACAGAAAATAGACTGATATGAGCAGAGGGATATGGCACAGAAAGATATCTTTGTGCCAAAACTGCCTGTTCAACTGCAATTGTATGAGAGATTACAACCATTAAGATTGGGCCAGCTGATCTGCATTATGACAACATAAAGAATATAGTCTTGGGCTGGAAAGATGGCTTAGCAGTTATGTGGCTTGCCTGTGAAGCTAAGGACCCTGGTTTGAGGCGTGATTCCCCAGGACCCACATTAGCCAGATGCACAAGGGGGAATACGCGTCTGGAGTTCGTTTGCAGTGGCTGGAAGCTCTGGCACGCCCATTCTCTCTCTCTCCCTCTTTCTCTGTCTGTCACTCTCAAATAAATAAATAAAAATAAACAAAAATAAATAATATAGTCTTTTGAAGGGGACTGAATGTTGAAGGAGTGTACTGTTTACCAAAGTCTGCTCCCCCCCCCACCACTGGATTAAAAATTGGCACCTGGGATGAAGAGATTGCCTAGTGGTTAAGGTACTTGCCTGCAAAGTCAAAGGACCCATGTTTGGATCCTCAGGACCCTCATAAGCAAGATGTACAAGGGGGCACACACATCTTAGTGCATTTGCAATGGCTGTAGACCCTGGTGCACCCATTCTCTCTCCCTCCCTCCCTCTCTCTCTCTCTCCCTGTCTATTTTTTTATATATCTCTCTCAAATAAATACAAATAAAAAAAATTAAAGATTGGCACTCCACCTGGTATAATGGAGTATAGAAATGCAAGAAAGAGAGGATCATTGAATTTGCAGCATAGTATTGTTTTTTGAAACAGCCATGGGCAGTGTGAAGTTGGTTTTCTGGATGCCTGCATGGAGACCCAATGGAGCCATGAGGATGAACCATGGATTGCAGTGGAGACTAAGTGGAGATGCCAGGATCACAAGATTGCTAAGGCAATCTGCAGGCCTCAGATGAAGTTTTCAAGGACTGTGAGTAGCCTAGCTAGAGGGGTGGAATTGGACCTCCAGAGACTTGTTGCTGGTTAGAATTATTGAACTTTGAGACATGTCACTGACTGGAGTCATTGGACTTGGAGTTCCAGAGTTTGATGTTTGCCCTGTGTAAATCTTGTATTTGTTGAATATTTCTTTGCTATGCCCAATGCCATCTTTTTCAGTGTGAGTGGTTATTCTGTGTATTCTGTATTATTATGGGTTGGGGGGGATTTTTTGGAATTATGGCTCAGTTAAAGTCCTTGGATTATGGAGATGTTTGAACATCATTAGGATTAATAAAAAAATATATGAGGACTTTTAAAGGTGGACTAAATGCATTGAATTTTACATCATGGATGTAATCATGGATTTATACCATGGGGGTAGAATGTGGTGGTTTCCCCCATAAATTTACATATTTTGAAGGCCAGTCTCCCCAACTGACAGCAATTGGAAATTAAAGCCTCCTGGAGGCACTATATTGTTGGGGATGGTCTTATGAGTACTATGGCCAGTTTCTCCATGCCAGTGTTTGGCTTACTCTCCTCTTTCTATTGTCCACCTGATGTTGGCCAGGGGTGATGCTCACCCTCTGCTCATGCCATCATTTTCTTCTGCCATCATGGAGCTTCCCCTCGAGTCTGTAAGCTATAATAAATCCTTCCCCCCCGCAAAAGCTGTTCTTAGTTGGGTGATTTCTGCCAGAAATGCAAACCTGGCTGCAACAATGGTGCTCCTTTAAAGTTTGTAAAATAAGTGGACCCACATACTCTCTGGGAATTGGGGTCATATCCATCAGCCACTGGGTATAGATTCATCACACCAGAGTCAAGGAGACAATGTCCTCAGCTAATTGTAGTAGCTAACAAACTACCAGGAACCCAGAGGGTCCCATCTAAGTTAAGCTCTGGAGGACACCTGCCCCTGCCAAGGAGACTATAGCCCTGCTCTTGCCACTCCAGAAGCTGACTAGTCTACACATGGCAGAAACTTGAGGAATTCAACATGAGATATCAAAAGAAAAATGAGTATTCCAGGTTGGAAAATTTGCATATTAGAACATAAGGAATTATGACTAGGAATATGAGTAAAATGTAATGGAAAAGCTGAAAGCTGGACTGACGTACTGTCACTCTAAGAGTTAACTGCTAAGGATTTGAACTTATCTCTGTCAGTAGCTGAAGGAATCCCAAAGAGAGAACTGTTTGAGAGGGACCCAGAGGGAAGATAAGAGGGAAGGATAGTTTAGACTACACTAGAATAAAATAGAGCTCATAGTTATGGTGATCCAACTGCATGATTCATATGCATGTTGGTTCATAGGTATGCTATGAAAATTTGTTTTAAATCATATAGACTGCACAAGCTAACTGTCACATCCTGCTTCTATAAACCAACTGCCCATTTCCTTGTAGAAAAATGTGTTTTCTTGGGCTGGAGAGCTGGCTAAGTGGTTAAGCGCTTGCCTGTGAAGCCTAAGGACCCCGGTTCGAGGCTCGGTTCCCAAGGTCCCACGTTAGCCAGATGCACAAGGGGGCGCACGCGTCTGGAGTTCGTTTGCAAAGGTTGGAAGCCCTGGAGCGCCCATTCTCTCTCTCTCTCCCTCTATCTGTCTTTCTGTGTCTGTTGCTCCCAAATAAATAAATAATTTTTTTAAAAAAATGTGTTTTCTTTGTCTCTCTGGCTCACCACACCAATTACTGCCATCTCTGGACCCATAATTCTGTTACTTTTAGAATTGGTCATACCCCTGCTTTTTAAGTGCTCTAATCAAGTTTTTCCAACAGTGAATTTCCTTAGTAAAATTAATGGTTCTCAGGTCCAACTATGAGCCTATGGTAACTGATGAGTCTAAGATTTGACTCAGCTACAAAAGCCAGTGGGGGATGAAACAACCTCTGGTGAACAGGCCTAAGGGAAACCATCTTAGGCCACTCAGCCATACATTCTAAAGGAGCCATAAGAGATTAAAGATTAGCACTGAGTATTAAATACAAGAATGAGGATGTGGTTCCAGAAAGGCATCTGCTGTTTGATCTCACCCTGAAGTTAACATGTCCTGATATTTGGCATTTGCCTCATACCTGGTGCTAACTACAAAAACTCTGCTTTTGTAATCATGTTTGCTTGCTTGCTCTTGCTAAAGACAATTGGGTGTGGAGCGGGGGAGGTGGCTGGGGTTTTTCATGTCATTGTAGTGTGGATTCTGCCTTTAAAATCTCACTGTAAAACTAGGATGGGGCTGCTCTCCTCCTTGCTGTGAATGGACAGTCACCAGCCAGCTTAATAAACACTCTCCTTTTAAATTTTATTTGAGTGGTCTTCTGTTTATTTCTTATCTGGGTCTCACTACACCACCATATATACTACTCTCGCTCTCTTTCTCTCTCTCCTCATAAAGAAAGAAAGGAGGGATGAGGTGAGGGGGAAAAAAGGAGGGACTAACCTTTCATTTATAGAACTAGTTTTTAATGGGGAAAGATGGGAATAAATGAATATAGTAAATAAATCACATTAACCTATGTTAAATTTTAAATACTAGAATTTCTGCCATGCAGAAAGGACAGCCACCACAAAGGCTCAGGCTCATGATTAAAAAAAAAAAAAAAAAAAACAAAAAAAAAAAAACAGGTGCAAGATAGCTTTTGATAGGCAGTCAGACAGGGAAAGAGACCCAAGTTGTACAAAGAGATTCTACCTACCCTGCCTCTGACATAACTAGAACCTATGTCTGATCCAGTCTCTTCCAAGGTGACTGCAAGAAACACTCCCACACCTGTGAGGTGGCCTGTCCTGAGTCAGCCCCTTGGGTCAACCAATCAGATTTCTCTCTTACACACTTGAGTCTGATGACAAAGCTCACCCTAATTGGATGTCTCTGACCAAATCTACTGCTCCCTGCTCAGGTAAGCTCTTTCCCCTTCTGAGCCTGGATGGGGCAGCAAGGGGGGTGAGGTGTGCAGATGTCTTTTTGTCCAGGTACTTTCTAGTCTTATTTACAGAGGCCCTATCACTTTGT
The DNA here is from genome assembly GCF_020740685.1 of Jaculus jaculus. Classification (NCBI taxonomy): domain Eukaryota; kingdom Metazoa; phylum Chordata; class Mammalia; order Rodentia; family Dipodidae; genus Jaculus; species Jaculus jaculus. The sequence goes on from NC_059110.1 coordinate 67,092,135, forward strand.
TACAGGTATTATTTTTCTCTGATCTCTGAGCCCTTAACTATCCATTCTGTTCCTTACCTTTCTTCTATGTGAAGGTTAAGGGCTTGCATTTTCATAACTTACTTCCAGTGTGTGGGGGGGGGGGGGCTCTCATGTTTTGCCAACGGTATGTGCCTTTTCCATAGGCCTCTCCCCTTGAGATTTCCTTCTCTGTCTACATTTCCCACTCTACCTTTCCAGTCAGACAAGGAGGAAAATTTTCTTTTTTTTCTTTTTTTTTTTTTTTAATTTAATTTATTAGTTTTCTTTTCAGTAAATACAGGCAGTTTGGTACCATTATTTAGGCTCATCTGTGATCTACCCCCTCCCATTAGACCCTCCTTATTATTGAAAATGGGTCGTGCATTGTGGAGTTAGCCCCCAGTTATTAGTATGATAAATGTCTCTGAAAATCATGACCCAACATGTAACTCTGACATTCTTTCCTCCCCCTCTTCCGCAAGATTTCCCTGAGCCATGTTGGGTTCATTTTTGGTCTGCTTCAGTGCTGAGGTGTTGGGGGCCTCTGAGGCTCTGGCTCTCTTATTTGGTAGGAGTTGATTTTTCTCTGAATTGATCTCCTTCCCCTTTGTGCTGGTATCCAGTTCACAGGAAAACATCACCCTTGCTTATTTCGCCAGTTGTCCTTAGTTTCAGTTGGGCCCCTTCTGAGGTATGTTGGGGCAGCTCTCTTCTTAGGATCTGCATCTATCTGGAAAAGAGAAGCAGATTCTCCAACGGAGAGTGAGTTAGCACCCAGAAAATTGAGATAACACTTACTTTTTTGATAGACAGTTTGATAGGTGTAGGCCCTCTTATACCCCGTGATTGATGGTAGCTTGATATTGTAGAGTGGGCTTGTATTTGGGTATGGTTCTGACTTGTTTCCCAGCTCCAGCTAAGGGTCTAGTACCACTGAGTGGATCAGTTAGCCAAATCAAGAGCAATTGATTCCTCACCATGGCTGTGTACCACTATTGCACTTGTATGGGTATCACATCCGGTTAATTGTTGCTACTTAGGTTATCTTTCAGCTAGCCTCCTCCCAGGATCTTAATTCTCCCTGCAATTAACCTCACAATACATCATAAATTCTTCTCTAAGTTTATTTTTATCGTCTTTGCTAATATCAGATAAAACCCAAAAGTGTGGTTCACAGGTTTGAGGGTCCCCCTAAACCACAAAATCCTGCATCAATATGACTCTAGCAGATTCATGAGACAGTGGGGAGGGAGCATTGTAGCTACAGCACAGAGAGCAAAGCATACAGCAGGTGAAGAGGATGAGAGGGACTCTACATGAGTCTATTTCCTTCCTGGTCTCCATGGTGTTTGCTCTCAATAAGAGCTACATAGAGAGAAGCCATGTTTTGACACCAAAGCCTCACCAAAGTGGGTGGGATGAAACTATACTAGTGGAAGATCAAGAGGCAAAATGATAATATAAAGTGTGCATGCCTTTTGATATCAGATATGACTATTGTTAATTCTGGCTGCATTATTTATTAGACATGATATTTGGGTCAATTTTCTGTCTTTCTTCCCTCTTCTTTATTTCTCATTTTTATTTATTTGTTTGATTTTGTTTCTGGGACTATACACAGGGCCTTGCACATATTAGTCACACATTGTATTTTCCTACTGAGCTACATGTAGTCCAGCCTCTTTTTCAAATTATATATATTTAACAGGTCCAACATGATCTTTTGACTTATTTATACATAGTGAAATGGTTACTAGAGCTGAACAAATTAGCACATTTACTATCTTGTCATTATCTTTTGATAATAATAATCTTAAATAATCTAATACAATAGGACAACATAAAAGAAAGTTGCTTGAAGCTTTAAACTGCTAAAAGTGTATAATCTAGATAGGGTGTCTGCAAATGCTTTAAAAATAGACCCAGGTACTAATTATTCTAGACATAATGGATCATTTGTTTTATGTCAGAACCATTCAATTCTTCCATTGTAGTACAAAGCTAGCCAAGGAAAATACAAAAGAAGTGGATATAACTGTCACCCAATTAAACAACATACAAAAGCAGAGATCAGACCCATTAGTCATAGTTTCTTTCCTTGGACTGACCAGAACAGCTCTGTTCAACAGACTTCCTATGCTAGAGAAGCATGCAGACTCTGCTGCAGACACAGTTTCCCATAAGCAGAAGGTAGCTACTGAACTCTTGATCTGTGGTGTTGCTAGCACAATGCCAAGGAATCAGCTTTTAATTCTATTTCATTTTAATCAAATGAATTTAAATAACCAAACTTTGCTGATAATTAGTATAGTGAAATAGCTCTGGTCATAGGAAATTCTAAGCCTACAAAAATATAAAGACTACAGTAAAAATGCTGAAGTCATACTCATGCATGTAATTATCAAGTAGTACTGATAAGGAGCTTGTGATGGTTTGATCAGGTGTCCCCGATTACCTTAGGCATTCTGAATGCTAGGCTCCCAACTGATGGATATTTGGAAATTAATGACTCCTGGAGGAGTGTATTGTTGGGGGCGAGCTTATTGGTGTTATAGCCAGTTTCCCCATGCCAGTGTTTGGCACACTCTCCTGTTGCTATTGTCCACCTTATGTTAGCCAGAAGGTGATATCTACCCTCTGCTCATGCCATCATTTTCCCCTGCTTTTGTGGAGCTTCCACTTGAGCCTGTAAGCCAAAATAAACCTCTTTTCCCCAGAAGTTGCTCTTAGTTGGGTGATTTCTACCTGCAATGCGAACCTGACTGCAACAGAGCTTAACTAATGCTTCAAAACTAAGTGATATTTGAAATGAGTCCTGAGAAACATGTAAACTTCATATACTTTCTTCTAAATTCTCATGCAAACCAAAACACATATTTGAAAAATATATTAAACTTAGAGCTACTTCTACGATACCATGCTGTTTTTTTAGTATGATTCTAGTACAATGGAACAGGTATTGAATTTAAAACTATTATACCAGGAAAAGCTCACTTAATCTCATGTATCTGATTTATCATCTAAGTTTCAATAAACCCCTTTACTATTCTCAGAAGCAATTTTCTATCTTTAAAACAGAAAAGAAAATATTTATCTCTTAAATAATTTATGAACAATCATAGATAACTTAATTATGATACTTAAGAGAATGAGCGTGGGATTCAACAACTGAATTTCTCACTTTCTGTCATTAAGTTTTGTTTTTTTTTCTCAAGACCAGCTAATGATATCCTATACTTACTCTATTGTTTTGTAAGTGCTATTCAGCGTCATAGGTCTTAGTCCAATAATTCAAATATAGTTCCTGGTCAGAATTCCTATTTTGACATGAAATCTATTCAGTTATCACTTTAGTTTGTAAAGAACATTTTACAAGATATATTCATCTGTCTGACCATTAATCAGTGTGTCCAGTCTAGAGCAATGAATACTGATGTTGGAAGCACTATGCAAAGCAAGACAAACATGCCTTGTTAGAGCTGTATTTCTTAAGTCTTGCTTAACATGGATTTGCTCTTATTCCTGTCTTTACTAACTGCACAATACTTACTTTATATTTTAAAACAAAGCAATATATTGTTTCACATATAAATAATTTCATTTCATACCATCTCTAGCCTCTCCTTGCTTCAAAACACTCACAAACAAAGGCACCTAGCAACCAGATTATCTTCTTCACTTCCAAAACAAATGTAATAAAATGTCATACATAAATATGTTTTATTTCTTTTATCCCTAACAGAACATAAGTTAGTAACAATGGTCCCTGAATAATGTGTGCATGTTGAAAGGTTGGAGATATTTTGTTTGACTTATACATCTCCTCATTCTATCCATTTTCAAATTTATCTCATTAATAAATTTCTCTCATCAAATTGGGTTCTTCAAGTCTGTGCAAGTGTAGGTGATAGGTTATTCCCTACTAGAATGATGTACTACAGGTTGATGGAAAAACTGCTTAGCTCAGGGATGAAATCAACTAAATTATAACCTTCTGTCTCCAAACCTGAGACCCAAACCATCAGAGAATGTATTACTAAGGATTCTGATATCTTCAGGGTATTTGGCTGGGCTTAGCCTATTATATCACTGAAAAAAAGACAGACAAGTGAAAGACAAGTCACAAAAGGAAAATAAATTTCTTTCTCCTTTCCATGAGCTGATTTCAAGTTCTTCCCAGGTCAATCTTAGACTTTGGTGAGCTTTCCTGCATTCAAAGTCATCAGTCCCTGCATTGTTCTACTTTATTCCTTCTAGTCATTTCAGAAAGGATTTAAGAAATGTAGAATGGGAAAGTAGCACAGTAGGACTGGGAATGTTATTATATGTTTACTTGTTTCAGTTAATCTATTCACCCCGTACTGATGGAAACACAGGTCAAGCAAAGTAAAGTTCCATACCGAACATTTGATGCTAAGAAATAGTGCACCACTTAGCATCTGTGCCTGAAACACTTCAGTTCCATAGTCCTCTTCAGCATACACTGTTATGTTTGCACATCTACATATAAGTGTTACTTAGTTTTCTGCCTTAGTATAATATAGCTTCCTGACATTTGAATTCCAAGAAAAAACAATGTTCAATGGTCTTCTTGGGACAAAGTCCCTTTCCATGAGCAATCTACTTGATTTAGGAAGCCCAACATAGTGATTTTGAAGTTTTCACATCATTAGGATGTTCTTGAACGTTTCCTTAGTGATCCTATAGAGATCCTTTGTGTGTGCTTTAAAACCTTTTTTCACAAATGCAGGTATGTCACTGGTTCTAAATCCAACTCCATGAATGCTTCTCTGAAGAATCCATCCTGACTTCCTTTTCTCATGCTTCAGTTCATAGTGATATTTCCATATTGCAAAAGAGCAGTCTTAGGACTCCAAAAGAGATTGTGGGTAAAATCCACTGAGAAAGGGAATGAGTCCATAACAGTGTTTTATTTTTCTGGTGTGACACCAGGCATAACTCTTTCTCAATTATATAAATTTGAAGGGAAGAATTGGTTCTTTAGCAACTTTAAAGGATTACTGTGACACCCTAAATTACTCTAAAATACTTCCAGTGCCTGGTTTATTAATTAAGTAATGTATCTCAAAGCTTATTCATTAGGCAATGCACCTCAAAGTGTTTTCAAGGCCTGGATGCTGTTATTTCATTAGTATTCTTCATACAAAATCTTCACTACATTTAGCTGAGCCAACCATCTCCATAAACATTGATGCTTCTTTCACATCACAGTTTAGGAAGCTTTGTTTCTCCCCATATGGCTGAAACAAAACTTTAAAGACAAGCATCTCCATTGGATGTCTAGTGTTGCTTGGGAATGAATAATCTGTGGCTGCCAAGAAACATTACTTGATTATCAGCTTGAATTTTCTTTTTTCCTTTGGTTTTCATCCCATTAAGCATTTCTTTTATTCCCCCAGACCACCTCACACCGTTGTTCTCCCTCCTGGCTGTCTCTGTGTCTTTCAAATATTTGTCAAGCTGGAGATTTTGATTGATCACTCTTTTTCTTCTTCTCCCCCAGTGCTAACTTCTGTCTTCAATGGATTTCTGTCTATTGTTCTTTGAGATTGAATCAATGAAAATTACAAAAGCCAACAGCTACTTTGCCCCACTGCTCACTTCTCACAAAGGATTTCTCTCATCTTATCACATTCCTTCTCAAAGAACCATATACATTAATTAAATTATTACAATTCTTTTGAGGATTATGAATAAATCTTCATTTGTTTTCTTTATTAGCAGTCAATCTGTTTTGTTTAATTGTGTAAATGGTCCCCATAGGCAGAAAAGCAATATAACTCAAATGAAGCAGAGCTTTTTGTTAAGGATAGTCAATTTGATTAACATCACTGTCAATATGATGAATGGAAGCAGTTTAGAACAAGTTGCCCAATAACTTGAAATTGACAATATAATGTGTGTGTCATTAGGACGAGAACAATAAATTCCACAATATATCATAGCATTGATTTGGGATGCCCTTTAGTTTAGAATAAAATAATCATTCTCCATTTACGTAACACTCTTCATTCCTAGCTGCAGTGCTTATAAATGGACTTTGATCATCTTGATGCTTAAATGATGTGGAAATTAGTGGACTCCATCAGAGCTGAGGAAGTAAAATGGTAATTCAGGGATCCTGATCCAGGGTTTCAAGTGTTAGAAATTGATTATCCCTAGATAACTAACATTATGTAGTTAATAAGGAAGGATTTATAGCAAATATAAATAAACATTCATGGGAACCACTTAAAATGCAAACCAAGAAATTGTAAACCGCCAACCACAGACTTTCTCTCTATCAGCCAGATGGTTACCAATATTTATTAGTGTATAAATATGTGATTAACAATTTTGTGTGATAAAGAAATAGATAAAAGCAACTTTACCTAATGACTGGATTAATAACATTTTAAAAAAAGGTCTTGCAAATCTAATTTTGATTAATGGATCTCTAACATTTTCTAAAATTAAGGTTCCCTGGCTTAAGGTAGTAGAAAACACCTTTGGTTTTGCTCATTGTTTTCATGCTGATAGTTTTTTTGTGTGTGTGGTGATTTTTCTTTCTTTTTAGGCAAGGTTGCAAATACTTTGTTTATTGGAAAAGAGAAAGTAATTTATAAGGACAAATTCCCATTAAAGGAAGCATCAATAAAAGGAAGAAGGATGAGGAGAAGAAGAGTCTGTTGTGAGATATTTATTTACCTGGTAGTAAAATGAAATCAGCATAACCACTAAACAGAGAAGCAGCAATAACTAAAGGAGTCTGTTCTATGTGAAAGAAAACATTAATGTAAACAATGTAAATATAAAAAATATAGAGACTTCACATATGAAATCTAAATGCTCCTTTCCCAGTCTTCCTAAAAGAAGAAAACAACTTTTTTTAAAATATATTTTATTCATTTTTATTTACTTATTTGAGAGTGACAGAGAGAGAGGGAGAGAGAGACAGATAGAGAGAGAATGGGCACGTCAGGGCTTCCAGCCACTGCAAACGAACTCCAGACGCATGCGCCCCCTGGCGCATCTGGCTAAAGTGGGTCCTGGGGAATTGAGCCTGGAACCTGGGTCCTTAGGCTTCACAGGCAAGCGCTTAACCGCTAAGCCATCTCTCCAGCCCTCTACTTTTAATTTTTAGGATTATTTCTTGTATGTTTAGAGTCCTTAATAAAACATCTTTAAGTTCATACAAATGATAGAGAGTAAAGTTGTGAAAGGGGTAGTGGGGGAGAGAATTATCATGGTTTATTGTCTATAACTATGGAAGTTGTCAATAATAATTTTTAAAATAATAACGATGATAATAAATAAGTTCATACAAATCTGTAGAAAATTACTGTCAAGTGCCTCCCAACTATGTAAGAAGCCATGTTTCTTATTTATCATTTTATTTTTTCTTTCAGTTTTTTCATAATCATCATTATTATTATTAACATAAGGTCTATGGATACATCATGTGTTGGTACTCTCTTTTTCCTCATCCCTGTCCCCATTTCCCTGGGGACCTTCCTCAGTGGGGCTGCAGAATACCCTATGGGGTTGTGGGTTATGCCTTGTGGGAGCAGCAGTCAGTTATTTTTGTGGAGAAGGAATATCTCTGAGCATGATGTCTCAACCTGTGCTTCTTAAAAAATCTTTCGACTCCCTCTTCCACAAAATTCCATGTCTGATTTATCATTTTAATTCAAGTATAGTCACCCCTTGACTCTTTGAAGAAAATTCCATGAATTTATTTTTCATAAACTGTTATAAGCAAAAATAAAATATAGAAGCATTTTTGAAGAATCTAAAATAAATTTCATTTTAGAAATCCTATTGGAGAGCTGAAAAGATGGTTTGAAGCACTTGCCTGCAAAGCCAAAGGACCCAGGTTCCATGCCCCAGGAACCACGTAAGCCAAATGTATGCATTTGGAATTCATTTGCAGTGGCTGGAGTTCCTAATATTCCCATTCTCTCTCTATCTGGCTCTCTCTCTCTTTCTCTCTCTCTCTCTCTTGGATAAAATTTTTTTAAGTTTAAAAAATTCTACTGTAGAATAAGAAATTGGTTCATGGTTATAGTCTCATGAACTTTCAGCATGAAAATAAATTATGTAGAAATGCATAATAAGCTTCTTTTGCATTCTCTGATTATATATAAAGTGGGCCACCTTTTCACTTAATATGCTTATTTGCAATCTACATATCATTTCTATTTCTCTACTATTTAAAACCAAATGAGGATTGAATGGCCCTGCTTCCCCAGTTCCTGGGCCCCTGCTCCTGAAGGTGCACACACAGAGGGAGTAGGCCAGATCCCCCTGTTCCCCAACCCTCCTCCCAGTTCCCTGGTTCCTGTCAGTTACCCATCTCTGCTGGCTTGGGGCTGCCTGGACCCTGTGAGCTTGCTGCAAAAGCAGGTCCCTTGCTCCACCTTCCTGATGGAATGGCCCCTGTATACTTATCTCTTGGTTCCCCCACCCTGGAGGGTAAACACAGAGTGAGTAGGCAATAGCTCCTCGTTGGCCCAGTTGGCTCCCCTGCTTCTAGCTTGGAGCTGCCTGGACCCTGCTAGCTTGCTGCAGAAGCAATCATCTTGATCCACTTTCTTGATTGAAGTGCCCCTAGGCCCCTGATTCCCAGATCCCCTTCTCTGGAGAGTGTGTGCGCAGATTCCCTGGTATCAGTTGGTTCCCTTGCTGCTGGATTGGGGTTGCCTGCAACCGTTAAGACTAAACATCACACTTTAAAACCATGAATGGATTGTGGAAAAAAGCAAAAAAGAATTATAAAATTATTAGAATTGAATATTAATGAAACACAACTTACCAAAAGTTATGGAACACATGAAGGCAGTCCTAAGGGGAAAATTTATAGTTAAATATTTTCATAACAAAGACAGAGAGATACCAAATTAAAAACTGAGCCACCCTTGAGGGAGGGCTGATCAAAATCTAAGGGGATATAAATAAATCATATGAAATCCTACTTTTTTGGACAATGGAACACTCAGGAGCCATAGATTGTTGCTAGAAAATTTTCAGTGTCAGGGATGGGATACCTTCCAGTGAGCTATTGGCCAGGGAGGTCCCTGATGCCCCCAAAACATTATAGGCCATTGCCAAGGCCCTTGGTTTCCCACCAGGAATAGATGGTAGGACCCTATTGCTAAAGATTCTACATACTTGGGCTGCAAGCCCATTGAGAAATCCTGCTGGAACTGAGCTGATAACCTCCTCCATGTAGACCAGCTGACAGAAAGGTGGAAGAAGCCATTCTGCATGCAGTTCAATGGGAGAGAGAAATCACCAGTGAAGATACTCAACAGTGGGCACTACAAGCTTTATATTTGGCCAGCCAGGCCAAATGAGCCAACGGGTGCAACAGCAGCACATGTGTCATGGTGGAAACCAACTGCCCTCTAATTGGAATGAAGGCTTGTTCCATGGGAGGGAATACATCCCTGATACTTAAAACCTAAAACAGGGGTAGTCATGAGCCCTAGGGGTGTAACATCTGCTGATGTCTGGAAAAATGTATATACTATGCTTATCAAACTGCCCAGTAATCACTTCTCTTAATATTCATACCCTTATATTAATGCTACTCTCACTTTGGGTAGAGAATCTTCTCTTTTCAGATGGCAGTGACCTTGGGATGACTCGGAAGGCATCGTGATGCTGGAAAGAAGTGTCTGGAGTGCTCAGTACTGTAATATCTCTATCACACTTTCCAAGGCTCAGGGTCTAATGTGGAAGAGGTGGCGGAAAAAAAGTAAGAGCCAAAGTAGGGGTAGGACTCCTTACAACATGCTCCCCCTAGACACAAAATGGCCTGGATATCCATGACTTCACAGTACCCGACAGTACCTACACAAGACCATAATAATAGGAGGAAAAGATCATGACATCAAAATAAAAGAGAGACTGATTGAGATGGGGAGGGGATATGATGGAGAATGGAGTTTCAAAGGGGGAAGTGGGGGGAAGGGAGATTACTACCATGGGATATTTTTTATAAGCATGAAAGTTGTTAATAAAAATTTGAACAAAAAAGAAAGAAATGCAAAGTCATCCTTGGCTACATATTGAGTTTGAGGCCAGTCAGCTATATGAGATCCTGTCTCAATAAAAGAAATATTTGGGGCTGAAGAGATAGCTTAGTGGTTAAGGCACTTGCCTGTGAAGCCTAAAGACTCAGGTTCGATTCCTCAGGACCCACTTAAGTCAGATGCCACATGGTAGTGCATGCATCTGGAGTTTGGTCTTTTCAGGGGCTGGAGGACCTGATGTACCCATTCTCTATCTCTCTTTCCCTATGTTTCTTTTTCTCAATCTCAAATAAATTATTTTTAAAAATTAAGGGAATGGAGAGATGGCTTAGCAGTTAAGCACTTGCTTGTGAAGTCTAAGGACCCTGGTTCAAGGCTTGACTCCCCAGTATCCATGTAAGCCAGGTGCACAAGTTGGTGCATGCATCTAAAGTTCGTTTGCATTGGCTAGAGGCCCTGGTGCACCCATGCTCTCTGTTTCTCTGCCTCTTTCTCTCTGTGTATGTCGCTGTCAAATAAATCAAAATAAACAAATTTTAAAAAAAAATTAAAACACCCAAGCCACCCACCCAAAGGGAAAGAAATAATCAAGATCAGAGCAGAAATTAATAAATTAAGAAATAAGAAAATGATTTTAAAAATAAATGAAATGAAGAGCTGGCTCTTTGTAAAAGTAAACAAGATTAATAAAACCCTGGACAATTTGATTAAGCAAAAAAAAAAAAAAAAAGATCTTCAGATTAACAAAATTAGAAGTGAAAAAGTATTAGTCACAACAGATATAAGTGAAATTGGATGAATCATCAGGACTTACTTCTAAAACCTCTACTCCACAAATTTGGAAAATCTGAAAGAAATTGATAAATTCTTGGATACATATTACCTACCAAAATTAAACTCAGGGCAGAATAATCTCCTAAGCAAACCTGTCACTCCCATCAAGATTGAAAAGGTAATCAAAAATATCCCACAAAAGAAAAGTCCAAGACCAGATGGCTTCTCAGCCAAATTCTATCAAAGTTTCATTGAAAAATAGAAATCAATTTTCCCAAACTGTTTACCATAATTGGAGAGCAGGGAATCCACCCCAACTCCTTTTATGAAGCTAATATCAAAACTAGGCAGAGATACAACATGAAAAGAAAACTATAGCCCTATATCCCTGATGAATTTAGATGTAAAGATTCTAAACAAAATCCTCACAAACTAAATTCAACAACTTATCAAAAGCATTATCCACCACAATCAAGTAGGCTTCATTCTAGCAATGGAGGAATGGTTCAATATACAGAAATCAGTCAACACATAAATAAACTTAACCATAAGAACCACATTATCATCTCAATGATGCAGCGAAGGCTTTGACAAAATACAATACCACTTCATGATCAAAACACTAGAAAGAATAGGCATGCAAGGATTATATCTCAACACAACAAAGGCTATCCATAAAGCATTACAAAGCCCAAATAACACTTAATGGGGCAAGACTCAAGGAGTTCCCATTGAGATTGGGAACAAGACAGGGTGCCCACTCTCACCACTGCTCTTCAACATAGTACTAGAAGTACTAGCCCAAGCAATAAGAGAGGAGAAAGAAATAAAAGGAACACAAATTTGAAAGGAAGAAATAAAGTTAACCCTATTTTCAGATGATATGATTCCATGCATAAGTGGCTCAAAAGTCTCCATCTCAAAACTTCTAAAGGTGAATAATTCCTCCCACCAAGTGGCAGGACACAAAAACAACAAATAAAAATCAGTAGCCTTTCTATATGGAAAGGGCAAATACACAGAGAAAGAAAACAGCAAGGCTGTGCCATTTTCAATAGCAACAACAACAAAAAATACCTTGGAATAATACTAACCAAGGATGTGAAATACCTATACAACAAAAACATTAAAAAAATCAAGAAAGAAATCTAGGAAGATTTGAAAAGATGGAAAGATCTCCCATGCTCCTGTATATGTACAGCTAATATTTGGAAATGGCAATTCTACCAAAATCAATATACAGATTTAATGCAACACCAATAAAAATTCCATCATCATTCTTCACAGACAGAAATAATGATCTCAGAATTCATATGGAATAGCAGCAGACCTCAGACATCCAAATATATCTTCATCAAAAGAAAAACCTGGGGAGGGATCACCATACCTGGTCTAAAGCTATATTACAAAGTCAGCAACAAAAACAGCATCATACTGGCATCAAAACAGAAACATCAATTAATGGAATAGAATTGAAGCCCTGGACATTAGCCCAGATAACAACAGCTACTCGAACTTTGACAAAGGCACCAACAACCTAGATTGGTAAATAGACAGTATCTTCAACAAGTGGTGCTGGACATATTAGATAACCACACATAGAAAAATTAAATGAGACACACTCATCTCACCATCCACAACAATCAAGTCCAAATGGCTTAAAGACCTCAATATAAGATCTGGAACTCTTCACCTACTGGAAGAAGAATTAGAAGGAACTGTGAATGATATAGGAGTGGGGAAATACTTCTTGATCAAAACCCCAGTAGCCCAGGAAATTAAACAATCACTCAACCAATGGGATCTCATGAAACTAAAAAGGTTTTACACAGACAAACATACCATAAGCATAGCCAATAAATTACCCTCTGAATGGGACAAAATCTTCACCACCTATACCACTGACAGAAGCCTAAAATCTAGAATCTACAAAGAACTCAAAAGGCTAAACAACAACAACAACAACAAAAAAAAAAAAAAATCAAGCAACCCATTCCAAAAATGATACAGAGGACTAAATAGGGAATTCTCAGAGAAGAAATACAAATGGCTAACACAAGAAAATGTTCAAGACCATTAACCACTGGTGAAATGCAAATTAAAACAACCATGAGATTCTACCTGACTCAAAAATCAAATGACAACAAGTGTTGGCAAATAAATGGGGAAAGAGGAACCCTCATCTACTTTTGGTGGGAATGTAAACTTGTACAACCACTATATAGAAAATCAATGTGGAGATTCCTGAAAAGATTGAACCTAGAACTACCAACAAACTCAGTTGTTCCTTTACTAGGAATTTATCCTAAATGCTCCATGCATCACTACAGAGATTTCCTCAACCATGCTTATATTTGCTCAATTCATTGTATCTAACATTTGGAATCATCTTAGGTCCCCATCATTGGATGAATGGATAATGGAGTGGTGGTACGTTGACACAATGGAATTCTATTCAACTGTAAGGAAAAATGATACAGTGAAATTTGTAGAAAATTAAGAGACTTGGAACAGATACTTAGCACACTCACACAATCACAGAAAGAAAACTGCTGCATGGTGTCACTTATCTGCAGTTCCTAACCTGGAACTGCTCACATTGCTGTTATCGCTAATAGGCAACTCAAAGCCCAGACAATAGGCATGGAAGGGTTTGGGTCAGGGGAAGAGGAGGGGGAATCTTGCAACGGATCATATCCATCAAACTCACACAATCACAAGCATGCAATTGCTGCATGGTCTCACTTATATGCAGTTCCTAATTTGGACTTGCTCAAGTTGCTAACATACTTGATAGGCAACTCAAAGTCCAGACAATAAGGATGTAAGGGTTTGGGGGGATAGGAATGGTAGGGGGTTAAAACAAGCACAAAACTAAATCCAAAATGAACTGGTACCATAAAAACATTTATCCTTGGAGAAAGACTAAAAGTTATAACCCTCAAAAGGAATAAGAGTAGAGCACCTAAAAAGCAGAGCCCCAGAGAGATTTGTTTGTCTCTGGCCTGTTACTCCCAGTACCAGAAATTGGTTGATACCCACATTGAAGAGACACTCAAAGTCCCCAAATAAAGAAGCTTCTGTCAAAGTACTTGATTACCCACACACCTGAGGCAAAATGTAAGACCCAATTGCTGAAGATACCATATAATGTCAACACAGAGCATGAAGAGACCTGGCGAGAATCTGGGATTAAGCCAGTTCCAGACAGTTAGCCAATCTATTGCTAGGAAGTGCTACTTGAGCTACTGGGACAAAGTGGCCAACAACAGTCTGAGCAACCAGAGGTCTAAACTACTCATAAGCAAACACTCTGACAGGATGCACAAGCCAGTACAATAATGGCTTTCTCATTGGCTAAGAGATCCCCTGAGTGTAAAGGAACCCATATCTGGAATTGGGAGCCACATCAGAACCTATGGAAACAAAGATTAGGCTCTCCAGTGTCAATCTCTCACTAGTCTTTGGCTAACAGAGGAGTTAAAGGCATCGAATTCTCCCGAATGCTTATGCCATTTAAATTATGCTGACTCACTCTCCATTGGAGAATCTATTCTTCTTTTTCAGAATGTAGTGAGATCCAAGGAGATAAACTATCCCTCACAATTCAACCAAGCAAGCCACAGCTGAAACCACAGAGGAATTGGGAAGACAAACATGAGTGGTGCTTATGCTGAACCTGTTAATCAGCACCAGGGTGTAGGAGAAAACCCTGAGGATATTCAACACCTACCAAAGCAGAGATCCAGGGGCTCCTTAAAGCTCATCACTGAAGAAGATTTAAAACTTACCCACTAAGACTCAGGGAATTTTGTGAAACAGGAGGCAGCAAGATTGTGAGAGCAATAGGAGAATAAAGGGTAGAAGAAAAAGGAGAAAACCATAACTGTATGCTGTATGACTACATTTTACAAGGAAAATGAAGATATTGTTAACTTGGCAGCATTGTGCTTGAGTTTTAGGTAAAGTGAGCAGAGGATAGTGAAGGCTGTGATATTGTAAGTTTGAAATAGAAGGCATGTTTGCAGAGGTGAGCACTACAAACTGCATCCAGACTTTTCTAGAGTGTCTCAAAGTTTTCATGCTTTAAGAAGAACTTAGGTGTCATCATTTTTTTCCACTGCACACATTTAATACCAGCTTTGAATGGGGAATTTGGAGCACCAAAGAGCAAGAAAATGAACTAACTGTGACTGCAGAGGGAGAAGAGATAACCAAGCCCGGCATGCACCCTTTTCATCATCTCCCATCTATTGGAGATTCCCCCCGCCCCTGACAACACTCAAGTAAGTTAAACATCCCAATTCTAGAGTCACAACCTTTTTGTCACACCCTTAGTCTGAGTCCTTTTGCTCCAGGAAGCATTCCGGCACTATGACCTTACTTGTCTTTTTTATCACCTCTCTCTCAGAAACTTCTTGCTATCAGGGCTCTTGTTCATGGCTTTACTTCAAACACATCTCTTACAAAATATCCACTGATCCTGACCTTTGAAAAGAGCAAAAGGAGTTTTTAGCCTTAGCTAATAGAAAACAGATAGAAGGCACTGTAGTCTCTATGAAGCCCAAGGATACAAAAATTTCTCAAGGTTCATCCCTTCTCCCCAGTGCACCAAATCATTGCTCTTCTAAAACAACTCAAGCTGGAAACCTGTGGCAGAGGAAGGAAAGGAAAAAAGCTGTCAAAATATAAATTACAGCCTACAGTGGGGGGAAGAAAACTTGTTCTCTTTCTGCTGTGCTCCTTGCAGAAATACACATTAAGAATTCTTCTAAGTGAGTATTCAGACCTCATAGCATCTGATGATGTAGTTCCCTTTGTTCAGAAATCATTATTTAGTTTTCCCAGTTTTAGCTTCAGTACACAGTTTTTTAAAAGCTACTTAATTGCCATGAACTTTCTTTTCATCCTAAAATAATTTTTTCCCTAATACAACATCACATTACAAGAAACTCAACCAGCTCCAATGGTGTATTTAGGATTGCTTTATCCTAAACTATTTACATGTACTACACAGAGACAGAGACACAAAGAGAGATCAAATATAATTAACAAAGGTGTTAAGTGCATCTTTTGTTTCAA
The DNA here is from genome assembly GCF_020740685.1 of Jaculus jaculus. Taxonomy (NCBI): domain Eukaryota; kingdom Metazoa; phylum Chordata; class Mammalia; order Rodentia; family Dipodidae; genus Jaculus; species Jaculus jaculus. The sequence goes on from NC_059110.1 coordinate 67,108,028, forward strand.
GATCACCGCAAGATGTTTGATGCAATATTTAATTAGCAGCAATACAGCACAAGATAGTTCACCTTCAGGGACCAGAAACCCACATATCCAGATTTCCCTCCCCTGTCATTATCTTGTGTGTAAGTATTTAATTAAATGTCCCTCAGTTTGGTGATTCAGCCAATGTTTAACACAATGCCTGTTCATTAGAAAGGCTTTGTATTTATCACATCTTGAAGATAGACTGATCAGCTTTTTCTTCCAACCAAATGTCTCAGATTAATATGCATTGAGAGTGGACTTATTTGACAAGTTCACCAGGGTCAAGTAGTACAGAGATAACATTGAAAGTCTTACCAGAATTAGTAAAAAGAGGCAGAGAACTGCACCAAGTCCACTCAGTAGTTCACCTTGAATGTACATGTGCTGCTATCTCCCAGGTGCGTTAGAGGGGAAGGGAAAGATAAGAGAGCCGTATTTTCTACCAGTTCCCATAGCTCTGGTTTATTCCTGTCCGTATATCTCTTCATGCCCTTCACAGTGGCTTTTCATTTGATGCCAGTGGGCCCACCACACATTGGTATTTAATTTAATTTAATTTAATTTTATCTGGGTTTTTGAGGTAGGGTCTCACTGTAGCCCAGGCTGACCTGGAATTCACTATGGAGTTTCAGGCTGGCCTCGAACTCATAGTGATCCTTCTACCTCTGCCTCCTGAGTGCTGGGATTAAAAGCATGAGCCACCACGCTCGGCTCACACATCGTTATTTTAGATAACAAGGAATGAAACAGCAATCCTCCCAGTGTAGGGTCTATAACAACTGCCATCCAGTACGCATATGGTGGTCCATTTGGATTCCTATGGAGGGGGGAAGAGGGGAGTCATTTTATCCTCTGGGTCTGTCTAGACTGTGGATTCTGTCTACACTGTGGTGGCAACAGGATCACTATGATGAAACTAGTGCAATAGAGAGGCTTCCTCATCCCTCCTCTCTGTCATATGTACTATTCTCCCAATCCTCTGCTACTGCCAGAGAAAGAAGTTGTCTCCTGAATTCACATCCTCATGTGCGTCACCTTCTCAGTTCCCCTTCTTCAAGAGCACACACTCTGCAGAGCATAACATGAAGGAAAAGTGGGGTGATGCGGTAAGAACAAAGCCGGCAGCAGGGACAACCTTGAGGGTCAAGAGCTACTTGGTATAGCCTGCAGAATTTTATTTTCCCCCAAAGCGTTTTTGCCATTGGCGCTGCCTAAGAGTGATGCTGTTTTCGTTCTTAGCAAAAGTTCAAGGTAAAACCAGCAACGTTTATTGGAGCAAGAAATGTGGTACATTTGGCCCTAGGGAAGGAGGAACACAGCACCTGCTATCTATGCCAGAACTGAACTTCCCTAATAAATTATACTTTTTTAAGGCTCTATATTTCTTTCTGATTTCCAAATAGCAGCTTGATCCCTAAATGGTGGTCTCCACTCCTACTTTGCTTCGTAGTCAGCTTCTTCCTCATGTAAGTGATTTCCATATAAAGGGAGACTCAGAATCTATCTTGACAGCAAGATAAGAATGATGAGTATGAGGAGGCAGAGCAAGAGGCAAGTAGACATCACTTATATGATACTTCACATAGGAAGTATTTTCTTCTCTCCAGTTTTTGGTTTCAGTTAGACCTCTTACCTGGAACACCTTGTCAAACATGATAGACTCGCCCAGTGGGCATATGAGCACTTTTTACTTAGAGTATCTCACAGGTTAGTGGAGGACAAACCTGTGAAATTCAGAGTAGTTGTGATCATTATTCTTAGTACAAGTGCAAGAAAGTTTTAGAGTAAGTGAGAAATGAAAGAGTGAATGGCATCATAGTAAGAATGGACGCTACTCCAGGCAAGGGGCCAGTTGTGTGTGAGTTCAGAGTTGGAGTGCGCAAATGCAGGTCTGGAGAAGAAGGACCAAAGCACTCTGGGTGGGAAGAGATGGGAGCTGCCCTGACAGCAGCACTGGTCTGCTGAAGCCAGGGCTCAGAGCTTTCCTAGCCAATGTGCATGGCTTGTTTGGAATAAAAACACTTGCATTCCAAATTGTGACCTCAGGTCTATGTTGATGGGCAAGGTTCAGTATCACACAACTGCCTATCCCTCCACAAGACAAAGCATGAAGCTTTCATGCCCCCCACCCGCTACTGAGGAGTTAATAGAGACTGCAGGAATGGGAAACATTTTATATGGTGGGGCAGCCACAGGTAGGACCCATGCATCTGGTAACTAACCCCCAACATTATCCATGTAGGCAATTCTAATTAAATTCAGTGAATCACACCTATTCACAAGAAATAAAGAAGAGAGACATCAAAGTAGAAGAAGAGCTAGTTGGGAAGAAAAAGAGATTAAGCAGGAAGGAGGGGGAAGGAGGTGAGAGAATGTAATTGGGGGAATTATGATTATATGTATGCATAAATACAGTCAAAGGGTAAATAAAAAGACCAAATATTCCCGTGTCAGAGAGTCAAAGTGGTCTGGAAGAGGAGTTCCATAATGCCTGATATCCTAATTAGTTTCTTTTCGCTTAGTTCACTCTGTGAGAAATGCCATCCCCTTTCAAGGTCTTTCAGTAAGCCCTGCTAGAGCAGCAGCATGTTAGGCAAAGGAGATGGAGCCAAGAAGGTGCTGGAATGATGGGTAGGGTTAAGCAGTCAGCCGCAGGTAGCTTTCCTTCATTTAAAAAGTTCCAAGGTGCTCTGTTACTGCTTCACAGTGAAATAGTGAATAAATAAAGGAAAGGTGAAGTATATGCATAATGCAATATATCCAGCCACTAAAGGATGAAAAATGTGGTGGGCCTGGAGATTATTAGACATAATTAAATTATGTACAGAAAGACAATATTACAAGATTTCTCTAGTATATGAGAAACAGCATAGTTGATCTCATAGATGTTAGACATGAATGGTAGCTGTCAGATACTGAGGAGAATATTTTGAGGAGTTATGTAAGTTTGCTATAATTTATACATTAGATAACACACACAATATATGTATATGTATACATATTGTGTGTGTATATATATATGTATACATGTACACTATATATATACATTTATACATTAGATAACGCACACACACACACCATATATATATATATATATAATCACATGACACTCAATAAAATGTACAGCTATAGGTGTTAATGATACTTAAATCTTAAAATAAGAACATGGCACCTGGTGACTGCAAGATTTCCCAGTGGTTACTTAAGTCATTTAAAACCCTTCAAGAAAGGAAAAGAAAGAAGAGAGCTAACTAGAGAGTTGGGAAATTTTTTACAAAAAAGATCCAAGTGGGAAGGAATTTATCCCACAGTGACAAGTTGTATTGAGATGATGTGCGACTGTCAGACACTTTTATGATCTTTCCATCAGTCTGGCTTATGCGCCTTTTGAGCGAGGACACGGTTTGATGGGGAGGCAGCCTGAAATCAATTGGCAGAGCAAGGAAAGCACTAATGGCATCTGCAGCCACAGGATACTCTGTGACATGAGATTTGTTGTAGGGCAGAAGTGACAGCTATAGAACAACATCTTATTGATATAGGCTTCCTGAACATAGAGACAGGAAAGAAAGGATGGGTACTCTGGCAAAAACTGTCTGCAGCATGAGGTAGGGGGCATTTAATGGAACAAGCCGGGATGTTGTCAAGTAGTGCAAGAGTGAACATGGACATACTGCTGCAGAGAGGAAAGATGGGATTTTACAGCAGGGCCGTGGACCCAGCTGTGCTTTGCTCCATTCTAACTCACACCCATGAACCATCAGGTAGTGTGTGGCATGTGTCCTGTCTGCTGATGCCAGTGGGATCCACTGAAGCAACTGCTACAGTGAGATTAGTGTTGTTTACAACAGGTTTGTAATGGTTTTCACAAAAATCCATTCTAAAATTACCCTCAGACTTCATTGATTTGTTATTGTTGAGTTACACAGAGTGACTGTCTGTTGAACAGATTAATTTATTTAAACCTAAATTCACAAATTCTGAAATACTGATTTGACTAGTTTAAAATTGGGAAACTTCACATTGTAGTATCAGCTCAAATTTCATAATCAATATAGGATATTTTTACATGTTACAATCACAGTTCAAAATAGCCTTGATTTGGTGAGTCATTGTATTTTTTTTTTTCACCTCTAGGGAAAGTTTTGGTGATAATCCAAATTTTTCAAGGCAAGAAATGAGGTGTCTGATCTGGTCAGCAATGTCGTTCATCAGAACTACTGTTTTACCTGATTTGGAACATAAACAGAAACATCTAAATAGTTTAAGAAAACCTAGGGGCAGGAAAAGACATCACAGCAGAGTCCCACTTCCTAGGATGTCAGCACTTCCATGTCAGTGATATAAGTAGATCCCAGTTCTATGGAAAGGTATACAATATGACTGTTGTTTAGTTTTGATTCATGTGTGTGTGTGTCTGCGTGTGTGTGTGTGTGTGTGTGTGTGTGTGTGTGTGTGTGTGTGTGTGTTTAGGCATGCAGAAAGAGACACATTAGGAGAAAATTCTGACTCCATATTTTTCTTAACTATAATTTTCATGTCTTGAACTCCCCTCCTCTTTCTTAGTATGTTAAATTCCATTTGGGCAGTTCTGCAGGGTGTTGTTGACTTCAATTTGTGACATCATACTTGTTAAATCTTGTCCAACCAAGACAATTTTTAAATGCTATAGAAAACAGAAAAGAATTATAAGACTCCATTTCCTATGTTGACGCGACTCACTCAAGAGGTAAATAAAAAGCATATGACATTATTTTACCACTTATTTGGGACTTTGGATAAAAGTAACTAAAAGTGTAGTTTATATGCTCCAACTTCCCACTCAAGTTTATAGGCTTGATGGACTGTGGTTTATGACATAATTGCTATAGCTGGAAATGGTATTACTAGTAGAGGTTTTTGTGAATATTAACTTCCTAAAATTACTTAAAGTGATAAAATTGATGCCTGTAAAGATTTACTCATTTACTGTTATCATTCATTTATTTATTCAGGAAATAAGTACCAAGTATCAATTTATGCTGGCTATGTAGACATAACTAACAATCTCCATTCATGCAAATTATATCCTCCACTAGGGTCTGGGAAAATGCATATTAGCAAGGGCACATTAGAGAATAGCAAATGCTGTGATAAAAGCAGGAAAATGTGGACATCAGTGTGTAGAAAGAGGACTGGACTTGGAGCAACTGAAACTCCTCCTGAGGAATTACATGAACTGAAACCCAAAGAACTCAGATAAAGCTCTGCATGGAAACTCATGCAAAGGAGGAGACTTCTTGGAGAAAGCAGGCTTCCGTTTTGTGTTTATGTTAGCTGATAGAAGTGTGTCACTTCAGGGAAAGGTGTTGCATCCAGGGCAGAACCTCAGGGGTAGGACCCCAAGGCAGGCATGTGCTGCATGAATTTCAGCACAGGTTCTGTGTGGAAGGACTTACATGTACAGAAGAGCAGAGAGACGAACTGAAGCCATACTATAGAGCACGTTCCACCTTGGATTATGCTTCCAATAAAGCCTTGATTTCCCCAAAGGAAAATGGAGTTATTGATAGTTTATGAGGTGGAAAAGAAAATGATTTGCCTGTTTTCTCAATTCAGTGGTAGCCTCTCTATGGGAGTGCAAAGACGTGTTGACTGAGTGACTGATGGGTTAGTTTGTAGAATGGTTAAGTGCCCAAGGTCAAGAAAAATAAATGCTGAATACATGGCTAGGAAAAAAAGAAAGAAAGAAGGGATGATGAACAATAGTAGAGACAATAGAAATGGTAAAAAATAAAATAAAATAAAATGACAGAGAGAGTGAATGGTTTGCTGGGAGACAAGCCAAAGATGAATGAAGGGCCAAGACTAAATGACAAGTAATAATAATGACAGACAAACAGCAAGTAGAGGGGTGGGATTTGAAAAAGGCCCATAATATATATATTATGATGTCATAAATATAGATATATACACCATATATATATATATATATATATATATATATATATATATATATATATATAGTATGTGTGTATGTATATGTGTACATACATATACATAGAGAGAGAGAGAAAGAGAGAACAGAGTTAGAGAGAGAGAGAACACTGTGTCAGCCAAATCAACCACACATATTCACTCACACCTAGAGATGGCTAATTTGATCAAAGGGCATCTAACATAAAGTAGTTCAAGGAAAGCACAACTTTTCAAGACCTCCCACAATCATTTACTAATGCAGACTCCATAGAATACCACGACTATCAAAAACTATCAAAATACTCCACCACACTTTCAGTTAGAATTCTGTCAATATTTGCAGGGGAGAATCCAGCAAAGCACTGGAGGTAGTGCCAAGTTATGGCTTTGTTAGCATGCGTGTGATACATATTTATAAAAAAGTCAGAATGAAGCACACTAAAAATAACTAGGGTTAAAAGTTATGTTACAGGGCTGGAGAGATGGCTTAGCGGTTAAGCACTTGCCTATGAAGCCTAAGGACTCTGATTTGAGGCTTAGTTCCCCAGGACCCACATTAGCCAGGGCGCAGGCATCTGGAGTTTGTTTGCAGTGGCTGGAAGCCCTGGTGCTCTCATTCTCTCTCTCTCTGCCTCTTTCTCTCTCTGTCTGTGGCTCTCAAATTAAAAAAAAAAAAAAAGATGAAAACATAAATTAAAAAAAAAGTTATGTTACAATTACTGAAAATAAATGACTAGGTCACATTTGTAATCACTGTATCATCAGATTTCACATTTTAATTTTTTTCTTTTCTTTTTTAAAAATATTTCATTAATTTTTTAAGAGAGAGAGAGAGAATAGGTGTGCCAGGGCCTCCAGCCATTGCAAAGGAACTCTAGACACATGTGCTATTTTGTGCATCTGGTTTATATGGATTCTGAGTAATAGAACTTAGGTCCTTAGGCTTTGTAGGCAAGTACCTTAGCCACTAGGCTATCTTACCAGCCCCCTCACCAAAGGCATTTAGAAGATAATGTGTAACTTCCCCCTCCTTTCATGCATAGAAATCCCTTGCAATTAATATGCAATTGTAAATATAGATACTCTTATTTTCTGACATACAGGCTACTCGAGTTGATACCTTGAAAAGTTTCTCTAAAAAGTAGAATAAGTAAATAACCACTATAGAGTTTCTTAAAGTTAGCTTTCATTTACCTGATCCTAAAAGACAAATTTAACAATAAGTAAGGAAGAAGAGGACATGGGTTCTGAAGGTCAAGTTAAGCATTCTTCTTTAACAAGGTTATTTTGACATTACTAAATGGAGCACCACAGAACTTTGAGCAGTCCTATTAGATTAATGATAACATCAATGGCAAGAGCAAATACTATTTGTTAAGCACTTTCCCCCTCAGTACTTTAATTCTGCTTCGGACAGAAAAAGTGGATATAATATGAAAGACCTAACTTTGGTCACAATAATTTTTCTTTTCTATTTCCATTTTTAAAATTCAATGAGAATGAAGATACAACCAAAAGAAAAAGAAAAAAAGATAAAAGAAAGACCTATTTTGGACAATAACTAGAAAAAAAAATCAGTAGTCTTTCCAAAAAAAAAAAAAAAAAAGGACACTACCTTCAGTACTGTTATAGATTATTAGAGTGCTGTATATTAGACTATCTAAATTGATAACATTTAAAAAATCCTTATATGCCCAGTCTCTTCTATGCTCTGAAAAGAAATATCTTAATTATTTAAATTAAAGCCTCCTTGATACGTTCATCTCTCTACACCATAAATTATCCCTTCCCCACAACCTCCTTCTGATTTAGAATTTCAGATTGAAAGAAAGAATTTCTGAAAAAGCATGAAGGTTTAAATATATGAGCATCTTTTTTTCCAGAAGTCCCTTTAAAACTTGTATTAAAAAATGATAGTCCCACAAATACAAGGAGAAAAAGACAGAGCTGTCAGAAGATGTAGGGATGCCAACAAATTATGACAATGTAAATGATACCAATGAAAAATAAACTGAATTCTGTAGTAGGAGCTTCAAAAGCTGATATATTTTGATACTTGATATAACAGAAGGTTGACATAAGGTTTGGGAATGACCAAGACCACAAAAACCACTCTGAGGTAATGATGAAAACTTTGATTTGGGAAAAACATGAGCTGCCAGGGCTCACGCACAAGAGAGGTGCACAGTCAACCTGAGATTTCAGATAGTGGGCTTTATAGGGCTTCACTTGGGGAAAGGTGAGAAAAGGACAAAAGGTTCCTTTAGGGGAGATCTAAGACAGCCAGGGTGTGACACCAGAACAGTGACCAGGTGACTTATGAGATAAGGGGGCAGGAAATCATTTCCTGAAGCATTGTTAGGCAAGGAAGGGAAAATGGCTTGGTGGTTTCTTGAGGAATGTGGATAATCCACTTCCTTATGCCTGTTCCCATTCTACTGTCGTTGGTGACCCCATTTTGGGAACCCATCCTGATTTAGCAGCTCGTAAGACATGAGACTAAAACAAAATCTCTGTGGAAAGTGTTCAGATGCTTGGCACCTTCCCAGAAATCTGCAGCTCATTTTCTGGAATATTTGAATCTAAGTGTGTGGACATTAGCATACTTAGCACAGAAGACACACAGAGTATGGGCATCAATTCATGAAATGCCCTTAGCAGTCTAAATTTTACTCCACTGCAGGAAAACCTACTGATAAGTCAATATCCCCAAGGGAGAGTCTGGATAGACTTCTCCAGAAAATTTAAAGGAACCCAGAAGACAAAAATATTAGATCCCTCTATGAAAGTGCTGGGTTCTTAATTCGGTCTTTGTACATTGAACTCCCATGGTCCCTAAGACCTACCCACAGAAACCCAGAAAGTAAAGCTATAAGACACATGCCTACTGCATGTTAATCTCCATTTCCTGGTGCATTTTTCAGGAAAGCTAATTCTTCATACAATAACTAAAAATAAATAAATAAATAAATTTTAAGATATATTTTACAGATCAAAAGAGCCAGCTAAATTCCCAGAATAATGAATGATAAATGACACAAATCACATCAAAATGCAATTTCAAAAGAAAAGAACCAAAAGCCTTCCAAAAAAGAAGGGAACTGGATAACATAAAAAGCAACAAGAAAAATAATGACCTTGGACTACTCAGCAGCACTACTCACAGCTAGATGAGAGAGCAATTCCTTCAAAGTTTTGAGGTTAATAGCTTTCAGACCATAATTATAAATGTAGCCAAATTTTGAAGTAAATTTGAAAGCAAGATGATACAATTTCATATATGCTAGGTTTAAAACTTATATCCCTTTCTCCTTTTTCCAAGAAGCTACTATTATGGGTTGTTCTATAATAAGATAGCAAATAAGGAAAAGTGCCATGATGGATTTAGTAAGTGGGACCCAGCAAAAGAAAGAGGAAAACGCCAGACCCAAGTGACAATCACACTTAGACATGGGTCCAGCACAGAGAAGGGAAAGCTCACCAGAAAAATGATGGAACTTCTACAAAACCTGAAGAGCTCAGTGTTTAGGGAGAGGCTATAATTCTATTGGGAAACATGAAAAGGAAATGTAATTAGAATATAACACTTTTTAAACTTTTTTTCATTTTTTATTATTTTTTAACAACTTCCATGATTGTAAACAATATCCCATGGTAATGCCCTCCCACCCCCACTTTCCCCTTTGAAACTCCATTCTCCATAATATCCCCTCCCCCTCTCAATCAGTCTTTCTTTTATTTTCATGTCATGATCTTGTCCTCCTATTATGATGATCTTGTGTAGGTAGTGTCAGGCAATGTGAGGTCATGGATATCCAGGTCATTTGTGTCTGGAGGTGCATATTGTAAGGAGTCCTACCCTTCCTTTGGCACTTACATTCTTTCTTACACCTCTTTTGCAATGGGCCCTGAGCCTTGGAAGGTATGATAGAGATATTGTAGTGCTGAGCACTCCTATCACTTCCTTCCACACCATGATGCCTTCTGAGTCAACCCACGGTCACTGCCATCTGAAAAGAGATGGTTCTCTACCCAAAGTGAGAGTAGCATTAATATATAGGTATGATCATTAAGAGAAGTGGTTACTGGGCAGTTTGATGAGCATAATATGTACATTTATCCAGACCACAGCAGATGTTACACCCCTAGGGCTCATGACTACGCCTGTTTTAGGTTTTTATTATCAGGGATTTATTCCCTCCCATGGCATGGGCTTTCATTCCAATTAGAGGGAAATTGGTTTCCACAATGACAGACTTGCCACTATTGCACTTGTTGGTTCATTTGGCCTGGCTGGCAAAATATAAGGCTTGCAGTGTCCACTGTTGAGTATCTTAACTGGTGATTTCTCTCTCTCTCCCATTGAACTGCATGCAGAATGGCACTTTTAATTATATACATACATATATATATATGTATATATATATATAATTAGTCATGATGAGATGAAGCTTAAATGTTGGTTAAGCCAACTTTACCAGAGAACTCATGAGAAGTGGAGGAACTCATGAGAAGTGGGAAAGAAATAGCTTGCCAAAGAACAGCACAGTTATGGAGAATTGGGCCTGAGCAAAGGTTGGGTTTATAATTAATCATTACATTCTGCACATATATTCTATTGACAATGGCTTTGTTATATTTCTTAAATGGAGCGGATTATGTCACTAAAGAATTCCAGGTAGTTATTTGTATCAGCACCATCTAAAATTTTACCTCAGATCACCAAGTCTTGGGTACATCTTACATGTTGGTATTGCTCTTGTATTCTTCAAGACTCAAGAAGAATGTATTATTATTGAAGTAAAGTTGTTGGAATAAAGGACATAATTATTCCCATAATACTTTGAATAATACCAAATTTAAAATAAATATTCAGTAAGTAATAGCTAAACAAATTTAGAAGGAAAATGTTAGAAGATGCTAATAGCCAAGTAGTAGGAATTACTGCAGCTTTAGACAATCCCATATTAAAAAACAAAAACAAAAACAAAAAAACATGAAAAAGCTGGTCATGGTGGTTCATGCCTTTTATCCCAGCACTCAGGAGGCAGCGGAAAGAGGATCACCATGAGTTCATGGCCAGCCTGGGACTACAAAGTGAGATCAAGGTCAGCCTGGGCTAAAGTGAGAATCCACCTTAAAAAACAAAATCAAAAGAATGAGTGTAAGAGAGAGAGAGAGGGAGAGAGGTATGTGTGTGTGAAAGAAAGAATATGTTCAAAGTGTAAATATATGTGTGTATATATATATGTGCATATATATGTACATGTGTATATATGCATACATATGTATGTACATATAGTGTGTGTGTCCGTGTGTGTGTGTGTGTGTGTGTGTGTGTGTGTGTGTGTGCAGAGAAAATTGAACTTGGAGGATTGGCTTATGAACTTCCTAAGAAGGGAAGACTATAGAGGACTTTGATGGAACTTGGCTACTGACATTAGGGCTGGCTGCATTCTGCTACCCAGGCCCAGAGAGTTTGATCAAGGTTAAATTTGTAGTGGACTGATGTAATTAGATAAAGATATTAGACTGAGAGATTTAAAATTCTAAATTGGAAAATCTCAAACAAGTTAAAATTAGAGACATTGAGATTGTTTATAGGCTGCTGAAGGTGCTATTGTGAAACACATTAGCAATCATAGAGAAGATGGCCCAACTGCTTTACATTAAAACAATGGAGAAGATGTCTGAAGAAAGACTACAATTGTAATGCAAAACATTTTTGGAAAGAATTGACTGGAAAAGGATTTATTTCGTCCCTAAATTAAAAATATGACTGTGTCTTGCACTCCTGGTATTAGTTTTGAAAGCATTAAAAATGCATGGAATGATGATAAATTACACACAGCTCTAGAAGCTGCTGCTGTTGAGATGTGGAATGAGGAAGGGCATGATGAGCCTGATAGGCTGGCCAAGCCATTAGAAGATGGATTGTGGTTTACATGAAGACCCAAAGAGGTTTTGAATATACCAGCACTGTGCAATGGCTCCCATGAAGTACACTGTTGAAAGTTTTCCCTGACTACCCAGCTGGAGGGGAGGAATTGGAAAATCCAAAGACTGTCAGTCATTGGTTATATCAGACTTAAACTGCAGAAGTTTGATGTTTGTTTTGTGGTTGTTGAGTTTGCATTGTTCTAGTCTCTCCTTTTTATGCCTTATACCAGTTGAAGACGTTTATTCTGCGTGTTTATAGGTAAAAAGTTGATTTATTTTACAGGACTCATAGTTAAAAGACAATCTTAAAACTCAGATAAGACTTAGGACTTTGAATTATCTTAAGTTGGTAAAGACTGTGGGGACACTTAAAAATAGACTGAATACAACATACAATGTGAGATGGTTATGAATCTATTGAGGGCCAGGGGCAAAATGTGGTAGTGTGAATAGATGACTCCAAATATATCAGTTGTAAGAGTATAAGAATCACTGAAGAAAGATCCCAGACCCAAATAGTAAGTAAAAGAATAGTAAGTAAAAGCAAAGAGTGTTTATTCTGCAGAATCAGCCAGCATGTGGGGGTTAACCATTCATACAAAATGGTGACCCTGAAGGGAGCATGCAGGCCCATTTTAAGCACAGCTATGGGAACTTTAGTAGAGTTAGGTCATCTTCTAATGTGATTGGCTAAGCAAGCAGCAGTTACATTTGTTCAACTTTGATTGACTATGGCCCAGATTTCACCATCCTTAGACATGTTTAGACATGTTTTAGAGACTTTACAGGAACTAAGTCAACCCTAGAACCCGCTATCTCGGGAAAGTCCCTTTATTGGTCATAGTCCAGAGGTATTGCAGAAACTGACTCAGGCCCCTGGGCAGCTATCTTCCCAGGCCACATGTCAGGGTTACTGCTGATTAATAGCCCTTTGTGTTTTTTCCCAGAAGTCTTGCCCGCCTCTCTGGGAAACTGAAATTTAGGCCTAGCTGTAAACTGGAGCAAGTTTGATCCTCTCGGTGTTTTATTACAGTTTGTAATTTAGATCTGCAGCCACTTGGCTGAAAGAGGTGTCACTGGGATGGATTTTAGGATCCAGCTCTAAGGTGTGGTGATAGATTTGAAGTTCAAATCTGAAGGCATGCAAATTGCTTGGCGTTCCTAAGGTGTGCTTTGTGGTGTGGCTTTTGGCTTGGCCTCTCCCTCTCTCTCTCTCTCCTTCCCTCCCTCCCCCCCCCCCTTTCTTTCTCTCTCTCTTGACTTGGACTTTAAAAACCAGGCCAGCTTTTTTGACCATCATGAAATGTCCCTTGGATCTGTAAACTTCAATAAATCCCTTCCTCTATAATTATGTCTAGTCTAAAACTTCATCTCAGCAACCTAAAACTGTCTGCTACAATATATAAAGTGTATATGTATGTGGGTTTTAACTACATATAAAATAGATTTATTTTTGAAAGCTTCTAACCATATTATGGCAGAAAAATCTAAACTACTGTTGTCCATATCAACCTGGATATAGTGCCAACTAGACTGATTTTGGTGAACTGAGAAGTATCAGTGGGTTGGCTATTCATCATGAACAAGATGGTGGAGGTAGAGCTATACTCGGTAGTGTCTATGAACTGAAAACATTTGCTCTATGACTGTGAAAAAGAAGCAGCTGGGTCAATAATAACATGCCAAAGGAGACTGGAGGTGAGTCATTCTGTCTATCCAAGTGCAGGAAAGCAGAGTAGGAAAAAGAAGAAGAGTAGAAAAGTATTCTTGGCAAGGAAACAAATAGCTGAAAACTGGACCTGGATTAACCAGCAGCCTGAACATGGCTGGACCCTTAGAACAGAGGGTTGCAGCTAGTGTCTAGGAAGAGATGGAGCAAGGGAGTAAGGCAAGAAGCAGAGGGAACAAACAAGCAAGTTGTGTCAACATAAAGAAGCACAAACCATCTAGCTTCTGTTTAGAAATTGATATCTACATGCAATTGTACTTTGTAAGAGATTTTAAATTGCTTCTTTTTTATTTTATTCTTTTTATTTTCAAGGAGAGAGAAAGAAAGAGGGAGAAAGGAAATATGGGCATGCTAAGCCCTCCTGTCACTATAAATGAACTCAAATGCATGTAACACTTTGTGCATCTGGCTTTACAAAGGTACTGAGGACTCAAATCCAGACAATCAGGCTTTGCAAGCAAACACCTTAACCACTTAGCCACCTCTCCATGTAATTACCTACTAGCATGTCTTTTATTGTTTTGTTTATTTATTTTTGTTTTGTTCTCTTTAGATAGGGTCTCACCCTAGCCCAGGCTGTCCTAGTATCCACTTTATAGTCTCAGGCTGACCTCAAACTCACAGTAATCCACCTATCTCTACCTTCTAAGTGCTGGGGATAAGGGTATGCACCACCATATCCCCTTTTAAAACAATGAGAAAATAGTAGAAAGATCATAATACCTGCCAAATTAATATTAATCAAAATACTTAGAGAGTAAAACAGAATAATAAAGTCAAGTATTCCATATATACATATACATACACATATAGATATGCATAGTAAAAGAGCATGGAACTGAACCCTTTTGGAGGGGGGGTTGGATTTTCGAGGTAGGGTCTCACTCTGGTTCAGGCTGACCAGGAATGAACTATGTATCGAACTCACAGCGATCCTCCAACCTCTGCCTCCTGAGTGCTGGGATTAAAGGCATGAACCACCACACCCAGCCTGAACTCACTCTTTAATAGTTGATGTCAAATTAGTGGGTGTTTTGTTTTTTTTTTTTCACTATTAGCCTATGTGTTTCCATCCATCTATAAAGTACAGAGATATTTTTCTTCAAGTAACCTCGTCAGTTTTTTTTTTCATAAATTGATTATATGCAGCTGGAAATGATTTAGTAGTGAACACACCATGGATAAAATCTATTCCAGTAGGTAGTATGCTTAAAGCATAGGAGATTGATATATTCATTAAAGTGAAAAGCATTAATTGGGGGTTAGGGAAATGGCTTGATGGGCAAGAGCACTTGTCACTTAAACATAAGGACCTGAACAGGCCTGAGACCTCCCAACTTCAATTCCAAAGTACCTACATGAGAAGATGGGCATGGCCAGGCCAAACTTGCTATAACCCAAGTCCTATGGCATCAGAGACCAGAGAACCACTGGGGCTCACTGACCAAAAACAGCAGACCTAGACCGAGGGAAAAACTTCATCTCAAGAAAATGCAAGCATGAGCAATAGAGGAGGACACCAAATTTCTCCTCTGGCCTCCACACTGGTACACACATGATGTATACATCTGTCTACACACATCATATTTCACCCCTCATTGCAAATAGTCTACACACAAATATACTATCAGTTAGTTTCTCATTTATAGGACAAAATACCCAAACATTAGCAGCTTTTGGATTTAGGGAAAATCTCATCATAGTGAGGAAAGCAAAGCTGGAGTGGGAAGTTGGCTCATATAATCACAACAAGAAGGAGGAAGTAGAAGGTGGAACCATGGTGAGCAGGGCTGGGCTGGGCTTTAGTACATGAAGGCCCACCCCCAGTTATACACTTCTATCAAAGCTCCACCTCCTAAATGTCCCATAATCTTTCATACAGTGCCACCTACTGGGAATTAGGGATTCAAGCACATGAATGTGTGAGAGCTAGGAGGATATTTTACATTCAAACCCCTTTTTGGCCCTGGCCTACATAGGCTCATGGACATGCCATGATGTATAATGCATTTAGTACAGCTTTAGAAATTCCTTCATTGTTTACCAGTCACAATTTCATTGACATGAGCTCTGGATAGGGTTAGAACTCTCACACCAGCAGCTCTCCAGTCTTGAGCTCTTGTCCACATTAACAAAGAATTGAAAATGTGGACTCAGAGGAAGGTAGATTATGAAATTTATTTTATGGAGAATTAAGAACAAAAGCAAAGCAGGAAAGCACCCAAGTCAGGAGGAGGAAGTCTAGGAAATGGGAGAGGAGGGGAAGAAAATCACCCTCACATAGGGAAACATCTTGTTCCTGGAACAGAATGGGAGAAGGAAAGAAGAGAAGGGACTCACACACTTGTTTCAGGCCCATATATGTGAATCACACATCTTATTAAATTGAGTCTCATCACCAAGTTCAGGTGTGTAGGGAGGGACCTTATTGGCTGGTGGATTCCAGAGGAACACTGATTCAGGAAGGGCCCATCCATGGGGGCCGAGCCTGTGAAACTGAGAAAGAAACAGGAAGCTATTAGTGTGGCTGAGGAGAGATTAGGAGGTTGTTTTCAGCCATCTCAGATGAGCCAGGGTAGGCAAAGGGGTATCCATGTTACTGTGAGCCAATACTCTTAAATTAGAAGTCCAAAGTTCAGTCTCATCTTAGACGTAAGGCAGTTTCCTATAAGCCCTGTAAAACCAAAACACAAGTTACATACTTCCAATACATAATGAAAAATATTGAACATTCCCATTCCTAAAACAGGAATAGAGACATAGTAAGGAAAGAATGGACCTCCATCTTGAATCTTTTTTCATTCTTCCAAACCCAGCACCACATGGAAGAGATGGACTATTTCAGCTGTCAAATCAGGCAGAAACCTGGCCTTACAGATCAGTTGTAACAACCTTCATATGCAGAAATTGGGTAACAAAGACCACCTTCAGCATTCTGTCTTTAGGACTTTCCCTTACAAACTATCTGTTTGACAATAGCAGCTGTAGCAACCTAAAACCAGTCTCTGTGTCTGTAACTTTAAATTTGCTTGATTTTTTTACAATTTTAATCCCTACATCTTTTATTTCTATACCTGCCACCATGTATATCACTCCATTATTTTTAAATTCAACCTTGATAAAACTCTTAGGTCTTGGGCAGAATTATAAATTCTTATGCCAATAGCTCAATCCCAACAAAGTTCTCTGCTCTGCCTCCTTCCCCTTTGAAGGTTAATAAGTCAAGCCTTCACAGTCTATAATTCTCTCTGCATTCAGTATGTTCAGACTTTCACAAGAATAGCCCATAAAATCTGGCTTGCTACTCTCTAAGGCTTCTGCAGTCCCAAGTACCAAGTCTACCCACATTTCTCCACCATATAACTTCCAAAAGACTAAAATCCACATGGTCAGACTCATTTCAGCAATAACTCCACTCTTCTGGTACCAATAAATAGAGTTAGCTTCATGTTGCTGGGATGACCATCCAATTAAACATAGTTTATGGAAGGAAGGGATTTACTTCAGGCTTACAGAGACAGGGGAAGTTCCATCAATGGTGGAAAAACTCAATCCCATTCACAGATGCAAGCAGAGAAACACCACTAATAGCCAGTAAGCAAGCACAAACTGGCAGAGCTCAAACTATTCTCCACATACCCATGGGCTAGAATCAAGATCTGCCCCAAACACACCTTATGGCTGGAGCCCAAGTTCTGCCCCCAGTGACCATCTTTAGCAGACTGCTAGACTTATGCAGAAAGCTTAATCTTAAAGAAAAATAACTGAGGCTTTTTGGGTGCAGGCATATATTCCCATTTAAACAACCACAACCACTAATTTGGGATTAAGTATCGAAGCACATGAGGCTATAAGGGACATTTTACATTCAAGCCACCACATATATCCATAGAAACATTTATTTCTTAGCATTTATTTATATCATATAAATGGAGATGAGCTGAAACTATTCAGATTACATAATTATTTATTTTCTTTAATGGAATCATAAAATACCTATTCTTTAGCAGATACTCATTTTATCACTGGAATTCATGCAAACCATGTCTGGTAAGAACATAGCTAATTATTTTTTTTCATTATTTTATCTTGTGGAGAGCTGCGATGTGCCGCACCCTAAACATGGCGTCGGCTTCCGCCTTCTGCTAGCCCGATAGCGAGCGCTTTCTGGGATAAACAAGTCCTTATTTGGCTGAGGCTGCTTAACTAATTATGCTTCCTTAATCCTGGACCTATCTGCATGAGCCACGTGGCTCACTAGGGTTGGCTAGTGCAGGACTACTTAGCTTGTGGGTCGGCTCTTCCCAGGGTCAGAAGATTGTTCAAGATTCCTGAATAAACTGCTTAAAGAAGAGCTCTCGGGTCGCGTCATTCTTGCTGGTCGAGGTGGTCGCAACATTATCTAATTACTTAAGAGAGAGAGAAAGAGGCAAATAGAGAGAGAGAAAAGGGTGAGCCATGGTCTCTATACCCTGCAAATAGACTGCAGATGCTGTGCCATCTTGTGCATCTGGCTTATGTGGATACTGCAGAATTGAATCTGGGTCCTTAGGCTTTGAAGGCACCTTAACCACTAAGCCATCTTTCCAGCCCAAATATAACTAATTTGTGTTGTATCAGCACAACCATTCTTTCTCTGAGGTTTTATAAAAAAAGTTAATACATGTAGCTGTCAGTCCTATTAGTAAGTACCTTGTGCATGACAGATAAAAAAGGCACTGGCTGTTAGTGGTATTTCTCTGCTTGCATCTGTGAATGGGATCCAGTTTTTCCACCATTGATGGAATTTCCCCTGACCCCTGTAGGTGCCAGATAGTCAAAACACAACGTGGATACATGCCACATGGTCAAGAAGACACCATGGTTCCACATGTTTGAAAGGGCACCATTGGTCAAAAAGATTCTCTGAATTCTCATAAAATAACTCAAGAGTACATGGCAAATGTTGGCTGGGCCTAATGATGTAGGCCTCTAATTCTAGTTACTTATGAGGCTAAGGATAGAGGATCACAAGTTAGTTCAGGGTCAACTCAGCAACTTAATTAGACAATTTCTGACAAGATTGATTTATCTCATGAGGGAGATACATTATTGGTAGAGAACTTAATGTGTATAGCCACTAGGTTCACTCTTCAGTACAACAAATAAATAAAATATGTAAATAAATGACATATGATAGAATACTGTTTGAAGTAGTATATGCTGGAAATTAATAACAAGAAATCACCCAATATGTTACCAACCAAATAGTAAAAACAAAGCATTTAAAATGAGTTAGAGAACACATTAAAATTATTAATCATGACCAAGTATATTTCATACCAGGAATGCAAGGTTGGTTCAACATGTATCTATCAATATATATATATATATATATATATATATAAAATTCACCATATAAATAAACTTAAATATAAAAAATTACATGTTCATATCAATATATGCAGAAAAGGCTTTCAACAAAGTCCAACATGTCTTCATGATGAAATTCCTAGAGATAGTTAGAAGGATATATATAAAAAACATACAGGTACTATATTAAATGAAGACAAACTGAGACAATCTCCTGTAAAATAAGGAACCAGCCAAGAGTGCCACTCTCACCACCTGTAGTCATTATCATGCTGTTAGTCCTGGCTAGAGCAATAAGAAAAGAAAGCATAAAAACAATAAGAACAGGAAAGTGCCAAGCTATCCCTAACTTTTTGTTGTTGTTGTTTTTAGGTAGGGTCTTACTCTGGCCCAGGCTGACCTGGAATTAACTAGTGGCCTCAAACTCATGGTGCTCCTCCTACCTCTGCCTCCAGAGTGCTGTGTGCCACCATATCCCTATTTTCATATAACATGATCTTCATCTTAAATGACTCAATAGAATCCACAAGAAAGCTCTTAGAAAGACTTTCAGTAAAGGTGAAGGACTCATAAATCAACACACAAAAGTCAATAGCTTTTACATATACCAATATTGATCTTGCAGAGAAAGAAATTATGAATAACATCCCATTCAGAATAGCTTTAAAAACTTAAACATCAGGGAAGATTGCTAAGTGGTTAAAGGAACTTGCTTGCAAAGCTTAATGGCCTGGATTCAACTCTCCAGTACCCACTTAAAGCCTGATGCACAAAATAGTACACGTAACTGGAGTTTGTTTCTGGCATCAGGAGGTCCCTGATGTGCCCACACTATTTCTCTCTCTTTCTCTCTCTCTCTTTTTCTCAGCTCCCTCTTTATCTCTCAAATAAATAAATATTTTTTTAATAAAGCTAACCAAAACTGTGAAAGACTTCTATTATAAAAACTTCAAGACTCAAAAAAACATGAGAGAAGATAACAGGTGGGAAAAATACCATCTATGCTGGATTGGCAATATTAATACTGTAAAAATTGCTATATCATCAAAAGAAATCTATATATTCAATGTAATCCCCATCAAAATTCCCATGATATTCCCTACTGAGTTGGAAAAATGTAAACTAAGAATGAATACAGCAGCACAAAAAAAATACCAATAGCTAAAGCAATGCTAAGAAGAAAGATCACGGGTGGTATCACAAATCATACTCCAGAGCAATAGTGACAAGGATAGCATGGTGCTAGCATCACAACAAACACATAAACAATGGAACAGGGTAGAGGACCAGAAACAAATACACACATCTCTCTCCTGATCTTTGACAAACAAACAAAACATATTCAGAGCCAAAAAGATAGCCTGTTCAACATGCTGTAGACAAAACTGCATATCCACCTGCAGGAAAATGAAATGAGCTCCATATCTTTCACTTTGTTCAAATATTAATTCAAAGTAGATCAGAAACTTAAACCTGAAATATGAAACACTAAAACTATGACAGGAAATCATAGGAAATATGCATCAAGACTTAGGCATAGGCAATATATAATGAGAATCAGCGACATCAAATAATATTTGAAAATGCCAAAAAAAACACCTAAATTTCTATGTACCAACTAATAAATAAAAATACTACATAAATAAAAATAAAAGGCATATCCATTGCAAATTTTATAAACTATGCTGAGATATTACAAATATGGGAAGATTTTATAAATCATTTATGAAGATAGCTATAGTAAGATGTTTCTACTTTAAAATGGGATAACCTTGTAAATGGTTATGTAGATTTTTTTAACTCAAGTTTTTTATTTAATGTCATAGACAAAAGAAATAGATTGAAATTTGTATGTAAAGTTCATGCCAAGAATAACATTCTAGGATACATAATTTAATCAATAAAATAAAAGCAAAGCACAAAAAATAAAATGATTTAGAGAATAGAGAGGTAAGAGTTTTAATGCTCTAGAACATTGTTGAGAAAATCCAACTTTTGTGTATTAATATAAGATGATGTGGATTTCAAAAATATTGGGGCTGTGAGTTTATTCTGAGTTCAATCCTCAGCAAACATTAATGGAAACATAAAGTTGTGTTATGACTTATCTTTCAAAGTTCTTCAGAAATTGCTAATGAGTCCAAATGTGTATTATCATCACTACTGTCCATAGACAGGAACAAGACTCAGGAACATTAGGAAACATTTGGAATACTATTCCAAAGCCAAAGTGCAAAGACTCCAGTGGCCCAACCACACTGGCCTGTGTGACCTAATGATAGGCCATGTGCATCCAAACAAAAGGCAGAAAGCACCCAGCTGTGGTGGCACACTCTAATCCCAGAACTCAGGAGGCAGAAGTAGGAGGATCACCAAGGTCTTCAGGCCACCCTGAGATTTTATAATGAATTCCAAGTCATGCTAGGCTAGAACAAGACCCTACCTTGAAAAAAAACAACAACAAAAAAAGGCAGAAAACAATACAGAGGGTGATTACATAGCATCAACGTGTCAAGTGAACTCATGGGACAATGGTTAAATCTATACAGAAATTACCCATCACATAAACACTTATAGTCATGTAGCAGGATACAAAATAGACACATAGAAATCAGTAGCCTTCCTACATGCTAACAACAAACACACAGAGAATGGAATCAAAGAATCACTCCCATTCACAATTGCATCAAAAATAAATAAATAAATAAAGTACCTTGGAATAAACTTAACCAAGGAAGTGAAGGATCTCTACAATGAAAACTTTAAAACACTCAAGTGAGAAATTGCAGAAGACACTATTAAATGGAAAGGCATCCCTTATTCTTGGATCAGAAAAATCAATGTTGTGAAAATGGCAATCTTACTAGAAGCAATATACACATTTAATGCAATCCCATCAAAATTCCAATGGCATTCTTCACACAAATTAAAAAAAAAAAACAATCCAAAAATTCATTTGAATTCATAAAAAACCTCGAATATTTGAAACACTTTTGAGCAACAAAAATAAGGCTGGTGATATCACTATACCTGATTTTAACCTATACTATACACCCATAATAATAAAAACAGCATGTTACTGGCACAAAAGCCAGATATGTAGAACAATGGAACAGAATAGAGGACTAGATAAAGGAATAGATATAAGTTGGGATAACTATAGCCACCTGATCTTCTACAAAAATACCAAAAATGTTCATTGCAGAAAAGACATCCTCTTCAGAAAATGGTGCTGGGAAAACTGGGTATGTATCTGTAGAAGGATGAAAATAGATCTTATCTCTCTCCATTCACAAAAATTAAGTCCAAGTGGATCAAAGACCTTAATATCAGATCTAAAACTCTGAAGCTGCTAGAGGAAAAAGTAGCATAAACCCTTCAACATATTGGTCTTGGCAAGGACTTTCTGAATTGCTCAGGCAATAAAACCACAGATTAATTGCTGGGACCTAATGAAATCACAAGCCCTTTGTAAGGCAAAAGACACTGAATAGAGGAAAGAGGCAACATGCAGAATGGGAGAAAATCTTCGCCAGCTATACATTTGCTAGAGGATTAATATCTAGAATATACAAAGAACTCAAAAAAATTAAATAATAAGAAATCAAACAACCTGATTAAAAATGGGCTATGGAACTAAATAGAAAGTTCTCAAAAGAAGAAACAAATATGGCATATAAACATCTAAAAAATGTTTTGACATCCCCAGTCATCAAGAGAATGCAGATTAAAACTACGTTGAGATTCCATCTCACTCTTGTCAGATTGGCTACCATCATGAAAACAAATGAACCTAACTGCTGGAGAGGATGCAGAAAAAGAGGAAATCTTCTACACTGCTGGTGGAATGCAATCTGGTCCAGCCATTATGGAAATCAGTGTGGAGGTTCCTGAGACAGTTAAAAATAGATCTACCATATGACCCAGCTATAGCACTCCTAGGCATATATCCGAAGGACTCATCTCACTACCTTAGCAATACTTGCTCAACCATGTTTATTGGTGCTGTATTCACAATAGCTAGGAAATGGACCCAGCCTAGATGTCCCTCAACTAATGAGTGAATAATGACGATGTGGCACATTTATACAATGAGGTTCTACTCAGCAGTAAAAAAAAAAAAAAAAAAAAAAAAAAGAAGTTAGGAAAATGAATGGATCTGGAAGGAATTATACTAACTGAGGTAACCCAGGCCCAGAAAACCAAATGTGGCATATTCTCTCTCATATGTGGATCCTAGCTACTGGACTTCTGTGTAAGTAGAAAGAAAACTCAACAGCATAGCCCAGTAAGAGAGAAAGGTGATATAAAGGGAATAGAAAGGGAGGAAGGGGGACCTAGTAGAATGGTATTGCATATATGTAAGTAGAAGAACAGATTAATGGGGTGAAAAGGTCTAAGTGAGGTCAGGGGAAGATATTGAGTAAGGGAAGGTGGAGGGAGAGCTAATCAAAATCTAAGAGGATATAAATAAGTCATATAGAAACCTACCTTTTTGTAAAATGGAACACACAGGAGCCATAGATTGTTGCTAGAAATTTTTCAGTGCCAGGGAGTTGTTGCCCAGGGAGGTCCCTGATGGCCCTTAACATTACAGACCATTGCTGAGGCCCTTGGTTTCCCACAGGAATAGATGGTAAGACCCTATTGCTGAAGACTGCACATACTTGGGCAGCAAGGTCACTGAGAAACACTGCTAGAGCTGAGCTGAAGACCTCCTCCATGTAGACCAGCTGAAAGAATGTTGGAAAAAACCATGCTGCACACAATTTAATGGGAGAGAGAGAAATCACCAGTGAAAATACCCAACAGTGCACACTGCAAGCCTTATATTTGGCCAGCCAGGCCAAATGAGCTAATGGGTACAATAGTGGCACATCTGTTATGGGGGAAAACAACCACCCTCTAGTGACTGGAGGCCCACTGCATGGGAAGAAAGATTGTAAGAGCCAAAGGAAGGGTAGGACTCCTTACCACGTGCTCCTCTACACACAAAATGGCCTGGATATCCATGACCTCATAGTGCCTGACACTTCTGTGCAAGTAGGAAGAAAACTCAATAGCATAGGCCAGTAAGCCAGAAAGGTGATATAAAGGGAATAGAAAGGGAGGAAGGGGGACCTAGTAGAATGGTATTGCATATATGTAAGTAGAAGAACACAAGGCCATCAAAATAGGAAGATAAGATCATGATATCAAAATAAAAGAGAGACTGATTGAGAAGGTGAGGGGATATGATGGAGAGTGGAGTTTCAAAGGGGAAAGTGGGGAGGGAATCACCATGGAATATTTTTTATAATTAAAGGAGTTGTCAATAAAGAATATTTTTTAAAAAAAGGCAATGACCCATCAGATGTTCTGGTTTTTTTTCAAGGATGGTAGGAGGAGAAAGTACAATATGACCACTTTGCTATGGGGTTCTACTTCAGAGAAATGATCCATTTCTAATAGCATGCTTCTTTTGGAGGTAGGGCCCTTCTCTATGTGCAGTGGAGGGAGCCCCTCCATGTACAAAAGGAAAGGAAAACTGATGACATAATGGTCAATGTGGGTTTCAAAAAACTTGGGTATATTTATAATGAGAATATGAAAAGCCAGTTTCCATGTAGGAAATGATCCAACTGTGCAGAGAAAAATGCATTGTGGCTGTTCTTCTTGGAGTGATCATGTACTGTGCTGTGCTTCTCGGGTAGTCATGTATGCAGATCCTCCCTCTGTATCAGATGTTTGTAAGGAAAACCGAAATCATTTTCATTTATCCTCTTTGTCAGAAGAAAAGACGTTGTGTAAAAATGACCTTACTTCTCATTCTAAGGCATGCATGAGCCTCTGGGCAGCCATTCTGCCTTAAGTTATCTAGTTTGCCTTTTATTTCTGTCTTCTGTTTCCAAACAGTGTAATACACCATAAACAACAGATCTACAAAGAGGAATATTCCACTGCCCTCATTCATCTTGCTTTCATAGATCTGTGGGCCACAAAATGTGCTTTTTCATCAGTGAAAGTCATAAAATGGCTTGAATACTTACAAAAATATAAATTTCCACACTTAGAAGTTAGCATATTATCCAGTCACTTTCAGGAAAAAGACAGACCTGGGACACTCAAGGACATGAGGATAGGTGATAGAATTTGCTGTCTGGAACACACAGCATGCTGCTCTGCACTGTTTCTACACTCCACAGTGGAGACACTTTTCCATCTCAAGAGCCCTCTTGAAACTGTCAATACACTCATTATCAATTATGTAATGCAGGAGGATCAAGGATTAATAATTCACAGCTAAAACATCTGCATGATTTATATTCTTGCATGTAACTGTCTACAGCTAGCATTGGGAACCTGTCATTAAAAGGCATTAGACTTGAGAAAATTAGAGTTCAGTATTGATCACCAAGCACATATAGTTTATTGTGGAGTGATGCTTTAATTTTCATTCCAAGTAAGGGTCTAAATGGATATAATGTGCACAGGGAGAAGCACATCCTGAAACCATCTGGTCTCACAAAATGAGGGCGACTGCAGTCAAGCCTCCTCTAGATGAGTTATTCTAGTGCAGAAGGCAGAGAGCAGCCTGACACCATTCGTGCAGGGCAACATGCCTGCAAGGCAGAGGTGCTGGATTGTCAGGGGCAGTCAGAATGTGGCTTGTCAGCTGCTGGCCAATCTAATATTACCATTATATTATCATACCTTGGGTAGGGAGATGGTTTTTGTTCTTTTTCTTCCACACCCTCTCAAATTTTCTCCCTTAATAAGATTAGAAGGACATTATTGAGTTAGTTTGCATGACTTCTGGGTTGCAAGAGGATAGTAACAGTGTGTAGTGATCCCTGCAAGAACTGGATATGCAGGTGCATTCAGTTAGATAATCAAACTGTTTTAAGCCTTATAGGAAGTGTATGAGCATCTGAGCTGAACTGACAGAAAGTGAAGTGGCTTTTGCAATATTGCTTAATATTACATTAGGCAGAACTCTCACAGTGTAAAAAAATGATGATGGTCCATTTTTAATATATGCACTATTATAATATAAACAATATTTATATATACATAAGGCTGAGTTCTCACACTAAAGGAGACACCTTCCAAGGCTCAGAGAATTGCAGAAGAGGGGTCAGGAAAAATGTAAAAGTCACAGTGTTACATTGTACTCCATTTGTCCCCCACACACATGTAAACTGGACTGGTGCATCCAGGAGCTCACAGTGACTAGTGATAACCCAACTGAGGAGGACCTCAGAGGAAGGGGGAGTTGGAGAGAAAGAAATAAGAGTATAACCCAATGGAAATATGAGCAAAATGCAATATGTTCATATATTAAAGTTCTTAAACCAACAACAACAACAACAACAAAAATGGGCTTCCAGGCTTAACAAGCCAGAAGTAGTGAACAGTTTTCATTTAGATTCCTTTGTCCAGAGTGGAAATTTTCAAATGGATAAGTGACTCAGTACAAACCTGATCTATGACTATCAAAGCCCCAAGACATAGATTAAAACTCCATGTCTTTAATTAGTAGAATCAGATTCAAGGTCAGCTAAACAAAGACTCTAAAGAAACTCAGGGTAGAGGAGCTATGTTAGAACACAGGGAAGAGTGTACCTCCCCAAGTAACCAGCCAGTGGGGAAGAGGGAAGATGGACCTGCTGCTTACAAGTTACTTTCTATGCTCAATGTGCCACCAGTTGTTGTTTTTTTTTGTTTGTTTTGTTTTGTTTTGTTTTGTTTTGTTTAATCTGGGCTGAACCCAACACTGTAGGATGGAAAATTGCTTCACTTCTGTTGCTCACTCTCTCAATTTCTTCTTTAAGGGAAGTGACTATAACCTCCCGGTATCAATGAGATACCCCTGGGATCTTTGTTTAATTGGTCTGGTATGGGCAACCAGGTGTAGAAAATATTTTAACGTTCCCTAAGTATTCCAAAGTGCAGCCAATTTTGAGGGCTACTGGTTGTTGAATGCTCAAGTGTAAGTGAATAAATGTCAGATGGGAAAGATGTAACATGACATGGCTAAGATTTGACATAAACTCAGAAATGGAGTATAAGAAAAACTCAAGCAGAAAATTAGTATATAGCAGTCAAATATTGGTGCAAAATCTGGAGGTTATTTCTACATTGGCCCTGGCTTCAAAGAAGGGGGATGTCAGAGGGAATGTGATAGAAAGAGCCATGATGTCTCCTCTGCCTATGTGATGACAGAAAAACACTCTTGTCCATTTGGAAACCCAGAAGTTGAGGTTTGTGGTGGAGAATGGCTGAATTTAGTGGAAATCAGACATGCTCTTTTGGAGATGAAACACATGGAGGGCTACAGGGTAAACACAGGACCAGAAAATCAGATTTGGCAGCTATGAGGTTAGGACTAGAAAATCAGTCCTCTAAAAAATGTCTGAGAAGCTGATGGACCATGTCTCTTCCCAAGGCATGCCCCACAGAGCTGCTGAAAAGACATTCACTGTGTTTCATCCACCTTTTATCTGCACATTCAGACCCAGATGTAAACCAGAAGGAGAGGATGATATTAGGAGCGATTGTAGTCAGACACAGTGCAAAGTGATAAAAGCAGATTAAAAGAATGTTTTTAAAGGCTTAAAAACCTCAAAGATAAGCATCTGACAAGGAGCATTCAAGGCAAGGAACAATAGATTAGAGAGGTAGCTTTGATAATTTTTCATGCTGAAGAAACAAGGAGAATAAAGAAATAAACAATCTAAAGGAGCCCAAAGACTCTGTGCTTATGCATTATTAAGAACTAATAGGGATCATAAATAGCTAATCCTGAAAAATAAAATTATGAAAGCTTTGATGTCTATGTGCTAGTCAAGGATTTATAAAGAATATGTATCTTCCATGTACAACTGGGTGGAAGATGGCAATACAATTATAGTATATACAAGACAACACTCTAGATCTAAATGGAGTCTGGAAAAAGTGTTGTAAGCAATGCTGAGCAGCTTTCAGGACATCCATGTGCACTATTCATGGTTAACTGGTTAAGAGCATGCAGAAATAGTGCTCTAAAATATTTAAAGACCCTTGAGATGTCCAGTCTGATCAAGAGATAGAACCTACCAGAATCAAAGTCAGTTGATACTTTTATCTTCAAACCATTAGCATGTCCAGCCAACAACAAACTACTATCTCTTATTGGGCCATGAAAGATCACAGATAACAAACAATAATCTCCCTCACTTTGTGATAGCAATCATGTGCTTTTTAATGCCTATGAAATCTTATTATCTGGGGAGAAAATATAATGGAAGAAGAGAGAAGATACACCAATGTGGCTCATCAAATTTCTTATAATTAGATTAAAGATAACTCAGAGCATCTCAAAGCAACTTATAGAAAAACACATTCCTATTTACCTGGGGAAGAATGACTCAGGTTACAGTTCCCAGTTCTTATTGCCTTAAATTTTATTAGTGGGATATATTGTTTGGTTTAAGCTGCATGAAGCTAGCATAGGATGAGATGTGGTATTGGCAAGGACTTTTCTACTGTAGCAGTCCAGTTAAGTGCATTTGTGTAAAAAATAACACACTTGTTCCAAATCCCCCTTTGATCCCTTTGCTTGGAAAAAAAGGTTTGTATTCTCAAGATCCATTTCTATTTTGCTTGAACCTTCTCTTTGTCTTCATTACCAAATAATATTCTAAGTGAGAACCAATCTATTAGTCTAAAAGAATATCATAGTTTGGATTATTTATTTGTTCAATTATCTGTTGATGGACACCTAGGTTGGTTTCACACATTAGCTATTGTGAATGATCTGCAATAAATATCAACATGCAAGTATCTCACTGTATGTTGACTTAGAGTCCTTCAGGTAAATATCCAGGAATTCTGTAATTGGGTCATATGATAGATCTATTTATAGTTTTTCAGAAAAAAATTGCAGTCCTTTGATGAGTAACTGGGGAAGTTACTTAAAATATCAAGATCCAAGTTTAAACTCATTTGTATGTCTTAGGCTATGGAGATGCTTCAGTGATTAAAGGTGTTTCTTGTAAAGCCTGTCAGCCCGGCTTAAATTCCCCAGTACTTATGTAAATCAAGATATACAAGGTGGCACATGCATTTGGAACATTTCAGTGGCAAGAGGATCTGGTACCCATTCATATACTCTGTCTTTCTCTCTGTGTCTCATATATTTTATATATTATATATACGTATATATTAAAATCTTTTAAAATATATTATTACTCTTTGTCTCTATCTTCATAAATCTTTTTTTTTCTAGGTAGGGTCTCACTCTAGCCCAGGTGGACCTGGAATTCACTATGTAATCTCAGGGTGGCCTCGAATTTGTGGCCAACCTCCTACCTCTGCTTCCCAAGTGCTGGAATTAAAGTCATGTTCCAATATGCCTGGCTTCTCTCCATAAATCTTTAAAATCTTTTTTATCTTTAACTAACTCAAGTTTGTATGTTTAAAATATAAGTATAATAATAATAACACCCACATTGCAGGTTAGAGATACCCTCCCTGTTTGAGATTCTCCAAGGAAGGAAAAATTCTGCCTTCAAACTCCTTTTAGACTCAAGATGTCCAGTCACCTCTTCCCTGAGTTTCCAGCCTACTGGTCTGACTTCAAACGTGCTGTATCCTACACTTATGTGCGACAATCTCTTAACTCAATCTATCAAGAAATCTCTCTCACTTTTTATTCCCCTGCCCCCTTGTTTTACTGTCTCTGGAGAAATAGAGCCAACTCTTCTGGGAAGGCTTAGTATATCCCTGAATGATTATTTCCTACTATTAGAAACATTACCAGAACTCACCTGGCATAGCTTTCCCTTTGCCCATTTGTGTTATAATTTTTGCATAAACAGCTGTGATCCATAGTGTGTGAGTCTTTAAAAGAAAGAAAAAGCACCTCTCCTCAGTTCTCTCCTCTACTCTCTTCTCAATGGCTTCCTGCTTCACTAATTCCACCCCATCCTCTATAACCACAAACTAATGTCATACAGAACATTCATCCTCCTTTTGGCCAAAGTTTGCAATCCTAGTATTTTATACTTACAAGATAGGAAAGCATACTCAAATGCTCTCTTGAGATCCAGGTGGTAAAAAGTATATCATTAAAATCTTATAAATCATAAGTTTGTGTCTTTTTTCTGTGTCATGTTTCTACTTGATTATGGTGTTCAAAATTGGTTAATTTGCCATCTATCATTGCTTCTAAGTGATAAGGTAAGGGTTCAAAGAGCTTTGCATGTTACTATCAATTCGAGTTCTTAGAAATAAGAGACAAAAACCTGATTTGGAGAGAAATTTCTGTGGGATTAATTAACTCAGCCATGGCATTTCCAGCCCTGGGTAAAGGCTGAGTGATGGACTGAAGGTAAAGTTTACTCCCTTTGTTCCACTGGCTGGAAACCACAATTAATCTAGCTCATGCAATAGAGCTTAGAAGGAAAAAAATAAAATTTTATGTTTGGTATGTTATTTTGTTGTTTTGTTTCTTGTTTATGCACAAACAGGTAATATCTAAGAAATACTCAATAAGTAACATATTCTCCATACTAGGCTCAGGGCTTGAAGAAAATATTCATTGATTCTACTCACATTTGCTGGATTTGTAGAAATTTCAAAACTTGCCCATGTATTGCACATCTAGCTTCTGGTATATAGGGAATACAGTATTTTCTTGGATAACCTGTCTCAAAGCAGGCTATGTATCAATTTACTCAGATCATCTATCCCTGGTCATGAACATTCTCCCCAGATGTCATGCACCTCTAAATGTCTGGGCCTATGTAGTTAATATTCAGAAGGAAATAGAAGAAATTTGTTATAAGAAAAGGCAAATTACAGGGGCTGGGAAGATTTTTAAAGAGTGCTTGCTGCTTAAGTAAGAAGGTCTCAGCTAGAAACCATCAAGTTTGACTCTCCAGAACCTGAGTAAAAACCTGGGTGTGGACTTCCGGCCAAGATGGAAACCGCCTAGCTGCACTGCAAATACCGGGGAAAGAAAGACAAGAAATTAAGTGTTATCAGGGTCTTGCCCGTGGGAGGACACAGAGTGGGGGAAAACAGGGAATCGCGGATCACCTCACAGGTGGGTAGTCTACCCCTCATACAGCCGCTGTGCCTCGTGCCCCAAGCGGCTGTGCTCCAATCCCGCACCCCCTGGCCCTCTGCACTGTGCTCCGAATGCACACCTGTGGGGATCTCCACACCGGCAGGGACCTCTGCCTTTGTGCTCTGACCACATGGCAGCCCGCCATGTTGTGCTCCATTTGCACACCTGCGGGGACAACCGCTGTGATCTGATCTGGCGGCAGCCAGACCCCCCACCCACCCCCACTGCTGTGCTCTGATTGCATGCTTGCCAGCCAGCCTCCCCTGTGTCCCAATCCCGTGCCCACGCAGCTGCCTCTGCACTACAATTGCACATGCAGCGGGCCCAGTCCCACAGCAAGAGCCACACACACCCAGACTGAGTCACTAGCACCAGCTCAGGTGCCATCCCCCAACTGTCCATTGCCACCCATCCCGCACTCCCCTGTAGCAGGAGAGATCAGACTGTTTTCAGGTCACACTGTTCCCAGCCAGAGTTTGGGCAGATTCAAGACTTGCTACTTCAGTCCCCCTCCAAGCTCAAAGGCAGGCATCATTGCTGCAATACTGGGTGAGAATTCAGGCAACTTTGGCACCCCTATCAGGCAGTAGATCGGCAGTTTTGGCAAGAGAGAGCAAAAACCCAGGCTGCTTGGCAACTGCCCCAGGCTGCCTTGGATTCCCATTGAGCTACAGCCCAGGCTGGTCCACCCACCTACCTGCCCATACACTGTCATGGGTAGACCACAGTGCAAAAGAAAAAACATGAAAAATGAAATGCAAGAAAATCCAGATAGATCATCCAGTCAAACAAGCATTACATCTAACCAAAACAGAAGAGTTTTTAGGATCAGAACATCAACTGGAAGCTAGGAGCAATGAAACCCTGACCAACCTACTGCTAGAACTTGCAGGAAAGCAACCAAGGACTGATAATCACATGGATGCTACCATCAATAAGCTAGAACAATATGATAAGACATTGGAAGGAATTCAAATAGAGCTAAGAGAATTGAGGGGGAGTGAAAAAGAAGAGGACCTTAAAAATCAGCTGGCCACACTAAATGAAAACATAAAGAAATGCAAGAATGAATTCCAAGAATCATCAAGAAAATCAGAAAATGAGGTGAAAAGGGAGCTGGAAAGAGCAATGGAAGTGATACATAGGAAAGTAGTAGAAAATGCAAACTTACTTGAACAAGTCCAAAACTCTCTAGAGGCTCTCAAGAATAGAGTCAGCAAAGTGGAAGATAGAAACTCTGATCTGGAAGACAGGATGGAAGAAACAGTTTGAGAGTTCAAAAATTTCAGTAAGTTCAAAAGTTCCTGTGATCAGAACATGAGGGAATTGTGTGATACACTTAATCGTCCTAATATCAGAATCATTGGAATACCAGAAGGAGACGAATTTCAGACCAAAGGCATGGAGAACTTATTTAACACAATAATTGAAGAAAACTTCCCCAGTCTCTTAAAGGAAAGGCCCATCAAGATAGAAGAAGCCAACAGAACTCCAAACAGACTGGACCAAAGGAGAAACTCCCCAAGACATATTATCATTAAGACTCTAAACATTGACACCAAAGAGAAAATACTAAAAGCAGCTAGGGAAAAACAGCACACCACTTTCAAAGGAAACCCCATCAGAATTACTTCAGACTTCTCAATGGAAAGCCTGAAAGCTAGAAGGGCCTGGAATGAAACTCTCCAAACTCTAAGAAACTATGGCTTCCAACCCGGCAAAAGTCTCCCTCAAAATAGATGGTGAAAGAAAAACTTTCCATGACAAAACTCAGCTTTACAATTATATGAACACAAAACCAAACATATAGAAAGTGTTCCAGGAAATTCTCCACAGAAAAGAAACAAATAACCATGCACAAATGCCTACAAGAAGCAGATCACAACAACCAAATCCAGAGTAGACACAAAAAATTTCAAATTCCATGAAAACACCAACATACATCTACCACCACAACATGGCAGGGATCAAATCAAATCTCACAGTCATTACCGTAAATATTAAGGGACTTAATTCACCCATCAACAGACACAAGCTAACAGGGTAAATCAAAAAATTAGATCCCTCAATCTGCTGCCTTCAAGAAACACACCTTACCACTAAAGACAGAAACCTCCTCAGGGTGAAAGGGTGGAAAACAATATTCCAAGCAAATGGGAATAAGAAACAAGCAGGTGTAGCTATATTAATATCTGATAAACTAGGCTTATAACCAAAAATAGTAAAAAAATAACAAAAAAGGCTACTTCCCACTTATCAAGGAAACAATCCATCAAGAGGATATTACAATCATAAATCTGTATGCACCAAATACAGGGGCACTACAGTTCATAAAACAAAGCCTGCTTGACAATGAAACAGAAATAACCACCAACACCATCGTAGCTGGGGACTTCAACACACAATTATCAGTAATAGATCATCCAAACAGAAACTCAACAGGGAAGTAAGAGAGCTCAACAAAACCATAGAAAACTTAGACCTAATGAACATCTACAGAACTTTCCATCCAAATCCACAGACTACACATTCTTCTCAGCAGCCCATGAAACATTCTTTAAAATATACCATATACTGGATCACAAACACTGCCTCCACATATTTTGGAAAATCAACACAAGTCCCTGCATGATATCAGATCACAATGATTCATTGCTAGAAATCAACAACATAAGACCCACCAAGAATCCCTACAGCACCTGGAAAGTGAACAGCACACTCTTAAACAATAAATGGATAGTGGATGAAATAAAAAATGAAATAGCAAAATTCCTGGAATTGAATGACAATGAGAACACATCATACCAAAACTTATGGGACACAATGAAGGCAGTCCTCAGGGGAAAATTCATAGCACTCAATGCCTTCATAAAAAAGACAGAGAGATCCGAAATCAATAGCCTAACCATCCACCTAAAGGCACTGGATAAACAAGAAAAATCTAACCCCAAAGAGCTCCAGAAGGAAAGAAATAATTAAAATCAGAGCAGAAATTAATGAATTGGAAACCAAGGAAACAATTAAGGCAATTGACGAAACAAAGAGCTGGTTCTTTGAAAAAATGGAGAGAGACTGGAGGAATTCCTATTAAGATCAGGAATAAGACAGGGGTGTCCTCTCTCACCTCTGCTTTTCAATATAGTTCTGAAAGTCCTAGCTCAAGCAATAAGACAGGAGAAGGAAATAAAAGGGATACAATTTGGAAAGGAAGAAGTTAAGTTAGCTCTATTCATTGATGACATGATTATATATGTAAGAGGCCCGAGAGAATCCATCCCAAAATTCCTGAAGGTGATTAACTCCTATAGAAAAGTAGCAGGATAAAAAATCAATGCACAAAAATCGGTAGCATTTCTGTATGCAAATGACAAAGATACAGAAAAAGAAATAGGGGACATAGCCCCATTTTCAATAGAAACAAAAATAAAATAAAATACCTTGGAATAACATTAACCAAGGAAGTAAAAGATATATACAATGAAAATATCAAAACATTCAAAAAAGAAATTGAAGAGGACTTGAGAAGATGGAAAGACCTCCCATGCTCCTGGATAGGCAGAATTCAAATTGTGAAGATGACAATCCTACCAAAGGCAATATATAGATTTAAGGCAATTCCAATTAAAATCTCTACAGTGTTCTTCACAGAGATAGAAAAAAATGACCTCAAATTTCATATGGAAAAGCAGGAGGCCTCACATATCCAAACATATCCTCAGCAAAATAAATACCTCTGCTGGCATCACTGATGTAAAGCTATAGTACAAAGCCATAGTAATAAAAACAGCATGGTGCTGGCATAAAAACAGGAGTATAGACTAAAGGAATAGACTTGAGGGCCCGAATTTTGGATCAAGCAACTATAGCTACTTGATATTTGACAAAGGCCCAAACAATATAGGCTGGACAAAAGATAGCATCTTCAACAAATGGTGCTGGACAAACTGTATAACCACATGCATGAAACTGAAACTTGATCCACACATTTCACCATGCACTACACTGAAATCCAAATGGATCAAAGACCTCAACATAAGACCAGAAACTCGAATACTACTGGAAGAAAATTTAGGAAGTACTTTCCATGATATAGGAATGGAAAAAGATTTCATGAAATAGACTTCTGGTTAAGATGTTGGTGTAGATACCATGCCAAAGCAGCCTAGGGGGGAAAAAAGACCAAAAAAACTCAGCAAAATACAAACTTTTACTAAAAAGTGAGGTGTATAGGAAATTGAAGCAGCAGCAGAGAAGTAGAAGAGATCCAGAGCCCGCACAGGCTGGCAAAAGCGGCTCCAGCAGCTTAGCCAACTGCCGTGGCAGGGGCACACCAGAAAGCGGCCAGGCTCAGATCCAGCCACAGGAAAAGCCAGGTGTGGGAGCTTCCGCTCACACCGGTGCTCACCGCAACTCAGGAAACATGAAGGGAGAGTGGCAGTGAGCAACGGAGGAGCAGACTGCGAGGTAGAAGAACACATGGAGCAGCAAGAGAACTAGAGCAGCTACGGCTCCCTCCCCTCCCCCACTGCCTGAGCCCAGCTCCGGCGAACAGAGCAGCGGCCCCGGGCCTGGCCATGCCTACTTGACCCAACAGCGGGACCCAAGCAGGAGCAGAGTTCGGCAGCAACATCAGTGGCTCCAGCACCAGTAACAGTGGCCCCAGCAGTAGCAGCTCCAGTTGTAGCAGCAGCAGCAGACCCAGCAGCAGCAGACCCAGGAGGAGCAGCAGTGGCAGACCCAGCAGCAGCAGCTTCAGTGGGAGCAGCAGTGGACACAGCAGCAGCAGCTTCAGCATCAGTGGTGGCTCCAGCAGTGGCAGCTACAGCAAAAGCAGAGGCAGCAGCAGTGGTGGGTCCAGCAGCAGCACCTTCAGTAGCAGCGGCTACAGACCCAGCAGCGGCAGCTTGAACAGCAGCAGTTCCAACAGCAGTGGTGCTGATCTGCAGGACCACACTTGCCATCCTTGGTTAGCCCTGCAGGAAAAGCCAGTGCCCAGCTCCAGAAATCAGAACAGCAACCTGACGACCCAGGCAGCAACTTGACTGAGACCAAAATCATCCAAGGTAACTGGGATTGCACTAGGGAAGGGTCTCACTGTGTCGCAAGCTGACTTGGATCCCTCAACAGACCAGAAATCTTAACCTCTTTGTTGATAGAGGATCTGGTCATTATAATAACTACTCTTGCATACATACTCGGGGCTGTTTTTCATTGAATGTGTACAGTGTTTAGTTAAATTTTAGAATCTACCTGTATTTTATTGCACTAAGCCTGCTTGAATACTCCTACAGCAGGGAAACTCAACCCCTAAGAACATCTGTGTAGATACTCTGAGAGTCTTAAGAGCAATACCTAACACCTTAAGCTCCTACCCTGAAAATATATTACATCAAATCAGTCGATACAGCTAAGAATATCCAGCTAACTAGAAAATTCAAGCATTAACTTAATCCAAGATGCAAAAATATATACATTATAACACAAGAAACACTAAAAAGCAAGATTATATAAATCCACCTAAAAGTATCAATGCATCAGAAATGTCCTCCAGTGAGAAAGAGTTAGAGGAAATGCCTGAGAAAGAGTTCAAAAGAATGATTATAAATATGTTCAAAGAGGTCAAGAACAAATCAAAAGAATCAAAGAACTCGAAGATGAAATCAAAGGAATCAAAGAAGATGCAGGATGCCAATTTAATGAAATAAAGAAGGCAATACAAGACATAAATAAGGAAATAGAAATAATAAAGAAAAACCAGTCAGAATTACTAGCAATGAAGAACACAGTTAATGAAATAAAAAACGCTGTAGAAAATCTCACCAGTAGGATGGATGAGGGAGAGGACAGAATATCTAAGCTAGAAGACCAGGTGGCAGATCTAATACAGGCCAACAAAGAGAAAGACAAACTTATAGAAAAGTATGAGTGGGAATTTCAAGACATTCGGGACACTATGAAAAGATCCACTATAAGAATTCAGGGCATAGTAGAAGGAGAAGAACTCCACTCCAGAGGCATAGTAGGCATCTTCAACAATATCATAGAGGAAAATTTCCCCCAAATTGGGAAAGAGGTGCCAATACAGATACAGGAAGCCTTTAGAACCCCAGCCAGACAAAACCCAGAAAGAACCTCTCCTCGCCATATTATAATCAAACTTCCAAACACACACACCAAAGAAAAAATATTGAAAGCAGTTAGAGAGAAAAATCAAATTACCTACAAAAGCAAGCCCATCAGGATTACAGCAGATTATTCAACACAAACTTTTAAAGCCAGAAGGGCTTAGAGTGATATATTCCAAGTTCTGAAAGATAGCAACTGTCAACCAAGGTTACTTTATCCTGCAAAGTTATCCATTCAAATAGATGGAGAAATAAAGACATTCCATGACAAAAGCAGGTTAAAGGAGTATTTGAAGACAAAACCAGCTCTACAGAAAATACTTGATAGAATCCTCCATGCTGAAGAAAAGGAAAAGCACACATATAAGGAACCCAGAAAAAACAAGCAATACTCAGATACTAGTTAACAGAAGAGAGCACAGGTAGAACCGGAACAACAACAACAACAACAAAAAAGGCAAACATAAATACACACCTTTCAATAATATATCTTAATATCAACAGCCTCAATGCCCCAACAAAAAGACATAGGTTTGCAGACTGGTTAAAAAGAAGGATACTACAATTTGTTGTCTCCAAGAAACTCACCTTTCTACAAAGGATAGACATTATCTTAGGATGAAAGGTTGGAAGACTGTGTTTCAAGCAAATGGGCCTAGAAAACAAGCAGGGGTTGCTATCCTAATATCA
The DNA here is from genome assembly GCF_020740685.1 of Jaculus jaculus. Lineage (NCBI taxonomy): Eukaryota > Metazoa > Chordata > Mammalia > Rodentia > Dipodidae > Jaculus > Jaculus jaculus. The sequence continues at coordinate 67,145,937 of NC_059110.1, forward strand.
GACAAGGTAGATGTTAGTCAAATGTTAGTCAAGAAAGATAAGGTAGGTCACTTTGTATTGATTAAGGACACACTCCAACAGGAGGACATTACAATCCTAAACATATATGCACCTAACATGGGGGCTCCCAAATTCGTCAAACAAACACTATTAGAACTAAGGTCACAGATAATACCAAACAAAGTGGTGGTGGGTGACTTTAACACCCCACTCTCATCAATTGACAGGTAATCCTGGGAAAAAATAAAGAGAGGCAACTGGACTAAATGAGGTCATAGAAGGAATGGACCTAACAGATATATACAGGACATTTCATCCAAATGCTGCAGAATATACATTCTTTTCAACAGCACATGGAACATTCTCTAAAATAGACCATATATTAGGACACAAAGCAAATCTTAACAAATTCAGGAAAATTGAAATCATTCCTTGCATTCTATCTGACCACAATGGAATTAAACTACAAATCAGTAGCAAGAAAGGCTATAGAGCATACACAAAATCATGGAAACTAAACAATACACTAATAAATGATGAATAGGTCAATGAAGAAATCAAGAAGGAAATCAAACAATTTATAAAGTCAAATGATAATGAGAACACAACATACCAAAATCTCTGGGACACAATGAAGACAGTTCTAAGAGGTAAATTTATACCCTTAAGTGCCTATATTAAGAAATTAGAAAGGTCGCAAGTAAACAACCTAATGCTTCGCCTTAAAGCCTTGGAAAAAGAAGAACAAGGCAAACCAAAAATCAGTAGATGGGAAGAAATAATAAAGATTAGGGCAAAAATTAATGAAATAGAAACAAAAAGAACAATCCGAAGAATTAATGAAACAAAGAGTTGGTTCTTTGAAAGGAAAAACATGATTGATAAACCCTTAGCAAATCTGAGCAAAAGAAAGAGAGAAGAGACATAAAATAATAAAATCACAGATGAACAAGGTAACATCACAACAGATTACAGAAAAATTCAAAAAATCATAGGGACATATTATAAAAGCATATACTCCACAAAGTATGATAATCTGAAAGAAATGGATGATTTCTTTGATCTATATGACCTACCTAAATTAAATCGAAATGAGATTAATCACTTAAATAGACCTATAACAAACATGGAGATCTGAACAGTTATCAATAATCTCCCAACTAAAAAAAGCCCAGGCCCAGATGGATTCACTGCTGAATTTCACCAGACTTTTAAGGAAGAGCTAACACCATTGCTTCTTAAGCTTTTCCAGGAAATAGAAAAAGAAGGAATTCTACCAAACTCCTTCTATGAGGCCAGCATCACCCTGATACCAAAACCAGGCAAAGATAGAACAGAGAAAGAAAATTACAGACCATCTCCCTCATGAACATAGATGCAAAAATTCTCAACAAAATATTGGCAAACAGAATACAAGAATATATCAAAAAGATCATTCACCCTGACCAAGTAGGCTTTATCCCAGAGACGCAGGGATGGTTCAACATACGCAAATCTATAAATGTAATACATTACATAAACGGGTTGAAGGACAAAAATCACATGATCATCTCATTAGACGCAGAGAAAGCATTTGACAAAATCCAACATCCCTTCATGATAAAAGTCCTACAGAGACTGGGAATAGAAGGAACATATCTCAATATAATAAAGGCTATTTATGACAACCCTACAGCCAACATATTGCTAAACAGGGAAAAATTGGAAGCTTTTCCACTACAATCAGGAACAAGACAAGGGTGTCCACTGTCCCCACTTTTATTTAATATTGTTTTGGGAGTCTTAGCCATAGCAATAAGGCAAGAGACACACATAAAAGGGATACAAATTGGAAAGGAAGAAATCAAGTTATCATTATTTGCAGATGACATGATTGTATACATAAAGGACCCTAAAGACTCTACTAGCACACTGTTAGAGCTGATCAAAACCTACAGCAATGTAGCAGGACACAAAATAAATACTCAGAAATCAGTAGCCTTCATATATGCTAACAACAAACACACAGAGGATGAAATCAGAGAATCACTCACATTCACAATTGCATCAAGAAAAATAAAGTACCTTGGAATAAACCTAACCAAGGAAGTAAAGAATCTCTACAACGAGAACTTTAAAACACTCCAGCAGGAAATTGCAGAAGACACTAGAAAGTGGAGAAACATCCCTTGTTCCTGGATTGGAAGAATCAATATTGTGAAAATGGCAATCTTACCTAAAGCAATCTGCACATTTAATGCAATCCCTATCAAAATTCCAAAGGCTTTCTTCATGGAAATAGTAAAAACAATCCAAAAATTCATTGTGAATCACAAAAAACCTCGAATATCTAAAATAATACTGAGCAACAAAAATGAGGCTGGTGGTATCACCATACCTGATTTTAACGTATACTACAGAGCCATAGTAACAAAAACAGCATGGTACTGGCACAAAAACAGACATGTAGATCAGTGGATCAGAATAGAGAATGCAGATGTAAGCCCAAGTAGCTATAGCCGCGTGATATTTGATAAAAATGCCAAAAATACTCATTGGAGAAGAGACAGCCTCTTCAGCAAATAGTGTTGTGAAAACTGGATATATATCTGCAGAAGGATGAAAATAGATTCTTCTCTCTCACCATGCACAAGAATTAAGCCCAAATGGATTAAAAACCTTAACATCAGACCTGAAACTCTGAACCTGCTAGAGGAAAAAGTAGGGGAAATCCTTCAACATATTGGTCTTGGCAAAGACTTTCTGAATACAACCCCAATTGTTCAGGCAATAAAACCACAGATTAATCACTGGGACCTCATGAAATTACAAAGATTTTGCACTGCAAAGGACACAGTGAAAAACGCAAAGAGGCAACCTACAGAATGGGAAAAAATCTTCACCAGCTATATATCTGATAGAGGATTAATATCTAGGATATACAAAGAACTCAAAAAGTTAAATAATAAGGAATCAAACAAGCCAATCAAAAAATGGACTATGGAGCTAAATAGAGAGTTCTCAAAGGAAGAAATATGAATGGCATATAAGCAACTAAAAAAATGTTCTACATCAGTAGTCATCAGGGAAATGCACATTAAAACTACATTGAGATTCCATTTCACTCCTATCAGATTGGCCACCATCATGAAAACTAATGACCTTAAATGTTGGCAGGGATGTGGAAAAAAAGGAACCCTTCTACACTGCTGTTGGGAATGCAATCTGGTCCAGCCATTGTGGAAAACAGTGTGGAGGTTGCTTAAACAGCTAAAGATTGATCTACCATATGACCCAGCTATAGCACTCCAAGGCATACATCCGAAGGACTCATCTCATTTCCTTAGAAGTATGTGCTTAACCATGTTTATTGCTGCTCAATTTATAATAGCTGGGAAATGGAACCAGCCTAGATGTGCCTCAAATGATAAGTGGATAATGACGATGTGGCATATTTATACAATGGAGTTCTACTCAGCGGTAAAGAAAAATGAAGTTATGAAATTTGCAAAAAAATGGATGGACCTGGAAAGTATTATACTAAGTGAGGTAACCCAGGCCCAGAAAGCCAAGCGCCACATGTTCTCTCTCATATGTGGATCCTAGCTACAGATGATTGGGCTTCTGAGTGAGAATGAAAATACTTAGTAGCAGGGGCCAGTAAGTTAAAAAGGAGACATAAAGGGGAGAGAAAGGAAGGAAGGAGGATACTTATTAGGTTGATATTGTATATATGTAATTACAATGATTGTAATGGGGAGGTAATATGGTGGAGAATTGAATTTCAAACGGGAAAGCGTGGGCATGGGGAAGGAGGGAATTACCATGGGATATATTTTATAATCATGGAAAATGTTTATAATAATTAAAAAAAGAGAAAAAAGAAAAAGAAAAAGACTTCCTGAACAAAACCTTCAGTGGCTCACGATCTTAAACAGTCACTCAACCAATGGGATCATATGAAGCTGAAGAGTTTCTTTACAGACAAGCATATAATAAGCAAAGCCAATAGATTACCCACAGAATGGGAGAAAATATTTGCGGTTATCCAACTGATAGATGCCTAATCTCTAGAATCTACAAAGAACTCAAAAATCTAAACAATAAGAAGACAAACACCCCACTCACAAAATGGGGCAAAGAAATGCACAGGCAGTTCACAGAGGAAGATATACAAATGGCAAACACACACTTAAGAAAATGTTCATCATCCTTAATCATCAGAGAAATGCAAATTAAAACAACTATGAGATTCTACCTTACCCCAATAAGGATAGCAAACATCAAAAAATCAAATGAAAATAAATGCTGGCGAGGATGTGGAGAAGAAGGAACACTCATTCACTGTTGGTGGGAATGTAGGATGGTACAACCACTTTGGAAAGCAATATGGAGACTCTTGAAAAAGCTGACTATATAGACACCAACAGACCCAGTTACACCTTCACTGAGCATCTACCCTAAAACCTTCAAACCACAGGCCAGAGAGATTTGCTCAACCATGTTTGTAGTGACTCAATTCGTAATAGCTAAAAGCTGGAATCAACCCAGATGTCCATCACTAGAAGAATGGATAACAAAGATGTGGTATATCTACACAATGGAATTCTATACAGCAGTTAAAAAAAATGACACAAGGAAATTTGAGGAAAAATGGTTGAACGTGGAATAGATCATTCTCAGTGAACTTACCCAATCACAGAAAAAAATATACATAGTCTCACTCATCTACAATACCTAACCTGAATCCACCGAAGATACTTTACATACCCAGCAAGCACCTCATGGATTAGACACTAGGATGGATGGGGCAGGAGGGGAAGGGATCGAAGAGGTGGGAAACACTAATCTGGACCCAAACGGCAATGGTACCATAAATTTCTACTTCCTAGAAGACAGATTAAGTAGCTGATCCTTCACTAGACCCTTACAGGAAACACCTGAACCACAAGACACTGGAGAGGGTAGAATCAAGTCTAACCTAAAGCTTCTACATCTTCCCTCCTTCTCTCTCCCCCTCCCCCCTCTCTCTCTCTTATCTCTAACTCTTGTATATTAGTTATTTTTTTTCCTCATTTTCTTAGTGGGCACTGACCTGTAACCCTCACTACCAGCATGGGGCTATCATCCACAATGAGCTTTTGATCAGAGAAACCTACAGAGTTTTCTAAATGAATGACAGACTTCTGTCAGAGTACTTGATAACCCACCAAAGGTCAGTGGTAAGACCCTATTGCTGCAGACTCCATACGCAGCTGACACGTAAAATGGAATGGCTTGGCTGGAAGCCAGGAGAGAGTCAGTCCCCAGACAGTCAGCATGTCTAGTGCCAGAAGGTGCTTCATGGGCGACTGGGGGAAATGACCAATATCTGTCCAAGCACCTCATGGTCTAACCTACTTAGCAACAAATAACCTGTTGTGATGCCCACACAAGTTCAATTGTGGCACACAACCATGGTGGGGAACCAACTGCTCTTGATTTGGCTAAATGATCCCCTCAGTGGTATGGGACCCATAGCTGGAGCTGGGAAACAAGTCAGAATCATATCCAAACATAAGCCCACTCTCCAATATCAAGCTACCATCAATCATTGGGTACAAGAGGGTCTATATCTATTAAACTCTCTATCAAAAAAGTATGTGTTATCTCAATTTTCAGGGTGCTAACTTACTCTCCGTTGGAGAATCTGCTTCTCTTTTTCAGATAGATGCAGATCCTTAGGAGAGAGCTGCCCCATCATACCTCAAAAGGTGCCCGACTGAAACTAAGGAAAATTGGCAAAACAAACAAGGGTGCTGTTTTCCTGATGAACCAGATACCAGCACAAAGGGGAAGGAGACCAACACAGAGAAAAATCAACTCCTACCAAATCAAAGAGCCAGAGCCTCAGAGGCCCCCAACATCTCAGCACTGTATCAGACCAAAAATGAACCCAACATGGCTCAGGGAAATTTTGCAGAAGAGGGGGAGGAAAGAAGGTCAGAGTCACATGTTGGGTCATGATATGCAGAGACATTTATTGTACCAATAACTGTGGGCTAACTCCACATTGCATGTCCCATTTATATCAACAGGAGGGGCCATTGGGAGGGGGTAGGTCATGGATGAGCCTTAACATTGGTACCAAACTGCCTGTACTTGCTGAAAGGAAAACTAATAAATTAAATTTTAAAAAAACCTGGGTGTGGCAGTTGATTCACGTAGGTGTTTGAATGCTAGGTTCCCAGATGATGGATATTTTGGAATTAATGTCTCCTGGAAGGAGTGTATTATTAGGAATGGACTTATGGGTGTTATAGCCAGTTTCCCCTTGCTAGTGTTTGGCACACTTTCCTATTGTGATGGTCCACGTTATGTTGGCCAGTGGGTGATTTTCACCTTCTGCTCATGCCATCATGTAGCTTCCCCCTTGAGTCTGTAAGCCAAAATAAACCTAGTTTTTCCTCACAAGCTGCTGTTGGTCAGGGTATGTATACCAGCAATACAAACCTCACTGCAACACTGGGCATGGTCATATGCATATGTAACTCCCTTTCTAGACCAGAATCACTGACAGCCAACAGCTCCAGGTTGAGATAGACAACTTTTTAAAATAAATATGCAGATGAGCAATAGAGAAAGACATCCCATGTCTCTTCTGGCTTACACATTCATGTGCATGAGGCAGATGTATCTATACAATAATTCATGTACCACATATCTCATGTGCCACACATACCACTTTCTCTCTCTCTCTCTCTCTCTCTCTCTCTCTCTCTCTCTCTCTCTCTCTCTCTGTCTCTGTCTCTGTCTCTCTCTCTCTGTCACACACACACACACACACAAAGAAAAGGCACATAATGTATTCGCTACTTTTGTGTAGCTGTGACCAAAATGTCTGTGAGGACAGTTTAAAGGGGGAAATATAGCCAAGGTGCCATCCATGGTTGCTTGGCCCCACACCTTTGGGAAAGAGGATAATGATGGCAACAGTGTGTGGGGGAGGAAGTTCCTTACTTCAAGGTAACAAAGGAAGAGAGGCATAGCCTGTAAAGTCACACCACCAGTGACCTGTTTCATCCATCTAGGCCTCACCTCCTTATTCCATTGCTACCAGAAACAGCACCAGAAGCTGGAATCAAGATTCCACAAAAGATCTTATCAGGACATTATGGGACATCACTAGTAGTCTAGGGAAAAGAATATCAATAAAGTTGCCTGTATAAAGGCCATTTCTTCCTCTTCGCTTATCTCTTCATGCCTGTTTTCTTTTATAAAAAGGTTCTTGTAGTTACTCATCATTTAATAAATGGTAAAATATTTTACTTTATTTCCCTACCTAATTCTTCCCTCAAGTATATTTTAATTTCAACAAGCTACACAATACTAACATAAAAAAACAGAAGGACTGGGGCTGGAGAGATGCTTAGTAGTTAAGGCACATGCCTGAGAAGCCAAAGGACCCAAGTTTGATTCTCCATGAATCTGGAGTTAGTTTGCAGTAGCTGGAGGCCCTGGCACACCCATTCTTTCTCTCTCTCTGTCTCACTCTCTTTCTCTCTCTCTCTCTCTCTCTCTCTGCCTCTAATAAATAAATTAAAAACTAAATCTAAAAAAAAATTAGAATGGCTGGAGAGATGGGGTAGTAGTTAAGTGCTTGACTGTGAAGCCTAAGGACACCTGTTCGATGCTCAATTCCCCAGGACCCACGTAAGCCAGATGTACAAGGTAGCACATTCATCTGGAATTAATTTGTAATAGTTTGAAGCCCTAGTGGGCCTATTCTCTCTCTCTCTCTCTGCCTCTTTCTCTCTTTCTCTCTCATAAATAAATAGATAGATAGATAATAAATAAATAAAATATAAAAAATAGAACAAAATAAAATCTAGACACTTCTAAAATGTAAATATTTAGTGGAAGGCTCATTACTGAGATATTCATACTGTCACGGAGCTTCATTGTTTTAGACAAAAAAATTTCATCCATCTTTACTGGAGAAGTATGCTAGCTTTAAAGAATATAAGCATAGATCTTTGCAAATATGTATCATGAAGGAGATATAAAACAAGTGGGTGCCATGGGTGGTCCTTTAAAAGTCCACTCTGAATGTACTTAATTATAATACCAGATGAGTGAATGAAATAACTTTGTAATCAGACTTCCTGTACTAGATTCTAAGACAAAAGACAATATTTTTGCAACACAGAAATGGGTGTTTTTGTTGTTGTTGCTGTTGGTGGTGTTGTTTTTGAAGTAGAATACTTACCAAAGGGAATAAAGGAAAATTCCAACATGGTTGTAATGAAATTAACATGCTTGCTTAACTTTCAAATACTAACAGATATTCACAAAAGTTATGATTAAATCATCCAGTAGGTATAATGCACTTAACATTTCAACATTTAACAGTCCTAGCAACAGGAGAGAAAGTCTGACTTGCTTGCTTGTGCCCTTTAAGATCTCCTGAGAGCTGAGTCTGAGGTGCAGAGTAACTCTGCTTCCCTTTCTGTGGTCCCTTGAAGGACAGTGAGAGCTGCATCTCTATTCATTCTCCTTCATCCTATTTGTGGCTCTTTTCACTGTCCTCTCAGCTTCCTTCCTTCCCTCTCCCTTACCCCTCTCCACATACACATGTATGACCTTGGAAGATGCAAGATATTAAATGATATGATAATATAGCACAGTCATAGAACACATTTGTTTTGTCCTGAGTTATGGTGCCTGAAAAAGAGGAAATTCACAAAGACCCAGATGCATGGGCAATTTCTGTCATCAACTCATGCTATCACAACTAGGAAAGGTTCTTTGACCCAGTAAAATGCTATTGTAAATAATCGAAGAGGTTTTCTGTGCCTTTCTGTAGCTTACTTGTCCTTTACATACAGCTCTCAACAGTAAATATGATTCAAAAGTCAATCATTAATTCTATTTAGGCTTAATGTGTCATGAAGCTAAGGAAAGCAGGGCTATTTTCCTCTCTGCTGGGGCACAGAAAAGGTATTATTATTTGAGCAAGACTACAGATGATTTATTAATTCAATTTTGGAGAGAGAGACTGCCAGATCATGTAAGTACATATTATAAACAAACTCTTGGAAGATTCTTACTCCTCCTTGTATTCCTTCTCTCAGCTAACTGACTGGCAATGTACCTCATCAGGAAAATCCCTCTCTAGCTTCTTTTTAACACCCATAGTCTCAAAATTTGAAACAGTATAACTGACTGCACAGATATTGGAAGCATTTGAAATGGAATTTGGGAATTTGCTTAAACTCACCTCTTAAAGTTACAGTGCCAATTCTGATATAACGAAAACAAAAAATGAATAGCCCTTCTAGAGTTTAGACCAAGGTCTTTCTAAAACCACAAGGGAACATGAACAAGTCACTTTCCCTGTGTCCTCACATCCAGAGGGAGAGGACTAGGACTCTAGGATTTTACCAACTCTAACTTCCCATAAGTCTATATTACGACAGGAATGACACAGAATGAACCAATGCTCAGCAAATGCGGATCTCCGTGTAAGTCAGTCTGGAGCCTGTGAATATGTCATTGTCCAGATAGTTCCTTTTAATGACACTATGAGGCAGGTTGGTGTTATCTAATCTTAGAATCCTGATACGGGTGCATCACCAAGAGTGTGTGTGGGGAGACAGGTGATATTCTGAAACCACCAGTACATTTTTATTGACATCTCCCTTCTTTTCTTTGGGGGGTGCAGAAGTATGGTGTCACTCTAGCCCAGGCTAACCTGGAATTCACCATGTACTTTTAGACAGGCCTCAAACTCACAGTGATTCTCCTACATTAACCTCCCAAGTGCTGGGATTAAAGTTATGTGCCACCATGTCCAGAAAGACAGAAAAAGAGTGGGTACACCTGGCCTCTAGCCACTGGAAATGAACTCCATATGCATGTGCCACTTTGTATATCTGGCTTTATGTGTGTATTGGAGAATCAAGCTTAGGTCCTTAAGCTTTGCAGGCAACTGCCTTAATCACTGAGAATCTTTTTAGCCCCCTCTTCTTTCTTAACTAGTTTTTCTCTTCTATTTGATATCACTTAGTCTTTTGCCCTACTCCATCATCCCTAACAACATGTTGATAGGTCCAGTATTATATAGGTCCTATGTAGGTGACAATAGCCTCTTTGACATGAATGCACTGCCACTTTGTGACTAGTAGATACAGTTGCAAAGCACTCCTCCCCATCCTTTGGCTCTCATTCTATCTGCCACCTATTCCACAATGGTCCCTGAGCCTTGGAGGGTGTGACAGAGTTGGCTTATTTAGTGCTCAACATTTAACTGATGATTCTTTTCAGCACTTGATAAATGTTAAGCCTTCACATTGGAAAACAGAAGCTTCTCTAACCAAAAGTGAGAGCAGCACTAATACATGGCCATAAACATACTTACTTAGAAGGAGATTTTGTGGGCAAAAATATATCCATTTATCCAAGCAACAGCAGTAACTTTCACCCAGGGCTTATTACCTTTCTACCATAGGCTTTTAAACTAGGTCTGAAACAGTTTTTACTATTTCTATGCTCTTCAAACCTTCCTGCAACACTCAGAAGTGGTTCATTTTATTTTCACTAGAATTCTAAGAAATAAAATACAGAGATTATTTTAATCATGCGATGGTGATTCATTTCCTAACATATTCAGTGTGTGATAAACATGGGTGAATTCAAAGGATAATTTAAGATCAGAGCTGTTTGTCTCTCTGCATCATTCTAGAGGTACCTTCACCTGCTTCCTAACCAAATTATGCCCAAAGGGATCTGTTTATTCTGTATTCCTGACTAAAACAATTTTTCCAAAATAAGCCTGTGCCAATTATGTCTCAGACAAAAATTTCAGGTGTAAAGCAATTAGGGGTAAAATCAGCAAAGGAGTGGTGCCAGAGAGAAGAATAAGCCAAACTTGGTTTAATAAATGTAGAAAAAGTTAGCAAATAGTTTGGCATTTAAAAAGTCATTGTGGGCTGGAGAGATGGCTTAGCGGTTAAGCGCTTGCCTGTGAAGCCTAAGGACCCCGGTTCGAGGCTCGGTTCCCCAGGTCCCACGTTAGCCAGATGCACAAGGGGGCGCACGCGTCTAGAGTTCGTTTGCAGAGGCTGGAAGCCCTGGCGCGCCCACTCTCTCTCTCTCCCTCAATCTGTCTTTCTCTCTGTGTCTGTCGCTCTCAAATAAATAAATAAATAATTTAAAAAAAAAAGATAAAAATAAAATAAAAAGTCATTGTTTAGTTCTAAGCCAGGTGTGGTGGTGCGCTCCTTTAATCTCAGCACGTGGGAGGCAGAGGTAGGAAGATCATTGTGAGTTTGAGGCCACCCTGAGAATACAGAGTAAATTCCAGGTCAGCCTGAGCTAGAGTGAGAACCTACCTAGGAAAAAACCAAAAGCATTATTTAGTTCTAGAAAAACCTATATCATGTTGCTTTGTGTTCAAAAGATGTTTATATGACAAAATTATGTTCTATCATTTCTTCCATCACTTTTTTTTGAGGCAAGCCCAGCAGACTGGCCTTCTTTTTAAGAGAAAGACAGGGGGGGGGGGTGAGAATTGGAATGCCAGGGCCTCCAGCCACTGTAATTGAACTCATAATGTGTGCACCACCTTGTGTGTATGTGCAACCTTGCATATGCTTCACCTTGTGCATCTGGCTTACATGGGATGTGGGGAGTTGAACATGGATCCTTAGGTTTCACAAGCAAGCCCCTTAACTGCTAAGCCATCTCTCTAGCCCTGAGACAACTTTTTGGCCTGTGAGACTTTTTAGAGGCAGCATTCTCAGAAGTACTCACTTTTATGATGTCCTAAATACTGCTGATGGTAAGGAGATGACTAGTATAATACAACTAGAACACTCTAAATTATGGCAAATAAATCATTACAATTTAGTTTTCTAAATTCAAATGCAAGATATATGACTCCATTTTGTTCTATATAAATAAAGTCTATGTTTACATCACTTGCTATATTTATGACTGCTATGAATTTAACTGAATTTTCCCTAAAATTCACAATTGAAAGCCCTAATCCAAATCCTGTGAATATATTATCTGAAAATACATTATTCTGAGATACTATATTTAAAATGAATTCAATAAAGTGGACAGTAATCCAACATGATTGTGAACCCATTGTAGGGAAATTTTTGACAGAAAGACCACATAGACATGTTAGGTCATAATGTAGGTTCTGTGTCATAAAGGTGAAACATGTTTATATTGAAACTGGCTATAGCAGACAGTTTGTTGAGTTGGACTTCCAAACCAGGCACATTAATAGTGGAAGGGTATTTATTGAAACTTACACATCCAGGGGAAGTTCTATAATGGCAGAAGAAGCTGGTTCTGCTTTCACAGGTCCAAGCAGAGAGAAAGAGGCCATAAGCCAAATCCTTAAAGCAAAACAGCACACTTCAGGAACTCTAGGTGGAACTAGGTATTTTATTTATCTTTAGATTGGAATTTTAAACCCATCACCACACTGTAGGGTTCCAGTGACACCTTTTTCAGACAAGTGGCTACAGATCTAACTTACAAACTGTAATAAAACACTGAATATTTTGGGGGACATCTATTTATACTACCACATTCCACACATGACCCCCCCCCCGTAGACTTAAAATCATCACACATTATATATTGTATTTAGTCCATCTTTAAAGGTCTCCATATTCTTGACCAATTTAAGATAGTTACAAAGTTTCAAGTTTCCTCTGAGATTTGAAATTGTCTCTTAGCTGTGAGTCTTGTAAAATCAAACAAGTTATATATTCTTAACATATAAGGGCACAGAGTAAACATTTTTAATGGGTATAAGGCATAACAGAGGCATACTACAATAATGTAAACTCAACAACCACCAAACAAACATCAATGTAGTTTAAGTTTAATCATAACCAGTAATTGACAATCTCTTGGATTTTTAATTCCACCTCTCTAGCTTGGCTGTGTAGCCAGAGAAAACTTTTATCTTTAGCCAACAGCGTCTATGGTATCCCTTTTATAGTCCTGATATATCTAAAACATCTTTGACTATGTAAACCACAGTCCATATTTTAAAGTCTTTTTGCCCTATTTATGAGGATCGTCATGTCCTGTCCATCTGTTGTATCTTAGCAGTGGCTCCTGGAACTATGTGCATTTAATGATCATTCTGTGTAGTTTTCATGTTTCTAAAACCAATAACAGGTATGTAGAACATGGCCATATTTTTAACTTAGGGTCTCAATAAATCATGACCTTGAAGAGCAGGTTTCTTTTCCAGTCAACTCTTTTCAAAAAGAGTTTGTATGTGTATCATAGTCTTTTTTCAGACAACCTCTCCATTGTTTTAATGTTAAGCGGTTGGGCCATCTTTCTTAAGATTGTTAATTTGTTTGGCAATAACAGTTTCAGTAAACAAAAACAGTCTTCGTGTTTGCATTTGTAACTTGTTTGAGGTTTTTTGACTTACAATCTTAAATCTCTCAGTCCAATGTCTTTAGCCAAGCACATCAGTCTATTACAAATTTAACCTTAATTAAAGTCTTTGGACCTGGGCAGCAGAACTCAGCCAGCTCTTATGTCAGTAGCCCAGTTCTAGCAAAGTCTTTTGTAGTTTTTTTTTTTTCTTAGAAAATTCGTAAGCCAAGCCTCCAAGTTTAATTCTTTCTATACTTAGCATTATCAAACTCTCATCATAATAGTACATAAAACTTGTCTTTCTGCTCCAAAAGGCATCTTTAGTTGTAAGCACTAAGTCCATGTCTGTTCCTCCAACACAAAAATTCTAAAAGACCATAATCCAGTTAGTTAGATTATCTCACCCCCACTCCTGGTACTAATTTCTGTAGCAGACAGCTTCAGGTTTGCTGAGATGATCTTTCAAACCAGGCACAGTTATGGTGGAAGGGATATTTATTGAAGCTTACAGATCCATTGGAAGTTCTGTAATGGCAGAAGAAGCTGGCCTGCTTTCACAGGCCCAAGGAAGGGGGGTGGGGGAGGGAGGCCAAACGTCAAATCCCAGAAGCCACACAGCATACTTCAGGAACTCTAGGTTGAACTAGATATTTTGTATATCTTTAACTTGTAATTTCAAACCTACAATACCTTAGGTTCCCAGTGACACCTTTTCTAGCTAAGTGGCTGCAGCTCTAAATTAAAAACTGTAATAATATTAAAACACTTTTTATATTGTGGGGGAGCATCTATTTAAACTACCACACTGGCCATCTTGTTTGTGTTTGCAACATTTGGATCATGTTATGAGAGTAGTGTGGAGCATAGTTTTAATGACTGGTCCAAGACAGACAGCCAAATGAGGATGAAAGGAGAAAAATGGGGAAAGCTCTGTGAGTCAGCAAACACTGAAGCTAAGGAACAGGCATGGGATAGAAGGATCTTACTAAGTCCTTGGTCTTAGACTTCTAGCCTCCAGAACTGTGAGATCATAAACTACTGACCTTACCACACCCAGTTTGTGCTACCATGTCATGGCAGTCCTAGAAATCTAATAGAAGGCTTGTATGTCTTGTTCACATGTTTATTTGCCTTTATTCTAGCGTGACAGTGCTTTGGAGGTTTGGAATAAGGCAAACAATGTAGAGAAATGGACTTCACTAATTGTAGAATGTTAGTTAAAATGGAATAATGCTTGGTTTGCTTCTACATTTTTGTGCTCTTATCTCTGTTGTTTTGAGTTTCTTCTATTAATTTATGATGACGGCATAGTGTTCATGAATGTTAACAAAGAAGTTTGAAATAATTCATTTATCATTCCTTCCTTCCTTTTCCTCCCACTGTCTTTAACTTTTGCAGTTTACTCTCCAAGGTTCTTTCTACTTCAACAGGATTTTGGCAATTTGCTTCAGGAGAAATCAGCCCCAGTGTCCCCTATACAGCTGGTCAGTTCCTCACCTTGCTGTCATTCTTCTCAAGGCCTTGCATGTAGAATACAAAAATGTGGTTAGCAGAGGGAAGAAGGAACCAGAATCTGATTCCAACTCTCTACTTGAGTCATTTGGGCTGTAGAAAGAGGCTTCTTGGATCCCTTGGATCCTGTTCCAGGCATCTCCCTATTCAATACAGTGTAAGACAGTAAAGCCCCAGGTCACCATCTTTTGCTTCTGTCATTTCCTTGGAGGCCTGTGAGGTGACTCTGTAATAACACCATCGTGGACACTCCTTTATTCCCCAGACAAAATCTAGATAATTAAATGCATGCCTCTATCATTATTCTCTATTTATGTAGGTTGTGAATAGTGAATTAATATCTTGAAAGATTCACTTATAATAAAGAAAAACTAGATAAGAATTGATTTGTATCTCCTGCTATTGTACTCAAATTGCTGTTTTTCTATTTGCTTTTCAGCCTCAAAGGAGAGTAGGAAAAGCAAAGAAAAAAATAGATGTTTTTCTCTGAATGCCTTTGTTTCTCAGATGTTTTCCTGTGCATAGCACCATTGCACACAGATTTTGATATATTTTTCATAGCAACCTTCAAAATTTGTCAAATGTACCCCAAAAGAAAGAAATCTTCCACAGAACAATAAGACATGTGGATTCTTGTCTAAACCTCCTGGGTCAGCAAAATTAAACTATAAATTTCCCTAGAGTTGCTTCTCGGGAGATTTCCAGTATTTCTGTATGGGCCAGAAATCAACAGCAATGCCTCTCTCTTGTCATATTTTCCTATCTAGGCTCCTAGAAGAGGAAAAGGTACAGATTGTCATGGAGCTCCGTACCCTTTCCATAGAGAGCTTGTGATCCTGCAGGTGGGCTGCAGTGCCTGACTTCCTCATCATATCACAAAGCTGCAACAGTGAGCACTGCCTGCTAAAAGGCAGGAGGGAGGCTATTGTGGCTCCCCTGAGATTTCTCATCTCTTAGCAATCCTACTGGACCTTACTGTCATGAAAAGGATAAGCAGATGGTGTTTGATAAGGATTTCTTAAGAATTAAAACATTCCCACCTACAGGTAAGCTTATTCAGACTCAGGAAGTAATAAAACTCAAAAGGCGCAGGGATTTATATGATGTATATGATTCAAAAAGCCCTCCTCATGATTATATAAACAGTCAGCCCCTCCTCAGGATTATAGGAACAGCCAGCCCCTCCTCAGGATTATAGGAACAGGCAGCCCCTCCTCAGGATTATAGGAACAGTTAGTCCCTTCTCACGATTATACAAGTAGTAATAGTTGTTTGGGAAAGAGAAGTGTTTCCGAGATCTCCAGGTATGCATCTTGCCTGAGTTTTTCAGACTAGGATGGAGTTTTCAGCAATGTAGCTGTTCTCAGCCCTCCATGCTCCCATCCATTCTCCTATCCACAATCTCTCAACCATTTGTCCTATAGGAACCACAGTCAACTCCCTGATTCACTAAACTAGATGATGGTGGAATTGTTTTAATGGACCATCTTCAGTGCCCTATCTCCAGGTAAAGCCACACCACAGATAGTGTCACAAGGGTGATCCTGTTTTTACTACGTATCTTTGGTGCACATTACCACTAAGCATGGGTATGTTGGAAATTTTGTTCTGTTTTTTTTTATTATTATTATTATTTACTTATTTATTAGTTTTGTACTCTGTGAATACAGTCAAGGTAGTATTATTGTTAGCCTCCTCCCTGTCCCACCCCCTTCCCATGGCCCCTCCTTGTTGGGGTATATGGGTAATGTATTGTGGGGTTAGCCCTCAGTTATGGGTAGGAGGAAATGTCTCTGTGTAGCATGACCCAACATGTGGCTCTGACATTCTTTCCACCCACTCTTCCGCAAATTTCCCTGAGCCATGTTGGGTTCATTTCTGTTGTGTTTTTCCTGGGCTCTGCCTATATAAACATCCTGAGTCACTTTATTTAGACAGAATGATGGGCTGTCCAGACCACCCTTTGGAATTGACATAGTTGCTGGATTTCTGGTGCTTCTCAGACACCTGGCTCACCTGGTAGAGGATTATAGATGGAGAAAGACTTTAGATTTCTGTATCCTGTATGGAAGTATTGCTGCCCTGGCATCTGGAAGGAGGAGAGGTCGAAAGAACTAGAAAATTTAAAGGAAAGTCCTCCAAAATGTGGGAGGGAATAATGGGTCTGTATATGAGTTCTACCTAGCACTTGCTTCTCTCCAACTATGGGATACTGCCTTAGGCTAATTTATAACTGAGGTTTTAGACAAATGTGCAATGCTGAAAAGAGAATTCTTCAAATAAGGCTTGGTGTTTAAGTTGCATGATAGTGATTAGGAGAACATTATTTTTATTTTTTTAAACTACACTGGTACCAGACCTTGAGTCACATGCCTTTAATCCCAGAATTTGAGAGATAGAGGTAAAATGTTGTTGAGAGTTTGAGGCCAGCTTGGGGCTACAGATTGAGTTCCAGGTCCGCCTGAGTTAGAATGAGACCTGGCCTCAAAAAATAAATAAATAAATAAACAATACACAGTTTGTGCTGTTCAAACATTTATATGTCCATGCATTTTACATACATATACTATTTTATTGTGTGAGAAAATAACTAACATAAATGACTGTATTCACTAGACTATTTGCAGTTTCTTTCAAAAAGTGGAAATGAAATAGCTGAATCATATCAAATATTTGAGCAACATGTTTGATGTGTAATGTGCTGTGTGAAAATGGCCTATTTTTAAAGAAGTTGAAAACTGCTGCAATGATTATATGTGTTGCTACAGTTTCAAACAATTTTATAAATTAAATGTCAGATTTGGTGTTCACCTAAATATCTTTCCTTGTCCATTTTTAATTTCCACTAACATGTAACTACATATAATAATGGGGTTCAGTGTGATATCTCAGCAAATGCACAAAGCATGCACTGATCAAATTAGAGCAATTAGTATTGCCCTCTCTTCATTTCATTATGTTTGGAGCCTTCCAGCTCTTTTCTCTTAGATATTAATAAGCTATGTCATAGGCTATTATAACTATAGTCATTTCTTAATGTTGAAGAACACCAGAACTTGTTTCTCCCATTTAACTGTGTTTTGGTGCCTATTCTCCCATCCACCTTTATTTATCCCACATCCTTTCTTTTTTGTTTGTTTGTTTATTTATTTATTTATTTATTTTCATTTACAACTTCCATGATTGTAAGAAATAACCCATGGTAATTCCCTCCCTTCCCCTACCTCCCCCTTGAAACTCCACTCTCCATCATATCTCCTCCCCCTCTCAACCAGTCTTACTTTTTTTTCCTCATTATGATGGTCTTGTGTAGGAAGTATCAGACACTGAGAGGTCATGGATATCCAGATCATCTTGTGTCTGGAAGAGCACGTTGGAAAGAGGCCTATCCTTCCTTTGCCTCTCACATTCCTTCTGCAATCTCTTCCTCAATGGACCCTGAACCTTGGAAGGTGTGATAGAGATATTTCAGTGCTGAGTACGCCTCTGTCACTTCTTCTGGCAACGTGGTGCCTTCTGAGTCATCCCAAGGTCACTGCCATCTGAATAGAGTAGGTTCTCTAACCAAAAGTGAGAGTAGTATTAATATATGGGTATAAGCATTAAGAGAAGTGCTTACTGGGCACTTTGATGAGCATTGTATATACATTGATCCAGACCACAGCAGACATTACAATCCTAAGGCTCATGACTACCCCTGTTTTAGGTTTTTGGAACCGGCATGTATTCCCTCCCATGAAGTGGGCCTCCAGTCTAATTAGAGGACAGTTGGTTTCCACTGTGACAGACATGTCATTAGTGCATCCATTGGCTCATTTTCCCTGGCTGGCAAAATATAGGGTTTACAACGTCCACTTTGGGTATCTTCACTGGTGGTTTCTCCCTCTGCTGTTGAACTGCATGCAGTGTGGGGGTTTCCAACTTTCTGTCAGCTGGTCTACATAGAGGAGGTTTTCAGCTCAACTCCAGCAGGATTTCTCAGTGAGCTTGTATCCCAAGTATGTGGAGTCTTCAGCAATAGGATCTTACCATCTATTCCTGGAATCCCACATACTTTCTAACCAAGGGTCAATATGTATTTGCATCCACATAGCAGAAAGGATATGTAGTATCTGTCTTTATGAGTCTGTCTTACCTCACATAACATAAGAATTTCTAATTCATTTTTATAAATGGCAGGACTACCTTGTTTTTGCACTATGTTTACCAACCTTAAAAGGCTGCAGGTTCTATGATAGGCATCTTTAAAAGACAAAACAAAACAAAACAAACAATAAAACAAAAAAAAAAGTTGAGGAACAAAGTCATAAAGGAAATATAACACCCAAATTAAGGGACGTGATAATTGTGTGGCTGTAAAAAGGACTGCAGACTTGGGAACAGCAGGATCGGGCTGTGACAAGCAAGTCCTAGAAGAAAATAAAGATAAAACTGAGCAAGGAATAAATAAATCCAGCAGTTTTCACAGAAAAAAATAGGAAGGGAGAGATGGCTCAGCAGTTAAAAATGTTTGCTTGCAAAGCCTGTAGCCTAGGTTTGAGTTCCTATTACTGATGTAAAGCCAGACAGAGTGGTGCATGCATCTGGAGTCCATTTGCAAGGCTAAACACCCTGGTGTTACCATTTTCTGTCTTTGTTTCTCTCTCTCTCTCTCAAATAAATAAATAAATACATAAGAAAAATATGTCTAATAAAATTTGTACAATATGAAATTATTATAAAATTATGTAGCTAATAATGTGGAATTGTCTCAGGGGTATAGAAATAAAACAACTTAAAACTAGACTCAAACACCTAAAGAAGATTAGCACATGACAACATGTGACATCCCAGATCCTGGGAAAAGGACAGACATAGCAATGTGTTCTGAGATATTTGGATAGTCAAATTAAAAAAAACAATTATTTTATCATATCATTAATTGTATGTAACAAATTTTGTGAACTGCACAATTTATTAGAAAAATATTGGAGAATGTGTGTATATATATATATATATACATACATATATATATGTATATATAATATATATATATATATATAATGTATGTATGTATGTGTATATATATATATATGATTGAACTATGGAAGAGGAAATGGGATTCCCATTCCTCTCAAATCTTTATCATGAACAAGTGAGTCTTTATCTGCTTCCACTGTTTGTGTCAAGCATACTTTCCAGGTCCTTGGATGTCTTATTTCGTTCCTTTAAAAACAGTTTATGCTTAAACTTTCTCATGTTCTAGTTTATATCCACAAGATAGTTTCTTTTTCCCTCCCACATACCTGTAAAGCAGATTGGATAACAAAGAATTCTTTTTAGTGTTCCTTCTATGAAGCAACTAAAAGCTGGAATTTGAACTCAACATCTTCAATTTGGTTAAAAAAAAAAAAAAAAACTGACCACCTCCCCACTAAAGATGAAAAATCCATAAGCCAAGAGTGGTGGCACATACCTTTAACTCTGTATCAGGAAGGCTGAGGTAGGAGGACCAATGTGAGTTGGAGGGCAGCCATTCATCCAATGATGGGCACCTTGGTTGATTCCAGTTCTTACCTATTATGAATTGAGCAGCTATATCATGATTGAGCAAATATCTTGGTACATGGGGCTTTTAGGGTAAATGTCCAGTAAGGGAATAGCTGGTCTGTTAGTAACTCTATATTCATCCTTTTCAGAAGTTTCCATATTGATTTCCATAGTGGTTGTACAAGCTTACATGCCCACCAACAGTGAATGAGGGTTCCTATTTCTCCACATCCTTGCCAACATTTGTTTTCATTTGATATTTTATTGTTTGCTGTCCTTACTGGGTTAATGTGGAATCTCATAGTTGTTCTAATTTGCATTTCCCTGATGGTTAGTGATTTGAACATCTCCTCAAGTGTGTGTTTGCCACTTGTATTTTTTCCTCTAAAAAGTCCCTATTTAGTGTTCTTTCCCATTTGGTGAATAAGCTGTTTGAATTTTTATTGTTTAGATTTTTTAGTTCTTTGTAGATTCTATATATTAGGCTTCTGTCAGTTGTATAGCTGGAAAAAAAATTTCCATTCTGTGGGTAATCTATTGGCTCTCCTTATGGAGTGATTGTCTGTGCAAAAACTTTGCAGCTTCATGAGATCTCATTGGTTGAGTGATTGTTTCTGAGCTACTGAGGTGCTGTTCAGGAAGTCTTTCCTGACTCCTATATCATGCAGAGTTCCTCCTATTCTTTCTTCCAGTAGCAGAAGAGTTTCAGGTCTTGTAATGAGATCTTTAATCCATTTGTACTTGATTTTTGTGCATGGTGAGATGTATAGTCTAGTTTCATTTTCCGCATTATGTTTATGCAATTTGTCTATGCCCATTTGTTGAAGATACTGTCTTTTCTCTAGTCTATGTTATTGGGCTTTTGTCAAAGATCAAGTAGCTGTAGTTAGTTGGCCTAAAGTTTGTGTCTTCAGTTATGTTCCACTGGTCTATAGTCCTGTTTTTATTCCAGTATCATGCTATTTTGTTAATATGGATTTGTATTTAAGCTTTATATCATGTATGGTGATGCTTCCAGAGGTGTTTCTTTTGCTGAAGATAGGCTTGGATATCTGAGACCTGGTGCCATTCCATATGAATTTTGAGATCATTTTTTTCTATCTCTGTGAAGAATGATGCTGGAATTTTTATTGGTATTGCATTTAGTCTCTATATTGGTTTTGGCAGATTTCTTATTTTCATACTATTAATTCTGCCTATCCAGGACCATGGGAAGTCTTTCCATCTTCTCAAGGCATCCTTAATTTCTTTCTTAAGTGTTTTTATGTTTTCATTATATGTCTTTTACATCCTTGGTTAGTATTATTCCAAGCTATTTAATTTTGTTGTTGTTGCTATTAAAAATGGGGCAGTGTCACTAATTTCTTTCTCTGTATCTTTATCCTTTGCATATAAAAAGTATTGTGATTTTTGTGTGTTGATTTTCTATCCTGCCACTTTGCTGAAGGAATTTATCACCTTTGGGAGTTTTGAGATGGAGTCTTTTGGGTCACTTATGTACAGGATCATGCCATCTGCAAATAGAGCTCACTTGACTTCTTCCTTTCCAATTTGTGTCTCTTATTTCTTTCTCCTATCTTATTGCTTGGATTAGTACTTTCAGAACTATGTTGAAGAGCAGAGGTGAGAGAAGACACCCCTGCCTTGTTTCTGATCTCAATGGGAATTCTTTGAGTTTTTCCCCATTAAGTATTATTTGGGCTTTAGGTGCTTTATATATAGCCTTTATTATGGTGAGATATAAACTGTCCGTGCCTATTCTCTCCAATTTTTTTTTTTATCATGAAGTGGTGTTGTATTTTATCAAAGGCCCTTTCTGCATCTATTGAAATGATCAAGAGGGGGTTGTATTTAAATTTATTTATGTGATGTAGTATGTTAACATATTAAACCATCCCTGCCTTCCTGGGATGAAGAATACTTGATCAAGGTGGATAATGCTTTTGATATGTTGTTGAATTGGTTTGTGAGGATTTTGCTCAGGATCTTTGTGTCTAAGTTCATGAAGGATATAGGCCCATAGTTTTATTTTCTTGTATCTCTGTCTGGTTTTGCTATTAGCATAATCCTAGCTTCACAAAAGGAGTTGGGAAGCTTTTCTTGTTCTCCAATTATGTAGAACAGTTTGAGAAAAAAATGGTTTCAGTTCTTCCATGAAGTTTATTTTTTTCTCTTTTTCATCCCCCGAAGTTTTGATAGAAGTTGGATGAGAATCCATCTAGTCCTTGACTCTTCTTTTGGGGGAGGGTTTTGATTACCTTTTCAGTTTTGATGGGTATAAGTTTGTTTTTGAGATTAATCTGTTATGAGCTTAGTTTCAGTAGATCGTATGTGACCAGGAATTTATTCATTTCTTCCAGATTACCCAATTTTATGGCGTAGAGGTTTTGGAAGTAAGTTGTGATGATTCTTCCAATTTTTCTTATGTCTGTTTGGGCCTCTCCTTTTTCATTTCTAATTTTGTTAATTTGAAGCTTCTCTCTCTTGCTTGATCAAATTGGCCAGGTGTTTATCAATCTTATTTATTTTTTTCAAAGAATCAGCTAGTTTTTTCATCATTTTCTTGTTTTCTTAGTTTCCAATTCATTAATTTCTGCTTTGATCTTGATTATTTATTTCCATTCAGAGCTCTTTGAGTTGGATTTTTCTCATTTGTCCAATGCCTTTAGATGGATGATTATGTTATTGATAAGGATCTCTATGTCTTTATTATAAAGGCATTTACTGCTATGAATTTTCCCTAATGACTGCTTTCATTGTGTCCCATGAGTTTTGCTATGTTGTGTTCTCATTGTCATTCAATTCCAAAAATTTTACAATTAACTTTTTGATGTATTTCACTACCCATTTATTGTTTAAAAGTGTGTTGTTCAGTCTCTAGGAGCTGATAGAGTTTCTGGCACATCTATTATTGTTAATTTCTAGTTTTGCAGCATTGTGCTCTGATATCATACAGAAAGTTCTGTCAATTTTCCTGAATATATGGAGGTAGACTTTATGGCCTAATATATGATCTATTTTGAAGCATGGGTGCTGAGAAGAATGTGTATTTTGTAGACTGTGGGTAGAATGTTCTGTAGATGTCCATTAGGTCTAGTTGATCTATGGTGTTTCTTAGCTCTCTCGCTTCCCTGTTGATTTTCTGTTTGGATGATCAGAGTTTGATGACAGTGGAATATTGAAGTCCCCAACTATGATTGTTTTGGTATTTAATTCTGTTTTGTTTTCAATTATGGGTTTTTTTTCTTTTATTTTCTATTTTATGAAATGTAGTGCACCTGTGTTTGGTGCATATAGATTGATGATTGTGATGTCCTCTTGTTGGATCATTCCCTTGATGAGTAAAAAGTGTTCTTCTTTGTCTTTTTTCATTACTTTAGTTTGGAACTCCATTTCATCTGACATGAGTATAGCAATGCCTTCTTGTTTCTTATTTCCATTTGCTTGGAATATCATTTTCTATCCTTTCACCCTGAGGAGTTGTCTGTTTTTAGTGGTCATGTAGATTTCTTGAAGACAGCAGATTGAAGGGTTCATTTTTCTGATTTACCCTGTTAACTTGTGTCGTAATGGGTGAATTAAGGTGATTAATGTTAAAGGTAATAACTGTGAGGTTTCAATCCCTGCCATATTGTGGTGCTTTATGAATTTTGATCTTTTATTGGACTTTGCAGCAGTTTTTGAGCCTTCTCTAGTTTTTGTTATTGTGGTATGTTTCTTGTAGGTTCTTGAGATTGGGTATTTGACTCTTCTGTGTGGCTTTGTATTCATATAGTTGTAGAGCTGGCTTTTTTAAAATATATATTTTATTTATTTATCTGACAGAGAGAAAGAGGGAGAGAGAGAAATAAAGAGAGAGAGGGACAATGGGCCTGTCAGAGTCTCCAGCCACTGCAAATGAACTTCAGACACATGCTCCACCTTGTGCATCTGGCTAACATGGGTCCTGGGGAATCAAACCTGGATCCTTTGGCTTTTCAGGCAAACACCTGAATCACTAAGCCATCTTTCCGGCCTCAGAGCTGACTTTTATTATGGAAAAGTTTTTCTTTCATCATCTATTATGAGGGATACTTTTTCTGGGTACAGTAGTTTATATTAGAAGTTGTAGGGTTTGAGACTTTGTAGTGTTCCATTCCAGGCCCTTCTGGCTTTCAGGGTTTCCATGGAGAAATCTGAGGTAATTCTGATGGGGTTCCCTTTATATGTAATGTGTTGTTTCTCTCTTGCTTTGTTTAGGGCTCTCTCTTTGATTTTGTTGTTTAGAGTCCTAATGATAATATGTCTTGGAGAGTTTATCCTTTGGTCCAGTCTGTTTGGATTTCTGTTAGCTTCTTGTATCTTGATAGGACTCTGTTTTGACAGGGTGGGGAATTTTCTTCAATAATTTGGTTGCATAAGTTCTCCATGCTTTTGGTATGAATTTATTCCCCTTCTGGTATACCCATGATCTGAATGTTGGAACATTTAAGGATATCTCATAGTTCCTCATGTTTTATTCACAAAAATTGTTGAACATATTCAAGTTTTTGGACTCTTTCTTCTGTCTTGTCTTCCATTTCTGAGGTTCTTTCCTCCCCATGACTAGCTCTGTATTTCAGGGCTTATAGAGAGTTTTAGACTTGTTCAATTTACTTTTTACTTTCTATTGCCTTTTTCTGAATAGTATCCATTCCTTTATTGAGTTCTGCTTTCAGGTCACTTTTTGATTTTCATAAAGCTTCTTGGAATTCATTCTTTCATTTATTTATGTCTTCCTTGAGCTTACCCAGTTTATTATTGAAGTCCTCTGTTTCTGGCTCACCTTCAGATTATGCAACTCTCTTCTGAATCTCTCTGTTTTTGTTTGTTTGTTTGTTTGCTGCTTACTTTTTTTTTCTATTAATTCCAACCTACTGGGGACAGCTATGTGGATTTCATTCACAAAATTGTTGGTATTTTGTTAATTTGTCTGCCAGTTCTTCCAATTGTTTGTTCAGGGTCACATATGTTGTATTTTCATTTTGGTGTTTGTGGTGGTTTGATTCAGATGTCCCCCATAAACTTAGGTGTTCTGAATGCTAGCTCCCCAGCTGATGGATATTTGGGAATTAATGCCTCCTGGAGGGAGTGTATTGTTAGGGGCAGGCTTATGGGCTTTATACCCAGTTTCCCCATGCCAGTGTTTGGCACACTCTCCTGTTGCTATGGTCCATCTTATGTTGGCCAGGGGGTGATGTCCACCCTCTGCTCATGTCATCGTTTTCCCCTGCCATCGTGAAGCTTCCCCTCGAGCCTGTAAGCCAAAATAAACCTCTTTTTCCCAGAAGCTACTCTTGGTTGGGTGATTTCTACCAGCAATGCGAACCAGACTGCAATAGTGTTCTATTCTTGTTGTCTCTTATATGTTTTGATTAGAGACTTCCATTGTGGGACTAGACAACCTTGTTTGAATTCCTTCAGTTTGATGTTTCATTTTGTTTCCTTTGTGAGCTGTGGCCTGCCCATCACAATGTGGGGAATCTGATTTAATTCGGGAATAAAGTGTAGTTTACCCTTGTAGTGTCTTTAGTGATTGTTCCTTTTTATGATTGACTAGAATAGGCTGTTGACTGCTTTGTGTTCAGGGATATTCAGGTTGTGGAGGGCATTGGTGAACCAGCTAACCTGGATTCATGATTATTACCAATGGTGAGATTGGAGGTCTGGGATCCCTTTGACCTGGCTTAAAAGGGCAGATTATGGAGGATTAACTTGTTCTTCCAGGCAGGAGATCACCTGCTTTTTATGTGCTCCCTTTCTGGGACTGGTGTGACACCCTAAGTAGTCACTGGGAGTGGGGCTGGTCCATGGAGAGATGGTGGGGGTTGCTGGGTTTGACAGACCAGGCAGAATCAGGGAGTTGGCTGGTGTTAGGGAGGCAGGAGGTGTGGCTAAGGGGTGCTCTCAAGTGTGCCTTTAGGCAACACAGGATGTGGAGGGTCTGTGAGCAAGGGGAGGCAATGAGCAGACCAGAACACCAAGGATGCAATGTGGGGAAGCAGGAAGGGAAGGAACATGGGGGGGGGAGCATGGGAAGTGATTAGGTTTTAGTTAAGTAAATGAATTTTAAATCATTTGGCATCTAGGGTTGGGAATAGCACAGTGGCAGAGCACTTGCTTGACATATACAAGGCCTGGGTTCTATGCCTAGCACCAATGAATGAAAAAAAAAAAAATAATTGTTTAGATTATAAAGCCACATGTGCCACACAAAATGGAATGATACAAGTTAACAAGTACTGATCAACCAGAGTGTTGGCCACCATCTGCATACTTGCTTTCACAGAACATCAAGCATGAAGATACACTCAAAGATCACAGTTTAGGGAGTGCTTTTATAAATGGGATGCACAGATAACACACCATGAACTTTGGTATCTTTAACTGACTTTAGTAAATAACTCCAATTTAACTAATATTAAGACCACTGGATCTTAAAGTATGTTCATAACTATAAATGTCTTTAAAATAATGCACAGTTCCTTCATACATGTTAGAAGGCCATCTTCTTTGAAGGGCAAAGGAAAAGCCATTTTTCCTGCCAGTTACCTGGCACCAAGGGACTAGAATTTTCCAGAGTTGTGCAAAACTGACATTGGTCATTCATTAGGAATCTAAAGAAGCAAAATAATTGTGATAGTTAAGGTGTTGTCAACTTGATCTGTTTAGTAATCCACAGGCTGCTTCTAGGAAGGATCAACTAAAGGAGGAGGTCTTTCTCCCAGGGTGAGCCCTTCCCACAGAGTGGGCGGTCCCGCTCAGAGAGGGACTTGATATAAGGAAGCTCTGGGTAGAAGAGTTCCCTTTTTTCCTTCCTTCCTTCCACTTGGCTGCCGAAGCTGCTCCCTACCTTCTAGCATGGATTGAAGACCAGTGCGGACTAAAGACCAACATCAACTGAAGACCCACATGGATCGAAACCCAGCAGCTCCTCAGGAAGCCTCCAGGCTTTCCGGCTCCTCAGGAGGCCTCCAGGTTTTCCGGCACCATCTGCAGTGCTGGTCGGGAATGCTGAGGCATCTGGCCACGTGGACTACCAGGTTCGGTGATTCTTAGGCCTGCAACTATTGGACTACTGTAAGCTAATCCAATAAATTCCCTTTATAAAATAATTCATTCTAGTAATTCTGTTCCTCTAGAGAACCCTGACTAATACAGATTTTGGTACCAGAAGTGGGGTCTAGAGAAACAGAATTGTAAGGATGGATTTCTCTAATGGGCTTAGTGCTATCTGGGGTTGGTTCTCCAATTTCAGTGCTACCAAAGGCCCTACTGGTGATAAGGAGAGTGCCTGTACTGGAAATAAAGAGGGCACTAATAATCCATGGTGTGAACTTTTTAAAGAACTCCATGAGATAGATGTATTTGGTGACCCTGACTCATGTCTTGTGAGAAGCAAGGAATTTAGTGACTCTGTATTTAAAACATTTGAATATTTGTGGAAAAGTAAGACCAATGATGAGGCTGGTTGGTTGCTTTTAGCATCTCTAGACAAACTACTGAGGGAACAGCAGAAGCTCAAAAAGGAAAATTCCAAGCTTAAGACCCATATACATGATCTCAAGGTTTCTAAAGGTGCCCTGGAGGAGAGTCTCCTCTCTAGCCAGAACAGGGCTCAAATTGCAGAAAACCAAACCCAAGCTCTCATTGTGAGATTAGCTAACTTGCAACATAAGCTTAAATCCCAGCCTCACCAACTATCAGAAGTTAAAGTGAGGGCACTGATTGGAAAAGAGTGGGATCCTGTGACTTGGGATGGTGATGTGTGGGAAGACCCTGAAGAACCTGGGGACATTGAAGTGTTAGATTCTGAAGAAGATGTTTTGGATGAAAATATGACCTGCCCTCCCTTAGCACCAGTTGTATCCCCACCCCCACATCCTGAAGGATTATCCTCCCCACCCGTGCCTAGGGGAATTCATCCCTCTTTGTCTGAGGAATCAGCAGAAAATGCTGGTGATTCTCAGTTCCCACCCATCTTTGCCTCTAGGCCTATAACCAGACGAAAGGCTAGGCAGGCTCCTAAAGGTGAGATAGAAAGTGTGACACAGGAGGAGGTGAGGTACACTCCTAAAGAACTTCAGGAGTTTTCTAACTTGTACAGGCAGAAGCATGGGGAATATGTGTGGGAATGGATTTTAAGGGTGTGGGATGATGGAGGAAGGAACATAAGACTAGATCAGGCTGAATTTACTGAAATGGGCCCATTGAGCAGAGATTTTAGATTTAATAATGCAGCTCGTGCAGTTGGAAGGGGTGCCAAGAGTTTATTTGATTGGTTGACTGAAGTATGGCTCCAAAGATGGCCTACTGTGAATGAGCTTAAGCTGCCTGATATCCCTTGGCTTAATGTCGATGAAGGGATTAAAAAGCTCAGAGAACTTGGAATGCTAGAGTGGATTTGCCATGTAAACTCATCTTTGCCCCCACAATGGGAGCGACCAGAAGATGTGCCCTTCACTAAGACCATAAGAAACAGATTTGTGAGGGGAGCGCCAGCATACTTAAAGTCCTCTATCATTGCTCTTTTATGTAAAGAAGACCTCACAGTGGGAGCTGCAGTTGCTGCATTAGGTGATTTAGATGCAATGGGCATAACTGGATCTCGGGGTAACAAGGGCCAAGTGGCAGCGCTGAATCGCCAAAGGCGGGGTGAACGTGTTTTTCATAATAGACAGCATAGGCAAAATTATGCACATAAAGGTATGACTCGTATGGACCTTTGGCGTTGGCTGATTAATCATGGTGTTCCCAGAAGTCAAATAGATAAGAAGCCTACTGAGTTTCTTCTTGATCTGTATAAGCAGAAAAGTTCCACAGCAAGGGGACATAAAGCCACTTTGAATTATAGCAACAGAGAATCAAGGCCTCTTAATCAGTTTCCAGACTTGAGCCAGTTTACAGATCCTGAGCCCCTTGATTGAAGGATTGGCCGGGTTCCCTTGGGGAAGGACCCCCCCTACAATTGCCAAAAGTTTCAATATTAAACTTACACCTATCCTTCCTCAGAGGGACCTGAGGCCTTTTGCTAGGGTAACTGTACACTGGGGGAAAGGAAATAATCAGACCTTTCGGGGCCTACTGGACACTGGCTCTGAATTGACATTGATTCCAGGAGACCCCAAAAAGCACCATGGCCCTTCAGTTAAAGTAGGTGCTTACGGAGATCAGGTGATAAATGGAGTTTTGGCGAATGTTAGACTGACAGTGGGTCCACTGGGTCCCCGAACGCATCCTGTGGTTATTTCCCCAGTCCCAGAATGCATAATTGGGATAGATATACTTAGCAGTTGGAAGAACCCCCATATTGGTTCCCTGACTTGTGGAGTAAGGGCTATTATGGTTGGTCTCCTGGTACCTGGTATGCAGCTATTGATCTTGCAAATGCTTTCTTCTCCATACCTGTCCATAAGGACCACCAGAAGCAATTTGCCTTCAGCTGGCAAGGTCAGCAGTACACCTTTACTGTTTTACCTCAAGGTTATATTAACTCTCCAGCCCTGTGTAATAGCTTAGTTTGCAGGGACCTTGATCGCCTGTCCCATCCACAGGGTGTCACATTGGTCCATTATATTGATCACATAATGCTAATTGGAACAAATGAGCAGGAGGTGGCAACCACTCTGGGGTTGCTGGTACAGCATATGCGCATCAGGGGATGGGAAATAAATCCATCCAAAATTCAAGGACCTTCCACCTCAGTGAAATTTCTAGGAGTTCAGTGGTGTGGGGCATGCAGGGATATTCCTTCTAAGGTGAAGGACAAGTTGTTGCATATGGCCCCTCCTACCACTAAGAAAGAAGCACTACGTCTAGTGGGCCTATTTGGATTTTGGAGACAGCACATTCCTCACTTGGGTGTCTTACTATGTCCCATATACCAAGTGACTCGGAAAGCTTCTAGTTTTCATTGGGGCCCAGAACAAGAGAAGGCTCTTCAACAGGTGCAGGCTGCTGTGAAGGCTGCTCTACCCCTTGGGCCATATGATCTAGCAGATCCGATGGTACTTGAGGTTTCAGTGGCAGACAGGGACGCTGTTTGGAGCCTTTGGCAGGCCCCCATAGGTGAATCACAGTGGAGGCCCTTGGGATTTTGGAGCAAGGCCCTGCCATCATCTGCAGACAATTATTCTCCCTTTGAGAGACAGCTCTTGACCTGCTATTGGGCCTTAGTGGAAACTGAACGTTTGACAATGGGCCATCAAGTTACTATGCGACCCGAGCTGCCCATTATGAGCTGGGTATTGTCTGACCCACCAGGCCATAAAGTTGGACGTGCACAGCAGCAGTCCATCATCAAGTGGAAGTGGTATATACATGATCGGGCTCGAGCAGGCCCTGAAGGCACGAGTAAGTTACATGAGGAAGTTGCCCAAATGCCTATGGTTGCTACTCCTGTTGCAATGCCTTCAGTCCCCAAGCATGCACCTATGGCATCATGGGGCGTGCCCTATGATCAACTGACTGAGGAGGAGAGATCTAGGGCATGGTTTACAGATGGTTCAGCACGTTATGTCGGCACTGCCCAGAAGTGGACAGCTGCAGCATTACAGCCCCTTTCTGGGACAACTCTGAAGGACTGTGGTGAAGGGAAGTCTTCACAATGGGCAGAACTTCGGGCAGTGCATATGGTTGTGCATTTTGCCAGCAACCTGGTGGCAGGTTGACTACATTGGACCTCTTCCATCATGGAAAGGGCAGCGTTTTGTCCTTACTGGAATAGACACTTATTCTGGGTATGCATTTGCCTTTCCTGCACGTAGCGCTTCTGCCAAAACTACCATCCGTGGGCTTACAGAATGCCTTATCCACCGTCATGGCATTCCACACAGCATTGCTTCTGACCAAGGAACTCACTTCACTGCCAAGAAAGTACGGCAGTGGGCTCATGATCATGGAATTCACTGGTCTTACCATGTGCCCCACCACCCTGAATCAGCTGGCTTGATAGAATGGTGGAATGGCCTTTTGAAGAAACAGCTACAGTGCCAACTAGGTGGCAACAGCTTGGAGGGCTGGGGGAGTGTCCTCCAGCAGGCTGTATATGCTCTGAATCAGCGTCCTATATATGGTACTGTTTCTCCTATAGCCTGGATTCACGGGTCCAGGAATCAAGGGGTGGAAATGGGAATGGTCCCACTTGCCATCACCCCAAGTGACCCGTTAGCTAGATTTTTGCTTCCTGTTCCCGCAACCTTACGCTCTGCTGGACTACAAGTCTTGGTCCCAGAGGGGGGAGTGCTTTTGCCAGGAGACACAAAGAACATTTAATTGAACTGGAAGCTAAGACTTCCCCCTGGTCACTTTGGGCTCCTAATGCCCTTGAGTGAACAGGCTGAGAAAGGAGTTACAGTGATTGCAGGGGTGATTGATCCAGATTATCAGGGGGAAATTGGGCTGCTCCTCCACAATGGAGGTAAGGAAGAGTATGCCTGGAGTGCAGGAGATCCTTTAGGGCGTCTGTTAGTGTTACCATGTCCTGTTGTCAAAGTCAATGGACGACTGCAACAACCCAATAGAAGTAG
The DNA here is from genome assembly GCF_020740685.1 of Jaculus jaculus. Classification (NCBI taxonomy): domain Eukaryota; kingdom Metazoa; phylum Chordata; class Mammalia; order Rodentia; family Dipodidae; genus Jaculus; species Jaculus jaculus. Next base: position 67,177,904 of record NC_059110.1, read on the forward strand.
TGTGATAAATGGCCCAGATCCTTCAGGAATGAAGGTATGGGTTACCCCTCCAGGTAAAGAACCAAGACCTGCCGAGGTGCTTGCTGAAGGTGGAGGGAATACAGAATGGGTAGTAGAAGAAGGCAGTTACAAATATCAGCTAAGGCCACGTGATCAGTTACAGAAACGAGGACTGTGATTGCAATGTTTCTGTCCTGCCTTGATAACAGAGTGTTGTATCTACACCAATATTAAGATTGTATCATTAGCTAAACTGTTGAATTTATATTAGACCCATTGTATTAGAGACTAAGCTTGTGTTGGGAAGATTTTGCGGTTCCGGTTGTACGTGGGATAGTTATGCAATGTTAGGCGGAATTATGGGCTTGTTACTGTTTTCATTTGGAAATTAAGTATGATGTAAGGAGACATGATTTGATGCCAAGTTGACAAGGGGTGGACTTGTGATAGTTAAGGTGTTGTCAACTTGATCTGTTTAGTAATCCACAGGCTGCTTCTAGGAAGGATCAACTAAAGAGGAGGTCTTTCTCCCAGGGTGAGCCCTTCCCCCAGAGTGGGCGGTCCCGCTCAGAGAGGGACTTGATATAAAGAAGCTCTGGGTAGAAGAGTTCCCTTTTTTCCTTCTTTCCTTCCACTTGGCTGCCGGAGCTGCTCCCTACCTTCTAGCGTGGATTGAAGACCAGTGCGGACTAAAGACCAACATCAACTGAAGACCCACGTGGATCGAAACCCAGCAGCTCCTCAGGAAGCCTCCAGGCTTTCCGGCTCCTCAGGAGGCCTCCAGGTTTTCCGGCACCATCTGCAGTGCCGGTCGGGACTGCTGAGGCATCTGGCCACGTTGACTGAGAAGCTACCAGGTTTGGTGATTCTTAGGCCTGCAACTGCTATTGGACTAATGTAAGCTAATCCAATAAATTCCCTTTATAAAATAATTCATTCTAGTAATTCTGTTCCTCTAGAGAACCCTGACTAATACAATAATGAAAGCTGAACATTTGGGTATCCTGTCAGATTTATGTATTTGCTGAAATGATTCATAACAAGAGACTTTTCTAAACAGAATATTTGCTATATTGACATAGACACTTCTAGTGCCAGCCCTCATTCTTTCCAGTCCTGAAAGGAGACTCTTTGTTTGCATGTATTGAATAATTAAAATTTCCTCTAAAAGGAAAGAATAAGGAAGAAAAAGTGTTTATTTTCAATTTATATTTCAATGTCTTCATCAGTACAATATGAACAAAGAAGAGGGTGGGGCAGGTGTTCTGTGACTAAACTATACAAATTCTCACAGCTTAGTTATGAAATTGTTTCCCTTTATTTCCTGAGAGTGGGAAGTACATTTGTTAATAAAATAATTTAGTCACTTACATATGTACACAATTTTATTGAAGGAAATTGTGTGTATACACTTAAGATATGAAGATTTAGATAAATGGCTCATTTGCTAAAGTGCTTGTCTTGCAAGCAAGAGGGCCTGACTTCAATCCCCAGAGCCCAAATAAGTGCCCACCATGGTGGTATATATCTGTAATACCAGTGCAGATGAGGTAGAAAGAGAATGATCTCTAGGGTTTACTTACCAGACATTCTTGTGCAGTTTGTGAAATCCAGTCCAGTGAGAGATGTGGTCTGGGAATAGGGAATGTTCCTGAGAATGGCACTCAGGTTGTCCTCTGATCTCCATATATATATATGCACACACATGTGCACCTACATATACTTGTCCACCTACACACACATGAACAAGCATATATACTCACACATGCCAATAATATGTAAATTATGCCTTATAATGTTATCATTTAGGCTATGAAATAATATTTCACTTTGATTTGTTGACTTTGCTCTGTACTGCATATCATATGGACTCTCTTTCCAGCCACAACAAATAAGCAAGAACCACGCATCTACACAACACTAAAACAGTGGGCACGACTGATTATCTCCTTGTAGACACACAGTCAACAAGAAATCCAAGTCCAACATAGAGATGTTATGCTGGCAAGAACATGGGGGGGGGGGATAATATCTCCAACATTTTATTAAAGATTACAAGTTGGCCATTGTTATAAGTACTTCATGGCATTATCCAATTCTCTGGGAAGCTGTATAGATCAGGTTTTACCACATTTCCTATTAATTACCTACTAGTAGGTAATTAAATTAAAGAAAAAATGTGCATGTAGCTTGCTTCAAATCAGACATATATTTAGTGGATGAACAGAACTAGTATGCTCTAGTAAAACTTGTATTTAGACAACTTCATTGGTTTCACTTTTCTGTGATGATGTACAAGCTCCTGGACAACATAAAGAGACTCACTGAGGTGAAAATTCATAACCAAAATCCATGAGTAAGCATATATCTCTTATTCATGAAATTCAATAAGAAAGAAGATAGTCATGGTCCCAACTGAATAAATACAAATGTCTTCTTCCAGTTCATTTTATGAGGTGTTGCCATTCTGACTCCTACTGTAAAACCCAATCATACTGTTGTCTTCTTGAGTTGTATCACCTCCAGAATTGGCTTTAAAAGGACCAATGAAGAGTGTTGACTTCTTTGTTTGGGCATCAAAAACTCCATATACTGATTCAACGCACCTTTCCATTAACCACTTACTTGTAAATTACTCTATAGTCCAGTTGCTGCTCTCTATAATGCTTTATACATAATACCAGTTTACTAGTTGAATTTATTGGTACATGTAATGTTACCTATTATCCTTGGCATTATAGATAAAAATGTCTGAAAGGATGCTTTGAGTAATAGATACAGTAGCAGATGATTTCTTTTTCTTTTTTTAATCTCACGCTATAGCAAGTTTTTGTGGAAAAGTGAGAACATGTGAGGCAAAAGCAGGGAATAATGGGAATAAGTGAATGTTTTGGCCACACATGACCAGAATAGCTGTGCACATCTTTATGTATATTCTTATGCATATGCTATGCACATCATATACACAATAACCAGAATTACATTACAAATATGATCTTGTAAACTATCTCACTTAATGAACACCTTTCCATATTGAGAGATATAGATTGATATTATAATTTTAATAGTTTAATACTTACTGAGTTATTTTAGAAAATTTAGGACATAGTGTTTTTTAAATGACTCTGCTATGCATATGGCTAAAGATATAGCTATTCTTATATGTATAGCTATTTCTCTCAGATTGATTGAACATGTCAGAACATTTTAACAATATCTGAAACATTGGTAAACTCTAGAAAACTTGCATAAATAACTACTCATGGGGTTAAAGTTGCCCATTTGCTCCTCAATAACAATGGATCTTGACTGTACATTTAATATTGGCTTATTGACAGGAGAAAGTAATCTCTAATAGCCCTTTAGCCAAATTAGTATGGTAACCATTTCTAACTATTAGAGAAGACCTGAATCATATCTTTTGCTCTTTTCATTTTAAACCTGGACTTTAACCCTATTAGAATATTAATTTTATTTTTTAAATTGAATAATACCAATCCATGAACTGGAAACTTGTTTCAGCCAAGGTCACTTCAATGACAGCAGCATGGAACCTTTCCTAGCCTTCGTTTATATTCTCATACCTTTGTGCTTTGGAGACTTTTTTTTAGGCAGTTCTTATTTATTTATTTTTGCTTATTTTTATTTATTTATTTGCAAATAACAGACAGAGAAAGGAAGAGACACAGAGAAGAAATGGGTGCATCAGGGCTTCCAGCCACTGCAAATGAAGTCCAGACTCATGGACACCTTAGTGCATCTGGCTAATGTGGATCCTGGGGAATAGAGCCTTGAACCAGTGTCCTTAGGCTTCACAGGCAAATGCTTAACTGCTAAACAATCTCTCCAGCCCTTCAGAGACTTCTTGTTTTACATGAGTCTCATGCATGCAACTGGCGTAGGTGGAGAGAGAATTATGATTAAAGAAAACCTTGGGTGGAACCTTTACTTTTTTGGTTGTGTACCTGGCAAAGTCTCTCTATCTGCCCTAATGATCTGCACTTAACAGGAGGCTGGGCCAAGTTATGCCTATGTAAAATTCAAGGACAAGGACCTGTCAATATATTTGACACTCTATCTGTCAGAGTCTCTCCAAGGAGCTGACAAAGAACAGACAGATAATTATCAAGCATGATTTTCTCCTTGAAAATAAAATATAACTTAATAAATATGATGGCTATCGGGTACATAAACTAAGAAGCTCTCCTGGTCCCTCCTGGGTACTTTGCTGTCACTTGTCACCATGCATCCTATACAGTGCATCTCGCAAACACAAGTGAATAATTGATAGCCTTTGCAGGTTGCCAGCTGCACCTATTGCCAAGTGGGCCTCTGGAGTTGAGCTCTGAGGAGTCTCACTGTGCTCTGACTTTCTTTCTTATCTGTGTGCTTTAAGGTATGCTTGACTCAACCTCATCAAGATCCCTAACAGTCTAAAAAGAGAAAAAATAAAGTGAAATTTTCTGTGTAGGATAGAAATAGGCACCCCAGCACATCATAGTGATGTTATTCAAATTTACTAATATATTATTGAAATATGAAACTAACAATAGAAATGCAAGGAGAACTAATTTGATTAACTATATAGCCAGAATTAAGTTTCACTTCCTAGATGGGTGATGTTAGAAAAGTTACTGCTCACTTGTGAAAAGTTAGCAGATAAAGATTAAATAATAAATCAGAGGGTGCAGAAACATGAAAATGTTCTAGTAGCCTCTTAATTCCTTTATATGAGCAACTTTTGGGTTGTGAAGGGTGATTCTGTTTTGCTTTTAATATCAATTCATGTAAGCTATGCATTATTGTGGCACAAAAATCCAAAGGAATAATAGGAACATGCATAGTAAAAACTATATTTCACAGTCCTATATTCTGGACAGCTGATTTCCTTTTTCTAGGTCAACAAATTTTATCACTTTATTTTATATTATTTCAGATAAGTTGCATGCATATTTAAATGTGGTAGTTTGAGTAGATGTCCCCCAATATATTCAGTGTTTTATTAGCTTATAGTTTGGATCTTCAGCCACCTGACTGGAGGTAGTATCACAGGGTGGATCTTAGGGTCCATCCCTAAGGTGTGGTGGTGGGTTTGGGATTTCAATCTAAAGATATGCAAAGTATGCCTAGCTGGAGTTCCTACAGTGTGCTGTGCTATGTGGCTTTTAGGCTTGTGCTTCTCTCTCTGTGTTTGGTCCTGTGAAAGCAGACCAGATTCTTCTGCCGTTACGGAACTTCCATTTGATCTGTAAACTGTAACAATCCCTTCCTCCATGACTGTGTCTGGTCTGGAAGTTCATCTCAGCAAACCTGAAACTGTCTGCTACAGAAGTTGGTACTGGGAGTGGGGTCAGATGGACCTGACCATGTGAATTTTGGTCCTTTGGAACCTTTGTGTTGGAGGAATGGGTATGGACTTGCTGCTTGTGACTAAAGATGCCTTCTGGAGTGGTAAGCCAAGTTTTATGGACTATTCTAATGAGAGTTTGAGAATTTTAAGTGCAGACAGTATTGAACTTCAAGGTCTGGCTTATGTTTTTTCTAAGGGGAAGGAAAGACTGCACAGGACTTTGTTGGAACTGGATACTGGCATAAGGGTGTTATGCCCAGTTCCTGGCACCCCTAGTGACCATCAAGGAGAACCAACCATGTATGCAAGGGCAAGGAGCTTTATTTTGGGCTTAAGCTTGGTCTCTTGACTTCACCAATGCAGTGGATCTGTACAAGAGTCTCAAATAGCAGGAGGGTAGGGTTTATATAGAAATTCTAACAAGGAGGTAGGGGATAGATACATGATTGGTTGATTTAAACAGTATTCTTCTGATTGGCTTGGGATTTTGGTGGGCAAAATTGGGAGCGGGACAGAGGCAGGAAAATTTTGGTGTGCAAGGTTGGGGGCAGGATGGAGGTAGGAGCTAGGGGATCCCCAGGCAGATAAGGTAGTCTTTATTGTGATTGACTGGGGCAGAAAGAACAGAGAAGACAGGCCTCAGGCATGTCCTGGGCATGTCTAGGCTAGGGGTGATTCCAGCCTTTGGGTGGGCATCTTCCCTAACCATATGTCAGGGCAGTTGCCTTCTGCCTAAACGGAAAACCTGAAAGTTAGGCCCAGCCAGGGTAGCACCTTACTGAATTCCTTCATGGTGTTAATTTAGTTTCTGGGTCTTTCATTCTCCCCCTTCTACTTGTAACTTCAGGAGACTCAACCTTGGGTCTTTACTGGGGAAGAGGTTGTGGGAATGGTAATGAGTTTTAGCACCATGAGTTGCACTGTATTAATTCGTTCCCTGACAAAAGAGACCAGCCTATTGATTATATAGGGCTCAAGTGTTAGTAATAACAATAGTAGAATCAGGGGTCCAGCCAGGGCCAAAAGCAAGGTTATTAGGCATGGTGACCAGTTGAACATAGATTTATACCAATTTTGACTTTGTTGTCTAGCTTTAGCCCTTTCTTTTAGCTTCTTGTGGACCATTGCTAAACTATCTCTAACAACTCCTGAGTTATTGGTATAAAAACAATATTGTTCTCCCAGTGCTTGGCATAGTCCTCCTTGTTGCAGGAAGAGTAAATTTAGCCCCCTTCTATTTTGGAGTTCCACTTTGGCTACTGAGTCTACTGTTTTAAGTGATGAATAGACTTTTCTAATTGAGCAAAATCTTAATCTATAAGGTTACTTAGGGCCTGAAAATTCTGATTTGCTCTAATTAAGGCTGTAGTTTCAATGCCAATTCCGGCAGATATGCCAGATTCAATTAATGTTGAAAGAAGGATTGCTGAAGCCCCAAAATCTCATTTTTGTCTAGGATGTTCCAGCGCTGTTCCCATATACGAGCTGAAGGGAAGATAATAAACTTGAGGGAATAGAGTAACTAGAACACACATACTGTAGTCTTGAAGAACTCATGGGTGTATACAGGGGGTCAAGCCTGTGGTGCAAGCAAACCAGTTTCCATTGGGAGGCATTAGATAGGAATTACTATCACCTGTAACTATACTGTGGACACAAAGGTGCTTAAGGTAAGAGAAATCATTTAGATTTTCCCCTTTTCCTATTACAAATAGTCCTTTCCCTGTTACAGCTCGATGGGTAAGGGCTGGGGATTCTCCCCAAGAACATCTCAATCGGCTTTCCAGGGGAGATAACAAATTTCCTACAGTAGCCCAACCAAGTAAGGTTATATAAGGTATAAGGTCCTGATTTTTATCTTTTATCCAAGGAACACTGGTTTCACAGCCCCATTTATAGCAAAAGAAATCTCCCATCCCACCACAAGTCCCATACTCATTTGTCCCTGGTAAGGTTAGTGGCTGATTTAAGGAAATTAAAAGTGAGGTCGAGTAATCTGAATAAATTTGATGTACTAGGGACCCCAAAGGGATGCTTGGCTATTGAGGTTGTAGCCCAATTCATGGGGTGGGAGGGTTGGTACTTAAGATTGGGGCCGGTCCAACAGGCTTTAGAATAGGTATGTCCAGAGCTGCTGGTCCTACAGGTTTTAAGATGGGCAGGCCAGGAGTGGCTGGTTCTACAGGTACAGAGGGAGGCCCTGTTAGGACACCCTGTTTCTGTGTCTGAAACAGAAATCCTCTTTTCCGTAAAACATATAATCTCAGACCCCGAATTTTTCCTGTTTCCCACCTTCTGTTCATCTGTCCCTTTTCTGTTATGGAGATGGAGTTGGGGTTCCTTCCTTTTAGTGATATCTGATTGTTTATTCTAGTTATCAGTATAAGGTCCTGATTTTTATCTTTTATCCAAGGAGCACTGGTTTCACAGCCCCATTTATAGCAAAAGAAATCTCCCATCCCACCACAAGTCCCATAGTCATTTGTCCCTGGGCAGGCATAAAACTGCATGGAAGCAAGTTTTTGTTTCTGACAATCATCTCTGCAGGTTGCCACAGCGTTTTGACAGTCTTTGTAGGACTGACAGTTTCTGCCCTTTGGATTCAGAGATCTCCATATGGAACCAGCCAGGGCACAGAGATCTAGAAGGAAGACCAGCAGAAAGTTGGTACTGACTGGGCCGGTTATCACCAGTGACTGTACTTCTCTCCATAGGTCCTGTGGGGAGGCCTCAGGGCCTCTGAGTATCCATTTGGTGGTGATAGCCTGGTGTGGGTTGGAAGTACATACAGTTAGGAGTATTAAGATCAAAAGCATTTGAGTTTGAGCTTGAGTGGTGTGCTGCATTCCTGGTCAATTTTCCATTGTGGTTGGTAGTCCCCAGGTGCAGCTATTGGATCTGCTGGTCAGACGTGGGTGTGATGAATCCAAGCAGCAATTCCTTCCACCTTCACAGTGTAGGAATGCTCAGAATGATGATGTAGGGTCCCTTCCAGTGGGGTTCCAATGTCTCACGGCAATGGTGGTGAACAAATACCCAGTCTCCCAGATTATAACCATGAGTTGTTGGGGGAGGTCCAGTCTCATATATGGCCTTCAACCTTGGCCATACCTCTTTATGGGTTCTAGCAAGAGATTGAAGAGATTCATGAAATTGTTGATTATCAAATTTGGCAATTAACTCCGCCTTAAAATCAGGCAGAATTGGGGTGGCCTCCCAAACATTATTTCATAGGGTGTTAAGCCTATCATGTAGGGCATGTTTTGCACCCAGTAGAGGGCAAAGGGAAAGAGAGATACCCAGTCCCCACTGGTCTCCATGGTTAATTTAGTAAGGGTTTCCTTTAGAGTCCTGTTCATTCTTTCTACCTGTTCTGAGCTTCGTGGTCTATAACACAATGTAATTTTGAACTTGCCCCCAAAATTTTAGCAACTTCCTGTGTTACCTGAGAGATAAAGGCTGGTCCATTGTCTGAGCTCAAAAGAGCAGGCATTCCATACCTGGGAAGGATGTCCTCTAGGATGTTCTTAGTTACCACTTGAGCTGTTTCATGCTTGGTGGGGAAAGCCTTAGTCCATTCTGAAAAAGTATCTATAAAAACTAAAAGATATCTGTAACCATATTTATCAGGTTTTACCTCAGTAAAGTCCAATTCCCAGTGTGCTCCGGGCTTGGAGCCTTGCTGGCATTTCCCATTTCCTTTAGGATGATTGTCTGCATTAGTCATCTTACAATTTAGGCATTTGCTAGCATTTTTTTTTTTTTCAGTTTTAGATCTTAAATTGAGTATTTTGAGGTGACTGTGCCTTATCAGCTCTTCAGTCTGCTTTGTGCCCAGATGTGATGACGTGTGCAAATGTTGGAGACGCTGCTGAGCCAGGTGTGTGGGAAGGATCAGCTTATTATCCTCACTTTTGACCCAACCTCCAGTGCCCTCTTGTGTTAAAGGCAACTTGCTAATCTGTTTGGCATCCCCCTTTGAACACCCTGGAGTGTCAGGTAAAGTTGGAGGTCCTGGGTCTGGGAGTAGAGTCAACACCAGTTCAGCATCTAGGGCAGCCCTCTTAGTGACTTCATCTGCCCTCATATTTCCCCTGGCCACTGGAGTATCATTTCTTTGGTGGCCAGGGCAATGCATAATGGCCAGTTTAGTGGGCAACCATAAGGTAGCCAACAAATCGAAAATTTGCTCTTTGTTTTTGATTGTCTTTCCTTCTGCTGTGAGGAGGCCTCTCTCTTGATAGATAGCCCCATGTTCATGGGCATTCACAAAGGCATAATTGCTGTCTGTATACACATTCAGCCTCTTGCCTTTGCCTAGTTGCAAAGCATTTGTCAGAGCAATAAGTTCCACCAACTGTGCAGAAGTCCCTCTAGGTAATTCTGCCGCCCAGACAGTCTCTGTCTCAGTCACCACAGCAGCCCCCACATACCTTTGTCCATTTTTAAGGAAGCTGCTGCCATCAGTATACCAAGTAACTTCAGCATCTGTCAGGAGCTGGTCTCTGATGCTGTAAACCTGACTCAGGATCTCTGCGCAATCATGGAGAGGTCCTTCCAGGTCTGGGTCTGCCAGCAGGGTGGCAGGGTTCAAAGCTGTGCTGGGAAAGAATTGTATCTGCAGTGGGTTCAAAAGTAGGCTTTGATAATGGATTATGTGAGCATTACACATCCACCTATCGGGAGGTTGTTTGAGAACTCCCTTTATAGCATGGGGAGTGACCAACTGCAATTCCTACCCTAATGTTAATTTGCTAGCACCTTTTACCAAAAGGGCCATAGCTGTTATTATACGTAGGCATGGTGGCCATCCTGCAACTACAGGATCCAGTTTCTTTGACAAGTAAGCAACCATCCAATTCCAAGGTCCCAATGTCTGAGTTAACACTCCTTTAGCTATTCCATTTTTTTCATCTACATAGAGGTGGAAGGCCTTGTTAATGTCAGGCAACACTAGTGCAGGTGCAGTCAGTAGGGCATGTTTTATTTCATTAAATGCCTGATCCTGGGCTGAAGTCTACTGGAAGGGACTCCCTTTTTTGGTCAATTCATATAAGGACTTGGATTTCTCAGCAAACCCAGGGATCCATAAACGGCAAAACCCAGAGGACCCCAGGAACTCACACACTGCTTTGTGGGTGGTGGGAGTTGGTATACTTAACACAGTCTCTTTTCTGGCCTGGGATAGCCATCTCTGTCCGTTTTTAAGAATGTATCCCAGACATGTTACTTCTCTTAAACAAATTTGGGCCTTTTTGGCAGAAGCACAATACCCCAAGTCTCCTAAAATTGTTAGTAAATCTTCCATGTCTGCTTGGCAAGCCTGAGCTGTGTCTGCAGCTATCAGAATGTCATCAACATATTGCAATAAAATCAAATGTGGGTGCAGTTGCCGGTACTCACCCAGATCCTCATGCAAAGCCTCATCAAACAGGGTAGGTGAGTTTTTGAATCGTTGGGGTAGCCATGTCCAGGTCAATTGTCCATTAAACCCTTGTTCAGGGTTATGCTATTCAAAGGCAAATAGTGGCTGGCTTTGTGCTGCCAGCAGTAGACTAAAGAAGGCATCTTTTAAGTTCAAAAGAGTATACCACATTTGATGGGAGGCAAGGAGCTTAATAGAGTATAGGGGTTTGGCACTGTTGGGTGGATATCCATCACCCATTTGTTAACTTCTCTTAGGTCCTGGACTGGCCTATAATCTCTGGTATGTGGCTTCTTTACCAGTAGGAGTGGAGTATTCCATGCAAAGTTGCAGGGGACAAGCACCCCAAGGTCCTGGAGTCGCCCAATATGGGGGGTGATTCCCATATAGGCTTCTCTTGACATGGGGTATTGCCTCACTCTGATGGGAGTTGCTCCAGGCTTTCATTCCACCCAAATGGGTGGCCAACGGGAGGCCAGTCCCATCCCTCCTATTTCTGTCCAGGCCTTGGGGAACTTTTGCAACCACTCAGCAATGTCCATCATGGGACTTGGTTATTGGTGGAGTCTATATTCATCTTCCAATTGCATGATCAATATTTGTACTGGGTGCCCATTTCTATTGGTAAGATGAGGCCCATCCATGTCAAAAGAAATTTGAGCTCCTATTTTGGTTAGTAGATCTCTTCCCAGTAAGGGGTAGGGGCATTCAGGTATGACCATGAAAGAGTGGGATACCCGGCCCATGCCATGGTCCACTGTTCTTTGGGTAGTCCATGAATACTGGTTCATACCAGTGGCCCCTTGCACCCAAGACTTTTTTTCTGAGTTTCCCTTGGGTTTTTGTTAGTACTGAATGCTGTGCCCCAGTATCTACTAGAAAAGTGATAGGTGGCCTCTCCACTCTTAAGGTTACCCTAGGTTTGGGGAGGGGCCCAAACCCCATCTCCTTCAGTCATCAATCCCTTCTAATTCTAGGACACACACTCACTCTGAGAAGGTTCTTAGGACATTCTTTTACCTAGTGTCCCATCTCTTTATAGTAAGCCCTTGGTTATGAAGGAGTTTGGCCCTTTATTGTGAAGGTCCCTTCCTATCTTGCTCCCCTACAAGTTTTTTGTATTGTTGGTGTTGGGTGTCAGGGGACTTTGTGGTGGCTCCTAGGAGAATCTTAGCCAAATTGTGGATACATTTTTCATTTGCTGAGGCAATGGCTCAGGCTTGGCGTTCCTCAAGACTCTCTCTGTCATTATACACTCGTTCTGCCCATGCCACTAACTTCTGTCAGCTCTTATCTGCTAGTCTGTCCAGTTTCTGAATCTTCCTCCTTATGTCTGGGGATGCCTAGTTAACAAAACTGAGAATAACTGCCATCTTATTTTCTGGAAGCTCTGGATCCATAGGGGTGTATGTATGATATGCCTCCATAAGTATTTCCAGAAAAGTGGCAAGAGTCTCCCTTTTACCCTGCTGCACATCACTATCCTTAGCCAAATTAGTGGGGCACCTAGCAGCGACCCTGAGACCCCCCCCCATTAGAGTCCAGTACATCTAGAATCTCTCCTTACCTGCTGCTGTGTTGAAATCCCATTCTGGTCTAGTCAAGGGGAAGAAGGTGTCAATGAGGGCTGGAGAGATGGCTTAGTGGTTAAGCGCTTGACTGTGAAGTCTAAGGACCCTGGTTCAAGGCTCTATTCCCCAGGATCCACGTTAGCTAGATGTGCAAGGGGGCACATGCATCTGGAGTCCGTTTGCAGTGTCTGGAAGCCTTGGCGTGCCCACTCATTCTCTCTCTCTCTCTCTCTCTCTCTCTGTCACTCTCAAATGAATAAATAAAATAAATAAATAAATAAATAAATAAAATGAACAATAAAAAAGAAGGTATCAGTAATAGCTTGATTACTGGTGGGATTCCCATCTGCACCCGGAACCAACTTCCAGGCTTCAGTCTGGATTCTCTCCCTCTCCTCCGTGGTGAAGAGAATCTGTAACAATTGTTAACAATCATCCCAAGTTGGTAGGTGGGTAAAGATAATGGAATCCAGAAGATCAATAAGCCCCTGTGGTTTCTTGGAGAATTTGGGAGTCTGCATTTTCCAATTATATAGATCACTGGTGGTCAGTACTGACGCAGCTGGTTACCATCATGGTCTGGGGGTCCCATAACCCAGAGGGGAACCATTGTGACCTCCAGGTATGGGGATAGACTCTGGGGGCCCTACTACATGTGTGGAGAGGACTAGGTACAGGTGGGGGTTGGGCTGGTGGTGGTGGGTCCTGAGATTGTGGATCTGTAGATGGAGGCAGGTTTATAGGTGGAGGAGGGTAAGGAGGAAGAAAGATTAACTCTTATTCCTGGGAATTTGGAAGCACAGGATATAAGGGAGCAGAGGGAGGAGAGGAAGGGGTGTCATCTGTTTCATTTTTCTTCTTCACCATCAGAACAGTAGTGGTCTTCTGTAGAGGGGGAAGAAAAGGTTTAACCCAAGAGGGTGGGATTTTCCACCAGGTCCCGCCAAACCAGGATATAAGGGATCTGTTCTGGATGGCCAGGAAGTCCTTGGAAGATGTTTTCCTGGATTTGCTGTATGATTGGTAGGTGTAAGGTGCCCTCTAACAACCAACCCATGTTAAAGGTGGGCCATTCACTCCTGCAGAAAACGATGAGTTTATTTTTCTTTATCTCTATGCTAAGGCTATGAGCTCTAACTTTAACATCCTGAAAATGGTCTTTCACTAAATAAAGCGGGGTAGTCTGCATCTGTCCCATTAGTCCAATCACACAAACAGTAATTCCAACAAAGAACAGAAAAAAAGAAAGACTTCAGCTGGCCAGCGACTACAAAACCGAAATTGAGACAATGGGCTCTCTCTCCCTGTTCTGTGGTAGCGATCCGTGTTGTCTCTGCAAATCTACCAAAGGGATGGAATCCCCTTCGGGCAGGCCTGGGGCACCCTGGACTCGCCATGCAAATGAAGTGACCTCCAGGGGCACATCCGCCCAACCACAATTTTCTGATGAATGAAAGAATGAAGGACAGGTTTTCAGGAACAGAAGCACAACACAGAAGCACACTTACCAGCTGGCAACCTGAGCTCCACATGTTGGTGGTCCTCAGCAGTCTCTGAGGTGATCCAGGATAAGCCCCCAAATGTTATGCCCAGTTCTCAGCACCCCTGTGACCACCAAGGAGAACCAAACATGTATGCAAGGGCAAGGAGTTTTATTTCAGGCTTAAGCTTGGTCTCTTGACTTCACCAACACAGTGGATCCATACAACAGCCTTGAGTAGCAGGAGGGTAGGGTTTGTATAGAAATTCGAACAAAGACGTAGGGGATAGATACATGATTGGTTGATTTAAACAGTATTCTTCTGATTGGCTTGGGATTTCAGCAGGCAAAATTGGGGGCAGGAGGGAGGCAGGAAGATTTTGGTGTGCAAGGTTGGGGGCAGGACGGAGGTAAGAGCTAGGGGAACCCTAGGCAAATGAGGTAGTCTTCATTGTGATTGGTTGGGGAAGAAAGAACAGAGAGGACAGGCCTCAGACATGTCCTGGGAATGTCTAGGCTAGGGGTGACTCCAGCCTTTGGGTGGGCATGTTCCCTAACCATATGTCAGAGCAGTTGCCTTCTGCCTAAACAGAAAACCTGAAAGTTAGGTCCAGCCAGGGCAGCACCTTACTGAATCCCTTCATGGCGTTAATTTAGTTTCTGGGTCTTTCAAGGGCTGGCTGTGTCCAGCTGTGCAGGCCCAGAAAGTTTGATCAAGGTTAAATTTGTAATGGACTTATGTGCTTGGCTAAAGATATTGGGCTGAGGACTGGAGAGATGGCTTAGATATTAAGGTGCTTGCCTGAATAACCAAAGGACCTTGACGCAATTCCCCAGGACCCATGTAAGTCAGATGCCCAAGGTGGCACATGCGTTTGGAGTTCGTTTGCAGTGGCTGGAGGCCTTGAAGTGCCCATTCTCTCTTTCTATCTGCCTCTTTTTCTCTGTCTGTTGCTCTCAAATATAGAAATAAAAATAAACAAAAAATATTTTTAAAGGATATTTGACTGAGAGATTTAAGATTTTTAAATTGAAAAACCTCAAACAAGTTAAAATTAGAGACTCTGAGATTGGCTTTAGATTACTGAAGTTGCTATTGTCATCATATTAGCAATCTTAAGGAAAATGGGCCAACAGAGAAAGGACATACATATGTATATATATTCACATGTACACAAAATACATCTTTAGGGTAAATGGTTAGACATAGATTGTTAAGTAGTTTAAAGGCACTTCATTATTTTACACTTGTCATTTTGTTAGATTTAATAGCTAATTTTAAACTATACTCTGTGATGATTAATCTCTAGTTGTCAACTTGACACACATTTGGCTGGAATTCTAGATCTTCCCCCACACCTCAGGGCTGGATCCCAGAATCCACCCACAGTGACACCAAGTTACAAGCTTGAATAAAACTTCTGGATTCATTGCAGGACATCCATTCAAACTACCACAACATACTCATATCTAAATTAACTGAAAAATACTAAATTTCCCCAAACCCTGACATAAATGTATAGTAACTGGTATGTGAAACTGGCATTTCACCAGTTTTGTTTTGCCTTTCTTTTGTTAAGGATCCTCTTTCCACATCTTTTAGCTACTTGTATTTGGTAACTAATTTGTCATTGTTTTTGCTTTTTCCTATTGGGTTATGAGATGTATTATTAGAAAATAATTTTTTGTTGTTTATTTTTATTTATTTGAGAGCGACAGTCAGACAGAGAAAGAAAGAGAGAGAGAGAATGGGTGCACCAGGGACTCCAGCCACTGCAAATGAACTCCAGACCCATGTTCCCCCTTGTACATCTGGGTAATGTGGGTCCTGGGGAATCAAGCCTTGAACCAGGGTCCTTAGGCTTCACAGGCAAGTGCTTAACTGCTAAGCCATCTCTCCAGCCTGAGAAAATATTTATTTTTTTAATGTAGAAGTTACTGAGGATATTTTCTTCATTTGTCTGTTTTGTTGTCAAGTAGGGTTTGTTTTATGAATTGTGGTGCACTTGTGTTTGGTGCATAAAGATTGATGATTTAGATATCCTCTTGTTGGATCATTCCCTCCATAAGTAAAATGTGGCCTTCTTTGTCTTTTTTTTTAATTACTTTGCTTTGAAGTCTATTTTATCCGATATTAGAATAGCAACATCTGCTTGTTTCTCATTTCCTTTTGCTTGGAATATAATTTTCCACCCTTTCACCCTGAGGAGGTGTCTGTCTTTAGCAGTGAGGTGGGTTTCTTGAAGACAGCAAGCAGATTGAGGAGTCTAATTTTCTGATCCACACTGTTAGCTTATGTCTCTTGATGGGTGAATTAAGGCCATTAATATTTATAGTGATAACTGAGGTTTGATTTAATCCCTGCCACATTGTGGTGTTTTATGTGGCTTGGTGTTTTCTTGGATTTTGTGGGGGGTTTTGCACCTTTTCTGAGTTTGGTTATTGTGATCTGCTTCTTGTAGGCACTTGAGATTGGTTATTTGACTCTTCTATGTAGAGAATTCCCTGAAGCGCTCTCTGTAATTTTAGCTTTGTGTTCATATAGTTATAAAGCTGACTTTTATTATGGAAAATTTTTCTTTCACCATCTATTATGAGGGATACTTTTGCTGGGTAGAGTAATTTTGGATGGAAGCCATAGGTTCTTGGACTGTGCAGTGTTCCCTTCCAGGCCCTTATGACTTTCAGGGTTTCCACTGAGAAGTATGAAGTAATTTGTCTTTTGACTTTTGCTTATTCTGGGCTTTGTATGTAATCATGATGACATGTGACACTGACAGTAGTCCAATGTCTTGGTGAGTAACCACAAAAATACAGCAACTATCTATCAGATGTTCTGAGCTTGAACTTTGTAGGTTGTTGCTCCCAATCTCAGAGGATGTTCCCTGATAAAATCTTTTTTCATTATTTTAAATCTTTTTATTCATCTATTTATTTATTTAAGATAGAGGGAGAGAGAGAGAGAGAGAGAGAGAGAGAGAGAGAGAGAGAGAGAATAGTCATTCCAGAGCCTCTAGCCTCTGCAATTGAACTCCAGACACATGTGCCACAATGTGCATCTGGCTTATGTGGGACCTGGAGATCCGAACCTAGGACCCTAGGCATTGCAGGCATGTATCTTAACTACTAATCTATCTCTTCAGTCCTAATATTTCATGTATTTAAAATCAGGGACAATTTAGGTTACCAATATCATTACTTCTTTAGAAGAATAGGTGAGGAATGCTGAAGTTTGTCATTGTTTCTTCACGTATGCAGTTTTAAACAAATGTTAAGACACTGAAGAAGCCCATTGCTATAGGAAAGCCTGCCAACATGGCTGTATAGAAGTCATTGCCAAGGACCAGAGATTGAATGGGAAGTTCATGAGCTGTCATTTCAGAGAATCTTGTTTATAGAACTATCCTGTTTTTGATATGCTTAGGTTTCCACTCTAGTCACAGCCTCTAATTAATGAATTAAGCCCACAATTTATCAAAGTCTCCTTACCCTAGCAAGACATAAAATGTACCAATGATTGAAATAATCCATTATTTATTTCATTTTCAACCTGGCACAGCACTGAACAGTCATATGCAAGAAAGGCACCAGACCAGAGGATTTCATGCAGGCTTGATTCTCACTATAACATAAACATTAACTGAGCAATGGAGTAGAAGATATGTGTGGCACTGTGGCTTTTCTTGGGTCATATTTCTGCTGATACTTTGTTTTAAAAACTCTACTAAAATATACACTTCTAAATATTCAGTTTTTAGATGTTAACTCTCATTTTCTTTCAGATCCCTTTTCTTTTATTGGGACAACTTTCCAATTATTTCAATTGTAATTGAAACAAAACCCAAATTCTTCACCATAACTCTTTTCCTGAATGGCTGACTTCCTGTAACTCTCTTCTTCCCATTTTCTATTTTCAAGCTTCACTGATTTTCTTTTCTTTCTTTTTTTCTTTTGCTCAAACATTCAAAGAACATTTGTTATTTCCTTTCCATCCTGCACTGCACCTCACCTTCTTGTAGCCTAACCTCTTCTTATATTTTTGGACTTATCTTAAGTTTTATCTGAGCTTTCTTTGTTTCTCACAAATAAAACAGGCCATTTCCTATTGCCCACAATGTCTGTCTCTTTTTCACATGTCATGTTCATGGATCTTCTTTCTCTCTTTTACCCTCCCTTCCTTTCTTTCTCACTTTCCAAAGTAAAAATCTAGTGGTCTGTTTAGTTCTTTTTAGGGTAACAGCCACATGTATATATAAAGAGTGACAAAAAATACCAAATCTTGAAGTCAATCTAATAATAACAAATATTTTTAATATTGTCTTTAAATATTTATTTCTGAAAAATAGAAGCTGGGGCATGTAGGGCACTTCTTTATTGCAAGGAGTTAGGGCTCCATAGCCAAGCTCAGACCCTTGGGCAGAGCCCCAGTAGCCACTCTATCA
This sequence comes from Jaculus jaculus, assembly GCF_020740685.1. Taxonomy (NCBI): domain Eukaryota; kingdom Metazoa; phylum Chordata; class Mammalia; order Rodentia; family Dipodidae; genus Jaculus; species Jaculus jaculus. The sequence continues at coordinate 67,196,172 of NC_059110.1, forward strand.
ATGCACCTAGCACCTCATTTCATTTTCGCTCCTCAGCACTCCCTCGCAAGAAAGCCCATCATTTAAAAAAAAAATGTGAGAAACAAGCCTTGATAATTAACTCTGGAAATGTACTTTTCTTTCTAGACAAAAGGATAGTACTCTTTTTAAAAAAGCATATAAAAACACTCCTTATTTCAATAACCTACAAATATTTCTATTCCAATAATAAGCATACTGTGTTTCTAATATAACTTATCTCAAGCTATAATCACTCATTTTATTTCCTAAGGTAAAAGCATGGATCTCCTTCTCCTCATAATGTTTTGATGTCCATGAATTCCAAGGCAGGTTAGGTTTGTTTTCTTTTCCAAATTAAATGTTGAAGGCCACTGAGCATTTAACATAATACTATATATGCCAGAGATAAAATAAAAAGGGAAATATTATTAATGGTTAAAAATTAATTCGCTCTCCTTGAGAAAGTCTCTCCCCACTTCAAGCATTCACACCTGTAATGTCAGCAGGTAGTGATGAGCAAGGGTTGCATGACTGGAATCAGAGCGGCAGCACATTGACGGGAAGTCCACTGAAGGGAAGGCTACTGAGATTTTCATGAACCCAGAGGATGTCTCCTTGCATGAGGTTGGAAGTTCATGCAGCTTGATGTTCTAATGTCCTTTCTCTGACATGGTTGTAGAGCTGCAAATGAGGACCTCTTGGTATAACACAAATATGAAATCTCAGACAGATGCAGAACAAATCAACAAAGAATGCTAAGATGGGAAGTCAGGAAACATAGGCTCTAAACCATCTCTGTTCTCTATTAGATGAGAGGCCTATGATAAGTGATTTAATATGTCTGATAAGTAGTTTTATAGAGACATATGGTAAAAGATTATGAAAACAATGAACAGATCTAGAGTGGTGGCTCAGCAGTCAAGTTGCTTGCCTGCAAAGCCTAAAGACTCAGCTTCAACTCCCCAGGACCCACATAAGCCAGATCCTCATGGTGGCACATGTTTCTGGAGTTTGTTTGCAGTAGCTAGAGGCCCTGACATACCAATTCTCTGCCTCCCTCTCTTTTTCTTGCTCATAAATAAATAAATAAATAAATAAATAAATTTCTTTTAAATAAACAAAGGTAAAAGAAAAATACTGAATAATCAGCATAGTTCAGAGATTTTTATTAAAGGTTCCCTTCCCTTCTCCTTAACTTTGTTCTTTACATTCATTTTTCTAAAATAAAATTGTATGTAAAACTAAGGTTTCCAAATGTAAGACCACTCTCCAATATCAAGCTACCATCAATCATGGGCTACAAGAGGGCCTACACCTATTAAACTCTCTATTAAAAAAAGTAAGGACTATCACATTTGTCCTGGTGCTAACTCACTCTCCATTGGAGAATCTGCTTCTCTTTTTCAGATAGATGCAGATCCTAAGGAGAGAGCCACCCCATCATACCTCAAAAGAGCCCCACCTGAAACTAAGGAAAATTGGCAAAACAAGCAAGGGTGCTGTTTTCCTGATGAACCAGATACCAGCACAAGGGGGAAGGAGACCAACACAGAGAAAAATCAACGCCTACCACATCAGAGAGCCAGAGCCCCAGAGGCCCCCAACACCTCCTCACTGAAGCAGATCAAAAATGAACCCAACATGGCTCAGAGAAATTTTGTGGAAGAGGGGGCGGAAAGAATGTCAGAGCCACATGTTGGGTCATAATATACAGAGACATTTATCGTACCAATAACTGTGGGCTAACTCCACAATGCACGACCCATATACCTCAACAAGGACGGGCCAATGGGGAGGGAGTAGGTCACGGATGAGCCTAATAATGGTACCAAACTGCCTGTACTTGCAGAATAGAAAACTAATAAAAATAAATAAATAAAAAATGAGAGGAAGGTTTGGAAAAACAGTTCAGTTTGTAAAGTATTTATTGCACAAGCCTGAGGACCTGAGTTCAGATCCCTATTAACCATATGAAAATAGTAAGCACAGGGGTGTGGGAGCCCCATGCATATAAAACATGTGCTAGGGAGATGGAGAGAAGAGAATCCCTAGAACTTGATAGTGAGCAACTATAGCCCTATCAGTGAGCTCTTGGTTTAGTAAGAAACTGTCTAATAATTAAAGTTGAAAACAATTAAGGGAGATGACAAGTTGACCTCTGGTTTTCACATTCATTGGCATGCACATCCATATAGACACATCACATAAATATATAAACAGACATGCACACTACACAAACACTTAAAAAAAAGGGAAAACCAGTAGACTCTCATTAATTGGTGTTAAATATAGTTGAAAAGGTAGCTTCTGTAATGGAATGCTGTCTTCTTATACTTAAGTAAAAAATAAATATTAGATTTTAAAATCATTATGCTCTGTCTTATTTTTGGCTCCATGTATCGGTTTCTGGTATGTTTGTTATATGTACAAGTGGGTATTTTTTTTAAAAAATTCTAATATTTACTTTGTGCTTTCTGTTATGTGAGAACAGGGAAAAACAATAGCTATCCATGAGTCAATAAGGAAGCCCTCATCTGACACTGAATTTCCTATCACATTGACCTTGAACTTCTCAACCTATGAAACTACGGAAAACAGTTTTAACTTATAAGCAAAAAATGTACTTTTTAATCCTGTTATGCTTTTACTATTATATAATTTCAGCCAATATCCAAAAAACATAACTATGTAGCCCAAGATGCATTATGGTACAAACTGAGAGGCCCTAGCCAAGTCTGTTGTGGTAGCAAAATTTACACAGAGATCAACAGTTGCTTCACAGTGCAAACATTATAGATAAAGGCATGGAAAAGTGAGAAACAGACATAAGCATGGTGATGTGTGTATAATCTTTGCACTCAGAAGCCTGGAGTGGGAGGATCATGATTTATTTCCACCCTGGTCTATATAGTGAGAATCTACCTAACACACACACACAAAGAAAGAGATTGAGAGATTTTGAGTATCACTCATACAGCATGTAAATTTGACAAATACAGAAGAGAAGATATATAAGAATTTCCTGAGCTGAAATAACCTTTCATTTAGGTTAAGAAGATCAAAATATAAGTATAAAACTCAGGTGGAATAAATAAACACTTAAAATATTTATTTATACTTTTCAGTATTTTATTGACAAAAGTATGAGTGAGGTTATTCAATATCAGTGTACAAAAAGAGAAGAAAGACAATCCATATTTGATTTTTTAAAATTTTTATTTACTTATTTTAAGTGCAAAAGACAAAGAGAGAAAGAGGCAAATAGTGAACGGGTGGGCCAGGGCCTCCAGCCACTGCAAACAAAATCCAGACCAGTGCGCCCCTTTGTGCAACTGGTTAACGTGGGTCCTGGGGAATGGAATCCTTGAATCAGGGTCCTTAGGCTTCACAGGCAAGTGCTTAATCATTAAGCCATTTCTCCAGCCTGGAATATTATTACTTAGTTCTTTTCTTTTTTAGAAAAAAAAAATGTTTTAAAAGAGGGAGAGAGACAGAGAAAGGTACAAAGGCACACAAACACACACACACACATATAGTATCTATATCTATTTATCTACATATATATATATATATATATATATATATATATATATATGGAGAGAGAGAGACTGGGTGTGTGAGGGCCTCCAGCCATTGCACACTAACTCCAGATGCATGCACCACTTGTGTATCTGGCTTTACGTGGGTACTGTGGGATCAAACCTAGGTCGTTTGACTTTGCCAGCAAGTGCCTTAACCACTAAGCAGTATCTCCAGACCCTAACTATTTTTTTTCTATTGCAACAAACTAGCGTATAAGTAATTTACAGAGAAAAGTATGTATTCCTGCCCCTCTCTTTCTAATAAGGATTGGGATTCATACAATCTTGCTGGTATATCAGTGGTTTACAGAAAGTTACTTTTTCCTTGCCCTCATTTTCTTGTGACAGCTAGGGTTCACCCAAGCTTTATAGTCATTTATATGCTGGCTTGGGTTTGACTGAGCTCCATAAATCTGCTCATTTCAGCATCAGAAGTAAAGGAGAATCCATATTGTGGAAAAGCTTTTCTCATGATGGGGAAAGATGCAATCAACACAAACACAATTTGGTCTTCTATTTGCATATGACAATGTCACATCTTTGATCAATACATGTCACAGATCACTCTCACTGTCACTATAGCAAAGAAAGGTAAATCAAATGTAATAAGTAGAAATTTAAAATCCTACTAAAAAGAGAATAATTGAAAAATTTTATATATATATATATATATGTATATATAAAATTGTTTTAAGGACAGAAACCATATTCTCATCCCAAAAGAAATAGACACTTGATAAAGTTGAGAATATCCTTCTAATGAAAGGTTGAGAGAAATTAAGATAGATAAAATACATCACAAAATATTAAAAGCTGTATATCTCAAACCTATGGCCAACATTATAGTAAATGGGAAAAAAAACTAAAAGCATCACTTTTAAAATGAACCAAGTGCCAACTAGCTCCATTCTTATTGAATATAGTGCTCAAAGTCTTAGCTCTAGCAATAAGACAAGAGAAAGATATAAATCGGATAAAGGTAGGAAATTAAGAAATAAAATTATCTCTATTCATAGATGACATGATTCTATAATTAACTGACCCAACAAACTCAACAAGAAAACTCTTGTATTAATTAGAAATTTTGTTGTATGGACAAATGATGTGTTGATTCCATTCTCCTCCTCCCTGCCCCCTTTGCACTGAGGGACCTCCTCAGTGGAATTACTGGTATTCACCATGGTATTATGGGTTATGAGTTGCAGCAACAGTCAGTCATTGTCTGGAGGAGGCAATACTGGTTATTCCTTCACACCCTGTGGCTCTTACAGTCTTTCCAACCCTCTCTTCTGAAATGTTCCCTGAGCTTTTGAGGGTGTCTTATAAGTCTACTTTAGTGTTGACCTCTCAGCAACTTCTGCATTTCTGCTTTGGTATGAACTGAGTATCCTCAGTGGTTATTTCCATCACCGTGACACATTTTGTGGGGCTCACTGTGAAAGCAACACTCTTGCTTAACTTGCCAATTCCTTTGTGGTATCACCTGGATCATGGCTGAAGTGCAAATAGTTTACTAATCTCATGATATCATCTCAGCTATCTTTTTTTGTCATGTTGTTATATTTTGGTTCTCACTGGTTTCTACTGCCTCCTGTAAATGAGAAAACAGATTCTCTAACAGAGAGTGAGAACAACATGGGTTAAAGAAATTAGCACTATTAATTAAAAAAGATTTTAATGAGTGAAACCTCCCTTTTGGCCAAACACTAGTGGGAGTTTCTCACTGGAGTTCATAATCCATGATTCTGACTTGGTTCACAGTACCAGCTATGAGTCCTTTGCATTGAATAGGTCTCTTATACCATTAGAGAGCCACGGTTAACTTGCCTAGGCCAAGTGCCACTATTGCACAGGTGTGTACATCGTGTCTGGCTGGTTGATTTATCATCTAGCAGGATCCCCTTCTTGTTCACAACATTGCTGACCATTTTCCCCCAGCAGCTCATGTAACACTTTTCAGCACTATGGAGGTTAGCCATCGGGGAGCTGACTTCCTTCCAAATTTCAACATTATCTATCCATTTTTGTGTCTGCAGCTTGTGCTGTCTTCAGCAATGTAGTCTTACTGTTTATCTCAGTCTGATAATCAAGTGCTTCGACAGAAAAAGATTGTCTTGTTTCAGGGACCTCATATGTCTCTCCAACCAACAGCTCATTGTGGGGTGTAACCCATTTCTGGCACTGCGAGATACAAGCCAGAACCAATGGTTTGATAATAGTGGAATATTGAAGTCTCCAACTATAACAGTGTTGGTGTTTGTTTTTGATTCATTTTCAAGTAGGTTTTGTTTTATAGGCTGTGGGACACCTGTGTTTGGTGCATATACACTTATGATTTTGATATTCTCATTTTGGATCTTTCTTTTGATGAGTAAGAAGTGGCCTTCTTCATTATTTTTGATTACTTTTGACCTGTAGTCTATTTTATCAGATATTAATATAGCAACAACTGTTTGTTTCTTATTTCCATTTGCTTGGAATATCATTTTCCATCCTTTCACTCTTGAGGGGGTGTCTGTCTTTAGTAGTGAGGTGGTTTTCTAGAAGACAACAGATAAAAGGGTCCATGTTTTTGATCCACCCTGTTAACTTGTGTCTTGATGGGTTACTTAAGATCATTAATATTTAGTTATAATTGTGAGGTTTTATTTAATCCCTGCCATGATCAGGTGCTTTCTTGTTTGTTGTACTTTTAGCCTGGTCTAATTTTGGTTATTATGATCTTGTAAACACTTGAGATTTTTTTTTTTTACTCTTCTGTGTGGAGTATTCTCTGTAGGTTTGTTTTTGTGTTCATATAATCATAGAGTTAACTTTTTTCATGCAAATTTTTCTTTCACCATCTATTATGAGGGATACTTTCAGCTTGGGATTTATCAAGCTTGCTTGTTTGTTTGTTTTTTTTCTATGAATAAGCTCTCCATTTCATTTTTTAAATTGTTTTCTTAATTTCCAATTCATTGATTGCTGCACAATTTTGAGTATTAATTGCCATCTGGTAATTTTTGATTTGGACAGTTCTTGATTTTCCATTGCCTTCAGGTGAATGGTTAAGGCATTGACCTGAGCTCTCTTTGACTTTGTAATGTAGTAACTTAGTGTTGTGACTTCCCTATTAGGACTGCCTTCATTGTGTGGCATAAGTTTTCATACCTTGTGTTTGCATTGTCATACAGTTTTATAAATTTATGGATTTTTTATATCTATCATTTTTTATATATATCATTCACTGTTGAATAGTGAGCTATTTAATCTACAGAAACTGATCTTTTTTTTGTTTGTTTCTCTTGTTTCTTTCTAGTATTTTTGCTGCATTATGGTCAGATATAATGAAACGAATTATGGTAATTCCCAAAATTATGGAGATACGCTGTATGCCCTAATATGTGGTCTGTTTTAGAGATGGTTTCATGAGCTGCTGAGAATAATGTAATGGAGTTAGGGTACACTATACTGTAGATGTCGGTTAGGCCTAATTTGCCTATGGTGTTGTTTAGCTCAATTATTTCCCCCTTAATTTTCTCTTTGGGTGAACTGTCTATTGATAGTGTGATACTGAAGTACCCTATTATGATGGTATTATGATGTATTTCTGGTTTGTTGTCCAGAAGATTTTGCTTTATAAAATGTGGTGTACCTGGTTAATGTGGATTTTTTAATGTTTTCCACATTTCCCTTATATTCTGTTTGCACACTTTTTTGAACTTGTCAGTATATTTGGATTCCTACTCCATTTTCTTTGCCTTGTCCGGCTGCATGTAAATTTATTAGTGTGATGTTTTCTTTTTGGATTATTCCCTTAATGACTAAGAAGTGGTCTTCTTTGTCTCTTTCAATTATTTTTGGTTTGAAGTCTATTTTGTCAGAAATTAAAATAGCCACATCTGCTTTTTTCTTATTTATGTTTGCTTAGGAAATCATTTTCCATATGTGCATACTAGGGAGATGCCTTTTCTTAATAGTGAGGCTTCTTGAAGACAGCAGATGGATAGATCCATTTTTCTGATCCAACCTGTTAACCTGTGCCTTTTGACTGGGGAGTTGAGATCATAAATGTTTAGAGATATAACTGAGAATTGATTTTATCCCTGTCATGTTGAAGGCTTTGTGGGGTTTGAGTCTTTCTTGAGTGTTGTATATTTTCATGTCTGTTCCAATTTTGTTTATTACGTTTTTCCTCTTATATGCCCTTGAGGTTGGTTGTTCACTCCTCTGAATGGATCATTCCCTGAAGTATTATCTGCAGCATTGGCTTTATACTAATATATGCATCGAGCTGGCTTTTATCATGGAAAGTTTTCCTTTCAACTTTTATTATGAGGAATATTTGCAAGGTATAATACTTTGGGTTGGTGTCCATAGGTTTTTAGAGGTTCTATGGAAAAATCCAAGGTAATTCTTGTGGGCTTACATTTGTATGTGATGAGCTATTTTTCTCTTGGTGCTTTTAGCACTCTGTTTTCATTGTTTAGAATTTTAACTGTAATGTACCATGGAGAATTTATCCTTTAGTCCTGTTGATTTGATGTTCTATGTGCTTCTTATATTTGGATGTGTCTCTCTTTTGCAAGAGGAGGACAATTCTCTTTGATAACTTTTTAAAGATATTCTCCATATATTTGTCCTATATTTCTTACCCTTCTTGTATGCCCATGATTTTAATTTTCAGTTTGGATTGTTTATTGATAATAGCAGGGTATTAAAGTCTCCCACTATTAATGTGTTGGGATTTATTTCTGACTTATTGTCTAGTAAATTTTACTTTAAAAAATTTGGTGCACCTATGGTGCATAGAAATTAATAATTGTAGTATCTCTTCTTGTTGGACTCTTCCCTTAATGAGTAAAAAGCAACTTTCTTTATCTCTTTGTATTACTTTTGGTTTAAAGTCTATCTTATCAGCATAGCTACACCTGCATATTTTTTTTTAACTTCTATTGGCTTAGAAACTCATTTTCCAACCTTTAACCATAAGGAAGTGCCTATATTTGATTTTAAGTCTGGTTTCTTGTAGACAGCAAATGGAAAAGTTCATTTTTCTGATTAAACCTGTTACCTTGTATCTTTGGATTGGGAACTTGGGTCTCTTAATATTCAGAGCAATGACTACAAGGTTTGAGTTAATCCCTATCATGTTGGAAGTTTTATGGAGCTTTGTATGATTTTATGTCTGCTATAGCTTTGGTTGTGTCCCTCTTATGAGCTTTTGAGTATGTTTGTGTGTGTGTGTGTGTGTGTGTGTGTGTGTGGTGTATTACCTGCTAGAATTGGTTTTATTCTCATAGAAGCTTGCTTTTTACCATGTAAATATTTCTTTTCACCATCTATTATAAGGGATAATTTTTCTCTGTATACTAGTTTGGGTTGGAAGCCATGGTTTCAAAATTTGAAATACTCCATGCCAATGCCTTTTGGCTTTTAGAGTTTCCATTGGGAAATCAGAGGTAACTCTAATTGGTTTGTCTTTGTATGTAATGAGCTACTTTCCTCTTTATCTTCAGTGTTTACAGTTTTAACTATAATATGACATGTAGAACTAACTTTCTGACCAGTCTATTTGGTGTTCTGTGAGTCCCCTGCACCTGGATGGGTCTATCTTTTGTGAGATTAGACAAAGTTTCTTCAACAATTTTGTTTAAGATGTTCTTTATGCCTTTGACATGTAGTTCCTCACCTTCTTGCATGCCTATGATCTTTACTTTTTAATGTTTCCCACATTTCCCTCATATTCTATTTGCATACTTTTTTGAACTTGTCATTATATTTGGACTCCTATTCCATTTTCTTTGCCTTGTCGTTGAGATATTCTTTCATCTGCATGTTCTATTCTATTGGTAAGGTTTTCTTAGGTGTATTTTAAAAGAGATATTTAATTTTTATTACCCAGTATGTTTTATCTCTTTCTAGAACTCCATTCTTATTGCCTGGTCTGTCTTTCTTGTTGTCTCTTGCATTTCATTCCTGCATTTGATCTGGTCCTTATTCAGCTTGTTCCTCCTGCCATTGAGTTCATTTCTGTGTTGTTGATTTTCTGCCATTTCATTTATCTGTCTGATAAGTTCTTTTTCATTCTCTTCAATTATATTGAGGTTTCCATTGAAAATATTTTGTTGGCTCTCTTCTAATTCATTCAGGTATTCATTGAGTTCTTTTCATTGATTTGCTTGCATTTTCATACATATTTTTAGCTCTTTTGTGAGTTTTCTTTATTTAGCTATGTTTACATATGTCTAATATAGTTATCATAGTTTCAGTATGGGAGTTTATGTATGGAGTTTGCTCTATGAATTTGTTAGAGGTTTCCCTTATGGGACTAGTAATTTTCAGTGGGGATCTCTTGGCCTAATGTCTTCTTGCATTATTTGTTGTATGTTGGGGTTTCTCATCTAGAGATAGTTGCCTTGTTTTGCTAACAGTGCAGCAATTGTAGCTCTTATGGTATCTGTTGTGTGGCCTGCAGAGCTTTGGTGGAATTGAGAGTAGGAGGGTGCTTGGGCTAGGTGCATTTGACACTAAGTAGTGCACTCCTTATATGCAGGTCCTCTGGGCATGTCTGAGCTTGGCTGTGGGAGGGCTGGCCTGATAGTGTCAAAGCACAGCCCTGTTTTCCCAAAGCTATTCAGTGCCTGAGATTTTGAAGTGAGATCAGCACTGGACCCTGTGTATCTGAAGGCTACTCTTAGCCAATGGGCAGGTCAAGAGTTCTGGCAGCTCCAGGCCACAGGATGAGTGTTCCTTGCTAGCTTGGCTGTTCATGGCTCACAGTGATTACCAGGCTAGGTACTTGTGGAAGGTGTAGAGCTCACCTAGACTTGGTAGAATCCCTTTTCCTTTCACTATGTGGGTGCCAAGACTTGCCTGCCCACTATCTGCCCTTCAGTTTGTAATCAGTCCCAGGACCTTGTAGGCCACAGTTCTGGAGCTGCCTGACTGGGACCACGAGGGTGTTCTAAGCTGCAGGTAGGGAAATCTGCTGTGGAGTTGTGGCTTCCTAATCCTGGTTCAAAGCACTTTCTGGAAAAGGTACACATGTCAGGAGTGGGGGGCAGGAGGTGTTGAAAACACACCAGGACATGAACAACCATCCTTACCCACTCACTACCTGTATATGAGTATCCTTGGGATTTTGTGGACTGCTGTGTTGGCACTGCCTTACTGGGGCCTGAAAAGGTGTTCTGAACTGTGGGAAGGTAATCACAGGCTGAGGGGATGGAATGCCCACCTGGGCTTGGATGCCCAACATTACTTACTGACTGGTATCTAGGGGTGGGATACACCCAGGATCCCTCCTATGGGCTGTACCAGAGACTGAAACTTGGAGTTGAGATCCAATCAGGGGGCTCTCCTGGAAGTGAGCACTTAGTCTCCATTGCTCTATGTGCATTCTTCTTTGGGATTATTTTTTGCTTGTGGAACTCTTTCCCAGTAGGTCTGCTGATTCTGTTAGAAGCAAGTCTTTGCCATCTTGGTGCAAGTACTACTCAGGCAGGGCCTTGAGATTTCCAGCAACTGTTGTCCTCCAGCTCAGGTAGATTCCCTGCTGTGGATCTCTAGGATCTCTGGAATTTATCTCACTGGTAATGTGTAGCTGGGTGTTCTTTGCTCATTCCAGCTTCAGTGCAGCGGGTTCCCCAAGGCAAATAACTCCTTATACACATTCCCTTTTTGGTAGAAGACTGCTAAGTATTATGGGTTCTCTTGAATCTTTTTGACTCCCTAGTCTTCCTTGGCATGGCTACTATTCCACCATCTTAACTGGAAGCCAAGAAAACTCTCATAGTTTAGAAACACTTTCAGCAACGTTACAGGATGCAAAATATACACACAAAATTAGTAGCTTTTATACATTACAATAATGACTTTGTTGGGAAAGAAATTAGGAGATACAAACTAGTCACAATTTCTCCTGCCAAAATGACTCAATTAGAAGTAAGTCTCACCAAAGATATGAAATCTGTCTACAAAGAAGCCTTAAAAAATAACTAAATAAAATAATATAAAAGGGCTGGAGGGATTGCTTAATGGTTAAGGTGCTTGCCTGCAAAGCTAAAGGACCCAGGTTTGATTCCCCAGGGCCTATATAAGCCAGATGCACAAAATGGCACAAATGTCTGGAGTTTGTTTGCAGTGGCTGGAGTGCCCATTCTCTCTCTCTCTCTCTCTCTCTCAAATAAATAAATAAATAAATGTAAAAATAATTTTTAAAAAGAAGATAACAGACACTTGAGATAACTCCCATGCTCCCATACTGAGAATCAGTATTATGAAAATATCTATATTACCAAAAGGAACATATAGAGTCAATGCAGTTTGCACCAAAGTACCAACATTCTTCTGAAAACAAGAAAAAATAATCCAGCAATTATGATGGAAACACAAAGGATCACACATAGCCAAAGTGAACCTCAGTAGAAAGTTCACTACTGAAGGTATCAGAACTCCTGACCTAAAATCATACTACAGACCCTGTGATATAGACAGCATGGTACTTGTACAAAAACAGATATATAGACCAGTGGAATAAAATAGAGGATGCAGAAATAAATCTATACAGCTATGGCTTCTTCCAAAGCTTCAAAAACACACACTGGAAAAAAAGCCTAGTCAAGAGACAGTGAAGGCAAAACTGGATGACTGTCATCAGAAGGATGAGATTAGATTCACATCTCTCACCCTGCACAAAAGTCAATTCATAATGGAGCAAAGACCTTAACACAAAACCAAAAATGTTGACAAAACAAGTGGAAAATAGGAAGTACACTGGCTATTATAGGTGTATATATAAGAAATTTCTGGGACTGGAGAGATAGCTCAGCAGTTAAGGCATTTGCCTGCAAAGCCTAATGACCCAGGTTTCATTCTCCATTACCCACGAAAAACTAGATGCACAAAGTGATGCATGTTGTTGGAGGTCCTGAAACACTCATTCTGTCTGTCACTCTTCTTTCTCTCTCTCTTCTTGCAAATAAATAAAAATATTTTATGAAAGAGTTTTATGAATAGGCCTCCAAAAGCACAGAGACTAGTTTCAAAAATCAACATATAGGAGAACATAAAATTAATACTTCCTTATAGCAGGGCTAGAGAGATGGATTGGTGGTTAAGGCACTTGGCTATAAAGCCAAAGGATTGAGGTTCAATTTCCCAAGACCAACATAAGCCATGTGTACATGTAGCATATGCATTTGGAATTCATGTGCAGTAGCTAGAGGCTCTGCCATGCCCATTCTCTATTTCCCTCATTCTCTATCTCTCTCTCAAATAAATAAATATTCCTTTAAATATCCTCACAGCAAACAAAACTACCAGCAAAGCAAATCGAAATCCTAATAAGATGTAGACAATCTTTGAAACTTATTCCTCTTTTAGGGGGTTGACATCCAGAATAAAGAAAGAACTGCAAAAATTAAATACTAAAATTGCAAAACCACAATTAATAAATGGACTAATGACAATAAGAAACAAAAATGGCCAATAGATATGTGTAAAAGAAGGTTCAACACCCTTAGCCATCAGGAAAATTCAAATTAAAACCACTTTGTGATTTTCTCTGTCTGCAGTCAGAATGGATACTATCAAGAAAACGAATGACAACAAATGCTGGCAAGGTTATAAAGAAAGATGAGCTCTTAGCTATTCACATTGATGAAGGAAATGTAAAATGGATGCAGCAACTATAGAAATCAGTATAGAGGTTTTCCAAAAAGCTAAAAATAGAAATACCATATGACCCAGCTATGCCACTCCTGGGCATATGCCCTAAGGATTTTACACCCTATTTTAAGATACTTGCACAGCCATGTTTCTTGCTGCTGTAGTCACAGTAGCTAGGAAATACAAACAGCCTACATGTCCATCAACTGTCAACTTAGTAATAAAACTGCACATACGTGTTGGAATTTTACTCAACTAGAAAGAAAGATAAAACTATGAAATTTCCAAGAAAAAAAAAGATTCTTGAAAAAAGAATGCTAAGTGAGATCATCCTGGCCCAGAAAGACACAAGTCTCATTTTTTTCTCTCACATGCTAATCTAAACTTTTAATGTTTGTATTATGTAAATAAGGGGAGAGAAGGTAGGAAATTAAATAAGATAGGAGCCTATAAGAAAGGAACAAGAGGTGATGAGAAAGGGAAAAGGAGACAATAGGAAATGTGTAATATGAAAACAGAAAAGAAAGGAGGGGATGGGAAAAGTCTGGAAAGGAAACAAAAGACAAAAATTGTTTGAAAAACACCATAATGAAAACTGATTCTTTGTAAGCTATTAAACACCCAATCATAAAAATGTTTTTCTAATCAATTACTCTTTTCTTCATTCTGATGCTTTCATTTTTACCTTTTAATCCACAGTTATTGCAATTCTGATGGCAAATATGTTACATCCAATCTACTTTTTAGCCCCTCACTCTGTCTCCGATGCTAACAAATAAGCAAAGATCATCAGGTACTGAATCTAACACATGTGAAACCTAACACAAGTAAGAAAAAAAAGGAATAAAGGAAATAATGCTGATGTTAGAAAACTTAGAACCTTTATATAAGCAAGGTTGCCAAAAAGGAGCATTCAGAAAACCAAAAACTTTAAAGCTAGATAATTTTTAAACATTTGCTGAAGTAATGTAATGGTAAATGTGTATATTGGACTCAAAAATAGATGATCATGTCTGTTTTGGAAAAGTCTTCATTTCCATACACTTGAAAAAAATTAAAAGCTTTAAGAAACTTGGAAACAGAGGGATGTACCTCAATGTGATATACAGAATATAGAGAAAGGTCTATAGCTATGCTACCCTCAGTGGTGAAAGGCCCTATGCTGTTATGCTGTGTGTGTGCAGGGCAAGGAGTTCTGCTGTCACTGCTTATTCAGCACTGTGCTGTGAGCTGCAGCCAGAGCCAGGAAGGACACAGAAGTAATCCACATTGACCAAGAAAGAAGCAAAATAATACCTTTCATAGATGGAACATTTGTTCATGTAGAAAACCTTAATCTACAACAAAAGTGCCACAATTCTTGCCTCCCTGGGCAGGAGCTCTGTCTTGCTTCCTTCTCTTAAGTTCAGCAGCTAATATGCAAAACTCAACGTTTTACCATATGGTAGCAATAAACATGGGAACGCGATCATTAAAAGTACAATCCTGTTTATAGTCAGTGGTAAATGTATACCTTTAAGTAAACAACTTAAGACATGCATATTTCAGTCACCTATTTTTTTATGACAGTAGTGATTCAGGAATTTTAGGTTCCTCTGCCAATGTACACCAACAGTACACTAATTTGGGGATGTCTCAAGATTCTTGGCTTATTAATTTGAAAAATAAAGTCCACAGAGCAGTGGGTGAGATTCAGGATGATTTTATTACAGCTTATAGCTTTAAGAAGGGGGAGCTTAGGGGAAGCTTGCCCACGGAGGCAAGATGGCCATGGGGAAACCCTGGACTGAAGAGGAAGAAGCAAGGTAGAGCTCTTACCCAGGAAGGCAAGAGGGGTTTGAGAAGCCAACTTCCGATTCAGACTGGGATTTTTATAAGCCCCATGATAGCTGGATTAGCTGGTCTAGTCCTGATACCAAATGTCTGGAATCAGGGTTTCTAGAAAATCTCAATTTTCCCAGGAATCTTAACTCTTTAGGAAGGACCTTCTCAAGAAGGAGTAAAAGGACTCACAAAAGAACAGAGATAAGCAAAGGCCCAGCCCTTCTCACATTTCTGGCCTGTGGTAAAATGTAATGATGTAGATTTTCTCTTATAGGCCCAAGAACAATTCCTGCATTTAGCCAAGAGAACGCACTTCACTTTATGAACTGCCATCCCTAAACTCCCTCCTACAGCACCATGTTGTTTTTGTGATTATGGTTGTGTGCTGTAATTTGAAGAAGGGCTTTGTGATAACTCTAATGTTATTCTTTTTGCTTCAGGTTGGCTTAACTTGAAATTTTTAGGAAGACAGAAGCAGGGCTCAATGGCAGAAAGATAACTTTGTCAACAAAAGCTGCCTGAGTGATTGACATCTGTTGGGGTAAAAATAAATCTTGACTGTCAATTATATCCTATTTGTTAGTGATTTTTATTGAAATAATTTACATTTCTTATAAGTTCAACCTACTTGCTCCATGCATTGAGAGGATAGTGTTCAATCCTCCAAATGGAATCATTGCTACCTCTGTTTTTTTTTTCTTGTCCAATTGCTGCATACATATTTTCTTATGCTTTTGAACATATGCATAGGACTACAATGCCTTCTAGGTGTGTTGACTTATTGCTGTATCTTTATGTCTAACAATTTGCAATACTTTGAGGTATATTTAATCTGAAATTAAATGTCTAGTCCTACCTATCAATATTTACATGCTAAATCTATCTTTTCATTTTTATTTATTGGCATGTGTGTGTGTGTGTGTGTGTGTGCATATTTATGTGTCTGTGTGTGGGCAGGTAGGTACACCAACACCACTTGCTGCTGCAAACTTGTGCTACTTTTTGAATTCAGATTGCATAGGTGGTTTAGGAATTGATCCTGGACCACAGGCTTTGTAAGTGAGCACCTTTAACTACTGAACCATCTTTCTATCCCCTCTATGTGTTCCTTTTTTTTTTTTTTTTTTTTTTTTTACTTATTTGAGAGTGACAGAGAGAGAGAGAGAGAAAGAGGCAGATAGAGAGAGAGAGAATGGGCACGCCAGGGCCTCCAGCCTCTGCAAACGAACTCCAGATGCGTGCGCCCCCTTGTGCATCTGGCTAACGTGGGTCCTGGAGAATCAAGCCTCGAACCAGGGTCCTCAGGCTTCACAGGCAAGCGCTTAACCACTAAGCCATCTCTCCAGCCCTCTATGTGTTATTTTAACCTGCTTATACCATTATATTTGAAGTGAGTTTACTGTAATACTTAATCAGGTTCTAAATATAATCAACTATTCTTATCTATATATTTAACTGGCATGTTGAGAATGACATGTCTAGACTTTTTTTTTTTTTTCTTTTTCCAGGTAGGGTCTCACTCTAGCTCAGGCTGACCTGGAATTAACTATGTAGTCTGAGAGTGGCCTCAAACTCACAGTGATCCTCCTACCTTTGCCTCCCAAGTGCTGGGATTAAAGGTGTGCATTACCACACCCAGTTTAGGCTATTTAATCTAATTATGGATAGGTAAATGCATACTTATGATATTTTAATTTCATCTCTATTTCTTCTCTCTCATCTGTGTTTCTGTATACTTTTTTCTAACTTCCTTTGTATTACATGACCTTTTTTTCTATAGTATTTGTGTCACTTGTACAGTTTGGTGATTACCATTATAGCCATTACCTTAGATATGCATAACATATCCTAGTATCCTTGGAACATAGTTTTACCAGTTGGGATGATGGAGATGGCTGATGTTGAAGTATGCTCCTCTACTCTCCTATGTATAATTGTCACCAGTATCAGAACCAGAATGTCTCCAATTTTGTACTCAGATTGCCACTTCATTGTACCTTTCTGTTTCCCAAGAGTTACCCAGACCACCCATTGCAATTTTTACTTTCCTGGAACGGCCCAAACCACCTGTTCAGTTACCACTTCGTTGAAGTGGCTTATACCCTGAGGCAAGGTGAACAGTCCTGCAACCAAAGAATTCCAATGACACCATTGCCCCATAAATAGCCCCTAGTCTATAAGGGAAGTTGCTTCTGATATGCCTTTCTCTGGCTTTCCCCAAATAAAGCCTGGCTTCTGCTATTAAGCCAAGCCTTCTCTCTCATTTCTTTCCTACTTTATCTAACATTCTGTACTTCTCCAAATGTCTTTATGACCACATTAGACAATATTATAATTGTAATTCAGCCACCAATAATATTTAAGTAAACTTAAGTGAAGAAAATATATTATTGCATGTACCCACATGCTGACTGAAGACTGTTCAGTATTGCTCTTCCAGAACTCTCATATCTTACTTTCTTTCCTAGAGAATTTGTTTTGGTTATTTCTTTTGGATGAGTCCTGTTAATGGCATTTCTCAATTTCCTTTCATGGGAGAATGGCTTCTTTTCCTCATTCCTAATTCTCTTCTCATTCTTTACTTACAAGGCTTGAAAAATACATCAACTAATCCTGGTCATTATTATTTCCAATGAGAAAGAGATTACCACTTGAATGTCTTCCCTCCAGGCAAGTAAAATCTTTCTTTCCTCATTATTGATTTTAGCATCTTTCCTTTGTCTTTACTCTGATATGCCTTGCTGAAAACTGACTACAATGTATGTTGATGATAATTTCCTTAGGTTTAATCCTGTTTGGCATTTTCTCTACTTCCTTGTTTTATATATTGGCCAAGTTTGGGAACTTTTCAGCCATTACTTCCTTGAACACTTTTCAACCTCAGTCCGTTTCTCATCTAATTTCAGAGCTCTCTGATAAATCAATGTTAGATTGAGGCAGTAGAATAGTGGATCTGGAGGCCTTGTACAAAGCCTTATAAATTAGTGTATAAAAAAAATTGGCCTAGCAGAATGCTAGAAAACCAAACTGAGGCTGACTAAAATGGGTACAGAGAAACTCTGGGGTATGCTTGAGTAACCTCATTAAAATACTAAAGAGCATATCCACAGATGGAGAATAAAGATGCTAATGAGACTTACCACTGTTGTAGAACTGTCTGGAACTGTTAGAGCATGTGAAGAAAATCCTGCAGTATGCAGTCAAGCCAAAAGCCCTACTGGTTCCCTGCAGTGTGACATAAAAGCCTTGGTTTTTCATGCAGTGGGGCAATTGAGCTGCTGAATTCTTGCTGTCCATCCTGCTTTCTACCTGTGAAGTTTTCATTTCCTTTCCTTCCCTAATTCTCTTGGTTTGTTTGCTCCTATCCACAAGTCTCTGTCCCATTCTTTATTCTAGGTCACAACATCAGGTAAGTCCCCCTCTATAATCTATTATTGAGACACTTTGTTATGTTCCCTCAAATACCTTAGCTCTGTTCAGTCTTGTCTTGTTTTGCCTCATTTTTCCAGTCTGTTTTACAAATGAAACCATTTCTATCTCCTTATCTTCCAGTTTTCCAGTTATCTTCTCCCTTTTCATTTGCATCTATCCAGTAAACATTATTTTTCATTCAATCGTATTTTTCAGGAATACATTTTTGATTTGGTTCTTTTTTTCTGTTTTTTTTTTCTGAGACTTTATTTTCTCATTTGTTTCAAGTGTGCTTGTAATTATTTATTTATTTATTTTTGCATCTTTCATGATGGGTATTATAAAATCTTTTCCAGATATTCCTGACAGCTCTGACATGCCTGTTTTATTCACATCACTTCCTCTGACATGGCGGTAGTGGAGAGAGTCAGGCACTGCCTCACCGCTGCCAGGTAGTCGTAGAAACTCAGGTTCCCCATTCAGCTTCCACTAGTCAAGGTAACACCAGGCTTTCTGCCTGACAGAGTGGGAGTTTGGCTCTCTAGGTGGTCCCCACTGAATCATTAGGGATAGAGGGTGACATATTTACTACCAGGTAGTGTACAAAAGCCTTACTCCCCATTAAAGTCTCTCCAACACTATTTTAGCTTGGAGGAAAAGTGCTCGATCATTGCTAGTAGGAGGGGGAAGAGTCCATGTTTCCCAAGTGGGTTCCACTATCATAGTGGGAGAAATGGTGATGAAATTCCCAACTCAATCTTTTCTAATATCACTCTGGTGAGTGGTTACAGTACCTCATTAGAGCATAGGAAGAGTGTATATAGAATCTTAGTGTCTTTGACAGGTGGAATAAAGTTGTAAACCCAGTTCAGTTGTTGGTGTTTGGCTGGAGAAGAAATTTAATGCTTTAAATTCTCTGTTCTGCTGTTCTGTGACCTTTCTCATCCTTGGAGGGAAAGGATGGGGTTTCCCTGGAGCTTCTTCTGCTACAATCAGTGAGTGTCTAGATTCTTGACTTCTTCAACTCACGTCTGGGATGCAGAAAGCAAAATGAAAGCAATCCTAGGGAATGCTCCACCTTGTTCTTTGGGTTATAAGATGCCAGTCTTTCCCTTCATCTCTCCATCTTTCCAGTTTGAGTTATGTCACATACCCCTGAGACTTTAGCTATGCTTTGTAGAAGGATGAGGAAGTGTATGAGTCTGAGTTCCAGAAATGAACTTTCCATCGAGGGCTTTCTAGTTATTGTAATTTTATTCACTTTTCTCATTGTACTGCCTATTCTTTTGTGGTATGTTCTCATCTATTTATTCAAGAGTTCTTTTTAGACTATTCTACTATCTCCAGTTCCTAGAATACTAAGACCACAATTGTTTATATTAGCTGATTTCCTTCTGTTATGCTTAATTTCCTCTTGGTGCTTGTAATTTTTGAATGAGTGTTTGTTTCTAACTTGAACCTTTCCTGATGTATTATGGTTTTGTTCAGCTTCCCAAGGCACCTCTGAGAATTCATCTGTCCAGGATCAGTATTTACATTTCTACTTTATCAGCTTAGGATTCATGTCTGTACACAGCAAGAATTGTAATTCCATACTTGAGTATGGTGTGAGCTTTCAGTTTCAGCTCTTAATTGGAGAAATTTTTTGCTTACCCAAAGCACAGAAGAGAAAGATTCTTCCTCGCCAACTCTCAAGGCATGTGATGTTTTCTTGTCCACTTGATAAACTGGCAGTTCTGATGAGTCTCAGCATTCTTCTGTGTCTCAAAGCAGCAAACAGGCTTACAGCAGTCTCTCACTGCCCTTCGCTTGTGTGTCCATGTTTGTTCTTCAGAGTGGACCTCAGGTCCCAGGCTTTCTCCTCTATGGCATGTTGGGTCCACCTTGGCATCCCTTATTAGGCTGGGTACTGATTATTTCTAGCATATCAGAACTATAGTCATGTTTGTTGAAGCCAGCTGATCTATGCAGCAGAGAGCTATAGGTAAGTTTTCAGAATATGTGAACTACTATGAACATTGCCCAATGCACATATCTGCAAGGGATTTTGATGCCAGAGATCATGCATTAGTTCAGAGCATCATGATGCAACTTTAGGATTTTGTTACTGGTTTAAGATAATCAGAAATTACATACAAAATGATTTTTCTTTTTATCCTTATAGGCCTACAGCCACCTCACACCTCACTCTAACATGTCTTACAGAGGTGAGGAAAGTAAAGCTCAGAGTGGGAAATGGCAAGAGCTGTTCAAAGATTTCTACATCCTCCTAACAACAGTTGCTCTCCTATCTTCTCACCCAGTCTCTGCTTATTTGACTAAAAAAATCATTCTTGATTTTGCTTTCTGAATCAGCTATAGTCAAAGGAGCCCCCAGAAGAAGGGCACCATCACAACTGTCCAAGCAGTCAATCTTCTGAACATGTTCTTAGCCAAATCAATCAGAAAAGCCACCTCTGAAATCGATGCCTTGTTACATTTCTCTGCAGAACACCAGGGCTTGCCGAGAAGCCATGTGACCAACACTCTAGCAGTTGGCTTTATGATGTCCTTACAAAGTGAAACTAGTATCATTTTGAGCCAGGGTTTTTTTTTTTTTTTCTCTAATTTTCTATCTTGATTCTTCCCTCACTTTATTTTTCATTTTTCCCTTGTTGTCTCTCTTCCTCAGTAAGTAACTGTACTATAATTATTATGACTCTTTCACTCACCATTGAAATACCTAGCAAACATTCAGTCTATAAGAGAAGGACAAATGATTTCATTATCAATAAGAAATGTACGTGGCCTAAGAAAATAAGTGAAGAATTTCCAAATGGTCATCTTCAAATACTTGTGATGTTTGAAGGAACTTAGGCCACAGACCATAACACCAGTCCTAACTCAGTCATTTGTAAATAAGAAAGAAAAACAAAGATAAAATGAACCAGTTCTTCCATTTTCAAACTCAGGAAAACTGCAATCTCTCTACAGTGCCTCCTTTAAGCATGTACTAAAGCCTGCTGGTAGTTCTAATAATAACGAGCTGAATTTCCCTTAATGCTAATCAGATGTAAAAGCAGTTGCAAAGGTTATGCTCTGTGGCCCACTCACCCCTGACATAAAAGTAGCACATTGATTGTACCAGACCTCAGGTCATATATGAAAATTAACACCTTGCCAGCAGCTGCCTTATCATTCCTATTAAATTAAATGTCTTAATACCATAACTTTAGAGCTTAAATATCAGCACAGGACCCAGGAAGGACCTCTATGCTTGATATTGTTGTAATCACTGAATGCCAGTGTCACCTGAGCATCATCATCATGCTATCTGTTTTCTAATCCCTACAGTATGGACAATGGCACTAATTATATTAGGATTGTTTTGAACAGCAAATGAACTACATTTACTAAATGCTTAAAATAGATTTTGAAAAGAGTAAGCACTATGTATTTATTGACTATTACAAAAGGCTTAACCTATCCTTTTCCTGAGCACTATACAAAGTTATATAAAGTAATTCTCAAAAAGGAGTGGACTCTTTCCCCAAATATTATACTTTAGCTCACAGGAGTAGTAAGTGCTGATTCTGAGCCTAGACCTCAAGAAGTCATACATGTCTGCTATGCCTGTATCTTTCCACCACAAGAACAAACTAAGGGTCTTGAAGGGTCTACAGAGATTTGAGGCAAATCTATCCAAATTGACTCTATAGACACCAGGGGAGATCAGCAGAACTTACCGTAACCAGTCATGAAAGTGCTCAGCAAAGCCCACAAGAACCACTAGCTGAGCCCAACTCAATTCGCAACTGGTGGCTAGTGAGATAAACTTGTGACTTGCTTTCAAATTTGTGGTCCTCTATTGCATATCAGTGGAAAGCTGATAAAGCTATTACTACTTTAAATACATTGTGATACCATACTAAATTTTTGGACACTGTTGTGAGAAAGAAGATGAGAAGCAACATTGCTCGAACTCCCCCAAAGCCAGGGTCCTTGCTCCTGGGTGGGTTTGCAAAGACTGACAAAAAGGATGCACTGGAAGAGATGCTGCATACTATCTGAAACTCTTAGAATGCAGACTCTTGCAGAATGCAAGCGCCCAGGAAGGTAGTTCACGATGCCGAGGTTGTCATAGTGGTGAGGCAGCATATGAGGGCCCTGAGCGGTCCCAGCTGTGCTGCTGGATGGTAACCACCCTTCACATGCTATGTCAGGGACGACTTAGTTTGTCCAGCCCATGGGTGATGCCATGTCACAATTGCCTTGTTGATCCCTTCTAGAATTCCAGATGTACAAAACTATGACCAAAATTAAATGACAATTTTAAGCTGCAAATTTTGGAGTGAGCAAGAAATTGTGATGGTATGATTTTATTCATAGTAAAAAAAAATAAAATCAAGTATTTGGAGGGTCCAATTCTCATTTGGAAGGAATAAAACCTGCACAAGAATATACAAATACACAAGAAAACACGCAGTGCATGTTACCCCCTATTCACAAGCCCATAATTCCTGCAATGATCTTCACCCCACTGCTGATATCTAAGAAAGACACTTTAAATAACAGAAAAGACCGACTTCTTTGGAGTGAGGCCAGGATTTAGAATTATAAACATTCTTCTCCAAGGTACCTTGGGGCTGACGGAAGTCTATTTGGTAATAGAGAGTCTAGGTCTACATGTCCTCTGACTTGTTCTTGTTTGAAAGTTCTGTTGCAAATAGAAAAAAATGTAGCATGACAGTTCTCAATGAGCCTTATCTCCAACATAATCAGAGGTATGCTGGAGTTGGCTCATATTAACCAGCAAGAGTTCCTTATGTTATTTTTAGGGATTCTGAGAACTTGTTGTAAAATACAGATACTGTTAAAAGCTAAATCACAGAAATTTAGACTGAAATGTATTAGATTAAAAATGGTAATAAGAGATTCATTACTCCTTAATTATTTTACAACATTTTATCATTAGCTATGCTTCTGAGGTTTTTAAATCTATTGTTTATGTAAAGTGAACATACTATATAATGTCCTAAATTATATGTCTTCCCAATTCTGTATTATGGACTGAAATTGATCATTGTGGGTCTCTTCACACAAGAGATTTCTCACATGTTACAATCAGTGTTCTTACTACCCTAGAAAGTTGGTTATTAAACAGTCATATGCACACCATTGTACATAAGTATTACTATGTTCTAGACAAGGATTAACAGTTTAGAGAGCAAAGGAAATCTTTTAAAGATGGGAATATTAAAGGTTGTGCCATTATTGACCATGGGATAACTAGAATAGGATTAGAATTTGGGAGATTCTGTGAATAGGTATGTGTCAGTGAAGGAGAGGAAACCTTTATGACCATGACCTCTACCCTGTCCTTTTCACAAAACCTCTGACAATGCCCTCACCAGTATATTTCACACTACAATCAAAGAACCACGTACCTCAAGCTACATCACAACTAGAACTCCACAAATGAATTCAGAAGAGATATGACATTAGCTTTCAAGCACAAGAGCAATAGTTCCTGGTGATAGATTAGATAACCTAGAGTTCTCATGGATATAGAGTGAACATGAAACTAACTATAGAGCCACACAGAAAATGTCTTTCATGCCTGAGTGCATGCAAATTCATGAGTGGTAAGAGTGGTGAGTGAATATTTGAAATGACCATGTTTCCTCTAAATCCTTATTGTGGTAGTTAGAATCAGATGTCCCCCATAAACTTAGTTGTCATGAATTGTTGGTCCTAGTTGATGGTAATATGGTAGGTAGATCCTTGATGAAAGGTGTCTTGTGGGTGGGGTCAGGAGTGTTACAGTCATCTCCCCCTGTCCAGAGCTCATCTCACTCTCTTGCTGCTGCATTCCACCTGCTGTGGCAGGGGTTCAGTCCCTGCTCATGTCATGCTTGCCCTGCTATCATAAAGCTTCCCATTGGCACTATAAGATAAAATAAAAATATTTCCTCCCACCATCTGCTTTTGATCAGCTTTATCCAAGCAATAAGAAGGTAACTACAACTCTTATTCAGGGTGGATCCTGACTTGGATATATGAGGCATCTCTCAGAGAGACATTCAAGCATGCTTGCAAAAAATACTGTGGAAGACTCACAGATAAATACTATGATGATAATCAATGTATATGTTCATCACTATTATCCTAGGTTCCAATTATAGGGTACCTAGCCTGTGTGAAAATGTTTTTATATAAAATTACATTAAACTAGATATGTTTTAAAAAGTAATGTTTTATTTAAATCTTAGAATAAACCATATTTATAGATATTATATTATATCTTTCATATTTGCTCTACTAAATAACTTTGTGATTAACTCTTGATATTAAAGAAATTTTTGCTCTTCATATGTCAATTGAACTGTTAGTACAGTTAAGTCCAATGTCTGCAACCTTAACAGAGGTTGTTAAGGATTTTTCTACCTGCAGAGGTGATAAAATGTGCTGCAATAATGGCATCACCAGAAATAAAATTTTCCAAGGGAGAAGTAAGTCATGATTACATCTATACTCTTCTTACTGATGTTCTCCATGCCTCATGCATCATGAGGAGTTGAGGAAGGAAGTAGAGAGCTGGAAGTTCTGCGGCCTGACTGGTTACAAAAACCCAGCATGCATAGTGAATTTCTGTTCTATTGTGTTTACAAAGGATATGGACCTTGCTGTCTGAGACAGGTAGATTGAAGACACCAATTATTACATGAAAAACAGGAAAGTAAAAAAAAAAAAAAACACTAATAATTCTTAACCAAAAATAATAACTAAGAAGGCAATAGAAGAGGAGACTGAAAGGAAGGGAAGTTACATTTCTTTTTTATCCTCAGGCTAAAATCTGTTCCAGTTTATTAAATGAAAGAACCTATTTCCTGGTTTCCAGAAAAATTCTTCTGAGCAATACCGTTGAATCTCACACAAGCTGTGTCATGCAATGCCATGAAAAACAAACACCCAAAGACCCAAAGATAGAAATTGTGAATGATCTTTAGGAAATTTGAGAATATTTTGCTCCTTTTTACTAATTCCAACAAAGGCCTTCACTGGGCATGCAAATACTGAAGGGTAAAACATTTTTAGCTTTTAAGAAGCAGACTAAAATTTTAAGACAAAAGATAAAAACTATAAAAAATATTATAAAAAAATTAAAGTAGGGCTGGAGAGATTTCCTAGTGGTTAAAGCACTTCCCTACAAAGCTAAAGGACTCAGGTTCAATTTTTCAGAACCCACATAAGACAGATGCAAATGATGGTACATGTGTCTGAAGTTCATTTGCAGTGGCTGGCAGCCCTGACATGTCCATTATCTCTCTCTATCTCTCTCTCTTTCTATCTCTTTCTCTTCTCTATGTACCTTTCTCTATGTATATATCTCAAATAAGTAGATAAAAACAAAATATTAAAAAATAGTAGAGGGCCTAATTAAAAAGGAATTTGGTAGAAGGGGGACAAAAGGAAAGTAATGGGAGAAGATTATGATCAAAACATTATGTTGATGTATTAAAGCTGTAATAAAGCAGTTTTTAAAAACATAAAAAAATAAAATATAAGCAAGTTTTCAACATAGTGTATGTGGGATGTTATGGCCACTTGAATTCTTTATCTTACTATTCGGATGTGTTTCCTGAAAAAGTACAGCCCATGTGCTGATGGGGACAGAATTGTCTCCAGGTAAAGCATCCTTCTGGAATGGCTCAAACCAGGCAGCTCAAGGGCAGATGAGGAAGATTCCCAAGGTCAGCCGAACATGCCCTGTCATTACTACCAGAAAATGTGTAGAATCAAGTCTTAAAGTTAGACAAATATGAAAGACAGGTAAGGATGGAAAAGTGTAAGAAACAAGGAGATAGGCGATGGCTCATTGGTTAAAGGCATTTTAACTGATCTGATAGAATTCCCAAATACCCATGTTAAGCCACATGCAAAAAGTAAGGTGAGTGTCCAGTGTGTTCATTTTAGCAGTAAGAGATACACACACATACACACACACACACACACACACACACACACACACACACACACACACGTACACGCTCATGCACACTGTTGCAGTTACCTTCTTGTTGCTAGGATAAAGCACCATATCCAACGCAGCAGATGGGAGGAAAGAGTTTATTTCAGGTTTTCAGTTTCCAAGGGAAGCTTCATTATGGCAGGAGAAGCTGGCTCACTTCATCCACC
This sequence comes from Jaculus jaculus, assembly GCF_020740685.1. Lineage (NCBI taxonomy): Eukaryota > Metazoa > Chordata > Mammalia > Rodentia > Dipodidae > Jaculus > Jaculus jaculus. The sequence continues at coordinate 67,222,820 of NC_059110.1, forward strand.
CACAGTGGAGAGACAACAGCCAGTAGCAACAAGCAGGAGCTGATTCTGAACTGAATTCAAGATCTGCCCCCAGTGACAGTCTGCCTTCTGGAGACTTACGTAGGAAGCTTAATCTTAATCAAAAATATCCAGACAAATGCAAATAAATAAATTATATATATTTTAAAAAGAATTAAAAGGTTGGGAGAGATGGCTTAGCAGTTAAGGCACTTGCCTGCAAAGCCTAAGGACCCAAGTTTGACTCGCTAGATCCCAAGTAAGCCAGATACACAAGGTGGTACACACATCTAGAGTTCAATTACAGTGGCTGGAGACCCTGGTATACCAATTTTCTCTCTCTGTCTCTCACATACACACACCACACACATTTAATAAAAAGGCCAGTCTGTTGAGCTTGCCTCATTGAAAAAGTTATAAAATAGGATGTCCAGAAATAATATTTAGAAAGGGAAAGAAATCCAGTACTTAAGAGGCTGAGGCAGGAACAGCATTCTGAGTTTGAGGCCAGTGTAGAAGAAATGGTGAATTATATGGCAACATAGGCGACAGTGTACAGCCTCTTTCAAAAATAGTTTCAAAAGATAAACTACATTCTTTCCTCCACCTCTTCCGCATTAGACCCTAAGCCTTGGGAGGTGTGATACAGATATTGCAGTACTGAGCACTGGGGTCAACCATGGCCTCACAGTGCCTGATACTACCTGCATGAGACCATCATAAGAGGAGGAAAAGATAAAGACATCAAAAGTAAAAGAGAGACTGATTGAGATGGCGATAGGGTATGATGGAGAGTGGAGTTTCAAAGGGGTAAGTGGGGGGAGGGAGGGTAACACCATAGAGTATTTTTTATAATCATGGAAGTTGTTAATAAAAAAATTAAAAACATTTAAAAAATAAAAAAGATAAACTAGAACTCATGTTCTCAAAATAAGTCACATGACTTCTCTTAGTGTGTGTGTGTCCCCACATGTTCATATGTACACACACATGAAAATGGAGAGGCCAAGCCCTTAGTCTGGAGAAGACAATATATTTTGTTCAGATTGCACTAGGAATATTTTCTTTTTACTTCTGTAAATAATGAAAAGAGAAAACTATCCAAGTTCATGTGTCATTAGAATTTAAGTAGAACTCAACATAATGAATAAACATGAAAAAGGATAGAAGCCCGATTTCCTATTTCCCCTAATCATTCTCAGACATAGCTCTAAGAATAGCCCTCTACCTTTGAAATATCTCTTGAAATTTTAAAATATTCATTTCATATACATGGAAAGAATGATAGCAAAGTCTATAACTCTTCCATTATGAGTGAGAAATGCATAGTATAATAAAAATGAAGAAACGTCAAGCATGTTAACGATACAGTGTCTGCATCTACTGTAGCATCAGAGAACAATGTCATGTGCTTTTTCTCTGGGTTTTCTCCTGTTGCCACATGCATCTCAGAGTAAGAGCTTACCTGGAGACAGGAGGCTGTGTGCTGTCCCTTCATGAGTGGCACACACTAGGAACAAAGCAAGAGCAATGTCACTGTTGTCATCTTCCCCTCTTCTCAGCTAGGTGATGGCTGAGCAAGTGTTCCTTCTGTATCTTCACAAATTTTCTCTTCAAATTTTCCTGATTTTATGTTTTCAAAACTTGTACTATTTTCCCGGTTTTACTCCCATGGTAACTATTATAACATCAGGGAGGACAAAGAAACTTTTGGTCTGGAGACAGTTTCTGTGGTAAACACATGATTTCTTCAAAGGGGAGAAAGTAGAACAACACTTTTTTTGTTTGTACCACTAGAAAACCAAGCCTTGTGAATAATCTCTCCAAGGAGGAATGTGGGATTTGCTGATTACTGTGGCAGATAGTTGTTTCCTCAGTTTCAATTTCTGTAGTTTCAGCTACCCACAATCAGTAGTACTTTGCAAATATAAAATAAAAACTTCCAGAAATAAATCTCTTACAAGTATTTGATTGCATACTGTCCCAAGTATCTTGGAGGAGTCTAATGCTTTCCCAGTAGGAAAGTGAACCATCTTTTGTCCTGCATATCACACTGTATGCATGATCTGCCCATTAATTACTTAGCAGCCATCTCACTTGTAAATCTGACTGTCAGAGAATTTCAGTGCTTGTGAACAATGCAACTCTTATTTTACTTAGTGGTCTCAAACTGCAAGTGTAGTGATGGTGGCAATTCTGATATGCCACAGAGAAGGTGAAGTGCTTCCTTTAAGTGACAAGCTGAAAGTATATTTTGAAAGAGAGAGACTATCTCCACATAACTTTTATTATACTGCCTTAATTGTTTTATTTTATTCATAATTACTTTTGTTAACCTCTTACTATACATAATTTATTAAATTAAGCTTTGTCATAGGTTTGTATAGGAAAGAAACTATAGAAGATATACAGGTCATGATTATCTGAGATAGTTTCTAGCAGCCATACTTGGAAAGTCTGTTTCTCTGGATATAAAGAGGGACTATTGTATACTATGACTCAGCTTGTTAATAACTATTAGATAAATTCTTCTAGGCAAGTCATACATCCCACAATACAGTGGCTAATTTAGATAACGGCCAAGTCTGTAAGGCTATTCCTTTCAGCTCCAACTTTTGCTGGACATGCACAATGTCTTTGCTGTTGTCTGTGCAAGAATTCAGTAAAGTTCCAGCTTTGTAGGAATTTGCAAGTTCCCAAGGGTCTGTCTCACTAGATTTGGAAGTTGAATACCCAAAAGTACCTTAAGGGCAGATTTTCATCACACTCATTCTCCCAAGTCTGACACATGATTTCCAACAGAAATTCAGCTCTGCCAGGGAAAAGAAAACCTATACAATAATTCCAGTATGCAGGGTAAGGCTAAAGGCTCCTGGGTGAAACACACTGGATGGAGAGTTTTGGTCAAGCCCTCCTATCTCCAGAATCAGAAGATTCCCTCCCCAAAGTCATCTCGCCTAGATCTTTCTCTACTGGTCATCTCAGCCCAGTCTCCATAACTCTTTGAAAGCCCTGGTCCATTGTGTTCCTTCACTGTATGGTTTCTGTAATAAAAAAAAAAAAGTGTTAATCCATGTTAATCTGTGTGAAAAATTATTGTGTGCAACAGTATTTTCTTGTGTACCTCTTTCCCTCTGTGGATTGTCCCTCTTTTCTTTTTATTTATAAATGTGTACTTTTTTAAAAAATAAATAAAAGACAAACCAATGTGTTGTAGACCTATATGTAACCTGTTCCTTAGTCTCATATTAGAGGTATGTTCTAAGAATGGATATTTGACTTGTCTTTAGAATGTTTTTCAAGAAAACTAAGTCTTAACTGATCAAGTCCTTGCTACTAAAATGCTTGTGTTTTTCATCATCATGCCATGTGCTTCTAAATTAATAATCATTTTCATTGTAGAAAAATGGAGTGAATTTATAAAATTCTGAAAATGTTTACATGCTGTAAGAAGCCCTGTTTTGGTTAATTTTTGCTGTGACAAAATACTTGAGAAAAATACCCTGAAGGAGAAATGATTTATTTTGGCTCACAATTTCACATGTTTAACATTTCATGGTTGGCTGGCTCCATTGTGTGTCTGTAGTGAGGCAAAGGAGGCTGCTCACTTCATGGCTGCCCTGGAGCAAAAAGAAAGAGGGAGGGACCACCACCTGCATGCCATGTCAGGGACCTATCCTGGCCTAGTAATGCCATCATTGATTAGGTCTGAGCCCTCATAAATCAGTCATTTCTCAAGAATGCCACCAGCTAGTGATCTTTAACTGACACATGATCTTTCTGGAACATACTTGCTATGAAATATGTCCTGAATGCAGAGTTAGTTCACCTAGCTTTGAATCCCAAACCTATTGCTTGGACATTAGCTAATCTCAGTTTTTACATTCAATATAATAAGAATGATGTTTTCCTCCCAAGAAGAGTTATTCAAATAATTGAGATGAAACCATTAAATAATTCATAATTTGCAAAATATTTTGAATTCCCATATTGATATTAAAAATAGCAAAAACATTTAAGTAACACTATTTTTATTTCTATCAAAGTTCTCTTTGACTTAAAGCATTGAAAATTTAAAGCATCACCCTCATATTGAAGAAGTTAATTTATCAGAACATCATAGCTTTAATACTGGTGGGAAGATCAGCCATCCCTGCTTCTTCTGCTCCTTGACTGTTACCATTAGTTTCACTATTAAAGGTGGCCAACATCAAAGACAGCCATCAGTTAATGCTCTCACCCAGGGGTGCTTGCAGATCTTTCATGATTCATACTGCAACTTGAGAGCCTTTCAGATTCCGTACCAAAATGAAGTTTTGCTGATTGAAATGAGATGGTGTGCCTACAGTGCAGTGAAGAGAGTATTGAATAGGCCCCATAAAATGTCTTCCTTGGAATACAAATCCTTGTACCAAAGCTGAATGCTGATAATCTTCAGGCATGGGATCTTGTCCATGTTCACCACAAAGTCCTCCCCAAATTGGTGGTGGCCCTGCTACCTGAGACAGCTGAGAAAAATCAAATAATGATCTCACATCTTCTGCCTTGCTGGCACTGGAGCCTTCCTGGACTACTTAGGCCCTTTCCCAGCTATCTGGGAACTACACAGGTATGAGGTAGAACAGGGATACTCAATTAATTACAAGGTTGTTCTCAGCACCAGGTTTTAGCACAACTGGTCTTTGTAGCATAAGCTCCTGCCTCCAGCTTTTAGTCGGTTGCTATGTTGCTGTGCACTCTTCTGCTTGAGTGAGGAAGAGACCTGAAAAAAGAAAGCCTCTGTCCTCAGAACGATGCTGACAGGGTCAGTGACTAGCTGAGCTACTCTGAAGCCCAAGGCAAAAGAAGTCAGAAATGTTGAACCTGTCTTTAATGAGAATTTTGATAATTGGTTCTCCAAGGATCTTTTAGGAATTAATTGTATCTTTGAAACTACTGCATTAAAATAGCATTTATCTTGGTTGAATTTGGGGTCGGTTTTTATGAATACTTGCTTCACACTAGATATGGCTCTCACACAATATCTATCCTCAAAGCAAGAAAACTGTGATGTCAGTGGGCAGTACAGTCCAGACTAGACTTGGGGGAGATCCTGGCTCCTCCTCAAAACCATCAGGCTGGAGTGTGAAGTCTGACTTCTCATAAGAATGCTGTTGGCTTTTGGAGATAGCAACTGGCTAAAGACATGGCAGGTCCAGCCAGAAGCATGGACAAGGGACAAGTCTCAGGCAGTGGCTGATGCCATGCCTGGTTTCTGGAACTGACAGTGCAACTCCTCTGAAGACAAGCCTGGTTGGATACTCAATGATCTTGAGCAGCTAAGTACCCAGCCTGCCTCCCTGGGAGTTTGACACAGTGCTTCTGTGACTCTCAGATCATTCTGACCCTGAAGAATTTCTAAACCGGCTACCTCCCCGCCTGAGCCTATGCCTATGGTAACAGCTCTTTAGTTTCTTGTCAGAGACCATGACCTGACCGCCCTAGGACAAAAGAACTAACAGCCTTCATATGGCCCCTCACTGCCCTGAGGACAAAAGAAAACTAGCAGCCCTCATGCAGCCCCTTCCCCGAGAACAAACAGCTGCTCTGGGAGACGTCACAAGAGAGATTCCGAGAAGATGTTCCAGAAGATTACGGCCAGGTGGCCCTACTTCCTCCTTCCTTGTACCCTCTCCCCCTTTTTTCCCTCCTTATTGCCCTACCTGCTGGTTGATTATAAAAGAGCTAAAAAATCCAACATTAAACGAGACCTTGACCAAACCTCCGCTTGGTCTCCTTCTTCTTTTCCACCCGTTCTTTCAGGTTGCAGCCCTCCTCGACCACCCCGCGTAACATTGGCCCCGCAGGTCAGGGGCAGTTTCTCTTGCTCCTGCTGGTGTCTTAGGGCAGCAGCTCAGGCTTTGTGACAGAAATTAGCATACCAGATTGTTACACAGAGATGGAAAGACAAGAATTAAAAATTACCCTCGAATGGTTCACTTTATTTCACACGAGGAACATGCTAACAAAGTGCCATCTCCTGTAACCTAGGTGGAGAGGGAAGGGGTGTGATAATGCAGCCAGCCAGCCACATCTCTTCCCGTGTTAATTCCCTCATTATGAAGTGAAGCAAAGAGGCAAGCAAATCAGGAAACAGTGAAGCGGGTTTTTTCTAAAGGCAACTTCCTGCCCAGGTCAGCTTCTCTTTTCTCCCACTCTTTCTCTCTCTTTCTCTCCCTCCCTTCCTCTGTCCCTCTCCCTATCCCTCCATCCCTCCACAAATTTAATTCATGGGAAGGCAGAAAGTACATGCTGTACCAGTCTTGGGCACTGGAGCTGTCAGATCTGATTTTTCTGGTTAATGTGGTAGATTGAAGAAAGGACAACTAGGGCTGATGGTCACATTTATTTATTTATTTTGCAGGTGTTCCAGTCCTTGACAAGATAAGCAGCCTTGCACAGCTAAGTTGCCATCCTCAGCAGAAGCAAGGGAATTTTATTGGCCACAAGATTGAGAGACAGTTTCTCAGAGAGGTCAGACCCTCCCTGCTGGCTTGTGGGCTCTTTCAGAATCATTCATAGTACGGCAGATACATACTTGAAGACAATACCAGGAAGAAAACAGAAGGATGCATTTGGGAGATATAAGGTGCTAGATGAGTTATACACACACACACACATACACACACACACACACATTATGCCTGCTTTTTATGCTTTTCCACTGTAATTTACACATCAGATTCTTGTAAAGCCCAACTAGATTCTTATTTCTTTTCCTAAGTTATACATTAAGTAGCCATAGAGAGTTGTGCAATTGTTCCCAAGAGACTGGAGTGGAAGGGAATAAATGAACTTTTAAAGATAATTGGCTTCCAGAGCTCCTTCCTGTCCTTTTCCCTGTGTTTCAGGACAAGCCCACTGGGAACTGCATGATAAAACAATTTAGGTTTCTTCAGGAAGCACTCTCAAGAAGCTGACCTCATGGGAATGGGGGTGCACTACTATCTGGATCTTGCATGTTATTTAAAGTTTTCCAGATATGCTCCTTTGTCTCTTCTGACCTGTTCTGAAGCTTCCATGTTCTCTGCCAGACAAATTTTCTTAAAAAGTTATTTACAGAGAGAGGAGAAGGAAGAGGAGAGAACAGGAGAGGAGAGAATAAGTACACCAGAGCTGCCTGTAACATTGCAAATGAACACATGCACCTTTTTTTTTTTTTTTTTTTTAATCTGGCCTTATGTGAGTACTGGCGAATTGAACCCTGACCATCAGGCTTTGCAAGAAAGTGCCTTAAACCAACAACCTTAAACCACCACCCTGCCAATGTGCTTTGAATCCTCAAAGTTAACTTTTCACAATGTATTTCTATAAAAACCTCAGAATACATCACTTATTTATTGAACAGATATTTGTTATCAATTGTTTTAAGGAATTTGGTCAGTTTCTAAGGATGCTACTGTGTATCAGTTGCAAATAAGTGTCCCTGTCATTACAAAAGCTTATTTTCTAGCAGAAGCAGGCAAAAAATATTCAGCATAGCAAGGAAATAAGCAGTAATGATCTCAGATTACACAAAGTGTGACTGCAAAATGAACAGGGTCATATGCTAGAAAGCAGATGGTAAGGTAAGTATTAGCTGTATGAAAGAACAGCACAATATACTAATCTTAGAGCTAGCAGTGAGGAAGTTTACATTAAGTCTTACTTTTAAAAACTAAAAATTAGAAATCAATTACCCTACAAAGCCAGAGGAACAAGGTACTGTGTTAAGAAAAAGTGAGAGTTGGGGCAGAAAGCTCAGAGTGCTGTCAACTGCAAGAACAAGGAGACAAGCCACAGCTCCATACCAGAAGTCTGGATATGATTTCAGAGGTAAAATATTTTAGCAGACATATTACCACCAGCACATACAAGTAGCTCATGGAGAATGCCTCAAATCTCTGTGCCTGTTGCTTGGCTCAGTGCAGCTGCCATCCTACAGCAGAGTTTCTATTCAATCAGGCAATAAGGAAAGAAAGGAAAGGCATGGTGATATTTGTGTAGTCAGGATCTTGAATGACCCCAAGGACCATGTTTTGAGGCCTCAGCTCCCAGCCTATGGGGCTGCTGAATGAAAACTTCATGACATGAAACCAAGTGGCAGGAAAACAGGTCATTAAGGATGTGTCCTTAAAGTGGATATGTGGGACAATGACACCACCAGTCTCTCAAATAGATTCATCTACCATACTTACCCCTCCATAGGGCCAAGAAACCATGGACTGAAATCTTTAAAATCATGAGTCAAAATAAACTTTCCCTCCTTTTGAGTTGATTACCTCAAGTACCATCTTATCATGATGGAAAGTAACTAATGCAGCCACATATAAATGAACGTGTTTTCGTGTCATTTGCCTTTAGCTTATAAAATCCACTCCCCCAGCATGGAGAAATATCTCTACATAAACATTGTTGATTTTTAATCGAGAAATTTTGCTCTATAGAACATACTACAAATTGGTCATATTGCCCATCAGGCTATATTCTTATGTTCCCCTACTCTCTCATTTCAGCGAGGTTATCACTATTCAGTGTGGGATATTGAATGAACCAGTTTCTGGGGTGTATGTGGTGGGGTGAGACAATGCCATCCCAACCTGTGGCTCTGACTTTCTTTCCACTTCCTCTTCCACAATGTTCCCTGAGCCCTGGAGGGCATGTTATAGTCTCTTTTAATGTTGAGCTTTCAGCAGCCTCTGATTTTCTGCTTTGGTGAGTCAGTGTCTACCACCATCTCCCTGGAGGGGGTTCTTGGGTTAGCCATGAGAATAGCACTCATAATTAATACACCACTCTCTCTACACTATTTCCTGGGCCCTGGCACTTATGAGAGAAAGAGATGATTTGTCTCGTGCTAGGCACTAGGCTTTATTTTCTTGTTATATTGATGCATGTTGGGTCTCCATCATATTCACTGCCATCAGTAAAAAGTAGATTCTCTAGCTGAGAGTGAGAGAAGCATTGATCAAAAGAGATGAACCCAGACATTTAGAAGGCTATTTGATAGGCTTAACCTCTCCTTTTAGCCAATCAACAGTGGAAGCTTCTCTCTAGGGTCTATGAACTTCCAACCCATAGGCTTCTGGATTGGTTCTCAGTACCGCATGAATTTTCACTCCTGAACAGGTCTCATGTCCAATCAGAGAGCAGTTGATTACCCCATAACTTATGTACCAATACTGTACCAGTCGGTTTATGTTGCCTGGCTCGTGGCTTTTGTACCTTGTAGAATCTACTCCTTATTTATATCGTTACTGACCTTTATACCCCACAGCTCACATAGTACTTTTCAGCACTATGAAAGCTGGCAGGCCTATGGCATCTTCAGCAATAGGAGCTTATCATTTATTTCTGGTTGTTAACCAAGTGTTTCTGTCAAATCTCTCTCTCTTTCTTGTCTTTCTCCTTCTTCTCATCTTCCTCCTGCTTCTCTCTTCTCCTCTCTCTTTTAAAGATATTTTGATCTTTTGATTTGTTAACAAGAAATTAGGTTTTATAGTACTGATTCATGCCAGCCATTAGTTTTATGTAATCCATACTTTCCTTAGCTGGGGTTTTCTTTCCATGGTTTTAATTACTCATAGCCAATCAAATCTAAAATTATTAAGCAGAAATTCCACAAATATAAAACTCACAAGTTTGATTTGTGTGCTATGAAATCTTGATCTGTTCTGCTCCACCCCTCAGGATGTGAATCACGTCCTTGCAGTGTGTACCTGTGCTGCATATGCTGCCACCCGTCAGTCATGTAGTAGCTGTCTTGGTTACTAGATTGACTGCTGTGATGTAATCCTCATTTTACTTATTATGCCTCCAACATGCAAGGAAGATAAGGCTGGTGATTCAAATAGATCAAAGTAAAATTGCATAGTTCTTGAAGTGACAAATAAAATTTTCTGACTTAGACAATAGATCATATGTTGAGATGTGCATTAAAAAAGGTGTTTCTGGGGCTGGAAAAATGGCTTAGCGGTTAAACGCTTGCCTGTGAAGCCCAAGGACCCTGGTTCAAGGCTCAAGGACCCACGTTAGCCAGATGCACAGGGGGCGCTCGCATCTGGAGTTCGTTTGCAGTGGCTGGAAGCCCTGGCACGCCCATTCTCTCTCTCTCTATCTGTCTCTTTCTCTCTCAAATAAATAAAAATGAACAAAAAAAATTTTAAAAAGTGTTTCTGCTAGGCATGTTGGCACATGCCTTTAATCCCAGCACTCAGCTGGGTACGTAGGATGATTGCTATGAGTTTGAGACCACTCTGAAACTACATAGTGAATTCCAGGTCAGCCTAGGCTAGAGTGAGACCCTAACTTAAAAAAAAAAGAAAGAAAGAAAGAAAGAAAGAAAGAAAGAAAGAAAGAAAGAAAGAAGGAAAATAAAAGGAAAAAAAAGAAAGATGTTTCTTTCCAAGAAATTGTAAAGGAAAAATCAAATTTGTGCTAGATTTATGTTACTATAACAAGAGAACTTTGATCCTTTGATAATCTGTTTATAATAAAGAAAGGTACTTTGGGTCGTACTTTCAGAGGTTTCATTCACTGCATTGGCATATCAATGCTGGACCTGTGGTAAAGTAGTTAGTAGTACACCGTGGTGAGAAGTACATTGTGATGGTTAAGCTTTGTGTCAACTTGATCTGTTTAGGAATAGTCAGGTTCACATTGCTGGCTTAAATCACCTGACCAAGAACAGCTTTTGGAAAAAAAAATGATTTATTTTGGTTAATAGACTTGAGTGGAAAATCCACAATGGCAGGGGGAAATGATGGCATGAGCAGAGGGTGGGCATCACCCCTGGCCAATATAAGGTGGCCAACAGCAACAGTAATAAGGTGGGCACTAATATTCCATGGTGTGAACTAGTTAAAGAACTCCACAAGATAGATGCATTTGGTGATCCTGAGTCATATTTTGTGAAGAACAAGGAATTTACTGACTGTGTATCTAGAACTTTTGAATATTTGTGGAAAAGTAAGATAAATGATGATGCTGGATGGTTACATCTAGCATCTCTGGATAAACTATTAAGAAAAAAGCAGAAGCTCAGAAAGGAAATTTCCAAGCTTAAAACCCACATACATGATCTGAAGGTTTCTAAGGGAGCCCTGTAGAAGAGTCCCCTCTCTAGCCAAAACAGGGCTTAAATTGCAGAAAACAAAACTTTAGCTCTCATTGTAAGATTGGCTAACTTGCAAAGCATGCTCAAATCACAGCCTCACAGGCTATCAGAAGTTAAAGTGAGGGCACTGATTGGAAAAGAGTGGGACCCTATGACTTGAGATGGAGATGTGTGGGAAGATGCTGAAGAATCTGGGGACATTGAACTCTTGGATTCTGAATCAGTTGTTGTGCATGAGAATATGACCTCCCCTCCTTTAGGAGTAGTTGCATCCCCACCCCCACACCCTGAATTATTGCTCTCTCCACCCATGCCTGAGGGAATTAGCAATGACCCTCCTTGCAGGAGGTGCTGCTACACCTCAGTGCCCACATATGGTGGTTTGATTCAGGTGTCCCTCATAAACTTACATGTTCTGGAAGCTAGGTTACTAGCTAATGGCAATTTGGAAATTAAAGCCTCCTGGAGGCAGTGTATTGTCTGGGGCAGGCTTATGAGTGTTACAGCTAGTCTCCCTTTTAAGTGTTTGGTACACTCTCCTGTTGCTATTGTCTACCTTATGTTGGCCAGGAGGTGATGTCCACTCTCTGCTCATGCCATTGTTTACCCCTGCCATCATGGAGCTTCCCCTCAAGCTTGTAAGCCAAAATAAACCTACCCCCCCAAAGCTTCTCTTGGTTGGGTGATTTCTGCCAGCAATGCAAACCTGAGTGCATCACCACCTATCTTTGTCTCTAGGCTTATAACAAAGCATTAGGCTAAGCATGCCTCAAAAGATAAGATAGAAAGTGTGACTTAAGAGGAGGTGAGGTACACCCCTAAAAACCTTCAAGAGCTTTCTAACTTGCATGGTCAGAAGCATGGAGAATATGTGTGGGAATCGATTTAAGGGTGTGGAATGATGCAGGAAGGAATATTAGATCATATTAGATCATACTGAATTTATTGAAATGGGCCCATTGAACAGAGATTTTAGCTCTAACACTGCAGCTCATGCAGTTGGAAGACTTGCCAAGAGTTTATTTGATTGGTTGGCTGAAGTATGGATCCAAAGATGGTCTACTGTGAATGAGCTTGAGCTGCCTGATATCCTTTGGCTTAATGTTGATGAAGGGCTCACAGAACTTGGAATGCTGGAGTGGATTTGCCATGTAATCTCATCTTGGCCCCCACAATGGGAGCATCCAGAAGATGTGCCCTTCACTAAGGCTATAAGAACCAGATTTGTGAAGGGAGCACCTGTACACTTAAGTTGCCAGTAGTTGCCATAATATGTAAAGAAGACATCACAGTGGGAGCCACAGTTTCTGCAGTAGGTGACTTAGTGTAATGGGTCTAACTGGACCTCAGAGTAACAAGAGCCAAGTGGCAGCACTGAATCAGCAAAGGCAATGTGAGCATGTTTGCCATAATGTACAGTGTAGACAAAAGAATGCTCATAATGATGCTGGCTGATTAATCATGGTGTTCCCAGAAGTGAAGTAGATAAAATGCTTACTAATTTTCTGTTTGAACTGTATAGCAGAAAAGTTTTGGAGTAAAGGAACAAAAGGCCACTTTGAATTATAGCAACAGAGAATCAAGGCCTCTTAATCAATTTTTAGACTTGAACCAATTTATAGATCCTGAGCCCCTTAATTGAAGGGGTGGCTGGGTCTCTTCTAGGAAGGACCCTCCCACAATCCCCAGAAGTTTCAATATTAAGCTTAGTCCTATTGTTCCTCAGAGGGACCTGCAGTCTTTTGCTATGGTAACTGTACACTGGAGAAAAGGAAATAATCAGACTTTTAGGGGCTTACTGGGCACTGGCTCTGAATTGACATTGATTCTAGTAGATGCCAAACAGCACCATGACCCTCCAGTTAAAGTTGGTGCTTATGGAAGTCAGGTGATCAATGGAGTTTTAGCAAATGTTACACTGGCAGTGGGTCCAGTGCATCCCCAAACCTATCATGTGGTTATTTACTCAGTCTCAGAATGCATAATTGGGATAGATATACATAGGGGTGGGAAGAATCCCCACATTGGTTTCCTGGCTTGTGGAGTGAGGGCTGTTATGGTTGGAAAGTCAAAATGGAAGCCATTGGAACTCTCTCTACCAGGTAAAATAATGAACCAAAAACAGTATGGGATCCCTGAAGGGATTTCAGAAATTAATGCCAGAAAATAAATGACTTGAAGTATACAGGGATAGTGGTTTCTACCACATCTCCCTTTAACTCTCCTATTTGGCCTGTTCAGAAGACAGATGGATCCTGGTGAGTGACAGTGGATTATCAGAAACTTAATCATTTGGTGAATACAATTGCCACAGCTGTACCAGATGTGGTTTCTTTACTTGAGCAGATTAACATATCTCCTGGTACCTAGTATGCAGCTACTGATCTTGCAAATGCTTTCTTCTCCATATCTGTCCATAAGGAGCACCAGAAACAATTAGCTTTCAGCTGGCAAGGTCAGTAGTACACCTTTACTGTTTTGCCTCAAGGTTATATTAACTCTCCAGCTCTGTATCATAGCTTAGTTCTCAGGGATCTTGATTGCCTGTCCCTTCCACAAGGTGTCACATTAGTACATTGGTCCATTATATCAATGATATTATGCTGATTTGCATAAATAAGCAGGAGGTGGAAGCTATCATGGAATTGTTGGCACAGCATATACATAACAGTAGATGGGGAATAAATCCATCCAAAATTCAAGGACCTTCCACCTCAGTGAAATTTCTAGGAGCTCAGTGGTGTTGGGCATGCAGGGATATTCCTTCTAAGGTGAAGGGTAAGTTGTTGTACCTGGGCCCTCCTACCACTCACAGGGAAGCAAAACATCTAGTGGGCCTCTTTGGATTTTGGAGACAGCACATTTCTCATTTGTATGTGTTACTCCATCCCATATATCAAGTGACTTGGAAAGCTACTAGTTTTAAGCATGACTCAGAAGAAGATAAGGTTCTTCAACAGATCTAGGCTGCTGTGCAGGCTGCTCTTCCACTTTGGCCATATGACCCAGCAGATCTGAAGGTACTTGAGGTGTCAGTGGTGGATAGAGATGCTTTTTGTAGCCTTTGGCAGGCCCCCATAAGTGAATCATAATGAAGGCCCTTGGGATTCTGGAGCAAAGGCCTGCCATCATCTGCAGATAGTTTTCTTCCTTTGAGAGACAGCTCTTGGCTTGCTGTTGCTCCTTAGAAACCGAATGCTTGACAATGGGCTAACAAGTTACTATGTGACCTGAGATGCCTATTATGAGGTGGGTGTCATCTGACCCACCAGGCCATAAAGATGGACATGCAAAGAAGCAGTTCATCATCAATTGGAAGTGGTATATCTGAGATCAGGCTCGAACAGGCCCTTAAGGTACAACTAAGTAATATGAGGAAGTTGCCCAAATGCCTGTGGTTTCGACTCCTATTAAAATGCCTTCTACCCCCAAGCATGAACCTATGGTGTGGTAGTTTGATTCAGGTGTCCCCCATAAACTTAGGTGTTCTTAATGCTAGGTTTCCAGCTGATAGAGATTTGAGAGTTAACACTTCCAGGAGACAGTTTATTCTTGGGGGCGGGCTTATGGGTGCTTTAGCCAGCTCCACCTTGCAAGTTACTATTGTCCACCTTATGTTGGCCAGGGGGTGATGTCCATCTTCTGCTCATGCCATCATTTTTCCCTGCCTATATGGAGCTTACCCTTGAGTCTATAAGCCAAAATACAAAATAAATCTTTAAAAAATAACACTGCTCTGCCAGCAATGTAAACCTGACTACAGCATATGTCATGGGGTGTGCCCTATGACCAATTAAATGAGAAGGAGAAGACTAGGGCATGGTTTATAAATGGTCCAGCATGTTATCCAGGCACCTCCCAGAAGTGGACAGCTGTAGCCTTACAGCCTATTTCTGGGACAATTCTGAAGGACTGTGTTGATGGGTAATCTTCACAATGGGCAGAACTACAGGCAGTGCACATGGTTGTGCATTTTGCTTGGAAGAAAAATGTGCGGTTATACACTGATTCATGGGTTGTGGCCAATAGTTTGGCTGGATGACCAGAACTTGGAAGGAGTACAGTTGGAAAATTGGTGAGAAGGACATGTGGGGAAGGTGTATGTGGATAGAACTTTGTGAATGGGCAAAAGATATAAAGATACTTGTGTCCCATGTTAATGCTCAATAGAAAGTGATCTCATCAGAAAATGACTTTATTTATCAAGTAGATAAGCTGACCCGATCTGTGGATACTGGTCAATCTCTTTCCTCAACCATCTCTGTCATTGCCTAGTGGGCCCACGAACAAAGTGGCCATGGTGGCAGGGCTGCAAGTTATGCATGATCCCAACAACATGGACTTTGACTAACTAAGGCTGACCTGGCTAAGGCTGCTGCTGAGTCCCAAATCTGCCATCAGCAGAGACTAACTCTGAGCTCCCGATATGATAGAATTTCTTGAGGTGACCAGCCGGCAACTTGGTGGCAGGTTGACTACACTGGACCTCTTCCCTCATGGAAAGGGCAGTATTTTGCTCTTACTGGAATAGACACTTATTCTAGGTAAGCATCTGTGCTTCCTACATGTATTACTTCTGCCAAACTACCATCCATGGCTTACAGAATGCTTTATCCACTGTCACTGTATTCCACAAAGCATTGCTTCTGACCAAGGAACTCACTTCACAGCCAAGAAAGTATGGCAGTGGGCTCATGATCATGGAATTCACTGGCCTTACCATGTGCCCCAACACCCTGAAGCAGCTGGCTTGACAGGGTTGTAAAATAGCCCTTTAAAAAATAGCTACACCACCAACTGGGTGGCAATCACTTGGAGGGCTGGGGGATTGTCCTCTAGCAGGCTGTATATGCTCTGAATCAGTGTCCTACATATGGTGCTGTTTCTCCTATAGCCTGCATTTACAGGTCCAGGAATCAAGTGTGGAAATGGGAATTGTCCCACTTACCATCACCCCAAGTGACCCAATAGCCCAATTTTTGCTTCCTCTTCCTACAACTTTATGCTCTGCTGACCTAGAGGTCTTGCTTCCAGAGGGGGGAATGCTTTTGGCAGGAGGCTCAAGGAACATTCCATTGACCTGGAAGGTAAGACCTCTCCCTGGCTACTTTGGACTCCTGATGCCCTTGAATGAACAGGCTGAGAAAGGAGTTACAGTGATAGCAGGGATGATTGATCAAGATTACCAGGGGAAACTGGACTGCTACCCCACAATGGAGGTAAGGAAGAGTATGTCTGGTGTGCAGGAGATCCTTTAGGGTGTCTCTGAGTTTTATTATGCCCTGTTATCAAAGTCAATGGACAACTGCAACAATCCAATTGTAGCAGTGTTATAAATGGTCCTGATTCTTTAGAAATTAATGTATGGGTCACCCCTCCAGGTCAAGAATCAAGACCTGCTGAGGTGCTTGCTGAACGTGGAAGAAATAGTGAATGTGTAGTAGAAGAAAGTAGTTACAAATACCAGCAAAGACCATGTGACCAGCTACACAAACAAGGACTGTAGTTGCCATTAGTGTTTCTATAGTACCTTGTTAAGAGTATTTGTACATATCTACACCAATATTAAGATTTTTTGTTTTTCTTCTATTTCTGTATTAGGTAATTTATACTGATTAAGATCATACCACTAGTTAACTGCTATTGAATTTATATTTGACCAATTATATTAGAGACTAAGCATTGTCAAGGAACATTGTTTTGTGTTAGGGGGAAGATTGTGCATTTCCGGTTGTACATGGGATCGTTATATTATGTTAGGTGTAATTATGAGCTTGTTACTGTTTACATTTGGAAATTAGGTATGATGTAAGGAGATATGGCTTGGCATCAAGTTGACAAGGGGTGGACTTCTGATGGTTAAGTTTTGTTTCAACTTGATCTGTTTAAGAATCCACAGGCATTTCTTATAAATGGGTCTCTGAGGTTGCTTTCAAGAAGGATTAACTACAGGAGGAATCCTTCTCCCAGGGTGAGCCCTACCCCCTCTGGGGGGGGGCTTTATCTAAGGAACCTCTGGGAAGGAAATTATCCCCTCCTCCCCCCTGGCTGCTGGTGCTGCTCATGCTCTCCAGTGTGGACTGAAAACAAGCACGGACTAAAGAGCAGTGGCTTTTCAGGAAGCCTCCAGGCCTTCAGTCATGGATTGGGACTGTTGAGGCATCCAGCCTTGTGGACTGAGCAGCTACCAGGTTCCTTGACTCTCAGGCCTGCAACCTGCTATGGCTGGACTGCCATAAGCTTATCCAATACATGCTGTTTTAATACAATTCATTCTATCAGTTCTGTTCCTCTAGAGAACCCTGACTAATACACATGTTATAGAGCAAAGCAGGTCACCAAGACATGAATGCTACATTTCTCCTCAAAGGCACTCTGTCAATGATCTAAAATCTCATACCAGACCCTACTTCTTAAAGGTTTTATAACCTTCCAATAATTACACATGCTAGGGGTGAATCACAGGCCTTTGAACAACATTCCAGATCCAAAGTACAGCATTCCTCAAACTTCAAAACTTATGATCACATTGTATGAGAAGTTCTTAATTAAGATAGAAAAGACATGAAGACTGGATGCGGTGGTGCATCTTTAATCCCAGCACTTGGGAGGCAGAGGTAGGAGGACTGTTGTGAGTTCAATACCAGCCTGGAACTACAGAGTTTGTTACAGGTCAGACCAGGCTACAATGAGAACCTACCTTGAAAAAACCAAGCAAAGACATTAAGTTATAGAGTTCCACTGGGGTCTTTGAGCATATCCCAGATGATAAGGGAAAATTTGTCACTTTGGAAACAGTGATGCATGTTAATGTCTTAGTTTTTGAAAGTGTATCATGCAATTTAAGATCTGAGCATTAGAAAAAACTAGCTGAATAGTTTCTTATAACACTATCTATGAAATATTTCTCTAATTATGAAATTATTATTCCAATTTTTAAAAAATGTACAAATGCAAAGAAAAGTCATATTATTTGTTCTTCTACTTGAGCTCTCAGAGCCAGCCTGTCTCACTGACTGCATGGTCCTTCTCCCTCTGAGGTAAATATCTAACTGCCTGGATGGAATTTTGCCATAACAAAAGTCTTCTGCGTTGTCCTCTAGGGCTTCCAACATATTCTCATGGGCACTGCACACTTGTTACTATGCTTCCTAAAGTCCTCTTCCTACAAATCTGTGCATTTAGTTTCTTCAGGTCCTCATTCAAGTGTCACCATAGTCAGGCTCCTTAAGACCACCCATCTAAATTTTCAAATTTCCCTTAACATATTCCTGCTGCACATTCAACTTTGCCTTTGTTCCATAGGTTCTACACAAGGTTTGTGCATTTTTAATACCCTTTGCCCTGCTAGTAGGGAAACATCAAGGGGCACATTTCTGATAGCTGTATTCCTTCAGGCACATGTTAGGTATTCCATAAGTACCTTTCAAAGAATTCAAGCAGCCTTGGGTGTTTATTTAACTTGTGCCTGTACCATGGATTTGTGATGACATTTAGCAATGTTAAAGATGGTGAAGTGTTGACCACAATGTTTAGCAAGTAAAATACATCAGAAGTTATATCTTACCACTGGATTCATTTTTATTGCAACTGTTACTTCTCTTAGAGATTCCATTCCCATTATTGACTGTTCACATGTGGCTATAGAATTTTCATTGAATTAGAGCTGAACTGGAAGGTTTGTAACTGTGAAATACCACTAATACAAACAGTTCACAATACATAGAAAGATATGTGCTATGTGTGCTTTGTTATAGATGATTCTGAGGCAGAAAACTGAGAAACACAAGATTTAAATGAAGACCTAGGGACTATTTCCAAGTCTAAGAAGAAAATGGGTCATTTTCTAAGTGGTGTCAACCCTTAGAAAATACCTGATCTCCTTTGTAAACAGAGTGATCATACCTGCCCTGACTGCAGGTAGAGTGTTCCAGCATAACCCATTGCAGGCACAGCCATGCATTAAGCACTCTCTCGAGTGGAGTAATTTGGGCTCTACGATAAGGCTAGATGCAATTAGAGAAATCTTACTCTATCATACAATGAAGAAGATATGATACAAACTGTGCTCTCTTGTCCCGAAAAAAGAAAAATGTTACCCCTGAGAGTCAAAAAGATTGCTTTTAAATTTTTGAGAAAATCATAAGTGATAAATGTTCCATTTCATATCTGCCTCACTTATAGTGATGGCAATGATAAAATGTCTATTATTATTCTCATCAAGAGGATGAGATGTAGATACACTATCTTGCTGTGTCATTATTATTGTCATAAAATTGTTATGTTGTTATTACTGCTGGTATTTTTTTAACAAACTGTATATCATGTCCAGTGCTAAGTACATATCATACACTCTCATGTCATACTCACAACAAAATTTTGAAACAAGAACTAATTTTAATCTCATTGTAGCTAGTGAGGCAAGTTAGTATGTCCAAAGGGAGCACAGAAATGGAACCTAGACCTACTTGTCTCTGGGTTTGGATTATATTTCTCCCCCTTTGTTTACAAAGTCTAAAGCTTAAATGCAGCGCTCATAGCACACCTATTTGTACATGCTAATTGGTATTAGGTCTACATTTATTCCGCTTAGGTCACAAATCTTGTTTTCCAGGCACACATGCCAAATCTTATCAGAAAAACTGGAGCTTGGAATTGAATTTCCTCTGTTCTTTGACCCCCAACAGCTTGCAGGTTCAATCTAAACATATGTGTTATCCATCTCTGCAGCTGGGCCCAAGGGACATTTATTGGCCTAAAAGTTAAATATCATAGGAGACATTCGCATCCAAAACAGACTCTTTTGTCTTTAGTCAGACTTGTGGTGACATTCAAGGAAATTGTGTACCAAGCAAGGTGAAGGTATTTAGGGATATTCCTTGGAAGAAACAAAAACCCTGATATGGAAGCACAGTCTTTTTCTCTTACCAAAAGAGAAACTAAGACACAAGTTGAAAGTAATTTGTTCACAGACATCAGAAACAACCAGATTCATACAGCATAAATGACTATGGGTCTGGAGGTGCAAGCCCTGCCTGCAGAATGAAAATGTTAGTCCACAGATCAAAGTGCTAGGTGATGGATAGCATGTTTGGAAAGAGGCCTTCACCAATGTGAAGAATGAATTATAGCAACAGAGTTCTCTGTGTGCACTCAGCATGGATGATGGTCAGCCTATAAACCTCAAACAACTCCCACTAATGTTCACCTGAGATGAATACTGATTTCACCCTGATTGATTTTAGTCTTAAAGAGGAGCATGAATGAAGAAGAACCTGTAATGACCACAAAAACAGAAATCATCACTTCCTTGCCTTCAATGTATAACTATGTGTGGTGAGGATGATGAGAGAAGACATCATCCTTCATTTGTTTCTAGCACTTCTTTCAAGGTTAATTATTTAGAAACTATAAATCTATAAATCAACACAAGGTTGAGAGGGCATTATACCCCAATCTAGAGTAATGTTTCACATCATGATGAAAGCTTGTCTCTTGTTCCATATGAATCTGCTGCAGTGCTAATGACGCAGACAGTTTTTGGCCAACTTTGTAAGCCACAAATTCTAGTGTTCTACCTATGTTATATAACATTCACATATTTTGTCCCAATTCCTTTTATTTAACCTATAAATTGTGTGATCAATTATCTCAATAATAATACTTAGTAATAATAATAAATTGTTATTGTTTATTTATTTTTTAGATAGGCTTTCTATATAGCCAAAGATGGCCTTAGACTCCCAATCTTCCTACCACAACCTCACTATTTCTGAAATTACAAGTACATGTTATCATGCCTAGCTTATTTATTTTCAATTATATGACTAAATCCTTAGCATTATTCAAATGTAGCATGTGAAGATGAATAAAATAGTACAAAACGTTTTGAAATGTCTAGTTTTAAAAATTTATTTTTATTATTAACAATTCCCATAATTATAAACAATAAATAATGATAATCACCTCCCCTCTCACTTTCTCCTTCACAACTCTACTCTCCATCATGTCCCTTTCCCCTCTCAATCAGTCTCTCTTTTATTTTGATGTCATCAACTTCTCATCCTATTATACTGGTCCTGTGTAGCCAGTTACTGCAAGGTCATGGATATCCAGGCCAGTTTGTGTTTGGAAGAGTGCATTGTATGGAGTCCTATCCTTCCTTTGGCTATTACATTCTTCCTGCCACATCTTCTGCAATGGATCCTGAGCCTTGGAAGATGTGATAGAGATGTTTCAATGTTGAGCATTCCTGTGTCACTTCTTCTCAGCAATCTGTGGTCTCGAGTCATCACAGAGGTCACCACCCTCTGAAAAGAAAAGCTTCTCTAGCCAAAAGTGAGAGTAGCATTAATATATGGGCATGAACATTAAGAAAAGTTCTTACTGAAGTGTATAGTGAGCATAATATATGCATTTAGTCAGACACCTGCAGGCATTACACCTCTAGGGCTCATGACTTCCCTCATCATAGACTTATAGTATCAGGCATGTATTTCTTCCCATGGAGCAGGCCTCCAAGTCCAATTAGAGGGCAGTTGGTTTCCCCCATAACAGACATGCCACTACTGAACCTGTTGGCTCATTTGGCCTGGCTGGCCAAACTTAAGGCTTTCAGCGTCCACTGTTGTTTATCTCCACTGATGACTTCTCTCTCTCCCATGGAACTGCATGCAGTGTAAGTTTTTCCAGTTTTCTATCAGGTGGTCTATAGGGAGAAGGTTTTCAGGGATATTTCTTGGTGACCTAGTAGCCCAAGCATGTGGAGTCTTCAGCAATAGGTCTTAACTTCTATTCCTAGTGGAAAACTAACAGCCTCAGCAATGACCTGTAATGTTTTGGGGCATCAGGGACCTCCCTGACCAACAACTCACTGGAAGGTATCTCATCCCTGACACTGAAAATTTTCTAGTAACAATCTATGGCTTCTGGATGAACCATTGTCCAAAAATGTTTGTTTCCATATGACTTATTCATACCCTCTTAGATTTTGATTAATCCTACCCTGCCCTTTCTTTATTCAATCAAAATTTGTACTTTTAAAGTAGGAGTTAAACAGGTATGCTAATATGAGCAGCATGACAGGATTAGTACTTTATCAAAGATTGATCTCTTTCAAGAAGGAAGAAAAATAAGAACCTGATTATTCATTGGGTTCAAATAATTTCCAAGCAAGTATTTGAAAAAGCAATGCTTGCTATTTTGTAGAACAGAGTTATGAAAACTTTTCTATTCCCCTCAAATATTAACAATTGCTTATTTAAATGGTCTTTGAAAGAAGGTTTTCTCTGTAGTGCAAATGTGATCATCTTACATCTGAATTTTGAACCTTATATATTGAGGCCTAATTCCTTTTAAATTTTGTTTCCAGTTGTGTTGCTACTTTAAACTACTGTGAGGTTTCTCCTCCTCCCCTCCTGCAGAAGACCATTATTACCTACAGAATACTTTTCTGTGTGATCATGCTTAGTTACTGTAATGTGCCTCTTTCTGTCTTCTTTTCCAGTCAGCAACTCTGGCAAAGCTGTAAGTCTTTAAAAGCCAGATCTCATGTCCCATTCACTGGCTGTGTTCTGAAGCAACATGGTGACCAGTCTCCACTGACTCAGTTGGAGGGCTGAGCACTGGAGGGGCTAATACTTCTACCACAGTGGGAAGCAAGACATCAGCACAGAAGACAAGCCTAGCAGAGGGAGTCAGAGACTGCAAGAGATGTCATAAGGTGTGTGCTGCTCCCAGACCCCACAGAGCAAATGAGCAGAGAATCCAGCAAATATAGAAATGTCTGACACTTGGGGTTTCTATCATCTTTGCCATTATTTCAATATCAGAAATCTGGTATGTTTTAACAGATATGCCAGTAGAAATGTCATTTCCTAGGCACACCACATAACCATCCTCCTGTGGCTCCCCAGTCTAACCATAAATGGAGTATTGAGTCTAATTCCACTTTTCCTAAGGGAAACAACAAGCATAAAGGAAGACAAAGACAATGACAATCACACAGTGTGAGAGCTGATAGAAAGTGGAAGTCCTGTGATCACATGCCAACAAGACAAAGAAATTAAGAAACAACAGTGATATCCAAATTTCCTATCAGTGGTTATATTACAAAACTTCTTAGATTTTCAAGCCAGAAGGATGGAATCATAGAATCTGAATGCTAAGTAAATTTAATACAAGTGATAATTAGGACAAGTTTCCTATTAGAGATGCCAGGAAAATTGTAGTGTGTTTCCTTCACTTGATATCATTTATATTTACTTGACAATGTGTAATATTTAAGGAAGAAGATAAAAATAGTCAAATAGGGCTGGAGAGATGGCTTAGTAGTTAAGCACTTGCCTTTGAAGCCTAAGGACTCTGGTTTGAGGCTCAATTCCCCAGGACCCACGTTAGCCTGATGCACAAGGGTGCACACACGTCTGGAGTTCGTTTGCAGTGGCTGGAGGCCCTGGTGCGCCCATTCTCTCTCCCTCTCTCTCTCTCTCTCTGTCTCTCTGTCTCTTTGTCTGTCACTTTCAAATAAATGAAAAAAATAGTAAAATAATAATAAACACTACTAATAACAGAAATAATGAGATAATGTGATTACTTCACTTACATACAGATTATTAGAGGTACAAAGAATATGTTTTATAGTTTTTGATTTTCACAAGAATTCTATGTTAAGCAGAGGAGGTCTAAAACCTTTTTACTCATGACCTACAATCAAGATAGCACAATCTTGTTTACATATGTACATATAGACAAACATATAACAACATTTATACAGAGAGAACTTAAACCCATTGTCAATACTTACTGTGTGAATGCAATCTGTTTTGTATTTCTTCTTTCATTTTATCATATCCTTAAATGTTTATCTATAGCCCACTGGAATGATGACACAATCAGAACAGATTTCAATCCTGGACTAAAAGACCTATGAAATCTCTATATGCAATGTAAGGTTGTGATTGTCCACTGAGTGGGAACTGCAGGTCAAAGCCAAAGCCATGCTCTCAATCTGTCTTTACCAACCAGTATAAATGCAGGTCAACAAGCTGATGGGCTAGAGTTTTTATACAAGTTCAACCAATGACATAGATTGTGAATTAGGGCATACCGCCTGTATCTAAACCTTTATCTATAGAATGAGAAGAATGAAAGCAATCACTAACTTCACAGAATTCCAAAGGGAAAACTCAGAATGTCCACAGTGCTCTTTAGAGATGTTGGACAATCACTTATGAAGTGTCTCATTTTATTAGTCAGAGATATATTATAGCCAATACCATTCTAAAAGTAATATGGAAACATACTCTCTGGGTGGAATCAATCTCTGACTGTTAGGTTCTCTTTACAACCTAGCCTGGGGGCTGGAGAGATGGCATATCAGTTAAGGAATTTGCCTGCAAAGTCTAAGGACCTAAGTTTGATTCCCAGTACTCATATAAATCCAAATGCACTAGAGCATGTATCTGGACTATCTGTTTGCAATGGCTAGAGGCCCTGGTACGCGTATTCTCTCTCTCTCTCTCTCTCTCTCTCTCTCTCTCTCTCTCTCTCTCTCTCTTCCTCTTCCTCCCTCTCTCTTCTTGCAAATACATAAATAAAACACCTTTTTTAAACCTAGACAGATTTTTTATTGTTCCCATCCTCTAGAATATATGATTCAGGGGCTGGAAAGATGGCTTAGTGGTTAAGACATTTGCCTGCAAAGCCAAAGGATCCTGGTTCGACTCTCCAGGACCCATGTAAGCCAGATGCACAAGAGGGCACATGCATCTGGAGTTCATTTGCAGTGGCTGGAGGCCATAGCATGCCCATTCACTCTCTGTGTGTGTCTCTCTCCCTCTTTCTCTCTCTCCAAATAAATAAAATATATATTAAAAAGAATATGTTTAATTTTGATTACTTTTCAGAAATTTTGTACGGAATAATAGATAAAAAGATATTGTTCAATCTGTTATGGAAATAAGAGATATTTTCAATATTTTACCAGAAAACACAGTTCCAAAGATGTAAAGTATCTTTTGTTTAATTTATCTTATTGGTTTTCAGAATGGGCTACAGTTAAAGCATGGTTTCACTGTTGTAATGGTGCACAGGAAAAGAATTGGTAAGTGGAAAGTTGGGAGCTGGAAAGAACATTGGAGCATGAAATGTGGGGTACTAGGTGTCATTTAAGGTCATTGAGCCATTTCACAAAGCTGTATTTAATGCCATCTCTGGAAGTTGCAAAGACTTCTAAATTAGTCTCTTTTCTGTATGTATAGCTTTCATGATAGCATCTCTTCCCATCAGAAAATAAACTCTTGGCAACTCCCATGTCCTTGAGTCTGTACTTGTGTTATCACTGATTTTATAAAGGACAACAAGGATGGGGTAGGGTAGGACATGGTACAGTAAAGTAGGGTTGGGTAGGACAGGGTAGGATAGGACAGGAAAAAATAGGATAGGGTAAATTAGGGAAGAGTAGGATAGGGTAGGGTTGAGTAGCATAGAATGGAGTAACGCAGGGTAGGATAGGGTAGAGTAGGGTAAGATAGGATAGGATAGGTTAGGAGAGTGGAGGAGAGGGTGGGATAGGATAGGACAAGACAGGATGGGACAGGAAAGGAAAGGAATGGAAAGAGTAAGAGAGGAGAGACTAGGATAGGGTAGAGTAGGATAGGGCAGCATAGGCTAGGCTAGGCTAGGCTAGGATACGATAGGATAGGTTAGGTTAGGGTAGGGTAGGGTAGGCTAGGCTAGGCTAGGATACGATAGGATAGGATATGTTAGGTTAGGTTAGGGTAGGGTAGGGTAGGGTAGGGTAGGGTAGGGTAGGGTAGGATAGGATAGGATAGGTTAGGGGAGGGGAGGGGAGAGGAGGGGAGGGGAGGGGAGAGGAGGGGGGGGAGGGGAAGGTAGGATAGGGTAGGGTAGGGGAGGGGAGGGTAGAGGAGGGGAGGGGAGGGGAGGGGAAGGGAGGGGAGGGTAGGATAGGATAGGGTAGGGTAGGGTAGGGTTGGGTAGGGGAGAGGAGGGGAGGGGAGGGTAGGATAGGGTAGGGTAGGGTAGGATAGGATAGGATAGGGTAGGGTAGGGTAGGGTAGGGTAGGGTAGGGTAGGGTAGGGTAGGGTAGGGTAGGGTAGGGCAGAGTGTGGTAGGGTAAGGTTGGAAGAGGTAGGGTAGTAGGACAGAACAGGACAGGACAGGGCAGTCATTAGGAGAGTAGGGTGTGCAGTACAATGCAGAGTAGGTAAGGTGGGATAAAATAGGGTAGGGCAAAATAAAGCAAGATACAATAGAAAGAAGGCATGTACAGTATTGTCTACTTTGAGCCCCGTCTTTTAGATGCCTTATTTTTTTTTTTTTACAACACTGACCAGCCTCCGTGTGCTTACTGGTTGAAGAGTCACTGATCATCCATTTGTTCCCCTCTTGCCATCATCCAACTATTAAACACATCCTAAGCCTGTAGGTGTCCTTACACACAGGAATAAACCTCTCTTTGGTTGGAATAAGCTTACTTAGATCAATAGGACTTATAATAAATACATTTTATTTTAAGCCACAGTTCTACATAGTTTGACACACAGTAACAATTCCCTGTAAGCAATGAGATGTGCTATCTTGAAAAGACTTTCCAACCCTGAAGTAATGACTTTTCAAATTCCAGGCTCTGCCCCTTTTCTGAGTACCAGCAATACATATGTACTTATGCTTGTATCAAGTTTTAAATTAGTTAGAAAGTAACTATAAAAGGGAGCCCTGATACATTCTCCTTGAAGAGACTACTGCTCTTGATGGCTTCTGATCTGTTTCCACAGTAGAGGTTGTAATTATACCTAGGAAGGCACAATTTCCATTTGCTTCTACTTCCCTTACTGCCCCCCAGACTTGGAAACCATGACACTAGTGGAGAAACTTTACCACTATGTAGATGCTGCCCCCCTCTGGGCACTGTTGAATCCCTCTGAACTTTGTCTTCACTTCAAAAGCATCAGTGTTTGTCTATGCAACCAGGGAGGGACCCTAGGACCTGGGAATATCAGGCTGGTGTGTACAGACTATTGCATTCAAAACCTCCTTAAACCCAGGAAAGTGTATACACAAGCTCTGGATGCTATCCTAGTGTTACTAAAAGCATTCTATAAGGTGTTCTATGTTCTAAATTGAACTAGAAACCAGTCCTTAGTTTTATCTCTGTGTTAGTCTTCCTACCTTCTTCCAAGCCAGAGATGTTGGAGCTTCCCCAAAATGCATCCTCCTTGGTAACTTCCTCAGAGCTGCCACTGAGGGAAAGAGATGTAGTTCATGTGCCCTGAGCCCTCCACTCCTAGTACAGCAAGAACAGCTCTGGGGATGCCCAGGCACCCTTCTTCATTGCCCTTTCCTGGCTTTTGCACAATCCTATCACCCTGGATCCCCAACATTAACATTTCATAAAACTGTGTAATTTGATTAATTCTCAGTTTTATGTAGACACACTATCTGTTAATGAGATTCCCTGCTATGTCTGAATATGAATAAGATTATCTCCTACTAAAGAACAAGGCAGGAAGAAATGGTTAAGCCAGATAAACAAACTTTCCTGTTTAAATGAATTCAAATCCACTTGACATTTCCTATATGCTCTGCAAAGGGCAGGACTCATATGATAAACTTGTTACTAGCCACGTTCCTTCCATTGCCTTCAGGGAGCTTGTAAATCAGTCTCCATGGAATTCTATGTGTAGAAAATGCAATATTTTATGAAATATTTTCTTCTAT
This sequence comes from Jaculus jaculus, assembly GCF_020740685.1. Classification (NCBI taxonomy): domain Eukaryota; kingdom Metazoa; phylum Chordata; class Mammalia; order Rodentia; family Dipodidae; genus Jaculus; species Jaculus jaculus. The sequence continues at coordinate 67,250,695 of NC_059110.1, forward strand.
GCAATATTTTACAAGCTAAATAGCTGGCTCTAACCTATTGAATGGAGAGGAGCAGTAAAGAACAATGGGATGAACTATTTCCTAACTCAGGAGCATCAATCTCAGGGCTGAAGGCCCTACATAGAGCCAAGCTGTACAAGGAGAAGAGAGAAACCCATTCATCTTCCTTTCTCTTCCCCAGAAAGAAGACTCTGGGCAAGGAATAGTTATGAAAGATCTCAGGACAAGAACAGGAAATATTTTCTTGGCTTAAAAAAAAGTCAGGCTTGAGTGATTTCTTAGTGGTTAAGATACTTGCCTGAAAACCATAAAGACCCAGTTTCGATTCCCCAGTACCCATATAAAGCTAGGTGCTCAATATGATGCATGCATATGAAGTTCATTTACAGTCACTAGAGGCTCTGGTATGCCCATTCTCTCTATTACTATCTTTCTCTCTCTCTCTCTCTCTAATAAATAAGAAAATAATAGAATATTTTTAAAAGCAGTCTTAGTTCATAAGTTAATAACAGTCATATTAAATAAATACAAGTATACATGAATCACCACTCTAAATGGCTATTTGATTTTTATGAACTAGAAATAAGGCCTGTTCTAAGGGCTTCTGTTCAATCGCTTATGTGATCATCACAGTGAACAACGGGGCCAATTTTAATAGCATAATTACGTTGTATACATGAAACCAAGGAGTACAAAGGATAGTCACCTTCACATGCTAACTTCCTTCATAAATTGACCCTCAGGCAAGCTAGTCTCCAATCTCACTCTTCATTCTGTAACTGCTACAGCACACTGCCCTTAACTTTACTTGACCTAAGTATTTGAAAAATATAAGAAAAGCAATGTTACTTTTTTTGTACATCAGAAAGCACAGGGGTTCTCAGGAGGAAGTTAATCTCATATGAAGATGGGATGGAATATATAGAATCTAATGAAAGCCAACAACAGCTTAGAAAAATAGACAATTTTCATGTTTAAACCCAAAGCAAACCTCCCATGCTACCTTCCCCTTGTACAGCTCAGAGACATAGCTGATAGGAAGAATGAATAGAACCAGTCACCATCAGGAGGAGAAAAAAAAATCACTGGCATTCATCATGGGTGTCATAATTTGAAAAATATATCTATTTTTCTGTTCAAGATCTAGGATTATATTGGATCTAGATTATATTGGAGATAGTTGTGTACACCCATAATTCCAGCCACCTGAAAAGCTGAGTCAGGAGGATCATGAATACAAGGCCAGCTTGGGATTCATAGAGGGCAGTTTAGGATGATTTGGGCCCAGAAAATAAAGTGCAGGAATGTCCTTGAGTCTGTCCTTGTAGTCTCCACTTCACTTGCTACAGGAAGGATCTCTTCTCTCCTTATCTCTTGCCTAGAAGTGTTGTTCCATAAACAACCCATCCCCCCCCAGCCCACCCCCGCAAGAAATTCCCTTCCCTAGAACCCTAGGATTACACATAAGAGCTGGATTCACAAAGTGGTGCAGGTGTGTGGAGTTCATTTGCAGTGGATGAAGGCGGCCCTGGCGTGTGCTCTTTTTTGTGCTCTCTCTTTCTCTCTCTTTTTCTCTCTGCTTGCAAATAAATAAAGCAATTTAAAATTATATATTTAAATGTGATCCTGGCATTGTGGTTGGTTAAGCTCAGTTCCAAAACCTGGCATCATAGCTGGCTTCTTTCTGAGACAGCCCCGAGTGCACATCAATCCGCTCTCAGACTCACTTGGGCCTGAGAGTGAAGCCCACCAGAAGAGATTATACATAGATGCTTTGCAGGTGGGCAAGGATCTTCTTGGCTATCCATCCCTCCTGAAACCTGAGGCCCCAGATCCCTATTCTGTTAAGCCTCCCCACCCTCCCATGTCCCAGTCCAGCTGGGACCTTTATAATCTGACATCTTAATTATTTACCAAATGTCAAGGTGAAAGGCATACATCCTTGGTTTCACTTCATGTGCCCTGAGCACGGGCGTGTGTGTGTGTGTGTGTGTGTGTGCGTGTGTGTGTGTGTGTGTGTGCGTGCGTGTGTGTGTGTGTGTGTGTGTGTGTGTGTGTGTGTGTGTGGTTTCTTTAAGCTCTGGCCCTTTTTCAGTTTCCCTAGAAAGCTTCCTACATGGGCTTTTGGCCCTCCTGTCTTCTGCATGGAGGGAGCTTTCTGTATTTCCTTCTCTCCCCTCTTAATCTAATTAATCCTATCTAAACTTTATTCTCTGGTTTGTGGATTTTAATACTTTAAATTCATAAAACAAAAATCTGAGGATACCCCAAAGTTATTGATGCATTGAAATATATTGGTGTAATGGTGAGAACCCTCAAGACTGCTGCTTCATGTCTTGTAAGAGAAATAAGGGAAAATGTAAGAGATGTAATTAGTATGTGGCAGACCTTCTGAGGGGCTTCTAGGTATGACACTCACCTGCATAGCTAAAGTGACCATGCAGTGAACATCCCTTTCAGCCCAAGAGTTGAGGAAGACCAAAAGAGAAGTAGTAACCACTGAATGATGAGTGTTCAGCTCTTTCTGTCTGATCTGGAGCAGGAGAGGGGTACTATACCAAGGAGAGGCAGAGGAGTGAGGGAAGTTTCATTTATCACTACCCATTTATGTTTCTCACTGGTGATTACCTCCAAGCCTTCTACTCATGCCAACAAAAGTATCTTTATCAGAGTAACAGATATTGTCTATTAAAATGTTGAGAAAACATGTCACCTGAGCCAAACTTTTTCCCAAATCCTCCTTAACCTATGCAAAGCATCCATCAAAATCAGAAATTCCTGTGTGTCTCAGGAAAGATCTCAAAGGCAATGAAAGGAGACCTGCTAACATTCACAGCTAAACATTAAAGCCATCTCAAGCTTGCTGACAGTCTGTTGGCCTAGTTTTCTCCTTTTGGACAAAAATGACCTCCCAGAGTATATACCAAGTAGGATTGCTCTGAGGTGATGACAAAACTTGACAAAGACAAGGTCATTGTGTAGGGCAAAGCATTTAACACTGAATGAGGGACTTCTACTTTTCAGCCTATAGCCCTGATCTTACTAAAGTCTGTCTCATCTATAGAAGTGATTAAAACAGTTGTAAGATTATTCCTGCTTGTGGGCAACACTGAGAGTAAACTCCATCTTCTTTATTGTTTTCCTCCAAATTATCTCACAATAATAAAATTCTGCAGAGGAGCTTCCAGGTACCCCTTTTAAGGGAAAGCTCTGGGTTTTAAGTATTCCTCACTAAAGATAAATAAATTCAATTTGTTTATTTGCAAGTGTGTTTCTATGGTCTTCAGTTGAAAGTAATGGAGATCAAGCAAATATGACTGGCAAGATTTCCAGAGACAGTTGCCATGGCTGTGCCAAAGTGCACTCTCAGTTAGTTTTGTGCATAACTATGAAAACAAAACAAGAATATGTCATACAAGAAACAATTGTCATTCATGAGTCTTGTGGGCTATTGATGTGGAATGCACTAACTAGGATTTCTGAGGACCTATGACTTCTTGATGAACTGGATTTGGGTATGTTGTTCAGTGGCCTCAATTTTGCTCCATGCATCTCTCCTTCTTCCAGAGGGCTGACCCTCATGCTACTCCTGGGTCAACAGCTTCCCCAAAGAATGATGTGTTAAAAGCCTGGCCCAACTTGGTGTTATCTGGAGATGGTACAACCTTTAAGAGGTGTGGCATAGTGGAAAGTGTTAGATTATTGAGAATGTCTTTCAAGAAGACTGTGGGATCCAGTCTCTTTCTCATTGTCTTTGCTTCCTAACCACAAGGAAAACAGCTTGTTCCACAATGTCTGCCTCACCACAGCCCAAATCCAGCAAGACTAACCAATCATTGACTTGAACTTCAAAAACGGTCACTCAAAATCCACTTTTCTTTTAAGGTGGTAATTATCTCAGGTATGTGGTACAGTAATGAAAAGTTGACTCACAGGCAGGATTCTCAACATGATTATAGACACAAACCAGAGCAAGTAGGGTGTGTGAACTATTGCAGATCTAGGCTCAGAACTGGCATGTTTCATTAATACCATTTTGAAAATGAAGAAAATATTCCAAGCAAGCTTCTAAACCAGAGCGGAGTCAGGGCAGCCTGGGGACTGGATTCTATTTTTTCAGAGGAGGAAGGGTCACAGACAAAGAGAGATTTGAAGTATTATAGCTACATTGGAAACTATCACATATGGCTTTTTAGCCCACATAGGATAGAAATTTCATTCATCACCAATAGTTGGGACTGTTTCAAAAAATCTAAATGCTGGAGGACTCATCCACAAAATGAGATATCACATTTTTCTTGTCTCTGAACCAAGAAGTTACCATTGAAGAATGATAAACATTTTTTCCATCTGTCTTATTTCCACTTTGGGGTTTTGCAGCAATAGATAGATATATGATAGATAGATAGATAGATAGGTAGGTAGGTAGGTAGGTAGGTAGATAGATAGATAAATAATGGTATAGATATGTATTATTTTTCCAATGAAATCACATTATACATAATTCAAAGGCTGTTGTGAGAATCAAATCAAAATTGGGAGGCAGATGTGAATGCATTTTACAAAGTTCAAAATGTTATATAAATAAAAGGTTATCTCATATGCTGTTATAATAATAATTTAAACATGTTAATAGACAATACTTTCTCATTATTGATGCAAAATGTACAATAGAAAGGTTATGAATTGGACTCACATGTTCAAATTCCAGCTCCAGTACTATCTAACTGGTGTGCCCCTAGGCAAATCCTTACTAACTCCAGACCTTCAAGTCCTCATTAGTAAAATCAAAAGTCAAAGGTAAAACCAGATGATATCCAAAATCCTTTAGAACTCTAAATAAAATTTCTTGTTGACAATTTTTACATTATATGTTTTTCTCCCTCAAATAATTAATAAATTATGTATACAGATGACAAAGATATAGGTATAGATACAAATGATACAGATGCATATCCCTATAGATTTCTGCTTTTAAAACAATAAAAAATAATTCTTATCTTAGAGGATATAGAAAACTGTCAGAATTCTTTTGCAATCATCTAGACACATTTCTTTGTGCTATAACCACTTCCCCCAACCTCTGCATAGCTCCTTCATTACTTACCCTAGCTTCAGACTTCCTAAGCATTCCTCTAGCTTTCTGAGCCCTTCGTCACCATTCTTACTGTTACCATATTGCCAATTGCACACTGGCAATGATTATTGGAAGGCTGTCATTTCTACATCAGAAACTGCATTATCATCACACAGACACTATTCTAGTGTTGACAAGAACTCTATTTGGAAGATTTAAATCTTCTCCTTATACAGATTAAAAAACTTAGTCACAAAGAGTTGAGTAGCCCAAAGTAACATATCTCAGAAAGAGCTACACCCAGATGTCACAATCACACCCAACTGCAAAGTCCTTGCTTCTCACTGTAATGATTCATCATGACTCCCCTGGAATCTCCATCTAAAATAGTTTATTATTTGTCTCCCTTTTAGAATGCCAACTCTTGTTAACTGAGAATATTTGTTGTGTGTGTGTGTGTGTGTGTGTGTGTGTGTGAGTGTTTTCCCCACAGAAGTTTCCCCTTCCTTATAACTTCACAATGAAGGCATCCCTAAGGCTCAGCTTCTAGAACTTCACTCACTTGTTTTACTGCCCTTCTTCCCCTCAGGGTCTATTACAATTGCCTGCGAATGTTGCTCTCCATCATTGCTTCCATATTGCCAGCTTCCCATAGCCCCTGTCATAGTTTCCAAATGTCTTCTGTACATTTTTCTTAACTTTTTCAAGAATTAATTCTAAATTAACATGTGTGACATAAATCAATGGCTAGCATCTTTTTTTTTTTTTTTTTTTTTTTTTTTTTGCAGTGGCAAGATAATCTCAGAGCCTAACCATACTAAGCAAGAAGTCTACAACAGAGCCATACTGCTGAACTACAAAATTTTTATGCCTACAAGTTTTCCTTTCTTACTTTAATATTTATATGAGTCAAGTAACCTGAGGTATTTTGTTCATCTCATCTATATAACGTCTGTCCATAATTTTTATACATTTTCTCTTATTTTCTATTTTTTGGTTACAGCTATGTCTGGCTAAGACATTACTTGGTAAAATGTACTCCTTTAACCAGTCTTACTGACTGGCCCCTCTGACTCTCCCCAGCTCTCAGGTTTCTGCAGAAGCTCAACTGTGAGGTTCACAAAGGGAAGCAGTGATGCAGAACACAAAAAGCATGTTGCTTGGCCTTGAAATCAGCTAAAGATGCAGCCAAATCTCAGCCCAGGATCAGTACATGCGATCTAAAACCTCTGAGTTTCATTTCTAAACTAAGGCTTAACCTATACTTTTAGCAACATGGTGAAATGAGCTAATATGCAAATGCCCAGCATAAAATAAGAGCTCAACAGATATCAATTCTTATATTAACAAATGTGAATACTATTATTACAAGATGAAGTGGTTTTGATCTCTATTTTTTGGACTGCTCCAGCATGTAATTGTGTTGACTTTCACATTTATGCTTGTATTGTTGATCATAAATGAGATTATTCCCTTCACATTTCTTTCTATTATAATAAATAATGTTCTTTAAGATTCTGTTCCTGTCAGTGACATCCTTAAAACTGCTTCCATGCCCACCCCAACCAAAAGAGAGCCCTCTCACCCAATTACTGGATTATGCTGTAGGTATTCTTACAGTAGACTTTGAATTTAAATGTATATGTGTTGTCCACCTTTATTTAACTCACACTAAATGAATGCTACTGTTTGAGTTTCCAAATAAGCATATATTCCATAAGAATACAGAGCATAATTTGTACTCATAAGACCAGTGCTATGATCAGAATAGGCATTTGATAATAATTTTTGAAGTGATAAATAAATAAAGAGTTCATTAATAAAATAGAAAAGCGAGAGTTGGCATGAGGATTAATGGGAGTGAAAGCCATATTTCGGTGGGAGCTGAATGCTAAGAAAAGGCAGTGGCATGATTAAGGTAGAAAGGGGCTGACATGTCATTGCTGCCTACAGTGAATTCTGGATGAACTGTTGAGAAGCAGGAGATTAGCCTGAGCTTTTTGTCAAAAATTAGAAGAAAGCAACATGCTCTAGAATGATACAGACATGATGATGGGAGAACTCAGGGGCTGGATTAAGGAATCACCAAGACAAGGCAAAGGCATAAATATTTCTTAAATTGTAAGAAATAGTGTCTCAATCAATGCCTCAGGTTTGAAGAAAGCTGAGTCTGTGAATAAAATAAGAGACATTCTAAAGATAATCTTTAGAAAACAAGACATGGTTTTGTTTTGGTGTGCATTATTAAACATGCAAATACACTTGTCTAGCAATTAAGCTTTGCAAGCAGAATAAGAAAACTCCTTATAACTGTCAGAGAAGACTAGAAAGCCCCAGGAGAGGGGACATGGCCAGTCTTCCCAATACTGCTTGAGTCACAGAAATGAAACTTTTCTGACTGTGAAATCAGGAGTCTCAGAATCCTATCTATTACTCATTTCAGATCTTAATTCATTTATAAAGGTAGCCTAGAAAACCCCAGGTCAAAAAATGGCAGGTAATATTTTTGTTAAAAGTAGTTCTCTCAGTTTCAGCTTTACTTTGCCTTATTATATTGTAGGGCTCACCAGCCACCTAGTCTAACTGAATCAATGAGTTCTCAGTTCAGCAAGAGACCCTGTCTCAAAGAATAAGGAAAAGAGTGATAGATGAAGACACCCTAGGTAAACCTCTGCCTCTATATACACATGTACACACATAAACATATATGAATATGCACACACACACATACACAGCACACCTTCAACAACAAAAAGTCATCATCTGGGCTGGAGAGATGGCTTAGCGGTTAAGCGCTTGCCTGTGATGCCTAAGGACCCTGGTTCGAGGCTCGGTTCCCCAGGTCCCACGTTAGCCAGATGCACAAGGGGGCGCACGCGTTTGGAGTTCGTTTGCAGAGGCTGGAAGCCCTGGCGCCCCCATTCTCTCTCTCTCTCCCTCTATCTGTCTTTCTCTCTGTGTCTGTCACTCTCAAATAAATAAATAAATAAATAAATAAGTCATCATCTTAGCTATGTCATTATAGCTGCAGGAAGCTGAGTGTAGTGGGTATTTACACTATATTCTCAGGGTTCTCAGACTTTTCCTACTCTTTTCCCCTAATATGTTCATTTACCTCCAATCTTGTTTTCACCTTTGCTTCTTGGAAGACCTGATCTAACACAAAGGCACACTGTGCCTCTCAGTAGAAGTGAAATCCACATCTTCACAAAATGATCCTAAATGCAGAGGTAGTCATGTAACGATTGAAGTCAGGACTACAAATGTCAAGAAGTGTTTCATTAGAGAATAGCAACAAACTAGTGCTCACGGCTTCATTTACTCAGGCTACCAGTTTCAGCTAAGGTGCTTTGTTTTTTAGTTTATCTCAGGAGAAATATGGTTTTTCTTTTCATCTGAGTTATGTGATACAAAAATCTTCTTTATTCCACAGGGCTTTGCTTTCTCAGAAACATGAATCAAAATCCCCTTGCATTAGACAACTTCACACTTATCCCAGTTTGCTACTTACTTGCTAGTATAGTCTTGACCAAGTCTACTGAACATTTCAAGGCTACAAGTATCACCTGATGCAAACCTCTGCTGGTAGAGATGAGATGGGAGGAGCACTCTGCTCTCATCCTGTGAGAGGGAAGCATCACTCTTCCTTTGATTCTGCAGCTTACAAGCTAATACAAAGTCATCTAGTGCTATCAAGACCTTGCCATTGTTTAATATGTCAAGCAAATTAAAAATGGAAAGGAACTTTGAAGCAGTTCATGGCAGTTACATTTTCTTTGTTGCATTAGCATGAAACATATGTGTCAATGTGTGTATGTGTGTGTGTGTGTGTGTGTGTGTGTGTGTGTGTGTGTGTAGGGGGGCATACACATGTCTTCTAACCATGGAGGAGTGGCAGGTGCTACTCAATGTACAATTCTTTCTTGTTTCTTTCCAAGTGCATGCAGGCAGGCACCAAAGCAAAGAGCCCTGAATTTCTTCTTCACATATCTCTGCATTAGGTCCAAGATAGCACTCAAGCTACATTTTCTCTTTAAAGGCATTGCAGAGCTCAGTGTGAGGCCTTCAGAGTCATTGGATTCAAGTCTTTGTTTGAATAGGGTTGCTTTTCCTCATTCTAGCTACAGTACACTGTCAGAGAGAATCCTGTTGTTAGCTAGACAGGGGTCCCGAGAGAGGACATGTTGGGTTCTGTATGTTTAACTTTTTATCCTTTATGTCAACCAGTTATGTTTCTAAAACATTTCCAATCCCCTAGCTTCGCAGAAAACAAATAACTGTGCACAAGCCCCTTCTTCCTTCATCCCTTATAAATAATCCCCAAGAAGGACGGCTGTAGAGACAGGGCCTGAATGCTGAAGAGAATGGTGCAGCCAGCTCCAGTTCCACCTCAGAGAATCATTTTTCAGCGAGGTACAAAGCATATGAATGAGTTCCAGGATTTTCTGTTGTGAGAGAAGCAGGGCACCACCTGCTAGACATTGCAGCAAAACTCTTCCCTTCATCGTATCTCCAGAAAGCTCAGAGTTTAATATCTTACTCCCAAAATGTTTTATATATGAAGAAGACAAGCTAAGATGATTATTTTTGTTATTCTCCATGTCTTTCAGTGCTATGAAGCAGTATTGCATGTAGGTTAAACTTGCACTTCAGCAACTTAGACTTCTTCATGTTGAAAATGAATTTTGCCAACCATTCATTCATTCATTGTATTGTATGGGACAAGCTGTTTGAAGCTTCTATTTGGGGCAGTTTGGTGGTTTGATTCAGGTGTCCCCCACAAACTTAGGTGCTCTGAATACTAGGTCCCCAGTCTGTGGCAATTTGGAATTTAAGCCTCCCAGAGGCAGTGATTTGTTTGGGGTGGGCTCATGAGTGTTATAGCCTGCTTCTCCTTACCAGTGTTTGGCACACTGTCTTGTTGCTGTTGTTCATCATATGGTGGCCAGCAGGTGATGTCCAGCCTCTGCTCATGCCACACTTTCCCCTGCCATCATAGAGCTTCCACTCAATTGTATAAGCCAAATAAACCCGTTCCTCTCCTAAGCTGTTCTTGGTCAGAATCTTTGTGGCAGCAATGCAAAGCTGGCAGCAAAAGAAAAATTGGTACTGAGAAGTGGATTATTGCTGCTAGAAACTTGACTGTGTAACTTTTGGCCTTTGGAGCTTATTTGTAGGAGAAATGTGGAAGGATTTAAAACCTTGGCCTAAGAGACACTTTTCTTGATTTGGCTAACTGATCCACTCAGTGGTACGAGACCCATAGCTGGAGCTGGGAAACATGTCAGAACCATACCCAAACACAAGCCCACTCTACAATATCAAGCTATCATCAATCATGGGGTACAAGAGGGCCTACACCTATCAAACTGTCTATCAAAAAAGTAAGTGTTATTTCAATTTTCTGGGTGCTAACTTACTCTGGAGAATCTGCTTCTCTTTTTCAGATAGATGCAGATCCTATGGAGAGAGCTGCCCCAACATACCTCAAAAGGGGCCCAACTGAAACTAAGGACAATTGGTGAAACAAGCAAGGGTGATGTTTTCCTGTGAACCGGATACCAGCACAAAGGGGAAGGAGACCAATGCAGAGGAAAATCAACTCCTACCAAATCAGAAAGCCAGAGCCTCAGAGGCCCCCAACACCTCAGCATTGAAGCAGACCAAAAATGAACCCAACATGGCTCAGGGAAATTTTGCAGAAGAGGGGGCGGAAAGAATGTCAGAGTCACATGTTGGGTCATGATTTGCAGAGACATTTAGCATACCAATAGCTGGGGACTAACTCCACAATGCACGACCCATTTACATCAACAAGGAGGGTCTAATGGGAGGGGGTAGATCATGGATGAGCCTAAACAATGGTACCAAACTGCCTGTATTTGATGAAAAGAAAACTAATAAATCAAATTAAAAAAAAATGGACTGTTGTGAGCAGAAGTATATGGCACATAAAGAAACATAATTGTTGGGCTGAAATTGCTGCCCATTTGGCTGAATTGATTCAGAGATTACAGTCATTGAGATTGGGCCAGCTGATCGTCATTGGAATTATAGGAAGAATGTGTAATCTTTTAAATGGACCTGAATGCTAAAGGAGTATTCTGTTCTTCAAAGTCTGCTTTAATCCCCCTGGATTAACAAGTTGGTAGCCCACCTAGTACTATGGAGTATAACAAATATGTGGAAGAGAGGGTCATTGAAGTTGCAACATGATTTTGTTTTTTGGAAATGGCCACGGGCATTGTGAAGCAGGCTTGTTGAATTTCCTGTGTGGAGATCTGATAGAGCCATAAAGATAAACCATGGGTTTCAGTGGAGACCCAATGGAGATGCCAGACTATGGGGTGGCTGTCAAAGAGAGCTGCCATCACCAGATGAATTTTTCAGGGACTACGAGTAGCCTCACTGGAGGGGCAAAATTGGAACTCCAAACAGACATCACTGATTAGAGTTGTTGGAGTTGGAACTACAGAATTAGGTGTTTGTTCTGCTTGATTTAAATTTTGTATTGGTTGAATATTTCTTTGCAATACCCAATGCCATTGCATTGTACTGTAAATGTTTATTCTGTGCTATTATGGCTTTTTGGATATTTTTGCCTTATGGCTATAGATGAACTAGCTCCTTGGTACTGTGACCCAAGCTCTCAGTCTGAGGTAGTTTTCTGAGGCAGAAGAGATGGAACTTGTACCTTGACTGAATCACAAATGAATAAGAAGGAAATGGCCACCCAGGTAAGAACTCTTAAAGCACTTAACTGACACATTCCCCTCGACTCTTCCACTCATCCATTCTTGATTTCAGTGCTGATGGTTATTTGCGAAGTGTATTTCTGCTCTAGAGAAGATAAGCAAGTCAAATAATGAAACACAGAGATTTTGTTTTGTTTTGCTTTTTAACATAGGGTCTCATTGTAGCCCAGGCTAAACTGGAATTCACTACGTAGTCTCAGGCTGGTTTTGAACTTATAGAAATCCTTCTATGTCTGTCTCCTGAGTGCTGGGAATGCAGGCATGTCCCACCACATCAGGCTAAAGGCAAAGATTCTTGATGTTATGTATGGAAATAAGTAAATACTTGTTTACAAAATATAATCTACTTTCTACATCTTACTTCCTCCATCTAGAAAAAGAAACTTGTAGTAACAATTCTCATTTCATTAAGTGGTTAGAAAAATTACATGAGTTTTCCCTAAAATTGTATTTTCTTTTTTTTGTATTTAAATTTTTATTTTTCTTTAATTTATTTATTTTTTTAAAATTTTTATTAACATTTTCCATGATTATAAAATATATCCCATGGTAATTCCCTCCCTCCCCACCCCCACACTTTCCCATTTGAAATTCCATTCTCCATCATATTACCTCCCCATTACAATCATTGTAATTACATATATACAATATCAACCTATTAAGTATCCTCTTCCCTTCCTTTCTCTACCCTTTATGTCTCCTTTTTACCTTACTGGCCTCTGCTACTAAGTATTTTCATTCTCACGCAGAAGCCCAGTCATCTGTAGCTAGGATCCACATATGAGAGAGAACATGTGGCGCTTGGCTTTCTGGGCCTGGGTTACCTCACTTAGTATAATACTTTCCAGGTCCATCCATTTTTCTGGAAATTTCATAACTTCATTTTTCTTTACCGCTGAGTAGAACTCCATTGTATAAATGTGCCACATCTTCATTATCCACTCATCTGTTGAGGGACATCTAGGCTGGTTCCATTTCCCAGCTATTATAAATTGAGCAGCAATAAACATGGTTGAGCACGTACTTATAAGGAAATGAGATGAGTCCTTTGGATATATGCCTAGGAGTGCTATAGCTGGGTCATATGGTAGATCATTCTCTAGCTGTTTTAGGAACCTCCACACTGTTTTCCACAATGGCTGGACCAGATTGCATTCCCACCAGCAGTGCAGAAGGGTTCCTTTTTTGCCACATCCCTGCCAACATTTATGATCATTTGTTTTCATGATGGTGGCCAATCTGAGAGGAGTGAGATGGAATCTCAATGTAGTTTTAATCTGCATTTCCCTGATGACTAGTGATGTAGAACATTTTTTAGATGCTTATATGCCATTCGTATTTCTTCCTTTGAGAACTCTCTATTTAGCTCCATAGCCCATTTTTTGATTGGCTTGTTTGATTCCTTATTATTTAACTTTTTGAGTTCTTTGTATATCCTAGATATGAATCCTCTATCAGATATATAGCTGGCAAAGATTTTTTCCCATTCTGTAGGTTGCCTCTTTGATTTTTTCACTGTGTCCTTTGCGGTGTAAAATCTTTGTAATTTCATTAGGTCCCAGTGGTTAATCTGTGGTTTTATTGCCTGAGCAATTGGGGTTGTACTCAGAAAGTCTTTGCCAAGACCAATATGTTGAAGGGTTTCCCCTACTTTTTCCTCTAGCAGTTTCAGAGTTTCCGGTCGGATGTTAAGGTCTTTAATCCATTTGGACTTAATTCTTGTGCATGGCGAGAGAGAAGAATCGATTTTCATCTTTCTGCAGATATATATCCAGTTTTTAAAACACCATTTGCTGAAGAGGCTGTCTCTTCACCAATGAGTATTTTTGGCATTTTTATCAAATATCAGGTGGCTATAGCTACTTGGGCTTACATCTGGGTCCTCTATTCTGTTCCACTGATTTACATGTCTGTTTTTGTGCCAGTACCATGCTGTTTTTGTTACTATGGCTCTGTAGTATAAGTTAAAATCAGGTATGGTGATACCACCAGCCTCTTTTTTGTTGCTCAGTATTATTTTATGTATTCGAGGTTTTTTATGATTCCAAATGAATTTTTGGATTGTTTTTTCTATTTCCATGAAGAAAGCCTTTGGAATTTTGGTAGGGATTGCATTAAATGTGTAGATTGCTTTAGGTAAGATTGCCATTTTCACAATATTGATTCTTCCAATCCAGGAACAAGGGATGTTTCTGTACTTTCTAGTGTCTTCTGCAATTTCTCGCTTCAGTGTTTTAAACTTCTCATTGTATAGATTCTTTACTTCCTTGGTTAGGTTTATTCCAAGGTACTTTATTTGTTTGATGCAATTGTGAATGGGAGTGATTCTCTAATTTCATCCTATGTGTGTTTGTTGTTAGCATATATGAAGGCTACTGATTTCTGTGTATTTATTTTGTATCCTGCTACATTGCTGTAGGTTTTGATCAGCTCTAACAGCTTGCTAGTAGAGTCTTTAGGGTCCTTTATGTATAGAATCATGTCATCTGCAAATAATGATAACTTGATCTCATCCTTTCCAATTTGTATCCCTTTTATGTGTGTCTCTTGCCTTATTGCTATTTATAAGACTTCCAAAACTATATTAAATAAAAGTGGGGGACAGTGGACACCCTTGTCTTGTTCCTGATTTTAGTGGAAAAGCTTCCAGTTTTTCCCCGTTTAGCAATATGTTGGCTGTAGGGTTGTCATAAATAGCCTTTATTATATTAAGATATGTTCCTTCTATTCCCAGTCCCTGTAGGACTTTTATCATGAAGGGATGTTGGATTTTGTCAAATGCTTTCTCTGCGTCTAATGAGATGATCATGTGATTTTTGTCCTTCAACCCATTTCTGTAATGTATCACATTTATAGATTTGCGTATGTTGAACCATCCCTGCATCTCTGGGATAAAGCCTACTTGATCAGGGCGAATGATCTTTTTGATATACTCTTGTATTGTGTTTGCCAATATTTTGTTGAGAATTTTTGCATCTATGTTCATGAGGTAGATTGATCTGTAATTTTCTATTTTTGTTCTATCTTTGCCTGGTTTTGGTATCAGGGTGATGCTGGCCTCATAGAAGGAGTTTGGTAGAATTCCTTCTTTTTCTATTTCCTTCAAAAGCTTAAGAAGCAATGGTGTTAGCTCTTCCTTAAAAGTCTGGTAAAATTCAGCAGTGAATCCATCCGGGCCTGGGCTTTTTTTAGTTGGGAGATCATTGATAACTGTTCAGATCTCCATGTTTGTTATAGGTCTATTTAAGTGATTAATCTCATTTTGTCTCATTTTGTTTTAATTTAGGTAGGTCATATAGATCAAAGAAATCATCCATTTCTTTCAGATTTTCATGCTGTGTGGAGTATATGCTTTTATAGTATGTCCCTATGATTTTTTTAATTTCTCTGGAATCTGTTGTGATGTTACCTTGTTCTTCTCTGATTTTATTAATTTGTGTCTCTTCTCTCTTTCTTTTGCCCAGATTTGCTAAGGGTTTATCAATCTTGTTTATCCTTTCAAAGAACCAACTCTTTGTTTCATTAATTCTTTGGATTGTTCTTTTTGTTTCTATTTCATTAATTTCTGCCCTAATCTTTATTATTTCTTCCTGTCTACTGATTTTTGGTTTGCCTTGTTCTTCTTTTTCCAAGGCTTTAAGGCAAAGCATTAGGTCGTTTACTTGCGACCTTTCTAATTTCTTAATATAGGCACTCAAGGCTATAAATTTACCTCTTAGAACTGCCTTCATTGTGTCCCAGAGATTTTGGTATGTTGTGTTCTCATTATCATATGACTCTATAAATTTTTTGATATCCTTTTTGATTTCTTCATTGACCCATTCATCATTTAGTAGTGTATTGTTTAGTTTCCATGATTTTGAGTATGCTCTATAACCTTTCTTGCTACTGATTTGTAGTTTAATTCCATTGTGGTCAGATAGAATGCAAGGAATTATTTCAATTTTCCTGAATTTGTTAAGATTTGCTTTGTGTCCTAATATATGGTGTATTTTAGAGAATGTTCCATGTGCTGCTGCAAAGAATGTATATTCTGCAGCCTTTTGATGAAATGTCCTGTATATATCTGTTAAGTCCATTCCTTCTATGACCTCATTTAGTCCAGATGCCTCTCTGTTTATTTTTTCCCGGGATGACTTGTCAATTGATGAGAGTGGGGTGTTAAAGTCACCCACCACCACTGTGTTTGGTGTTATCTGTGACCTTAGTTCTAATAGTGTTTGTTTGAGAAATTTGGGAGCCCCCATGTTAGGTGCATATATGTTTAGGATTGTAATGTCCTCCTGTTGGAGTGTGCCCTTAATCAATATAAAGTGACCTTCCTTATTTTCTTGACTAACGTTGGACTAAAGTCTACCCTGTCTGATATTAGGATAGCAACCCCTGCTTGTTTTCTAGGCCCATTTACTTGAAACACTGTCTTCCAACCTTTCACCCTAAGATAATGTCTATCCTTTGTAGAAAGGTGAGTTTCTTGGAGACAGCAAATTATAGGATCTTGCTTTTTAACCCAGTCTGCAAATCTATGTCTTTTTGTTGGGGCATTGAGGCCATTGATATTAAGAGATATTGTTGAAAGTTGTGTATTTATGTTTGCCATTTTTGTGTGTGTGTGTGTGTGTTTCTGGTTCTACCTATGCTCTCTTCTGTTAACTAGTATTTGAGTATTGCTTGTTTTTTCTAGGTTCCTTATATGTGTGCTTTTCCTTTTCTTCAGCATGGAGGATTCTATCAAGTATTTTCTGTAGAGCTGGTTTTGTCTTCAAATACTCCTTTAATCTGCTTTTGTCGTGGAATGTCCCTATTTCTCCGTCTATTTGAATGGATAACTTTGCAGGATAAAGTAACCTTGGTTGACAGTTGTCATCTTTCAGAACTTGGAATATATCACTCCAAGCCCTTCTGGCTTTAAAAGTTTGTGTTGAATAATCTGCTGTAATCCTGATGGGGTTGCTTTTGTAGTTAACTTGATTCTTCTCTCTAGCTGCTTTCAATATTTTTTCTTTGGTGTGTGTGTTTGGAAGTTTGATTATATTATGGCGAGGAGAGGATCTTTCTGGGTTTTGTCTGGCTGGGGTTCTAAAGGCTTCCTGTATCTGCATTGGCACCTCTTTCCCAAATTGGGGGAAATTTTCTTCTATGATTTTGTTGAAGACACCTACTATGCCTCTGGAGTGGAGTTCTTCTCCTTCTACTATGCTCTGAATTCTTATATGGGTTCTTTTCATAGTGTCCCAAATATCTTGAAATTCCCACTCATACTTTTCTATAAGTTTGTCTTTCTCTTTGTTGGACTGTATTAGGTCTGCCACCTGGTCTTCTAGCTTAGATATTCTGTCCTCTCCCTCATCCATCCTACTGGTGAGATTTTCTACAGAGTTTTTTATTTCATTAACCGTGTTCTTCATTGCTAGTAATTCTGACTGGTTTTTCTTTATTATTTCTATTTCCTTATTTATGTCTTGTATTGCCTTCTTTATTTCATTAAATTGGTATCCTGCATCTTCTTTGATTCCTTTGATTTCCTCTTTGATTTCTTCTTTGATTGTTTTGATGTGTTCTTTGACCTCTTTGAACATATTTATAATCATTCTTTTGAACTCTTTCTCAGGCATTTCCTCTAACTCTTTCTCACTGGAGGACATTTCTGATGCATTAATAGTTTTAGGTGGATTTATATCGTCTTGCTTTTCAGTGTTTCTTGTGTTATAATGTATATATTTTTGCATCTTGGATTAAGTTAATGCTTGGGTTTTCTAGCTAGCTGTGTATTCTTAGCTGTATCAATTGATTTGATGTAATATATTTTCAGAGTAGGACCTTAAGGTGTTAGGTGTGGCTCTTAAGACTATCAGAGTATCTACAAAGATGGTCTTAGTTGTTGAGTTTCTCTGCTATAGTAGTATTCAAGCAGGCTGAGTGGAATAAAATACAGGTAGAATCTAAAATTTAAACACTGTACACATTCAATCATAAACAGCCCCGAGTATGTATGCAAGAGTAGTTATTATAAGGACCAGATCTTCTATCAACAAAGAGGTTAAGATTTCTGGTCTGTTGAGGGATCCAAGTCAGCTTGTGACCAAGTGAGACCCTTCCCTGGTGCAATCCCAGTTACCTTGGATGATTTTGGTCTCAGTCAAGTTGCTGCCTGGGTCGTCGGGCTGCTGTTCTGATTTCTGGAGCTGGGCACTTGCTTTTCCGCTGCTGCTGCCTCTGCTGCTGCTGTAGCTGCCACTGCTGGAGCCACCACTGCTGCTGAAGCTGCTACGGCTGTGTCTACTGCCGCTGCTCCCCCTGAAGCTGCTACTGCCGAGTCTGCCGCTGCTGCCACTCCTGGGTCTGCTGCTGCTGGGGCCGCTGTTATCGGTGCTGGAGCCACTGATGTTGCTGCCGAACTCTGCTCCTGCTTGGGTCCCGCTGTCAGCCCAAGTTGGCATGGCAGGGTCCCGGGCCACTGCTTTGTTCGCCGGAGCTGGGCTCAGGTGGTGGGGGAGGGGAGGGAGCCGCAGTTGCTCTGGTTCTCTCACTGCACCAAGCGTTCTTCTACCTCGCGGTCTGCTCCTCCGTTGCTCGCTGCCGCTTTCTTCTCACGTTTCCCGAGTTGTGGAGAGTGCCGGTGTGAGGGGAAGCTCCCGCAAGTGGCTTTTCCTGCAGCTGGAGCCGAGCCTGGCTGCTTTCTGGTGCTCCGCAGCCACGGCGGTTGGCCAAGCTGCTGGAGCCACTTTTCCTGCCTGTGCAGGCTCTGGATGCTCTGGAACTCTTCTACTTCTCTGCTGCCGCTTCAATTTCCTATACACCTCACTTTTTAGTAAAAGTGTGTATTTTGCTGAGTTTTTTTGGTCTTTTTCCCCCCTAGGCTGCTTTGCCATGGTACCTACACCGCCATCTTAACCGGAAGTCTAAAATTGTATTTTCAATGTGCTCAGAATGCAGTACAATTTCAATAAATATTAAATATTACTGCTAGAGAATTAAGAGCAAGGTAGCTTTATATAGGTAGTCAGCTAGGGACAGAGGTCCAAGGATATTCTTGCCTGCCTCTTATCATGTTGATGTATTTTGGTTCTCCTCAGTTTATTTATTTATTTATTTATTTGCATTCTATAAAAAATAAAATAGATCCTCCAGTGGAGAATTACAGCAGCATGGGCTAAAGAGGATAAAATATTTATAGAGATTTTGATGGGTGTAGCTATTCTTTTAGGCTAAGACCAGAGGAAGCATTGCACTTGAGTCCATGCCCCTTGTCTCCATAGGATTCTGAGTCGGCTTGCAGTACCAGCTCTGAGTTTCTTCCCAATGAGTGGGTCTCTTATCCAATCAGAGATCAACTTGTTGCCTGCCCAGGCTGAGTGCCACTATTGAACAGGTGTACATATTTTTTCTGGCTGATTGATTTTGTATCTAGCAGGGTCCCCTGCTTGTTCACAATGTTGGTGGCCATTTCTCCCCCACACTTCATGTAGCATTTTCTAGCACTATGAGGGTTAGCCATCAGGAAGCTGTTTTTTGTTTGTTTGGTGTTTTTTTTTTTTTGTTGTTGTTCATTTGATTTTGTTTTTGTTTTCCAAATTCCACTATGATCTCTTGTTGTTCTGTGTTGACAGCTCAGGGAGGAAATCAAGTGCTTTCAACAAGCTTGTCTTGTTTGGGGGACCTCACAGGTCTCTCTGACCAACAGCTCACTGTGAGGTATAACCCATTTCTGGCACTGATCATTACAAGCCAGAATCCATGGTTTTAGAATTAGGTTTCCTCCTTCCCTCTCCTGAGGCCATTCTGCCCAGGCAATCACACCTCATTCCTTCCAAGGTATACATCTTACAGTTGCTGACCAGAAGAAAGGTTTCAATGGTACAAATTCATGTTGGCTTTACTTTTGTATGAATATCCCCCTACCTTTCTTCTCCCTTCCCCCCAAAACTCTTCTACACATACTATCTGTCCCTCAAGTCACCTGTCCAGTGTACCTGGACCTTAAATTGCTCCATGTTAGCAACCACATAGAGAGAACATATGCATTTGTCTTTCTGTACTTGTGTGAGTTCATTCAGAATGACTTTTTCTAGTCCATCCATTTTCCTGAAAATTTTATTATTTCATTTTTCCTTACCATCCGGTAGAATTGCATTGTATATATGTACCATATCTTTACTAACTATTCATCTGGTCTTATTCCATTTCTTAGCTATTGTGAATAGAGGCAGCTACAAACAAGGCTGAGAAAATGTCTTTTGAGAAAAGAGTAGAGTCTTCAGGGCATGTTCTTGTGAGTGGTATAGCTGTATCAAATGGCAGGTCTATTTTCTGCTTTTTGAGGAGTCTTCATACTGATTTACAAAGTTTTGTTCAAGTTTACACTCATACCAGCAGTAGATAAGAGTTCCTCTTTATTCATATCCCAATCAACATTTTCTATTATTTTATTTTTTTTGATAAGTGGGCATTCTGACTGAGGTAAGGTATTGTCTCAAAGAAATTTTAACTTGCATTTCCCTGATTGCTAGAGATGTTGAACATTTGAATTTTATCAGTCATTTTAATTTCTTTCTTTTAGAACTCTGTGTGTGTTCAATTCTCTTCCCCATGTTTTATTTTACTGCTTAGTTTTTTGAGATCCTTATGAATTCTAGATACTAGACCACTATCAAATACATAGGTAGCAAAGAATTTTTCCCCATTCTCTAGGCTGTCTCTTACCTCTTTTAATGGTTAGCTTATCTGTATAGTAGCCTTTAAGTTTCATGAGAACTCAGAGATTGAGTGCTTTTCTAATTGCCTGAGCTATTGCAGTCTTTTTCAGAAAGTCCTTCTCTCTGTGTATATTTTGCAGAATTCTGCCTATTTTTTCTTCTAGTCATTTTATAATTGCAGTTCTTATACCAGAGTCATTGATCCATTGGTAAGTGATTTTTGCTAAAGGTGAGAGAAGAGACACCAGGTGCTGCAGAAATGGCCCTCAAGAAATCGATCCGACATCAAATTGGGTGGAAAAGAGATTTATTCACACATGAAACAGGCCAGGATATCTCCTGAAAGACACTGACACAAATCTCTGTGTGTACTTTCTTTTATATACATATATTTATTTGAGAGTTACAGGGAGAAGGAGGGAGGGAGAGAGAGAGAGAGAGAATGGGCATGCCAATGCTTCCAGCCACTGCAAATGAACTTCAGACATGTGTGCCCCCTTGTGCGCCTGGCTAACATGGGTCCTGGGGAATCAAGACTTGAACCGGGGTCCTTAGGCTTCACAGGAAAGCACTTAACCTCTAAGCCATCTCTCCAGCCCATCTGTGTGTACTTTCAATTTATAGTTTAAGCAAGAGTGGAAGCAAGCAAGTAAGTGGGCATTCCAGAAGCAGATATGTGGCAGTTTATGATACTCACAAGGAAATGGGAAGAGTGTATACAAGGGAGATATTCTGAAACTGTGTACATACAGTTCTTATCTTTAGCGAGCAGGACTGGCCAGCCCCATATCCTTGGAAGCATGATGGCCATGGGCTGACAAGGCAACCTCAGGCCTTCTTTCCTAGCACCTTTGCAATTTACCATTGTTCCATCACATTCCCTCCTCTTCACCTACATAACATGCTATGTCTTTTGCCTTGTCAGGTGAGAACTCATTCATGTTCTTGGCATAATGCCTGAAATTTTACTGCCTCTATCCTATTCTTGACAAACAAAGATAGAAGGTTGAGAATGCAGTGCCAAAACAGAAGGCCCAGTAAGATCATGGTTAGGGGCCTGTTACAGTCGGGTTTGCGTTGCTGGCAGAAATCCCCAAGAGCAGCTTGTGGAGGGAAGAAAAGGGGGTTTATTTTTGCTTACAGACTTGAGGGGAGGCTCCATGATGGCAGGGGAAAACAATGACATGAGCAGAGGGTGGGAATCACCTCCTGGACAACATCAGATGGACAGCAGCAACAGGAGAGTATGCCAAGCACTGGCAAGGGGAAGCTAGCTATAATACCCATAAGCCCTCCCCCAACAACACAGTACCTCCTGTAGTTATTAATTCCCAAATCTCCATCAGCAGGGAACCTAGCATTCAGAACACCTGAGTTTATGGGGGACACCTAAATCAAACCATCACAGGGCCCCACTAGGGACACAAGCCAAGGTCTCCATGTCATCCAAACAGCTTCTCTGTACTTTTCTTTTTGCTCCTAGCCTTAATTCTTTCTAACAATTGCCTAGTATACTCTCTCACCAATCTCAATAGATTGGCATAAAAGCACCATTTTCCACTAAGGAACACAATATTCTCCCTTTCTCTACTGTGATTAAATCTAATCCCCTCTTGTTCTGAAGGACCAAAAGTATCAGCAAGTCTGTTTGGTTCTGGAGAATGATTATAATCTGTTAGACAATGGCCAGATCATCCTGATTCCGGCTAGAAAGCTGACTATGATGCATGTATTCGAGGCCTATTATGGTGGCACTAGTGGCTACATTTCCTGCCAGGGAAAATCTTAACAAAATAGGCAAGAGGACCAGGACTCTCTTCTGTCCAAGTTGGGGGCAAGATATAGTAGCTTACTGTTACCTCCTGGATAATACATATAGATACCTTTAAGGTAGGCAAAATATGTTTCCTTGAGGCCACCACCTTGTCAGTTTCTCCTTGCCTTAGCACATTGGGCCTCTTTTATTACTTGGACTAGTGTTCCAGTCAAGCAAGTCTCTCCTGTTGTGTTAGCTAATCTCTAGTTAGTTATTCTGACCCCAGAGTAAGAGACCTGGCTGGCCCTAAGACATAGCCAGCAATCCTCATCCATGGAGGGATTGGTTTCACTTAGCAGTTCATAACTGACATTTACTAGGGCCAGCATTTTAAGTAATGGGGGCATCAGGATCAACCTGCCTTGAACCAAACTGACTATCAGATCCTCCCTTTGGTGTAAGGGCCCAGTATTTGTCCAGAGAGTTGGTCCTGCTGACTGGAATATTTATTGTGTGTTGTTTTTTTGTTGTTGTTAGCCAGGCAACCATGGTCTTGGATCCTCTAAAATATGGCCATATACCCAGCCCTAAGGTGTAGGTTCCGCAGGTGATAGGGTTACTCATGGTTAACTCCATCCAGATACCTCTCTTCTGACATAGGGTGGTCTTGATATTTTGCACTCCTTGACTATCAGCTGGCATCTCTGCCCAACGGGTGGTGGAAAAATGAACAAAAGACCAATGTTTTAGATAAGCCCAGGATTCACCTCTTACCACCAGACCATCACAGTCATTATCCTCTGGCCAGACAACTCAACCAAAGATGGCTGTGTTTGACTTTGCCAATAAAGTTTCCATCCTTCATGCTTACTGAAACAGTACTAGTTCATACCAGTAACTGTGAGGCTGTCATTACTCTCCAAATAGAACCTAAAAATGAGAGAGCAGGGCTTATTCATGGGACAATCTCCAGAGGTCACAGTATTCTATGAGCCCCTGTCGCTATGAGACAGAGGTGCTTCAAAGATCAGATAGGCATCATCGACTATGGTCTGGGTGGTCATCAGACATTCACCAACAGGATCTGGGGTGTGGGTAGTGTACTCACCTCAGCTATTCTTCTTGGAGAGTCTTAGCCTCAAGGGATCTCAGGAGTCCACAACCACCAACCTGGACTGATCCAGGTTGGTGGCTGCCTTCACATGGGTGTGGTGAATCCATGGCTTGACACCTGCAACTTTAAGAACTGAGAGAGTGGCTAGGGTAATTTAGTATGGCTCCAGATTCCTAGTTACCCTGGGGACACTTACCTGTACATACATCTGCCCTGATCTCATCTTCCACCCAAGGCTCTGGTCCACAGGTGCCACAGTCCTCCTGGGCTGCCTAGAAAGAGACCCTGGAATATTGGTGGGAGTACGCACTTCTGGGTTCCAGGGACCTCTGGTGGGCTGTGGAGTTCGGGAGCAGAAGCCCTGGACCAATGGGGGTCTTGGTGAAAGGATCTCCCTAGGGCCTCCAAATGCTTCAGAAACACCCCTCCAGATATTGACCCAACACCAAAGTGGGCGAAAAAGAGACTTATTCTTGTGTGGTCTAGAGATTTCCAGAAAGATGTCAACCCTGATTCCCACATGTACTTTCAATTTATAGTTTCAGTAATAGAAACAAGCAAGCAAGTGGGTGTTCCAGAAGCAGATACATGGCAGTTAGTAGTTGCAATCACACAAAGAAATGGGAAGGAGGTAAACAATGTAGAAATTCCAAAAGTGAATATGTGTAATTCTTACCTTTAGCAAGCAGGATTGGCAATCCTCACGTCCTTGGGGCAGGAAGGGGGTTGGCTATAGGCTGACAAGGCATCCTCAGGCCTTCTATTCTAGCAACATTGTAATTTTCCATTTTTCTACCACACAAGTTCATTCTTCTACATTGGGCTATCCAGGTTTTCAAGCATATATTTTTTTTAAATGTTGACTTTATGCCAGCACGCATTTTTGAAATCTTTGTCAAAGATCAGTAAGTGCAGTTGGAGGAATTTATACCTGGACCATCCATTCTAATACCTTGATCTACATGTCCATTTTTGTGCCAGTACCAAGCTGTTTTTATTATTATGGCTTTATTGTATGTCTTCAAATCAGGCATGGTAATGCCACAAGAGGTATGCCTTTTCCTGAGGATACTTTTGGCTATTCAAAGCATTTGTGCTTTCATGTGAAATTTCAGACTATTATTTTCTAATTCTGTAAGGAATGCTATTGGTATTTGGATTGGAATTGAATTGAATCTATATATTGATTTCTGTTAGGATGGTCATTTTCATGATATTAATTCTTACGGTCTTTGAAGATGAGAGGTCTTTCCATGTTCTTATACTCATTTCTTTCTTCAGAGTTTTTAATGTTTGCATTATGTAGGTCTTTCACTTCTTTGGTTGTGGATGTTCCAAGATATTTAATTTTTTTGGCAGAATAATTCCAAATAATGCAAGCACTAGATACTCAAAGAGGTGTAACACAACTTCTTATTCCTCCCAGTTTGGCTATTGTTACTTCCTCCCTTGTAATAAAATATATAAAATTTAAGAAAAAGTACATCTTCTTATTAATTTTTTATATTTTCACTTATTTCTTAACATACATATATTTAGTGTTTTGATCATATATACACCTTATCTTATCATTCTTCTGATGAACTACTTACTAACATTTACTAATGGGTATGCTACTGAAGAGAATGACTCCCCCTTCCAGTGACTATTAACTGCAGTTAGTTCACCAGGGATGAGTTGGACCCCTGATCTCCTCCCCCACCCAGGATGGAATGTTGACAGGACCTATCTCGTGCAAGCCTTGTTCACAGGAGCACAGCTGTGTACAGGACTTCCCTGTGTTTTGTGCTCAAAACCACAATGTCTAAGGTTCTCTCCACTCTTGTTTCAAACCAGTCCATCTTTTTTTGTTTTGTTTTGTTTTGTTTTAACATTTTATTCACAGCTGCCATAAGTATAGACAATAAACCATTATAATCCCCACCTGACCCCCATTCTTTCTCTCCAATTATTTTTATTTTTAATTTTTATTATTGACAACATCTATAATCATAGACAATAAATCATGCCAATTACTTCACTGCTCCATTCTCTATCATATCCCTTCACCTTCTCAATCTGTCTCTCATTCATTCATTTATTTTTAATTTATTTTTATTAGTCATGGACATACTTAGTATGAAAACAACACATGGTGATACCATCCTTTCCTTCATCCTCACCCCTATTCCAAAGGGGTGTTCCTCATTGGGGATGTAGGTTATCCCCATGGGTATTTTGGGTAGTGCATTGTGGGGGCAGCTGTTAGTTATTCAGGAAAGGCAATGCCACTGTGCATAATGTCCCAACTTGTGGCTCTTACAATCTTTCTACCCCCTCTTCTGCAAAATTCACTGAGCCATGATGGGTGTGTTTTAAATATACTTCAGTGATGGTCTCTTAGGAGCCTCCCAATCTCTGGTTTGTGCTGATTATCAGGTTCACCAAGAAAGCAGCACTCTATCTTATCTCCCCAAATCCTCTGCAGTTTCAGCTGGGACTGGGATGAAATGCAATGGGTCATTTATCTCCTCAGGTCTAGGTCCCATCTTAAAAAGAGAAGCAGATTGTCCAACAGAGAGTGAAGTCAGCACAGGTTAAATGGGATAAACATTATTAACCTAGAGAGAGTTTAATGGGTGTAATCCCTCTTACAGCCCAAGATTAGTGGGAGCTTGATATTGGAAAACAAAATCATTGTCTTAATATGATTCTACTATGTATCCCAGTTCCAGATATGGGTTCCTTTCAACTGAGCAGATCTATCAGCCAAGCTAAAATCAGTTGGTTGCCCTCCAAAGCTGTGTGCCACTATGGCATTTGTGTGTGCATCATGTCAGGTTATTTCCTTCTGAATAGCTTAGACCTTGGTTTGCTCAGGCAGATGTTGATCACTTTCCCCAGATAGCACACGTAGTGCCTTCCAGCACTAGAAGGGCTAACTGTCTGGGGTCTGGCTCTCTTGTGGGTTCCACCTAGGTCTCTCCATATTTCCTGCCAACAGCATATGGTGTCCTCAGCAATAGGGTCTTACCATTAGCCTCCGGTATGAAATCAAGTTCTCTGACAGAAGTCTGGCTTGTTTGGGGGGAACTTGTAAGTCTCCCCAATCAATAAATCATTGTGGGTACAAACTGCATGCTTGTACTAGGAGTTACAGGCCAGAGCCAAGGGAAAAGGAAAAGAAAAAAAAAAAAAAGAAGAAAGAAACAAGAGAAATTTAATATTAGGCTTCATCCCACCCTCTCTAGGGATCTTCTTTTCAGGTGCTCCCCTCCTCCCAAGCTCCTGTAAGGGTTCAACTTTTAGTCTATCTTCCAGTATATAGGTTTCTATGGTACCAGTTCATTTCAGGTTCAGTTTTATGCCTCTTCCACCACACTCCCCCTACCCCCAAGTCCTATCCTCCCTATTTTCCAGGCCTTGAGTTGCCTATCAGGTATGTCAGCAACTCAGGCTGATTCAGGTTAGGGACTGCAGATGAGTGAGACCATGCAATGATTATCCTTCTGTGATTGTGTGAGTTTGCTAAGTATACTCTGTTCCAACTTCTGCTATTTTTCTACAAATTTCATTGTGTCCTTTTTTTCCCTACTGCTGAGTAGAATTTCATCATGTAGATATACCACATCTTGGTTATCCATTCATCCCAATGATGGGCACCTGGGTTGATTCCAGTTCTTTGCTATTATGAATTGAGCAGCTATAAACATAGTTGAGCAAATATCACTGTATGATGGTGTGGGGTATTTAGGGTAAATGCCCAGTAAAGGAATAACTGGGCCTGCTGGGAACTCAATATTCATCCTTTTCAGGAGTCTCCGTATTGATTTCCATAGTGGCTGTACCAGCCTACATACCCACCAACAGTGAATGATGGTTCCTATTTCCCCACATCCTCACCAACATTTATTTGATTTTTTAATGATTGATATTCTTACTGGAGTAAGGTGGAATCTCATAGTTGTTTGAATTTACATTTCCCTGATGGTTAGGGATGTTAAAGATTTTCTTAAGTGTGTGTTTTCCATTTGTATTTCTTCCTCTGAGAACTCCCTATTCAGCTGTCATTTCCTCCTTTTATGATGGTTTTGTGTAGGTAATGCCAGGCATTGCAAGATCATTGGTATCCAGGCCATTTTGTGTCTGGAAGAGTGCATTGTAAGGAGTCCTACCCTTCCTTTGGTTATTACATTCTTTCTGCCACCTCTCACAATGGACTCTGGGCCATGGAAGGTGTGATAGAGATGTTTCAGTGCTGAGGACTCCTCTGTCACTTCTCAGCAGTATGTTGCTATTTCTTATTGACAATTTCTGTACTTACAGATAATAAACCATGATATTTCCCTCCCTTACCCCATGTACTCCTTCACAACTCTGTTCTCCATCATATCCCTTCCCTCTCTCCATTAGTCTCTCTTTTAATTTGATGTCATCATCCTTTTCTATGATGAGGGTCTTGTCAATGTATTGCTAGGCACTATGAGGTCATGGATATTGAGACCAATGTCTGACTGGACAGTTGTATTATAAGGAGCGATACCCTTCCTTTGGCTATTACATTCTTTTCGCCACCTTTTCTGCAAAGGACCCTGAGCTTTGGAGGGTGTGATATATATGATTCAGTGCTGGATACCCCTCCACCCCTTCTTCTCAGCACTATGTTGCCTTTTGGGTCATCCTAATGGACATGCCCATTTGAAAAAGGGAAGCTTCTCTAACCAGAGTAGCATTATAGTATAGCATTATAGTAGCATTAATATATGAATATTAACATTAAGTGTAATGTTTTCAGGGCAGTTTGGTGAGAATAATATGTGCATTTATCCCCCTCTGCCATAGGCTTGTGATTAGGTTTTCAGTACCAGGTATGTATTCCCACCCATAGAGTGGGCCTTCAGTCCAATTAGAGAGCAGTTGGTTTCCCCCAGAGCAGACATGCCACTATAGCACTCATTAGATGATTTGGTCTAGCTAGTATGGTACTTTTTGAGTAATCTCAGAAGTTACTGCCATATTAAAAGAGAAACCTTCACTAACCACAAGTGAGAGTAGCATTAATATATGCTTAAGAACATTAAGAGAGGTGTATACCAGGCAGTTTGGTGAGCAAAATATATGTATTTAGTAAGAAACCAGCAGGTGTTACACCCCTAGAGCCCATCTTTTTTTTTTTAATGTTTTTATTTATTTATTTGAGAGTGACAGACAGAAAGAGGCAGAGAGAGAGAGAGAGAGAGAGAGAGAGAGAAAATGGGCATGCCAGGGCCTCCAGCCACTGCAAATGAACTCCAGACATCTGCACCCCCTTGTGAATCTGGCTAACATGGATCCTGGGGAATCAAGCCTCGAACCGGGGTCCTTAGGCTTCACAGGCAAGTGCTTAACTGCTAAGCCATCTCTCCAGCCCACAGAGCCCATCTTTTTGACATGCCCAATTTCCTATTCCTCTTATGAGCATGACCTTCTTAGAGCAGAAAGCTTATCAAAACTTGTAATCAATGAGCTCAACAATAAATTAAGAACTTTAGCACAGTTCTAGCTTCTACCCATTTCCTGGCATTTCTACAGAAATATCACTCACAGCTTCTCTTTTCTCCATTCAGTACCATTCAGTTCCACATGCTTCCACAGCTTATGACAATTCCATAGAGAAAATTAACAGTCATGTCCAACAATAGAATAGTAATTCAATACCTATAAGGTTCAGATAGAGGGACATGAGAAGGAACACCAAACACACTTGCCTTGAATTCATCTGTCATGAATCATTTGGGTCATCCTATTGCTCAATTCATGACATCTTTGGAATAAGTCACATTCTAGCTATTACAAACATAGTAGTTTTCTCATACTAACCAAGCTTCTTAAAGCTTCTCCATTCTGATGGCCTCTACCTTCACCTGATCTTTTCCTTTGTGCTGTGCCCATTGAGACATGTGTCATATTTCATGATAGACTCTTAGCCATCAGAGTAAACTGCCTCTTGAGAGCAGCAAGGGTCACTTTGGGTGCACTTCCACACTTCACTTTGAGAGTTCCCTTTTCCTCTGGGTTTTGTAATCATTTCTCCAAAAAGACAAGCTGCTCTTTAAAACTCAGTCTCCACATTGTGAAAGTCAAAGACTTCCCAAGTTTGAGGCATGTCAGTTAGGGGTCAGTTGGAAACCAGCTTAATAAGATTGCCTCCTTCACTGTGTGAGCCATTTAATTTCTTCCAGCTCCAACCTGCTGCTGATTGGCAGGCAGAACTGCTTCAAGGTTACTTTGAGAGACTCAATGTACCAGTGTGCAGCATGCTTGCAGGAAATCATAGAGGCAGTGTTATGGTTTAGGTCTTTATTGTTACCTAAGCAAATATAAAAATTATCCATAGTACTATGTTCATTTTTTAGGAAAAAAGGGTGCCATATATGCTTTATATCCCATATTGCTAGTAACCACTTGCCTTAGTCTTTCTCTGGTTATTTTTCTTTAGCTGTGCTTTAACTGTTGGAATTTTCCAAAGCCATATTTTGGCTCTACTTTTTCTGTCTGTTGACAAACTCTTCATACAAGCTTCTATAGTTCCATGTCTTCAAATATCAGAGTATGTGATGACTAGATCTTTCTCCTGGGATGCACATCAGTGCCTACCTTTTCATCTGAAAGGAGAATACGTATTTCTTCTCACATGAACTGCAACACCATGTGCATGTAGTTTTCATCTTGTATGCTGCTCCAATAATCTGAACACCAAGAACTTCCCCCACCTTTTTGTACTTCACCTGTTCTCTGACGGTGGCCAACAACATCACCTGCACTCACCATCATCTACTTCTCATGCACATAGAATACAACATTTCCATATCTGGTAATGACAAGGATGGCCTTGTAATGAGTCTGGCCAAAAATGGAGCATAAGAAGATTAATGTCTTTTCCTCATATGCAAATAGAATCAAGAGCAGTTCTCTTTCTAAGACTCAGAACATGGTAAGAAATATTGAAGTAGTATCATTGTGATAACCTCTCAGTATGTAGCCCTCAGTGACTATGATACATATCCCCCATACCCAATTGCTTGAATAGAAACAAATAGTTGGCTCTATTAAGCACTGTGAATTGCAGTTTGCTGCTTAGTATATAATAACTTAGCCTAATTGATGTACCCTGTCTCATTAATAAGACCCACATTCCTGGGAAATCACATCCCTATTGTCTTCCTTTCGTTATTTTCTATATTCAGGTGATTGATAGGTCTTTTCTTTTTCTGTCTCTCTCTCTCTCTCTCTCTCTCTCTCTCTCTCTCTCTCTCTCTCTCTCTCACACACACACACACACACACACATATATTCCTTAAATAAGGTTTCTCTTTTCTATTGGTCATTAACCCTTTTGTAATTACATTTTTATAAATATTTGTGGGTATTTTGTTTGTTTTTTGTTTCCTTAAGACAGTGTTTTCCTATATATCCCAGGCTGGACCCAAATTCACAATCCTTATGCATTTACCTCTTGAGTGCTGAGATTACAAGCAAGTTCCACCACTTTAAACTTTGTACAAAACTTCTCACTAGGCTTTCGGTGTCTCCCAATACACATACTCCTGTAAATATTACTTTCTTATGGCAGCTAGAGCATTGAAAAAT
Source organism: Jaculus jaculus (assembly GCF_020740685.1). Classification (NCBI taxonomy): domain Eukaryota; kingdom Metazoa; phylum Chordata; class Mammalia; order Rodentia; family Dipodidae; genus Jaculus; species Jaculus jaculus. Next base: position 67,281,701 of record NC_059110.1, read on the forward strand.
GAGAATCAGGTTGATTTACTTTCACTTTCCCCTAGAAAATTCTTATCTAGGACTCCAGCCCAGATATAGCTACCATGCATGTCCCAGTGTCTTTATAAAAAGTTACCACTAAGAAGCTTCTCTTTCCTTCTTTCTGTGCCATTCAGCATCATGCCTCCACAGTTTATGACACAATTACATAGACAAAATTATCAAGCTCTGTCCAACAAAATGAATAGATAAGAGAAGGCAGTTGTCTGTTTGAAAAATAGAAGTCTTTGAGGCATATCAGAATCACTTTTATATATGCACAGGACATGACAAACTTAGAATTCAAAGCAAAGATACCCAAAAGTGAAGAAACTTTCAAAAATACTGTGCTATGATGGAGAACTGTCCTTTCCAAGTATCCAAAGAGCTTGTTCCAGGAACCATCCCACATAGATACCAAAAATTGTGAATGTTTTAAATCATCTAGGCATTTTAAATCATCTCCAGATAATACCTGGAACTGTGTCAATATGATCTGCTATGTAAATGGTTACTATCCTGTTGTTTAGGGAATATCAGTAAAAAAAAAACAAAAATCCATATATATTCAATGTGGTTGCTCTTTCTCTGAATATTTTCAATCTGCAGTTGGTCTTCCCACTCTAAAACATGTCGATACCAAAGGCTGATGTATATGTGTCTGACAGAGCATGGCTGCGGGTTGAGGGTCTAACAGAAAATCAAGAAAAGAAGATGACAACAGAAAGCTACCTGATTTAAGAAAGACAACTCATTGGATACCCAGAATCTGTGGCAATCTTATTTTCCAGAGCAAATCTAAAACCCAACCCCTGAACCCAGCCAGAAGCTAACTCACCATATTGTCTTCATCACTGTGGTGAACAACTTTGTAAATTCAATAAGCCAATGTTGTTTTCACTGAAGTTTAAAAAAAATAAATAAATAAAGAGACAGGCAGTGACTATTTAACTAGACCACTTCTGCATATTTGTAGCCCAGTAAGTTCACTTCCCAGGAATTGTAGTTAGCAGCTAATTATTCCTTACCCAGGGACTACCTCCTGCTGTATGCCATCCATTTTTAGTGTAGAACTGTGATTTTGGAGAAGAGTACTGCCAAAAGTAATATTACTAAGCATTATTTTTCAAGTTTTCTTTTTATTCCTATGATAGTCTCTCTAGGGAAGCCCATGCTATATTTGGAAGGCAGTAAGATGAAATATGCAAAAGGGAATGTGAGTGATATTGGCACATTCTCCTCGGCCTCATTTACAGATGTATTTAAATCTACATATTTAAATCTAGAAGATAATTTCTGATAGTTGGTATCCCACAGGATTTACTAACTGTTATTCCCACCTTAGATATAACCAAGTGACAGGTAAGGGAATTAGTGCTGGTCTAATATTTATATGTAAATTGAAGTGATATTTTCATAAATAAAAAATAATATGAAAATAATAATCATAATAAGTCAATTCATATTTATAGTAGTTTGATCCAGGGGTCCCCCATAAACTTACGTGTTCAGAATGCTAGGTTCCCAGTTGATGGATATTTGGGAATTAACACCTCCTGGAAGGAGTGTATTGTTGGGGGCAGGCTAATGGGTATTATAGCCAGTTTCCCCTTGTCAGTGTTTGGCACACTCTCCTGTTGCTGTTGTCCACCTTCTGTTGGCCAGGGGGTGATGTTCACCCTTTGCTCATGCCATCATTTTCCTGCTTCCCCTCGAGCCTGTAAGCCAAAATAATTCTCTTTTCCCCACAAGCTGCTCTTGGATAGGTGATTTCTATCAGCAATGCAAACCTGACTCCAACAATATTTAAAGCAAATCTTCCCAGGATTGAAATGTACTTAGGCATATTAAGATTGCTTTTTCGTTTCCATGATCTCATTTTTGAGTCTTTATTTAACCATTTTAAACAATTTTAAAATTTTCTAGCTACTATGATTCCATAATTTCTTTTTTAAGATGAATACTTTTAAGGGCATAGATCTTATACAGAGTTCTACAAAAATTCTCTTTAAGGAAAACATTTTGCTTTTCACTTTAGATCCTCCTCCCTTCCAAACAGGGCCCTACTGATATAGTATTTGAACTGTTAGTCACACTAAAGCTCTAACCCCATACCTTATCCACATTTAGCAAAGAATTGAAAAACATATACATGAAGGGTAAATTGTTAAAGATTTATTTTAAGAAAGAATATAGTTGAAAAAAGTAAAGCTCCCAAGCTGAGTACCTGAGATGGGTCCTCAGCAAGATGCCCATGGTAACACTATTTGGGCTTCTTTATAAACTTTGAAAATGGGAATGTGTCTCATAGTCAGGTTCAGGTGCAAAACAGAGATCTTGATTGGCTAGTGGGCACTCAGGAAAGGCACACAGGCTTAGAAGGGGCCCACCAACCTAGGAGAGGTTGGAAATAGGTTTGGTAAAAGCCTACAGAAGATGTTCAAGGTCAGAGGCCTACAAATGGCTCCTGGTGGCAATTTATTAGTCTGGCTGGGGTAGGTGGGGGTTTATGTTCTCCCTGGACCTCTGTCCCTGACTGACACCTATGGGGAAAAATTAGTTTTCATTTCAGTGAATACAGGCAGTTTGGTACCATTATTTAGGCTCATCTGTGATCTACCCCCTCCCATTAGACCCTCCTTGTTAATGAAAATGGGTCGTGCATTGTGGAGTTAGCCCCCAGTTATTAGTATGATAAATGTCTCTGCAAATCATGACCCAACATGTAACTCTGACATTCTTTTCGCCCCCTCTTCCGCAAGATTTCCCTGAGCCATGTTGGGTTCATTTTTGGTCTGCTTCAGTGCTGAGGTGTTGGGGGCCTCTGAGGCTTTGGCTCTCTGATTTGGTAGGAGTTGATTTTTCTCTGCGTTGATCTCCTTCCCCTTTGTGCTGGTATCCGGTTCACAGGAAAACATCACCCTTGCTTATTTCGCCAGTTGTCCTTAGTTTCAGTCAGGCCCCTTTTGAGGTATGTTGGGGCAGCTCTCTTCTTAGGATCTGCATCTATCTGGAATCCTGTTCACTGTCTTTATGTTTATTTAGGAACACAATGAAGGATGATATTGGGGGAGAGAACTTTCAAATATTAAGAGCAAATCTACCAAACCCCAAAATATTCTGGAAATCCCTCCTCACCCTAGGCTCCACTGGAATATTTTCTCTGTGATGTGTAGAACAGTCTTTCATGAAATAAAGCCCCTAGGAACTACCACATTTTATTTATTTATTTATTTATTTATTTGTTTATTTATTTATTTGGCAAGAGAAGTAGAAAGAGAATGGGCATGCCAGGGTCTCCAGTCACTGCAAACTAACTATAGATGCATGTGCCATCATATGCATCTGATTTATGTGGATCTTGGGGAACCAAACCTGCATTCTTAACTGACAAACCATCTTTCCAGTCAACCCTTTTTATTTTAAATCATCTCTAGATTCCTTACTATAGCCAATAGTTGTTATACTATATCATTTAGCCAAGGAAAATACCTGTACATTCTCATTATAAAAGCAATATCTTAAAAATGTTTTGAAGCACACAGGGTAGAGAGAATTCACAGATCAGGAACCTATGGATCCACTCTGCCAGCTATAATCATATGGTGATAAAGAGCAGAGGTCAGAGATGACATGCAGAGAAAATAGGCAATAACACAACCAGGGAATTCCACCTGGAATGAAGTCAGAAGACTAGGCTCTGCCCCCAGAATAGTGCAGGCAGTCTCTGTCCCAGCCACTCTGATCCTCTTTGTTGTCTATTTCAAGCCACACTGGCTTTCTCTTGGTTCTTCAAATGTAACAATTCTGGTTCATCATTGTACATTCTGTTCTCTGTGCTTGAAATGTTCTTGCCCTAAACATATATTGTCTCATTTCCATCACATTTGTGGCATCAGGTTAACAGTTACTACACCATTTCATCTGTGAGGTTCTGATGATAAATTAAGGCCTACAAACACACACACACACACACACACACACACACACACACACACGCACGCACACACACCTAAACAAGCTCCTTGGCATCTGTTATCTTATGTTTCGTCTTTTCATTTCACTCTCCAAAGAAACTTGTGTCCTTTATCAAGACCCAGAATCTGTCAGAGAATAGAGCTTCATACACATTGGATTGAGTTGGGGTCATAGGTGGCTGAAGGAAGCTGAGTCATCTAATGAGAAACTAGTAAACCAGATGTTCAGGCAGCAAAGATCTTGTAAGCAGGAAGAGCTGGTACACACATACAAAACAAGCTAGGTGAAAATTGTTTACCTTTTTATACCTTTCAACAAATTAACTACCATTATCTCATCAGGATAACCCTAAGAGGATGATCATACCAGGTGGTTCATGAGAGGCCACGGGCCACTTATGGACTGCTGTGAAGATCCCAGGATTTGCAGCATACAGTTATTTTTAGTAGCATTTGTGTCATTTGTGTCACATTGTGGGCTTTCCAACATTTTGCTGTGACCTTTCTAGCATGCTTACCCCAGAGACAGCTCCATCTGGACTTAATTCTTCTTCAATAAGTTCTACAGTTTTCCATGGTTAATATCTCTAAAGCTCTGAAATGTCTGCATGTTAGTTGGATCTACTCAAATTTGGTCATTTTCGTTCTATTGATATTGATGCTCATAAAAATACTATGAGAATAAATGATCTACTTCAAATTAAAAGGTAGGTGTGTGCAAAACTTTGTACTAATATAAAACACAGGTTTGCTTCTGCTTAAATTTCCAGGTTCACCTCAGTAGGGAAGATCCTATGCTAAGATCCTATAATAATGTATACATAGGGTCATTTTTATATAATTCTAATACTTCTAGAATCCTAGCCAAAGCAGCAGTGCAACTTTTCACTGTGTTTATTCAAGTGCACTTAGAAACCTGTAAGACTTTCTATCTTAACTGCTGTTATTATTGCTCTCCACAATTCCTGTCTTCTTTCTCATCCATCTTTGTCTCTTTGCATTAGCACACTCATGCATACTTTACATCAGTACAAGGAAGAGCAGTCTTGTTGTCTAAACTGTAAAACTTCTTGACTAATGTTTAACTGTCTATCATGTGCATGTGGACCACCACAGGGTCTGTTCTGGGTTCATCTTCTGGGCACTACAGTAATGCTGAGCCATCCAAATCTCCTCCACAGGGCTCACCTCAGCCACTAGGTGCAGACGGTTCTCTTCACTCTTGTTGGCCAACATGGCTGAATGCCCAGGAGCTGTGGCTGTACAATCTGCCCCGGCTTCACACTGTCACTGGCAGCATCTTCATGGGCTCTTGTGCTTCCATGATTCCTCTGGTTTGGATGGCTCTTGAGTCCCAAAGGCTTTTATGGTCTAATTTATGAAGGAATCATATATGGGATAGATACACATACATACACATGGAGAAACAGAGAAAGAGAAGAGAGAGAGAGAGAGAGAGAGAGAGAGAGAGAGAGTCCAGACTGGCCTAGAAATTTCTACATACTCCATGATGAATGTGAACTTCTGATCCTCCTATTTCTAATCTTTACCTCCCAGATTCTAGTATTATAGATTTACAGATGTGCTCTCCAATATTCAGGTTTATCTGGTCCTGAGAATCCAACCCAGAGTTTTGTACATGCTAGAAAACACTCTGTAACAAAGCCACAACCCTAGCCCCCATATTCTTTTTGAAATAAAGACATTGAGCCCCAGACATTTGTGATTACACAGGTAGTTAGTAGAACTGGAAAATTTTCACTAATCTTATTTCTGATCTCAGATTCCTTTGACAATAATATGTAGTCACTTGTGCTGAAATAAAAAATCATTGCCATATTAGTGCTCTTCTTGCCTGTCTGCACACACCTATCTTATTCTCTGGCTCTGGAGATACAGTTAGGTATACAAGGGAAGAGAGGAAATTATGAGGAGGAAATAGTAAATATCAACAAAAAGGTAAGTGAATGAAAGTACACTGATCCAGAACTTTGGCCATAGTCTTGGAACTTGGAAAATGAACCTATAGTTTCCAAGAAAAAAGAATAGAGTGAATGTTGTTCCATCCCCTAAATATAGCATGCACACACATATCCCAATGGTATAAGCATTTTACAGGTCAAAGCTTATTGGGAGTCAGAGACCTGAACAAGCTGTGATGAGCAAATGAGCCCATAGGTAATATTCCTGAGTATCCATCTTTAGCCTGTCACTAATCTGTCACTATTTATCTTTCTTATTTATAATACCTATCCCAATAATGATATTGATCTGTCCTCCTCAAGAAACTGAAACATAAACAAAATGCTTTCAACAATGCTACAAAGGTTTAAGATCAATATTATATCAGTTATGTATCCATAAGCCCAACAGCCACAAAGCCATGAGATTATCCAACCCACCTTCTGTTTGTCTGCAGAGAACTACCCCACACAAAGCCTACCCCTGGAAGAACTCTCCTGCTGAAGAGGGCTATAGTAACTGTATGATTCTTTTCTCCTTTGAGAAAGTATCTCAGTAACAGAGAAAGAATAGCAATGGACATGAGTTTGGATTTGCTTGTTTATTTTATGATTTCTGCAATATTAAAATGATGGCTTTTAATGAGAAGATGTGGTAGTCATAGACTGAGGAAGGGGTAGCTTTAATAATTAGATGACTAGCATGACCTGTTAAAAACTAAGTGCATCTTAGTTAAATGGCCTTTCGGGTATATTCCATAAGAGAACTGATCAAGAATTTAAAAAATCAAAGCCAGCCATAATCTTTCCTCTCATGAAACATTATAAACACACCATCCTCTAGACACAAGTCAGTACATAGAGATTTATAGGTACAAATGCCTCTATCAATTGTTTTATTTATTAAAGTTGAGGTGTAGCCCACAAATGGAGTGGTTCTGGTGAGGAAGGCTAGGGCCCTAAACCCTTTACAGATGGCTTCTTCTGGGGGTTTTAGTTCATTTCCTGATGCCAGCCATTGGTCAAACTTGGTGGTGCTATAATAATCTGCCATCTGGTATAGGACTCCCAAGCAAAATTGGGACAGTTCAGGATTTATTAATGTTGATTTTGTGTTGGACAGGGGAGTCAAAAAAAGGCATCAGCTCATATTTGTGTCTGCTATAAAGCTGGATAAATGTATGTTCCTCTCTATTTATAGGAAATGGTGATTGGCCTGGGCTAGTGGTGCTCACATGGATAAGGATGAATGATGCAGACAGTTATGCCAACTATACTTTAAACTTATAACTGATTTCTACAAATTCCCAACTACAATGGACAAAGTCAAAGGCATCAGGAAGGTACCACCTCATTAAGACTGAAATACACCTGATGCCAAGCCTCTCACCATCCTCAGTGCTAAAATTAGTCCTGCAGACACTCTAACACTCACTATTTACATCTCACATCTGCTCCCATTCAGCACAGAGGACAGTTAATAAAGGAAGAGAAATCAGTCTAACTGAATTAATTGAGCTCTCATACAATGGAGGGTGAGACTGCCATTCAGCCAATTTCAGAAAGAATGGCACATCTATTGCTCATCTTGTTGAATGCCTGCATTCTCATTTAATGCAGTCATAAGCTTCAGGTGCCCTGCACCCCTGGGAAGTATATGTAGAGATGCATTTTTTTTTTGCTTTAGTTCTTTCTTTCTAGTGAAAAAAGTACCATAAATACCTCACCAAAAAAAAAAAAAAAAAAAAACCCTAAGTGATCACATGAATACACCTAAGATAAGTAAGATAAGTAGTTGGTCATGAGGTGATATTAAGGAATCTTGCATGGTTCTTTTTTTAGCACCTGCTGTCTGTTGATTGGGTTGCTTGGGAAAATGCATGATCTTCAAATGCACTAATATCAGAGGAAAAGATTTAATTCTTATTTATCTTACATATGAAAAGAATGAATCAAATTTAGGATTGAAAGAGACACATGGATTTATTCCAATCTGTAAAACATGGGAAACAATGAAATTTAAAGGTTTAGGCAAGAGACCTGTTGGGACAAGAAAAGGTATACCCTCATATCCTCTGGTAGCTGGGGATGTACTTTCTGTTAGGATACTCAGCTGCAGGCCATGTTAGCAGGAATTCCATGCTGGTCTTGTTGAATATATAAATAAGCACAGTCAATTTTCTGTCATTGACTTCCCATATTTCATTAGGCTTAAGACCCCCATATTCCTTTGCACACTACCTAGAGAAGGTATTACTCTGATTCCCATCCTAACTCAAAGGGAAGCTTGCACAACGCCCAGAGCTCCTAGTGTCCAGCATTTGAAAGAGGATCTTCTCTATTTCCTTGTAGCTGTAATCCATGCAGATGGAACCAACCTTGACTTCTGAATGGAACAATATATCAAGAGGACCTTGAAGAGCTTCGGTCAGTTGCTTGTGTCATTACAGCCTTGCAAAACCCTGCTGAGGACAGTGCTGTGGCCTGCAGAAATCCTAGCTGCAGGCTCTGTTAAAGTATACTGCTGTCGCAAGAGCCATGCCTCATGCTAGGCACTTGTGGAACATTCACTAACCAGGCCCAGGAAGCCATCTGAGAGCAGTGTGTCTGGGTTATAACTACTCCCAGAACTGACCACCAGCCTTCCGTAGAGGAATCTTACGTTGTCCTACCTACTACTACTCTTCTAGCATACTGGATAGGTAGCACCATCTCCTGCACTGCAAAGGCGTTCACTAATGTACACAACACTGAAGTTCTGTGCATGACTAGCACCCCTTTCCGTGACCATAATGGTTTCTACAGCTATCCTGAAGAGACTGAAACGGAAGAGCAGACAACTGCTGAAAACGCTGTGAGAAGGAATTTCAGAGCGAGAGAAAACCCCAGAGCCTGAGTTCAGGGACATCGTGCAAGGCTTATAGCAACTATAGTGCCTATTTGAGAATTAAAGACCAAGTCCGAAAGGATAACTAGGCATATCCAGTGACTGACTGGAACATACTAGGAAGAGAAAAGGAACAGAGGTAGCCACAATATATGCCTAAGAAGAAAGGATAGATCTTTGTTTAGGTAATGTCTAAAACTGATGGGCAAAATAAACAACATAAAAGTAGCCCATCTCTACATAATTAGTGTAAGGTAGGAGTGGGCTATCAGGAATAACTGTGAAAGACTTCGAGATGAAAGAAAGAAATCAGGGTGTTCTGCCTCACACAATCACACAATCTCTACCTGTTCACTCAGTATATTTTGAATTCTTTTATAATTCAGAAAATTGTAGAGTACATGTTAATGATTTTGGTTTATACATATGTAAATTTTATCTAGAGGACATAAGTTTCTTATTGCCCTGAAAATGGTGGTGGTGGTGATGTGATGTGTGTGTGTGTGTGTGTGTGTGTGTGTGTGTTATTTTGAATTCTCATTTGAACTTGCTATGATAGCTTACTGGTTCTCTCATTAAATAATGAGTTAACTGTAACTTTTTTTTAGACATTAACTTTTATTCATTTATTTATATAGTCATGATTTTGCCTCTTTAAAAATATGTTCTTTAATAACACAAAAGAGTTAATTTGTATAATAGAGAAAGATTTTCTTTTCAAATTCCCTCAGATAGACTAAAAAGAAAAAAAAATAGGCAAAGCTGAGGGTGAAAATAGCAAAAGCCAATCAAAGACAGATGGTTTCTGTAAGACATGAGAACTACCAGGCTGGAAGAATGAGGAGGGACCCTGGAATATTCTGTGTGAGATAGGAGGGTAACCAACTAATACTTACTAATGTTAAATTTTGGGAATAAGTTAAAAGTAACCAAATGACTGAACCATATCCCAGGGCAGGCCTGACATCTAAGCCATGTGCTCTTCAACATATCCAGATAAGAATAGCTTATTACTTGTATTTGTACAAGATGAAGCTGAAGTTCAGGGAGTTAAAACCCAAACTGAACTGATTCTTGATATCTCCTCTTCTCCCACAAATCCTACCTACTCCTAATATATTTAAATTTTCAGAAATAATATAAATGAAATATTTTGCTTTGCTTTATTGAGTAATAATGAAGATAACATCTACCCCAAACATTGACATCAAGAGGACCAGAGGGAAAACAGAAGTGGGTTCCATCTCAGTCAGCAGTGGAGCCTAGAGTAACATCAAGCATACATGCATGGTCACTCTTCCAAGTCTCTAAAGAAAGAGAAACGAGTTCATAATTTCAGTGCTCATATTCTGAGCTTGTTAAATACAAAAATTAAGTCCTCACACCTTGCAAGATGAATGATAATATATCATAATGACACATATTAGACCTGTCATAAGCAGATTTTGTGATAATCAGAACTGCATTTGCACAAGCATCAAAAGTCCACATTGTCAATTTCAGCTTTTTGAGTTAAATTAACCTCTTCCAACAACACACTCTTCTTGAAGGAAAGGAAAGAAGAGTGGGAGAAGGGATGCATTAAGATGAAGGCCTATGCTACTAACATCATGTGGCTTTATTTGTTTTGAGTTCAAAGTAAAACACTGAAACCAAAACACAGCTGCACACATTCAAGAATCCAGGATCTTCTGTTTCTGATGTAACTTGCTGCCCCTACTCCCTGCTTCTTCCCTCCTGTGGAGTATTTGTGACAATCACAGCTTTCCTAGCCTACTCAACTCAGCTTACTTAACACCATTTCCTCAGCTACCTCACTTTAGTAGCTCTCTGATTCCTTCTGCACCCTTTTTTAGTTTTCACCAAAGATTTTGTACCTAACTAAACATATTGCATCTTAATCTATTTGCAGTCTAGCCTCATACTCCCAACCACAAGACACCTGTGCCACAAGAACAACAAGACAATCTGAATTACTCACAGACAGTGTCTACAGTCATCTCTGACACATAAAAAAGCTCCAAAGTATTTGTTGTAGCAATAAGTAATAAAACATGTGAGGATATTTCCATGGATGAAAGGATCCAGGTGTAGTGTCAATCTAGACTTGAAGACTGCAAAAGAAAATTGAAAGAAAAATCACATAATTGTTCTGGGTGCTTGGGATGAAACCCAATGGTAAATCACTTGCTTAGAGTTCAGGAAGCCCTGAGTTGATCTATAGAACAACAACAACAACAACAAATCACATAATCAAAAAGTGCAAAAGAAGAAAAGAACTTTATCTGGATATTACTAATTGCAATGTCAAAGACAGGGACTCAGGTACCCTGACTTAGTATTCCAAGGAAACAGGAAAATGGAGAGCTTTTATGTTGAAATGGACATGAAACTAAGAGAACATAAAAAAGAGAATGGCAATGTCTGCCATGCCTGATAACCTCTAGATTTGCCTCTTGAGCCTTTGGGTACAGTGTAGTTGTCCAATCACTCTGGTTTTTCCAGATGTTTGAGACCAAGGGATAGAGATTACCAAGTTCCTGCTGAAGCCACTGTCAGCATGGATAGAAGCCCCACTTTCTAATGGACTCCTGACTTCATTTTGAAAGGCATTCATGGTCATTTTCCTTTTATCTTCACAAGTGCCGGAACTAGTTTTTTTTCTGTTTCCTTTCACTATAATCTCTGTAGAATTAAACATAGTGGTTTCAAGTCTGCAGTTACTGCTATCAATTTTCCAGGTCAAGTCTGTTGTCCCAGGATCACAGGGAATGATGAGAGAGGACAGCTGAGAGGCAAGCAAGCCAAAGAAAGAAAAGCTCTCCATGGTGGAGAGGGGTCCTGAAAAATGCTTGCCCAACTAACTCTCCTGAATGGATTTGTATTTACTGAGAAAGGGGCTGAATGGTCAGTGCTTAGATGCAAATTAGAAACAGTGTTGCAATTAGTTTTATTGGTTATGTTTGATCAGAGAGAAGAATGCATATTCAGAATGTGCCTGCTGGTGGGGAAAAGGGCCCAGGAAAATCCCTAGAAGGAGGAATGATCAGGAAATAAAAGGAACAGAGGGCTGCCCCTGATTGTAATTTTGTAGTCTCATCAGAGCCGGATGGCCCATGTTCCTAACTACCTTCCAAAGCAAGCTATCTTACTTCTAAACTCTGTTATGACTACTTTAGTCTCTAGAAAAACACTTGGGACTTGTGTTTGTAACGTCCTAAAGTGCTAAGTGAAGCTTGGCAAAGCTGTTTCACTACCTTTGAGCAAACCTATTTTTATATTTTTCCAGATAATTTTTCTTAGAAATCTCTGGCAAACCAACCAAAACACAATGGAACTTGTTTCTTGGAAGTGTTAGAGTTGGCCATAGTCTGTGTGTGATTATGTTTCCAAGCCTTGAAGCAGAACCTTGGAATTTTCTCTTCTGCCTACATTCTGGCTATGATCTGTGTACAATTATGTTTCCAATCCCTAGAGACCTTTAGAATTTTTTTTTTTTCTGCTAACAATCTGTTTCGAGCCTTGGGTTCTGATCATGTAAAAAGCATAGTTCTCACCTCAAAGGGAGTAGGACATAGTTTATTCCAGAACCAATTATGAGCGGACATGGCCAGGGAGCATGGATTCATGTTACCCAAGATTCCATATTCCAACATATAATATTCTCATATAGGTTTTATAGTAGCAGAACAAAAACTAATAAATAAAAACACTTTTCAAATACATTGGTAAGTGCATCAGGTAGGCTGGTTGCAGAAAAGTGGAGAAAGCTTTGCAATAGGCCTCAAGTGCTATCTGATGACATTCTTAGCTTTTGGGTTAGTAGGAGCCATAGGTCTGTTCATACATTCCAAATGCTCCTATCTAATAGTCACAGGATCAGACACAGAGGTGGGCAATAAAGGTTCACTTAATGGGCTAAGATACCCCAAGATAACTTGGCACTAGACCTGCCACATCTCAGCTCCCCACAATTCCTAAAGCTCTGACAAGCCTCAAATGCTTACCACAGGGCTTCTTCCCAAGAACTCCAAGTCACAGTTCCCATGCACTGCTCAAGTCATTCCTATAGCAGTACGCCCAGCCATTGCTAGGGCCTCTGCAGAGTCACAGCATCCTATAGCTTTCAACAGAGGAGAAAGAAAACGGTCTTTTGCATGTATTGCAGAAACCACTTTACTTTTCCAGCAAGCCTCTGTTGGCCAAGTCTTCTATCAGACTCCCTTGATTCATTTTCTTCAGCATAATGTCTCACATGCAAATGATAGTGGCTATGTTACAGAGTGGAAGCCTCACAGATTCTACAATTACAGTCAAGAAGGTCTTGGAAATACTAGGGATCTCATCTTGGAAACATTCAATTTTATAAACTTTTGAAAATTAATCTCTACTGTCAAACTAATGATAATTAGATGAAAGAATTGTGAAGATGAAATATTTATAGTGTGGACTCTGTATATAGGCATTGAATAAATACTTTTCATAACTCCTTTTCCCAAGTAGTTGAAGTGGAATTTATAAATCCTGGTCCCATCCTCAAACATTTTTTTCATATTTATATATTTATTTATTGTCTTTGTTTTTTTGAGGTAGGGTCTCATTCTAGCCCAGGCTGACCTGAAATTCACTATGGAGACTCAGTGTGGCCTTGAACTCATGGTGATCCTCCTACCTCTGCTTTCCGAGTACTGGGATTAAAGGTATGCACCACCATGCTCAGCATTCTCAAACTTTTAAAAGACCATATTATCATACATTTTGCATGTGCTTGTACTGTGTTAGGGACCATTTTTGTTGTCTTTGTTGGAGGCAAGATTTTCTTTGTTGAACTTGGAAGATGCAATAGAATTTTACTTCACACCTCACAACTGCACCTTCCCAGTCTGAATTTACTTGCCATGAATGTTCTACCACACATGAAGACTGACTTGGGCCTCCTGGTTATGTTCATTAACAGTCATTCATATTTCCCACAGCAGGGGCTGGAGAGATGACTCAAAAAGCAAAGTGCTTATTGCTCAACGAGGATGACTTGTGTTCAGATCCCCAGCACAATGTAAAAAAGGATATATCTATAGACCCAGAATTGGCAGAGAAAAGGAGGATCCTCTAGGGTTTACTGACAAGCTAATGAAACCGAATAAATAAGTTCCACAGTCAGTGAGATACCTCATTTGGTGGTTTGAATGAAATGTCCCCCATAGGTTTATGTGTTTTGAATCCTCATTCCCCAATTTGTGGCAATTTGGGAAAGATGTGGGGCTTTTGAGAGATGGTGTCTTGCTGGAGAAAGTATTGCACTGGAGATGGGATTTGCAATAATATAACCCAGCTCCAAGCTCAGTAGTCAGACTACTTTCTTCCACTGATGTAGAGATGTGACCCAGGCTTCCTTTACAGGCCTGTGAAGCTTTCTCTGTCATGATAGAACTTCCCCTCAAAATGGTAATTTGAGGGCTGGATAGATGGATTAGCATTTAAAATGGTTTCCTGAAAAGCCAAAACTTCTTGGTTCAATTCCTCAGGATCCATGTAAGCCAGATGCACAAGAAGGCATATGCATCTAGAGTTTGTTTACAGTGCCTGGAGGCCCTGAACTCCCATTCTGTTGCTCTCTCTTTCTCTCTCTCCCTCTGCCTCTTTCTGTCTTTCAAATATATAAATATAAAAAAATAAAACTTTAATTTGAAATAAACCCTTAGCTCCTATGAGCTCTTCTGATGAGGTATTATGTCTTAGCAATAAGAATGTAACTGCTACAGAAAATTGGTACAAATAAGTGTGGCTAGTGATGTCATAAATCTGACTATGTGTCTTTTAGTCTTTAGGAATGGATTTGTAGGAGAAATATGAAAGGATTTGGAACTCTGGGAAAAGAAAGGATGTTATTAGGAACTGGGTTTAAGGCAATTTGTGTGAAGTTCTGACTGCCTTCTGCCTATGTCTTGAGAACTGAACAAGTTGAATTTATAAGTAATGGACTGGTGTGCTTGGCAGAGGAAAATACAGAACAGGATATGAAAGTTGTAAAGTTTGTCCCAAAAGGAAATGTGAACAGTATTTAGCTCAGGTCTAGAGATTGTAACAACTTCAACTGTAGTTGTTTAAGAGATTACCACCATTACTATGAGACCTTTGCTCTGTATTGGAACAATAAGGGAAGTACTAATTGTTTTAAAAGGAGAGAATTTGAAGGAAGAATGCTGAAAGAGTTTCTTGCTTCCCAAAGCCAGGACTAATTACTCTCTGGATTAAATTTGGTAGCCCATCTGGTACTGGTTTAGAAAGTATGATAAATGCAGGAACTAGAGTCACTGAATTTCAGCCATGGTTCAAGGATACACTAAAGTTGAACAGTATAAAGCAGTAACATAATCCCTTCATAGGGTCACTGGGGGCCATTGCATGGAACTGTGAAACTGAACTTTGGATTGTAGTAGAAACCCAGGACCTTTCAGATGCTAGGGTTGTGGGACAGCCACCAAGGAAATCTGCTATCTGGAGTAGATTCTGCCTAGGCAGGAAGCAGCACAGGTGGAGAGGCAGAGTTTCCAATGCCTTTGCAGCGCAGAAGATTTCATCACAAATCCCAGGTGCCAAACATGGGCCTTCAAGGTTCTGACATTTGCCATGCTGGCTTTTTTCTCTTTCATTAGTCCAGACTTTCCTTGCTCTGCCCACGTTCCTCCTTCATGAAAGAGAACGTTTACTCTGTGCCTCTATGTGCTGGAAGAACATGATTGTTTTGATGTTTTGATTTTACAGGGCTCACAGTTAAGAACTTGCTTGGAGTTTCAAATGAGACTTTGGGAATTCTGAGTAGTATTGAGACTGATGGAGACTACTACAGGGACTTTTGAGGTTGGGCTGGATTTGTTTTGCACCACGAGATGGATGTTTGTCTATGGAAACCAGGAACAGAATGTGGTGGTTTGTACAAAGTGTTTTGCATAGGCCCATGTGTTTTGAATACTTGGTTCCCTAGTTTTGGCAATTTGGGAAAGTTGTAGGGACTTTGAGAGGAGGAAGCTTGTTGGAACACATGTGTCACTGGGTGTGAGTCTTGGAAATTTTTAGTCCCAACTACCTTGCCAGTGTTACCTAGCTCACTCTAGTTGCTTTTATAAAGCTGATATGACAAAATGTGAACCCCTGGCTATCTGCTTTGCTACGATTTCACCATGATAAAAATTCCCCTTAAAACTGTAAGATGAAATAAAGCCATTCTTCCTATAAATTTCATCTAGTCAGGTGTTTTGTCTCACAAAAAGTAACTGCTATACCCTTTCTTTAAAAAATTAAACTAGAGAGCAATTAAACCTGATATCAGCCTCTAGCTTCCATGTACACACACATATGCACATGTACCCAAACACGTACATGCATCTTCACACACACTAACACACAAGCACATAATCTGAACGTCACATACAAATATACACAAAATAATTTTCCCATAGTAAATGAATACACAGGATGCATAAACCCCAGCTACCTTTTGTAAAGAAAGTATTAACACATTCTTTTTTAAAAAATTTTACTTATTTATATGTGTGTGTGTGCATGTATGTGTGTGTGTGTGTGTGTGTGTACATAAGTGTGCACATGTGCCAAGATCTGTTGCCACTGCAAATGAATACCCATCCAGTTTTACATGAGTTTCTGGGAAATTGAACTTGGGTCGACAGGCATTGTAAGCAAGCTACTTTAACAACTGAACCATTCTTCCAGACCCTAGCTTCGCTCTTCAAGTTAACACTTTGTATGCAGCATCTCATTTGTTTCCCCAAACACTGTGAAGTAGTTATGTTACTTTGGGAATTGGGAACTTCTACAGTTAATATAATTTGACCAATTTTCCCTAATTAGTAAATGGAAGAGCTGGCCTCCAAACAAAACTGCCTGACATAAAAGTGAAGATTTGAAACTCTCATGCTATTGCTTCCTTTGATAACTTATGTCTTAATTGTCCTCATGGGAGAATATATAAAATTCTCAAGATGGTTTAATAGCTCCCACACTAAACACAATATTTTGAACAATTTAGGTTCAAATATTACATAATGAGTAATCTCATTACTAAGGTAAAAAATCCCATGATAATTCTTTAAGAATTAGACATGAGCTACTAAGACTATGCACCTTTCTTATCATGTAGGTACATGATATCTAATGAAATACCTTTGCCTCATGAGTGAAACAAAAATTGGAGTAATCATGGTCCACTGATCACATGAGAAAATTTGCTGCCTAGAAACTAAAAATGTGTACTTACAGACATCCTGTGAATGTTATCCTATGACTGGGCTAATGATAATAAAAGTTCTGCTTCCAAGAACTTAAAACTGAAATATCTATTTGAACTTGGAAAGAAATGTTCAATCATATCTGGGAAATCTAGAAGGTATTCACATCATTTCTGTTCCAGAGGTGCCACCACTCAGAAATGCCTTTTTACTTGATTGAAAGAAAGGTTAATGCCCAAGAAACTAGCCATCTCAAGCATCTCTGATGTTTTTAATCCCTTGCTACATATAGATCCATAAGGGTACTGAGGAAGCTGGGAAAGAAGGCACCTAAAAGATACTTATCAGAAAAGATGAACTGTTTGGAATTCTTTTGGCAGACCACAACTTCAGAGGCAAAGTTCTAGGAATCCTGTAAAACATGGGTCATATAGAAAAACTAATGAAATAATTTTCCTATTCTCATACTACCCTTCACTATAAGATTGCATATATACACTAAAACTATCATAAAAAATTTTAAATAATTATAATATTCATGATATTATAATATAATAGCTAAAATAATACTCTTAGTATTTTTAAAATGCTATTGTCATATATAAAAGACAATATATTACAGCCACAAAAATCTCTTTAACATTGGAGATATAACATATGTTTATCAAAAAATAGATTTCTCAGCTGGTCTTTGTGCTGGCGGGTGCTGTGCTGTGGAGTGAGTAGGCTAGACTTCTTTTCCCCAGCACCTCCCAGTTCCCTGGTCTGGATTCCCTGACCAGATGGTGTGTGGGCCACAGTGTAGAGTTATCAGACCCCTGGTACCTGGCTCCTCCAAGTACCCTGGTCCAGGTTCCCCGGGCTGAACTGTGTGTGAACCAGAATGGCATGGAATGAGTAAGCCAGATCCCTGTTCCCTAGCTCCTCCCAGTCCCCTAATCCTGGTAGGTCCCATTGTGCCTTCCTTGGGGAGGCCTGCTCCCTGTATGAGCTGTGGAACCAGGCCTTTTGCTCTGGTATCCTGACTGGCCACTGGGTACCAACATTCTTATTCACCCGAGTCAGAGGGTACATGGGCCAAATGGCAAAAACTTGCTTCCTCCTCAGTAGAATAGCCTTCCTAAAATGGTTAGACAATAATGCAAAAAATGAAAGTCAAAAACCTGAGAGATCTCCACCAAGGATGCCTAGTCCTATAATGAAAGTCTCCAATGAAATCATAGACAAATCAACAGAAATTCATTCCCAAAATGAAGACACAACAACCAATGAGACCTTGATCAAAAACACTGCTGAACTGGAAGCAAACCATAAAAGAACCAACAATCATACCAATGAAATTGAGCAGAATCATATCCTAGAGCATCCAGCTTTCAACAGTAGATTTATCTTGATTCAAGAAAATTCTAGAACCCTCAAAAGAGACATAAATAAATTGCAGGTGAATCAAGAAATGGAAGATCTCAACAACCAGTTGATTAAGCTTAATGAAGACTTTATCAAATGCAAAGTGAATTCCAGGAAGCATCAAGAAAATCAGAACTCAAATTGATAATGTACCTAAAAAAAGAGAAGGGCAAAATAACACAACATAAAACAAAATCAAATGGAAATAAATATAAAACCTCTCTAGAACCTCTCACTAACAGAGTTACTCATATGAAAGACAGAACCTCTGACCTGGAAGACAAGACAAAAGAAATTTATCAGGAGGACAAAAACTTCACTAAGTTCAAAAAATGAAGTAAACAGAATATAAGGGCACTGTGGGATATCATAAAATGACCAAACATCTGAATCATGGGTATTACAGAAGGTGAGGAAATCAGGCCAGAGAGAGAGACAGAACATATTCAACAAAATTTTTGAAGAAAATTTTCTGAATCTCTCAAAAGAGAGGTCCTTCCAGATACAAGAAGCTCACAGAACACCAAACAGACAGGTCCAAAGAAAAAATATCTCTACTCATCAGGAAAATGCAAATTAAAATGACTATGAAATTCCATCCCACTCCAGTAAGAATGACAATTAAAAAATCAAATGATACACAAAACTAATGGAAACATAAATCAATCTCATAGATACTATCTACCTGGATATGAGTGTACAAATAATTACCCTCAAGGGACAAGGGGCCCAAACAAAGTGCCCCACAAAAGGTAGAGAAAGCTTAACCCTAAAACCATGGTCTCTCACTTGGAAACTTAGGGCCTGAATTGGTTTCCTCCCATAGTGAGCTGTTGAATAGGGACATGAGGTCTCCAAAATAATATAGGCTATTGTCAAAACACTTGGTTACATGCAAGAGCTAAAAGGTAGCATCCCTACTGTTGAATATACCACAGCCTGTAACCACAGGGCATCAAATGACCATATTGGAACTGAGAAGGGATCCAGTTCCCTCCTGGCTTGCCCTTATAGTTTTGGAAAGTGCTATGAGAGTGGCTGGAGAAAAATAGCTGCCAACAGATTGAATAAGCCAGAGATTCTACCAGTTACAAAATCAACCAGCCAAACAAGAAGTACAAATTTGGGCAATAGTGAAAAATAGCCAATGCAGGTAACCAAACTTCTCACAGATTGGACAGGAGACCTGTTTAGTGGACGAGAACTCATATCTGGCTCTGGGAACCAAGCTAGATTCCCTTGAACAGGGAACCAATAGGCTACCGAGAGAACCTCTACTGTTCTTTAACTAAAAAGAGTAGATATGAGCATCAATGTATCTATCTAATAAGTAGGCTTATCCCCTATTATTCAAACTGTTCTCACTTTTATTTGGAGAATCTGTTCTATGTTACAGATGGAGAATACTGGGGATAACAAGGATACATCAATATATCAAAAAGAGAGAGCTCATTAGATCTTCTTCATCTGCTCAGGCCCAGAAGTCATTTTAGAGGAAGTGATGACACAAATATTCCCCTCATGGATAGCTTGAAAATCACTCCCAGAGGAATAGTGACAGACACTGTGTTCACTAAAACATCACCAAAACAGAGATTCAGAGTCTACAGAGAAAGCAACACTAAATCAAATCCCTATTGAAGTAGACAGCTTCACATCACTGAGATGAACTTCCAAGCCAGGCACAGTTATGGAGGAAGGAATTTAAAAAAAAATATTTTATTTGTATGCATTTATTTTAGAGAGAGGAAAAGAGGTAGAAGAGAGAGAGAGACTGAGAATATGGGTGTGCCAGGGCATCCAGCCAATGTAAATGAACTCCAGACATGTACACCACCTTGTATATTTGCATGAGTCCTGGGAAATCAAACCTGGGTCCTTTGGCTTTACAGCAAGAGCCTTAATTGCTAAGCCACTGAAGCTGATGGATTCAGGGGATGTTCCATAATAGCAGAATAAGCTGGATCCTCTTAAAGCACCAAGCAGAGAGAGAAAAGCTACAAGCAAAAAAACAAACAAAAACACAAAAGCCATACCACACACAAGAAGAATACATAGGAATTCCAGGAGGTACTCAAACAATTTTGTATATCTTTAGACTGGAATTTCAAATCCACCACCACACTTTAGGGCTGAACCATAATGTCCACCTACTGACAACTCCTCCAGCTAAGTGGCTGGAAATCCAAGAATTTTTTGTTTGTTTTTTGAGGTAGGGTCTCACTGTAGTCCAGGCTGACCTGGAATTCACTGTGTAGTCTCAGGGTAGCCTCAAACTCATGGCAATCCTCCTATCTCTGCCTCCTGAGTACTGGGATTAAAGGAGTGTGCCACCACGCCTGGCTGCCAAGAAGTTTTAATAAACTCCTGAACATTTTTTTGTTTGTTTGTTTGGCATTTATCTAAACTACCACACCTATATTGTCTGCCCAAGCTCAGGGAATGTTGCAGAAGAGGGGGTGGAAAGATAATGGCAGTGAATACCAGGGATAACCAGGAGGAGGAAGAGGGATGAGGTTAACAGTGGTACCAACATGGCTGTGTACATATTATGTACATAACTAATAGAAAAAAATTAAGACCAGAAAAAAAAATCAACTCATCAATGTGACACAAAAAGATAGCTGAATGCATAGCACCAGTCAAGTCATTGCTGTAACATCTTCCAAGGCCAGGAGGCACTAGAGAGGAAGTGGCAATTTAAATTTGAGTGCTGCTTTCACCTTTTCCAGTGAAAAGGTGGTAAACATGCACAAAACTCAAAACTCATCAAAGCAGAAATTCAAAGGATGCAGAAAGGACAACATTAAAGGAGGCTGATAACACACCCACCAAGGCTCAAGAATGTTAAGGAAGAAGGGGCGGGAAGGAGTATTCAGAGACAATGCCATCCCCCAACTGAGGCTGATTGATGCATTCATGACCCCACAGTGAATACCAAAAACCCATCTGAGGAGGGCTCTCAGTGGAACAGGAGCAGGGGAGAAGGGAGAAGGGATATAAGAGTACAACCTAATGGGAACATGACCAATATGCAATATATTTATGCTGTTATTTTCATAATAACAAAAATAATTTAAAAAATTTTTTCAGCATGTGAATGCTGACCTAAGGAAGCATCTATATTCTCCCAGGGATTGACTCATATTTGAATATAGACTAGAATTAGTCTCCTTAGACCCTTGAGACTTTCACCTTCCCAATCCAAACTGTTGCCATTTCATTAAAACCCTGTAAGGGTTAGCAGTATTTAATTCTATCCATAGGAATGTACAGGCTATTTCTGGAATTTTAATTGTTTCTTTTCCTCTTCTTAAGCTAAAGGCTTATGGTAGCCTCAGACTTTGCCTTTTCCCCATTAAATGGTAGATTAATTAACTATTGTAACTTACATGAGATATAATCATAGGAAGTTCATTTTCCTGTTTTTACCACCAGTTTCCTACAGATAAAATGGAGAACTATATTCAAAATTACCCAATGAGAAGTACTGTTTTCACCTGTTTCACTAGCCTTAATCTCTCTCTTGGGATCAGAAACAAGGTTTCCTGTTTTTTTTCTAAACATTGCTAAGTCTCAATTTCAATAAAGCTAAACAACTCAGCTTCCTCTTCCTGAAAACTACTCTTTGCTCAACTTTTGATCTATATGATACTTATTGTATTTTAGTCATATACACAAACTTTAGAGTCATCGTCTTTCATCCCCTTATCTGCTATACCTACATGTTCATAAAATTCTGATAATCTATTTTTTACTTTTTAAAAAATATTTTATGTATTTTTAATTATTTGAGAGAGATGGAAGGAAGCAGAGAGAGAGAGAGAGAATGAGCACACCAGAGCCTCTAACCACTGTAAACAAAATCCAGATGCATATGCCACCTTGTGCATCTGGCTTTCATGGGTACTGGGGAATTGAACCTAGGTCCTTAAGCTTTGCAGGCAAGTGTCTTAACTGATAAGCCATTTCTCCAGCCCCAATAATTATATTTTTGACATAATCCTGTTTTTAATTTTTAAAAACTTTTATTTGAGTGAGAGAGAGAGTCAGTATGGGCTTTCCATGGCTTCCTGTCACTGCAAATGAATTCTGCAATTGATCATGCTTCTGGTTTGAAACTAATTCAGTGAGCCTCCTGATTAGTCTCACTAACTCTAAACACTTTCCTCTCTTGACCATTGTTACTATTTGAGTGTATAATGCTCCCCCACATGCTCAATTTTGAGTACTTATTCCCCACTGTGGTACTTTTTTGAAGGTATGGAGTCCTTAGGGAATGTGGCCTACTGGCAGAAGTAGGTAACTAAGGATTGGCTGATGACAATTATACCTATGTCTGGTTCTAGCCTGCCTTTTCTGCTTCTTCATCAACAATAAAGTAAGTACATTTCTACCACATACTCCTACTTCCCTAAGCTCTTCCATGTCTTCCGCACTGTGGTACACTGAAATATTTCTGAAACTATTAGCCTGACCAAACCTTCCCTTCCTAAGTCACTTCTGTCAGGTATTTTGTCACAGTGTCAAACAAAGTAACTAATGCACCCATTATCTTCATTTATCAACTAACCACATAAATCAGATTAGTTTATTTCCCTAGTCAATAATTTGAAGACTGCCTCATTGTATACAGAAGAAACACTCAAATTCTTATTATTATGGATTTTTAAAATATTCACTAGCTAATTTCCTTTATATCTTTAGTCCTCTCTACACAACATAGTGAACCCTCTGTTCTATCCAATTTCAAAACACCCAAATAGCTTGGATATCTTAATGTGTTTGTGCCTGCTGCTCTCTTAAAGCTCAAGTCTTTATTAAAATTCTTCTCATCTTTCAAGACTCCATTCATTTACCACTGTGCTTTTAGATTGTCTAACCTCATGTCAAAAATAATTGCCTCTAAATTTGAATGCCTAGAGTTTATTTGTACATATGCATAGCCCTTATTTCTTTCTCTTTCTATGCTACCTGAAAAGGCAACATCATGAATTTTAAGAGAGTATGCTAATGGCATTATGAAGTCATGGTTTACAACTGTAGATCTATCATATACTAGCTGTGTGACCCTAAGAGCATCCTTAGTTAACTGTCTCAATCTCTTCTCGTCATCCTTTAAAATATGGATAATGGCTATTCTATATCATTATTATGTGTGTGATAAAGATCTTTATACTTATAGATACCTGCTATAATTTAAATAATACATGTCAGAAGGAAATATTTCCTTTAGTTGATTTTAATTAAACAAACTTCCCTGATAATTTCTCTCTGGGAAAATAAAAATCGCAGTATAAGACATCTGAAACAACACCTTAATAGTAACTGCAAAGCTGTGTGAATTTTACAAATGAATTTAATAACTCCCATGATTTAAATACCTCATACACCACAGAAGGTGACCTGACATGTCTTTTAAGATATGAAGGGTGGCATGCAGGACATCTCCCAACATAAACTGTTACCTTTGTGTGTGTCTATGTACTCACTCCCTTTCCTGTACTTCTTATAGCCTAGAAGACTAGTCTTCTTTTAGTTATTCCTGGGTAACATTGGGGCCTAAATGGAGTGTACTACAGAGCTAATCATATTGAGTTGAGTGGAGTTAAATTGAACCAAATTAAAACTAATCAAGTCCATAACTAAATATTTGCATCAAAGAGAGAAAATACACTAAGATTCCCTTCATTCCAGTGTGTCCTACCTGTCCCTGTGACTTCACAGTATCTGTGCATTCTTGTACAGGAGCACGTCCTAATCTCCTTTTCCTCTCTGTAGCTTCTGTCTGTTGCTTCTTCTGTATGATGTCCTCTCTCATTAGAGTTGTCTTCCCTAGTTATTTCATTCTGCTATGCCCCCCGTTTCATGACAGGCATGCTAGCTGTACAATCTGTAAAGTATTTCATTAGCAACAATGTATACACTGGGAAGGGGTTGTGTTTATTATCCATATTTGTCATTCTGATGGAACTTCAAATACACTTCTTATTTTAGCTCTTCTGCACCTCCTCAATTTGTCTTCTTTTTCCTCATTTATCTTCAAAAAACGCCTGACTCCAGTTATAATTGTTTGGATTTGTAGCAGATTAGTTGGCTTTCTGATGGCTGAATAACTTCCCAGAAAAGGGAAAAAAATGTCCTGAGGTCTCACAGCTATCAGACTTTTGACTGTTTTCTTCTGTTCCCCATACCAGATAACACCAGGCACTTCTCAAAATGAGGCCATGTATGTTTGCCGACCTATTATTCATGTTCTAAAAGCAATCATTGATCTCATCCATCTGCTTTGTCAGTGCATATGCCTCTTTTCCCCCAGTGAAGTCAAGAAGATTGAAAGCAAGTGCAATAGCAATCCTGTTATCAATACAGCTCTTGTATAGACTATTAAACTCAACATATTATTCCTACTTTTTTGAAAGTTGGTTGTTAATACTGGGAATGTATTGTAATTTAATTTATTTATTGAATAGAGAGAGTACAGGTGCATCCATGCCTCCAGCTACTGTAAAAAAATTCCAGATGCATATGCCACCTTGTGCATCTGGCTTACATGAGTACTGGGGCACTGAGCCTGAGTCCTAGGCTTCACAGGCAAACACCTTAACTTCTAACCCCTCTCTCCAACCCCAAATACTGGGATATTTTTAACTACTTCTCTTGTGTCAGTGTATCAGTTACTTTCTTACTGTTGGGACAAAGCAACTAACAAGAAAGGTGATTTAGAGAGAAAGAGTTTATTTTAAACTTACAGCTTTAAGAAGCATCATCACAGCAAGGAAAGCATGACAGTAGATTGCCATCTATCACATCTTTACATCAACAGGGAAGAAGAACAGTGGGCAAGTGCCAAGCAGTACTGGACTATAAAAACTCAAGGCCTAACCCCAGTGAAGCACTTCCTCCAGCAAGGCTCTACCTCTCAGAGGCTCCACAACTGTCCTAAATAATGCCACCAGCTGCAGATCAAGCATTCAAGCAACATGAGTGTATGGAAAACATTCTGCATTCAAACATGAAAATCATCAAATAGAGTCATCAGGAAAGCCTCATAGGTACACAAAATTCTGATGCCCAAGTCTATGACATGTGATTCTGACACCAAAGTCTATGACATGTGCTTCTGGTTCCCAAGTCTTCTATGATATGTGATTATGATGTCCAATTCTATGATATCTGATTCAGTGATTCTGGAGTGAGACCAGGAATCAGAATATTTTATCAAATTCTCCAGATGATTCCAAAGCAGACAGTCTGGAGAAAAGGTACCAAATACTAGTATTTAGAAGTATTATAACAGGTTGTATTTTGAGAGGATATCGCAGTAGTAGAATGCTTGTCTATATGAAAAATGGTAAAAATAAAAGAGAAAAATGTGATTCTCTCAAGGAATCAAGCCAAAACAAATATACTACCTAGAGAAAAGTGCATTCAAATGATCAGCAAGGGAAATAGCAATGTCTAAAATGACTGAATTTTCAACTAGTTATGAGATTACAAACTCTATATTCATAGTCCAAAATCAAATGCAGTATAAGTGAATACCTAAGGGTAAGTTTTTGGTTGGTTTGGTTTGGTTCTTTGAAACAGTATCTCACACAGCCCAACATGGTCTCATAATCACTACACAGCCAAGACTGGTCTTCTTCCACCTCACAAATTCTGGGCTCATTTGCATATGCCACTATACCTAGCTTAGACAATTCTCCCTAATCATCAGAGAAATGCAAGTTAAAACAACTATGAGATTCCACTTTACTCCAATAAGAATAGCAAACATCAAAAAATCAAACAAAAATAAATGCTGGTGAGGATGTGGAGAAGTAGGAACACTCATCCCCTGTTGGTGGGAATGTAGGATGGTCCAACCACTTTGGAAAGCAATTTGGAGACTCCTGAAGAAGCTGGCAATAGAGATACCAACAGACCCAGTTATTCCCTTACTAGGCATCTACCCTAAAACCTTGAAACCACAGGCCAGAGATATTTGCTCAGCTATGTTTGTAGCAGCTCAATTCATAATAGCTAAGAGCTAGAATCAATCCAGATGTCCATCACTAGAAGAATGGATAACTAAGATGTGGTATATCTACACAATGGAATTCTATACAGCAGAAAGAAAAAAATGACACAAAGACATTTGAGGAAAAATGGTTGAACCTGGAACAGATCATTCTCAGTGAACTTACCCAATCACAGAAAAAAAAAAAAAAAATTGCCACATAGCCTCACTCATCTACAGCACCAATTCTTAATTTCTTCATTTTGAATTTTTAACCACAGCAGTAATGAGTATGCATATCTACTGTCATAATAAAATTATAACCCAGGGGCTGGAGCAGTTTTGAAGGCACTTGACTACAAAGCCGAAGGACCCAAGTTTGATTCCCCAGTACCAACATAAAGCCAGATGCACAAGGTGGCACATGTGTGTAGAGTGTGCTTGCAATGGCTGGAGGTCCTGGCATGCCTGTCGCCCCCTTCCTCTTTCTCTGACTCAACCAAATAAATAAATTTAACCCAGAATGAAGTGATTCGATGTAGCAGTGATTAGCTCACATTTTCTTCTGACCAAGATTTCAGGGAAGATTAAGATAACAGACCATTCTGGCTTGCCTAGAAGTGAGAAAATTGCTAAGACATGAGTTTTCAATTATAAAGTCACAACAGCTCCAGACAAACTAAATGAGGTTGCTCATCTTGGGCTCATCTGGGTGGTTTTGGTACAGGGTATTCCCGTGGCCCAGCGCATCACCAGGGTCCCAGTTATTTAATGGCCCCACAGAAGCTGAAGTATCTGCCTCAACAACAGCACACTTACATTCCACTGGCTGAATGCCTCAGATCCTTGCTTGCTAATGGAAGTAGACTTAAGTTCCTTGCTACATGATGTCCATCATGGAGTGCACTTATGCCTCCCCATGACCTCCCTTCCCTACTTCTACACTTGCTTGTTTGTTAGATGACATTCGAGTGCAGAGGGAAAGAACATTAGGCTTTACTGGGTAAAAATAGAAGTATCAAAGAACTTTTAGACATATTTCAAACTACCACAGATCCCAATGCTCCCTTAAAATTCAAAGCCTTCCTGGGAGATGATGTGATACAAGTTCTTGACTACTAAACTGAGAAAATTTGAAGTCACAAAATACAATCTCTTCCTGGCTTTTCTTTTAGTAGTTTCAATATCACTGACCTTTCTGACTTTAGAAATTATATTTTTGTTTTTTTTTAATAAAATAGAATAAACTTCAGTGCTATTTTACCCAGATAAAGCTCATATTTCTAAAGTAAATGTCAATCAGTTTTCTTCACAGCTGAGGATGAGGTAAAAACTTGGCAAGTTCACAATCAACTAGATCAAAGTCGTCAGTGAAACCAGAATACAGCAGTCCCAAATTTATCTCATTTTCATTTTTATTTCATTTTTTCTATTGAATCATAGCTGAGCAGAGACTGCAAGCCAAACTTTAACAAATTTACTATGTGACCTTAGGCAAGGATCTTTGCTGGGTTCTTCATAATTTTTCAAAAAGTTCCTTAAGCTCCTTGTGTGTTGTTGATATTGGAAAATCATTAGGAGCATTAGGAAGCATACTTGACCTTCATGCAGGCTGGACCATGCTATTCCTTTTCTCTTCCTGACTTCTGAAGGATGAAACATTTGTCCACTGCATTCATGCATTTGGACAATGCTCAGCCACTCCATATGAGAGAACCATTAGACAAAATAGCATGAATTAATAGTTAGTAAGAAAATAAGACATGATTTTATCAAGTACATAAGAATGAAGTTCACAGAAGTCTATTGTTAGAGCTATCCAAGGTGTAGAATGTTCCCAGACTGTAAGCTCTTCCTAGCATGTAACAACCTTAATAATACATGATGTCCTGACTCTTCTGCCTTGATCAAAATAATCCAAAGTGCTAATATTGGTTGTTTTCAAAATATGATACAGGTTATAGACACAATATGATGGATTTTAGCTATCCAAATTAAAATATTCAGAGTCAGATTTGAAATAGTTAAAAATTAGCATGTTTAGTCAACCTGGATCTAAATTCAAGCCAACTTCTTCATTGGTGCAAAATTCAAAGAAATAGAAATTTCTTTCAACACGAGAGAGAAAAATTGGCTTGGACTAGATTCATTGGGGCCACACATTTTATCTGTATTTTTACATATTTAAAAAAAAAAACAAACCTGAGGCTCAGAGAGTTTTAACTGTCTCCAAGGTCATATTCTCTATAGTTTGCACAAACTCATTTAGTTTGTCAATTATGTAAATTGGAGGAATAATTGTACAGAAACTGCGACTACTTGCAAGTTTTGTATATATCAAGAGTTTTGGAGCCTAATTCAAGAGAAAGAGACCATGTGGTATGAAAAGGGATGGGGAAATGTCTCCAAGGACAGTGCCTGTCTTCACTATGAACTAAGCGTGACTCAAGGAAACAAACCCAGAGGCCCTACATAAACAGCAGAGGGAACTCAGTACCCAGATGGGAAATGGTGGCCATTGTCTCCACTGGACACATGCTCATAAAAGCCTGTTTGATTACTGATGGTCCACAGAGACACATGCTATCTTCTGACACTGAAGATTCACAGCTGGAACACCAGCTTCCTATTGATTGGTGGAGTATAAGAAAGGAGCAGGAAGATGCTGATAGACACTAAGAACACACAAAGCATATCAAAGCATGAATTCAGAAGTTTCTAAGAGCTCAAAACTACAATAGATTTATAACACACCTACCAAGGCTCAGGGAATATTGCAGAAGAGAGGATGGAAAGATTATAAGAGCCACATGATAGGAAGGAATATTCAGAGACACTGGCCCTCCCACAGTAACAGTATACTGCAGTCATAACTGATAACCCTATGGTGAATACCAGTAAACCCACTGAGGAGGGCCCTCAGTGGAATGAGGGGCAGGAAAGAAGGGATATAATAGGATAATATGAAGGGAATGGGACCAACACATGATTTGTTCATACAACACTTCTAATTAATTGAAAAATAAAAAGAGAGCTGGAGAGACTGCTTAATGGTTAAGGCATTTGACTGCAAAGCCTAAGGACCCATGTTTGACTTCCTAGTACCCACATATGCCAGATGCACAAAGTGACTCATGTGTCTGGCATTCATTTGCAGTGGCTGAAGACCCTGGAGCATCCATTCTCTCTCTCTCTCTCACTCTCTCTCTCTCTCTTTCTCTCTCTCTCCTCTCTTCCTTTCTCTTTCTGTCTCAAAACAAATAAATTAAATATTTTAAAAAATTAAAAAGAAAGGAACATACTTAGTTATAGAGGGGCTCCCAAAAGAACTTGCGCAAAAAGGAAGTCATGTTTGCAAACACTCCCACATATCATACATTTGCTTCTGTTTGCACACCAGTTCCATCCTACTCCCTTTTGCTTTCTTTTGTTCCTAAATATTTTATTTATTTATTTGAGAGAGAGAGGAAGAGGCAGAGAAAAGAGAAAATAGGTGCCCCCAGGGCCTCCAGCCACTGCAAACAAAACTCCAGATGCAGGCGCCCCCTTGTGTATCTGGCTTATGTGGGTTCTGAGGAATGGAACTGGGATCCTTAGGCTTCGCATGCAAATGCCTTAACTGCTAAGCCATTTCCCCAGCCCCCCTTTTGCGTTCTTTTTTTTTAAATTTATTTTTTATTTTTTATTTATTTATTTGAGGGTGACAGACACAGACAGAAAGACAGATAGAGGGAGAGAGAGAGAATGGGCACGCCAGGGCTTCCAGCCTCTGCAAACGAACTCCAGACACGTGCGCCCCCTTGTGCATCTGGCTAACGTGGGACCTGGGGAACTGAGCCTCGAACCGGGGTCCTTAGGCTTCACAGGCAAGCGCTTAACAGCTAAGCCATCTCTCCAGCCCCCCTTCTGCGTTCTTGAAAAGGCAGATATTTCATTGAGTTATTAAGTGCTTTATTTCCTCTAACGCATAGTACAAAAGACCACAACATGCATTTCAATTAGCATTTCTCACTGTGCGGAGGGAAAAAGAAAGAAAAATCAGACCTTGAAAAAGAATTGTTTGGAAGCATTTTCAATGCTTGTTTACACTGATTTATTTTTTTTTTTTTAACTAGGACAAAGTTGTATTGTACAGCAAATGAACTTTTGTAACTATCAAATTTTATATGAATTCCTTGTTTTGAAACCATGGCTATATGGAAAGATCATTTGTGGCTACAAACCGTAGTTATAAGCTCCAGATGGATGGCAACTAATTGTGAAACCTAGGCAAATTATGAAAACTTTCTGAAACCCTATTCTTTGTCTATAAAATATAAACATGCTAGCACCAGCATCACAAACTGGTTGTGAGAGTTAAGTGAAATTGTACACAGAAACTGCTCTGAAACTCCATGCATAAAAGACAATAATGCACAAAAGTAGATTAGGGACTAAATAGAAAGGCTTCCTGGGTTTAAAACATGATTCCAGTGCTTGCTAGCTGCCAGACCCAGAGTTTCCTAACCTTAATAGTGCCTCCATTTCACTTACATAATGCTGTGATGATTACTTAATGGTGCTTGGTATACCACAAGTGCCACTGAAATGATAGCTACTACTACGTAGCTGTGGTGGTTTAAATGTTAAATGCACCCCATAGTCTCATGTGTTTGAGTGCGTGTTCCTTGGCTGGTAGTGCTGTTTGGGAATGTAATGGAGCCTTTAGAAGGTGGATCCCTGCTGGAAGAACTGCATCCCTGGGGACATGCCTTGGGGTTATATAGTTCTGCCATACTCAGTTCATCTATGCTTCTCTGTTGATAAGGACATATGACATCTGGCTACCTACTCCTGAAATTCTTTGCCCACAATTGTAGAAACTTCCTTTTGAAACTATAAACCAAAATAAACCTTTTATTTCCATATGCAGCTTCTGGTTAGGCTTTTCTTCCCAGAAACAAGAAAGTAACTACTACAGAAAGTTGATAAGAAGTGGTGTTGCTCACGTGATAAAACTGACCATATTTAGTCATTTGGAACTGATTTTCAGGAAGGATATGGGAGGAATTAGAACTCTATACTAGAGAATAGTACCCTGTAGAGGCTTAACTTATATGGTCTCAGAGAGAGAACAAAAGTGACATTGAAAACTGGGCTAGTGGCAGTTCATGTGATATTCTGGCAGAGGCTACTAGTGTTCTGCCCATTTCCTGAGAACATGAACAAAGTTGAATTTAAAATTAATGGACTGATATGTTTGGTAGAGAAATATACAGAGCAAAAGCATATGAAAAATGTCAAGTTTGACACACTGTGGGTGGGCCTTGAGGCTTTAT
This sequence comes from Jaculus jaculus, assembly GCF_020740685.1. Classification (NCBI taxonomy): domain Eukaryota; kingdom Metazoa; phylum Chordata; class Mammalia; order Rodentia; family Dipodidae; genus Jaculus; species Jaculus jaculus. Next base: position 67,313,508 of record NC_059110.1, read on the forward strand.
AATCTAGCCCTTCCTGTCACACAGTTGACTCTCCTTCCTCCATGATATTGAGAAGATATGATACATGATTGTCCACTCCTGCCATGCTTTCTCTGCCAGCATCAAAACTTCCCCCTTGTCTATGCCATATCACCCTGAACATGTCCCATCCCATCTGATCTCAGAAGCTAAACATAGTCAGGTCAATTTCGTATGTGGATGGGAAACTTCCCCTTGAAACTATAAGCCAAATAAGTCTTTCCTTCATATGTTGCTTCATATGTTGCTTCTGGTCAGATATTTTGTCCCAGCAATGAGAAAGAAACTACTATAGTAACTATAATTTATGATTGTGCTGCATTATACTAAGTAATAGGAGACGAGGTAAGCAACAGACAGAGAAAGTGTACACTGGCTAAAGTTTCTCTGAGGAAAACACAATAGTGGGTGTAAATAATCACACATACTTATAATCAAATAGAGCTGGATTATGAGCTGTAATGTTTGCAAAAGGTGCTGATGGGAGCATTCTCTAGTTCTTTCATACCAGCTGCCCAGAGTTATATTTCTGTAAGTATCTCCCAATACCCATTCTGAAAAATGATTATTGTCTATGGTCACTAAGGGATAAAGGACTGTATGTATGACTCTCAGGAAAAGATGGTAAGACACTAGAGAAATAAGCTAAGGGCATTCACAGTGCTTAGCAAGGAGTGGGGGAATGATACTTTCATGAGCTAGAAAAACACTCCCAAAGAGCATTACATACTGAGAATAACATACATAAACATTTTCTTGTGATATGTGTTCAGTAATCACTGTGAGTAGCAATAGTGTTTGAATTGGAAGAAAAAAGAGTTTAACTTTATCAGTTGATTGACAAAGAGCACTAAAAGGTTACTTTCCTCGTCTATGTTTGGGAATTCTCCACCAACTTTTAACCTTAACCCCAAAGAAAGACAGCAAGCTATGGGGACAAGGACAGTGGAGAACAGTAGTAGTAATATTTTTGTCAGTGGCATTCCTACAGTGTTCCAGCACTGTGGTTAATGTTTCAGTTGCACTATCTTCTTTAATTCTCCCAAATACCCTGTGAAAACAGGACCCAGACCCATTTATGCATGATTTTCTAAAGAGTACCTTATACTCATGCTATTTCCAAGTTAAGAAACTATTTCTTACACAAAAGAGGCTGTTCAAAGACTGTAGTGTGGAGTCAGCCAGCAGCACCTGTCCCATGTCCTCAGCTGACCAGGATTACCCAGTTGTAAGAACATGTGGGAGTCTGCTCTTACAGTTTCTGATATTTTGTAGTGGGTTATAAAAACATACAGAATATGAGCCACCTTTCTTAAGAAAGCTGTAAATTCAAAGATACCATGAATTAAAAATCCAAGAGAAGAAACGAGCTGCAGGCTGTAAGCAGGTATAGCCCAAAAGTGATGAGTGGACTTCTTCCAGAAGCACCAGCGCTAAAGCAAGCCCTCCAACAGTGAAATGACACAGGCTTTGTGCAAGGCTGTGGCTGCTGTCTTCCTCTGCCATCTATACTAAAAGGAGAGTTCATTAATCATCACTAACATGAGGCTACAGGCGCCAGAGTAGACAATGTGTGTCAGGAACACTGGAAGCATCCGGGAAGAGGGCTGGGAGGTAATCTCCATCATGGGGCAGGTCTCAGAAGACGTCCAGAGCAGACACTGTGTGTCAGGAGCACTAGAAGCATCCGGGAAGAGGGCTGGGAGGTAATCTCCATCATGGGAGAGGTCTCAGAAGATGTCCAGAGAAGATACTGTGTGTCAGGAGCACTAGAGGCATCGGGAAGAGGGCTGGGAGGTAATCTCCATCATGGGGCAGGTCTCAGACGTCCAGAGCAGACACTGTGTGTCAGGAACACTAGAAGCATCGGGAAGAGGGCTGGGAGGTAGTCTCCATCATGGGCAGGTCTCAGAAGATGTCCAGAGCAGACACTGTGTGTCAGGAGCACTAGAAGCATCGGGAAGAGGGCTGGGAGGTAGTCTCCATCATGGGCAGGTCTCAGAAGACGTCCAGAGCAGACACTGTGTGTCAGGAGCACTAGAAGCATCGGGAAGAGGGCTGGGAGGTAATCTCCATCATGGGGCAGGTCTCAGAAGACGTCCAGAGCAGACACTGTGTGTCAGGAACACTAGAAGCATCGGGAAGAGGGCTAGGAGGTAGTCTCCATCATGGGCAGGTCTCAGAAGACGTCCAGAGCAGACACTGTGTGTCAGGAACACTAGAAGCATCGGGAAGAGGGCTGGGAGGTAGTCCCCATCATGGGCAGGTCTCAGAAGACGTCCAGAGCAGACACTGTGTGTCAGGAGCACTAGAAGCATCGGGAAGAGGGCTGGGAGGTAGTCTCCATCATGGGCAGGTCTCAGAAGACGTCCAGAGCAGACACTGTGTGCCAGGAACACTAGAAGCATCCAGGAAGAGGGCTGGGAGGTAATCTTCATCATGGGCAGGTCTCAGAAGACGTCCAGAGCAGACACTGTGTGTCAGGAGCACTAGAAGCATCCAGGAAGAGGGCTGGGAGGTAATCTCCATCATGGGACAAGTCTCAGAAGACGTCCAGAGCAGACACTGTGTGTCAGGAGCACTAGAAGCATCGGGAAGAGGGCTGGGAGGTAGTCTCCATCGTGGGGCAGGTCTCAGAAGATGTCCAGAGCAGACACTGTGTGTCAGGAACACTAGAAGCATCGGGAAGAGGGCTGGGAGGTAGTCTCCATCATGGGCAGGTCTCAGAAGACGTCCAGAGCAGACACTGTGTGTCAGGAACACTAGAAGCATCGGGAAGAGGGCTGGGAGGTAGTCTCCATCATGGGCAAGTCTCAGAAGACGTCCAGAGCAGACACTGTGTGTCAGGAACACTAGAAGCATCGGAAGAGGGCTGGGAGGTAATCTCCATCATGGGGCAGGTCTCAGAAGACGTCCAGAGCAGACACTGTGTGTCAGGAACACTAGAAGCATCGGGAAGAGGGCTGGGAGGTAGTCTCCATCATGGGCAGGTCTTAGAAGACGTCCAGAGCAGACACTGTTTGTCAGGAGCACTGGAAGCATCCGGGAAGAGGGCTGGGAGGTAATCATCATGGGACAGGTCTCAGAAGACGTCCAGCATAACCCAGAGCATCTCCACTCTTCCAGCCTTCACAAGTGAGATGCGTTCACGTCCTCTGAAATTCCCAGGAGCTAGGTGCACTACATCTCGCCACTTCCCCTCAAATCCGCCATCCCACTGAAGCATGCTTCTATAATTTTCAAGTACTCCCCCTTCATAAGACTGTAAGTGCTCTGAAGAAAGGAGCATCTTGACTCCATCTTTGGGGATCTATCACCCAAAACATGAGCCACAACTTTGCTCAGTTACTGTTGGATGAATAAATAAGTGAAAAAGATAAGCTGAGAGATTGACAGATGGATGGAGAAATGACAGGCTTCATCCCAACTAAGGCCCTCAAAAATAACCTTGGGAGGGCTGGAGAGATGGCTTAGCGGTTAAGCACTTGCCTGTGAAGCCTAAGGACCCCGGTTCGAGGCTCGGTTCCCCAGGTCCCACGTTAGTCAGATGCACAAGGGGGCGCACACGTCTGGAGTTCGTTTGCAGAAGCTGGAAGCCCTGGCGCACCCATTCTCTCTCTCTCCCTCTATCTGTCTTTCTCTCTGTGTCTGTTGCTATCAAATAAAAAAATAAAAATAAAAAAAAAATAACCTTGGGAGAATTCTGCTTTCCCAAGGATATCACCTCATCTTTGAAAAAAGATGTATTATTTTGCAAGATTTTTGCACAGCCACATTTCTATTTAATCATCAAAATAGTTTTTGTGATTCATGGAAAAGGAATGATCACAAATTATATAAAAGGTCACAGAGTAAGTTCTCAATGTGGAACAGTAAGAACAAGACATTGGATTTGTGTGTATGTGTGCATGTTCTTTTGTGTGTGCACGTTTTATGTGTATAAGAGTGCACTTGCCATAGCATGCTTGTAGAAGTCTAAGGACAACCTCCACATCAGTCCTCACCTTTCCTCCTCAATTTTTAAAATTATATTTATTTACTTGTTTATTTATTTGAGACAGAGAGAGAGAGGGAAAATGGGTGTACCAGGGACTCTAGCCATAGCAAAGAAATTTCAGATGCGTGTGCCCCCTTGTGCATCCAGCTTACATGGGTCCTGGGGAAGCAAACCAAGGTCCTTAGGCTTCACAGGCAAATATTTTAACCTCCAAGCCATCTCTCCAGCCCTTCTCCTCAATTTTTGAGGCAGAATTTCTTCTTATAAATATGGTTTTGGTGATGTTTTTATTGCATTTAACACTGCTAAGAGCTCTGGAGATGTGATCCTGCCTCTTCCCTTCTCTCCTGTGCATGGATTCCAGAAACTCTGGGCATATCATCCTACATCTTCCCCTGTGCTGGGATTACAGAAGCTCTGGAACATGATCCTGTTTCAGGCTACAACTACTGTGTACTCACAAGAAATGATCCTGTTTCTGTCTCCCTCTCCTGTGCATGGATTACAGAAACTCTGGGCCCATCATCCTGTCTCTGCAGGAGGATGGGAAGTAAGACTGCAGAATGCTATCTTCTGGACACAAGTCCACTACATTCATGGACTCACAGCAAATGGAGATCCTTGCACATGATTGGGCCTCTCAGTATTTAGTCACAGATGAGGGAGAAGAACATGAGACCCTACATCTCTCTCTGGGAGAGGGAAAGTCATGCCCTTAGGGGGATAGCCATTGGCTGATTTTCCACTTTCCAGTAAATAACCTCTCACCCATGATTAAGTAAGTGATATTAATTTAAATCAGTAGATCAATAAAAGATAAGCAAAGCATGGAGGTGGATGGAGATCCAATAGGCAAAATAAGGGCTTGGGGGAGGAAGGGAAAATTTGGGTTGGTATCAGAATCTATTGTACACATGTATGAAAGCATTAAAATTAAATAAAAAAGAAAACAAAAAATTCCTTAAGCCACAGAGACAGGATGATGTGCCCACTCCCAGCATGTATAAGAAAACTACCCATTAGGGAAGAAGCTGCCATCTTAGTTCCAGCTCAGATTTTTCTATGTCCTTCAACTGAAACATGCATTGTCTTCAGCAACAGTAACATAACATCGATAGAGCTTTGATGGACAGTAGCCAATATTGTTTTAGAGGCTTCTATGGCTCCCTGATCAAGAACTCATTGGGAGGGGCTGAGAGATGGCTTAGTGGTTAAGGCGTTTGCCTGCAAAGCCAAAGGATACTGGTTTGATTGTCCAGGACCCACATTAGCCAGATATACAAGGGTATGCATGCATATGGAGTTCATTTGCAGTGACTGTATGCCCTGGTGTGCCCATTCTCTCTCTCTCTGTCTATCTTTCTTGGCCTCTTTATCTCTCTCAAATAAATAAATAAAATATTTTTTAGAAAGAACTCATTTGGGGGAATTTTATCTCTGGCACTATGATTTTCAATTAATATTCTATGGTTTCTGTAAGATAGAATATTCATATATATATATAAATATACAAATACAAACATACAAAGAACTCAGAAAAAGACCACCTAAACACCCAGAAAATGAACCATCCAATTAAAAATGGGCTATAGAACTTTTAGTTACCATCTCATTGCTGTGGCAAAGCACCAGCCCAGAAGCAGCTGATTATGAGGAACGTTTTAATTTGTACAATAGTCTCAAGTTTCTTATAGCATGAGAAAGAAACCTGAAGTTTTCCCTGTCTTTTTGTTCTCTGCTCACTGTTACAGGAAACTGGAATGCTTCCCCCCCTAAAACTGGTAACTGGAGACCAAAATTGACTACAAGGAGGAAATAAGGGCCCTCAGTTTTATTCAGATTCTTCAGCAATGAGGAAAGGTAGCTCCCCGTGCATGGAGGCAAGGGTATATTCTCACATTGATTCATTGCAATTGGAGTTCCCAAATGGTGTATTCTCTAACTTACAGGAACAACTTCCCTAGAAAAGATTGGCGCTGACAGCAAGTGGGAAAAAAAAATGGCATTTGCTCACCTAACTTCATTGAGGACTTCTTTTTCCCTTCTGGTCCATACCTCACTATGGGAAGTCATATGGAGGGAGATGAGACCAAGAGAAAGCATATGTGTCCAGTAGTTACATACATTCTCTAAAGCTGCTTGAATGTGAGTGTGGAAAGCTTTTCCAGAAGTTAAGTGGAAAACTAAAATAATATCCACCCTTGAATTGTGCTAGACTTCATCCACAGGGTCTATATTTGAGGCAAAAGGATTCAAACACAATACTCTGGTGTGAAAGACATGATTAAATAATGAATGAGACTGGAACAGCTGTGCTGGGCAGGATTCACCTAGAGAAGAAAAACCACAGGAGAGGAGAGGAGAGGAGAGGAGAGGAGAGGAGAGGAGAGGAGAGGAGAGGAGAGGAGAGGAGAGGAGAGGAGAGGAGAGGAGAGGAGAGGAGAGGAAAGGAGGTAACTTATTTCACAAAGCCAAATTCCATAAAGTAAGCAGGCAGGCAGGCAGGGACAATTATGAATGAACAAGAATCCCAGAGAGGGTGAAGCATGCTTCACACAAGCCAATCTTATCTCTCTTCCTCTCTTCTTCTCCCTCCCTCTCTGTCCTCTCTCTTTCCCCACAGGCTCAAATATTCTTTTAAAGATGTCCACTGATTAAGTTAAACTGACTCCTAGTAACTCCCCTACCTTAAAGTGAGAATTGCATAGCTGAACTACCTACAAAGTCATCACAAGGGTCTACTTTGTGGCAACTATGCAATGAGGTGGTCACCACAGGTGTTCCTAAAGATTCCATATAGCTACTCCATGAAGAAGCAAAATGGAAAGCATTAGCAATCAACAGAGAGGTTTGGCTAAGTAGGCAGTTAAGCAAGAGACTCCTGTCCTTTTGCCTCACCCTCCTGCTGATTCAGCATTTCCATGGAAATAGGGGCCATAAGGATGCTACATGATACATATGATCAAAGGCATGTGAGTGTAATAAATAACCACCATTGCCCAAATCCTATCCTTAAACTAGATTTCAGAGATGAATACTATTGACCATACACTGATGACATAAGTATTCTCCCAGTTCTTTCTCACAGTGACATATGGCCACTTAGTTGAATTTCAATTAACCTCAGGTTGTATCCTTGGCCTTGGAAGTAAGATCTATCAAGTATGGAAGACCAAGTATAAGATTATATTTAGCTCCTCCTTCTTCCCTGACATAATGAATTAAAAACATTATGGCATGCTGGGAAAAATGACAGAGTCTAGTTATATTCTTAAGTACTTAAAGGATGAAGAAGGGAAAGCCTTCTATCTTCATTTGCAGAAACTTCATGGTTGCTGGAGGACTGCATCATGCAATGAACTAAGTCTTTAGTTGTGTCATAGCTATTAGAGAATAGCAGGAAATGAAATGAGAGAGAAGGCCTGGAACAGAAGCTGAGACAGACTTTATTTGGAAAAGCCCAAGAAAGGCTCTGGCCAGGCCAGGCATGTCAGCAGCTACTTCCCTTTTAGATTAGGGTATAATTTGGGGCAGTGGGGTTATTGGAATTCTTTGGTTGCAGGGTGGTTCACCTTGCCTCGGTGCTTGTCACTTCAGGGAAGTGATGAATGGACAGGTGGTTTTAGGACAAAAAAGTAATAATTGTGGTTGGGGATCTGGATCACTCCTGGGAGATAGTTACCATGAAACACCAGTTAGAGTCCAAAATTGGAGACAATGAGTTTCTAACAATAGCCACAATGTAGGTCTTACTGATGTCAACACAGACAGACATGAAATCAACCCAGTAGAATGCAGCCAGAATGTGATGAAGGCCTTCCTCTTATCCCAATCAGTGTATTAGAACAGTTTTATAATGAATTTCATGCTTTAAATATATATACACACATACTAAAACATCAGTTTCTGGCATACCTCTAGTCCCTGCTACAGATGGAATTTTGCCAGTCATGGCAGCACACTCCTTTAATCCCAGCACTCAAGAAGCAGAGGTAGGAGGATCTTTGTGAGACCAGCCTGAGAATACATAGAATTCCAGGTCAGCCTGGACTAGAGAAAAACCCAACCTCAAAAAAAGAAAAAAAAATCCAGAGTTAGAATCTTTATTAAAATATCAAGCAAATGTACAGCTAGACTTACCCATCACAAGCTATCTGACCCATCAATATAGTCAGGCTGGCCAAATGACAACTTCAGAGGGACAAGCACTAGAAGAATCATGGTCACAGGCAAGAGCATGAGCAGGTCACACTCTCTCCATGTCACCATCATGGTTGCACCAACAAATATCTCTGAGGTCTGACACATGGCCATATGTGATGTCATCCAAGACAAGACAAGGGAAAAAAGGTGTAGGGCACATATCTTTAAGGGACAGTAGAGAAATTTTCTCTTTCAATGTGTGATTTGGGAAGTAAACTAATCATCTATCTCACATGTAAAAGGAAGAGGCTTGGATATAGTACATTCATTTACAATTGTGGATAAGTCAATCACTCCTGATACATAATATGTGTGATGCTGCTGTCGCTGTAACCCACCATGCTGTTTCACAGTAAACTGCCGTTTAAGCAGGATTACATTCTAAAATTACGATTAAGAAAAGACAAAGTAGCATTTCCTCTCATATGAGGATCTAGATTTTACTATATCACATGAAAGCAGAAGGGGGACTTTATGGGAACAAAGGGAGGAGGAAAAGGAGTGAGGGGAGAAAATAAGCAAAGGACAATAGAATAAGTGCATGCCATGGGACATTGTTTACAATTATAGAATTGTCAATAAAAATGTATAGAAAAAACATGTATGAATATGTCATAGTGAAGTTGTCTTATATAGCAACTAAAAATTAACAAATTATACAGAAGAGAATATATGCACAATAAAAGCACATACCAGTAACATAGTAATTAAATATCAAGCATCATAACTGTGTTCAACTTTTATATAGCTGGCAGTGCAGTAGGTGGGTTGGCATGAGCATAACTGCAAACACAAGAGAAATGCATCATTCTGTGACTTCATGGTCAGAGCCATATCATAGGAATTTTTCAGCTCTATTATACTTTTAGGAGTCTGCCATCTTACACACAGTCTGTCATTTAACATTGACTTGGTATTTACTCACAAGCAATGGCAAATATCCTGGTCAAGGCCAAGAAGGTCAAAGACTGAGGGTGACAAAGGTTATCTGTACACACGCATGGCAGAGCACACAGGCACACATATAAGTCTGATGATATTTGCATTATTTATTATACCTACTAGGAGGCAATTACCACACAGGTAGTAAATTTTCAATTAAACAAATTGAATAAGTCAATTGATATTAGCTAGTCTTGTCAGCTACCAACCCTAATTGCTGGAAAAATAGGCACATGAGCAAAGTGGCAGTGATAAATATCTACCTGGGATTCACAGGAGAGGCTCCCACTTAACAAGGTAAGAACAGCGCAGGGACCCATTTGCAAGGGATCAACAGCACAGAGTTCTTACTCAGTGAGGTTGACTAAGCTACTGTCACTTCTGATTATCTATCCTGAAAGCAACAGAGACAAAAGCTGAAATAGGCACTGATACTGGTGTGTACCTAATTCAATGGGCACTACTGGAGTGGTTCCAAGTTTTTGTGTCCCAGAACACAGAATTAGAAAGGACATATGGATAAGTAGCAAGCAAAGCAAAATAACTTAGATGGAACACATTTCCAAAGGAGGAAACATGCTGATGGATAGAATGTCCAGGCACTCAAAAGATGCAGCACACAGAGGACTGGGGTTTATGAGGCATTGCAAAACACAGGCATTTTGCTCATTTGCATAGTATGGATTTTTCCTCACCAGCTCTATCTGTTACATGTCAGCTTTAGCCAGAATATTTCCCTCCCTCTTTCCAAAAGGTTTTGTGTGTTTGCTAATTTATTTATATGTTAATTTTGTATATTTCCTATAAGGCCTTCTGAACCTCACTCTGTATCTTAATTTCCAGCTTCAACTTCTTGCTGAAAGCTGTGGCCTCAGAAACCTTTTGGAGGAGATGAGGATGGTGATCCATCTTCATCTAACTACTTCACACTGCTGAGAACATGGCTCTTCCCTAAAGGGAACGATGACATCCTCTTCTTTTTTTTTTTTTTTTTTTTTTCAGGGTAAGATCTCTCTCTAACCCTGCCTGACCTGAAATAAGTCACTATGTAGTCTCAGGCTGGCCTCAAACTCACAACAATCCCCTTACCTTGGTCTCCCCAGTGCTAGGATTGAAGACATTCCTGGTTCTCTCCCTATCTACTGACCACAAAAGACAATTTGGATCCCTTATAACAGGAACTGGCTGAAATCCCTGCCTCAAAAAGAGTTTAGTCTGGAACTGCTATCCCAGAAGACATAAATGTTACAAGGAGGTTAAAAACACAAGATCTAAACAAGAGTTAATGGTCCCCAAAAGGGCAAGATTCAAGGAAAGCCATGACCATGTTTTACCCTAGAAGAGCATCTCTGTCAGCTTGCTGTCAGAAATGATATTTCTTCAACAATTTAACAAAATATCCATCCTTATGAAATTAGAATGTGTTATATCCAGGCTGGAGAGATGGCTTAGCGGTTAAGTGCTTGCCTGTGAAGCCTAAGGACCCCGGTTCGAGGCTCGGTTCCCCAGGTCCCACATTAGCCAGATGCACAAGGGGGTGCACGCACCTGGAGTTCATTTGCAGAGGCTGGAAGCCCTGGTGCACCCATTCTCTCTCCCTCTATCTGTCTTTCTCTCTGTGTCTGTCGCTCTCAAATAAATAAATAAATTTTTTTTTAAAAAAAGAATGTGTTATATCCATTTATATTTCTTCCTTTGAGAATTCTCTGTTCAAATCTATACCCCAGTTTTTGATTGGGTTGTTTGATTTTTTTTAGTGCTTAGTTTGATACTTAGTTTGAGTTCTTTGTAGATTCTAGATATTAGATCTTTGTTGAAGGTATAGCTGGTAAAGGTTTTCTCTTATCCTGTGCGATGTCTATTGAGTCTGTTGATCTTTGTTTATCTTCACAGTAGCATTTTAGTTTTAAGAGGTCCCATTTTAAGAGGTTCATTGTTGATCTAATTTCTTATGCTACTGGGGTCTTATTCAAGAAATTGTTCTCTATCCCTATTTCATGGGGTTTTGTCCCTACCTTTTCTTCAGTTATATTAGAGTTTTGATCTTATAGTGAGGTCCTTAATCCATTTAGAGTTGACTTTTGTGCAGGTTAGAAAAGTGGGCTTAATTAATCCTTCTACATGTGGTTATCTAATTTCTCCAGCACCAATTGATGAAGATGCTGTCTCTTCTCAAATGTGTGGTTTTAGCACCTTTGTTAAAGTTGTTGTAGCTGTAGTTGCTTGGATCTAGAGATAGGTCTTCTATTCTAGTACCATACTATTTTATTTAGTATAGCTTTATAGTATAACACAAAATTAATTATGGTGATACCTCCAGACATATTTCTTTTGATGAGAATATTGATGCCTCGCTGAGGCCTTCTATTCATCCTTAAGAATTTTGAGAATATGTCTTCTATCTCTATGAAGAACATTGCTAGATTTTTCATTAGACTTGCATTTAATCTGTATAATGCTCTTGGTAGGATGGCCATTTTCACAGTGTTACTTTTTATTCCCATCTATGAACATGGGAGGACTCTCCATCTTCTCATATCATTCTCAGTTTATTTCTTCAGTATTTTTGTATTTTCTTTTGGGGGGGGTTGAGGTAGGGGCTCACTCTGGTCTAGACTGACCTAGGATTATTCTGTACTCTCAGGGTGGCCTTGAACTCATGGCAATTCTCCTACCTCTGCCTCCTGAGTGCTGGGATTAAAGGCGTGCCCCACCACACCCGGCATGTTTTCTTTATATAGGTCTTCAACATCCTCATTTAATTAAATTGCAAGTATTTAACATTTTTGTGGATATTGAAAATAAAATAGCAATGCTTATCTCTTTCTTCATGTGTTTATCTTTAGCATATAGGAAGGCTACTTATTTTTGTGTATTAATTTGTTTCCTGCCACTTTAGTGAAAGAATTTATTACCTTTAGGAGTATTTTGGAGAAATATTTTGGGTCACTTACATATAAAATTAATTCATCTGCAAAGAGGCCTAGTTTGAGTTCTTTACCAATTTGTATCTCTTTTATTTGTTTTTCTTGTCATATTGCTTGAGCTAAGACATCAAATTCTATGTTGAAAACAAAGATGTGAGTGGGCAGCCCTGTCTTGTTCTAGACATTAGTGGGAATGGTTCAAGTTTTTCCTCATTTAGTATGATCTGGGTCATAGGTGCATCATAAATAAGCTTTATGATGTTGAGATATAGTCCCTCCATCTCTAGCCTCTCCACTGTTTTAATAATGAAGGAGTGCTTTTTTTTTTTTAATCAAAGGTCCTTTCTACATCTATTGACGTAATCGTGTGATTTTTGTGTTTAAGTTTATTTATGTGGTGAATTAAATTTATCAAATTCCATATGTTGAAGCATGCTTGCATTCCTGGGATGAGACCTACTTGATCAAGGTGGATGATGCTTTTGATGTGTTCTTGAATTCATCTTGTGAGAAACCTATTATGAATTTTTGGATCTCAGTTCATTAAGGGTATAGGTCTATAATTTTTTATTTCTGTTGGGTCGGTCTGGTCTAGATATTAGAGTAATGTTTACTTCATAGAAGGAGTTTGGGAGCATTCCCTCTTTGTCAATTGTATGAAATAATGTGAGGAGTGGTTTTATTCCTTGACTAAAGGTGTGTTAGAACTTGGCAATGAATCCATCTCTTCCTAGACATTTTTCATTGGTAGATTTTTAATTACTTTGCAATTTCAGTGGAAGTAATAGGTTTGTTTAGGAAGTGTATCTCTCCTGGATTTAGTTTTGGACCAGTGATATGAGTCAAGTAATTTATTCATTCCTTCCAGGTTTTCCAGTGTTATGGAATACAGGTTTTTGAAATATGCCCTGATTATTCTTCCAATTTTATTGGTATCAGTTGTGATGTCTCCATTTTCATTTCTAATCTTGTTGACTTGAGTCTTCTCTTTTTTCTTTTGATCAATTTGGCCAGTGGTTTATCAATCTTGTTCACTTTTTCCAAGAACCAGCTCTTCATTTGTTCAACATTGTTAAATTGTTTTTGATTTCCAATTTATCAGCTTATGTTCTGATCTTTATATATTTTTTTTTTGTCTGATACTTTTGGGATATTATTTTCTTTCCAGAACCTTCAACTGGATATTTAACCTATTTATTTGAGATCTGTTTTTGTAATGTAGGCATTTACTGCTATAAACTTCCTCTTAGAACTGCCTTCATTGTGCCCCATACATATTCTTACAATGTGTTTGCATTGTCATTTAGTTCAATCAAATTATTGATTTTTGTTGCAGTCCGGTTCGCATTGCTGGTAGAAATCACCCAACCAAGAGCAGCTTCTGGGAAAAAGAGGTTTATTTGGCTTACAGGCTCAAGGGGAAGCTCCATGATGGCACGGGAAAACAATGGCATGAGCAGAGGGTGGACATCACCCCCTGGCCAATATAAGATGGACCACAGCAACAGGAGGGTGTGCCAAACACTGGGATGGGGAAACTGGCTATAAAGCCCATAAGCCCACCCCCAACAATACACTCCCTCCAGGAGGCATTAATTCCCAAATATCCATCAGCTGGGAACCTAGCATTCAGAACACCTAGGTTTATGGGGGACACCTGAATCAAACCACCACAATTTTCTTTATGATTTCTTCAAAATCCCATTCATTGCTTAGTAGTGAGCTGTTCAGTTTCCAGGAGTTGATGGATTTTCTATTGTTACTGCTGTTGATTTAGTTTTAAGGCATGTGGTTGGATATAATACAGAGAGTTATGTCATTATTTTTGGAATTTGTGGAGATTTTGTGTCTTAATATATGGTCTATGTTGGAGAAAGTTCCATGAGCTGCTGAGAAGGATGTGTACTAGATAGAATCAGAGTGAGAAGTTCTATAGACATCTGTTAAGTACATTTGATCTATGGCACTGCTTAGCTCCATTGTTTCCCTGTTTATTGTCTGCTGAAAGGATCTGCTTATGAATGATAGTGGGTGTGAAAGTATATTACTGTTATTATATTGGGATTTATATCTGTTTTATTGTCTAGCAAATGTTTCTTTATAAGATTAAGTGCCCCTGTGTTTGGTGCATGTAAATTGATGTCTATAATATCTTCTTGTTTAATTGTTCCTTTAATAAGTATGAAGTGGCCTTCTTTATATTTTTTTGGTTACTTTTGTTTTAAAGTCAATTTTGTCAGAAATCAGTGCAGCCACTCCTTTTGTCTCATCTCTATTTGCTTGGATTATCTTTTCCATTCCTTCCCTAGGGCAGTGTTTATCTTTTATTGTAAATTGTGTTTCTTCTAGACAGCAAATGGATGGATCCTGCTTTCTGATCTTGTGTCTTTTGATTGAAGAGTTGAGCTCATTAATATTCAAAGTTATAATTGTGAGGTGTGAGTTAACTCCTGTCATGTGAAGTGTTTGTGGAGTTTGGTGTTTTCTTGATCTTTGCATGCTTTATGTCTATTCTAGTTTTGGTTGTTTCTTTTTCTCCTCATGTGCCTGATGGTTCATCTCCTGAGTGAGGCATATTCCATGCACTGTTCTTTGTAGGACTGGCTTTGTGCTCATAAAATTGTACAGCTTGTTTACATCATGAAAGGTTTTTCTTTCACCTTGTTTTATGAGTGATATTTTGCTGGGTATAGTAATTTGGGTTGGCAGCCATGGTCTTTTAGCTTTTGAAATACTCTATTCCAAGCTCTTCTGATTTTAAGAGTTTCCAATGAACAATCAGATATAATTCTGATGGGCTTACTTTTGTATGTAATGAGCTATTTGTCTCTCATGTTTTTACTATTCTATCTTTTTTTTTCTGTGCTTAGTGTTTTGATTATTCTTTGAAAATGGGCATCTTTTCTCTGGTCTTGTCTATTTGGCGTTCTGTGTATCTCCTGTACCTGGATCTGTCTTTTATAAAGTTGGGGAAATTATCTTCACTGATGTTGTTGAAGATATTCTCTATGCTCTTGGCCTTTATATCTTCCTCTTCCTGTATGCCTATGATCAGAATATTTGGTATTTTTCAGGTGTCCAAATGTTCTCTTCTGTTCACACATTTTCTTTGAACTTGACAAAGTTTTGAAGTCCCAATCAAACTCTCTGAGTTGTTCTTGAGCTCCAAAATTCTGTCCTCCATGTGGTCTATTCTGTTGGTGAGGCTTTGTTGGGAGCCTTTCAACAAGGTAATAATGTTTCTGTTTTCTGTTATTTTTTCTTCAGCATTAGCTCAGCTCTGTCTCACTGTGGCTGAGAATAACTTTTTGAGGTTGACTTTTCTTAGCCTGGATTGGGCAGGCTCTGTACACACTGAGAAGGTGTCAGTAAATATCAGAAGATATTTATATCTTTGTCAAGGCCTGTCTATCAGCATTACATATATATATATATATATATATATATATATATATATATATATATATGATAGTTTATATAGATATCCAAGATATCTATATATTAAAGAATAGCTGGAAAAGTCAGTTAAATTGTTTGATGGGCTGATGTAGGGTTAGGAGGAGGTGGTATTCCCTATTCTCAGCCCAGAGGTATCCTCTGCTTCTGTAATGGCTGGTGGTCTGGGTTAGAATGGGGAGTAAAGAGAATGGGAGGAGAGCTTTATCTCAGATTCTGGATCCACTGCCTGCTATAGTAAATGGGGATTCCTCTGTGTTGAGAGGTGAATGCCATCCCTCTCCAGTCTATACCTCAGCACATCACCAACCTCTCCATAGAACACATTATCTGGTTCTCTCTCACTAGGCTTCTTTGCTTCAGGTATGTGTGCCTACCTTTTCGTTTTCATCTATTTCCCTGTCTTCCCCTTTCTCTCTTCCTCTCCATTTATCTCCAATCCTACCACTTAACCCAGATCGAGTCCTTAGCATGTCTTCCAGACTTATTGATTCCTTCCTAGTCATGCTTTGAAAAAAAAAAAAAAGTCATTTATGGAGCTGGAGACATGGCTTAGAAGTTAAGGTGCTTGCCTGTGAACTGTAAGAATGTTCAAATCTCCAGGTCCCACATAGCCAAATCCACAATGAAGCAAGCATACAATGTCACACATGTGCACAAGGGTGCACACACATCTGGAGTTCATTTGCATTGGCTGAAGGCCCAGGCATGCCCACTCTCTCCCTCTTTCTCTCTCAAAAGAAATAAATTTTACAAAGTCATTTATGCTGTCTTATACCTTTGAGGAGGCTTTTATCACCCTTCATCAGTAGGTCCTTGCTGATAATTCAGAAGTTTCTCAAAGAAACACAAAATTCCTGCTCTATTTTTCAGCAGGCAGTTGAGGCAGATTGTAAAGGAAAGTTAATGAGGAGTGCTAAGAAGAAGGGCAAGCATGGGAATAGGTAGGCCAGGCTACAACAGCACAGAGAGACCAGGGAGGCAAAAGTGCCGGTAGCCAGGTTTGGCTTAGGCCCATGGCCACTGCACCATTGGCATTGCCCAGAGCTACGTAAGTCATCTGGATGAGGTCTGCATACCAGAGACTCCAGGAACTGCTACCTCTGGGATCCTTGACATATGGACATCAATGAATACTCAGATATCCCCTGCTCACCTTCTTCTGAGCCAAAGGAAGGCAGGAAGGAAGAATGGGTAGCTACTGAAAAAGGCAAACCTAGTGGGGGAGAAAAAGAGAAGAAAAGCATTCTGGGCTCCTTTGAGGTTATTAGTCCTTACAGAGAGCTGCCATGGAACATGTGGTGCATGATTTTACAGTGGCCAGTGATGCAGAAGCATCTTCTTGCATCTGTTGAGGGATAACTTCTAACCCATCTCACAACCAGATTATGCTGTCACAAGAGGTCATCACTGGAGAGGTCATAATGTCTCTTAACTGTCTGACTTGTTTTACCAATGGTTAGTCTGCATACCTCCAGGTTCTTGACCTTATTTATATAAGTGGAAAATATGCACATAGAATGTAAAGCAGCAAGAAAGTTTATTGAGAGCAGCAGCCACCTGAGTGGAAGAATATTTAAAGGTCCCAGTCACCCCCAGCTTCTTTTTAGGAGGTCCATGAGAAGGAAGTTGGTTGATAGGGACATAGTTTCATCAGTGCTCTGGTTTGCTTGACAGGTTTGGGTTATTTAACCTTTTCTCTACTGCACATGACCCTTCCCATGATGTATCTCATTTGAATCATATATAAGCCCAGTTATACATAGGTATAAGATGGGAAATGGGTTTCTCTCTAAGAGTTAGAGGACAGCTTTTCTTGTCGCACATGAACCAAAATCAGTCCAGGATGGATGCCCCCTGCAGTTCTGATCCTGCAGAAATCTAAGAACATATCTGGATAAAAAGTCACCAAAAATAGTGGTTGTTAAGGAAGGTGAAACCTACTTCCTGATTGTTGAGGGTGTGTGTGCAGCTAAGTTCTGGTGGGAGGTTCCAAGTTATCCACAGATTGCTCAAGAACATCATGAGCTAAGCGGTGTATTCAGTGTCCAAGTCAAGCAGTTGCTAAGCTGTTTGTCTGTGCTTGCTTGCATCAGTAGTAAAGTTTATATCAGAAACAGAATCAGCTAGCTTGATGCAACATTGTACTGACCTGCTTCCCAACTTCCTGACTCAGTAGCTCTAAGCCTTCCATGACATAACTCAAGGAAACCTTGGCATGCCATGTAAGACGAAGTTTAAACTGGACAGTTTTTCAATAGCTAAAAGCATTTTGAAAAACCACAGAATTGGCCAAAATGAATTAAGATCTGTTTTCAGAATGGAGGGAGATTTGCCAAAGTAAGGTTGAGAGCAGTAGCTGTAGAAAAATAAAACTGTTTCATGTTTGTGTCTTTCCTAATTGAGAACATGAGAAAAACTGGCTCCATTTGTTGTTTTCTCCCCACCATCAGCTGGGCCCATTCTTCAAGGCACAGATGTTTTACCCCTCACTTACAATTTGGAGCCCACTGACATTCTCCAAGGATTTCTTTTTCTCCTGTGGCTGCTGAATTATTCACATCCCAAGTGCTTTCTGAGCCTGGCTTGTCATTATTAAGTGTTCTTTCTGAAACACCCATCCTCTCTCCTGGGAGAAAAGAACCTTCTTCTCTATTGTCTTCTTCATTTGCAATTCATTCTTCTAATCATCACTGCTTTGTCTGGACTAGAGAGCACCCTGGGTTCTTGCTATATCTTTTCCTCCAGCTTCAGTTATGGGAGGGAGACTCAGCAGCTGACTCACTTCAGAAATCCACTCTAAAAAGCATATTGTTTCCTAATTGGAGAGCATTTTAAAAGAAGGTGTCCTATATATACTTAACTGCTCTTCCATTTTAATTTAATCCTGGCAAATAAACAACAATAACAACAACAACAAAAAAAAACAAAAAACACTAAGTGAGCTTTAACAATAATGCCTTGGAGAGGTTAGAAATTTTTAAGTGGTTGTAGTGTGACAGCATTTGGAAACCTCACAGAATGAGAATTCCATTATTTGTTATTGTTTTCTACCTCAGAGAATGTCACTGCATGTGTTCATATACATAGATATACTTGTATATGTATCTATCACTATATACATATGAAGATTTTATCATATATATATATATATATATAATGTATATTTGGGCTATACACACACACACACACACACACACATATATACATGTATACATATCCCAAATATACATATATAGCCTCTCTCTATTTCTCCCTCTCTCTCTATCATCTATCTATCTATCTATCTATCCACATATGCATATACACATGTGCATATAAACACATACAGTGACATTCTCTGGGTAAAAAACAATAACAATACATTCTCTGGGTAAAAAACAATAACAATAACAACTAATAGAATTCTCATTCTATGTGAGGCTTCCATATATATGTATCCCTGTGTGCACATATATAAAAACATGCATAAATACCTTATAGATATTATAAACTGAAGTTCCATGATAAACTCTACATCAAGCCAGGCATGGTGGCACATGTCTTTACTTTCAGCACTTCAATCTAAAATAAGAGGATTGTGATGAGTTTGAGGGCAGCCTGAGCTAAAGAATGAGTTTCAGCTTAGCCTGAGCTGGAGAGACCCTGTTTCAAAAAAGTAAAAAGTAAAGCTCCACCTCTGCTGAAGCATCTACAGAAGCACTCATGGATGAGAATCCTGATCTCATGGTGAAGCATTGGAATGTTGCAGATGCAGAACGAATATTATATTGAACTATCTTTAGTCCCATTAACAGCTATTTATTATCCTCCTCTATGCCTGACCTAACAGCTTTTGAACTATCAAATAAAGTTTTTGCAATGTTTTGAATTAGCAGATGACTAGCATCTACCAACCCAATAGTAAAAAGGTCCCTAGTAGCATAAGAAACCTGTATCAGTTTCCCCAAGTTTCCTGATGTCCCTACTGGCATATTTGATAAATGCATTGATGTATGACTTTCTTTTGTTTTGTGAGTACAAAAAGTTCATTTAACTATTTCCATGGTGTAATATGTCATTCAGGAACCTAAATCCATGTTAGCAAGCCATAGTCACTCACATTTGGCTCAGAATAAATGATTTCTTATTGCTTCTGGAAGGCTGTGTTTAAGAAACAGTATTATTTATATACACACACCCATATACACTGTTTCTTAAAACAAAGTCAAACATTCCAAAACAATAAAATAATACTATTTGAGTAAAATTTGGCCGAAGAATTAGTGCTCATATAATTTTGACTTCTGTTGGGAACAAACACCACTGCCCAAACCCAATGAATGTACCTGGAGACAGGGAGTATTGCAGAAGAAGATGTTTTGATAACGACCTTGCTAGAGCAGTCCTGCTGTGAGCAGACACAGAAGGCATAGATACAGCAAACATTTCTTTCCTAAAGCATAGGTCCCCCACCCTACTTCCTCACTGGTTGAGTACTATGGAATTATTTCCCTCTTGGGTACTATAAGTAACATAGACATTTTTGCTAGTTTATCAGTCCCTGTGATACTCTACTTGATTAGGGGCCTTCTAAGAGGTACATGAACTTTCTTGTGTCCCGTGGACCATTAGGCAAGCTTAGCTATTAAATTTCAACTTTAAACTTCTGGTTTGGATTTGGGTAGTTAGAAGGGCCCAAAAGTCAGGCACTGGCAAGGTGTCCCTGTGAACTAAAGTTCCCAGAAAAGCACTGCCTTCACTATACCTACTTCCAATCAGGCTGAATGAACTGATAAAACGCTTGTGGTTAAGTTGAAATGTTGCAGGATCAGGGCCAAATTACCTTGGGCTACCATTAGTCCCTTATTAACCATTTATTTCCCACTTCTGTATCTGACATAACATCCATGTGACTGTCAGTTGAACAGGTGCAAACCTTTTCAAATGTGCTAGCAGACCACCAGCTTCCACCAACCCAAGGGCTAAGAATATTATCAGATAGTATCAGAAGCCTATAATAGAGATTTCTTTGCTTTGCTGTAACCTGCCTACCTGATGGTCAGCCAACGCACTTAAAAAGTGCCTTGATGTATGACTTTATTTTGTTCTATAACTATAAAGCCTTCATGACATTGTTAACATGCTGGAATGTGAAACTGGGGTAACCCAAATCTGTGTACTTGGGCCATAGTCACTCATATTTGGCTCCAGAGTAAATTATCTCTTATCCTCTTTGAGGTGAGGTCTGTGTCTTTTCCATCATCACCCCTGTTTATCTGCCTACTTAAGCCTACTTAAGACATACTTTGTCTCAAAAGTGAACCTTCATATTTTTATTTGCCATACTTCCTTCCCATTACCATCTATGGCAGGCTCTTGCTCCTACAAAGAACCAACAACCCCATATTGCATAAAATCTCCTCTAGAAACACTTAGTCATATCTTTATTATGTTGTCTATTTTTCAACTCTCTCAGATTGATCTGACAGGAGATTATAATGGTGATGAATGACACAGTGCTAAATCCATAGTCAATATTAGTTCCTTTCTTACTTAAGCTACTAACAGCAATTAACACACTTGTTCATTACTTTCTTGTAAATTCATCTACTTTCCTTTTACCTCACCTTTCTTCTAGGACACTCTACCATTCAGTTTTGTTCAAATCATTTTACCCCTTGACTTTAGGCACTAATGATTCAGTTGGTGGACAGCCTGCCATTCTCCTCCTATCTCTTGGTTTTATGTTTTATACAGATGTTGATTATTCTCAATTTGTAAGCTTCTAGGTAACCTTTTCCTCTGAACTCCATAGTCCCATGTCCATCTGCCTAGTAAATTAATACTTAATAGATATTAACACATCTAACATTGAAATACTAATCTCCCCTTTCCCACAAACCTACTCTACTAGCAATCTCCCCTAGCTTGGGTTATGAACTCCAACCTTCCAATTGCTGGAAATCAGCTTGGATGCCTTTCTCACTTCTGTGGGCTACATTGCCGTTTCCTTGTCATACCACCATTTCATGCCTAGATTAATACAGTGGTTTTCTAATTATCTTCCCAAGCTCAGACTTTGCTCCTCAGTAATATGAGCTCAGCACAGTAGTGACCATGATCCTTTTAACATGAAAGTCAGTTCATTGGTGCTCTGCTCAAGACCCTCCAGTGCCTTTCCCTTTTCATCAGGGTAGAAGCCAGAGTGCTTAAAGAACTATGAGATTGCATCTTCATGAATTTTAGCAGCATCACCCCTCCACTTATACTCACTATGTCCCATCCATGGTGACCATATTGCTCTTCCAAAGTGAGTCAAATATGACCCTTCCTACTGCATATAAAGCTCTTGCCTATACATCCACATGGATGACTTCTCTAACTCTGTGCTTAGCACAGTTATTTCAATAAACCTCAACAATGTCCCCACCCCTTTATCCTATAATATTTTCTTGTAGTATTTGCCATATAACATGAATAATTTACTTATTCATTATATTATCCATCTCTTTAAAACAGAATATAAATTATATGAAAACAAAGAGGGTTTTGGTTCCTGTTGGTCTACTATCCTATCTCCAATGTCTAGAAAAATATATATCCGTTAGTAGGCATTTTATAAAACTTTGTTCATAAATTAACAGTTCAACCCTCCTTGACTGAGGACCTACTTTGTGCAAAGCACTGTGCCACGAAAGGATGCTGGGATGAGTAGAGTCAGATTGCTACTGTCAAAGAACTTGTGTACAAGCACTAATTGGGTTATGCAAGCAAAGACTGCGTATGAGGGATGATTGTTGCTGCATTAAAGATGTTTCTTTTTCCCCAATTTACTTCACATATAGGTTTACTGTTGCTTGAAATCCCATAATTAAAGCTTAACTATTATGCAGGGCTGTGACCTTGAGCAAAGTATTTAACATTTTTAAGTCTCCCATTTAGTGTTTGTGAAATGGGATGATAGTGCTTTTCGCATAACTTATTGATAGAACTACATGAGTTAATCCTTTAAGAAAAGGCTCTGTGCCATCACTCGCACGTAGAAAACATGAGTGGATGTCAGCATTTTATATCCATTTTCATAAGACAAAATTCTTATCCTTATTAAAATGTAAAATATTTTCATAGAGGTACTGGGTATATTTGAAAACCAAATGGACCCGTTACTGACAGCAAGTTATAGTTTCTTCAGGCAGAAAGAAAGAGCAATAATAACACATCTCATGTTCATCACCACCCCACACTGAGAGAGTTTGTTCTTGACAAAGTTAGTTCAACATTAAATAGGAAAGAAACTCATAGGAAAAAAAAATGGCATAACTGCCCATTTTAGGAACTATGGGTACTTTTTCCTTCTTCCTCCTCTTCCTTCTTCTTGAATATTTTTTATTTAACTGCTTTTTAAATTTTTGTTTGTTTTTTTGAGGTAGGGCCTCACTCTAGCCCAGGTTTACCTAGAATTCACTATGTAGTCTCAGACTGGCCTCAAACTCAAAGCCATCCTCCTACCTCTGCCTCCTGAATGTTCTTTAATTTTTTAAAAAATATTTTAATTATATTTAGTAAAGCAAAACTTTGCAATTTCTGTGTTATCATGAATTCAATAAATTAGTAACATGAGCTTTCAAAAGCATTCATTAGTTCAAAGTAGAAAATTAATTTTGGCATTGGGTATTTTCATGCATGACCTCATGGTTGTTATTTCCTATTTAATTTTTTCAACTAAGAATATGATGAAGTGAGTAATGACAGACATCATATTTTCTAAGCAAGACACAGATCTCATAATGACTCAAAGTATTTACTGAACCACAACATGTGCTAGCTTCTTTAATATAGATTTTACAATTCGGGGTATGGTTTTGAAGTAGGGTCTTACTCTAACTTTATTCTGTGTCCCAGGATGGCCTTGAACTTACAGTAGTCCTATAGTCCAAGCTGGCCTGGAACTCTCAGTACATCTCACATCAGCTTCCCAAGTGCTGAGATTCCAGGCTGAGCCAATGAGCCCATCTACTTTAGACAATCTTATTACTGAAATACCTCTACAGTTTGTCATTATTGTATTGCCAAGAAATCAAATGCTCAGTGGAATTAAATTGTCCTAAAGTATTAAATTAGTAAGTAATGGAGAAAAATGAAACCCAAAACTAAGGTTCTCAGTGTAAACCTAAACAGTACTGTGATGGTTTGATTCAGGTGTCCCCAATAAACTTAGGTGATCTAAATGCTAGGTTCACAGCTGATGGAGATTTGGGAATTAATGCCTCCTGGAGGAAGTGCATTGTTGGGGGCAGGCTTATTGGTGTTGTAGCCAGTTTCCCCCAGCCAGTGTTTGGCATACTCTCTTGTTGCGATTGTCTACCTTAATTTGGCCAGGGGGTGATGTCCACCCTCTGCTCATGCTATCTTTCTCCCCTGCTATCATGGAGCTTCCCCCTGGAGCCTGTAAACCAAATTTATTTTGAGGTTTATCCCCTTTTTCCCAGAAGTTGCTCTTGGTTGGGTGATTTCTACCAGCAATGCTGAACCTGACTCCAACAAGTACATTTAATAAATTCTAGAGCTATGAAGAAACATATGCAAAACCATGGTAAAGGCCAGGAAATCTGTGCTTTCATCAGGACCCCACTATTCACTGCTCTTTCCAAGCTTGTACTTAAAGTCTTAGAACTAGTGGTTTAAAATTGGTCATGATGGGATAGTTACACCATTGAAATCAGTAAAGACCTTAGATCAGGGCTTTCTTTTCTCAGAATGTCAGTTCTTCAGCACACACTGTAGAGCGCTTAGGTTGTCAGTCCTGGAATCCACGAATGCTGGATACTAGTGTCTCTGGAAGGCATTTAGAGATTTGAAATGACTAGATGAGTATCTCTGAAGAGTGTCCAGTTTCTGCTATCCCATGAAGATTTGTGCCATTAGCACCTCATCAGAAACACATCCATCAGTTCCTTCCTGAAAGTTGTTCTCATGAGGAGAGGGAGAGAGGACATGGACTCTTGCTTACTGATGAGAAAAATGGAGACTGTGGGAGATTGAATGTATGAGCCCATAGACTAAGGTGTTTATTAGAATTGAGTTTGCAGCTTCAGCCCCAAGCAGACAGGTTCCTGCTACTACAGTGGGGTGTGTCACTGGTGGTGGATCTGGTTCCAGCCCAGAGGTGCACAGAACAAGTGTGTGCTCTGGTGGGTTCTGTGTTTGCTACTGGTGTTCATGTTTGCTTGCTACATTTGTTTCTGCTTGGATCTATGGTAGTAAGCAGCTTCTTCTGCCACTGATGGAGTTTCCCCTGGATCTACAACATTAAAATAAATCCCTTCCTCACAGAAGCTGTGTCTTGTTTGAATGTTCATCCCAGAAATGTGGAGCTGGCTGCAACAGAGACCCATCTGTGTGACAAGTAGGCTCAAGGGGAATCATTGGGCTAATACACAACTACTTCACCTGCATCAATTGTGCCATGCCTGGCTCTGACTCAGTAAGAAGCAGGCAGGATGCACAGTCTTATGTGACTGGAGGATGGGGACCAGGGCTCATGCGTCACTTCCTCAGCCAGTATGTATATGTGTAATTGCACCTTCACTTTTTTCAAATTTTATCAGTTATTAACACTGACATATAAAAAGCACATTCAACAAAAACAACTTAGAAGCATAAAAACCAAGGTCTTGTCAGAAAACGTGAGCTTGTGTTGCTAAAGTTTATACTTTGGGGACAAAAGGGAACCATTTTCTCTCTGGTAAATGAGGTAATGCCCCACCCTAAGAAGACATTTCCTGCATATAGATAAATGATAAAACAGTCCAGAGAGAATATCTAACCCATCCTGAAAATCCAAGGATTCCCTGTTGCTTTGTTTTTTAAATGGCTATGGAGGAAGCTGGGGGTGGAGTTTACAATTTTCTAAGCTATTGCTTCTTACTGCACTAAGAGAAAGGGAATATCCAGCGAGTTTGGTTGGTTAAAACTAGCTAGGGACATATTTCTTCCTGACATCTAGTATTATTCAAATGACAGCAGATATGACTGAAAGCATTTATCACACCCCAGACTTGCTTTAATCTCCCACAAAGGGAAGCTGCACTCAGCACACTCTCGGGTGGGAGGGGGGATAATGAGGCAGCAGGCCAGGCTGCCAGCCAGGGGCATTGATTTTAGATGCCAAAAATAGACCCTGCTTCAGTTGCCAGCCTGCCAGTGTCTAGAAGTGGATTATCAGCTGAACAGCACCAGTGCACAGAGATGTTTCCAGGTAATCAGACCAGCTTATATGCAGGGCATTAATTCTCTAGAAATATGTTGTTTGACCAATCAAAATGGCTTCCTCCTTAAGTAAAGCTTGCATTGCTATGGCAGCATTGGCAGTTCCAGATAGCAATAATGACCCCTGCTTACAGGGCATGTTCTAGGAATTAACACCTGGATAAGGTTAATGGTATAAAGCACAGCTGCACCTAACTGGTCATTAATCCCAAGTAACTATCCAGTAACTTGATTTTTGCAGCTTTAAGATGAACCTGAAATCAAATAACTACCAGGCACCAGGCAGATTCAATACAGGGAAAGCTAATGATCACAAATGTCTTCCTCTCTGGATACAGTAGGGAACTGAGAGGGAAGAGACATCAGTTCCCCTTTTGTGATTTTCTGAATGCTGATTTCCAAGTAGGGGCTTGCCACTTGCAATGGAAAGATATGACACCCAGGGACAATAAGTGAGGAATGAGCTGGAAGTTGTTTCCTTAGTTAGGGATGATGGCTTTAGTACTTTATTCCTTCACATTTTCTGACCTTCCCCTTCCTCAACCCTGTGATTAACTAGCCTGTGTCTGCAGGGTGACTAGCCCTGTGTGGGCTGCTGGCTGAAACTGACCTAGTCTTAAAGAGGGAGAAGCTGTCATGCAGCCTTCTGCTGAGGAGCCAGCCAGAGCTGTCCAGTAGGAGGTACAGTGCCATACTTACAGTTTCCATTAGGCTCTGTAATCTTCATGCTCCACAAGGTTTGTACTGGATCCTGTGATCTCTGGGGTATCAGAGTGATGTATTAGGACTATAGAGGGTAAAGAGCAGAGAGGTGTGTGGAACAGACTTGGCATAAGAGGAGGGCGTTAAATGAAATAACACTAGGTTTACACATCAAACAACCCATGTTTTCACTTTTTTTGTAGGTGGAAAAATTTTGTAAAGTATTCTTTATTAAAATATTCTTGCTGCTGAAATTAAACGTCAAAGCCATCTTATATGGGCCAGGTTTCTTGCTGGAGAGATGAGACTGGTTTCTATACTATATGGCTTTGGCAGCCCCCATACATCTCAAGCTCTACTGTGAGCCCATTACTACCAGCGTTTCTTTCTACCTGCAGCACACTCTTAAAAGTTTTTGTTGTTGTTGTTGTTGTTTTTTTCATACTGCCTTACATTGTTATTTACCATTTTCTCAGAAATGTTGTATCCTTCTGAAGGGCACACATTTTTATTTACTAATATTTATTTATTATTTCTGTATGTGAATGCTGACACACATGTGGCACGGTGCATGTGTGGTAGTCAGAGGACAACTTTGGGTGTTGGCTCTTGTAAGGTTTGGGAGTGCCAAGACAATGCAAACCACTCTGAGGCAAAGATGAAAGCTTTTATTCAGGAAAAGCATGAGCTGCCAGGGCTAACTCACAAGAGAGGATCATAGCCCACCTGAGTTTTCAGGTTTTCAGTGGGCTTTATAGGCCCTTTTCACTTGGGGGAAGATGACGAAGGAAAGAGAATTAATTTGTTAGTTAAGCTGAACAGAGAACTTCCTTTAGGGGAGATCATTACATTAACCATTTAAAATAGTTAGGGTGTGGGTGCTGCAAAGATGGCTTAGTGGTTCATTGCTTGCCTGTGAAGCCCAAGGACCCAGGTTCAAGGCTTGGTTCCTCAGGACCCACATAAGCCACATGTAAAAGGGGGGAAACATGCATCTGGAGTTCATTTGCAGTAGCTGGAGGCCCTGGCACACCCATTTTCTCTCTCTATCTACCTGTCGATCTCTCTGTCTGTCTGTTGCTCTCAAATAAACAAACAAACAAACAAAAACAGAGATTAAAATAGTTAGGGTGTGACATCAGAACAATGACCATGTTACTTATGAGATAAAGGGGCAGGAAACCATGACCTGGGGCATTGTTAGGCAAGGAGGGGATAAGAACTGGGTGGTTTCTTGAGAAATGTGGATAACCCACTTTCCTACACCTCTGTCACCATTCTGCTGACCAGGGAGACTCCATTTTGGGAGCTTATCCTGACTTAACATTCCAGTCTTTTGTTAATGATAATGGACGGTGGTAATTTCTCTTCTGTAATGTCTTCATAGGGGTGATGGCTTTTTATGAGAGAGGCTGGGTAATGTGATCAATGGGTCTCCCTGCAGGGCAGGCAGTGAAGAGGTAGTTCCATGGTGGCTAGAGGTGACAGAGTGGTGAGATCCATAGTGAGCACCCTCTGACAGTGCTAGTGCAGCATGCTGTTGCAACATGGTCCTGAGCAAAGCAGAGGCTTCCCTTGTACCATCCCTGTATTGAGCTGGCTTTGGGGCAGTCACTGATGAAATCTGTTATAGAGAAGGTGAGGAAGATGGGTTCCACACATGTCATGAGAGGACAGAAGGAAGAATTAAGGAGATTGTTATCCTTGTCAACAGCTATGACATCAAAATGACAGGTGCAAGGGGAAGATGAGCACTCAGAAGTGAGGGATAGAGGGCTTGGTGCAAGAGAGAGGAGACAGAGGGACATCAGTATACTCAAGAGGAGCATTTTGGGACTGGGAGAAGAGTTGGAACATGAAAGAGTTTACATTTGAGAGAGCCTATCTGGGGTGGTGGTATACTTATCCCTGGATGAGGTAGGGTGGGAACAGAGGTGACTTGACTCTCTTGAGCTGTGATAGGTGGATCAAATTGAGGATGCTCTGAAGCGTTGTGGCCATGGGGGTGGTTATTATCACCAGATAAGGTCCAGTCCAGAACATCTTGAGACCCTGTGGGCAAAACTGCTTAAGGTAGGCTTGATCTCCAGGTTAAGTGAGAGAGTTGTGGTTCCCTCTGATGGTTGGAGAAGAAGGAGATCAGCATGTTCCTGGAGAATGTTTCAGATAAAGGTGAAAGTTTCTAAGTACGCATGAACAGGAGTTTCTGGCAGTGGGAGAAGGCTGTTTAATAGGAAGGGGCACACATACATGAGTCCAAAAGGGCTAAGGAAGGAGGTGGCCCAAGAAGTAGCTCTGATTCTGGCTAACACAAGTGGGAGAAGCTGGGGCCAGGATAGGTGAAGTTCAGAAGTCAGTTTAGAGAGGTGAGCTTTGAGAATAGTATTTGTTCTTTAAGCCTATGGGGGGAAAGGACAGTGATTTGTTGCCAAAAATCAAATTTTTGTACCTCTTGGACCAGAAGAGCAGCTGCAGCAAGTGCACATATACATGGTTGCCAATTCCAGACACAGGGTTTTAGTGGTTTAGAAGATAAGCTACAGGGGCAAACAATGGACCCTTTATTTGGCCCAGAACTCCCAATGCCATACCCCCTTTCTCTGTGAAGTATAGAAGAAAAGGCCACTGAGGGTCTGGAAGTACAAGAGTTGGAGATTCTGAGAGCAGGAGGGAGAAGACAGTATTTGTCTCTGACTTAGGGTTTAGGGGTTCATGAGGGGTTCCCTTATCTTTGTCATAAAGGGGATTTGCCAGGAGGGCAAAGTTTGGATTCCGCATTTGAAGAAAGCAAGAAAATTCAAGAAAAGAGAGGATTTCTTCCCGAGAGGTAGGCGGGGAAAGGGAGCAAAGATGTTACTTGTAGTCTAGGGTAAGTTGTCATGAGGTGGGAGTAAGGAGAAAGCCTAAGTACCTAATGTGGGTTAAATAAAGTTGAACTTCTTTGGGAGATACTCGATATTCCTTAGATCTGAGAAAGTTAAGAAGTTTGTTGGTTTGTAGTTTATATAGAGAAAGAGAGGGTGAACAGAGTGACAGATCCAGGGACAAAAGGTCAGTAGAGAGAGCTTGACTAAATACATGGGGGCTGTCTCTAAAATGATGGGGAAGGACAGTCCAGGTGAGTTGAGAGGCAGTATCAGTATTGGTGTCCTCCCAAGTGAAGGTCAAAGATTGTAGGAATCAGGGTGGAATGGGGTAGAGAAGCAGGCATCTTTTAGGTCAAGAACTGAAAAAATGAGTAGTGGAGGAAGGGATAGAGAGTGAAAAGTATAGGGGTTGGGGAAAAATGAGCATAACAGCAGCATTGACTAGGCGCAAGTCTTGGACTAAGTGGTAGGTCCCATCAGGTTTGATAACAGGCAAGATCAGAGTATTGCAGGGGGAATGAGTGGGGTGTAAGAAGTCGGCTGGCTTAGACCAAACAAGAAATAATGGGTTTAAGTCCTTGATGATGTTTAAGTGAGATTAAGTATTGAGGATGGCAGGGCAAGGATGTGGGGTCTTTGAGTCTGATGAGGACAGGTGTGTAGTGAGAGGCTAGTGTCAGCGAGGAAGTGTCACACATTCTGGGATCAACCTCAGAGACAAAGAGGTGGAAACTTGGATTCTTTTGTAAGGGAGGGGCTGGTGTAAGGAGCAAGAGAGAGTGTGAGCAGTAAGTCAGAGACAGAGAGAAAGAGAGAGAGAGAGAGTTTTTGCATAATATCTGGACCCAGGAGGGTAACAGGACAAGAGGGTATAGGGGAAATGAATGGGAGAGGGGATTGTCCCAGACTATACAGTGTAAGGAGGTGGGGAGTTGATGCATGGGGAATAGGATAGGTCAACAATACCCAACACAGAGATCTGTGAGGGAAAATTCTTACCAGTGTAGGATGGCAGGTAGAGCAGAGAGAGAGAAAGGGCTGTGCACAGAATGAAATGTGTCTGAAAATACGGTATGTCAGACCACCTGTCTATACATTGGCAGAAGGTTTTTAAATCAGTGAGAATTTGGAATTGAAAAGGCCCCTTGGACCCATTGTCCATTTTATATTGTGGCCAGGCAGAGTTGCAAAGAAAGATCAAACTGTGAGGTTTGATGTCATACAAGAGATGTAAATGCTTTAAGTTCTTAAGAAGACAGAGAAAGCAAAATAAGGGTGAGAGAAAGAAATCCGGGCTTAATCAGGATTTACATAGAATACCAATATGACCCCCAAGGCCATTAGGGTGAACTGGGCCTGCACCTCCCAGGTGTGCAGAAACTGTACTGGTCACAGCTTTCAGCTGTTTAGCCTGTTAGTGGGCAAGGAGGGAGGCTGTGCTCCCAAAGGAGTAAGTGGCTGGCAGTAAAAGATGAGAGCTCCAGAGGTGCCAGAGGAGGAGGAGGAGGAAGGAGGAAGAGAGTATCCCGAGATGGCGCAACTGAACCTAAAGGTGCCCCTTAGGTTATGGTAGACTGGAGAGCAAGAGATCTGAAGTGTCAAGAGTGTGATTTTCTTGAGACCCAGGGTTGCAGCCCAAAAGCGGGTGAGGGCTGTAGCATGGTGTGCTGGAATGGCTTCCATGAGGATGGATTAAGCCTGAAAGCAGGCCAACGCAAGAGGGACACTTTCCAAGGAGGGAGGAGACAAAAAAAGGAAGAAGAGTGAGGCCAAATTGTGGTGGGTGTGAAAGCTGGTATCAGGCAGAGATGGTCTGAAGCCTTCAGAGGGTCAGTGGTAGCTCAGTTGTCTGGCCAGGGGAAAAGAGGTCTGGCCACCCAAGAGGGCAACCAAAAGCCTCCTATCCAAGTCCAGGTACCAGACATAAGGTTTGGGAGGGATGAGGACCATGCAAATCACTCTGAAGCAAAGATGAAAGCCTTTATCCAGGAAAAGCACTAGCTGCCAGAGCTGACTCACAAGAGAGGAGCACAGCTAACCTGAGTAGCCAGGTAGTGGGCTTTATATGGCTTTTTCTGTTGGGGGAAGGTGAGAAAGGAAAGAGAATTAATTTGTTAAGTTGATCAGAGAACTTCCTTTAGGGGAGATCATTACATTAACCATTTAAAATAGTTACGGTATGACACCAGAATAGTGACCATGTAATTTACATGATAAGGAGGCAGGAATCCATGACTTGGGGCATTGTTAGGCAAGAAGGGGATAAGGACTGGGTGGTTTCTTGAAGAATGTGGATAATCCACTTTTCTATGCCTCTGTCACCATTATGCTGATCATGGTGACTCCATCTTGGGAGCCCATCCCAACCTAACAGTTCTTAGTTTCCACTTTCTCTGAGGAAAGGTCTCTCACTTTTCAGCACTGTATCCACCAGGCTGGCTGGCCCACAAGTTTCCAGGTAATTCTTCTGTCTGCACCTCCATGTTCAACCTAGGTACCCTGGTATTACAAATGCAAGTGCTGTAGGAGGTAGCCTTTATAGGATCTGGGGATTCAAACGCTAAAACACATGCACGTGCAGCAAATACTTTATTCACTCAGCCACCTCCCCTGGCCCCAGAGTAGGCATTTCTTATCATCTTCATTTCCTTGCACTGAATCCTAACCAGAATATACGTTTCTTGAAGAAGAAATTAGTTGCAGCAGTATTTTAAGCTTTAACCAAAGAAATACATAAGAATTATCAGTATCTTGAAGAGTTTGGTTGGTTGATTATTTTTGTGAGAGGACCTCACTATGTAGTCCAGGCTGAATTTTAACATGCAATTCTCCTGTCTTGTCTTTCTAAATACTGAGATTACAGGTGTATAGTACCACATCTAGCATGTGTGGAATTATATTCATTTGTTTTTCTTTTTGATTATAATAATTATTAAGCTGATATGCTTCTATAATTTTCCAATAGTTCAGAGATGTCAGAATTTCTCTTTCCTTAATTATCTCATGGTAGCTACGGTGGCTTCAGGCATCTTACAAGAGCTCAAAGTATATAGAAAAATCAAGTGTTTGTAGCAGTTATTTTCTTGTTTCTGGGACAAAACACCTGACTTAAAGCATCATATAAAAGAAAAGCATTTATTTCAGCTTACACTCTTGAGAGAAAGGTTCATCATGGCATGACAGAAAAGAGACTGGGCATCACATCTTGCCACAGTGGCTTGGAGGTAGCAGCAAGAGTAAGAAAATCCTGACAAAAGGAGCTTGGGCTATAACACTCTGAGGCCCACCCCGAGTGATACACCTCCTCCAGCAATGTACCACTTCCAAAGCTGCCACCAAGAGATGATTAAGTATGAGGCTTAACCACAAACACATGAATTATGAGGGACATTTCACATTCAAACCACCTCAATATTATTAAAAAATTGTTCATTTTGTTAAGTTAATTTTTCCAAAACCTCCCTAGCATAATTTTTAAAGTTACTTTTACTTATGTATGAGAGAAAGAGAGAGAGAGAGGGACAGAGAGAGAGAGAGAATGGGCATGCCAGGGCCTCCAGCCACTGCAAATGAACTCCAAATGAATGTGACACCTTGTGCAGATGGCTTACATGTATCATGGGGAATCGAAACTGGACCCTTTGGCTTTGCAGGCAAATATCTCAACCACTAAGCCATCTCTCCAGCCTGCATAATTTTTAAAATTTCTGTCAAGAATGACAAAGTTTCTTAGACATTATGCTACTTGCCAGCTAATACATTAGTCTTCTATAGTTTCATGTATATAAAGAAATAATATGAGAGTCGTGGGTCAAATATAAATGACAGTTACTCATGGAAAACCAAGAGATATGATCATCAACATATTTATGCCATACCCTAAGACCCCAAGACCCATAGGAGTGACTTCAACATATGTTGCACTAGAAGAGAAAAATCCTAAACTCGGAAAAAAAATCTTTTCTAAAACATAGTAGGGATAGAGGCACTATGTTTATACTGCTAAACTGATTAACATATAGTATTGAAGACAACTTAGAAAGGTAGCCAATGTCTAAAATAGAAATGTAAGAAACTCATGAAGAATTTCCTCCTCCCAGCAAAATCTCAGGAACCCTGACTAGCACTATGGCCACACCTGCCTATATATATACCTTATGATGGAAAAAGTATTCTTTGAGCCACATAAAGGCAATGACATTATATCCAATAAAAAAAAAAAAACTATCTTAGCTTGCCACATGGCTCTGAAGAAAAGACTAATTTCATAGTTATAGTAGTACAAATTTTGTTTATTTTCATATTTTATGCTTAACCCATAGAAAAATCAGAGAAGACTTCATTATAATTACTAAAGATAGTAAATGGCATCAACCAAGAACTGGAATGGTGTGCTAGGCTAACATGAAGATAATACACATTATCACTTCAATCAAACAGAGACAATTGTGAACTAACATTAGAGTTTGGATGAAAATAATCAGACTTGGAACCAAGAAAGGAAGCTCTGTAGATGTTAGAGATAAAAGGAAAGTGGAAATCAGAACAGTATTAGCTAAAAACAAAACACCTCAAAGCATTTGTGACACCAAAATGTACTTTAGGAACAATGAAATAGGATGATTTCTACTACCTCCCCCTGCCACTCACACAGAGAAGAGTCTGAACTGTTGCCCTAAAGAGCATATGGGAAGAGGTACAATGACCTGTCTTAATGGTAAACATGGACTTGCACCACTTGACACCCAGGTATGTGACAAGATAGGCTTCCACATATTCCATCAAAAGAGTCTGAAAACAGAACAATGCCCTTTGCAAACCTGGGATCTGAAATCATGTACTCAAAGGATGCCTGAATCTCAACAATTGTTCATGAGACATTTTATTGTTGTGACAAAAATACCCAACAGAATAACTTAAAAGAAAAAAAAAATGTTTATCTTCCAGTTTCAGGAGTTACATTCCATAGTTGTGAGTTCAATTGTTTATGGCTACTGAGATAGGGTTTCCCAGCAGGTATAACATGAGAAAAACCAAGCTGGTCACCTCATGGAGACCAAGAAGCAGAAAGAAATATCTAAGATGCAGCCCTAAGGTTCCTCCGCACCAAGGGACCTACTTCTTCTGCTAGTTCTATATCTCAAAGTTTGCAGAACATCCCAAAATAGCACCAGCAACTGGGGACCATGACGTCAACACATGAGGCTCTGGGGGATATTTTATAACTAAACCATAGCATTCTGTTTCCCCTTAGTCACCTTATTGTTGATTCTAATAGTGCCAGCAATGATAATAGTGTGTGCCCAGAAACAAGATAAACAGTATCCGTATAGTAGACTCATATTCTGTTAAATCAAGAATAATTATTCCATTAGAATATAGAGAACTCCTAGAACAAGTAGTTTCACTAATGAATAAATTTTCCAATCTTCTTTGCAGTGGAATTCTTAACTAATGTCACTGTGTGCTGACCCCAATTATACAAAATAGTTATAAATAGAGCTGGAGAGATGGCCCAGCAGTTAAGGCACTTGACGGCAAAGCCTAATGACCTAGATTTGATTCCCCAGTGCCCACGTAGGTCCAGATGCACAAGGTGGCACATGCATCTGGAGTTCTTTTTGCAGCTGCTAGAAGCCCTGGTGTACCCATCCTTTCTCTGCCTCTCTCTGTATGCAAAAAAATATTTTTTTTAAGTTACAAATAACACTTCATTTGGAGGGGATTAACTCTTCATAATTGGAGAGAAAAGAATTTATTGCTGTGCTATAGAATATAAAAATTGAAGTTTTAAATAAAGTACCACTATGACAGCCACTATGAGAGGGAGAGAGAAACACACACAAACATAAATGTGGGGCTAGTGTCATAAAAATTGGGAAGACAGTTGAGTGGGTAAAGTACTGCTGGTGCCAGCATGGTGACGTGAATTTGAATGCACAGAACCCACATAAAGCTGAACATGATGACCTCCATCTGTATTCTGAACCCTTCTATGGCAAGATGGAAGGTGGAGAAGGAGAATCTTGTAAACTTATGGGCCAGCCAGTTAGCCTAGTGTTTCTAGTGGTGAACAGCAAAAGCCCCTGCCTCAAACAAAGAGGAAGACAAGGACTTCAGGGTTGATCACTGACCTTCACACTGATGTAGTGCTGTGGCATATGTCTGTACACACACATACGGGGGGGGGGGCATTTTTTAAAAGTCTGAGGAATAATTAAGATGTGATTCCATAAGTACTGGGCTCTTCAAAAGAATTAAGGATACAAGCATGTCCAGAAAAGGATTTGTGAGGTTTTCTTTCAGAAAACTGTTAACTGCTGAGACCTTTCCTACCAGGGGCAGAGAAGCACCCTGCCGGTGACAGGGATGATAGCATATAATCCAAAGAAAGTATGACAATCCTTAGAAAAACAGAGATAAAGCAACTGTTCTATGATGGTAGGATAAAATTGGCTTTATTTGAATCTCCTGTACTGTTTTGTAATTTGAAGAGTTATCAGAATGCAAGATTAATCAAATATGAACAGGAAAGAGATATTAGCCAAAAGTCATCAACAAGAACACAAGAAGCCAGTGGATGCCCTTTATCCCAGCACAAGTGATACTGAGGCAGAGGGTTTTGAAGTTGAGTGATCTGAACAACATGCTGAATTCCATGCAGCCTGTGCTATTTATAAAGACCCGCTTCACAGCAGACAAATAAGAAAGAAAAAAGCAATTGTGGTAAAACCACCAAAGATTTAGGTGCTGAAGAAGATAAGGTGACTTACAAAGTATATTGCTGGTATTCTGAGAGTTACTCAAAGCTGAAGACTCCACTAAAATACCAGGAGAGTTGCCTTCATATGGGTCTTGAAGTAGCCTATCCAAGTAAGTTTTTTCTTATCCATTTGCCAACCAGGGGACAAAAGAGCAAAAAATTCCAGCCTATAAAGTAAATGAATGAGTGATAAAAAGAACCAACCCTGAAGGTAGGCTGCATCTAACTATACACACAAAGAAAGGAAAGAAAGTCTTTGATTGGAAAACTGAAGTGAAAAAAATTTACTAACATCTTGAGTAAGATGCATTCCAATTACCAAAGAAAAACAGTGTTAGCACTTTATGACTCATAATCATATTACTGTCACTTACCTAAAATGAACAGAAAAATTATGGGGTATGTCAAATTTCCCATCTAAGGACAAAGAAAAATAATTCACCCATGCAAAAAATGTTAATAAGTTAGAGTTGGTTAAAATATAGAATTGCATTTTTATTACAATCAAGAAGTCCCACCATTCACCATGCCATTTTTATCTGCAAAAGTCTAGAGCCTTTGGAGTCACCAGAAGATTAGAAACTAGACTATCAGAGTCCCACCTTAGGTCCTTCAATAATCATCATGGACTCAATGATTCTTTATTGAGTCCCTACCTTGGGATGAGTGCTGTCATATAGTTTTGACTTACAAAGTGACTTTGTCTTCACAGAAATACTCAGTTGTATATGCTCAGTTCCACTTCATGAAGCAAACAGTTATGTACATACAGTAGAGTGAGATCATGGTTAATATCTCCATCTTCTCCAAGGACAACAAAGCTAGAAGAACCAAGAAAGTTACCAAATAATGAAGGATGGGTGGTCTACATAGCTGCTCCACACGTATGACCTCTGGAGGTCCTCCTCTTCATCATAATTCCTGACCCTTTCCTAAACTCTGCCCAATACAAGTATAGTCAACTATGTCATTTTTCACTTAGCATGCCTTTTGCAGACAATAATGTAATATCTATTCGTAGCCAATTGCATTTGTTCTTTTCTTCTTTTTTCTTCTTTGGTGTGATGGTTAGTTGTAATTGTCAACTTTATTGGATTGAGAAGTACCTTGGAGATGAGTAAAGCAACCTCTGTAAATGTCTGTGAGGATGTTACCTGATCACGAGAACTCTGACTTAATAAATGGTCTAATCCACAGATGTCTTCAAAGTCTTAATGGACTCTTTGGAGGTGATGGAACTGTGGACAGTACAGCCTGATGGAGGGAAGTTGTTCACAGGGGGCCATGTCCTTGGAGGCTAGCTATATCTGTACCAGGGCTTTTTTGCTGTTTCCTATTTTCCATAGGGTGAGTGGCATCTTCCATATACTCATGCCAAGATAAGGTTGTGCCCAAGCACATGAGGCTCTTGAAACCACAACAAAAAATAGATGCATCCTTACTTAAATTGCTTCTGCCATGTATCTTGTCAAAGCAATGAGAAAAAAAATAACTAATATACTTAATAAGTCTTGGTATGTAAACTATCTCACTTCTTTTTCTTTGTGGCCTATTTGACTAGCTGGCATACAGAAGTTTTGGCCTACATCTGTAATATTATCAGAAAGTTTTGACACTGATTTTTCTTTTTGTTTGGTTACAGAAGTGTTTCCTTACATGTCTTCCTAACCCATACATGAATATTGATTTTTTTCAAAGGACTCCTTTCAGAGGAAGTAGGCACCTAACACAATGCAAATTCTTACAAGGTAATCATTTCAATTTTAGAATATGTCAGTCACTTCTCACTTGGAAATTCTTCATGCCCACATCTTGCAGTATCTTATCTGAAACAATAGAGTTGTCTTCCCATATTTATGGATAATTTGTTCCTTGACTCCCTGCAGATACCAACATCTTTGGGTACTCAAAATATTTCTTTGAAATGACACAGTACATGCACATCCTCTACTGTAAAATGAAATCATCTCCAAATTACTTTAAATATATCATTTAATGTAAATTTTATATAACTAGTATTGCTTACAGAATAATGACAAACAGAAAGCCTATTTATGTTCAGAACAGATGAAATTTTTTTCAAATAATTATTTAAGGAAGGAGTTTTCATTTAAGTTTATAGTTCCAAGTTGCAGTTAATCATGGCAGGGAAAGTATAATGTCAGGAGCTTGAAACGGAGCTGGTCACATTCAGCCACAGTGAGGAAGCGAATGCTAGCATGCAGCCAGCTTTTTATATAATCTAGGACTTGGGCCCATGAAATGTGCTACCCGAAATTAATGTGGGTATCTCCACTTCAATTGACCCAATCTTGATAATCCATTACAGGCATCACGAGAAGCTGTGGTGAATTGAATATAAAATGTCCCCATAGTCTCAGATGTTTGTGATTAAGTTTCCTTCTTAGTCCTCAGCTTGGAACATTTGGGAGGTACAGCCCTGCTGGAGGAGGTATGTCACCAGGGGTTTACCTGCAGGTGGAGTCCAACCTCAGGTGTGTGTTCAGAGTAAGCTCATGATTGTTGGTGATGGCTGTTCTCTCTCCCTGCTACCAATGTGTGATGAAGTGAGCCAGCTTCTTCCACCATGATGAAGCTTCTCCTGGAAACCTTAAGCCTCAAATCAACCCTTTCCCCCCAGAAGCTACTTATGGTTGGGTGTTTGTCTCAGCAATGAGAAGGTAACTACACTAACCTAATATAGATAACTCTTCCCAGGTGATTCTAGGTCCTGTCAAGTTGACAATCAATGTAAACTATGACATCGCCACAACTTTTCCACAGGACAGCCAGACATATAGATAAAGATACACTCATGTCAAAATGCAAATTTCTTTCAGTCCAGCTTCAAAAGTCCTGATAATATTTAACAGTCCTAACACTGTTTGAAAGTATAAGGACAGAGTCTTTTCTGAGACTCAAGCAAATTTTTAATCTAGAGCTCCTATAATATTAAATGTGAGTGACAATATGCACTGGCACAAAGTGAACATCCCCACTCCAAAAGGGAAAAATGAGGGCATAGCAAGGAATAAATAGACTAAAATGCTATAGAGCAAATTCAAATTTTGCAGCTAAATTTTGGGCACCTAGGACTCATGATCAGGGAGGCTCCAATGGGCTTGAGTTGCTCCACACTCCTAGCTGTGCCTCTCTTAGAGCAGCTCCACTCAAAATCCACAGCTTTCCTTGGTGGCAGACTTCCTATGACTATGGCATCTTCATCATCCCGTGGTCTTCACTGAAACTTATGATTCTCCTTCACAGCTTCATGCAGTGACCATTCAGGGCCTCCTTGCAGAATCTCTAACCCTACCACATATTTTCTAGCTTCAGTGGCTCTCTGGAACCGTGGTTAATTCACTATGACTCTTCCAATCTTGCATACTTCATCCCACTAAAACCATTACCACATGGACAATGGTGCCAAGTTCTTCCACGAGCTTAGGATGAAGCCTTGTCACTTTTGGCCACAGCTATAGAGGCATGCTTTCTCAACTGTCCATGGAAAAATATTTCCTTAGGTGAGGGAACCCCTTCAGTTTAGACTTTCTTACTTCAAGTGAACTTGGAATGTCATGAGATGGAGTCAACAATGGGCACGGCTTTATTCCCAGGACATGTTAGCTGTTGTCCTGGGACAGCACAGTAATATTCACACCAATTATTGTCATATCTTTAGTGATTACATCTGCTTTTTCATCACCAGCCTGAATATTATTATGTCTTGAGATTTCTTCTGCAAAACTAAAGATATGACAATAACAGCCTATTAAGCTCTGTTTACATTATCAAAGGGCTTTTCTAGCCCAAAATTCCATACTCTTCCACATTCCTCCTTAAAACCAATTTTAAAGTCCTACAAGCAACATAAGTCAGGCTTATCACAGCAATAACCCTACTCCAGATACCAATTTTTTGTATTACTCATCTTCTCATTGGTGGGACAAAATACCTGAGGAAATTTGACTTAAGGGAAGAAAGATTTATTTCAAATTACAGTTCCGTGTTACAATTTGTGGTGGTTTAATTGAGTCTATGGAATAATCCCATATACTCAGGCATTTTATCTTATTAAGAATTGAGCTTCAAACTAGTCTCCAGTGAGTGGAGCCCTACTGTGGAAGGGTGTGCCACTGGGGCAGATCTTAAGCCCAGCCCTTAGGGTTGTTCAGAGCAGCTGAAGCTCTGGCTGTTAGTGTGTGTTGAGGTTGGCTTCTCTCTCTTTCTCTCCTTCTCTCTCTCTTTCTCCTGAGATGAATGTTGGAGTAAGACAGCTTCTTTTGCCATGATGGAGCTTCCCCTGGAATCTATAAACCTGAAAGAAACTGTTTCCTCCAATAAACTGCTTTGGGTCAGGTATTTTTCCAGAAACATGAAAGAAACTACAACACAGTTCATCATGGTAAGGAAGGCATCATGGCAGGAACTTAATACAGAGCTGGTCACATGCAACTCATAGTGAAGAAGCAAAAAGTAAAGAATTTATTTTAAATATTTTATTTTATTTATTTATTTATTTGACAGAGAAAGAGGGAGAGAGAGAGAGAGAATGGGTCTGTCAAGGCTTCCAGTCATTGCAAATGAACTCCAGATGCATGTGCCCCCTTGTGCATCTGACTAACGTAGGTCCTGGGGAATCAAACCTGGGTCTTTTGGCTTTGCAGGTAAATGCCTTAACTGCTAAGCCATCCCACCAGCCCCTAATTTAAGCATTTTGAACCCCATTCTTGGTAACAATTTTCTGTATTACTTACCTTCTCATTGCTGAGACAAGCTATCTAACAAAAATAAGTTTAGGGGAAGAAAAATTAATTTTGGCTTATAGTTTCAGGGGAAGTGCATCATGACAAAACAAACTCCAAATAAGATAACAAATCAAAAATACCTTAAAATATGGTGGCTATATACCTGTAACTTTTCTCTTTACTGTGACAAAATACCTGGCAAATGTACCTTATCAAAGGGTTTATCTGGGCTCACAGTTCAGGGGCACAGTCCTCCATGGTGAGGAAAACACAGTGGGGCAGCAGGAGTGTTAGGCAGCTGGTCACATTACGTAGATGAATGCTAGTGTTCAATTCACTTTCTTCTTGTTGGTCAGTTTTGGAAACCAGCCCACGGGATGATACTGCCCATATTAGTGTGAGTTTCCCTCTTCAATTAAACCTTTCTGAAAATGACCTCATACACACACACACAGACATGTATCCGTGGAGATTCTAAATCTAATCAAATTGATAATGGAGATTAACCATCTCAGTAGTTCATCAATATCAATAGTCACTTTAACTACACCAATTAAAAGACAGAGCTTTTAGAGTAGATTACTAGAAATAACTTGCATATTATTTATAAGAAACCCACTTTAAATATAAAGATACAAACAAATTAAATGTGAAGAAATGATGCTGAATAGTTGGCTCAGCAGTTAAAGGAACTTGCTTTCAAAGCCTGAAGACCTGGGTTTGATTCCCCAGTATCCAAGTAAAGCTGGATGCACAAAGTAGCATATATATCTGGAGTTCATTTGTAGGAGCAAGAGGCCCTGACATCATATATATGTTCTTTCTTTCTTTCTTTCTTTCTTTCTTTCTTTCTTTCTTTCTTTCTTTCTTTCTTTCTTTCTTCCTTCCTTCCTTCCTTCCTTCCTTCCTTCCTTTCTTTCTTTCTTTCTTTCTTTCTTCCTCTCTCCCTCTCTCTCTCTCTCTCTCTCTCTCTCTCTCTCTCTCTCTCTCTCTCTCTTAATAAAATCTTTTGAAGTGAAGAAATAGTATGGGAAGATTGCTCAGTGACTAAAACACTTATTGAATGTGGTGGTTTAAATTAGGTGTCCTCCATAAACTCATGTGTTCTGAATGTTAAGTCCCAGCTGGTGGCAATTTGGGAATTGGAGCCTTGCTGGAGGAGGTATGTTATTCATGGGGGGTGGGGGAGGATTGGGTTCTATAGCCAGCTTCATCTTGCCAGTGTTCAGCACATTCTCCTGCTGCTCTTGTCTACCTGATGTTGTACAGAAGGT
This sequence comes from Jaculus jaculus, assembly GCF_020740685.1. NCBI lineage: Eukaryota > Metazoa > Chordata > Mammalia > Rodentia > Dipodidae > Jaculus > Jaculus jaculus. Next base: position 67,355,656 of record NC_059110.1, read on the forward strand.
GATATCCAGCCTCTGCTCATACCATGTTTTCCCCTTCCATCGTGGAGCTTCCCTTCCAGGCTAAGCCAAAATAAATCAGCTAGATTTGGTGGGATGATTTTGCCAGCATGGAGAAGGTAACTGCAGCACTGAAAAAGCCCAAGTCCTTGTGTTTGGATCCCCAGAATACACATAAAGCAAGACACAGTAGTGAGTGTCTGTAATCCCAGCACAACTATGGTTAGGTGGGATGTGGAGACAAGAGAGTCCTTAGAAGTACATGGAAGGTGAGGATTGATGCCTGAGGTTGCCCTCTGGCCTCCACACAATGCCACAGAGTGTATGTGCCTGCCTTTACACTTGCAAATATGCACACACAGCCCAGTTGCAAAGATTTTTAAAATATTGAAAATATTCTGACACTACTCATAATAAAGCTTATAAATGTACACACCTAAGATAAAGTAAGGAGATTATGAATAAATGTTCCTATCAGATATTATAGTTCTTCATAGCAGAAAATTGAGTACAAATTTTAAAAGCAATGTGGTTTATTTCCTATTAAGATTGATCTCAGCCGGGCGTGGTGGTGCACGCCTTTAATCCCAGCACTCGGGAGGCAGAGGTAGGAGGATTGCCATGAGTTCAAGGCCACCCTGAGATGACAGAGTTAATTCCAGGTCAGCCTGGATCAGAGTGAGACCCTACCTCGAAAAACCAAAAAAAATTAAAAAAAAAAAAAGATTGATCTCAAAAACCCAACTAGTCCTAAAAGTGTTTTTTTCTTCTGCTTACCTAAAAATACTTTTAGATGTTGAATGTTAGGACAATAACATAAGAGGATATATAGTAGTCTCCAGTGTACAGGATGATTTAAATTTCAAACCAGTCAGGATTGTGACTTCCAAAAGTTGTATAAGGCATCCTGATGCTTCTGTGGGTGAGTACCTACAGTCAGAATCAGGTTAACACAAAGGACTTGTTTGTGCAGCAGCACACTTGGCCTGAGTCGCATTCCCAAGAATCTAAGCCTGTTCTGAGCGTCTAACTTCATGCATCCTTTGTATGTCTGTATGCCACATTCTGCTAGTGGGCAGAAATCATCAGCTGGCTGAGAAGTCAGAGCAGGATAGATTCAGGTTTTGAAGCTGTTATAATCTTAAAGGCCATCTATGAGCAAATGAACACAAATTTTAGAATACAAAATGAGGGTACAGAAGTAATATAAAAATATGTCATAACACATAATCACAATTTGCTAAAAGCTAGTAAATAAACATCACAAAACTCCAGAAAGAAACATATTTAATGTTTACATTAAATTTTTGACACATGTTGTGCCCATATTTTGACTACTAATATTTTGATCACCTCTTTATATAATAATTTTATAAAATAATTTTTATTAAGAAAATATAAAACTCAACCATTCGTCTTTAGTGATAATGTAACCTTAAGTGATGAAGTAGATTTATGTAATAATTTTATAAACAACAAGTTTCTACACAGAAAATATAAACCTTAACTACTTAGCTTTAGTTGATCATAATTTCCTTTCATTATCAATAGTTTAGAACATTTCTGTAACACCGTGTAATATCAGTGGTATCCTGCATATTTTCAAGTTGCCAACTACCAAAAAACCTCTTTCAAAATCCTTTCAGATTGAAGCTGCAAGATGTTAGAGCATCTTAGTGCTTTTGTGTACTGACATATGTGAACCTACTTCTAAGTGGTACCAGCCTAGTAAACTAGTCAGCCCTGGAGCTGGCACAGCAGGCTAGTCTGTGAAGCCATCTCTGAAGCAGATGTTTACCAATAACTGTGCATGGAATGACAGAAAATCACATAACTGTAGCAAACTAAGTCAAAGCTATGTCCTCGATTCAACTGCCTAATCCTTTGGAAGATAAAGTATCCAAGAATGTTTGGGGCTGTGAGTTAATGGTACAGTAGGTGCTTAGCATCAGGAGGCCAGCTCTAATCACAAGGACCACTGGGGACAATGGATCAAAGGAGAAGCTGAAGTGGGAAACAGACACTTGCTCTTAAAAACCTTACTTTTGCAACTTTTGTAGAAATATAACCCTGTGATCAAATTGCTAAGACTTCTTTTATGACTTTAGCTGGGCTCTAAAATTTGAGCTTTTAGAAACATGGGTGTTTATCTGTGGGTAGGAGTTCAAGGTAATATTGTTTGACAGAAACTGAATAGTGTACATGTGTACTTTATGGTCAAAGCAACAAAGTTCCCTTCAGTCTTGATTCACTTGAAAAGGAATATTTAGATACTTTTTAATATCTCCAGCTCTACATTTTTTCCCCATTTTCCCTCTCTATTCATAATACCTTCCAAACTCTTCCCTGTGGAGCCTTCTTAAAGCCCTTCCCACTCAGCTTCACCTTTAGTAGAGTAGAGGAATGAGTCTTGTTTTAAATGCAGACTGCTGATTTCCAACAGAGAGAAAAGTGAAAACAATGGAAATAAAAGGTCAAAGACTCCCTCAGGTAAGTCACAAAGCTATTTCTGTATTTTTAAACTTCATGGCTAAGAATTGTCTGAAAAGTGACAATTGAAAATAGTTGTGTAGGAGGGAATTAAAGACCACAATCATATGACAGGGCTGTGCTCCACACCCTGCCTGTGGGTGGTTCATACCATTTACAGTAACCAGGGAGGAAGGCATAAGAGACACTGGCATTGAGAGGGCAAGAATGCAAAAGTGATGGGAGGTAACAGGACCAGCCAGGGAAAGATTCTCAGGACAGCAATGCATGTGCCCATGGGGATACCCTAGAAGAAATACCATAGGAAGAGGGGCAGGAAAAGGCCAACTTGGAGACCTTGGTAAGAAGAAACTCCTGGGTCAAGAAACTCCAAATACAAGAGCCAGGAAATACTTGGCTTTACTACTTGAGAATAAGAGATAATGGACAAAGAAAGACACCAAAGCAAAATTACATTTTTGCTTATTATTTCTGTTATTGAAGAGATCCCAAAACAAGAAAATCTCTTGATTGTGACTTCATTAACATTTTAGAACAAGAAGAAAAAGTAATTCAATTCAACCCCCCAAAAGCCCACACTTCTATCATGTTGTCCCCTCTTCATCTGAGAGCTCATACCCATGTATCCATTGAGTCATAGATCAAAAGTATTTGGAGAAAAATGGCATTTGATAGCTGCAGCATGGATGCTGAACATTTACAGACTTTTTCTTAGCACTATTCCCTAAACAATACAGTGTAATTGTTTATGCTGTGTTGATACTGAAGTAGGAATTCTAAGTAATTCAGAAATGACTTCAAGTACATGGGAAGTTGTGTGTTGGTTATGCAGGGAGTCCACTTTAAATAAGGGATTTAAGCCTCCCTAGACTTTGGTATTTTAAGGTTTAGCAAGTGAAGTCATCTTCTGAAACCTCTGTTTTAAAAATGTTTTGTTGCCTTGCACTCTAAACTCTGAATTTATATATAGTGGAGATCCCCAATAGACACATAATGTGTAATTTATATTGTTTTCCAGGAACGTATATTTTAATAACTAAAAGGACACTATATAAATGTGGTGGTAATAGTCTCTATTTTCTTTTCTTCACCCCAAGCTTTGTTGGAAGTATGGAGACTCACACTCACAATGAAGACTTACTTCTTGAAAATTACTAGAGGCTATTTCACAAGGAATAGATATCTTAGGAGCCTGAAGTCAGCATATTGAGAACCTACTATGAGGTAAATTTTGTTCCCTAGTTACTTCATGCCAGGCTAGATTCAAAGTGGAATGAGCCCCTAAGTGTCATCAGGAAGTTTGACTAACGATCGAATGAGATTCTATTTTAATTTTTTAACTGCCAATTCTTTTTGCAAAAAGCCCAAGGGCATGCAAGGAGTAAAATATACCAATCATTAAAATATTTAAATTCAGTAGCAATGATTAATAAAACATCAAACTGAAACAGTTTGTAAAAGTGGTCTCAGTGAGGTTTGTCTCCACCCAAGCAGCTCTGCTGTCCTCAGACCCTTCACCTCTCCTTCTCCAAAACTTTCTTGCAGTTCAACAAAAAATATCTGAGCACTTAAGTCACAGAAAGAATTTTAAGATTAAAAAAACTGATCACATGTAACTCTCATTGTTTGTGTGCATTTATAATTATTAATAGAAACATTGTGTTTGTACTATTTATTTGTCCCTATATTTTGTAGGGGAGAGTTGTGATTCATGACAAGGACCAAATACAGCTTTCAGGAAGACTTTTATTTAGTCCAACCATTTTTTACAGAAACATTTAAATAACTAATGATCTTTGTAAAGCCAAGAATTAGAGAGAGAGGGGGAGAGTGAGAACATGGAAATTGGACATAATTTCTGTCCCACAGAATTCTCACAGGACTGAATTGAGCTGTTTTTTGATAAGGAGCTTGAGAGCTCTCAATAGTTTCCATTTTCTATCCTAAACAATTTCTTTACTTGGGAAATGAGGCTAGCTCATGGACAGGGTGGCCTGTCTCACAGAAGCAACAGCACATGAGCCAACATGGACAGACAGGCAGCACTGTATGGTAGAATGGGACCGAAGAACATCCATAAAGGGAGAACCGAGTTAAAGAGAAAAAGCACAAAGGAGGTCTAAAGACATTGTTTGTGCTCCTGACCCATATATGTGGTAGGAGTGAAAAGGCTGAGATGAGGCTGGGGACATGGTTCAGTGGTTCAAGGTGCTTGCTTGCAACCCCTGTCAGCCTAGACTCAATTCTTCAGCACCCACATGAAGCTGGATGCAAAGTGTGGGAGGTGGGGCCAGGAGAATCTGAAGCTTATAATTAACTAAGCTTATAAATAAGGGTAGGTTAGTTTGATATTTGTGTGCAGTCTGCCAGTTCATTTGAGGGAACAAGAGAGCCTATTTTAAAGAAGGTAGAGCACAGATACCTCAAAGTTGTCTTCTGACCTCCACACATGGTCCATGTAATACACACACTAATTTAAAAAAGAAAATTACAGGCAGGGACAGTTGGCAGCAGGCACATAGGACATGTCAACCTCAGTTTTTCTAAGTGTTAGAAAAGTGATGAAATCTGAATTGTGCTTTAGGATAACTTTCTGATTAAGCTCTCATCACCTACAAAAATTCCTTGACAACTATCCCCAATCAACAGAGTCATTGTCCTTAATCACATTCTCTGTCCCTTTTGGAGCATGAACACATCAATAACAGACATCCAACAGACAGCTTAGAATCCAAAGTCCTCCTGGGCAGAGATGGACTATGGATGTATAGAGAAGACATTGAACTTCTGTCAGCATATTGCAGCTCTTATCACAACCTGCCGCTAAGCATGTACTCACAGGCAAGTGGTCAGCCCTCTGTGACGCTTTCTGTAAAGTGCTGCTGCTGATAATGGGGTTCCTAAGGCCACTCTTAAACCAGAGTAAAACAGATGGAAAAGTATTTGAAAGCACTTCTCAGGCATCACAATGTCATGCAAATATGAGTTTTGCATGGGTTCCATCATGTCCTGGCCATGTTTCTTTCCATTCTGTTCTCACACTTTCAATCCAAGTGGTGCTTTTTTTTTTTTTTTTTCCTGTTTTGTTTTGTTTTTAATGTGGGCTTCTAACAGGTCATCTTAAGCAGGTTCACATTACACCTAACTGTGGTTTCACCTGTGTACAATGTCCTTCGTCCCAATAACTTGCCTATCTGCTCAAAATAATGCTTTGTAGCTTCTGGTATAATTCAAAGTGTTCACCCTTTCTTAATTCTGGCTTTTAAAAAATGCTATTATTGTTAATACTCAACTTCCTCTAACCTATATCAAATACCTCATAGAAAGAGTTGGATGAAACTTGTCAAATAAACACTAGAAACACTTGAACATCTGAAAAAACATATGGGGTGCTGGAGGACACATTTTTGGAAGAAAGTCTGTAAACAGAGAGATGGGTGAGGTGATAATCAGAATAGCATAGGTGTGTCAGCATGGTGGCAGCCATTGAGTTCCAGACCTCCACACTCCATGGACTGACTGCCCACAGGTGCTGCATATTTGGAGCTCAGGAGGGTCAAGAGATCCTCCCACCCACAGCTTCCCCCCGCCCCCCGCCCCCCGCCACCCCGTGGCACTCCCTCAAAGCCCAGGTGAGCTAAACTTTTCTTCCCCTACCAGTGAAACTTTGCAGTGCTGTACATATAGGAGGCAGAAGACATGAAGAGAGGAAAGGTGGAAGGCAAACTGGGAAGAAAAGAAAGCCATCTTTGGTAGCTGCCCTTTGGCTCTCTTGAGGTGTGGGATGATCCTGGATTTTTTGCTCAAAACTGGGATGGGTGAAAGACACTTCAGCCTTGACTTTGGGCCACAGAAGTTCATTCTACAGCTGCCTGTCAATTTCTGACAGAAACAAACATAGAGCCTCTCCATTCTTAGCAAGAATTTCCCAAGAATACTAATCAGTGGTCAGTCTTCTATTACCATCCTCTCAAGACAGACCACACAAACTTAAGTAAACAGACAGAAGAAACATACCCACACATTTTGTGTAGTTAGCTTCAGTCTACAGGGAACACAGCAAAAAGTAAAAAGAGAGGAAAGTATTCAAGATGAGGGACGCATGAGTGTGACATCAGGTGTGATGTCTACTACTTGCTTGGTAGTCAGACTTCAACCATCTACATTACTTCAGGACAGGGGAGGTGAACAAAAACACAGCATCAAGCCAGGTGGGCAACGGAGCAGCATTCACATTGTCACTAGTTTAGCATTTAATATTCCATTATATTTTTGCTTTGTTTTCTGAGACAGAACCCGCTGTGCAGCCCAGGCTGGCCCTGCACTCACAATCCTTCTGCTTCAGTTTCTCAGCGCCTACAGTCCAGATTACTGAGGAACTTTTCTGAGCCTCAGCTTCCTCATCTTTCAATGTGTAATGACTGTTTCTAGATGAATTTTGTAAGTGTAATGAGTTGGCTTGTGTAACAGAAATGTTGTCAGTATTCAATAATGTCAGCTGGTTTTTTTTTAATTTTTTGTTCATTTATTTATTTGAGAGCAACAGACAGACAGAAAGAGACAAATAGAGAGAGAGAGAGAATGGGCACGCCAGGGCCTCCACCCACTGCAAATGAACTCCAGACGAGTGCACCCCCTTGTGCATCTGACTGGGTCCTGGGGAACTGAGCCTTGAACTGGGGTCCCTAGGCTTCACAGGCAAGCACTTAACTGCTAAGCCATCTCTCCAGCCCTCAGCTGTTTTTGTAATTTATTGTTTCTGACCAGGTAAGAGTGAAATCACAAGCATTTGAATGCTACTATATATTGCAATGTAACTATCACATGCAATTGTTCTGTTGGGCTGTTATATTGCCATCCAGTTACATAGGATGCTGTTTTAGAGGGTGTGGCAAATTAAATCTTCTTGCCTCAACCATAAACCCCAACTCAACTTATAAACTTAAAGAAGCCTCAGTTTCAAGAGGCCAGACCACTTCTTCATCACTAAGTTGGGTTATCTTGAAGCCTGCTGTTCCTTCGGGGTCAAGTCTTCTCAACTGTAGTAACCAATCAAGCAAGCACAGAGTTAATGTGATTGTAGGGTTCCTTGCATCTGTGATTGCCACAACTGTCAGCATGAGAAGAATGAGTGGGCAGCCATCAAGATAACACAGACTGAGCCATTCCTAGCAGGTGCCCTTATAAATATGCTTCAGTTGTCCAGAATAATTGCTTCCAATAAAGGCCAAACATACAGCTCTGACAGGGATGTCCTTCTGAGTTTGTGCTGCTTGTAAACCTGTCAGACTGGATGCTCCCTTGTATTTCCATCTTTAACCAAGCTAACAAGACAGGTTATTTTTTCAAGAAGTCACTTCATATGTTGCATTCAAAACCTAGTTTAAGAGCTAGATGAGCCCCTAGGGCCCTATAGCTTTAATTATGCTGGTTTCATGTTTTTCTCCAGTAAAGCAGGGATTCAGTCTCTTCTACAACTCTCACCCACACAAGTCCATCCTTCTGCATTTATCTTGGTATAAGTTGTCACTATTCATCTGGTGTCATCCTCTAATAGTCTCTGGGTTTTTTTAAAATCCTAACAAATATTCGTAAACTCTCCTAACACACTGTTTCCTAAAGATCTGTGACTTATCTCTACTTAATAGTCACTCCCTGTCTAAGCTGCCAGCACTATGCTAGCTATAGTTTTCCTTACCAGTTTTCCATCCCTCAGTCTCACCTTTTTGTACACATCATCCTCCTCCCCACAAACTGATCATGAGAGAATGCAGATTCAATCAAATCACTGTTCTATTTTAAAATGTCCTCTAGACCCACCATTGTGCTTAAGACCAAAATCTCCAGCAATTTGTCCCAGAGTTTTTTAAGTGTCATTGTTCTGGTTCTATATCCACCACACAGATCCTCTGTGCATGGCTGAGCTATTAAAACAGCCTGCTAATCACTCATGATGCCAGGGCCTGTTACCCTCCAAAGACTTCATGGTTCCTTTCCTTAGAAACCTCCATTCCACATTAATTCATCTCATTCTCATCTATTCACTGTTTACTCCCTGGTCCTGACTCAGCTAAACCACCCAAAAATGAGCTCAAAAGCAAATGTTCTTTTAACTAGCTCTTGTGTCTTGAAAAGTGTCTGTCACAGTCTCATGTGTTTTAACACTTAGCCCCCAGCTGTTTGGTAAGGTTGTGGAACCTTTCAGAGGTAGAGCCTTGCTGGAGGAAGTGAGTCACTGGCAAACCCCTTTCCTGTTCTGCCTTGTCAAATGTACAAAAGCAATTTGTGAGTAGACCACTTTGAATTCATGCAGCTGAGACTTCTCTACCTGTGATAATTTTGAGATGCCTTAGATAAAACTTTAGCTGATGCATTGGGACTTACTATGTCATATTGGTACCATTTAAGCTACTGAAGGTGTTCGCAGTTCAAGCCATCTTGTTCTCAGCTCCTTGCCCAGTAGCACATCTTAATTTAAGTACAATATTCCAGGATACTGAAGCTGAGAAGCAAATTCTGCAAATAACACTTCCCAAAAGACAATGCTGCTCAGTTGGAGGAAAATAAACCAATCTAAACACAGCCCTTAATGGTCTGTTAGGAGGGAAATTCCTTCTACCATATCCATAACAGTGATAGTTTGCCCTGGCCCCTTGACTATGTATGCCTACCCAAAGAGCAGCTCAGATTTTGCCTTACCAGGACCCAGCACTAAAAACAAAAGCCAAGTTGCAAGAAGGATATACTTTTGTAAGTCAAATGGACAGGTAGGTGGATTGCCATGAGTTCAAGGCCACCCTGAGACTACATAGTGAATTCCAGGTCAGCCTGGGCTAGAGTGAGACCCTACCTTGAAAATAAAAAAAAAAAAAAGATGGATAGTTCCATTAGGCATTTTCAAGGTCATACAGTTCTTACGCTCATGGTGTTGGGGACAAGGTTACCTTAGCTTATAGAGCATGCTGAGAACAAGCTTGCCGAAGCCACAGTTCCGATCACAAAATGGTGACCTTTTTTCTAATTTCATCTCCTCCAGCATAAAAATTCCCCTGATTTGTACTAGCAAAAGCCATGGAGGCTGTCTCTCCTCTTTGCTTGTACAAGTTTCCTAAGATGGATTAGGCAGAAGCTAGATAATATATTTCCTTCTCTTCATTTCTGGGAGAGAGAGAAAAAAAGTAGAAGATAATGGCTCTTGGACCAACTGTTTTTAGAATTAGGATAATATAAAGAAATGCAGAGAGAAAGAAGTCTGGAGACTTTTTAGTTTAGTAATGATGGAGATGAAAGCACGTGATACAGAATTTATCAATTGCCTGGGTTTTGTCCATGTTCCAATATGGGCTTTATTGACTGACTGGCTGGAAGAAACCACCTCTGTCTGCAAAAGTGTCTAAAAATAATTCCCCAAGTACATTGCAATCATTTTAGCAGTAGACTTATTTACCTGAGAAATGGTCCTCTTCTCAAATGTTCCCCATGCTCCACTGGCTGCAATTAAAAGGAGAGTCAAAAACAAAGGATATGAAAGTTGTCAGACATGATCCACTTCATGATCATGTATTTGTAAGCCCTTGGAAACTGCTATATTTGAGAGCCAATCATACTGAGGAGGGACATGAACCCTTAGCAAGCTAAGTCAGAAGTTATTTGCACAGATACAGAGATACAGAGCAGTCAGGAGCTTGTTTTCTTTCTTTAGGTCTGTCATGCATTGTCCACTACATTTCCAGCTCTTATTCCATTTCTCCTATGTTCAGTTATTCCTGCTAAAATGAGGGTAAAATTGAGATGTCTGCTTGTCAATTGACAGATGATGTGAGACTCTAATGGTATGTCTGATTTAAATTCAGATTGTGCATGATTAAAAAGTTTTTAGGTTAGTTTCTTTTTTCCAGGGTTATTCTAAGCATTTTTCCAGAGTTCATGCTAGCAGTATCTCTAAATGAGTAACATTCTAGGCACTCAATAATTTAATAATGCATTTGCATCCAAAGAAATGGGCTTCTTATTTTTTAAAAATCTCCATTACAGTGTAATAGCTGTCTGTTTGAAAGCAAAATTCAAAGTTTCAGCTACAGATACAGAGAGAAGTCAGAGATGAGAAACCAGGAGTTTAGTTGAACTCATTGTCTCCTCCAACTCTGCTTCTCCCATAGTTCCACTATTGGTGGTACTTCAGTTATAATCTGTGCACTGTTAAGCACCAAGACAATATCTCTTGCATAAGATTCTTCATCTTACATAGTCAACTTAGATAATCAACACATACTCAAAGTCAGCATGGGCAAAACTCAGCTCATCTCCATTTTGGCTTCCTATGCTGTGTAGTTCATGAGCAATGCCTGAGTCCAATTAGACAGCCAAACAGAAGGAGTGTTATAGTCAGCTCCATGTTGTTGGAATTAACATCCACACCAGATGGTTTAGGGAAGAAGTGGTTTATATCAAGCTTACAGACTTGGGGAGGGGAGAAGTTCCATCAATGGCAGAAGGAGCTGCTTCCATTCTTCTAAGCAGAAGGAAACAGCCAAACAGCCAGCAAAAACAAGCACAAATCTTCATCAAGCAACAGGGAGTTTGCCAGAGCCCACACTACTCTCCATGCCTTTGAGCTGAAATTCAGATCCACCCCAAAACATAACTTTGGGATGGTCCCCAGAATCCAACCCCAGTGACACCTCCTCTAGCCAGGTGGCTCAGGGCCCAGGTTACAAGCTTAATTTAACACCTGAGGCTATGCAGGGCATACATTCAAATTACAAGAAGTAAAATAAAAAGTAGGAAGAAAATGTAGCAAGAAGTCCCCTTTGACTCATTCTTCTCACTTGCTTCATAACCAACTAATCACAACCCCTGTACTTCTCTATTTGCTATTTCTTCTATCTTTCCTCTCTATTTCTACTTCTATGATTTAAATTCAGTTATTGTCTCTTGTACTGTCTGATTTTCCTCCTTTTACTAACATAGCTTTCCTTTTACTACTATTCCTATTTTAATAAGTTTCCTTAAGGATTTTGCACCTCTTGTCCCATCTTCTTTCAAGTATCACTCCTCTACCTTTACATCTGAACTCCAAACACTTTGCCTCATTTATTTGTCAAAAGGTCATATTTTATTTTCTCAGGTTACATAAGTTAGTGCTCCTTTTATCTAAAAAAAAAACATTACTATATCTTACCTTATGGTTTTTTACAACTTATTATAATTGCTCTATAGTTTATCTATAAAATGGGGAAAATGATAGTGTTTAACTTTCAAGGTTATTAACAACTAGGTGAGTTAATATACATAAAGTACTCAAGACAAGATCTGATAGATTATCCAAAAAGCACTGGCTAATGTTATTATCATTATAAGAACTGTTTGTATCCTCTGACTCAATTTGTTTAATAGGTGTTTCTTAAGCTCATATTACATACAAGAACTTAGCTGCAAAAAAAAAAAAGCAACTGAGAACAGATATTAAACATGGAGCTGGAATTCATACTTAAATTATAAGATTAAGTCCAATAAAGCCACTGATGACTATTTACTGGATTTCCAAATGGTATTTTTATATACATAATGAACCAAAGGCATATTTCAATCTCCATTTAATATAACCCAGCATTTAAACAACAAGTGGACAAAATCTCTGTTATAGCCGCACACTAGGAAATTCTATCACTTTGTAATTTCCATATAAATGTTTCTTAAGTTGTTATACCATTGAGATTTTTATGTTAACTTTTTCCTCTCTCATCTGTTTCTAAACAGGGATTATCAACTGTTTTTTTTTTTTTTTATAAGTGATTCAACTTTTGGTCAAGCAATTTTTTGTAATTAAATCTGTATCTCAGGAGAGACAAACAAAACTAAGCTCAAAATACAAGATCTAAAAACTCTCATGTTTACATTTGTATTACCCACTAACTCTAACCTTAAATCTTGGATTCTCCTTTTAAACTATTCCTATCTACTTGCTACTAGGTTTCTGAACTGTGAACTGCAACTTAAGTAAATGAATTTTGTCCTCTGGTTCCTGTGATCAATTGGTTAGAGCTGATGGCAATGCCAATTCTGGAAGAAGCAGATCCATTTGCCAGGTCAGAGGTAGCACTGTGCCATAGCCAGCACTATCAAATGCCCACCTCAGGACCAAGAAGGCTTGTATTGCAGAGATGCACAATTCCCAAAACTCAGAAAGCACCATGTGTCACCTTAATCCACAAGTATTTATTGCTAATTCAATCTCTGGCAGAAACTATGGGAATGCTTTCATATGTTATATTGTTTCATCTTCACAACTTCTTGAGTTATTATTCCAACTTAATCTTCAGAAAACCAAGAGAAGTAGCTTCTTCAAGGTCATAGTGTCAGAGCTGAGCATTGACATAATGTCTAACTTGAGATTTCAGAACCTATGTGGTTCATTCACAATGTTTACTTTGCTTATTAGTGCCCTACAGTAGGAGGGAGCACAGAGATCTCAGACCTTGTCATCCTCTCTGATTGTTTTTGGATGACCTTGGAAAAGCCAGAACCATTAAGTCTCAAACACAAAGAAAACATTCATAGAGGTTAGTTGAGATTCCACTGTTGTCTTGCACTTCACACTACCTGTTGTGTGAATTCTCCTTCAGGGATATATGAGCAAATGCTTATTCACCCCAGGTAAGGTTCTGATGATAGATCATAGCATGATAATACTAAAGTCTAGCTTGGTAAAACATGAATTTATTGGGGGTTATGACAGAGCACAAGTGCAAGGCTAATTACAAGAGCATAGAGGACTCCAGGGCAACTGCATTACCACAAAGTTCCAGGATTTGACCTAATGGAATGAGTGCCCCTTCCAGTTAACTTGTACTTCTCTCTTCTCTAACTTCTCCCAAGACCACCTGTAGTTGTGGGGAGGACAAGAGGGCACAATAGCCTGAATCCGAAATGAAAGTCTTGTGACCTTTCCCTCCTCCTTCTACAAGAGTGTCAATAGCTCTGCTTCAAAGTTGCCGAGGCATTCTGTACTCCAAGATGACATCATGCTTTGTCAGAGGAGAAACTGCCTATAGCACCACTCTTCCAGTCTTGATGTCTCTGATCTCCTTTTGCATTTCCTTGGTATCCCTCTGCCTGGAGAGCCAAGTACACACTTGCTGTGTTGCAATCTGATGCTCACCCTTCAGCTGCACTCCCTGCCAGCCCCGCTTTCCTGTATGCTTAGTGCCTCATCCTAGGAAGAGACAGAAGTAAATTTCTGTCAGTTTCAGTTAACTCATCTACCAAAGGAGGGATTTGGAATACATTATTTCTAATGCATCTTTGAGCTTCTACAAACTCTCATTAATAAAATGGTTACTAGACACTTACAGAAAAGTCTTCCCATCATTAGAGAGAAGCATTTTATACATGAGCGCTAATCCCTAACTCCTCTTAAGAACGGCAATGGTTTACTTGCCTGCCCACCTGTGAAACACATAGGAAAAATGAAATCTCACATATATAAGCCCTTACATTTTAACCCAGGAGGATAACCTTTTCTTTTTAAAAATATATTTGATCATTATAATTAAAGAAAGAAAATGGTTTCTGTCTTGAGTGAATGATCCTAAAGAGCATAAAATAAGATTAAAAAAATTATGATCAGGGGCTGAAGAGATGGCTTAGCAGTTAAGTCACTTGCCTGCAAAGCCAAAGAATCTAGGTTTGATTCTCCAGGACACACATAAGCCAGATGCACAAAGTGGTAATGCATCTGGAATTTGTTGCAATGTCTGGACACCCTAGAGCAGCTATTGTCTCTGTCTCCCCCTCCCTCTCCTCCATCTCCCCCCTCTC